>NC_132987.1:20838750-22111666 GCF_048564905.1 Vicugna pacos | reverse complement strand
ATTCATATCCTGCTGTGTACAGACCACACAAATATTTGACACACAACTTGCCAAGTTTAGTCTCTGCCTAAGCTTTACAGTATTTGTGCAGAGGCCTGAACTCCTCACTTTCTGCACATAGATGAACTCTGTCAAGTCACATAATACATGGCTCTTTTGGGTGCTCTATTAGATGTGGCATAAATAGAGTACAACATGCAGCACCTCTTCAAAAAGGCAACGCTGGATTATTATTTATCTTCTCTTGTAGATTGTGCCTGATACATTTTTGATAGCTATAAAAATAATCAGACTGCACACTGAGGACTGGTGTTGCTTCACAGTTCTAATTTCAAAATATATTAGTAAAAATAGCAGCTTCTGCTATTGTAAATGCACCTTTGGATCTAAAACAGGAAAGGAATACTGTGAATGGGGCAATTTCAAGTCAACTTAACAGTCAGCCTCTATCCACTGTCATTTCAAGTTCTGGGTTTGTTTTTGTTTTTTTTTTTTCCTTTAGGTTAAAACATAGAGAGGTCTTATATTTGCCATTTGTTGAGATTTAGAGAATTCTTAGACATTGTGCTAGGAAATGTACATATATTTCTCATTTGATCCCTACAATAATGCTATGGGGTTAATACTGGTTTTAACTCATACTGCTATAACAAAATACCATAGACTGAGTAGCTTAAACAACAAGAATTTATTTTTTCACAGTTCTGGAAGCTATAAGTGCAAGATCAAGGTGCCATGTCTGATGAAAACTCTCTTCTTGGATTGTAGGTTGCCACCTTCTCCCTGTGTCCTCAGAGGGCCTTTCTTTGGTGCATTTGGGTCGGGACAGAGAGCAACTTCTCTGGTGTCTCTTCTTATAAGGGCACTAATCCCATCATGATGGTCCCACCCTTATGACCTTATCTGAACCTAATTATCTCCCGAAGGCCTCATCTCTAAATACAATCACATTGAGCATTAGGGTTTCAACATATGAATTTTGGAGGACACAATTCAGTTCACAGCAGTATTATTATTATCTCCACTCTAAGGATGGAGAAATCAAAGCTCTGAGAGGTTCAGCCAATCAGTGGAAGAGCCAGGAGTTGTATCCATTCCATCTCCAGGTTCTGATCCCTGAAAAGCCGTACAACCTCCCTAGAGCCATCCTTGGGATGATATCACTGGCTGATGTCAGTATCACCTAATTCCCCAGACCTTAGTAGCCCATATCTATAAATAGAGTTACAATTCCAACTGGACTCTTCCTTTCCTGATCATCCAGGGCCTCATCTTTTGCAGATTGTAGTCCTCCAGTCCTTATGGGAGATGACAACAATAATTCAGCTTCAGTAGGGCTGTCTTTCTTCAGGTACCTGTCCTTTCCATCCCCAAACCCCATGTTTCACCCAGGCTGAAATCCTGCAACCTTCAAACTTCATGACTTCCTACTGGAGATGTTTGTTGAATGCCTTCTGTGTTCCTGGCACTGTGCTTCATTTACCACAATAGGTGAGACAGAGTATAACTGAGTGAAGTATTAAATATATATATGACTACAAATTATGATACATGTTTTGAAGGTTTCAAACCTGTGTGTTATGGGGTAAAAGTACATCTTTTTCCGTCTTTTTATGAATGTATTAAGAAAAAAAATCTAAAACTTAGAAAAAAGGCAAGATGATAATTAATTGTATGCTCTTTCAAAATCATACTAGACTAGTGATTCTCAGCCATGGGCAATTTTGTCCCCCAGAGTCATTTGGCAATATCTAGAAACACTTTTAATTGTTATGATTGAGAGGGGAGATACTACTAGTGTCCAGTGGGTAGAGGCAGAGGTTCTGTAGCACGTCATACAGCCCACAGAACAACCCCCTTACAACAGTTATCCAAGTTATCCAGCTCAAAGTGTCAATAGTATCAAGATTGAGAAACACTGTACTACAGCATGGTCTACCAAGCCTGATTAAGTATCATCTGGTGCTCTAGGGGACAATAACTTTGTTCAACTGTCTATTTACAATTAAGTAGTTCTTCATATGTAAATTTGGTTGTTAACTTATAGAAGATTGATAAGCTGCCAATGATTTCTGTCTAGTACAAAAGTTTTATTGTCTTAATGGTCATTGACCAGTTTTTTTTAAATCTAACTGTGTAATTTTATTCCAGCATTCTTTTCTTCTCTGAATATGTATACAATTGGTGTTCATTGTTTGTGGTAGTTATATTCTATAAAGTCACTATGAACTCTGAATTAGTGAATACTAAACCACTGCCCCAAGAGGAAATATAGGGTTAGGTTCCTTCAAGCTTCTGGTCACATTTTAATCAATTAATCAAGACTTAACCTTGATTTATGTGGGTTTCTGTTTAAAGGCATCTTATTTAATATATACTGTTAACTAATTAACATTGAACTCACAGCCAACAGCACTATAACTCATGCCTGAATGAGGCATGTCTAACACACATAGTTTCTCTGTGAGACATATCACAGCTTTCTTGAATTCAAAGCAATAGACAGAATCCCAGCACTACGTGTGGGACTCATTTTGAACAATAAAATCACCAACAAAAATACAAAAATGTGGCAATAGACTTCAAAAAGGACATTTGTTTACAATATGAGAACTGAAACAAGAAGAAAGAGCATTTACTTGTTTGACCTCAGCTGGAAACTTATGTGTTAGGAGACACTCCACAAATGACTATGAAGTGATGCAAGTATTGATTTCAAGATTACATATAAACTTTAGTGAGTAGATATATTTGCAAATGTGGAATTTGCAAGTAATGAGGATTCACTATGTTAGTTTTTCATATTCCGTTTTGAACCAGCTTCTTTCTCGTCCTGTTAGTTTTTTTTAATCACTGAATTAAAAAGTTATTTGACACATGTCACTATATTGGTATGAGTGACATTTTTAGCTTTTTGAAAATTGAAATAGAAAATTTAACACTTTTCAGGTGTCCAAATTTGTTATTTAGGAAGACAAATGCCCAATGTCATGATGGTTTAGGGCAGTAGCTCTTCCAGGTTTATTTCAGGGACATGAGTCCCACTCAAATGGCAGCTGGGCCCAGAGATGAATGTCCATGGCAGACGACTCACTGTGTTCAGGGTCTTCTCTCCCTTCAGGTGTTCCTGGGCTAAACCCCCTACGACTGGCCCCTATTTCTCTCAGGACGCGTTCTCCCTCAGAAGGCTTGGTCCTAGGGAAATAGGCTGCTTCTGAGCCCACTGCACAATTTCCAGAAATGCCAGGCTAAACTCAGTCTGGGTCTCCTAGAGACGGGTGGGAAGCTGGCCTCTGAGGTCACAGCAAAGGTAAAGTCAGGGAGGCTACAGTTAGAAAAAGTTCAACAAGGTTAAGCCTCACTAAAGGGACTGAGGAAATTCTCTTTCATCATAGAACTTTTTGGAAACTAAAGAAATAAGGTCACAGCCTGTAGCAAAATAAACTTGTAGCATCCTCAGCATACGATTGAAATTTTATCATAAAATTAACATGTAAAAGGTCTTTGCAAGTAAGAGGTGCTATATTACATTAATCAGGCTGCCAAGAGGAAGGCTGATGTCTTGAGAATCAAAAGTAACTTTACAATCCCTGCGTACTTAGAATCCATGTGAGTTGTATTTTTAAATACTAGTATACATTTTTTACTTGAGGAGTTTTAAAATTAAAAATAATATTTAATAAACTCAGCAAGAAGTAAAGTAGCATTTTCCTTTTCTTCCCCTCATCTTCCCTTCCTCCTTCTTATCCTTTAGCAACCTGAATCATCCTTATGGCCTTGTGAAAATTACTGGGATGGTGTTTTCATCATTCACAACACTGGTTCTGTTACTGACCCTCTTGAGTCTGAGTCGGTGCTCAGCAACGTTTCTTCTGCCTGGTGTCATTTGAGCAAACAGAATGAGACCGAACTCCATTCAGAAGCAAAGGAAAGCTTTATCCTTTGATCAAAGAATGGAGAGGTGCAAGCTTCCACTCTAGAGTACAGGCTCACCCCAACAGGCCTCTAGCAGGCTGCCTTACAGGATTCCTGTCTTTGGACAGAGGAGCGGAGTTCTTGTGGGTTGGGAGCAGTGCTGTTGCTCAGGGTGCTCCAGATTAAAATACTGGGTGCAGCATCTCTGCACACAGTACATTATCACCATCTTGAGCTGGAGAGTCATGGGCAGCACTTCTGCACGTGGTCCACCAAGTTGGGATGTCGGGCCCAGCATTTCTGGCTGGGAACTCTAATCAGACTTGTTAGGTACAAGGCCTCTGCACGTGGCCCCTTATAGGGAAATGAAAGTAGACTTAGCACTCAGAAGAGATTAGATCCTATCTTATCAGCTAGACTCCATCTTATTTTTCATGGGGACCTCAGTGGGCTTTGCCAGTGACCGTTCTCAACCAGGAGGGATTTTTGCCCCTCAGGGGACATTTGCAATGTCTGGAAACATTTTTTGATAAGAGACAGAAGGGTGGTTAGCGCCACGGTTTTGAAACTAGTCTACCCAGGGGTCAGCAAACTTTTTCTATAAATGACCCAATAGTAAGCATTTTAGGCCATACTGTGTTGCAATGACTCAACTCTGGTTGTAATGTGAAACTAGCCGTGGACAACGTGTAAACAAATGATTGTGGCTGTGTTCCAATAAAATTGTATTTATTGTCACTATTAAATTAATTAAGCAAGAAGGCCATTAGAAGGCCAGGTGGCTGTAATGCTGTGACTGCCTACATAAGCAAACCAAAATCTGACCCTATAAATTATGCTATAAGTTTACAAAATTGAAACCTAAGGACAACCAATCACAGTTACCTAGGCTTTAAGTTGTAGCCAATCAAAAATTTCCTCTCTTTGCTTCCACCTTTTCTCTGTAAAAGTCTCTCCCAAGCTCCTGTCTGTGGAGCTGTCCTAACCACTTCTAGTTTGGCAATACCTCATTTGAATCAATTTTTGCTCAAATACACTTTAAAAAAATTTTTATATGTATCAACTAATCTTTTAATAACATTGAAATTTGAATTTCATATAATTTTTATGTTACAAAATATTATTCTTCATTTGATTTTTTTTCTTTTTCAACAATTTAAAAATACAAAAAAAAAAACTATTTCTGCCCTGCAACCTATACAATAAGAGGATGGGCCTAATTTGGCCCATGGTCCCAGTGAATGCAAGGGTTTTTGCTTCTATCTACTTAAAAGAAATGTTAGCAGATAGAAGGACCCCTAAATTAAGAGGCCCACCAAAGTGTGGGTCTTTGCCACCATCTGTGAAAGAATTCACTCAGAAGAAGCAGAGGGATGATGTGAACAGCCGCTTTATTGCTCAGAAGGGGAAATGTAAGGAAACTCCTCGAGCAGGGAGAAGGGAAGAAAAGTGCTCGAGCAGGTAAAGGAAGCCCTCAAACAGGGAGCCATCGTCAGCCAAGATGGGTGGTAGGGACAGCTCTGGCCCGGGTCAGGCCATGTGGACTTTTATGGGAAGCTTCTGCCCTTGCGTCCGCCTTCCAAGTGTGATGGAGCCAATCAGTCCTTGTATGGGCTTTTCAGCCCTTGTATGGACTTTTCTAGTTGTTGTCATGGAGATTGTCAGTTGTCAGGGCACTGATGGGTGTGTCATTTAGCATGATAATACCTTACAGTGAGTGTATAATGAGGCTCAAGGTCCACTGAAGTTCAAATCCTCCACTATCTTGGACTCCGTTTATTCTAAATGATTTTTGTTTCTTCTTCTGGCAACTGCCTCCGGAGACTTAGATAAGGGTAATTAGTTTCTATTCGAGGGAGGGGTAGGGGTATGATCCTGGCGGCAACAGCCTTGGTAACAAAAAGGAAAGTTGCTTTTAACCAGAATGCCTACAATCTGATGGACCCGGCATCCCCCTGCACCCCCCAAAAATCACATCCAAAGATCCTCTTCAGCCATGAAAATTTGAGAGGGAAATGGGGGAGTAATCTCAGTTAATCGCTGAGCTAGGTGGTCAGAGTCATTACCATCCCCCAATGCCTGTAGGCTTGTCCTAATCAATAGCCAGCTTGCTCTTCTAAGACTTAGGGAGGCCTGGGAGACTTCAGCTTTTCTATAAACAAGAATGGGGAAGGGTGGTGGATGTGGTGCCCAGGGTCCTGCTCCCTTTCAGAAGCACAGTATTTCCATTCAGCAAAACCATTCTTTTTTCTTTCTTTTTTTGCTTACAGCATTTTACAGTATGATTTGTGTTGTGTGTTAAACACCAGTGATTCAGCTAAGAAGAGCTGTGGATGAAGAATAGCCCTATTCATGTAAGCAGTGCTGTTGTGTTCCGGTCATTAAGAGCTGAATTTTTAATAGGCTCATGGACTGAGGAAAATTATTCTTTTCCTTAAGTGTTTATGATTTGGTTATTTAATCTTTGTCCCCCTTTTCAGCCTTCTTGGCTTCTTTTGGCTTAGTACTGGATCTTCCAAGTGAAGTAGACCCAATTTTCTGTGGGGCTGAAATTTCACCAGGGGTGAGTTCATTCGGATTTGGAGTCATTTACATTTCAAGTCTACAATTTGATCTGATTATCACTGGCTGAAAAGAAACACTAAGAGCTTTATAATGTGGGCTGAAATGGATAACCATTCCAAGGGCTGGGTAAAACTGGGAGTCTCAATGGTAGTTGCTTTCTTTTTATTTCTCAGCAGTGGAATATTGTGGGAGAGTTTCATAAACACCATTTTCCAAAGAACAACTGAAAAAAAAAAGGCTTGAAATTTTTGCTGAAGAACCAAGAAGGGAGAAATACTTCCTGCCATGGTGAAAAGGAAGGAAGACTGGGAAAGGAACAAAAAGGGGTTATCAGGGAACGGGCTGAGACATGCCTAAAATGAAGGGCATTGTTTTCATACTTCCAGTACTTTCTCCTTTCCTAAGTGGTGTAAAGAGTACCTGAAAAAAAACTCTAGAACTGTTAAGAGTTTGCTACAGTGCCCAGATATCACATAAAATATACAAAACTCATTAATTTCTCTCAGTTTACCTATCAGGAGATCCGATAAGGAAAATGAAGGATCCTATCCTCAGTGTCAACAAAAGACATAAAATAGTCAAGAATGAGCCTATCAAGAAATGTGTAAAACAGACATGATGAAAACCACAATATTTTACTGAAAGTTACAGAGAAAAAGTTGAATAAATTGAGAGAGGTTTTATCAGTCAGGCTTCTGTCAGTGAAGCAGAACCATTATGAGTGATGGAGAGTCGGGGCTTTATTCAATGATTGGACCTTACACACAGCTGTGAACCAGCTGAGACATCAATGTGTGGCAGTTGTTTCTGCATCTGGTGCTGGCCTCTTGTCAGTAGAGTCGGCAAATGGTAAAGAAAGATGGTCTTAAGTGAGGGAGAGCAGGGAAAGACCGGCAGTTGCACTTTTCCCCCTCATTTCCGCCAACCTCAGTCACCTGGTGGCCTTCAGGAAAACTGGCACCCTTCACCATGGTGAAGCTGGCACATGAAGCTGATTCTGAGAGCTCAGGGAGATCGGGCATCAACTGGTGGCACTGTAGGTCCCAATGCTGCTTCATTTCATACACTTCTCTTGGCCAACCCTATCAGAACCAAATAGGGAAGGAAAGTGAAGCATAGTTCCAGCCTAGCCAAGTGGACCCTGTATGAAGCAACCATACATACTGTGTCTATGGATACTAATATTAGTTATAATAAAATAGCAAACAAACAACAACATTTACTACATGTTAGACACTTTTCTAAGCATTTTACATTTATTAACTCATTTTAACTCTCATCACAACTCTTTGAAGTAGGTATGATTATTAGCCTTATTTTACAAATGAGGAAACTGAGCCTTAAGAGCTTAATAGCTAGTCGGTGGCCATATACCTTGCAAGTGACAAAGCCATCATTCAAACCGAGACAGTCTGGAAAGACTGCACTTTAAAAAATGTTGTCTCCCCAGATTAATGTATTTTAATACAATCTCAGTTAAAATCCTAATGGGTTGAATATGAAAATTTGTGAGACTTTTCTAAAGCATATCTTAAAGACCAAACATGTGACTACATGCAGTAAAACTCCACAGCTGAAATAGCATATTTCACATGAAATAGAAAATCAAATATAGCCCCGAACAGAGCTTAATATACACACCCAGAAAAGAAGAACTAGAACTTGAAAAATGCATCCTTGCAAAACTGGCTTCTGGGGAGGAATCCAGTGAGACTCTCATCTTCCTGTGACTCACTGTGACTGTGACATTGAAAGTGGGGAGACAACATCAGTCACTTTCATACTTTCTCACTGTCATCCTGGCGAAGCTGCCAGACCAACCCCTTTTTCCTGTGGATTTGAGTACTGTCCTGGTCAGGGAGGTCCCATCAATTATTCAACCATTTCTAGGTAGTAAGTCCCTCCAGTCACATTCAGTCATAAAAGTAGGAGTGGCAAGGAGTAGAAAGTTCTGACAGGCAGAGGTGCTCTGGTATTGGCTCCTCCTGCCTGCAGGTGTTTAAAGCTGGCTCTTTATTGTGCAGTCGTTTTCTGGGGCTTACCCTTGCTAGTCCTGCTGGATCCCTCCACTGCAGACCCCCTGAGGGGCAGAGTTTTTCCTATCCTGGTTCTTGCCTCCCACCTTAGCCTCTCCTAAATGCTGTTTTCCCTCTTTTTTCATAACTTCTTGGGCAATGTATAGGGTGACCTGGTTTGCCTGGGACTGAGGGGTTTCCCAGGATTTGAGACTTTTGGTGCTAAAACTAGGACAGTTGTGGACAACCAGGAGGATTGGTCACTGTAGACATTCCCAATGTAGACATTTAAACAACACCTCTGTGCCACCATGCCTGTCTACATCTGGCCCCTGAAAAATAAGCACCTTTGATCCACTGTTATGTCCCAAACACAGTTTTGTGCTGCCATGGGGTCACTGGTAAGTGGCTTGAATCTTACTCTGGTCCCTTGTATCCCCAAGTACCAAGGAACTACACACCAGGCTCTCAGAGTGGCCTCTTAAAAGCCCCCAAACTGGGATTGAGGTGAAGGGGAAGAGTCCCCAGGTCCTCCCTTCAGAGTAAGTGTGGGACCTGCACTGACAACTCTCTAAAGAGCCCTCCCCCAGGCTTTTTCATTATCAATCCTTGTAAGCCTTTTTCTGTGGTAGGAAAAAGGCCACAACACTGGTGATTATCACTCCTTTGCAGTGCTGTTGAGGCACAGAAGTTTAGGCACCACTTTGGAATGTGGGAGCACCTGCCACCCATTTTCAGTCATGAGTTTTTAAGCCTCAAAAAAAAACTGTGACAAAAAGAATTAGAATTTTAATATCAAGTTTCATAAACCCATTAACCACAAAAAAAGAAAATTTCAGGGTAAGAGAGGACTATGAAATATGAAAATAACTGATTTGATACTTGGAATTGTTGTTTCTGAACATCAAAAACTGTATACAAATTTAAAAGTTAATAGACAAGCAAGAATGTGTTTCCAACAAAATAACAAATAAGAGGTTAATAAACATAATTATGTTTGAAAAAACCCACTTTTACAGATAATATTCTAGAGTCCACATCTCACCACCTGTACCTGGCCCCTCCCCTGTCCAAATCACTCTTACCAATTTTCCTGAACTGAAAGCGTAGAGATTTAGGGTAATGAATGCCTCTGTTGTCTCCCAATGTTCTATTCACCACCATTGTCAGAATGATCCTTTAAAATGTGAACATATCATTGCTCTATCTGAATTTTCTTTATGGCTTTCCTTACATTTGAAAGTGAGATCCGAAGTCCTTACCTGCCATGGTGCAGAGGGCCCCATGCCGTCTGGTGCTGGCTACACTTCTGACCTTACTCACACCCTAGCCCTCTGTGAGAGCGGAAACTGTGTTTATTGCCATCACTCAACAGTGCTTACCACAGAGCACACACTCACTAAATTTTTGTTGAGTGAATGAATTAATGAGTGGACGATTAGAAGCAAAAAGACCAATGAAATGTGAAGAGTTTTTTTTTTAAAAAGGGTATTATTCATCTTTGGCTAGTTGCTAAGGGCACTCTCTTGTACTGCTTCAGGACATATACATTTAAACAATATTTTGGGGAAACAATTTGGAAATAAGAATGTAAAGTACATGAAGTTCATATCATTTTAAGATTTAGTAGTTTCAATTCTAGGAATCCAGAATATTCATACCAGTTGATTTAGGTAAAAAGAGTTTATTATAGCATTATTAATTATAATAAAAATTTTGAAATAATCTAAATGTCCAAAAAAAGGGGGAAGTTTAATACATGTTTGTTTACTCACATGATGGAATATTATATAGGCACTAATTACAGTGATTTTCAGACAAATTTTTACTTCTGTGTGATTGCTAAGTAAAAGAACAAAATATAAAATTTTAGATTTCATATAATTATAATTAATAATGCATATGCATAAATTAAAAATTGGAGTAAATCATTACAATTCACTATGGTTAATTCTGGTTGGTGGGATAACTAGTGATTTAAATTTTTTTTATACTTTGTTTAAATTTCAAATTTTATTAAGTTTGGAATCAGAAAAGCATATAAAATTTATTTTTAAAATTATTGTAGTGATAGAGAAACTACTGATCAATGAGTGCTGGTGGTCTTTAACATTTCCACAGGCAGGTGTGGGCAAGTGAATTAATGAATGTGATTCAAATGTACATAAAATTAAATTAATTTCCTACACAACAAGGCCAGAGAACCATGTAACAAGATTGCAGTTCACTCCTGTGGCTCAGATGTGCATAAAGAGGAACTTTGTTTTTTGTAACTGGTCTCATTTTAATCTACATCCTCTTATGCCTCTTATGACAGGACATATTTGATCTGTCAGATGAAGTTGTCTCCATCTCATATAGTTTAAAACAGTATATTTTGAGTAATTAGTCTTTGCTATTCTGTCTCTTTCTTCTCTGGTTAATATAAATCTGGGGGATGTGGTTCATGAGTTTGTTCTAGAAACATGTCATTTCATCCTTGCTGGACCTGGTTACAGTATCTCACTTTGGCCACTTGCCACATCTGTCAGAGTGTCTCTTGGCTCCTTAGTGACTGGGGTCCTGTCCCATCTACTATGGAAGTGAGGGTGGTCTCATTTGGTGTTTGGGGCAGTGTTTGCAACTAATGCTTATAACAACTAGCTTTTATTGAACACATACCATATGCAGGGGCATTGTTCTAACAGCTTGAGGTGTACTAGCTTGTGTAATTTTCATCCCAGCTCTGTGAGATAGATACAGATAAGGAAACTGCAGAGCAGAGAGAGTAAGTACTTTGCCCACAGTCTGTAATTGTCAAGGTCAGAATGACCACAGACCTTGCCACTGTCCCAATTATCAGGTTCCCTCACACTGTGGCCTTCTCATTTGACCCCAAATTTCCTTGGGACCCCTTCTGCAAGGTTCCAGAAACCCTTGGCTGCTTTTCCACAGGAAAAGTTGGGCCCTATGAGGTTGTTCTCATACCTAGGTACAAGCCTGTACCAAGAATCCCCCACCATCGCTGCCTTACCTTGCTCAGGCAGAATTGGAGGCAGTAATGACAGGGTGGTAGTTTTCTCAGGGTCCTCGTAGGGAAAGAAGGAAATTTGTCCCACTGTCTTCAATTTTCCAGGGCATGCCCTCCTGAGAACTTCTTCCCAATTCTGTTCCTCTAGCCTCTGGACAAGATTTATCCTCTTCAGCTTTGTCCTTTTTCCTCCTTGTCTGATCTTCAAGCTTTAGATCTTAATGTGTGAAAACGCAGCTGTGAGATATTTGATAAAACCATTGAAGAGCCAGGTTATTAGGAGGAAAAAACAAAGTCTTGCTAGGAAAAAAAGTTCAAAAAAGTCTTCTTAACTTCAGGTATTACCTGTTTGTTGCTTTTCTGGATTTGGCTTTATAATGAAGAGCTAAAGAAGGAAAAAAAACCACCTGAATTACACAGAAAGGACGTTACCCTGCTCCTTATTTTATCTTCAACCCTGAAGGTCCATGCTAGCCTGGCCATCCCTACCTGGAAGCACCCCTTTGTGTCTTGGTCAGTGATCCCGCCTTTCCCATTCTGCAGACACACACTCAAGAGCTATTAATATCTAAGTTCTGCTATTCAGCATTTGGAAAGCTCTTGGGTTTCAAAGGACCCTTGTTGAACTCCATGCTACTGAAAGTAAAATCTTAAACATCAAAAGCTGACATTTTAGCTACAGTTCACTTGTGTGTCTCAAGTGAGAGTGGGAAAAAGAACTCAGAAAGGGATTTCATAGAAGGTCAGTGAGAGTATCAGAATTTTACCCAGAAGACCCTCTTCTTTCTAATATGAATGCTCTCGTTGCACAAAGGGAGTGCTGTGCTACCTTTACAGGAATATACTTGCAGTTTAATTTCTCTGTTGGAGTCATAAGGCTAGTGATAACAAGTCTTAGTTGTTACCTTTCATTTTGTTCACATATCTAGATTTCAGGTTATGTTTTCCTCATGTAGGAATAATCAATATTCCCTTTTTATATCAAAGCATTTAGACTCACATTCTTAACTCTGTTCAACTTGTAAAACTCTGCTGCTTGCTTACAGTGGAAAAAAATAACTAGAAAAATCGCTTTTCGCTGAGGATTTTTATGGAACTGAATTTGAATCCTCTCACCTGCTATGCAGCAAAGCCAATCTATCGAAACCATGTTGTGGTAACACCAACGTTTATTGCAGGTGCCAAGCAAGGAGTAAGGGTGGCTCATGCTCAAAAGATCCAAACTCCCTGATGGTTTTTAGGGAAGCATTTTAAAGGTAAAATTTGTAGGGAGGACTGCAGGGTGTGTGCCTTTATTCTGATTGGTTGATAATGAGGTAACAGAAACAAGAATCTGGGAACATGGATAGGCTTTTGTGTCTGGGAGGGACCCTCAGGGCCCTGCTTGCTTTCAGTATTGTTACCATAATAATTTTAATCAAAACAATCTTGTCTTGAGTCAACAGACAATCCACACTCCTGTAAAATTAATTTCTTTCCTGTTTTGAAGGGCTCAACTAAGGGGAGCAACTACCCTTCAAGAAATCTCATCGTGCCCTAGAGACATAGTTCTAGAGGTTGGAAGTTCATCTAAGTTAGTATTTAATGGTCTTCTCCCTTCTTCCTTTTTGAGTATTGTCATGTACTTGACTACTTCTTTAAGTTACTGAAAATAAATTCTTCTCTTATCATTGGTTTGCTTAGACGCATTTTAACATTCTAACCATGAAATTAAAAAACAAAAAAGCAAACACTTTAAAAGATATTTCTTCTCTGACTCCCATTATTATAAGGTCCTGCCCATCTAGGTTCTGTTTCTGTCTGTGCCTCTTACCCCCACACTGGGAGAGGGATTGAGGGCAGTCATGGCAGATGTCTGCCAGTGCATGAGAGCTGGTTCAATGCAAAAAAGCAAAATGATAATGATGTTGATGATGAAGTTTTTGCTTCATTGTCTGTAGGGCCAAGGATATAAGCAGATAGTTCAAAGGAAAGGAAATGTAAATGTCCATTAACTCACATGCACAGATGCTTAGCACCATTCATAGTGAGAGAAATGCATATTATCAGGTATACCATTTTTCACCCAGTAGACTGACAAAGATCAGAAAGTCTAATAACATGCTGTGTTAGGAAATACATTGGAAAATAGATCACCTTTGATGCTGACATTTGGCAAAATCTAACAAAATTGCCAATGCATATAGTTGTTGACCCTTAAGTCCCACTTCCAATAAACTTATACTATAAACATACTCATGCAAATGCAAAGTGACAGATGTAGAAGTTTATTCCAGAGTTGTTTTTAATAGGTCTATAGGAAACAATTTTAAATGTTTATTAATAGGTCACTGGTTGCATAAATTATAGTACATCCCTACAGTAGAAGACTAAGCAGCCTTTAAAAGCTGAGAAAATATACACAGATACATATGATCTCTAAATATAAGTTAAAAGAGCAAGATATTGGAGGGGGTTACCATTTGCAAAAAAATAATTAAAGGAGAGGGCTTTGTCTATGTACAGCACTTTCTTATAGCAGCAAAAAATAACTCTGGAAAGACTTATAAGAAACTGATAGCATTTGTTGCCCCCATAGAAGAGAACTGGAGGGCGTGACAATTTTCACTATATTTCTGTCTATCTACACACATACAAATACACACACACGTTATTTTTTGTTTGAACTTTGGACCATACAAATATATTGTCTATTTAAACCTTACATACACTTTTGTTTGTAAATAGCGAACACTTTTGCTTCTCAGTAACTGTGAGCTGTTTCTACTCACAACTTCTGACACCGAATGTATGGTGTTTTCACCAGCACCGAGTTCTCCAATTCTCCAGCTGTCTATGGGATGTTCTACAATTCATTTTAATTCTGACACAGACCTCATAGGTAAAGGGCTTATTCCCAGAGAAGCCTGAAGACTGTCCCCACTTCAGACACCAGTTGCAAGTCTTAGACCACCCTACTTCTGTTTAACCAGTTATAAATTGGGAGCGCCCATGACTCCCTCCTCAGGTTTGTTAATCTGCTATACTAGCTCACAGTACTCAGGAAAACACTTTACTTCCAATTATTGGTTTATTATACAGGGTACAACCCAGGAATTAACTCAGTCACTGGCCACTGGCCCCTTCCTATAGGTTAGGCAATGGTGCTTAAAGTTCCAACCCTGTAGTTATGTGTGCCTAGGTCTTTCTGTCTTTCTGGCAACCAGCCCCATCCTGAAGCTATCTAGGGACCCTCAGGCAGCAGTCATCTCATTAGGATACAGAAGACACTCTATGGCTCCAGAGATTCTAAGGGTTTTAGGAGTTGTTTGCCAAGAACTGCGGACAAAGACCAAACATATATTTATTGCATCACAGTAACACATCACTTTACAGAGGATGTGGCAGATTATGTTTTCCAAAGATAGCTATATCAATATATCACACGTCACAAGCTCATCTTACAATATAATGCTGATACTCCCCTTGACTCTGGGTGGCCCTGGAACCACGTGGAGGTGACTATTTGAATTTCAAGGTTAAGTCATAAAAGGTGATATAGCTGTCCCAGACTTTCTTCCTCTCTGGGAATGCTTGCCCCTGGAGTCCAGTTACATTGTCTGAGGAAGTCAGTAGCCCCACAGAAAGATTTTGTGTAGATGTTTCCACCCCAGCTCCAACTGAGGTCCAGGTACAGCCAGTATCAACTACCAGACTTGGGAGTAAGTGAGCCAGCCTTCAGACTCTTGCAGCCTTCAAGCCATCTCAGTTGGTGCTGACTGGAGCAGAGACAACTTGTCCCCTCCCAGCTCTGCCCAAATTGCAGATTTATAAGTAAAATAAATGATACATTGTTTTAGGCCACTAAGTTTTGGGATGGCTTATTGTTACACACCAATGAATGAATAACTAGAACAGAGGGGAAATTGTTAGAAGTTTTTGAGAAGACCTCTGGTGCACTTGCATGAAATAAAGGCAGGCATACAGCTTGGTGCTGGGCACAGCTAGAATCAGATTGGTCACTTTCACGATTTCCCCTCTCTTTATCAATTTCTCCTCATCCATTGGTCATTGCTGCTTCTCTTTTCCTGGATATCATTTTCTTAGATCATCTAGCTTCGTTTACATGGTATGCTTTCCCAACTCCCAATTCACAGCTTGGCCCCTTAAAAATAACTAATCCTCTTTTCTCAGTTACAGGTTTCAATATCCTATGAACAACTTTGGACCGATCAAATGTGCCTAAAGGGAGGGTCCTATAACATTTGGCTTCTAGGGGCTCCACCAGAGAATTGGGGCTGTTTTCTGAGAAGAGAAAATTGCAAAATGAGTAGTCCTCTCTTTTGACTTTGGGGGAGCTGTTAGGAAAATAATAAATTACTGTCTGCGTAAGTTTAAATCTCAGAATCTCAAGCAAAATGCGGCTCTAATTTTATGATAGAAATCAGTGGCAAATAGGATTAGTTTAACAGGAATTCTAACAGTATCATCTTGGATACTTCAATAAAAGTCATCAAGATCCGTTGATTAGGGAGCTAGCAGAATGTTAATGGTAAATCGAAAGGGATATTGTGAAGGGCAAATTTATCCAACGTGGCTTTGTACTTAGACTAATTTTATGGAGCAGCAATACATTATAATTGTTAGAAACCTGGTCTCTGGAGTCAGACTGCTCTGCTAAATATGGCTCCACCACTGGTATCTTTATGACATTCAGCAAATAATTTCTCTGTGCCTCGATGTCCTCACCTGGACATTGGCTATCATAACATTTCCTGCCAAAATGGTTATTGTGGGTTTTAGTAAATTTCTTGCAAAGCACTAATAATATTGTCTGGCACAAAATGAGTCCTCAGTGAATAATGACTCCTGCTTTTATATTCTGGACACCAGATTTGATATCCTATGGAATTTATAGATTAAGTCTTTTTCACTAGAATTTATAATCAAGTTAAATTAATAAAGTATGAGCAAATCCAGCCAAAAATTAGATGCTAATAGGAAACTCCTTTCTATTGCCCTTTGGTCCCTGTCTCCTGTCCATATTTGGAACTTGTGGAACATTATGAATATAGTAGTTTGGCACTCGTTATCCATTCTAACTTCCTCCACATGTGCCTGGAGTCATGCAGCGACTGGCATACTGAAACCTACCTTCCCTAAACTTCCACGCAGCTGGTGTTCTGGGCACAGATTAGACTCTTTAATTGGATGCACTTATGCAGTCTTTAAGGTGGACATAAGATGAGCACTGCCATCTTCCTGTTGCTTTAGACCTTTCTACTGGCAAACATGGTTGTGACAATTCTGAGTTTTTCTGGAGAGGTCCTTCATTGGCTCTGTGTGTGTTGAGAGGCCACTGTGATGGGGAGGGCAGTGGCTGCAGCTTCCTGATCTCTGGGTCACAGGAGGTGGCAGTGGGTTTTGTGGTCAACCAATCCAAATGTCATGTCCTGAAGTCCCACATTTTTTAATGTGTCAGAGGTAGCAGCTCTCTTGGCAGGACTGTTATATAATTTGGTTGGGAGTCATTCCTCAAGCCCCTACAACACTTATGTAAGCTCCTAATTTCCTGCATTGTATCCTTTCAGTTCCTTTTCTTGCAGCCAAACTCTGACTGATTCAGACAGGGAGCCACAGAAGTTGTCTTCTCCATGGCAGTCCTCTGTCAAGTGACTAATTTTTTCGACTTATTTAGTGTGACCTTGTTGAGCTTCTCTTTATAATGGAGGAAAGCCAGAAAAGGCTGAGGTGCTGGATTGCTGATAAAGGGTGATTCCTCAAAAAATGACAAACAGGTTCATTATGTGCACAGGCAAAGCCATTCCTCTGCTACAGCACTGTTATTGGGATGCAGGGGGGGGTCATGTAGTGAGAGAACCTAGAGTAGTCCTCAGCATGATTACCCCCAAAAGAATTTTAGTTGATTTTACAAGTTATTGTTGGATATTTCCACTTTAGCAGAGTGATTCAGATCTGTTTTATCTCCTCTGCTGTGCCACCTTGAAAAATTAACTTTTTAATGCCTGTCATTCTTCATCAACACTAGTATTACGTTCCCCAAATGTTCTCAGCTCCCTCCTTTCTTACTGTTTCCCTCCACAGGGGATAGAAGGCCATACACTTACTGCCCTCTCTTCTCTTGTCCTAGCAGGGGTCATATGATCTAGTGAAACCCTGCCTGAGATAGCTTCTAGAAAAGCTTTTGTTTTCTTTATATATATAAAAAAAGACATGGTTAATGGAGTGCCCTCCTTTCTTTCCGTCTATCTTAAAAATAGACGTGGTATCTGGAATGCTAGCAGCCATTTTGTGAACATGAGGTGACAAACCAATTCACCAAAGACGATAGAGGGAAAAAGACAGGAGTCAAGATCTCTGATGACACCATCAAGTCTCTGCATTTGCCCTGAACTTCTTACCCCTGTACTTTTCCTTAAGTGAGAATAATAAACCTCTACTTGTTTAATTAAGTATTGGTAGGATATTGTAGTCCTTATAGTCTTATTTCTACATAATATGTCACTTATATTTCCTGGGGGTTTTGTGGGGACCCAACAAAATAACTGGTGTGAGAGTAGTCTGAAAAAACTAATTTTTAAGTCTTATTTTTAAAGGGAATCAGATGTTTTCCGAGTAGCTCAAGATAGAAGAAATTTCAGTGAAATGATAAATGATTGAAATAAATATGCCACATATTCCTTTCAGCAACTCAGATGAAGGTTTGCTTCTCTCTTAAATTATTAATAACCCCATTTAGGACTTTCAAAGTGCTTTACTATCATTTGATATTTAATCCTCAGAATTTTCCTAGCAGATTGTAAAATCTCATTTTACAAGGGTCAAAATGAAAACAAGGTTTTTGAAAGACTTTCTCAGAGGCACATATGCCTGTGGCAGATTCAGAATTAAAAACCAAAGAATCTAACACTCCAGTGTGTAATTGGCTTTCTCATGTAAGTTTGATATGCAGGGCATGACACAGCCCAAGGAAGCTGTATGCCCTAAGCATTTTAAGTTTCACTTATATGTGTATTCTAAGTAAAGTCCAGCTATCCATAAATTTTATACTTTATATACGTGTGGATAAAATGCCTTTATGCACAACATTAGAAGAGGGCAATAAAGGAATATCTTCTACCAGTAGTGAACTTAAGTCCACTTACATGCTGCTATATACTGTATAATAGTTTTGTGTGCCCCCAAATTCATATGTTATACTTAATCCCCAATGTAATGATATTTGGAGGTGGAGTCTTTGAGGGGTGATTAGGTCATGAGGGTGAAGCCCTCATGAATGGAATTAGTGCCCTAAAAAAAGAGACCCCAGAGAGCTCTTTAGTCTCTTCTACCATGTGAACGCAAAAAGATGGCAATTTTTGAACTAGGAGGAGGTTTCCCCATTTATTGAATCTGCTGATACCTTTATCTTGAGCCTTCTAGCCTCCAGAGCTATGAGAAATAAATTTCAGTGTATTTGTTTATAAATCATTCAGTCTGTTTGTTTGAGCTGCTCAAATTAAGACACATGCTGAAAGCACCATCTAATCCTGGCATGAAAGAAGTGAGGTCAGATTACTTTGTTATTTTCCTGATGTACATCATTATAAGCATTAAAAAGGTAGTTATGTTGATACTGTAAGTTGGAAAAAAACACAGGGGCAAAATATGGGACATATATAACTCCCTAAGCAGGAAGTAGATTCATGCTTAAAAAAGGAAGTAAAGAATAATTGGTGATCAAAGCCTCATTGAGAATTGTGCTGCTCAGAATTTCCCTCCACCTTCAGCCCAAGGAAATGCTCTGGCAATTTTAATCATGTTTTGTTCCATGAAAAGAAATTTGGCCTTTAATTAATGGTGTTATTTTCAAGAACAAATTTATGCATTTTAAAGTCTTTTATACAAATTCTGACTTAGTAAGATTTACATGATATGAGGTCAAAGAGAGGAAAAAGAAAAAAAGAGCTTAAACAGAAATACAAAAAGGCTTAAGTCTATATTATTACTATCTTTATTTTCTCATCCAGAGATGGGTGGTATAGGCATTTCATATCCCAGCTCCACTACTTCCTGGCTGTGGGACTTTGGGCAAGTGACTCCCTCTGAACTTAACTTTCTCAAGTGGTAGATGGGCATAATGCTAGTACCTTCATGGACTGGGTAAGTGGATTGTATGAAATGGTTATTGTAACAATAATGTTAGCAATTGTCACTATCTATAAAAACCGTGACACAGTAGGCACAACTGAAAAAGAGACTCTTAAGACAAATACTACAAGGTTACAGGACCTATGTCAAATACATTTTGTAAAATCCTATGGGGCAGATTTTGAGCAATCACAAAGAGCACCCTTTGGTCTAGTTCTGCCATTTTTAAGGGCAACAATGGTCACTGGATTGAAGAGGACACAGTGAATTTGAGGAATGAAGA
This sequence comes from Vicugna pacos, assembly GCF_048564905.1. Taxonomy (NCBI): domain Eukaryota; kingdom Metazoa; phylum Chordata; class Mammalia; order Artiodactyla; family Camelidae; genus Vicugna; species Vicugna pacos. Next base: position 22,091,748 of record NC_132987.1, on the reverse strand, counting down.
GGGTGGTGGTCAGCAAAGAAACAGGGCTATTCCTGAATAGAAATCCACTGTAAATAGGAGAAAATTATCAAAAATTACTAAGGGATTATTATTCGTCACAACAAGGAGGGGATGGCTTCCCAGAACTGTACTTTCCAGAAGGCCTGAATAGTAGAACTCTGATAAGCCCTCTTGATTCTTGTTGAGGCTTATGAGTTTATGGGAATAGCACACACCCTGGGAGAATGAGAATTCTGTAAGATATTTAGATCTCTGTCACCTGGTGATTTAAAGCCTGTTGTATATGTACATTTTATTTGTTAACTACCTCTTCTGCAAAGGTTTTATAATAATTACCACAGGGGAGTGAGGTTACAATCTTGCCTTTTTTATGTAACATATTTTCAAGATGCAGTGGTGTTGGAATGGGGGAGAGATAGGAAAATGAAGCCAGAGAAAGCAGGAACTTGAAACAGGAAGGCTTAAACTGGGTAAACTCCAGGAAGAAATGTGAAGAGAACATAAATGTCAAGCCATACCTGGCTTCCAAATATTGTTACTGCCTGATGCACCCAGCACAGGACAGAGCCCTTCACCCTCAGGACGCCAAGTGTCCTCAGTGTCCCAAGAGCATCTCTTGTGTTTTCTGTCTGCCTCCCAGGTGGCTCAGCCTCTTCTGAGTAAGCTGGGCTAAAATAGGGGAAATAAAATGAAATAAGGGTGAGGAAGAGAAGACAACAGGGAAAAGGGGGGAACTGAGGAAGAATACAGAAGAATGAGGGAAAATTAAGGAGAAGAGAAAGAGAAAGCAAAAAAAGGAAGAAAATTAGGTAAAATATAGAGAAGAAAGAAAAGAAAGCTGAGAATGGGACAAGCATGGAATCACAAAGACATCACTTAGAAGCTTGGACTGGAGTGTTGAGCTAGAACTGGATACAAGAAGGGAGAGAGGGGACACTGTGTCCGGAGGGCATCGTGAGAGTAGAAGAGGTAGGAGAAAAGAAGGTTAGAGGAATAAGGAAACACTGTCATCCCAGATGTCTGGATTAATAATCATCTTTTATGTCTATTCTGTCAAAGCTCTTAGTGGCATTGTGGGCAGAATCACATCCAATATTATTTCAAAATAACGATGCCTTCTGTTGAAGCAGAGTCTATGAGGGGGAGGAGAATTAGATAAATGATGAAGAGATAAGGGGCCAGTCCTATGAGACACTGTGGGGAGACACTGATGCTGATCACTTGGGAATGGAAGTGATGCAATGCCTGTGAGAATGAGCAGGATGTTTATTACCTTTTTGCACAGTTAAAAAAGGAAAAAAAAATTATGGCACTGGCAACACACAGTAGTTTCTTAAAGAAGAACATATTGATATCTGATTTATCCATGACTGGGTTGATTGTCACCTTGAGGATTTGGCATGTGTGATATTATTTACATGTGATGTTATATACCAGTTATTTTACTATTTTTAAACCAGACTTTAGCACTTTTTTATTTGTATATTGGCTCCTTTTACTTTGTGAATCATTTATTGCTCTATCAAATCATACATCTAACAAGTTATCTCTTGGATCTGTTGTTCTCAAACTTTAGTTAGCATCAGAACCATCTGGAGGGCTTGTTAAGTACTGATTTATGGGCTCTGTCCCATCAGTGTTTCTTATGCAGCGGTCTGGAGTGGAAGAATCTGCCTTTCTAACAAGTTTTCAGGTTAAGCTGATGCTACTGGTCCAGATCTCACTTGAGAACCACAGGATCTGACACACAGTAGAGTGTTCCAACTGGGCACAAATGCTGTTACTGCTGAGATATTAAAATTGTATCTCCAAGGATGGAAGTTTTAGGGTTTAGAAAAACTGTTAGAAGCATCACTATAGACAATTATCAATTAGATTATTTAATCAATGGTAAAATCAAAGAGTTCTATGACATTTTTTCAGGAAAGCTTCTGAATTTGTGACTTTCTCTGATTAGATGATTCTCTGAAGTTCTGGCCTTCCCATTATAGTTTCCCCAATTTTAAAACCTCAAACTTAAGAGTTGTGAAGAAGTACACCCAAAACTAACACAATATTGTAAATCAGGTATACTTCAATTAAAAAAGAAGAGTTATGAAGGAAAATTTTTCCTCTTCTTCACCTGATTCCATCTTGGCCCAGAGAGGACATGTTCATTACTGCTTTTCTCTTCTCAGAATAGTTCTGGTGAGAAGGCTTGTGCCTCTCCCTCCATCTGTTCTGGACTGCATGTGATACTCTCTGGGCCATATTGGTTGTGAGGACTGTGCCCATAAAAGAGAAGGGGGCCACCTTTATCTCTGGGACCCCCTGAGCTCTCAGGTGCAAGGATGATCACCTGCACTTCTGTGGGTGTGCAGTAAGCCCTCCGGGGGTAGTGCCCTGCCACGGGGATCAGTTCCTGCTGGAGACAGCGCACAGTGCAGACTGGTCCTTGCAGCCGTCTGGGTAAGTGGACACAGAGTCTTGTCTGCAACCTGACACAGTCCCAGTGTGAATGTGCAGATCCTAGATCTAAGAAAACTTCAGGTTGAAGTTGCATTCTCCAACATGCTTTAGCAGAAGCCCTGCTAAACCATTAATACAACTGGCTATCGGTTCTTTGTTTCATCAGTCAGCACTCTGGAGGGGAGAAAGAGAATTTTAGATCAAAAAGACCTCTAAAACATAGGCTGGAAAACAAGTATACACATAATATGGACACTTGGGCAGCAAAAGCTGACCTAGGGAGACAGAATCTCAGTGTGGGATTTGGTCGTCAGCTTGGGCTGGGACAGCTCACAGTAGTTTGTAACATGGTCTTAGGTGGTACATCAGGTACAAGGATGCTCAGAAGCAGAGTTATGGTCAAGTGCCACCTTGAAATATATGGCCTTCACTATGTGAGGCCTTTTTAGACATTTGTGGAAAGAATGATCATCACTTTCATAGTGTCTTTTTTTCTCCACATAGTGCTTCTCAGCCGGGTTTGGAGATTAAGTTTCACGTATGGCACAGGGCACTCATGTGTTCATTCTGACCTCCAGCTTGTTAGGATCAGGCTTCAGTGTCAGCTCTAGATCAGTTCCCAATTTCAATTTCGTTATCCTAATTTAAACTAATTAGGAGCCAAATAGTCTCTTGGACTCAAGTCTCCTTTATAGAGTTCCGGAAATATCCAACCTCTGCCTCTGGGTTGTAAAGTGGCTCTGAAATGGGTATGTTAGGAATTCTGCTTATGGGTGTGGATTTACCCCAATTATAACTTCAACCATGGAAGGGTTGTGCAACAGGCAAAGAGGAATATGGAATTTCTCCAGAGGAGCTATGTCACATTTTTAAGCTGGAGTAGAAGCAAAAACAAAACCATCCTTATTATGAAACAAAAGGCAAGAGGAATAATTTCAAGATTTCCTTCCAGGACACTCCATTATTTGGAATTTGGTTTGCTTAGTGAAATATTGAGGACAGAAAACTATTTGGAAAGAGATTTGATCTTGCAATCAAAACATCAGTGAGAAAAAGTGAAAGTAAAATGAAGGCATATGGCATTTAGAAAGAAGACAGAGATGGAGAATCAACTTACATTTGGAGAAAGGTTGAATTCGTGAAAAAAGATGAGACTAGGAAAAAAGGGATATATTTCCGTTGTTAATCAAGGAGTTTGAGGAGCTTAAGAAATCAACTAAAGGAAAAGATATTTAGAGAGTTAACTGGATTAACTCTCCCAGTGAGAACCCAGAAAGAGAATACTTTTGAAACAGAACTTCCCTTCCATTCCCTTCCCTCCCCTTCCTTTTCTCCTTCTTCTTAAAAATAAAAAAATTCATTACAGAAATTTCCTAGTGTATGCCAAAGAATAGAGAATAATATGATGATCTCCATGTGCTCATCTCTCAGCTCCAGCAGTTATCAACATATGATCATTCTCATTTCTTCTGTAACTCTCCATTCCTCCCCAAGCCCCTGATCACCTGCTGGATTATTTTAAAGTTAATTTCAGACACCATATAATTTCATCTGTATTATCTTAAAGACATAATGATTTAAAAAACAAAATTTAACCACAATATTCTTTCATGTCTAAAAATATAAAACATGACTCCTGGAGCTAATAAGCTATTACACCAAATTTCCAGTATACAATGTTAATATACAAAACTTAATCACTTTCCTATATACAAACAATGAACAAGTGGAATTTGAAATACAAAATGCAATATCATTAACATAAGCACCTCAAAAAAGAACCACTTAGGTATAAATCTAAAAAATATATGTAAGATCTATATGAAGAAAACTATAAGACTATGATGAATGATACCAAAGAAGAACTAAAAAAATGGAGACATATTCCATGTTCATGTATGGCAAGACTCGATATTGTCAAGATGTCAGTTCTTTCCAATTTGATCTATAGATTTAATCAAAATCCCAGTAAGTTATTTAATGGATTAGACAAGCTCACTTTCTAAACTTAATATGGAGAGGCAAAAGACCCAGAATAGCCAACACAATATTGAAGGAGAGAAACAAAATTGGAGAACTGATCCTACCCAACTTCAACACTTGGTATAAAACTTCAGTAATCAAGATGGTTTGTTATTGACAAAATATAGACAAATGGTTTAATAGAACAGAACAGAGAGCCCACAAACAGTAACTCATTAATATAGTCAACTGATCTTTGACAAAGGAGCAAAAGCAATATGATGGAGCAAAAATAGTTTCTTCAACAAATGGTTCTGGAGCAACAGGACATCCACATGCAAAAAAAAAAAAAAAAAAAAAAGAATCTAGACACAGACCTTACAGCCATCACAAAACTTAACTAAAAATGGGTAAAAGACCTGAATGTAAAACACAAAACTATAAAGCTCATAGAAAATTTAACATAGGAGAAAACCTAGATGACCTTGGGTATAGTGATGCCTTTTTAAATACAACACCAAAGGCACCATTCATGAAAGAAATAATTAATAAGCTAGATTTCATTAAAATAAAAAATTCCTGGCCTGCAAAAGACAATGTTCAGATAATGAGAAGATAAGTCACAAATTTGGAGAAAACAGTTGCAAAAATCACCTGATAAAGGACTGTTATCCAGAAATATCCAAAGAACCCTCAAAATTTAACAATAAAAGAATAAACAACCCAACTAAAAATGGGCAAAAGATTTGAACAGAGTTCATCAGATAAGATATAAAGATAATAATTAAGCATATAAAAAGATGCTCCACAACATATGTCATCAAGGAAATGCAAATTAAGACAACAATGGGATACTACTACACATTTCTTAGGATGGCCAAAATGTGAGACACTGACACCACCAAATGTTAGGAGGATGTGTAGTAAAAGGAACTCTCATTCATTGTCGGTGGGAATGAAAAATGGTACAGCCACTTTGGAAGCCATATTTTTGTTTGTTTTTTTGTTTTATGAAATGAAACATAATTTTACCATATCATCCAGCAATCCTGTTTCTTGGTATTTATTCAAAGGAGTTGAAAACTTGTGTCCACATGAAAACCTGCACATGGATGATTAGAGCATTTTTTATTCATAATTGTCAAAACTTGGAAGCACCAAGATGTCCTTCAGTAGGTGAATGAATAAACTGTGGTACATCTAGACAATGGAATATTTTTCAGTGCCAGAAGGAAATAAGCTATCAAGTCATGAAAAGACATGGAGGGACCTTAAATGCATATTACTAAGTGAAAGAAGCCAATCTGAAAAGGCTACATACTGTATGATCCAACTATACAACATTCTGAAAAGGGGAAAACTATGGAGACAATAAAAAGGTCAGTGGTTGCTAACGAGGAGCAGGAGGGTGGGGAGGGGAAATTATGAATAGGCAGAGCACAGAAGATTTTTAGGGCCCTGAAAATATTCTGTTTGATATTATAATGATGGATATATGCCATTATACTTTTGTCCAAACCCATAGACTGCACAATACCATGAATGAACCTTAAGGTAAATTATGGACTTTGGGTGATTATGATATGTCAGCGAAGGTTCATACTTGGTAAAAAATATACCATTCTGATGAATGATGTTGATAATGAGGAGGCTGTGTATGTGTGTGGGCAAGCGGAATATGAGAAATCTCTGTACCTTCCTTTTCTTTTTAATTGAAGTATAGTCAGCTTATAATGTTGCATCAATTTCTGGTGTACAGCATAACGTTTCAGTCATCCATATACATACATATATTCCTTTTCATATTCGTTTTCACTATAGAATGTGACTTTATGATGTGGACACTTAGGAGATCAAAGAAATGAATTTTCTCAGGTCTTTGATTGTAGTAAATTTGCATTAAAATATGCTGCAGCCTGGAGTGGCAGTTCTCCATCATGCCCTCCCTGTCCTTGGCTCCAGAGCACATACTTCTTTACAACTCTGAAGCCTTCATCTTGGGTTGTGGGGGAGGTTTCAGCCACTGTGGCCAGTCTGCACTTACCCTGCCTTATGAATTGCTGATAGAGACTGAACAAAATAAAAACCAATGAGTGACATTTTTCTCACAGTTGACCTTTCAATATGTTCAAGACAAAAGAGGGGACCAGTAAACTGAACCTTGTTATTTCTTTTTTCTTAACTTTTTTTTTAAACTGAGATATAATTGACATGTATAATTCACAAAAAGGTGCTCTCTCCAAAAGAAAAGGGGTGATATGCTGTAGATAGAAGTCTAGGGACAAAGGGAGAGAAGAAGTAGAATTAGGCATCAAGATATTCACCTGGGACCCTCCTCACTCTGAGACTTTAGCTGTGAGGCCATTGACCTTTGATGGCATAGGGATGATGTGGCTAGATCACAGGCACAATGCCAGATTTGCCTCCCTTCAGCTCTGCACAGCTTTGGGACTCTTCAGTGGAGAAATGCTTAAATAAAAAGTGGGATACAGTATGTGTTTGCTGGTCCCGCAAGTGGCATCCAGTGCAAGTACTAGGGGATTTCCCTCTTCTCTGGTCAGCACGGGTCAGGGGACCTTATTATATATTCCTGCACTTCAAGGATGAACAATCCAGGGATAAGACCTCACCTGGGAAAACAGTCAGGTCTGTACCCATTCTCCCTCCTCAGAGCATGGCTGGAACACACTGTGTGGGTAGAAGGAAGTGATACTCATTCATGCACACAAGTTTCTTCATATGAGTTGTTTAATAAAATTATATAAGTCCTCTCATTTTCATTAGTTTTCAGTGACCTTTATTTCACCTTGCCACCATAATGGAGATCAGTGGAAAGAACATGGACTTGGGGGTTATGTCCTAAGTTCAAGGTCCTTGGTCCCATACACCCAGAATCTGCAGAGGCTAAAGACAAAAACCAGGTATTAAGCAGTGAATTTCTCTGGGACTTAATACTGTCCAAATGTTTATCATGAAATTTAACTTTCTGTGAAATTTTTAAACTCTCATTTCTCTGTGGGAATCTACTGATGGGAGGGGTTCATATTCAAATTAGGGGCATTTTTATGGTAACATGTGACTTTTGGTGGGTAAGGGAAGCTAAGATATGTTAAAAGATAAATTGAAGCACATTAAAATTTTCAAGAGTTTGAGCATGCATCCATTCAAACTATGGCAGCACCAAACTGAAAGTGATTAGGGGCACTCCACCAACAGGGGCTAGGAGAGAAGTTTTTTATAGAAAAGACTGGGAAACAAAGCAAGGACATTATTTGATGGGCTGTAGTTTAAGCGGTCACCTTATTTGGGAAACCTTAGTTGGCCATTTGTGATTGGTTGTTCCTAAATTTTATTTTCTCAGATTTGAGCGCATTGACTCTGGCTTAGGTTTGGTTTGTTTGCATAAGTGACCAAGGCATCAAAGTCACCCCAGTCTAATGGTTGCCTCAGTTAATTACTTTAACTAATGGATTTATGGCAAGTTTGAAAATAGAACAGGTGGTGAATCTTTGGTTTAGTGCATTGTGTGACCTTCACATAAACTTAATTACAGTCCTGTCCTGTCCTCTTTTAGAACCTTTGTGGGCAAAATATGAAACTCCCACCTCACTAGTCTCAGAGAAGGATAAATATACAGAGAGAGGCCGAGTGAATGAGACAATGGGATTTTCCTCTAACCCAGGGTCTGTGTTGACTTCAGTATTTTCTGTTAAGTCTAATGTTGAGAGAGAGCTAAGACTGGGTAAGGTGGGGCTCCAGGGAGCAGGGAAGAGGAACCCTCAGCATCTCTCCTCACCCTAGGGAAGTTTCCCTTCTCAATTCTCTGAGCCCACAGTCTCCACTATCTTCTCCAAGAACAAGGAACTCTCAAAAGGTTGGTTAGATCATGAAACACAGTCTATGGGTTCTAACTGGTCACATTCACAGGGTGGGGTTACGGTGCTACACAAGGTTATCTGGTGTGGAATTCTTCTTCCTTCAGGTCTTTCCTTCCATGGGGCTGGATGGGCAAGCTGAGGCAGGGCATACTCACTGCAATAAGCCGGGCCATCCTGCTTTTCTCTTTTCTTCCCTCCTCTCACCTACATGTTGTATCTTGCAGCAAGAGCCTTTGACTCAGTCAGCTAGCAGGTGTTAAGATCTGAATTAAGAGACAATCAAGAATTCTCCTTTGGGCTTTGTGTTTAAGTTTTGGGTTTCATCCCAAATTCATCAGAGACCTAGCGCTAAGGGTTATGTCACCAGCTAATAAAAGTGCCTTAATTTTTAACTGATATTTTTCTTTGTGTGAATATCTGGTCTCAGGAGTCTTATAAAGAATAATCATTTTTGACAGTACAGGATTTGTAAGTTGGGGGAACCTTGGCTATTAGGGTGGCCAGTTGTCCTGGTTTGCTTGTGACTGAAAAGTTTCCTGGGATACAGGACTTTCAGTGCTAAAACCAGGACAGTCTCTGACAAGCCAAGATGAATTGATCACCCTAAGATGAAATGCCATCTTAAGGCCATTAAACCCTATACATAAATTTAACTCCTACTGGCTGTGTAACCTTGGATAGATTACCAGCCCTCTCTGAGCCTTAAATCCCTCACATGTAGAAGGGTTTTAATGAATACTACATTAAACTAAATTAAATTTCCCAGCATATTTTCTGGTACATGTAGATACCAAATTAATATGTGTTTCTATTTCATTTTCTTACTTTCATTGGTAAAGAAGAATATAAAGTGATATTCTGAGAAGAAAACACAAAATAGGAGAAATTGAAATACTTTTCTGAATGCAAGAATTGGAGAAGTTTCCTGAGCTCCCTTTTCCTCTCAGCTTTCTGTCTTAATGTTAAACAGTATCAGAATTGGACAATGCAATAGTGAATGTATTCCATTCTTGGAATTAACCAGGGGCCACCTATTCAAGTGACTGTAGAGGCCATACAGGGAACATGAATGAGTGAAATGGGGTGAATGGGACTTGTGGCAAACAGGCAACACCCCCAGCCCTAACAGATTGTGGCCACATGGGAAGGAGGGCCCAGTGTGCCAGAACTTAACATTTTTTTCTAGAGAAGCCATATCCATGATCTTTTATGTGAAATATACTTCTTAAAATATGTTGACATCAAGCTTAAGATTTAAAAAAAACGATGTATTAGCCAGTCAAAACATTCCATTGGCCTTTAATCCTCTCACTGAGTTGCTTCATCGAGTAAGAGAGGGAAATTAGATGTCATAATAAGACAACCAAAGAAAGTTTATTCTGCCCAGATGGAATAATCATCATTATTGAAAGGAAACCAAAGTAATTAAATGGTGACTAAAAAGAAAAAAAAAAATAGGAAATTGCGAAGTTTTGAATTTGGGTTGTCTTGTAGCTCTCATGACTCGAGACTAAACCTGTGGGGTTGCAAAATTGTAAAGGTAGAACCTGCTAGCAAAGCTTCATGAAATGCTTGCAAGCATCATCTGACAGATTTCAAAACAGTTTGAATATTAGTCATCACAGATATGCCTGCCAAAAAGGGTAGTATGTTAAAAGAACATCTGCAGCCCACATAAATACCCCTTACTGAGTTAAACTCAGGAAATCAACTTCAAAAGTTGCAGAAGGCAAAGCAGCTGAAACAGCAGAGTTTTATATTAAGTGGTTGACAGACTTCCTCTGCGGGTGCAACTGTTATTGAGGAGCTAGTTAGCTCCCAATATATTGCATGTTCAACCTCCAGCTTTTGGTGACAAGATGCTTTGAGGATATATTTGGACTCATCCTACTCAATGAATCACTTACACTGTCTAAAGTGAATACCAGTTCTGTCAAGTATGGGCATACGAGATGATTACTAAAAAAGCAGCAGAGCTGATGGTAGTATTGTCTTGAACTTTTTCAAAAAGCATAAAGATATTAATTCAAACAGAACCAACCTGCCAAATGGAAGATGATCTGAAGAATCATCACTGTCTGTGCCCTGGGATTCTGGAAACTTCACTGTTGGTGGCAGACTGTTCCTCAGTGAACCACATTGTTTTGCCACAGGACAGAGGAGGTTTGTGATCTGTAGCAGATTTCTATGGGTCCTGATCGCGTGGACAGGAGCTTACAAAGAGAAATCCACGTATGTGGCATTACTGAGGATGGCTGTATGGTTTCTTACTTCAAAGATACGTGTTTAGCTTTCTTTCTTTTTTAAATCATCATATAAAAACAGTGCAGCTGCAGAGATGAGGACAAAATTCTTTTTGTCTTATGCTTTCATTTATTCTTGTTAAAAGGAAAGCAATTGATTCAGAGTTTAAATACTGCTCTTGTGACTGCCAGTTATATAAAGCCAGAGAGAGAGAGAGAGAGAGAGAGAGAGAGAGATGGAGAGAGAGAGAGAAAGAGAGAGAGAGAGAGACAGCCACATACAAAATTATTTCTTGCTTCTCAAAAAAAAAAAAAATAAAACACAAAAACCTCCTGAAATCATCTTAGGTCAGTCCCATCACATTGCTAGGCTTTGGTTGGGGAGGAAAAATCTCGCATGTGACTGAGGTTATGATTCAGAATTGGCTTTTTGAACTTAGAAAATGTGTTGCTGATGTAAGGTGATCTGTTTTATTATTAATCTGCAATTCACCAATTATGCAGCTTCAGAAGACTTGTTCGAAAAGATTGATCATGACTCAAGATCTCAGAATGATTCCTTGCAGGCTTGTACAATATGAAAGAAATTTCATGGAATGAATCATTTAAAGACAGTAAGAGTAGATGATGAAACCACACTCTGGAGTTTGAAAAGAGACGGGGCTGCTTTAAGAGAGAAACAGGAAGTTGTAACTAGAAGCCATCTGAATACTAAGCCAAGACAGAATGCTCATGAAGTAGCAACTTAAGTGGCAGTGTTTATCCCGAAATCCTCAGGCAGCCAGATCGTCTTAGACAAACCTTGATAAAATAGTTCTTATCCAGGTTTTTAATCTAAGGAATCCTGAGAAGACAGAAGAATGGAGAGACAGCGAAGGCTCATGTCAGAGAAGGATGAATATCAGTTTCAACATCAGGGAGCAGTGGAGCTGCTTGTCTTTAATTTTTTGCTCATCCTTACCATTTTGACAATCTGGTTATTTAAAAATCATCGATTTCGCTTCTTGCATGAAACTGGAGGAGCGATGGTGTACGGTGAGTGAAGAAATTGTAGGATTGATGTGAAACTTGTTGCTTGGGCGTAATTAGAGACTTGTGCTCAGATGGCAAAGTACCGAAACTGGAGAAAATGTGCTGATTGAAATGTCATTAGCTTGATGAAAGGTGCTGCAGCATAATGAATGCTCATCTCTTTACAGATGAGCTGCCGAAATTTGCCTTGTCACAGGAGTAAATGTCACAGTCATGTTCTTACGTGGTACATAATGAGAGTCTGTTGACAGATTCGGGTCCATTGTCATGTGAGGAGCCAAACCAGGCTAGCTGTTTGTTTTTGTAATGATAGATATTGGGAAGTGATGGCTCTGCAGGCACAAAGAGCAGCCTGTTTTCACAGGAGGGGCTGATGAGCATTATAAAGTTCTAGAAGTAGCATCACTTAAACATGTATTGAGTAAATCCTCTTAGATCAACTAGTTTTAAGAAGAAAACTTGGAGAAAAGCATTCCACCCCTCCTATTGGGATAATTTTGTTCAAATCTGTTTTAATTACATGAACATGTTTTATTTTCTTATAATACACAAGAGTTTCTTTATGCGGTACTCTTCATTTCTTAGCCTGATTTCACACTTTCTAATTAATAATAATTGTCATTATTAGTATTATTTGCTGTGTGTCTTCTTTTTTGGAGAGAGGGACAAGGTGTGGAAATGCACTTTACATTTTAAACTCCCAGTTGCTCTTTCTGTACAATTTACCATGCCATGCCTTTCAGAAAGTTTAATAAAATATGGCAGAGATTATCCAGGCTATACTCTCACCTTTTAAAGTAAAATGGAAGACACCGGTAGGTTTAAAACTGACCTGATTGATGAAATAGTTCACTTTACCACTCTTATCTCAGTCTGATAATGGATAGGAACTTTGAACACAATGGAAAGAGCTGAGGTATTGCTATAATTCATAGCAAAGGATAGACTTTTGTATTTCACTTCCCTTATTTTTGGAAGTCCTGAAGCCTTTTATACCCCCTGAGGTTCAGGGAAGAGGATCAATGCACATTTTATATGCTAACCATATGATGTCCTGATGATAACAATGTACAGTCATGATTTGAGACCATAAGAAATCCTATGCCTTAACTGGATCCCACTGTGAGATACTTGAGCTAGAAGGCAGAAGTTTCAGGCTAAGCAGTGTAATTTTTGTCAGGAGACTGACGTGCTGATCCATTCAGAGCACAGAGCTAAATTCCTTTGCATGGAGGGACTTAAAGCACACAACAAAACTCTTATTTGAGGGGAGAAACTCACAATCTGTTTAAAGAGAAATAGTCAAAGAGAAGGGAAGTGACACCATCAGATGTAAAGCCCTAGGCGCCAGTCATTGCCCTTGTCCATCATCAATGGACCAGGCTCTTGCTCCTGACTTGACTAATAACTGATCAAGAGGATATGGGAAGTAATTTGAGAAGCCAGAGACAGTGTAATTCTTGGCATTTAATTAAAGGGCTATATATGGTTTAGCAAAACATAGGTTTTAAAATTACAAACTTCTATTAAATGGAAAGATTTCTTCATAGCCTTGAATTTGATTGAACTATGACTGATTTACCAATTTCAGCTTATTTATGATGGAGATACTGTTTTGTTAAACTTCTGATTAAGTTTTGGTGACCTATTAAAATTCAGACATACTTTGTGCTCATAAGACATAAATGTAACTTTACTTTTGAACCTTAAAAATTCCAGATTATCTTTAATACTCAAAAACTCCATTAAAAATTCCAGATTATCTTTAATACTCAAAAACTCCATTAAATACTTTTAAGTTGTGGTTAAAGTCCTAAAATATTAGCACATTGAACAATAGTTGAGGTAGCATTTCTCTAAATTGCTATTCTTAAGGCATTTTAGGCTTAAGGTTTATTATGTGTGGGATTAAAGTTCTGTCCTTCTTTCATGAATTTTCTATACGAATGTTATTAAAAGCAAGTTGTGAAACAATGTAATATATAAAGATTATAAAAATTATGGAGACATGCATATATGTGATGAGTATTTGATTACTAGAATTTTTAGTATCCTTGAGTTATCTTGAACTGTATAAATCAAGGAAATGATTTTTATTTTAGTGTTATTTAATTTTTTGGCATAGAATTATAATTGTTGGAATTAAATGGGATCTTAGAGGTTATTTTTTCTAGCCCTCTCATTATACAGAGGCAGAAACTAAATCTCAAAGAAGTGAAGTAACTTCCCCTAAACTGCATAGCCACTTATAGCAGTACCCATGTGATTTATCCATCCATATGTCTAATAAGGTTCATGTTCATCTTAGAAGAGCTGCCACTGATAGTCTCTGCAAATAGTCCATATGGATGGCATTAGTGACATCTCATATTTCTTCTTAAGGGATGATCTAAATGTTATATCTAAAATATTTATTAGGGACTTTGTCAGTGATGTAATAAAATAGTCTGAAGCTACAACAGAGAAATAAGATGGGACAGTCTAATAAACCTTTTTAAAAGGTAAGAGGAAAGGAAATGCCAAGTGAATGAATTTCCCAATAGCTATAAATGTTGAAATTCTTATATTGGGAAGGGGTCTTAGAGATCATAAGTCCACCATCTTCATTTTACAGGTGAGGAAATAAAGACTTAGAGATGTGAGGTCATGTAATTAGTTAGCTGCTGAGCCGGGATTCAACTTTTGTCTCTACTAAGAGGTGCTGAATATATTTTAAAATAAATAAATTCTTTCAGTGATTGTCCTGCAGAGAGGATGTATCTGTGAGATCCAGATGCATCCTCATATTGTTTTTGCTTTCAAGATAAGTCAGATAGATTCTATTTTCCAGGAAGTCCAAAAGAGTGAAATTTCAGAGAAAGACCATATAAACCCCTTCCTTATCAGAGGATGGAACCTATGCTTCTGTGAGAGTCCTGCCATGGGCATGATGATAATAAATGGAGAAGAAAAGAAACAAAACTGTGGTTAAAATTTGAGCTTTTTAAAGATTTGTTTTGTTTGTTTGTTTTAAAGGGGATGACCATTGAAGAGTAAACTGTACCTCAGTCATCTCCATTTTACAGATAGATACACTTGTAATGAAGTAACTTCTAAGATTTCTTGGTCCTGTATCTAATACTTATCGATGAATTTGGCTAACAGTCCCCCTACTGAACTATTGCTCTTACTCTCATAAACTATTTGTGTAATGTGTCATTTTCCTCTGTGTCAAGAATCAGAAATATTTTTCTTAGGCACCAGATTTCGTGTAATCCCTCAGCCCGGCCTGCCATCTGCCTTTCTGTTCATATTCCATTGACATGTGTCAGTTATCCTTTAGAAGACACAATAGATGTTGATGCACTTTATCAGTATACCAGGAAATCCAATTTGAAAATTCCAGGGAGCAGGGGCTTAGGAAATAAGCAATTAAAGAAAAGTGAGGGGAAAAGTGATGAAACAGAACATTTAACTACTCTTTTACAGTTATTATTAGAAACAATTTCCAAGTTGTTAACCTTAAAATATCCTATGAAGGGTTGTAGAGGTGAAGAAAAATCATGTGTGGTATTTGGTTTGACTCTGTGTTTACTGGAGATAAATCTGATACTCCAAATACAAATAATCTATTACATGAAAAATAGCTTTTTTTCTGGTATCAAGAGTCCTAGGATACTTGCAAAAATTAGTGGCAGCTTTTTAACAATATTTCTGCTTCACCAGGAACAGCAATTTGTAATTGTGTCTCATGACATCCTATAGCTCTTATTATTTCAAAATCAAAGGATTAGAATCCATAACTGGTTTAAAATACAACCCATAGTGATATTCATTTAAATTGGACTAAAAGCTTAAAAGACTATTAATGGTCAAAATATTGATTGACAGCAGATGGTGCACTTTGCACTGCTCACTTAGGGCAATGCATCCCTTACTCATTGTTCATAAAAGAAAAATTGCTCCTTGTTCCCTGATAGCATTAACAATTCCATTACTCCTCACTGAGGGCTCCCTTACTTTATAGGACATTTATAATGCCATGCATTTGAGGGTTGGGATCTGAGCTTAGGGACAGAACAATTTAAACCTCTTAGAATTCTACTTTTGATTTCATGGCCTTAAAATATAAAGGACAGTCTCTAAATACACATGGAAATCTCACTCACTATTTAGTGGGCTGAAGGGAAATTTCAAGCCACAGAGTTTAGATTTTGAATTCATTAAACTATATTATATTAAACTGTTAAACTCTATCTGCTCCTCTAATAACATACTTAGCAGTTTAATAGGGCCAATTGAGTTCACTCAACAGCGTATTTTTCAAGATTTAAAGAAAATATAGTTACATAGTCGATCACCAAGGTTTTAAAAGCTATCTCTCTTGAAAAATCATAAGACATTAATTTTATCCTAGCACTGCTTGGAGGTTCCTCAGGATAAAATTGGGTTGTTGGACATGGTGTGGCTCTTCCCTACTGATCCATTTTACTCTGCTCTAGTCCAGCTGCTTGACTGCCAGGCCAATAGGAGATGTTGACTGCTACTTCACACCCTTCTCCCTGCCTGGAAGGCCCTTCTGAGGCTTTTTACTTATCCAAATGTGGCATGCTTTATGGAGAAAGCATTGGATACTCTCTTGGGGATTTGGTTTTTAAATCCTTATGATTTCCCTTTTTTTTTTTTTCTTTCCCAGTCGCTAAATGCATGACTTTGGGCAAATGACTTAACCTCTAGCCTTACTTTTTTCATCTAAAATGAGGAAGAAATGAAATATGTATCAATAACCTTCCTTCCAGCTACAAAAGCCCTTCAAAATTCAGGTCAAGACTGACTTTAGTAACCAGGCATCTCTCAGCCACTCGAACCCAAACCAATAGTTTTCTTCCCAGAACCCTACCAGCCTTAAATGACATCTAAGTCTTTCTCCCAGATGGGATCTCGGTTAGTGTTATTTTATGATTCTTAGTTCTTCCAGTCCTGCTCTGATTGTGTATTGAGTGCTAAGTAAATGCTGTTGAATTCCTGTTAGAAAGGCAAGGAGAGAAAGTTATACCATCAGAACAGTGAGGGCTGACTATGAATTTGGGGGTTTGTGTATGCATATCATATGAAGATCAGAGTGGCTCTGGTTTAATTTGAAGAGATCTGTAGGAAAGGTAATTAAGGTTAAGAGCCTAATGAACTAAACTTGTTTTCCTTTTCAGTGAAAAAAGATTGATTTTCAGAGATCATGGCAACGTTTTCCATGCTATAAAATGTTAGCCAAAGAAAGGCTGAAAAGTGGGAAAATTGAAGGTATATTGCTCTATGTAAGTTTTTAAAAGTTAATTTTAAGAGAGTAACCTGCTATATATTCTGCTGTGCTTTGAATCCCTAAGAAGCTATAGAGGAAGCCCTTAGAGCAAACCACTGTGTTGCCTCAAAGGATCCCCTCTCAGGTCTTGAAGGCTAATGAGCATGCACATCAAGAAAATGAATTTATGATTTAAACTATTTATTTAGATATTATATATAGTCTAACTTGAATTAAAATTACATGACTAGGCACGTGGGGACATGACAAACTAACATTTCTTAAGCATTTATTATATCAAAATAACATAATAAAAAGGAATTTAACAAATATCTAATAAAAATCACTAACACAAATAGCATTTACAGTATGAACTTTGCTTTCATAAGTACTTTACATATATTAGCTCATTTAATCCTCACAATAACAATTTTTTTTAGATGGAAAAACTGAGAAATTAAAAATAAAGTAACTTGCTTAATGTCACAGATCGACTAGATGCCACAGCTGGACTCAGACCTTGGCAAGTTTGGCTCCATGAGGTCACTGTGTATCACAGACAAGGGTGTGTTTGTGTGTGCATGTGTGTGTTTCAGTGGGGGAGGTATTATCATTTTTATGTTACAGATAATCAAAGCAACACTCAGAGACATAAAGTGACTTGCTGGGCTGACCTTCAAACCAAAGACCATAAAACTCATGTTCTTTCACCTATATCACACATTTAGCCCTGGAAGAATTGCTGTTATTTACTAAATGTCTACTCTGTGCCCAGTGATAGTATCTCAGAAAGTTTATAGAAGAAAGATAGAGATTCAGAGATCTCACTACATACTAACCTTCATTGCTAATCACCATATCCATGCAAAATAGGCATAAGGATCTTCAGTTTGTATATAAGGAAACAGAAACTCAACAACTTTGGCCAAGGCTGCACACAATAATTGTCAAGAACAGCATTTTTGAAAGTTAGTGCTCTCAGATTTTGGCCACAGTGGCCCTCTCATTAAAGTGTGCTGTTGGTATGTAACTCTCCCATGAAGTCAGGAGTGGGGAGACCTTGGGGAAGGGAGGTGAGGTAGTTAAGTTTTCTGTTTACCTTGGAGCCTCAGAAATGTTATCCTGTCTATAGCAAAAAGCCCAGAATGGGAAAGACAGTGGGAGCAATATTGTGAAAGTACATACATGCCAAGCAGCTGGGTTGAAATTTCCCACGGAGAGTGATGAGGCTGACCCGGAAACACCTGCCCCGGCATCAGGAAAGGTGATGTTGTAAGTCTGTGGCCATTCTGGTTTTAAATGCCTGTGGTTGTCAGAATGGGTGGGGAAGTTATTGTAAATGATGTGGAACATGCAAAATAGTCTTTCATCGTATGTTAGTTTAATGGAATTGAATTTTTGGAAGAGACTGAAAATAAAAGCATTAATTATGCTCTGGGCTCTCCAAGCTCAATAAATCCTGTGTGCATGAGCCTGAGATGGCATGGATTTTGACAGTTCTATGACCGTGGTGGCACTCATATTGGTAGGAACCTTTGTCTTCCAGGGCAGTGCTTCTCACAGTGAAGTCCCAGGACCAGCAACACCAGTATCGCCTGAAAACTTGTTGGAAATGCAAAGATGTAGGCCCCAACCCAGACCTACTAAGTCAGAAACTTGGGGTGGAGTCCAACAAAGCAGTGATTTAACAAACCTTCCAGAGGGTTCTGATGCACTAAAGTAGGAGAACTACTTCACCAGGAAAATGAAACTGAACATGCAGTTCCTAGTTTTGTCTCCTTTGTTTTCTTCTGTCTTTTTTCTTTCTCACTCCATTACCCTCCTGTGATGAAGAAGGAGTTTGGGAGACAACCTTCATGTATCGGAGAGGCCCTTCCTCTTTCACTATCTATAGTACTTTGTGACATTTCCACCTCTGGTCTGAGGAAAAAAAGTCTGCTTTGTGTAAATATTATAAGTAAGAATCATTTCGTTTTAGTCAGTATGTTTCTAGTCAGATATCTCTATCTCTATATTTCTTCTGTAAGCTTCCTAAGGGTATTAGCTAAATATAAGCTGGTGGCTGAAATAGTTTCTAGAGAAAAGTTTCCTATAGTTCTGTGTTAAGAATCCCAGAGTGCTGTGAAATGTGTGTGTTGTGTGTTTGTGTATATAGTGTGCATGCATGTGTTGTCTGGGATGCCCGAAGGATAGGAGTCCACATTGGACAACCTACCGTAGTGGACAATCTCATGGTTGAGACTCTTTGTTATTTCCCATGACTCTAACCTGTCCAAAGATAGAACTTTGGATGAGGCATCCCAAGGTGGACCAGCTTCATGGACCACTTTCCACCTTGGAATATCATGGGATACTCTTGCTGGCAGATGCTCCAGAGCAGTTCTGAAATCCTTATGAGGCACTTTTCTTCAAACCAAGTTGATAGCACAAAGCAATAAATTGTGTCCCTTTTAGCAACACTCACACATTCCTTTAGTTCTTTGAATTTGGAAGGTTGTGGGAGGGCAGAGAAAAAACAAAAGCCCTAAATAACCAGAAGGCATTGTATATTTTTACTTTCTGTTCTATATCTGACTAATCTCAGTGTAAAACTAAACTGCTAAAGGAAAGTGTTAGGGAATGCATGTAACATTTGAAACTCAAACCCATGTCATCTCTCTAAATCAGTGTTCTGACAAACGCTTTGGTAAGATGGTGGAGGTGGATTAATATCATGTAAACAGTTAAAAATTGTGGAGTTGCCACTTAATCTCTAATATTTGTGAATACTATCTTACAGACAGTTAAATGGTGTCCACTGGTTTGGCTTCCTTACAATATTTAATTACACTCTTTCCTTCTTTATTTCCACACTTGAATCCCTAGTTCATGTTTTTTGAATCTGAGTGACTGAAATTACATTTTAGATTCCTTGCCTTACAGAGTCTCCCACTGTAAAAAGTCTTAAAAGTGGTCAAGGATACGCTTCCTTGGGCTTTATTTTATTCCTGTTATCTTGAAATTCCTCAACTCAAGTTCCTCTGCTAAATTCTTTTTTCACATAAATATAAACTAATTCTGATGTTAACATCCTTTCCATGTCCCCACTGTATCTCAGTTCTCTCTTTAGATAATTGTCTCCAAACACTGTTTCCTCTGCTCCAAGACAGAGCAAATCTACCTCCCCAAAGGAGCTCGCTTTGTTCTTCTTCAAGATCTTGGCAACCATCTCCTCCTCTTGAACACCCTCTGTTTCTCAGCTGCGCTGGGGCCCTTGCCCCAGCTGCTCTAGTGGGCCATCCCAAACTGCCTGAAGCGCCTGATTAGCCGTGTGCTCATTGATTTCCATGTGCTTCTCCCTAGAAAATCCACACCCTCTTCTCTACCTTGCAAATCCTATGCATCCTTAAGAACCTCCTCTGTGAAGCCTTCCCTAACACTTTAGGGGTGGAGTTAATTAACCTCTTCTTTAAGATTCCTTGGGGCTTTGTACATTTACTTGTTAAAAAAATGTATCTATTAGGATATATTCAGATACTAGTCACAGAAACCCTGACTCAAACAGATTTAAGCAATATGGACATTTATAATCTCCCATAACTAGAAGCCTAGAGAAAGGCAGTGTTCAGGGCTGGCTGACTCAGCAGTCTACTACTGTCATTAAGGACCCCAGGTCCTTTCCTTTGCTCTGCTCTGCCATTCCCAGTCCTGACTTCAACATCAGGCTAGGAGCCAGGTGGGTATGGTGGTTCCTGGTGTCCTAACCAGGCCCAGGAATAGCCTGAGGAAGAGAGCTCATCTGGTCTCCCCCTCTTCTCTTAGGATGTCAAAACTTCTAAGAGATCTCTGAGCAAGCTTCCCTTCACATTTTATTGTAAACTGGAATAGATTCACATGCCTTCTAGTACCAATCATCAGCAAGGGGAATGGAAACATCCTTGGAACTGAGAGAGAGAGCAACTTACCCTGAGCATGTGTGGGGAGGGGTGGTTAGCAGAACGAATCAGGGCTTTGCTGCGGGGAAAGGGGAGGATGAATGCTAGGTTGGCAATCAGCAGTTCTGGTGCCCTTATCAAGGTGAAGTATAAGATTACATATTATAAGGATTTACCTTCTTTTTTTAAGTAAGGGACAATATCTCATTTCTGTAGCTTATTCTTGGTGGCTCCTTAGTGCATAGAGAGTGAAAAAACTACAGAACTCTGTTGTTCTACAGTCTTCATATGTTAACTACATTTTCTTTAGGCTTCTAAATTCTCTCCGATATCATGCGGCATTTAAATATATATGTGTGTAATAGTCTGTTCAGATGCATGAGTATAGTTTGGCTTGTTGCATTGCGTGACTCCTGGGGAACACCAGTCCGACAGAAAAAGAGCCTGAAGGGAGCCTGCTGGAGTGGGCCATGCATTGTGGCAGTGTGTGTGATAGTGTGTGAACACAATCATCGGTTTGAACAGAGCCAAAGAGATTGCAACACTTTATGTCTTCAAAACCATTCTGTAAGCCATTTCATTATATGTAAATATAATCATTATATATAAAAGTAAATCCCCATCCATATTCCTATAAGAAAAGGCCCTTTAGGATAACACTTCAGCATCATGTAGAATGACTGTCAATAAGATGCAGGGAAATTGGTTATAAAATGAAGGCTTAATATAAGAAAACACTGAGGAAACACTTTGTGTACCTTATTCTTACTGGAAATCAGGATCACAAGATTGGGCAGGAGAAAAAGGGCTAGTAAGATTAAAATATTTTAATATTTTATGATCAGGGCCATATTTTATTCATTTTTATAACCCCCACAAGCCTTAGAGCAATGATTTGCGTGTCTGTAGCATGAAAGCAGAATGAGGGAGGAAGGGAGTGGGGTTTTCTCGTAATTTTCAATGTAGAGAATGAAGTGAGAGCCAGTCCAGAAGGATGAGGCTTATATTTTGAAATGTTTCTTATTTTGAGGCTCTTTCCTCCTTCCTCCCTCCCTCCCTCCTTTCTTCTCCCTCGAAGACCACCATGTTAAATGTATGTCAGGCATCTGTTATGAGAGTTCTTTTGCAAGGTCTGTGAGGAAAGGGACATTGCAGCAGTTGTGATGCTCCATACATGTGACATTTTTAAATGCTGGTCACTGACTAACTACATAAATTCAGAAGATCTTTTTCTTCTTGAATCCAAGGGAGTTTATGGACTTGGAGAAAGTTGGGTTATAACTGCCTAAAGTGCTTGGCATTTCTAGAGAAAAAAGAGATGAATAATAGCACAGTCTCTGCCCTAAACCATCTCATTGTCTAGTGGGGGTGACAAAACCAAGGTCTACAAAGCACAGCTGAACTATATAAGTCTTTGCAAAATTGGTCCATAAACAGCGTGTTCAAACTGTGAGTGCTGAAGGAACTCAAAGGCTAGAGAATCAGTGAGCACAAGCTGCATCAGAGCACAGGCCCCCCAGGTGGGACATGAGCTGGACTTTGAAGGATTGTGAGTGCTTTAGGGATGAGGCCTGTTGTCCAAGTTCCATCTTGGGGCTTGTTGGGGTGAGGTCAAGTTCCCGTTACTCTCACCCTAATTGCCCAGATGCTCAGACTTGTAGGCCTGGGGAATACATCTGGACTAGAGTTCCTGCCTAGAGGAGGTAATGTCATCAGCTGACCAGGTGACAGAGCTCAGCAGAATGGAATGTCATGCTTGTGAGGATACAACCTGTAACCCGGGCTGTCCACACAGATGTTGGTGGTATTGCTTTGCTGGTACAGGCTGCCCCCTTTCTCACTGGGCAGGTAAGGTTCTGGTTTATGGCTTACCAAAGAGAGTGTTGTGGTTTATGGGTTTATGTCCATAAGCCATGGTAGACAGTCCCCTCTTTCCTTCCTGTGTACACGGATGGTTGATGCTTTCTTTATCCTGTATCTCTTTGAGGTGTAAAAACCACCCTCCTTTATTAGCACACTCTTTCTACTAGCAATTCTAACCTATCTGTCACCTGCTGTCATACAGTCTTGGGCTGGAGTACAATAGCTCAAGACTCCACATTTGTGTCAGCATATGGCTAAAGCTCTGAGTGGATGTTTGGCTGTCAAAGGCATTATGAGGCTCTGTGGGTAGGTGTCAGGCCTTCCACATCAAGGATTTTTCAGTTGCTGCTATTGCAGCTGGGGTGCACAAATGGGTGGATGTTTGTTAACTGAGAGCATTCTCCACTGGCCCTTCCACCATGCCAAGATGTTGATTCCGCTCAACCCTTGAGGTTGAGGAGAAGCAGAGCCAGGGGCTTTTGTCTACTGTGTCAATTTGAGTCCTCCAAGAAGCAGATGCAGGAAAGAGATTAGTTGTGCAAAAGATTTATTGGGGAAAATTCCTTTGAGGAAAAATGAGGAGGGAGCCTGTGGATACTGGGCCAGCTATCAGGCCTTAGTGGAGCCCCAGCCAACCCCTGTGGAGAGAGGGAAGGAGGCAAGGCTGGGTAGGAAAAGGTTTAGGCTGCGGTGCAATTCTAAGAAAGGTTTGGCCAGGCTGATGAGAAGTCTTTGAACTATGGTGGCCCTTCAGAGAAGTCCCATCTCCCTGTCTTAGTGCCCCTGCTGTGGTCAGTCATTGGCTGGACTCAGCGTGAATGCAGTCACAGATTCCAGACCGTCATCAATGCGCTCCCTATCATGGGAGATCTATCTGAAAGGTGTATTTTATGGCCATTACGTTTGGCCATAAAGCAGCTTTCCACCAGTGTGCCTCGTCTTGAAGGCTGGGATCAGAGCTGGTATGGAGGGCCAGGCATGGCCATTTAGCTTTTGAGGCATTGTATGAATTTAACTGCAGAGACCAGGTACTAAGCACTTGTTATTATGGCAAATGCCTGTTTTCCCTGCTTGGGAAAAATGGTGGACACTTCACGTTCACTTCTTGCTATTGCACTGAAAGCATCTGCGAAAACAAGCATGTCACCCTCTGGGAATTTCAAACAGTATTAATACAGGTTCTCTCCATTCAGGCCCCATGCAGATAGTGTCTTGTTTCCCTTCTTTATATCCCACTCAGCAGAAAGCAGAGGTCATAGTATCATTCACTATACCTGCCAAGTTACTTTTAGGAAATGAATCCTTCCTAGGCAAAGAGTGTTAGAAAAATGATGTTCTTACTCAGACACCCTAACCACATGCAGTGTACATGATGTGTCTTCCTTTCTCCTTCCTGACTAATTTTATTGTGGTCGTTTGACACTGCACATGGAAGGCTGCCCACTGTTCTGTGGCGGGTCCATCACCCGTGGTGGTTACATATCCGTCACTTACTTTCTCTTGCCAGCAAAGGTTAGGATAAAATATTTCTCACTAGTATGGAGGAGTGGACCACACACTGAAGCAGAAGTAAGTAAGGTAACATATTCTTAAAAGAAATCTCTTTTTATTCTTATCTCTCGCTATAAATAGCTCTCCACATTATTGCCAAAGTGATAGTTCTTACATGAAAATGCGACTGTTTTACTCTCCTGCCTGAAATCTTTCAATAGTTCTATATTATCATTGGGTTAAAAAGAAAAACTTCTTTGCCTGACAGAGAAGCCTCTTTATGATCTGGCTTCTGCAGTCTAGAGGTGTTCTCTCTTTTTGTCTCTTTCCCTGTCTATCTGTCTCTCTTTCCACTTATCCTCTTCTTACTCCACTGCTGATACTCTAAACCCGTCAGATTTCTTAAGTCCCTCTGTATGTATACATTGTATTACTAGGTCATCTTAATGACAACAGAAGCACTCACATTTTAGTGACACAAGAGAAGTTAACTTTTCACTCACATAACAGTCCAGTGCAGGTTTTCCTGGTTGGTGGATGTCTTTTCCCTACCCGATGTCTCAGGGACCCAGGCTGCTTCAGCGTGGTGATTCTGTCTACCTAGAGGCCCCTGTTGCCTCCCCACCCATCTGATTATATGGGGAAAGAGAAGGGAGAAAACTCACCTACTTCTTCAGTGCTGTGCCAAATACCACTTTTCTTACGTTCCTTTGGTGGGAACCCAACGAGATGCAAGACAGCCAGAAATACAATCTTTGGCTGAGCAGCCACTTCCCTACAACTATTCTACACATCGACAAACAAAAATCCTAGGGAATGTATAGCTGTCTGTCTCTGCTGTTACTCACGTGCTGCCACCCACATGTGCAGCTTGGATCCTGATTCATTCCCTGATTCAACTCATCTGGACAAATCTTATGTGACCTTTTAAGATTCATCTAAAGCTTTGCATCATTCAAAGGGCTTTGGCGTGTCTCTTCTTTATACTCATATAATGCAGAGTCCTTACCAGCTGTCATAGCACATGTCATGTTGTATTATATTTGTTTGCTAATGGGTCTTCATTTTACAGACTTCAGCTCTTGTAGGATTGGGGCTGTATTTTTATTTTAAGCCTGTAAATGTCTGGTGTAAAATATGCACCCAACAAATGTTTTATTGAATAAATGAAAGGCAATTAGATGACTAGATTCACAAAAGCATGGTAAAACCCTCAACATTTGATGTTTTAAAGAGTGAACTGTGGATTTATCTTAAATACATTAATCCTAAATTTAAATCGAGGAATGTGTGGGCTTCTTTACTATTTGTTAATAAATCCACAATATTAAGAGAGTTCACATTTATCTGATTACCACAAGCATCCTTACAGAGTTTATAAACTTAAAAGTCAAGGATTGTTACTTGGGTTCAACTCTTTAATAAAAGAAATATTTAATCATTAGAATGCTTTTGGCTACATGTGAACAGAAACTTGATTTTAAATTGTTTGAAAACTTAGAAAATGTATGTCACATAACAAGAAGTCTACAATTAGTATAGCTCTGGGATAGATTGATCCAGGGCTCA
Source organism: Vicugna pacos (assembly GCF_048564905.1). Lineage (NCBI taxonomy): Eukaryota > Metazoa > Chordata > Mammalia > Artiodactyla > Camelidae > Vicugna > Vicugna pacos. The sequence goes on along the minus strand of NC_132987.1, from coordinate 22,066,073 downwards.
GTGAAGTCATCCAGGACCTGGGTTCTGTCTATATCTCAGTCCTCCATCCTCAGTATGGTGACTATGTTTTTGGACTATATCCCCTGAAGGTCACAAGATACCTGACAACAAAAACATGGATAAACATATTGCCTTGATCATGTCCTAAGGGAGAGAATAAGAACACCTGTCCCCTAACCATGGCATATAAGTAATACCTTGTAGTCTGATGGGGCTGTCTCAGAGATGTGCTGATCTGTGGACCAGAAGCTTTCTCCAGGGGAATTCCATCTCCTGCCTGATTAGGTTACTCAGTATCTGTCACAGAGCCAAGGTTTCCTTGAAGCACTTGGATGGATAGAAGAGGTGGATAGCTCTTTTCTCCAAAATCTATGGGTCCATTAGGAAGGAGAACGGGGGGAATATTAAGAGTGTCCATCACAAATATTTTAACAGTACAATCTATTGAACTGATATCTATGGAAGAGTGAACACTTTTCTAAACCAGGCAATGACCCTTTTTCCTGCCACTTATACAAGTTCCAAATCACATATTTAAAAGCATCTAGTAATGAACATTTTAGATTACATTCCTCCAGTGCAATTATTTATCCTTTATTTTAGGCCTTGTAATGGGATTAATTTTACGATATGCTACGGCACCAACTGATATTGAAAGTGGAACTGTGTATGATTGTGGAAAACTGGCCTTCAGTCCATCAACTCTGCTGATTAATATCACTGACCAAGTTTATGAATATAAATACAAGAGAGAAATAAGCCAGCACAACATCAGTCCTCACCAAGGCAATGCTATACTCGAAAAGGTAAGGATCCTATCTGGTCATATATTTTTGTTTTCCGGTACAAATAATTGCATCATATGTGAACCACCATATATAATGCAGTCACACACACACACATACACACACACACTTATGCCTCTTTTCAACACCACACTAATGGGGCAATTTAGTTGACTAAACAGCTAAACCTCGATATACTTTTATTATAAGCTCAGTTGTCTGTATTTTTTTTCTAAAAGTTAAAAAAGAATGCTTTTTAATATAGTTGTTTTGCAAGCCATAGATATATTAGGTAAAAACATAATAATGATTCAGCTGACTCTGCCTTTCATGATTCAAGTTTTCACAAGTGTGTTTTGTGTCATTATATATATATATATTACCAGCTGGCTACTCAGTTCAAATCTTCCTTAAGTCAAAATAAAAATGGAAGAGAATTTTTTTTTAAAAAATTGCACTTGCAAGCCTTGATCTAGAAAGACTGACTTCTGGCTGCCAATGCAAAGCACTGGCCACTTGGTTGTTTATAAATACACTGACACACAGTCAGTCTCAAGAGATCTTGACTCCATCAATTTAATTAGGGATCTTAGACTGCAAAAAGAAAAATTGTGAAGTTACTCTTCTTTTAAAATTTATTTCATTATTCCAAATGTGTGCACTACTTTGGTTATTGGAAGGAAAATGTCTTTCTGCCCCCAGGACTCTGGTTCAGAAAACAGATAAGGTTACCTTTTGTGGTGCCTTGTGTGTGGGTCAGTCTTTGGAATAAGTGAATTTGTGTTTAACCATACAAGTACATGCTAAGAACCAGGATCTCAAGTGACTTATTCTAGATCCTTTTATGTCAGAGCTGAGAACTTCCTTGAAATTATGGAAGTGCATTTTATCACTTTAATCCCATATGGATTTCATTTTCTCTTAACATATACATCTTTTTTTTTTCATTTTGAGAGATTTGGGACAGGAGGGGAAATGTGTGATCTCCTGTTTTTCCTCATTCAAGACGAGTAATTTTTAAGTTTTTTTTTTTTTACATTATCTCTCACTAGCGCATTTCTAGATTAACTTCCTCCTAGCACTTGGTGAGGCTCAGGAAAGTCAAACTAATTATAATATTAGCCTAAATCAGACTTAGGAAAGTTAATTGAAGCACACAAAAAGCAAATTAAATGATGTATTTCTGAAGTAAATAGGAGCAATATGTAGATCTTCTGCTATTTTGGATGATCTCTTCCATGTGATTCTTTCTGGGTAATAGAAATTCTTTCATGGGTAATAGAAAATTATCTATCTTGAAATAAATAATCCTTTTAAATGAACTTGTGAGCAGAATAGGATTTAAATACACTCTTCATTTTTACCTTTGGTTATTACCAGAGCATAAATTATTTCCCTTCTCACTCTTTTACCTATTTTTATCTGCATTTCTAAGCAATATTATTTCTCTGAACAGGTTGACCCCCAAAGATGCTGAATATCATCTCTGTTATTATAACAATTTGTTCTCTAACGGGATTGCCAACAAACACCTGATCAGGAATTTTGTTCCTGTATTATTGACATACTGATTTCTTTATCAGCAAACTCTAGTGTTTGCTTTTTAAAAAATTACGGCAAGAGATGGAGAAAATGTCTAAGTTTCTGGAGCCCTCTTGGTTTTTTCGTTGGGTAGATTATGAGTTCTGAACAGAAAATATTTAATGGACCTTAAATGGCTCAACTATTTTATAGATTAAGTTCTAGATCATGCGACTTACTGAGTCACAATTAGCATTTGTTCCTCCAGGTATCCACTGGCAATAGGTGACTCAGTTTCCAGGGTAACCCCCCCCCCCCACTGCTGGTGGAGAAACGGGCATCCACTTATACACTTACCATACTAGGCGACTTTTAATGGAAAGGATATTTTTTTTATAAATGGCCAGAGTATATCTGAACACACATTTGTTGCTTATGTGCCAGTGTTGGGGGGCCCTAGTTAGTCTGTGAAATGAAATACCTATTGTCTGTCTTCCTTACTGGGAATTTTCCACTGCATGCAACTGCTCATATCAGTCAATCAATTAATCAGTCTGTGTCAGATGCTAAAGAACTCCAAAAAAAGGCCCGTTCATTGGAAGGCTTGTAGGGAGTCACCAAGGGGTAATGGGGAAAAAAATCCTACACCAGACTGATGTGCCATGCATCCTTAGTAAGTTCCTTGAACTTCTTAATCTCCAACTTGCTTGTTTGTAAGGTGGGGAGATTAGGACTATTTTGTAGGATTGTTTTAGTGTTTAAATGAGACACTATATATAAAGTGCCTGACCACCCACCATAAGGCCCCTTACATTGCTCTCACTACCTCTCTCACTACCTGCTCTCACTACCTCTACTACTTACTACTTCCTCTGCCACTTGTAATACCACTGCCAGTACCGGTACCATCACCACTACACTACTTCTAATATCAGTGCTACCATTGCTGCTACTAGGTAATGTTTGAATGCTTAATGTATGCCAGGGATTAATGAAATATGTGTTTGGGTTTTTTTTCCCATTTATTTAACATCGTGGGGAGATAAGTATATACTAATGTATACTATATGCTAGTATATAGTTTAGTTCTTGATTATATCATATAGACTGCAAGGATTTTACAACTTTACAGATCAGTTGTCACACAAAGCACTTGTCTTGCTTCAGGACCTCTATACATGTTACTCTTTTTTCCTAAAATGGTCTTACTTCTGCTCTTCAGTTGTCAGGCTCCTTTTTATCCCTAGAATCTTGAAATTCCATTTCTTCAGAGAGGGCTTGCCCTGTGATTTTCTCATACCGTGTCCTCTCTCTCTTTCTTTCCTGCCTTCTCTTTTGTTTCAAAGTACTTAGCACCATCTGAAATTTTATATGTATTTTCTTGCTTGCTGATTATCATTCTTACATTGTTTAATGTCCTCTAGGCTGTAAACTTCACAAAGGCAGGGATGATGCCTTTTTTACTGACCAGTGTATCCTCAAAACCTACCATAGTGCCCAATACATACTGCTGCTGAATAAATAGTTTGTGAATGAATAAACGAATAAATGAAAGAGTCTGAGAGCTTGGTGGAGCATATACAGATAGAATATTTGGAAGTTATCACCTTGGAGTTGGTAGAATATTGTTCTGGATGCTTAATGGCTGAAGAAACTAATATATTATCTAATTTTAATTGTGTAATATAAGTATAAGGTAATATCAAGAGAAATTACATGGTGGGTCAAGGGTCCCACTACTGATCAGAGGCAGAACTGAGACCCACGGCACTTTACCCTGAGTCCTGAGTGGTTTATCATACCCCACACCACTGGACAGGCTTCTGAGTGGCCCTGTGGGAAGAGGAAGGGCAGGGTGCCTTGGACTGAGGCCTGGGGATTCTCACAGTGACACAGGTGGAAGGAGATAAGGACCAGTGCTGGAGAGAGAAGAAGCTGGGTGGAATTATGGGAAGAAGTCCAGCATGGTGGCATCGCAGAAGCCATTGGTGTGGCTCCACTGGTTCCTTTTTCTTTATGGTACAGATTAAAAGGAATATTTGGCCTTTGTTTTTAAAAGTTACAGGATGAGAAAATAAATTTTACAATCAGAAGAATGTAGTTTGGGGGCTTGGATGAAATTCTTGACTTAAGGATTTGGAGAGGCTGGAATAAATTCCTGTGCAATGTAATCATTTCTTGGAATACTTGTAAGAGCACTTGTACTTTTGGGATGGTTAGGCATTGTTGTGCTTGGAAAAAGCATTGAGCTTGATGGCTTGCTAAGTTTCTTCCAACGAGAAGGTATAAAACTGGAAAATATGAGAGCTGTTGGCATTATATAAGCAGCAGTGTATTCTACTTTAATGCTATGTTGTAAAAATATAAAAAATTCAGGAAATACCATATGCCAAGCTTCTTTTGTTCATGCTTGATACAGATAAAAGTGTAGAAAAGAAAAAAATATTTTTGCTTAAAGATCAGTGAACACTTTTTCTATATATTGTGAGCAGCTGATGTTCTCAAAACAACCTTCTGAGAGAATAAAACTAGATAGTGTTGCTCGGTGTCTGTCCAGTTAATGTTTCCAAAACCATTTGTCAAATTGTTCTGTGGATCCAAGGTATTCTTACCTAGTTTTAACTGAATGAGGCCTATATTCTGTTACACAATGGCTTTACAGACAGTGATTTGTTATGGAATATTTAGGAATACTAAAATATCTACTAAGCATTTCTGAATTTCATATCAATAGAAAGTTTAAAACTTGCTTTTGAAGAGCAGATGATAAAAGTGCTCTCTCCATCACTCATCCATTCTTTCAACGCAAGTGAACTGAGTGAGTCCCATCAGTATCAATTCTGTTTTGTTTGTTTTAGGGATAATTAGGTTTGTTTGTTTGTTTGTTTATTTATTTATTCTTAGAGGAGGTACTGGGGATTGAACCCAGGACCTCATGCATGCTAAGCATGTGCTCTACCACTTGAGCTATACCCTCCACCTGCCTCAACTCTGCAATAAGGAATGGTCTCAAGGAATTTATTAGTAAATCTGGGGAAAACACAGCATGTGAATAAATGAATAAATAGACCACAAGATAAGTATTAAAGGAGTGGGTCAAATACCACAGATATTCAGAGGGTACAATATTATTCCTTATTAAGGTGATAAGGAAGATTTCAAAGAAGCTGATTGACTCTGGTGGTGATATATGTAGTGTGTGGAGGTGGAAGAGCCATTCCAAGCAGTAGGAAAAGCATGATGTGGAGGTGGAAAAAGGGGTAGAGAATATTCCAAGAAAGAAAAGTATTTCCAGTTTGTTGAAGTATGGAAGACCAGTGAAACATATGGGGCTGGGAATAAGGGCAGAGCTTGGTTACAGAATCCCTTAAATGCCAGGTTGAGAAATGCCTACTCTATCTGTAGTCAGTGGAAGAATGTAATGTTGACAAAAGCAAAGGAATGGTTAGGCTGCTGTGTACAAGGTAGAGAGTGAAAGCAGGCAGACAGATGAGACCTTTGCTTGGATGGTAACCAAGGGCCAGATGGAAGAGAAGCAAAGAAGGAAGATGCTGTAGATTTTGGAGCTACTGGGCATGAGGAGGAAGAAACAACAGCTTATTCTGCTACCCTGTTTTGTGGGTTCACAGAGAGTGGTAAGACAGAAGTGGGGAACTTAGAAATTAAGGAAGGGAGCTGGTTTGTAGTTGAAAATCACAAGTATAGTTTAAAACTGATGAATGAATGAATCAATCTATCTCATCACTGATTTATTTACCATTGATTGAACACATTATGTTTTTCCACATTGATATGAAAAGATGAACAGGCCATTTGGCTGGAAAGGTCTTGCAGACCCAGTAAACTTTCAAAAAGTTGTCAGCACAGTTAAATTTATACTTCCTATAATTTATAAATCAGTTGACTGTAATGTGAAAAGTCAAAGGAACTACCCATTGAAAAGTTTGCCTAGTCTTCACTTCCTGTGTGACAAGTGACACTATCATTTGGTAAGGGAAGTTATTTTGGAGCGAGTTACACTGCTGAATAATCTGTCCTGTCTATTGTTTCAATAAAGAAAATTCCCAGGCTTCAAATAGGTCACACTGAAGCTGTTATCAATTGTATTGATAATAATGTGTGCTTTTTGAGATATTTTAAGGAAGTCCTTACAGCAACAGCTAATTATATGACTTTAAAAAATAATTTTGTGCTATACAGAGGAAATTTGAAAAACAAATAAAACTTTAAAAAAACAAAACCCATAAAAAGTAATTTTGTATTTGCAGCATTAAAACATCAGTGTCTTAAATTTTTTTCTCTCTGTCCAACTTTTTCTAATGGTTATTTTGACTTATTGTGTTTCAGAATCTTAATTCTCATAAATTTGTTTATAAACTATTTCTGTTCTTTCCAGTCTTTCTCTTTGCTTTATTATTCTGGCCACAGAGGCCAGAAGGAAAAGCTCTTCTGGTAACAGGAATAGCTTGACCAGAAAGAGTCATTAGACTACGAGATAAATATGTGCAGTTAATGCTGGGTCACTTTTGGGGAAGATAAAGAAAAGACAGGAAAGAAATCTCTAAAACTATTCTAGGCACAATGAGAGGAGCAAGCATCACAATAAATCAGCACTTTGGGTCTGGAGAAACATTTGTAGGATATTATCAATTACTTCTGTATTCTGCAGAAAGCAAGGATTCATGATTTATATTTTTCTATCATGACAAGTCTTGGCTCTTACACATGAGATGGGCCCAGGGAATATCAAGCTTGGCAGTGCTTGGGATGCGGCTGTTTGGATAGACTTAGCTACTTTCATCCTCAACCTTAGTTAAGAGATCTATTGTTAATAAAGAACCTTAACATGTTAAATTTGTCTTATCTGTTTTATTTCCCACCTTTATTCAACTGTTTGCAGAAAGTTGGCCTGAGAAATGATTTCAGAAATGTCTCAAGACACTAAGTATTCCATTTTTAAAACATGTTTGCCAGTTTTATTGAGATAAAATTAACATACAAGATTATATTAGTTCAAAGTTTACAACATAACGCTTTGATATTTATGTATATATCAAATGCAAAATAATTATCATAATAAGTTTAGTTAACATTCATCACTTCATATAGTTACAATTCTTTTTGTGGTGAGAACTTTCAAGTTCTTAGCAACTTTCAAATGTACAATACAATGTTATTTACTGTAGTCACCATGCTGTAAATTGTATCCCTAGGATTTATTTATCTTACAACTGGAAGTTTTTATCTTTTGACTACCTTCAGCCATTTTTACCACCTCTCATCTCTCACCTCTGGCAACCACCAGTTTGTTCTGTTTTGGTGAGTTTGTTTTTTTTTTGTTTTGTTCTGTTTTGTTTTTAGACTCCTGGTACGTGACATCATACAGTATTTGCCTTTTTCTGTCTTATTTCACTTAGCATAATGTCCTCAAGGTCCGTCCATGTTGTTGTAAATGGCAGAGTTTCCTTCTTTTGTATGGCTGAATAGTATTCCATTGTGTATGTGTATGTATGTGTGTGTGTGTATGTGTGTGTGTGTGTATATATATATATACACACCATTTTTCTTAATCTAATTATCCATCAGTGAACACTTAGATTATTTCCATGTGTTGACTGTTGTAAATAATGCTGCAGGAAACATGGAGTGTGACTATCTCTTCAAGACCCTAATTTTAGTTTCTTTGGGTAGATCTTTAGAAGTGGGGTTACTGGATCATATGGAAGTTCTATTTTTAATTTTTTGAGAAACCTCTATACTGTTTTCCATAGTGACTGCACCAATTTACATTCCCACCATCAGTGCACAGTGTTCCTTTTTATTGACATCCTGGCCAACACTTGTTATATTTTGTTCTTTTGATAATAGTCATTCTAACAGATATGAGGTGATATGTTCTATCTCCTTGTGGTTTTGATTTTTATTTCCCTGATGATTAGTTCCATTTGGTTATAATTTAGTCATTGAACAACACAGATTTTCTTATCCATTTAGTCATTAAACAAGTATTTATTTATTTAGCACTAATCATATGCCAAGCACTTATTTTAGGTGATGAAAATTTATCAGTGAACAAAACAAAGTCCTTGCTCTCATGGAACTTAGATTCTATGGGAGAGACCGACAAGCATTTATAGCATTTATAATCTAATGTCAGTGGAGACATGCTATGAAGAAAGGTTTGCAAAATGAGAGGATGGAGAGAGAAGTACATTGAGGTATGTCCTGCAAGCCTCATTGAGGAGGTGAAGTTGGAGCCAAGATGTGAATGAAATTGAGAGTGAGCCACCCAGAGATCTGGAAGAAGAGAATTTCAAAGCAGAGGGCAAAACTAAGTAAGATTAGATGCCTTTGCTTTCTGGAAGTCATTTTTTTTCTTGCCAGATCTGTGCTATATTTTTCAATATCTAAGATCATTTTGTCTATACAAAAAGTTCTGGAAAAATCCCATTTATTGTGGTCAAGAAAGGTGGAGGAGAAGAAGAGAGACATCTACTTGAAATGGGCAGTGAAAATGCAGAAAATGCAGAAATAACAGGAACATCGTGCCCCAAAGGCTGGCAGACTCTGCCTAGCTTCCTGGCCACTTTTGCAATCCTGACTTCAGAACGCACAGTCAGACACCAAAGAGTTGTCCTACTGCACTTTGATTGTATCTTGGAGCACCCCAAACGCAAGATTAAGAATTACCTGGACAGATCTGTTTGGCAGAGTTGGGGTCAAGCCCTTGCCACCTGGACTGCAGCTTGGCTTTCTGAGACAGGGCCATGGACACCTCACTCAAAAGCTCTTCTGACTTCCTTTCTTATTCTTCACAAATCATCACTCAGGACTCATGTTCTAAGGAAACTGGCCACTGGAACATTGATTTATGGCAGGGATTGCATTCCACCAGCAGTCCAATTTTATTTCTTACCAAAATCCTAGCTACTCAAAATAACATAGAAGCTGTTGGTGGCAGTGGTCTCCTGGAGTGCCATGTGATTTGAGCATAGATTGTACTGTTTCTCTCACACTCACTCTTGGCTGGAGAATGAGAGCAGTCATATGAAAGTGTGTGAGCAGGCTGAACATTGGCCTTGGTCCTCTTTCTGACATAGCAGAATTTGAAAAGAGGAGAGTGGCTATGGAATAAAGGGATGGCGTCTTAGGTTTCTGGCTTCAAGCCCTAGAAAATACCCTAGAGCACCACAGGGAGAAACAATTGGGATGCCCACCCATCTCCCAGTCTCCCCTGCCTCTTGCCTACTGCCTGGTCTTGGACCATCTTAGATCATCCATCTGGTCATCCATTTCCTAGTTCTAGAAGGGACTTAAGGTTGTAGCACAGACACACTTTCTAAGAACCCTGGGAGCCAGCATGGCAGAGCACACTGTGCCCTAGTGGTTTGGGATGTTGATAGCCATCCACTTAGATTAGATATCAGAGGACATGTTTTTAAAGCTATTTGTGGAGGGAGTGTGTAGCTAGGGGTTCTGAGACTGTTCTCTCCACTTCCCCATCCTGCGCAGCTCAAGATCATGGTGAAGTATTTTCCATGCGAGGCTAATCTTTTAAAAACTGACTCGTACTTTGTTATTTGATACTATTTTCTATATATATCAATAAATCTTGTATTATATGTTATCTCAGAACAAATTATTCCTCCTAAGTGACTTTTCACCAAACAAACAAACCCTAAATATTCTTTTAAACATTAACATGTATGGTGATTTAAAAAAAAAGTATAAAAAGTTCTTTGCACTCCCACGGGGATCATCTTGTTCACTTCCTGACATATGTACACCCCAACTTAAAGACCAGTAGAATAGCTCCTATTTTATTAACATTTTATTTTTATTTTAACTATTTTTGTTTGTTTCTTGAAAAATTCTGCTCTTTTCTGAAATCTTACTGTATTCTGAGTTTCAGCAGCACTAGTATATACATAGGCTCTTGGCTTGAGGTAAGGATGTTCTTAGAGGCTGTTAGCTTTGTGGGAACATTGATTCCCATCCCAAGTGATCCCACACTGCCATACTTCAGTATCTGGTTCTATCAGCTTGTAGCTCCAGCTAGGGTGCTCCCACTGTATCTTAACTGAGTGGTAAGTTAATATTTATATCTGTGATGCTGGATTAATGTCTATCTCCTCACTAGGTTATAGGCTCCAGTAGGGCAGGGACCAGGTCTAAGTCTGTCTGTGGTCACATTGTATTCCCAGCTCACAGCAGGGTGCTTTGCACATGGTTGATACTCTGTGGACCCTGGCAGGTGAGTGGATGAAATGATGAAGCATCATTCTCCAGTTATCAGTTGCTACTTCTCCCTAGTACTCAATCCTGTCTTAGTTGCTGGCCATTTTATGTCCAAGTATCTATCATAGCTTCCCCCTCAGAGTGAAGTACCAGGCTCTGTGGTGGATTTTGCTACTCAGAGTGTTGAACTGCTGGCAGTCTCATCTCCAAATAAAGGAGTAAGGCTAGAGGGAGAGGGAGAAGAAGAGGCTGGGCACAGGAGAGACAATCGGGGAGTAGGCGGGGAGAAAGGGAGGGAGAAAGAAATTTCTCATCAGACTTTAAGTAGATAAAAGTTGAAACAGGTCTTTCAATTCCTTTCCCCTTTGCTTTGTTCCTTCTAAAACATTAAACTGTGCTGAGAGTGTACATTTATCATCGTTGATCTCCAGCGAGTAATTATATAAGGTTTCATCCAACTGCATTTCCTGGTTCTTCCCTAAGGAGCTAAGAAGCTCCTCATTAGTAGCTTATACAGCCCGAAGTTAGGATATGCATCAGCGGCACTGGAGGGATGAGGACCGTCAGGAGGGGTGAGAACCTTAAGGAAGCTGTGCATTTAACTGGCTTGTCTCCTGATGCCATTTGAGCCTGTCTTGAGTTAAGAGTCTCCCAGCTGCTCCTCTCAAATCCATTTCCAATTATAAGGCTAACTGGACATGGTCTGCTGTACAGAGTTTCGCCTCAGGTGGTGGTGTGTGGAGAAAGAATGTCCTACAAATTCAGGTGTTCTCCACCGTTCCTTCTGACTATTGGGTTCTTAAAGGAGTGGTCTCTGATGTGGAGTTTAGTGAGCAGGATGGTTAAGTGCCCTTGAGATCAACACTTACTAAATGAAAGAGGAAGGAAGCCTGAGTGGGCCAAGGGTGAAGTTAAGCTGTGATGGAGGCTCAACAATTTTTTTCTATCTCCTCAGGAGGCTCTGGAGTTAGAATGGCTCTTTGGGGTCATCTCCAGTTGGTCCGAGGTGGCCTGGACTCTAAAATACCAAAGCATTCTGTCTTTGGATGTGGGCTACTCTGGAAAGGGCACGGCTTCAGATGAGGTAGCTCTTTTTAGTCTTGGCAATCTCTAAAGGGGCTGAGAGCATTCCAAGTGGCGGAGATAACAAGACCTTCATTGGAGGGGATCCCAGTATCCAACACACTGACCCTTATAGGGGAAGAAAATTTTTCTTTCTACCCATCTAGGTTTTTGACTAGGGCCCCTGTAAAAAAGGATAGATTAACAAGAGAGAAATAAATGGGAATTTATTAACATAGTTATTTCATATATACCTGGGAGAAATCTAGGGAATGAGTAACCCAGAGATGGCTTAGAATGCAGGCTTTAATATCATCTTCAACTAAAACAAGGGAAAGGATATAGAGGAGGCAAGTTTTAGGAGAGTGGCCAGGAAATGTAAGGTAAATAAGAGTAAGGTCCTAAGGTTTAAGTCTATGCCTTTTTTATTGATAAATTTCTCATGATTTAGTCATCCTTCTCTTCCTACTTTAAAGCGGAGGTTTCCTTAGTGAAATTTCCCTTACAAAAGGCATATTTTGAGGGGGATATATTCTGGTCTTCTACACCTTCCATGGTCTGGGAACTTTTATATAGGTTAAGTGCTCAAGAGGAGAACCCAAATCACGACTTAACACATAGTTGGAGTCAAATAATGTAGTAGAGTGCTAGAACAGGCTTGTCCGTGCTCTGAGAGCTGATTATTTATTAGGTATCTAGGAATCTTGCAAGCCAGTTGCTCAAACATTGGCTTCTTGAAATGGGCCATGGTAAGAGTAGTTAGACCATAGAAATTGTCAGGTCCTACAAATCTGAGCTTGTGGGCTTTTTTTTTTTTCCTCCAGAGAGATGATTTACTAGGACACCAGTGAAAATATGCCTATATCATTGCATTTTTAGGAAAACTGGAAATACCACACACCTCATTTTTCATCTCACAAAAAAGTTCTTTGCCACATGATGACTGTCTTAAAATTCCACTGTTAGAGCTGCATATCTTCAGCTTAAACTGACTGCTTCTAAGGTGATATAGAGAAACGCATAAGGTTTTTGTCTTAGTCCTTTTGGGCAGCTATAGCAAAAATACCATAGTCTGGGTGACTTAAACAACAAACACTTATTTCCCTCAGTTTTAGAGACTGGAAAGTCCAAGATCAAGACACAGGCATATTTGGTGTCTGGTGAGAGCTAGCTTCCTGGTTATAGATGACTGTCTTCCTGCTGTATCCTTACATGGTAGAAAGAATGAGAATGCTCTCTCAGTTTTCTTTTATAAGGGCACTAAACCCATTATGAGGGCTCTTCCCTTATGACCCAGTGACTTTCCAAAGGCCTCACCTCCTAGTACCAACACCTTAGGGGTTGGATTAACATATGAATTTTGAGGAGACACAAATATTCAGTCCATTACAGTTTTGCAATTGCACCTAGAGCTGAATCCTATCTCTGTCATTTCTAGCACTGAGATCTTGAAAAGTTAACTTCTCATATTTTTTTTTCATCTATGAAACAGATCAGTGTTACCCATGTTAGAGGATGGCTTTACAAAATAAGTGAGAAAAAGTTACATTTAGTGTTAGGTGTGCTGTAAATATTGCTCTGCTTCCTTAACATCTGCCCTTGGCAAGCATGGTTTCCCCTCTTGGGACAAAATTTGAGGAGGGCATGTTGGAGGAACTTTGGTGTTATTTTTTAATGCATCATTTTTAAGGTAGATGCACTGTTTGAAAAACACATCATTTTAATTTTAAATCAGGCTGTTTGGCATCTATCTTCTGCTGATTTCAGCACCTCCTCCTCCTTCCCCCAAATCCCCTCAAGCATTCCTGCTGTGACTGCGGTCCTTGCTGACTCAGCCCTTCACTGTCCAGCTTCTCCAGGCCAGTTGCTCCCTGGTGAGGTCTTGTGATGGGGAAGCTGGCCGCACGTTTCAAAGTTAGGTGAGGCCAAAAAGAAACTGTGGGGCTGCAGTGCTCCCATATGTTCTGAGGGTTGGAAAGCACAGTTTCTTTTGCCTATAATATAAAGATTGGCCAAGATTAAGACCAATTCCAGATTGGGGAAAATCACTCTTGATGCACAGGTTTTCAATTGTGTTGGATGCCTTTCCTTTTGTAATTCTTACCTTGGTAATGAGGAGTAAATACTCTTGGTGAGATGGGGACCAGTCCCTTCTCACACCCACCTGTTATTTTCTCTTCCCCTGCTTATATCGAGCCAATATTAGAACAGGAGCCTCCCTCACCTCCCCCCCCCCCCGTCATTTTAATACCACAGCTAGTGGCAGGAGGTAGGCTATCCATACAATGAAAGGCCCACAAAGGACCAGCAGCCAATCGAAGTTGTGTGTAGGCAGTTAAAAGGCCTGGAGTCTGGGTGCCTAGGGTCAAAGGAGGAAACCAGATCATTTGATTTTCAAACTGGAACTCTTGTGAGTGAATGGGGCCATGATAATTAGGCCAGGACAACAAGTATTACCTGGGACTATTCTGGTCAAACCAAAAGGTATGGTTATGTTAGTAAAGGCTCACAAAGGTGAGTCACAAAGGTAATAGAGGTAATTTCATGTGTCAAGAATCTTATGCAGAAACATAGGAAACTCTGGCCATCAGTGTCTAGGTGCTGTGGCAATGATCTAGAAAACCTAGGTGGTCTTTATGTATTTTTAGCCAATGAGGGCACATCCAGCAGTGGAGTGGGTAACCCGAACCCACAGATGGATGGCGGATGGAATATTGTAGTTAAGAAGGCAGCCCCTGGCGCTGTATTACTTGTTTCAAGTGCTACTTACCAGCTGTGTGATGTTGGATGAGTTACTTAATTTCTCTATACTTCAACTTCCTCTTTATAAAATGGAATATTTCTAACTACGCTGTGATTTGCAAATGAGAAAATACGTGTAAAACACTTAGAATAGTGCTGGCTTATAGTAAGCACTCAAGTTATATTAACTGTTAGTTTTATTATCATCATTTTTATCAACAAAGCAATGAACTCACAATTAGAAGCTAAGATTTGAGTCTAAGTCTTACTATTTACAAGGTATGTGATTTTGTGAAAGCCACATGACTCTCTGAGCCTTGGTTTTACCTCTGTAAAAATGAGGTGTTCACAATACTTATACTAAAGGGTTGTTGTGAAGAAAAAATGAGAATCTATGTATGAAGGCACTTTTAAAACTGTAACAGCCTTTGAAAATGTCAGTTGTTATTTTTATTATTAACTATTATTATGATTAATTGACGATTGGTAACTGTACTAGTATATAAGTGAGGAAGACAGGCCTTGAACTTCAGCCCTGCCTAAATTCTAGTGACTGTGTGTTCTAGTGACTGTGTAGTTGTTATTTCCATTTCAATCTCACCATTATTCTGTGAGGTGAACAGATGTTACTCCTATGTTTCACAATAGGAAACTGAGGCTCTGAAAGCTTGTATGATTTGATCAATATTGATCTGTGACAGAACTGGTCTTAGGACCAGGTCTTCTGACTCTAACTTCAATGTTCTTTCCACAACTCCATGCTGCCAAACTAAATATTTAGAACTATATAAATGTTTTGTTCACAATTCTCCACTTAAGTCTGCCTGGGTTTATAGACATTATCTACCTCCAATGAAATACCAGTGTTTATATCTGTCATTTTTGCATGTATAATGTTCACAGTAGTGTATTTCTAACTTCTGGAACTTTAATCACATAAAAAGTCATCATATAATGTATATGTGCAGTCAAACTGTAATAATTCTACCTAATAAAACTGAAAAAGGAAAAAAAATGACAACAGTAATAAAAAAAAAGTCATCATAGTTTTATGGTATAATATTCTTACAATTTCTCAATGATAATTTATGCTTATTACATGTAATATTACAAATAAATATATTTACATATATTTCACATTTTTCCTATGTAGTTTAAATCAGATAGTCTTTAAAACACTATAACTTACTTTATTTATTATCATGACCTAAACCTTTCCTCAGGCTTTTAAAATTTCAGGATGAACAGCCAATTATAAAACTTAAGGAAAAAAATATATTTATGACATTAGGATAGGGAAAAATTTTTTAAAGTTACCAAAGCTGAATTAAAGTAAAGATGGAGTAAATTTTACTACATTAAACTGAAAAATTTTGCATGAAAAAGACACAATTGACAAAGTTAAAAGGCAATGTCAAAAAGTTTAAAGAGGTGAGAGAATAGAAGAATTTATTTGAAATGTAAATAACCAAAACTCACAGCGGAAAAAGAAAGTGACAATGAATATATATGTATGTTCATGTATAACTGAAAAATTGTGCTCTACACTGGAATTTGACACAACATTGTAAAATGACTATAACGCAATTAAAAAATGTTAAAAAAAAATCAAAACAGAATAGTAACCAGATTGTATGAAGAACTAATAAACAAGAAAAAGTCAGACTGGGTAATAGATATGATCCAAAATTCACTGAAGAGATATCAAAAAAGTCCAATAAACAAAGGAAAATATGCTTATTTAATTAGTAATGGAAAATGCAAAGAAAACAATAATGTGACATCAGCTTATACTTACCTTGTTGGTTAAAAATTAGAAATTTGTCAGTATTAAGCGGTGGCTAGAATGTGGGGAAATACTCCTATACTCTCCTGCAGAGTGTAAATTGGTATAACCACTTTTAAGTAATTTGTCAGTACATTCTAATATTGACGATTAGTATACCTTATCATCCAGCAGTTCTATCTCTAGGTATTTTCTACTTCTGGAGAAATTTATACCTGTACGCAAAGACTTAAGTTCAAGAACATATGTCGTGTTACTTTTAGTCATGGTGACAAATAAGAAACAACCTAATTGTCCTAATTCTCTTGTTAGAGAAAGAAAAAAACAATCATGATATATTCACCAATAGAAGGCTACATAGCAGTGTAAGTGAATGGACATAATCCACATGTATTAATGTGGGTAAATCACTTCTGAATGTAAAAAGCAGGATACAAAGGCTAAATTTTGATAAAATTTAAAAATAAAAATACTAATTTTTGCTGTGGATACATATATATGAAGTACAAGGATACAGTCATGGGAGAAAGAACTCTTTCTAACTTCAGAGTATTTATTACTTCTGGAGAAGGGTAGAGGGAACGTCTTCAAGTCTGACACATCATTTAAAACTTGTTTGAAGCAAAATTCAAGACATAAATATAATAAAAAGAGAAACAACTCTAATTTAGGATTTCTAAGTTCATTCGTGCCTCTGATTGACCCAGTGACCTTCCACATCTCCCTTGAGCTCTCTAGGGGATGATATTAGGTCAGGGCTTCGAACACGTTTTTAGCAGAGGAAACTTTCATGCAAAAAAAAATCTGAAAATCCTTCCCAACATGTGAAACAGGTGAAATTAAAACTGCTCAGGCAGAAACTGGAGGGTAGAGCCAGGGTGCACACCAGTGCAGTTGTTCCCACTTCCCATCACCACCGCATCCTCCACGGAGCCCAGGGATCAGCAGAGATCAGTTTGCAGACCCCCAGATGGGTGACCTCTAAGACAGCTTCTCCTTCTGACAACCTGTCTGCGGCGCTAAGTTTTTCTTAAACAGTGACCTACTTGAGGTAAAGCCTGTTTCTCTGACGAGAGCCTGCCACGTAGAAGGGCTCTGCAGGGACCATCTGGAGGTGTGGAAGAATACTTTTCACTGTGAATAACTATCTCCTAATCTGGCTGTTCCACAGATTTGAATGTCGAGAGTAGGCTTTCTCCCCATTAAAAAAAAAATTGATTCACTAACTTTTTGCTGCTCGTATCACTTCCTTACCTCTCTCCACTTATACCTTCGTCATTCTATGTCCTGGTCTGCTCTCCTGCATCCTCCTCCCTCAGCCTTTGTCCCTTTGTTCCTCCTTAATCCCTCTGTCTCATCCTAGAGCCATGTATCAGGTTCCTGAAAGAGTCTGACACTCAGCTTCCCAAATGAAGGACCTAGAACCCACTGCTTCCGCATTCTCATCACTCACTCTTTCCTTAACTCCCTGAAACTACTTCTTGATTGAATCAATTGAAAAGGATTAACATCCACTTCTCAACTATGAAATTAAAAGATTTCTCCCGGGCTCTCAAAATTCTGTTCTCAGTCGCTGATCTCAGGATGGAGAGTCAGCTACTGCTTGATCATTCCCTCAGTCACCAGGTACAAAAGCATAGGTTCATTTTGGGTTTTTTATTTTTGCCTCTCTCTTTATTTACTGAGTTTCAGATAAATAAATTATTGAGGAAGGTATGTTCCAAATGTGATACTAAGAAATCATTCTGAAAAATTGTTGTTTATCTGAAGTTCCCATTTAACTGGGCGTCCTGTATTTTTATTTGCTAAATCTGACAGTCTTGCATCAGGGAGCAGCACCTCCTTTTTACACCGTACTTTTTTCTGGCTTTCTTTGTGCATGAACTTCATTCTCCTCTTCTCTCTGATTGTTCCTTCACTGTCTCTCTCCATGGTACTACCACCTCTTCCCATCCCAGGGTCTATTCTTGGCCCTCTTCTCTGTCCTACAGCACTCATTCCTTCAGAGATCTCCTCTGTAAGTCATCCTCCATGCTGACAGTTCTGGATCATTTCTCCTTGGCTCTGACCGTCCCCAAGTATGCATTTCCAAATGTCTCACAGACACCTCAGCCTCAGTGAGCAGAGACTTCAATTAGCCCTCAACTTTTCTGATCCCTCTTACCTCTGCCAAGTCAGCTCCTCTTCAATCATTTCTACTCAGTCACTCACCCAGGTACAAAAACCTTCTGGGGTTTTGTATTTTTGCCTCTCTATTTCACCTGCAAGCCCTGCCAATCCTCCCTGCCATATGCGTGGCTTATTCTAAGTAAATAATGCTGGATGAATGGATTTCTCCTAGGTGTGTTCCGTTCTTTCCATTCCATCCATATTTATATATATGGTGAGGCTATGGCGATTTTTGTTACACATGCCAGACATGCTGTCCTATACCTTGCTCTTTTACCTTGCCAACAGACTTTAGAAAGCAACCATATCAGTTCGTAGATAGTTTCTTCAGCCTTTCTAACAGTTCATAGTATTCAGTTTTATAGATTACAGTTGACCCTTGAACAACACAGGTTTGAACTGCACAGGTCCACTTATATGCAGATGTTTTTCAATAGCAAATACTATGGTACTTTACGATCTGCAGCACTACATGGTCCAATCTGTGGATGCAGAACCGTGGATAAGGAGGAAATGCAGAAAGGGAAGAACCTGGTGTACAGAGGTCCAGCTGTGAGTTGTATACGGATTTTCAACTGCGTGGAGGGCCAGCACCCCTAACCCCTACCTTGGTCAAGAGTCAGCTGTATACTGTGATTTACTTAACCATGATTCTGTGATTTATTTATACCATGATTTATTTAATCCATGGTTCACTTATCCTCAATGCTTTCTTTTTTTCCCATTCATTCATCTGTAATGAATGCTCTTGACCTGTCATTCCACACACGTGCAAGCATATCTGCAGGACAGATTCTGAGATGAGGTATTGCTGAATCAAATGGTATGGATATTTGACATTTTGATATCTATTGCTAAAATACTCTACTAAGAGATTATACAAATTTATATTCCCAAAAGCCATTTTATTGTTTAATCCTTCTGTGTAAAACATCTCTAATTTTATCCATGTTTGAACAAATATAGTTCCAATTTATTTCCACCGGGCCAGAGAGAGGTTCACAGTCTGGGCAGTACCCACGTGCCAGGCCTTAACCGCTTCTCCTATCACTTAGGAGGTTTACATTGTCTATTTCTGTTCTCCAAGGGCTCCAAGTGTGCCCTGGGCCTCCAATCCTCAGTCCATTACTTCAACAGTTTCTTTCACTTAGATTCAGGTACAGTGAACATCTCTTGAGAAGCAGTCAGGGTTGGGTACCAAGTAGAATTCTTTACATCTGTTATCACATCTAATCCTCAAAAGCAATTCTAGGAAGTAGGTATTTGCATGCTCATATTGCAAATGAGGAAACTAAGGCTCAGAGAGATTAAGTAAATAGACTAAGCTCATCTGATTAGTAGCTGATGTATTTTCCTCAGACATTCTGAATTTATTCTTTTTTCTCCCACTCTAGTGCTGCTCACAGCAAAGCATAACTTAGGGCAGAGGAAAGGAAATGCACACCTTTGAGTTGTCTCTAGGTACGTTCCCACAGCTGCCTGCCCTGAGAGAGACAAGTTTTCTTTGAAGTCTCCAATTTATAATAAAAATGCATACAAATTTTGAATTTCACTTTTAGATATGCCTGCATTTTAAAAATATTTAAAATATTTCAAATTGCATAGTATCAAATATAACTGAAACTCCAGGAATCTGCCAGTTTCCTCTGTGGCTTAGTGAACCCTGGCTCACTGCTCCCAGGGCAGACAAAGGAGCATGGTTCTGAATGTTGATGCCCCATGGAGAGGCTCCTATCCATCTTTCAAAACCCAGCTTATGTGCTGCTTCAACGTCAAGCCTCCCTACAGGGTCAGCAAGCCCAGACAGGTGTCTCTGTCCTAGAGAACTCGGAATTACAGCTTAGCCCCCTGCCTTGTACTGACACTGCACAGCACCTTTCCTGTCTTTGACTGTAACCTTCATGGATTCAGTCCATCTATCATATATCCTCAAGAAGTTTGCAGCTGAGAAGAAGCTTGTTAGATTTCTAATGAACAAAGCTTTGAATATGAGTGAACACATTATTGCGTTAACCGTTTTTACTTTTCCAAAAGAACTGGGAATTGCCGAAACAATGAAAGTCTTCTTCTAAGTCCCAACTTCTCTTTAACACTGTTAAATCTCACTTTAAGTAGTTGTGTTAGCCTGGCACTCCCCTGGAAAATACACGTTTAGTTTGCCCATGCATGTACACCCCATTCCCAGTGATGTCCCTGTCACATTGATTGACACTGGGCGTGCCATTCATTTCTTCTTTGTCTCTGGAAAGCGGGAATAACTGCACTTACCAGCTACCACTCAGGAATGTTGTCAGAATTGATGAAACAATGTTTTTAAAAGGCCTCTTTGGAAGTAATAGGCCCCATAAATCACAGTCCCCATTAAAGTGGTTATTTTAGTACTTGGTTATTTAGTAGTTGCATAGAACACTGGTATTTCTTCCTAGATAATTCATATTGAGTTGCTGAGTGCGTTAATACTCAGGTCCAAACAGAGTTTTGTATCTGTAACCTTCTGATGAACTTAAGAACTAAACTTGGTACCTTTCCTTTCTACTCTTGGAAGTTTTCAAGTTGATTATCTCTATGAACATATGTCCGGCCCATTCCCAGCCAAATACTGGTGTATATATGAGACAATAGTTAAAACTACTGCATCCTTGTACTAGTTGAATATGTTGATATCTTTCTGTCCCTTATGTTATCCTGTATTTAAAAAAACTGAATCCCAATATTTAAAAATCTCACTTAAAGCATCCATAATTCTTTTACCTCAGGGTTTCAGGTCTGTTTCTCCAAATTAGCCATTCTTTGTATAGGATGATAGACCATCTAAAAACTGAATGGTCTGCATTTTTAAATTCTAGTAACTGTCTATAAACGTTCTGTCAATAGTTACTAGTTCTAGATGGGAAAATAAAAAAGTCAGTCCCTCAGTTCCATTGGCCTACACTTCAGTTGCTCAGTATCTCATGTGGCTTGTGGCTACTGTATTAGGCAGTACAGTAATGGCACATTTTCACCATCACAGAAAGTTCTATTGGACAGTGCTGGTCTGTAAGATTTGTGTCTTAAGACTAATGTCTTTAGCTGAAATATTCTTTAACTTTCTGTTCTTCCCAATCACATCTATCTTAGATTTTTCCTCCTCATGCTGTAATGAAAATTTTTAGTTCTTTGGGTTTTAAAAACAGTCTCACCTCCAAGGCCACGATTTGAACACAAAGTTCGAGCAAAATGACGTGTGGAATCGCCATCTGGAGGTTGGTGCAGCAGCAGATCCAGACATCTCTGAGAAATTGTCTAGGATTGGAGTTACTCCCAGAACTCTGATTTAGCAGTTCCTAAGCTTATAGCAAGTCTGAAAGGAACACAAATCTGTTTTGTATATACAAATAAATCCTCGTATGCTGCATGCCATTCTCAGCCTGCCAGTTTGATCTGGTTGTTCCAGAAAATATAATTCAATAGCACATTAGTTAACCTGCATGAAGGGAATGGGGCATTCTGATTATTGAAATGTTCTGGTTGAGTGATTAACCTGATTTTTGCAGAAAAACTGCTGAGGCAAGGAATTTTCTGTCCAAGATGTTGTGCCACTGTAATTCTCTCTCCCAGATGACCACAGCTGCATTGCTTCACTCCTCCAGAACTCAGAAATACATCTCTTTGCTAAAAGCTTTCAAAGATGAAATTGATATTCTCTCAAAGAGGCCTCTTAAAAAATAGATCAATATGGTATTTCAGATAATTTTAGAAAAAATAGTAAACTTAAAAGGAAAAGTAATATTTTTGCCCAAATATTACAGTTTTAACCTTCAAGAGTTCCTGACAACAGGGCAATTTCTTCAAATATCATAACTTGAAAATATTTATTCAGATATTTAATTTTCTTTAGTAATAAATAGTTACAGATGCTCACTAGCTGTTAGGCAATGCTATGAGGGCTTTACAAATATTAATTCATTTAATTTTTATAACTACCATAGAATTATGTATCAAATTATTATGTTCATTTTAAAGATAGAGAAAGTAAGGCACAGAAACCTATGGATGGGCCAAGCTGATCTACTTGAATGCTCACTAGTACGAAAGGTTGTAGCGTCAGTGAGGTTTATGAAGAGGGGACCCAGCTGAGGTAGGCAGCTCCTACTTCACCCACTCATCCCTTCCCAAATAGTGGATGAATAGAGCTGAAGGGCTGGGAGGGGGAAGGGAGCAGAAGGACTCCAGCAATGTCAGCTAGGCCCAAAGAAGAAAATATAGGTAAGAAAATCTTTTACTCTTACTTAAATAATTCCTGTCTGTGATGTGTAAGGTTGTTAGGGCTATATATAATTCATTCTATTTTAATAGATTTGATTCTCAAAGGTATTTTTTTTCCAATTTAGAAAATGTAAATCGAGCAATGGGCTAGCACTGGGAGGGATGAATGTAACACAGAATTGATGAAAGAAGGCATCATTGTGATCCTTGATAGGTTCCCAATTTAATGGGGAGAACAGTCAAGCTGAAACCAACAATCATATAAAAACACATGCTATAAGGGAAGGTACAAAGTGCCGAAAGAGCATAGAAGAAACATTGGTCAGTTTTGACTGGGGAAATGAAAGCATGTTTCAGAAAGGAGTAGCTTTTGAGATCCAGCTTCAGAGAGGAGTAAGAATTCAGGCATAAAAGGGGGAGGAAATTAGAAATTATAGTTGTGAAACTCATACATCTGAAAGATTTTGATGAGCACTGTAATGCTAAGAAGGCCTTAGTGGTGAAATAATGAAGGGCAGCGTGTGTGTGGGTCTGGGTGTGGTGTGTGTGTGGGTGTGGGTGGGTGTGTGTGTGGGTGTGGGTGGGTGTGGGTGAGGGTGTATGTGGGTGTGTGGTGGCGGGGAGAGAGAGAGAGAAAGGCACAGAGAGAGAGAAAGTAAGGAAGAAGAGACTGAGTCTAAGGAAGGTTTTAAAGATTAAATGAGTTTTCATTTTCAGACTGCCCAGTAAATAGCAGATATTGGATTCAAGAATTTCTACATCTCATTTCATCCTACTTCATACCAAGAAATATTTATTTTTTGGGCCAAGTTTATTTTAACATTTAAATAAAAGCCAATAAACAAATACTAGAAAAATCTATTTTCACTTTTAAATGTGTTTTTTCTAGAATCTGGAAAATATTTTGAACATTGGAAGGGATAAAATAGGGAAAACTAAGACTAAATTTCTAAAAATGTTTTATTGGGGAAAACTTTAAATAAATCCCTGTCAGAAGCTAAAATGTTTGAACACTACCAGACCCTTCAACCAGGAAAAAAAAACAAAAACAAAATAGAATAAAAGCATTTAACATATGAGGAATAAATAATTAATCAAAATAAAAGGAAAAAGTTTTCTTTGCCTAGAGAGGTTTCATTGAGGTTTTTTGTTGTTATTATTCTTATTAGCTACAGAATTGAGTATAAGTTTTACATTTAAAATATTACTTTACAGTTGTATTCAATTATGAATTTCTAAGTTTGCATTTTCTCTTATTTTCATCTCTGCTGATTTAGTAGCATTTTAATATGTCTCATACAACCTTAGCAAAGGTGACCAAAACTGTTTTGTTTTATTTTTAAACCTATTTTTAGTAGCACCAAGAAGCATCTTCCTAACTCCACTTTTGTCTTTTCTGGCAGATGACATTTGACCCAGAAATCTTCTTCAATGTGTTACTGCCACCAATTATATTTCACGCAGGATATAGCCTAAAGAAGGTAAATATACAGTGATTATTTTTTTCTTTTATCATTAAGTAGAGAATTTTGCCAGCACTAATGAAAAAACAATTATTTTATTTTATTGGTTTACCTATTTGGTAAGAATATCATTATCTTAGATCATGTAATATAGATTCAAATCTGACATTCTTAGACTTCTTCTAAACCTGTTCTGTCCAATATACTGGCCATTAGCCATGTGTAGCCATTAAGCCCTTGAAATGTGGCTAGTCTGAATGAAGATGTGCTTTAAGTGTAAAATATGCACTGAATTTTACTCAGTGTTAGAAAAAGAAGGTAAAATATTTCAATAATGCTTTATATTAATTTCATGTAGAAATGATATTATTTTGCATATATTGGGTTAAATGAAACATATTATCAAAATTCATTTTGCTTTTTTTAAACTTATTTTAATGCAGCTACTAGAAAAAATTTAATGACATATATGGTTTGCATTATATTTCTATTGGGCAATGTTATTCTAGATGATTGTAACCATTAATTAACATCAGGTTTAACCATCAAGGTGACAACTTAAGATTGCTTTGCTAATACTCAGCTGTTGATGCTCACAGAGAGAAAGTCCAGTTTTGCAGTTCCTATACACTTTCATGACATTACTTAGGTGCAGCCTGAATGTGCATATTTCCCAGATTAGGAATTCACATCATAGTTTAAACGCTAGTACCCCCTGTGCCACAAAGTGAGGCTCTGGCCTGAGTGAGTTTTGGGAAGCAGAGGAAGCGAGCTGCTTTTCTACTGCCCACCCCCCACTCCGGAGACTCCTGCGGCTCTCCTCCCAGGCTCTCCCAAAGCCTCTGGGCTCCAGCAGCCAGGGTGGCTTGTTCAGCACAGACCTGATTTTCTGGTGTTCTCCAGGCTCCCTCTTGCTGTCAATTCTGGCTACTCAGACACCACTTGCAGAACCGGAAGGGAGTTTTCCCAAGCAAGCACTGGAAAATATTTAGAAGGCTGGATTCATTCCCATAGTGCTTTCTCCTCCACAGCCCCGAGACTAAGCAGCATTTTTGTGTGATTCATTAAAATAAACTGTTGTAGGTGATTAAGGTTTTGTTTCATCACATTCAGAAGAAATATAAATCAGAGATCCAATAAAAGCCAAAAGGCAACTTAAATCTTTTAGAATAGTATTTTTAAAGTGCTAAAGGGGTTCCAGTGACAACAGAACTTCTTAAAATCTCTGTCTTCCTTTAATCATTCCAGAGTCCTGCGTGGCCATTGCCCCAGTCCTGTCCCTCCCTCCTGGGTCCAGCCAGCTCTGGCAGTCGTTTCTCTCTTCTCCACCCTGTCACCTACCAGAAGTATTTTTTCCCTTTTCTTTGGAACCCTCCATCTTTTGCAGTGTAAATCTTAAGTCTTGTTTATACAGTAAGGCCAGGAACTGAGGCTCCAAAAACAAAATTTGCCGAAATAGTGAAGGAAGGGAGAGACTGTGAAAACTCATATATTTATTTTTACCTCCTGTTACACTAAGAAAAAAACGCTGATGTGCTATATGAAATATATATATTTTTTATCCCCAGAGACACTTTTTTCAAAACCTTGGATCTATTTTAACATATGCCTTCTTGGGAACTGCCATCTCCTGTATCGTCATAGGGTAAGTGACATTCAGAACTCAAGTTCCAGAAGGCTGTGGGGCCAGTCGTCTGTGGGAGGGATCTCACATTTCCTGGACTCACACTGACTGTATGAATTATCTAGTTTTTTCAGTGTATCACGTCTTTACACATTTTTCTGACTCAATTCCAAGGCTTGCGTGTCTTCATGCCTTTTGTTGCAAATCAAAGCAAACTAGAATTAGATTGTTGGATTTTCTCTGTGAGTTTTGGACTTCTGACTTAGGAAATGTGGATAATTTGGCTTAAGTTCTGAGAAGCAAAATGCCCTTTTTCCCTTTTTGGCTTAAATAACGCAGATAAGCATATTGTATTCTTTCTCCACCTCTATTTGACAGGAGTACATTAGTAACTATATGTCAAGGGTTTTACTTCTAAGGGAAAGTTGACAAGAGAGCAGTCTGAGACAGGCATCTCCAAAGATCAGCAGAGGTGTTTAGTGCTGGGATGGCTTTTTGGTTGATACACTGTAGAATGCAGACTTGTTTTTTCTCATTACATTTTATTGGCTATGCTGCTAAGCCCCAAGTCTAACTATACAGACTCTAGCTTGCAGCTCATCATAAAGTAAAATGTGGTACAAAATGGTGAAGCCAATCCAATTCACTTATAATCCTATCCAATACATTAAATCTCCACTGCAAAAAACATGACCAGCTGCTATGTCTGTGGTGGTGTGGATGTCTTAAATTGTCTGACACAGCCAGTTCTACCCTGGAATTTTATTGCATAAGTTGTTATATCCCTAACACAAGAAACTGAGGCTAAAAATACACATTAGTCACTCATCCAGTCCTTTCCTTATGAAGTGTTTAGTGCATGTCACTGGAAGGCTAAGAAGTTATCATTACTTGGACCTGAAAGCCGGACAGGGTTATATTGAATTCTCTTGTAAATTTTTTATTGATTCAAGCCTAGAACAACTCGGGCTACGTTATATGGAAATGTCCGGTATGATGAAGACAGTGAGGAAGCTGAAAATTTCAGCACCTGAAAGTGGAGGCTTGCCGAGGCACAGACTGGGGAGCCCATCAAGCCTGGACAGCTAAGGTCTGCCAGCTGTTTGTGGTTGAGAGACACAGGGGATTTGATCCTTCTCAAAGCATGTTCAGGGAAGGCTTTTCTGTTCTGTGGGTATGCCATAGCTCAGTATCCAAATTTCAAAGCTGTCAAGGGCCTCAGAGATTTGTGTAATTAAAACTCCTCCTTATGAAGATGAGGAATGTAACATCTTAAAAGGTAAATTAATTTTTTCAGTCTCACCATCTATGAGAAGTAGGGCATCGGTCAGGAAAAAATTCAGGACTTCTGCTCTTGATCCAGCAGGGCTTATCAACCCCCCTCTTCATTTAGCAATTTCTCTTGAATTCTTGTATTCCCTAATCATTGTTCCTATACATTGACAAAAGACTCTGAGATATGTGGACTCTCAACAAATATTTATCAGTTTGTAGCAAAGATTGATCTTTAGCAGTTCTATAATATGGAAATCTGAAATTTATAATGGATCCAAATTCTAAACTTGTGAACAATATTGTCAAATTATGGAATAATCAGTTTCATTATTACCCTGTTTCCTTTGCATAGCTGATTTTAAGTATACTTAAGTGTATGCATTTATATAATATGCTTTTACTATCATAAAAATCTATACAACTATTTTTTAAAGCACAACATTGTGTGGTGTGAGTATGTGTGTTCACACATGTGCATCGTATATAATTGACTTGTTCTTAAAAATTTCAGTTCAGGAGATCCAGTGATATGTATTTACTGGAGTTGAGAAACTCTTCTAATTGAGTTTTAAGCTACAATCAATAATTTATAATGGAGAGTGATTTGAATAAAATCTTTTAGAACCATGTTCTTTGTTTGAAGAACAAAAACTTGTAGGGTGTCTTCTTAATGTGGGTCGTTAGGGTCATTAGATTAAAGTGCAGAAGGGATAGATAGTTAAGATTTTAGGATCTTATCCAGCAAGGCAAGGGAAGCCACTGAAGAGCTTTAGCTTGAGAGTGACAAGGTCAGATTTACACTTTAGGAAGGTCATTCTGGTGGCCATGTAAAGGAGAAATTTTGAATTGGGAAAAAGATAGCAAGGGGACTGTGTATGAGACAGTTTCCCGGCTGGGCTGGAAGAGAGGAGGGCCTAGTCTCAGGCAGTGACGGTAAAAGTGGATGTGGAATCATTAACTTGTTAAAATCCTGAGAGAATGGGGTCATCCAGGGCAAGTGTGTGAGAAAAGCAAGGTACCTGGGCAGTAGCACTGTTTGAAGAAAGGGAAGAGGTATCCACCAAGCACTATCCCGTACTGGGCCAAAGAAACAGGAAGCAAACCAGCAGGGTGTGTGTCTGAAAGTCAAAGGAAGACGTGGATGGAGGATGGACAGTGTCTAACACACAGGGGGTCAAGTGGGATAGGAGTAGGTATCCACTGGATTCAACCCCTAGGAAATGATGGGTGACTTGACACATCCATCCTGTGGGCAGAAATAAAGGAAGAGTATTGGTAGGGTCAGTTGTTTTGGACACTGTATGATGGGAAACAACACTTTATTTTTATGCTGATCTCCAGACACAATTTCAGAAATTCTGAAGGAAAGGCACAAACTTCAATTCAGACCAAACTGACACTTTCATATTTTGGTGACTTCCATTGTGTGAGTCACTCAAATCTACCCTTAAACCTTAGAAAATGTCCAGTTATGTATTTCTGGAAAGTTAATACTGATAAAAACAACACAACAAACATTTATGGAGAGCTGATATGTACCATGCCCTTTTAAAAGTACTTTACATGGATTATTTCATTTAATCCTCCAAATAATCCTGTTAAGTACATATTGCTATTATCCTCATTTAACAGTTGAGACAACTGAGGTTGAGAGAGAATAAGTGTAAGTAATACGGCTGCTATTAGTAACTAACTAGTTTGGCTCCAGAGTCAAATTCCAAAAATGTGCTTTACTTCTATTTATTTTTGGCATTAAAAATAACATGTAAAATATTAAACTAGAAAATAAAGTGGTGTAAACCCAGTCAATAGTTACTAACATGCAACATGTTTCTTCATTTATCCCTTTAGAAGTTCTCACAAACATGAGACATTTTTATTAGGGGATCCCATCTGAAAGGAGTCTCGATTTTTAAGGGTAATTAAGGGTTTCCAAGTTTATGCAGAAATACTCATACTTGCATGAAATGGGCAGGAGGAGGGATTCAAGGCAGTCAGTTAGATTGGGCTCTGAGAATAAAATCATAAAGCAGGTAGTCATCTAATGAAGAGGGGTGAGTAGTTGGATTCTCCATCATCAGGTGCATTAGTCCTGTTGCATATGGGGAATATTGTGCAAGTTTCCAAGCTGGAGAGTAAGTTTCACAGGGCAGTGTCAGAGAATGTGGAAACTGACGCTAGAGAGTCAGCTGAGAGGTGACCATAAAGCCCAGGATCAGAAATGTATAGGGATGTGAAGATCATGAAGAGTGAGTGTGGAACGTGAATGAAAACTTGGCTAGTGGGCCATAATGTTCTGTAGGTAAGGACTGTGTCTAATCAAAATACAGGTTGCTTTTAGGGCTGGATTCAGATGCTTTATAGGAATTGGGATCATTGGGTCCGTTTAAATGAAAGAGTTTTCAAGTTTTATTAAATTCATTTCATTTCAAAAATTGGATGTAAACCATCTTTCATATTACAAGGGAAAGTTTTACAATATCCCTCTGCCAATAGAATCAAGAAATCTTAAAAAAAAAATTTTTTTAAGGGTGGATTATTCTTAAAGAATTCAGCTACCTTTCTTGGCCTCTCACCCATTTTATCACTTAGGAAATGTTTTAAATACATCTCTGTTTTAAAATAAAACCCATGTATTTGAATTATTTCTCAATTCACCTGCTCCATCTTTGGGGGCTTTTCCTTTATCTTTGATTTCATGTCTCTACCCTTATGGTGACACAGATATATCATCACAATGACAACCTACCTAATGCTTATGTCAGCACATACATGTCTGTCCTAAGAATTTATTAGTAACCATGAAATGCTGCTTCTTTAAGAGCAATGAAAATGATATCCTTCTGACTTCTCTGTTAATGAGGAATTAAAACGAATGCCACAGTTCTAAAAATATTTGGAGAAAAAGACATGGATCTAAATGATGAAGAATGGGATTTTGGTTTTTAAAATAGCTCATTTTTAAATCGCATCCCATGTGCCAGACACTGACCTATGCTTTTTTCACACATTATCTCATTTTATTCCTGTAATGCCCCTATGAGATAGATACTGTTATTATCCTTATTTTGTATCTATGGACGCTGACGTTGAGACTTGCTCAAGGTTACACAGTAAGTAAATGGTAATAAATGGCAGAGCCCGTCTGACTTCAGAACAGACACTCCTAGAATCTCCGTGTCTTCCTCCCCCTCCTGAGATAGGCCCTTACGTTTCCTGTAGTGTTTCCTGTAGTTTGATGAATAGCTACATCTGCCAGACAAACCAAGCCCTAAATAATTTCAGGTTCATACATTTATCATTATGGCTAGCAATTATGAAAAAAATCTGCACATTAAGAATGAGCTGTGAATACAGTTGCGAAGTAGAAATGGAACCTGTCTTTTCTTATTGGAGGTATTTGGAGGGATAGTCTAAGTCCATTTTACTTGCTTAGAATTGCTAGACTCTGGGTAATGCACTCTGGAAAACCTGGCTTCAGAAATGTGAGGTTGTTTATATTATTCAAATCAACATGCCTCTGAAATGTTGGTTTTCCTGTTGGGTTCTTTAATACACCACCAAGCACACCTGACACTTTGCCCTCTTGTGTCATTGTGCCTGCTGACCTGGGGACCTCAGGCCTAAGTGCCAGTGGTGCTGGTTCTGGAATTGCTGTTCCTCTATCCTTAACTAGGATAAGGTATGGCGAGGTTCAGTAGTCTTAAAATGCTGACTCCTAAACCTGGAAGAAGGGACAAGGATCTAAAACCAAATCCTGAAGAGGTGTAGTTCATAGACGGATTCCAAGTGATAGATACATCAATGTCTTAAGCTCTAACACTGGAAAGAGAATGACTTAGAGCAGAATTCTTAACCAGGAAACACAGACCCTTAGATGGTGCATAGAAGGACTTCAGGAAGGCAGTCAACCCCCTTAAATTATCCATGAATTTTTCATGGGAGACAGTCTGCATAGATTTCACTGTTTCATCAGCTTTGCTAGGGAATTACAAAGGACAAGTGTGTTTTTCAAGAGCCTAAGCAAAGAGAGAGTTGGGAAAGGAAGGATTTTAATATCTCCATATTTAATTAGGACTGAAGAATTATCTCAACTGCATTCAGGGTAGCTATAAAGTATTGAAATATGCATGCTATTATTTTATCATGTACCATAATGCAATAACAATAAACCAGCTATTACATAATTGTCTGTGTTCCCAGACTTGGTGGCCCTTCTATATTCATATGTGAGTGTGGAAGTGCCAAGTTGTAGAGTCTACAAATGAATTGGTTTTTATAAAATAATGCAAAATTATTTCCAAAGCAGTTGTGCCAATTTTTCTTCT
Source organism: Vicugna pacos (assembly GCF_048564905.1). NCBI lineage: Eukaryota > Metazoa > Chordata > Mammalia > Artiodactyla > Camelidae > Vicugna > Vicugna pacos. The sequence continues at coordinate 22,034,835 of NC_132987.1, read as the reverse complement.
TAATTTTTTGCTACCTGACATGTGTGAAATCAAATTATTCTGTGGACTTTATTGGTATTTCCCTGATTGTTAGTGAAATTGATTATATTTTCATATGATGCCAGACCAAATTTTTTGTCCATTTTTCTAATGAGTTGTTTTATCATATTTTCATTAGTTTACCTGATTTCTTTATATGTTCTACATGGTAATCCATATTCAGTTACATATGTCACAAGTATTTCCTCCCAGTTTGTGTCTTGTGCTTTTATTTTTTCATGATGTCTCTTAATGAACAGAATTTCTTAAATTTAGTGTAGTCAGGTTGATAACTTTTTTTTTCCTTTTATGGTTAGCACTTTTGTATTTTATTTAATAAATCCTTTCATACCCCAGAGTCAGGAAGATACTGTCTTCTAAAATGTTTTAAAGTTTTGCCTTTTGCAGTAAGTCCATTTTCTGGAATTGATTTTTGTATACAATATAAAGTAGATATCCAATTAAATTTTTCTTTCTCAAAGGGACAACCAGTTATTATAACATCATTTATTGTCTAGTCCCACTTTTCCCCCGGGTCTGTCTACAGTGTCTCCTGTGCTATTTGTTGTGGTTTCTGTTTCTAAACACTTAATTCTATCTGGTTGGCCTATATCTATCCCTGCACCAATACCACACTGCCCTAATTATGATGGCTTCATAGTAAGTCTTTATATCTTAAAAGGATACTCTTCTTCATGAGTACCTTATCTATTATTAGTTCTTTACTCTTGAACATAAATTTATTTCAATGTGTATATTTATGAGTATATAATTTGAAAATTTGTAAATATATTCTTAAATTCTTTGTACATATTTGTATACTTTATATTTCTGAGTGTTTTCCTTAGGGACCCACTTGCACACATGTACCATGTATAAAAATATTTTGTAGCAACATTATTCATGGTAGCAAAAACTTGTAAACAACTTGTATCATTAAAAGGAGAAAAGAAAAATAAATTTATATAACATAACATTACACAGTGGTGAAAAACAATGAAATAAAATTGCTTATGACAGTGTAGGTGAGTCTTGGAAATATATTGTAGGATCGGTAAATCAAGCTCCATAAGATTACATGCAGTATGACATCATTTTTATAATATTCATAAATGAGCAAGGTTAAACAATATTGTTTAAGCATGCATGCATGTAGGTGAGAATGCATATATGCATATGTGTAATAAAGGAGGGAATTAAAAACAAAATTCAGCAAAGTGGTAATTTCTGGGAAAGAGGGAAAAGAATGGAATAGAAAGAAATACATGGAAGAGAAATTATTGGTAGCATTCTGGCTCATAGGTTGGAGTGGGTTTCCAGGTATTCAGTATTTTATTAATAATTTATAACTTTTATAATCCTTCTATATATTCTCTTGCATGTATCAGTTATATTAAAGTAAAAATAAAGGGGGAAACAAGTGAAAGGAGCTGTTTAATAAATTTATAAAGCCCTGCTTGATTATTCTGCTTACTTCCATCTCTGGGAAACTCTGATTCTACAATTGTGTGTTTTAATAAGAACAACTCGGGCTGGCAGACAGTAGCAGAGAAGCAAAGGCGCCAAGTGTGTATTTGCCAATATCCCCTGGTTAATTCTTACCAAACACAAAGCCCTATATTTTTTGTCTGTCTTCTTCTGTCTTTACCTTCCCTCTTCTTTCTCCCTTCTCTCTCTCCCTCCTTTCCAACCATGTTTTTCTCACTGTCTCTTGAGACTCTCTGGGCTGCTACTCTCTGAGACTCCATTTTCAGTAGGTTGCAAAACAGCAGAGCTCAGGGAGGCTGTGTTGAGTCAGACCAGAAGGCCCCGTGACTCCTCAGTGCATTCATTCATTTACTCTCTGAATTTGGAGCTGGCACAGTAATAGCTGTCACTGGTGTCAGAGAGAAAAAATAAATACACTGCTGCCCTGACACAGCCAAATAAGAAAAAAATAATCTCTAATCTGTCAAGTACAGCCCGAGCTGCTTAGCAGTGTGGTTTCTCATATCCATATCACAGCAAGCTTGGGCTGTATGTCTGGCAGCAGAGAGATGAGTGAAGTTTATGAGGAAAAGAAACTAAAGGGAGGGAGGAGGGGACTGTGGGAAACATCAGAGATCTAGTTTGGAAGTAAAGGAGGTGAAGTCGTCAGAGCCACATGGATCTATGCGTTAGTCACCAACGCAGTCCTTCCATCACAACCTTGAAGATTTCTGAGGTAAGAATGATAGGACAGGGTAGGAGAAAATAAACAAATTCTAAAAGATTCAAAAAGGAAAACATATAAAACCCAACTCTAAATTAGGAAGAGAAATGTTAAAAGCCATGTAGAAGGAACAAAATGGTATATGAAATTGCTGATGTGAGAAAAGAGAAACAGAATAATTTTTAAAATATAAAAATAATTGAAACATACTTTATTCTGAAAAAGAATTTACCTGAGAAGTCTTATTATTAAAAAGCGTACCGTAAAGATTCTAACTATGGAATTCATTTTAAATTAAATATTCAGATCTTGTAATTACCCAGTTTACTTTCATTCTTCAGTACCTTTAGGCACAAAGCCAAATATTTTTTTTTTTCTCAGTTTGACCAAAATCTGATGGAGGAGCTACAGTAAATGTAGGTCGGCTTCTACATACATACATACATACATGCATACATACATACATACACACACACCCCTCATCCCATTCAGATAGAGGATAAAAAAAATAAGGGAAGTACATCAGTTATCTATTGCTGTGTAGCAAACCACTCTCCAAATTTAGTGTCTTAAAACAACAATTATTTTATTAGTTCACAATCTGTGGCTCAACGATTTAAATTAGACTGAGCTAGGCAGTTCTATGGTTCTCATCTGAGGTGACCCATGAGATCACAGTCATTTGGGGCTTGACAGGGATTGAATGGTCTAAGATGGGCTCACTCAAATGTCTGGTAGCTGATTCTGTTAGCTGGTTGGTCTGGGGCTCAGCTCTGCTTCATGTAACCTCTTATCTCCCAGTAGGCTAGCCCTGGCTTTTTTCCATGGTGGTCTCCGAGCAGCATTCCAAGATGTTGGGAACAGAAGTGAAAGCCCCTTAAGTCTCAGACCCAGAAGTCCTGTAGTATCACTTTCACTGCATTATATTGGTCAGATTATCACAAGAGCAGCCAAGATTCAAGGCACGGGGAAATAGGCTCCAGCTCTTGATGCGAGATGTGATAATTTACATTATAAAGGGGTTATGCATACAGGGATGGGAAGAATTATCGTGGTCATCTTTGCAAATAACCTGCCATGAGAAGAAACTATAAAATATCTTCAGAGCTATCAAGTAAGAACGTGCATTAAAAATGGAACTCAGAACTTGGTATGAAACTTAACGGCTGGCTACTAAAGGAAAGTATGATGGAGAATCAAGTCGGCCTTAGAGGGGCTGACTCACTGGCCTCCACTGTTAGACTTCCTCATATTCTGAAACCAGAACTAATGATGACTTAAGAGACTTCTAAGAAGTATCTTGTTCTATGTTCGGATATAAAATTTCTAGGGAAAAATGCATAATGTTCAAAGGAAATAAAGTAGAAAGCATAGCTCACTAAGATTTTATGCTACCAAAGCAAAAGGCAGTCATGGAAAAATTGACCCCTGCTCAGCTAGAGTGGGTAATTATGGAGAAGTTTTATTTAATTTGAGAATTTCACTTGCACTTTTCCCCAGCAGTGATCCAGAGAACATGGAGGTGTAGGTGTGGCCATGTTAACTGTAAAGGCAACATCTCTGCCGAGGGGGCTTCTTTCATAGCTTGTCAAGGGCTGTCAGATCAAGCATGGCTTGCATCCGCATTTGTCTGGCTGGTGGTAGTGCTTTGGGAAAGGGTGGAGCTTTGAAGATGACTAAAGCTTGATGTTGGCAGCTTATTCACTTTGCTTCAACAGTTTAAGAAAAAATAAAATTAAGGAGTTATGCTACATGGCCTTTATTACACCTTTTCAGGGCCTTGATGATTAACTTAAAAATGGAAACCCATGAATCCTTCACCATACTAAAAAACTACATTGTCAAAACTGTCAGATTTATCTGTATGCTCTTCCCATTCTCCTTTTCCTCATTCCCCAGAGGTAACATCTCATGAGGAATTTTTATTTATAGTTTTTCCATGTGCTTTTGAACTTTATAAAATCAGTGTCATGGTTTGCATCATCAAGCCATTTTCTTTTTTCCCCCACTCATAATTTTTCTAATTCATCCATGTCATGGTTTTCAGCTGTATTTCAATTTCATTGATAATATGCAAATATGTGAATATTTCACACTTTACTTATTCTCTTATTGATGGAGTTGCTTCCATCTATGAATATTTTTGTACAAGTCACCTGGGGCCCATGTAGAAGATTCTTAAAGCAATGACTGTTGAGTGGAATGCACAATACCAAATTGTCTTCCAAAGTAATATCCCCACCAGCTGGTGTACATGTTTCCATTGCACTACATCCTCACCAGCGCTTCGTATCGTCAGACTTCTTCCTGATCAATTTGTCTAGCCCTGTAACAGTACCACACTACTTTAATTACCATTGCCTTTTAGTAATTAATTAATTCTTGATATTTAATAGGACAAATCTTACCTCTCCACTGTACCTGCCCTACAATATTCTTCTTGAGTGTCATAGTTATTTGGATCTTTTTCTTTCATTGTAAAATTTTTAGAATCATCTTATCAAATTCTTTGACTCACTGCGTTGGTATTTTGATTAGAATTGCATCAAATCTATAGATCAGTTTAGGGAAAACTGACATATTTATGATATTGTCTTTCTAGTCCTGAAATCTGATATCCCTTTTACTCATGTTTACTTTAATTATTCCAACGAAGATTGAGAGTTTTCACTGTAAGAGTCTTGCACAAATTTTATGCAATTTATTCCTAAGAATACTATATTATAAATATTTCATTTATGAGGGTTTTATTTTCTTAGTGTGGCAATTTAGCGGTGTTGATGAACAACAAAATGGCTCACTCCCGGCTGGCCTGGAGCTTACAGACTACAAGGAAGGCAGACATTCATGAGGGAGTCACACAAACACATGGAAAAGTACAACTGCAGTGAGTGTGAGTGAGGAGAAGTGAATGGTACAAAGAGATCAGCAACTTGGAGGGTCTCCTTGAGAGCTGGGCCTGGTGTGACAAGAACTGTGATGGGGTAGATTGAGGAGGCTGAGGGAGCATGCTAAGAGGGCCAGAGAGGCTTCTAGAGAGACATCTTCTAACCTGAGATCTTCCATTTATTTCAAGGGAGGGAGCCAAGCAAAGATCTGGGAGAGGACATTCCAGGCAGAGAGGAAAGCACATGGGAGGCCAGCAGCAAGGTAGAACCTCAGTTCTGGCTTTCATCCAAGGAGGCCAGAGTGTGGGCAGGTAACAGTAGGAGATACACACAGTGAGGAGGGAGTTTATCCCAAAGACTCGAGACCTTGTTCTAGAGGTTGGATGTGACTCTGTAGGCTGCAGACTGCTAAGCAGGGGATATGTACTTTGAAAAATTCACTCCAGTTGGAATCTGAAAATGGAAGAGAGAAGATCAAAATGGGAAGTAAGAGAGGAGTTAGGAGATAGGTGATTGTCCTTTAAACCTGGATACTACTTGGCTGGATTTGAGAGCTGACTGGGAGGTGGAACTGACAGGACATGGCTGTTGATTAGATTTAGAGAAATAAAGTCCATCATGGGTGACTGAGTTTTCTGGCTACAACCATAAGCCAGTTCACTCTGAATTTGACTGTCAGATCTAGCACAATTTGGACCTCATGTGCTATCCCCTTCCATCCGTGTCTTATGTTCCCTAGTAGACTTAACCTCTTAGTTATCATGCCTTTACTTTCAGTAAAAGTCAATAACTATATTGCCAAATGAATGAATGAGTTCATGAAAACATTTGAGAATTGCATATCCTTTTGCTGACAAAGAGGTGGTGGAAATAACAAGTTACCACCAAAGCTAGTTTTTGGTGCATTTTCTATGTTCCTGGCCTTGAACTGATCATTCTGTATTTATTATCTCATTTAATCTTTCAATAAACAGTAGAGATTGATAACATCTGTTGTTCCCTTTATGTAAGTGAGAAGTATGAGGCTCACGTCGCTTAAGTAATTTTTCTAAGGTGTGACTGACTCCAGAGCTTATATGCTAAACTCATCCTTGCAACTTAAATTTCATCTTTGGACCTGTAGCAGCTCCTGGAGCTTGTTAGAAATTCCAGAGTCTTGAGCCACCCCACACCTCCTGAATCCTAATCTGCCTTTTAACAAAAGCCCTAGGTAAATTTGCTATGCTGCACTTACAAACTGGTAGTAAGATTTAATACCTTACTTAGGATTTAGTAAGAACAAACTATAGAAAATAAGATGATTTTAAACTTGCATTTAATCCATACTACCCAGGCATCATTGAAACTAAACCAAATAAGTCAATTTTATAATTTATATCCACAAGATTTATATACCTATCTGTGTCTGTGCACATGTCCTCATCAAATATTGTACGTATGTTATGTAAAGGATAGTTGGTAGATTACTATTAGGCACACAGAGCCAACTAAGTGAGAAATGCCCAATGTTCTGGTCTAAAGGTTTTAGCAGTATCGGTGTGGGAGGTGCTCATCGTGATTTAGCAATTATACTCTGATGTCATTAAAATGAAATGGCCCAATAAAAGGAATAGAAGTCAGTCTTAACCAAGCTCTGAGATGCTTTATTGCTCTATTTCGCCCTTACTTATGAATTCCTGCTGCATGAGAGGTAGCTATAAAAGTTTCCAATAGGCAAGCTACATTATCAACAGAATCATGAATATGAATGATGACATCATTGTTTTAGCTTCAATGAGCAAGTTTAATCTTGAAGGTCATTGCTACTGGATTATAGGTACCTTGATCTCTTTTTATACACTATGACTATTTGCCCTGTGGTTGCATCTCCTTTTTCCAAAATGTAAGTGTGATTTCAACACTTATATGAATTAACCTGATTTTAACTGGATTTTTCTTGGAACCTCTGTTCTAGTGCTTGGTGAAGTGGATTACTCAGTCTTTTCCTTAACTTCTCAAGTGTGTCATAGCACTTGGTCCCTGTCTTCAAATATGGACTACAACTATAAGAACTATTGACTGTAATGATGATAATTGCTTGCATTTATTGAGCATTCACTATGTGCCAGCCACTAACATGCACTTTACATGCATTAAGCTCATTCATTACCCCAATCCCCCACTTAAAGATTTTTTCTCATCATAAGAATATATGTCTATATTCTTTATTAAACAAGTTTTAATTTTTTCTTAGGATGTTAAAAAGTTAACAAAATACTTTCATAAATATTCTTATTTATAAAATAGACTCTTGTTGAAGTTTTGTTAATTTACAGTAGAAGTTTAAGATTCATAAGAAAGAATGTCTACAAAGACAAAGAGTGAACCTTAATATAATCTATGGACTTTACTTAATAATAATGTATCAATATTGACTTCTAATAGAGGCAACTGAAGGGGAGTGAGGGGTCTATGGGCACATATTTTGAGATTTTGAGTACTTTCTACTCAATGTTTCTATAAACCTGAAATGTCTCAAATTAAATAAAGCCTATTTAGTAAAACAAGAATGTCCACATTACGAATCTTTTACACAACCTCTTTCTTTGGTAACACATAGAGTATACCAGATATTTCCAGTGGTTCCAAAGGTTTAAGACTGAATAAAAATTGGAGGTCCTAAACCTTGGACTCCAACTCTTTTGAGCTCATGGACTCTTAAAGTCCACTCAGCCTGTTTTTAGGGGTAGTGCCTTGGTTGACCAGTTTAACAATGGCCCTATCACACTTCATCTCTATCATTGTATTAGGGGTCCTAAGAAAAGCAGTAGAAACTAATTTCTGTGTGACTACTGGGAAACTTTCCCTCTTGTTCACCTCCATGGTATGGTGGCCACCTTCTCAATCCCTTAGAATAAATGTTATGAGGATGATGATTTCTTAATTGCCTAAGTTAAATCACATTTCCTCTATTTTACAGAATGGATATTAGCACTCATGAGTTCCTTGCTTCTCCTCTGTAAGTGTCCAAGCTACACTATTGACAAGGTCATGATTGAATAAAAGCTTTTCATGAGAGTGATCATAATGTATCATAAATCTCTAATTGACTGTGATTGAGTAATCACATTTCTCAGGATAATTTTCTCCATGGCTGTGATCATAATGTCTTCATTATGCTTTTTGGTTGCATGTAATGTGCCAATGTTTTCTTCCCTCCAAACACTAGGCATAATTTAATCATCTGTTACTAATTGATTCTTTCTGTCTGAGTAATACATGTCACTTTTGTTTCAAAATTTACTTATGTGTTTAGTTTTTCCTGTTGATTGTGTATAGCTTGATTTTTGTTATTGGACTCTCCTCTATCCAGGTAAACCTACGGCTCCTAACATATGTAGATAAATTGCTTACATGATTGTGAAGGCATTCCTTTTAATTTGCAGCATATGTATCTATTTCTAGGCTACAAATTTAAGGCTTCTATAGGAATCAATAACCTGATTATTTAACAAGTTATCCACTGTGCTTCAGAGAGAGAAATACAATTATAGTCTTATCCCAGCAGAGAGAAATTAAGAGTGTAGGAAAAGGTAAACATTATCCTTTAAGAGTAGAAAGTAAATGGAGACTCATTTGGAAAAATATAAGTGGTTATTGTGGATGGCACAGGATTTAGGAAAGAATTTCACTTTAAAATGTCCTATTTACATAGGAATAATATTCTAATGTTAGAAATAAAGGTAAAACATACTATTTTCATAGTTCCTTACCCTCTTCTCAAAGTGTATTCATTTGTGTCTTACAATAACCATACCAGACAGACAGGGACAGAAATGATCCTACTTCAGGGATAAGAAACCTGAGTATTAGAGAAGTTAAATTACTTTCTCAAATCCTTTCTTCATTAGTATTTGTCAAAACTGGGGATGATATCTATTTTTTCTAATTCCTAGATCTCTTCAAATGCTTTTCATCCTTGGTTAAGGGCCTACCCATCTCTTGAAAACTACTTTCTTGTTGATCACTCAATACAACAATTAAGACTTATAATAGACATGATAAATAATAACATATATTACACGCACTATTTATATACATGTACATAACTACACACACACACATACACATACATATACACCACTTTCAATTTTTAATTAATTTTTTAAAAATCTGTTATTTGAACTGCCCATCAAGCCAGCTGGTATATAAGATTGTCCCCCAAAAACATCCCTGAGCCAGATCAAGAAGTGAATATAAATCCAGTGAAATTTTTTAGGACACTGGAGGTGTAATTTCAAGTTATTGCAAGAGTCCTACATTAGAAATAGTGCTGTGTTCATGGAAGTTTGGAGAACTCTATTTAGGTAATCTCTAGAGGAAATTACATACATAGAGCATGCAAGTCAACCAGCATTAACTCACTCAATTGCAGCCCAAGTTACACTTTTCAGGAGCTGTGTCTCTAATCTTTTCTTAGACTCAACTGATCTATTACTTCCCCTGATGTGCAGTTTAGCTTGGCTACTTCTAATGAATAACTTTTTGTAAGGAAATTGATTTTCCTGTTGGAAAAAAGTACAGAAATCTCCCCAAAGATTTTTCTCTTTTTCTTTCTAAATTTAACTAACTTTCCATATATCAGATTAGGAAAATACAGATTTCTTGAAAGATATGTTCTTACATAGTTGCCAGATGATTTCTAAGCCCCCTTTTTCTCTTCCTCCCTGCCTCACAGATGGATAAGTTTACAAGGGACATAATTGGACATTGATATACAGTTCCAAAAACCATTTTCCGATTCCATTCCTCCCATATTGACGAATTTCAGCATAATTTAGTAGCAGTTATGGGGTTTTTGGTTTAAAGTTTTACAAGATGAAAGGGACTTTACTTAAACCTCGAGTCAGTCATAGCTATTTAGATTCTTTGAAACATATTTTGAGTAGTTTTTTTTTTTGAGTAGTGTTAGTACTCTTCAGACAATGTAGTTATGAGAACATATCAAGTTTTTTACAAACCTTGCTATAAGAGGAAAAGGCCATGAGCACAGTGCTACTGAAAGTGTTGTCTGTAGACCCATGCTGATCTGGGAGCTGGGTGCTACTGGATTGGGAGGGATAACTACAAAAAGCCATAAACTTGCCACCTTGAGTAAGTTTCTTTGAGGCAACTGAGCTTCAAGTAACTCTGGCTATCCAGTTTTTAATGAAAATGGATGTTTTCTAGGAAGGGCCCAGTACAACTGAGCTTCAGGCATGATGTCTGTGGTGGGCATGCCAACACCAGCCTAGTATTTTTGAAAAAGAGAGAATAGAGCCCAGGAAGAGGCGACAAATATATCCTTTAGTGGCCTCCTTGGTACCCCAAAGAACTAAACTGGTGTATCTTTCACTGAATAGATACTCAGTTCCTGAATGTTGCAAGTTGCTTCTGCAAAAGAAAGTTTTTATATTGAGAATATATCTTAGCACTCCCTTTAAGTGAGCTTACAAAATTCTTATGATGAGGTGTTCAAAATTTGCAATCTTTCTAAAATAACAACCGTATATAGGGGTAGATTTTCCTCAGTTGAAGCAACATTCCTACTGTGGTGTGGAATTCATGCATGTTGAAGAGGAAATAAAATATTGCTTTAGAACATAACTTATAATTGAAAAGAATTCTGATCTAAAAATCTAGTCTCTCTTTGTAGATTCTCTCAGATTTTAAAATTTTAACATCTCATAATATTTATGAGACTTTTTATTTTATTAATTTAAATTTTTATCTTTTTTCTCATTATACAATTTTAAAAAATTGATAAATCTGTAGGAGAAGTCATAGTTATGAGAAATAACTTTTATTTTAAATGGCATTTTCCTGCTCTATCCATTTTGAAAAGGAGGGAGAAAATTACATTCCTTAGAATTGAAGAGTTGACTTTATATTACTTTAGAGTTTGTTTTCATCACCCACGTTGCTGTTCAGAGTTTTTCAGATGTTCAGATGTTTACTTACTAGTTCTTAACTTCACTGGATAAGTCCATTCAATCACTATGAAGAACATCTCAATACTAGGGAGAAATTCCCCTGACAAAGTTTAGTTTGATAATTGGATTGGCACGAAGATAGATAGATAGGTAAATAGATAGATAGATGATCTAATAATAATCTTTATACATATTCCTTCTGAAGGATGGGAATAACACATAGCTTACTATTGTATGTGTTAAATCCTATTAAACCGCCAGTATTTTAGATAAACACATGTTTTGAGAAAACAGAAAAGAGTAGTAAATTAGTTTTTTTTAAATTGTGATGTTTTGGATTTAAAGAACATACATTTAAATTTTGAAGATGATAGATTTTATTTAGAACATGATAAGGATGTGTATATTTTTTCAGTGTTCCAAGGATTTGCATATAAACTAGATTTGGAGCACAGAACAAATTGATAAAGCTGTGGCCTTGCTTTTTAACCACTAACACCCAAGCAGAGTTGAAGCTGGATTTTAGCAGTGCTTAAAGGCACCACGATGTGTTATTGTAAGTTTACATTTCAAGGTCATTTCAAAGTTACGATCTTTTGCCTATTGGAAAGAAAAGCTGTAAGTTTATAAAGATCTGTTTCAATAAGCAGATGTGAAAAGCCATTTTGCTAAAATTATTTGCGGATTTCAGACTCAGGCAAACCCTAAACACGTGAAGAATGGAGTGTGGATTATATTAAAATGGATGTTAAACAGGAGGGGGCAACTATCACCACCTAGGAAGCTGAAACTCCATTCCAAAATCAACAGAATAAAATAATTATACACGGTAAACGATACACCAGCTGTAGCTCGGCAACCATTGGCTTTTATATTGTGCCCTCTGGTGGGAAAATTTATAAACCACAATTTTAACAGTTTTGAACTGACTCAACACGGTTTGTTATTTCTGGGCTTTATGTATAATCAAATTTTAGCCAAAGGGAAAATACATGATGACTTTTTGAGGCAGAGTTGCCTTAGGTATCAACTAATCCAACCTCCCAGTTTTACCTGGAGATGGTAAATAATTTAGTCTGGCTTAAGAGAAGTGAACTATTTATTATTCAGTTCTCCTGTCCCAGGGAAAGTATTAATTATTGAATACCTCTTAAGTGCCAGACACTATATAAGCATCATTTCATTTAACCTCATTAACTCTGAATTTAGTCCAATAATTTCCCTGTGACCTTAAGGTCTTCCCAGTGCTAAAACCACATCTCCAGTTTATTCATTCCTGCAAATACAAGCTTTAAATGTTATTTGCTTCCTATCCCCTTTTGGAGAAAGACCAAGGAGTGACAAGATCAGCAGGGAAGGGGTAGGTCCCAGCAGATGCTGGTCTCTCTGGCGAGTGAGACCAGAGGCCTGAGGCCTGGGGTCCTTCACACAAGTTAGCAGTGGGATTGGGAAATCCAGCTCCAGGTCACCTGTCCTGGGCCAGGTGGGGCAAAAGTCCATGACAGAGAACCGCCATGAGGTTTGTGAAGCTGCAAAAGCTGAGGAGAAAATGAACCAGAGGCAGGTGAGAAGAGGCTGGCAGGGTCCTGGGGTGGGGAGAACACAGTGGGGCTTTTTCACACAGCATTGGGGTGGGCTTGCCCACATATGCCAGGTCAATTTGAAAGGTCCAGAGTGGGCAAATATGTATAGAATATGAACATTTTTAGAATTAAAAAATATTGCAACAATATGTAGTTCAACTTTTGGTTTTTAAAAAATTGTCTTTTTTTTTCTTCTTTATAATATGATACATGATACACATAATAATAATATAATAGCTAACTTTATAGGCCGCCTTTTATGTATGTATTTTGTTCCAAGCCTTTCCTATATCTCAACCCATGCAGTCCTCACACACACCCCATGGAGCAGATGGCGTTGTTGTCCTCAATTTGCCAACGAGGAGACCTCAGCTCAGTGGGAGTAGGTACTATGACAAATGTCACATAGACATTAAGTGTGAAGAGCTGAGGTTGGAACCTCGGCCAGCTGGCTTTAACCTATGCTCCTAACCAATATGCCATGCCTACATGAAGTTATGAAGCATAATAATAAATCAAACACCTTTAAACCCTCGGCTCAACTTTAAAGATGACAGGCATCACTAGTACCAGTGAAAGCCCCAACTAGTGAATGTGCCTCTCCCAGAAGGGCTAAGTTACTGGCCGACAGCTGGTTAATACGCCTTGCTGAGTTTAAAACCCAGCTGTTGAATGTACATGATTGCTACGTAGTAGTGAAAGTAGAAGTTTAGTAGTTGATTTTTTATTTATTGAGGCCAATATAACAGAATTTTTTCCTTATATGACTTTTTTTATCTTATATCTAAGGGTCACTCCACCCACCCTTTATTTGATTTTAAACAAACCTGAATCTTTTATTGTTTTTGCATTTGGAAGACTTTTAGGCTCTGATAGTTACTCATTAATAGATGAACCAATTGATTCACCAAACGTATGTAAAATGCCTACTGGGTGGCAATCACCATGCTAGGGACATGTGGCGACAGTCAGAGGTGCACTGAAGTGGCTTGTACTGACTCAGAGCTGACAGTCAGTGTTTCAGGACTTTCATAAACCAGCTGTCAAACACAACCATTATTAAAAATTAAATTATATGAAGATACAAGTATATAAATTATAACAAAGTTAATAAATACTAAGAACTTATCACTTCCTAATTTTTTGCTCTTGATATTATTTACAATTGCATCTGTATGGTGGAAATACAGTGTAAGAATGTGCTAGCAATTGTGCATTTCTTCCCAACTCTACTTCAGAGACCTCACACTGGTAACTGGCCATTGTGTATTTGTACTATGGAAATTGGCAAATGCTATATAAAAATCAGGGCTTTTCTCCCCAAAGAGCTAGTTTTTAAACTTTGGGTAGCACATATACAATAGTTACAGTGAAAATCAATACACAATCTCTAGCAAAAAAAATGCTTGATTTAATGTAATTAGTGATTTGATCAGTACACACACTTAAAATTAAAAAAAGAAATTTAACAAAACAAACATCAAAACCCACCATGGTCTCCGACAATGATAATTTTCAAGTATTATCCTTTAACAACTATCCTTTAACATAGTTAAGATCAACTCCATTTCCATTTTTCTCTGAAATTTGCAGATGGAAATACAGAGCTGATTCCACACTTCTGAAATTGGAATCAGTTGGGCTGGACCTCTTGGGGGCAGTGGTATCCCTGTAAATGTTTCCAGTCAGAGCCCTGATCTGACAGTTTTCCACAAACTTGACTTTGGAACAACCATCAGCTTGCTAATTGGCATTTCACAATAGTGGTCGCAACTCTTCTTTTGAGGTGAAAAGTCCTTTTGAAAGTATTTAACTAATAGGGTTTAAATGCTATAGTTCCTTCCAGAACCTGCTTTCACTTCAGGTAACAACTAGGCAGAGAATGCTTGGAAAAACCACAGAGTCCCTGGGCTTATAGGTTAAACTTCCACATGACTCAACCTGGAATTTGAGTCCCTTCTAACTAGAACCTTCCTTCTCAAATATCAGTGTTTAATTATACTGACTGGCTGTCCTTTAATCCACAAGCTTGAGTGTACCAGAAATAAATTTTTCTTTACTCTTTTTCTTTAACTAAAATTATTTTCTGTTTTGAGGCTTTAATATTCTGTCTGGGTGGCCAAAACTAAATCTTTCTCCCTGAGATCATGTCCAGTACTTTGTAGCACCAGGGTATCCAGGGTGGGGGCCTCCTGGATGTTTTCTGGGCATGCTGGCATTCACGGAGACACCATAGCCTGGACTTCAGACATTGGTCTACACATTTCACTTGTATACCCTTCTTTGTCCTGGCAGCAAAGTCTCACCGGGGCTGCCAGCAGCCATGTGTGTGCCACTCTGGGACCCATGAGAAACATTCCACTGCCCCCACCCCTCAACATGCAGACACACACACTCTGGGGATCCTCTGAGGCTGCCTGGGACCCATCTGCTTGGACTTGAGGCTCAGCAGACCATCTGGCTGTTCTTGAGTACTTCCTCTTCCATTTCTGCTCCTCAGACTGGAGGGTAGTCTCGAAAGGAGGCTGCTGCTTCCTCTGTGTCATTTTGGGAATGGGATGTGGTCACTTCTCCACCCCCTGGTGAGTGAGAAGAGGAGTTGAAGTCCTCTACTGGCTGCCTCCAAGTGACGACAAGAGGAAGAAAAGAATCTGAGTGGTTTCTGCTACTTTCACAGCCAAAAATATGGCAAGAAATGGCAACAAGGGTAGAAAGTAAATCATAATGTCTTATTACCTGAGTCCACTACCATGTCAATAAAATTTCTATTTATAATTAAGGAGTTTCCTGGGGTTTCAATTACTAGTTAGCCTGAAATGTTCAATGTTGAGGATAGATTCCCTTTCAGTCTCTTTATCCTCAAATGTGATATCACATCCTTTCCCCAAGGCACTGACTCTCTACAAGTTAAGGGTATCTGTCTACACGTATGTGTGTATGACTAATAAGGATACTATTAATTTGAAAAAGGCAGGCTTCATTCAATATAGTCACTCCATCACTTTCTTTCTTTGATACACACCAAGCACTACATGCAGTTGAGTCAG
Organism: Vicugna pacos; assembly: GCF_048564905.1. Taxonomy (NCBI): domain Eukaryota; kingdom Metazoa; phylum Chordata; class Mammalia; order Artiodactyla; family Camelidae; genus Vicugna; species Vicugna pacos. Next base: position 22,019,157 of record NC_132987.1, on the reverse strand, counting down.
AATCCCATCTAGCATGTCATGAAAAGAAAATAAATATCACAAAGAATAATTCCACCTTAACATGGTTGGTGTTCAGATTCTATATGGAGAGCTCCTTTCCCTGTTCTCTACAGATGCTCTCATCAGCCATTACAGTCCAGGTCTGTTATGAGATCCCCTTGCTTCTTTGCATTATTGTGTTGTGTGGACTGAGTAGTTGTGCCCCACTCCCAAAATTAATATATTGAAGCCCTAACCCTTCAAAGTGATAATATTTGGAGATGGGGCCTTTAGGAGGTAATTAAATTTAGATGAGGTCATAAAGGTGCCATCCCATGAAGGGATTAGTGTCCTTATAAGAAGGGGAAGAGGAAGCAGAATGTGCGCCCGCGTGCTCTCTCTCTCTGTCTCACTCTCTCCGCCACTGTGAAGACATAGCGAGAAAGCAACTATCTGCAAGTCGGGAACAGGGCTCTCATCATGACCAGAATCTGCTGACAACTTGATTTTGGACTTCCAGCCTCCAGAACTATGAGAAATAAATGTCTATTGTTTAAGCCACCCAGTGTATGGTATTTTGTTATAGCAGCCCAAGCTGGACTATTATATAGTATGTATTTGAAATCAAGGCTCCAATTAGAACATAACAGGGAGGAATTTTCCCGTCTACAAACGTTTTGATCTGATCTTTGCCATTTTGATAGGTGAAAAATAACAACTTGTAGTTTTCATTTAGACTTCTCTTGTGCATAAGGCTGAACATCTTTACATTTGTTTAAGAGCCATTTATAATTCCTTTCACTGAATGATCTTCATACTTTTTGTCTATTCTGCCTTTTTCTTATTGAGTTGTAGGAACCCTAAAACATCAATGAGATTGGTCTATAGTGATATGAGTTGCAACTATTTTTCCCAGTTTGTCATTTGTTTATGATAGATTTTTTTTTCCAAGAGTATTTTTTTTCATAGAACTGATGTTATTGATTCTTTATTTTGTGGCATTTAGGTCATTGTCACAAAGCTTTTCCCAGTCTAAATTTTATTTAAATTTTTTTTCCTTGTTGTCTTCAAGTGCTTTCATGTCTGTTTGTGTTTGCATCAATTATATGGTCTATCTTCAATTCCTGATATAAAAGATAATGACGTAAGGCTCTAACTTTATCCCCCCCACCTCCAATCCCACACACAAGGTGGTTGCCCATTTATTCCTGTAGTGTTTGTTGAACAATCTATATTTTTGTCCACTTATCTTAAATACTATTTTTGTCATATACCAATATACACATTTATTTGGGTTTTTCCCTGAACAATATACCCTGTTATCTTGATTATCTTTCTTTTTAAATGCCAGTACACCACTATCTTAATTATCATGGCTGTAAAATATGTTTTAATATATGATAGGGCTAGTGTCTCTTCCTTTTATCCCCAGAATTTTTCTGACTATTCTTTTTTGTTTATTTTCAATATTAACTCATGAATCACCTGTTTAATCTTGCACCAGAATCATATGTAACTAGTTTTTATAACAGGGATTTTATTAAATTTATAAATTAACTTTTGAAAAATTTGTATATTTATGTGGTTGAGTCCTCTTATTTAAGAAATATATGTTGCAAATAATTGATTACGAATGAAGTATCAATGAGAGATAATGATTTATATTCTTGATAGTGTGAGAATTAATTTCAAGCTACCTGTAAACGCTTACCTGCATACAGATTCACCTTCTCTTAAACTGGAGAAAAAGAGATCACAGTTGCAACTAGTTACCTAGGAATTCCACGCACCTCTTGGCATATCTTATCTGTGTACTCAAAGGTATGTATTCTGCTTATTATAAACATCATCCATCCTTGTGTCACATTTGAGGGGAAAAAGTTTTTGATTGTAGCCAGAGCACATGCTCTTATTTACCTAATAGATTGCTGTGCTTTCTTAACCTTTTCCTGGAGTACTACTTTTTCAGACCAGTAATGGCCTAACTTGCTGCTATGTTTTTATATTTTTGTATGTTTATATGTACTTTTTATTCATTAGCGCACATGGAATTATAAGTTAGCATGGCTTCCTGGAGATTTGGGGGCCACAAGGCTTTTCTTAGAAAATAGCAAAAGAGAGCATTTGTGGAAGTGTGGAAAAGAAACAGTTCTCATGTTTTCTAGTGTTTTCTCCTGATTTTGCTTTTGTTTCAGAATACTACCTTAGGGACTGAAGAATGAAACATTAAATAGACTAGGCTGGTATCAGCAACTGAATTCAATACGGGCTTGTTTTCACTAATGTTAACATGAGTAAGGGTTGTATAGATTCACTGAGGGGAATAAAGAGAAGTTTTGGTTTCTGGGCATAGAAACAGCATGATGCAGAGCAGGGCCCAAAGCAAGTTCAGGCTGTAGTAAGAGCTGAAGAAACCACTCCTATATTTTTAAGATTATAAAATACAATTTTATTTTTGTTTACTTTGACATCTCCTTGCTTCTTCTTTAATAACCGGCAGTAACAGTATTTACTATCTACTATGTGCCAGTTGCTAAGTATTTTACTTATCTTTTCTCCTTGAATCTGAATAACTCTTATCATGTTGTTTCTTCCCACTCTGTAGTTGAGGAAATCTAGGCTTAAAAAAGTCTAATAACTTGGCGAAAGTCACACAGACAGTAATTAAGGGAACCTGTGTGAATAGCTGAACTCTTAACCACCAATCCATTCTTAACCTTTTATAACAGACTCAAAACCTTATTATTTTTAACTATTTATATTTTAATATGAAACATTTTCTCAAAGCAAAATATAAACATTTGTAGTAAATGTTTCATGAAGATATATAATTTTGTTTTAAATAAAATAGCGTTAGTACTTTGGAATTAGAAACCTTACCGAGGAATCCCATTTCCCACATTTTACTGAGTGAAGACGTATTTATAGACCATTAATTTGCCATGCCATTTATTCAGCAATTACTTTTAAGGCATCTATTATAAGCAAAGCACTGCATATCTCAGTAGCCTTAGTATAAAGAATCTATGTCTTTTAGTATGCATGAGTAAGAGTTCTTTTACCTGAAATAGCCCTTTGGTATCTTAAGCCAGCTCCTCCTGTGTTTAGTTAGATGAGATACATTCCATCCAGTTCCAATACCTTGTTAAGTAGTATTCTATTTCTAGAGTTACATGCTCAGAGCAATGTGGTGCATCTGATTCCAAGAGAACAATATTTCATTCTCTTAAAAAAAAATAGAACAACCTTTTTCAAATCTGTAACTTGGGGACAAAATAAAAGGCAAGTTTATTGTGAAGATTAAATGAGTTAATATATATGAATTAATATATATGCAGTTCTTAGAATGATGCCAGACACATTTTGCCCCCTCAGTCAGTGGTGTTCTGATTGCTTATTATTACAGCCATCACTATTACTTATAGGTAGAAATGCTTTGCTGGTTTTTCCTCCTGACTGAGAATCATTGAGAGAGAGGAGCCCTTCCGGTGTATAACTTTAGTGTGTAGCAGTTAATTAGTGAACGTTGTATGAAAGCAAGAAGAAGGGGTAATGTGAAGAATAAGAGGGGAAAGAAAATGGTAAGAAAGGGAAAGGTCCAGCTGGAAGCAGGGAGCACAGTGGTTATGGAGACTATCTCTGTAGCTGTCATGTATCTGCCTTTAATTGCCTGATACAAACTTTGCTACAAACAGAGAAAAGATGAGATTTTATACCAGCTCTCTTCAAGAGGATATATTTTGATCATTAGAAAATTCTGAGGGAGTGAGAGGCTAGAAAGATGTAATTACTGTCTGTATAGTTAATTCTAAATCATTAAGTGTCCCCTTTATAATCATTTAGTTATAAGATAGAGATGTGTCACAGAAATACATAAAGTGATGAAGATGATTGGGAAACCAGACCTCTAAATGACCATTTCATTAAGGAAATAGACTGTTATTTTTAAACATTCCGTGAATTTTTTAAAAAATCATGCTGTAAAGGGTAGAGGAAGATTCATACTTACTGTTGAGAAAATTCTAAACCTTTTCACCTCTATAAAAACAAGGCTGCACTAAAAGTCCCTTACTACAAAAGAGCAGAAACAATAGAACACATTTGTTGAGGGTCTACAATATTTATTCCAGTGGACTTGGATGCTCTAGGTATTTAAGAGTGAGAGGAGTCCCTGGCCACAGGGAGCTGTCTAGTTGAGGTTAATGAGACTTTTGCCCATTAAACTATCCTTCTTCCACCAAACCATAATAGTCAGTTAAGGTAGCCCTTGAAGTCAATTTATTTTTTCCACTTTCTTGTGCACGTGTGACACATACGCACACTATCTTTCTATTTCAGTAAACAAATCATCTGAAGGGCAGTACCGTCTCATGTGTGAATATGATAGGGAGGGAGTAAATAAAATGGAAAATTGCATGTAGGTGGGGGATCAGCCACATCTTCAAAGGTCTTGTTGCTCAGTCCTGTCTGAAGATACCCCAGCATGAATAACGTGCTTGAAGTTTGGCCATGTTATCTAGTCAAACACCAGTTCTTTCACTGTGTCCCCTGCAGAGACATCTAGAAATTCAATCAGGGGGCACACTTTCTGAATGAGACATATGCTTTAAACACCCTAACCATATTATTAGCATAATTCTCATGAGGTAGTCTTCAGTTCAGATACACTCAGATCATAGTCGTATTATTTTTTAATTATATTTTATTTTTTATTCTACTGCTTCTCTCTCTCTCTCCTTTTCCACTTTCTTAAGTGTCAGCTTATCTTCAGCATGAAGAACTTCCTCACTTTTGTTCCCTCTAGCTGTCATTTTTCAAAATCCCAAACTACAGTTCTTCATTGCTCTCAGATTACTATTTTCCAATAAGAACTTCCTCTCATTAACCCCTAAGCCATCCCCAAACTAGTGAGCATCCTCTCTATCAGTTATCTATTGCTTCAGTAATATTGCACAACAAACCACCACAGGTCTCAGTGGCTTAAGGTGATAGTAGCTCAGGAATCTGTAGGTCAGCGATTTAGCCTTTGCTCTATTGGCTGGTTCTTCTTGTGTCAATTGGTCTCACTCACATATCTGATATTCAGCTAAGGTGACAATAGTGATTGGGCCACTTAGCTCTCATCATCTTTTAGCAAGCTTGCTTGGACATGTTTTCATGGTGATGGAACTGCTGTGAGAGAGGAGTCAGAATTGTGCAAGTACCTTGTCGCATCTCTGCCTGAGCCAAGTCTGCTAATATCCTGTGGCCAAACAAGCCACAGGGTTGAGGCCATAGGCAGAGTTAGAGGGCACTGCAAAGTGGCATGACAAACAGATGGAAGAGTGATGGAAAGAGTGGGGCCTTTAATGCAATCATTCCCACCAAAATCTGACAGGAAAGTAATACTGAAATTGGCTGCATAGAGGCCAGGGTGACTATGAAGCACAGGCTTACATCAGTGATTTATATTAGCAATTGCAGACTTGTATCTTTCATAGACAGCAGTCTTTATACCAACTGACAACTGATGTTTTTTGGTTTTGGAGTAAAGGGCAATTATTATATAAATTTAATGCTACTTAATTCAATTTAATAAGCATTTATTTACCAAATTAATATGTTAGTCATGAATAAACAGCTAGCATATTGAGTAGCATAATTATGATGAGATCCCTACTGAACTTCAAATGTTTCCCATCTTTCCAGCAGCATATGGATAATATGACAGACTCAAACGGTCTGAACTCAAGGAGTTAGAAAACAGGGATCCCACTTGGTTCAGTGATCTCTCAGGGATCACTGGTGATGGATTCAGGTGCTGGAAACAAAATGCCACACATAATGAAGAGAAGATGGAAAATCCAGCAAAGGAGTTTTTAGCCTTTCTAGATCACTGGGGTAGCCACAAGAGATGGTGACAATGCACCCTAATCTTTTCCAGAAGTTACTATGAGGGCAGCAGTTAGCACTGCTTGTGGAAATGTAACTTGCATGACATGCGGTTTTACTTTTCAAAGGAAAAAAGGATCAGAAGTGGTTTATTTGGAAAATGACATGCTATCATTGAAATTTCTTCAGTTAGTTGTACAGAAATAATCTGTCTTTATCCTGAGACATAGATGGGAGCCCCAGGATTTATTATGTCTCTTTAATCTACCTGGGAACACTCACATCACCTGTTATATACCTTGTCAGCAACTTTCTCCATCAAACTTTTAATAAGAGTTAATAACTAGGAGAAAAATGGCCTTTTCTGAGCAATAGTCCCTTTCCCTTTCCCTGCCCATTCAGGATGGAGTTTTTAAAAGCAGTGAAATCTTCTAATATCAGTTTGACAAAGGGAAGGAGGAAGAGCCCAGCTATGTTTTGACAAAGAATGGCTTTCAAGGATTAGAAATCTTAGTAGAAAAAGATCTGTTAATAATAACCTAGGAAATGTGAATGTTCCAAGTTAAAAAGGAGCAATATTGACTTATATTAGACTCTCAATAAATACATTTTGTGTAGTAAAGAAAAAACTCATCTGACTTTATGGCCCCATCCCCACCTTGTATTTTTAGGAGTTTTACAACAGAGTTAAAACCTTGAACATTCCACTAGGTGGAGATCCTGAGCCATATTTCCATGCTTTATGACAAAAAAATGAAGAAATGTGAAAAATATTTAATTTTGCTTTTAACTTCATTTTTCGTGGCTTTTTTGTTTTGAAAGATTGCAGAGTAGAATTATTTATCAGTTGATATATTAAAGAAAATCTGGCATGTACAAGCAAGCACTCCAAAGATTTTTAGTAACACCTATCACAGGCGGCTGAATTGATACCAGAAACTAGGAGTGTAAAATCCATGATGGTATTTTATTATAAAAGAGAAGTGCAAGGGTTTGTGCTTTGTTTCAGAACCACAGTGACCAAATTATGCATCAGTTATTTGAACTTATCTGTTTATAAAGACATTTACTTTAAATCAGATTATGGGATTTTTTTTTAATTCAAAATTTCTTTGTATAGAGTTTAGTAAAATAAATGTATGATAAAAAAGAAAAAAACTAGAACAATGTAAATTTCCAAGGCTTGTGAACTAAATGGTTCTTGCTTTAGTGACTGACACATATCTGAGTGTCATTGCAGACTGTCTCTCATGTACATTATCTGCATTCTGAAGGCAGGGCTGGGGGACTTCCTTGGCTCACAAGGAGAGAGTATGAATTTCTAGTTCTGCCCACTGTATAAGAAAGCCAGTAGAAGCTGCCACCAAAAGCCTCAATGAGGTGCTAGCCAGGTGTTCTAGAGGCATCTGAGGACTCTCCAAAATGTCAAGAAACCATTGGAACTAGTCCTCTCCCTCTCTCTCTCTCTTTTTTTATTTTAACAAATGGAACCCAAAAGCATAGTTCCGTAAATGGCAGAGGCTGAACCAGAACTCCCCATCTGGTGCCTGGCCGTTCTACTGGCTACTTCTCATGTGAATTGATCTGAGTTCAATTGATCTGAGGTTTTTGTTTTGTTTTTTTGAAACATTTTCTTAGCAGTATTGATATGAGTTCAAGAGGCAAACCCTAGTTTTCCTCTTAATGTTATAAAGCTTGTAAAAGCCACAAGGCCTTCTCAAAGAGGTAAAATGTAAAGAGCTTTAAATCAGGAATGTCAACCAACTCAGGATCCAATGCTAAGTGTGCCATTAAATTGTGTAACTTTGCTCGTTAAGCCTCAACATCCTCATCTGTAAAATGAGGATGATGGAGAAGAAAGTCTTGTTCTATTTTGTATTCATCCACAGGCATTATTAATAGCTCAAGCAAGTTCAGGTCAACTTGAGAAAATAATCATAGGCAGTATCCTTGCCTCCATGGTCCTCATAAAAACATAGTTCATGTGGGAAAGTTGCTTTCTGGATCATTACACTCTTAAAGCAAAGTTTTATTTGGGAGTATAAAAGTTAAACTTCTATCAGGGGCTATTTTAATTATTTATCCAGGATTGCAGTAGAATTCCTTTTTAATGAAATTGGTAGACTATCAAAATAGTCCAAATACCATTAAAATTAAAGTCCACTCTATAAATAAAAAGAGTATTTATGATATTAGATGTGATGGTGGTGGCTATTAGTATTTTTAAAGTCATTTTCATAAAGCAACACTCTGTGGTTATTTTGTTCCCAGTCTTTCTAGGAGGAGATGGAGGTCTTCTGGTGCCTATGATATTATTGTTCTAAGGCTAAAGCTCAGTGGGATTTAGGAAAGGGTTCCTCATCTGAAAGGAGACAGAAAAATGTTGATGAAAAGAATAAATGCTTAAGGAAGTAAAATACATAAGAGGAGGAAACTACAGACTGGTGTCTCTATGCTGTTTTAATTACATCTCTTTGGTTGTAAGTGACAGAAACCAGCTCAGTGCAGGTTAAGCAAAATGAGTGTGCTTATAATGAGGACAGAGGACATCTCACTGAACTGATCTCAGGAAAGAACCTGGTCTCAATTAGGCCTGAAATAATGAGCTGGACAACCACTGAGGACCTCAGAAGTATTTACCTTCTCTCTTTTCTATGTCCTTCTGCTCATTCCCCATCTTCTGTCTCTTAGTAGGCATAGAGGGAAGACAGCAGACACCTGTTACCCCTGTATTGACATTTTAAAGCTAAAAAGACTGATCCAAACTGACTGGTTATTTCCATCCCAATTCCAAATTACTGGGAAGTAGAGCGAGAACCTGCATGGATTAACTTGGGGCCAGATGCCCTCCTCAATTTGAACAGTTCTGTCCTGGGGAGGGGATAGTGCACACAGGGCTTCTGGGGCCCCTCGCGGGGAGACGGAGATAGTTCTCACGGGGTCTGTCATCCAGGGAATAATAGAGAGTGTCAGGTGTGACAGAAGGCATTGTTACCTAATGGTTAAAAACAGGGATTTGGTACCAGATGCCTGCCTCCATATCCCTCTTACTACCTGTGATTTGAACAAGTTATTTCACCCTCTCCACTTTAGTTTCTTCAGCTGTAAAATGAGGATGCCCATAGTGTTGAGATGAAAAAAAGCTAATCTATGTAAATTTGATAGACTATTGCCTACAACATAACCAATGAATATTAGTTGTTGACATCATCATAATTATTAAAAGGAACAGATATTTTAAAAGCATAACAAGGGTTACTTTGAATTCGTTTCTGAGGCTATAGGAACTTGTTAGTGACCTCTTATTTTGCAATCCTCCCTTCCTTGCCAGTAATCACGGACGTTACATTTAAAAGCCTAGCTTTATACCAAGGCTTAGAGGACTCCTTCCTCCTTCCCACTCCCCAGCCATATCACCTCTTTCCCCAGTGACACACACCCAGTTTGCTAGTCTTTAGGACCAAGCTTAGTGTCAGTTGTACCTCCTGACCTTTCCCTCCCCTGGGTCTTCCACCGTGCTTTACCTCTGTCTGACACTCCTCCATTGTGAACTTTTGAAATTGTCTAACACATATATACCTACCCCACCCCCAACTTGATTCATTTTCTCTTCTCTGACAGCAGTTTTATTCCAAACATCTTCAAGTCTGCATATCCCTGATACCTTCTTATCATTTTTACAGATGTGAGGGCCATTACTCTATCAGGGGAATCTCTACAGTCATTAAGTCCTTGTAGGTTGTAGCTTACTCCACTCAGAGGAAACAAAAAACCCTACTTTGAGAATTGGTGCCAGATTTACACAGGATATTATAACATGCAATCAACCATAGGTAATTTCTATTTCTGAATGAAACACTACATCAACAGGTATGTTAGTTAGGTTGACTGGTAAAAGGACAATGACTTGGAAATACATCTGTCTTACATGAGTTTTTCATTTAAGGGAGCTAATTATATCCATAGCGGCAACCTTGGGTTAGTGTGGGCTATTGACCATGAGTTGGCAATGGCCTCATTATGTAGAACTGGATGTTATAAATGGTAGTCATTAAGACAGGATTCTAACTTTATTTGAGGGCCAAAGATATAAATGCAAAGTTTCTCAAATTGGGCATTCTGGGAAAGTTCCAAGGTGATGGAAGAGGATGAAAGAGAGCAGCTTTGAAAAACTGTGTGGTAGTAGTAATAATAAAAATCACTAGTCCAGCCTCCCTCCCCACATACTTTCCCTGCTGTTTCCTTTGCCTAGTGACTGCATTGATTTGTCCTTTGATCATTTTCTCCTCCTCCCCATCTCATTATCTTCATATTTCCTGCCAACCCCTTCATGGTACCCTTTCTAATCCGGTGTAAGACAAAGGAAAGGACCTGCTCTTATAATGTCCTTCTTATCCTGAAAATCATGTTGTGAAGAGGGGAAAAAAAATAGGGTGAGATATGAAACTATCAAGAGGTAGAATTGTTTAGCCATGAATCTAGACACTATGGTTCTTACCTCGGGGGGGGGTGGGAAACACACATTTGAAATTTGTTAGTTGTCTGAATGGTGTTATAGCTTTTGGTTCCTTTGAGACCCGAATGTTCATAGACTTGGAATGCACGGCAAAGTCCTGCACAGTGAAAACTTGTTCCACTCCAAGTGCCAGTAGTTCCACTGTTGAGAAACTTTAGTGGAGTGAAATATATTGATTATTTAGACCAGAGGTCTCAGTATAGCCACTGAGCCAACAACTGTGGTCGACAGATGTGTTTTGTCTGAGTTAAAGCATGTTTGAAAAAAATTTAAATTTGAATGATGGGCAGGCACATACTCCATTTCCCCATGAGCCACCCCGTCCCTGGTTTTTTACCGCTTCATTCTTATTCATTTATATCACCCACTTGGAACTTGAAGGCATTTACATTTGCCTGGTGATTTTTGGTTTAGATGTCTCAAATCTGTATTATTCAAAACAAAAGTGAACCCTGAGTTCTCCCTGTTACTGGTTTGGTTTCTCCAGCATCTGTGGACTGTTTGGCCCTGTGGACTGTGTCTGACATTGCTCCGGGGGACAGTTTCTGGGATATCACAAGGAGCCTTTATTTTCTCATTTCTCTTGGGCCCTGATAGGGATCTATTTGTTCACCATACATTTTACTTAAGCCCCTGTGGAAAACATTTTTATTTTATTACATTTGTTTATACATGACTTAGATCTTTTAAAAAAAGACTTTGAGGCAGCTTACCGTAACAGGATAATTAAAAATAGAAACAGAACCATTTAAGAGATCAATTAAAAGGACTAGAACTACCAGGATTAATTTGTTCCTTCAGTCAGATACTTAATTTAACCCTGTGCCTCCTTGGATAAACCAAAGAATAGATTATAGAATTCTCTTGCCCAGTTAACAGAAGTAGACACCTTTGTTTGGTGAGTCAGACCTCACCAAACAAAGCTAATAATGAAGCTTATATTGAAGTCTAAAACTATTTTATTACACAAATTCTAATACTGTGGCTATTTCTAATTATTTTCAGTCTGTGTCTATTTATTGCTACAAAAATGAATTATCCATTCAACAAACCAACATTCTCCCCAGAATGCCCTTGTTTCTGTTGTTCAAAATTGTGGAGGACCAATGAATGCTTTTGAAAATAAGCACCTCTGAAAATCTTTGGATGCTTTACATATATAGGGCAATGATTACAAAGCAAATGCATGTTTGTGTTAAAGTTTCTCAAGCAATTTGGGGCACAGATATTTTTTAAAAACCACACTGAAAATATGATACTAGAACGAGATAGTGTATGGAAATGGCAGCAATAACTCTCTTTTCATGCTAAAGCCCTTGTCTGGTGAGTCAATGGCTTTAATTTGTTTATTCCAAGGATTTATAAGGCCTGGATACTGCCACTGTTCTGTGAAGAAGAGCTTTCCCCACCTGAATCCTGAGGTGTAATTATGGGATTGTGGCCTTCATGTTTTATGACCACAGGCACAGAAAGGCCTCTAGATATTTTCTCCTTATGAGAATGTGAGATAGATGAAAAGTGATTTGTTTGATGTTGTTTGGCTGCAGAGAGGAGGAAGAGGACCTGATTGGTGAAAAATAGTGATTTACCAACCATGGTGTTTTAGAGACTGGATCTCTGGAGCCACCACTGCATCACCTAGGATGTGCCATTGAGCAAGTTTTTTTACTGGAACCTTAGTTTCCCTAAGGTTATATGGCATCCATCATCTTTTCTTTTCTTTTTTTTTTTTATTTCTGTTCTTCTGTGAGGCTCAAAGAGAAGTATAGAGCCAAATTTCTTTAACTTACTTCTTGATATCTGACACAATTCTCTTCCCTTTGTTACATTTTAAAAATTACAGACACACACATACGCACACACACGTGCACACACACACGCACGTGCATATTTGCATATGTATAATAATATATTTTGGCATAATATGTATTATGATATTATATTCTAAGTGGCTTCAAACTATTTTTCAAAGTCAGAGGAGTATATATTATAAATAAGTTAGATAAATAATAAATTAGGATGTTTTTAGTGCTTTTCAGCAATTCTGCCGTATTTCTATCTTCCACCTAAGTGTTTAACAGGACACTTCTCTGTGGCCACATAGTAGCCTCACAATAAGAATTTCTTGAATGTCTTGAACCCTATTGCTTCTAACGGGGCTCCAACATATTTTCAAAACAGATCTTATAAATTTTAATATTAAATTACCATGGTTGCATACTGATTTAGGCACTCCCTCTTCCCCTGAGTCCTTGGATGTAATCTGTAAAATTCCTCCTTGCTCTGAAATGCCTGTGAACATGTTAAACACTTGAGAACACACTTGTGGTCATTTCGAGGATCACTATGTTGGGGAAATCAACAAATCTTATAGGTGTGCATACCAGTGTGGATCCAAATGTGTTCATCTTGAGAAGCCAAGACAACCTACTGAGAGGCGAAGTGTCTTCAGTTCCATTCAAGGGTGGCTTAGGGGCAGCTGGAGGGAGCCCACCAGCCCTAGTGCTCTCAAGAAGGGCTGGAAGCTCCTAAATCACCCATTGTGCAAATACCCATTCACTAGCAAGTTGTGATTATAAGATTATATGTCCATAGCAAGTTTTTGATGGTGCTGTAAACCACTCAAGCTGAGCTCTTATAATTTGTTGAAACACCAGTTCCCCTCAAGGGAATTACAGGCTAATTACCATTTGTCCAGGTGCCATAAACCAAGTCAAGAGACTTTAAATTTCTTCATGGCAGAACTAAATGCTATGTTGTAATGGGGGGAGGATGCTTTTGTAAAAACTAAACAGCTTAACAGACAAGGAACCATGCCACCCAGATGAAGTTCTTTTGATACACATATTCTCTCATCTCTCCTCACCACCCACCCTTGTCTTAATCCCTGAAAATTCCTCTTTTTGGAGGAGCTTCTGTGATAATCAGCTTTCCTTTTGAACACCTCGAGAAGCTTTTGTTTTCAGCCCGGGCTTTGTCTCAGGACTTCTGGCTCAGTTTCCACCCCTCTGTTTTCCCCTTGTCGCTTTCCTTTCCTGGAGGCACCTGCCTCTGTCTGACTCGTCCTTTTCAGTGGCTCAGCCTTTTCAGTCGCTTGCTCACATGGGGAAAAGTCTATTCTGTTCAGGGACCCACTGAGGCTTCCACGTCAATAAAGCAAATTGATGGCAGGCTTAACACATTTCCCAATTATTGTCTGCAGATGCCTTTCAGAACAAACAATCCCCCAAACCCTTCACACACAAGAAAACACTCCCCTGGCAAAATAATCTTGTTGGGAGCCTGAAAAGGAAAACCCTGATAAAGGAAGAATGGAAAATATTCATTGGCAGGAGCTTCCTGGCCATAGACCTTACTCCTGTTCAGAGGGATAAGAGCAGGAAAAAGTCCCAAAGCATCATAGCCTGATGCTGGGGTTACCATATTGGACCTAAATTTTACTGAGAGATAGAGACTGGGTGCAAGAACACTTTCCCTTATTTTATCACCTCAGTGGTTATGTCTTTCTATATTTTCTATTTTCCTTTTTGGTCTCACTTTTCCACTATTGCGGAAGGTGGGCTAATCCTGACGGCTGGTTGTCTCTTTTCCATACCTTTGTCTCAAAAGTCTTCCCCATGTGATCTCTGAAAGGCCTATCCAAAACTGTGGAGGATGGTTGGGCTTTAAGCTCTTCTCATGGCTTCTAGGAAAGAAAGAGAACTCCTGAAACATCCAGACATGCCTGATTACAGGGGAAGATTCAGCACATATGTTGGTCTGTTTCCTGTTGGCAAGCAAACTCTGGTTTTTTATTTCATTTTTCTCTTTATCAAAAATCTTCCCTCTTTGATAACATTTTTCCCTTCCTCTCTCCACTTAAAAAATTAGAAATAAATTTCAAGACCTTTTCTTATCTATTATCAGACCTTATCTATTATTATTACACGCCCTTCTGGGCATCGCTGGTATGCAAGTGATCCTGACAAGGCTGGGGATCACCAAGGCTGAAGGTCTGAGAGGTCTAAGTCCCCTCCATCTACATGTCCATCTACGGTGAGGGCGTGTCTCAGTCACATCCATCTGCATGAGGAGCCACTGGGACTCAAAAAGCTCTAGGGGCTGCTTCAGTGAAGGACAGCATCATTCCTGGAAATCCTCTAAGGTTGCTGTCAGTGGTCGCCATTTTGAAACTCAACTGTGATAACCCATGAGGGCCCTGAAGGGCACCAGGAAAGAACAAAGGCCAGTGTTACGTCAGGCCCAGGGCATGGCCTCCACTGGCTTCCTTTTCTTTCCTCTTTTGGAGGAAAAATTCCACCTTGTTTCCCCAACCATTCAAAGAAGGGACTGGATCTCCATGTGGCTGCAATTAACAGAAGTCGGAGAGGGAAAAAAGCAGAGCTTTTAATCAATGTTTGGTATCTCCGTAAAAAATTCAGCTAGCCTGCCACCCCGCAACTTGCATGCATGCAGAGTGAGCAAAGTGATACATCTACACCTTTTTTTCACATAGGCCAAAATCTAATTTCAAGGAGGCAGAAAAGCCTTTCAAATGTGGCAAAATACAAGGCAAAACTACAGCCTAGGGGCAGATGTGAGCTTTCTAAAAGAGCAAAACTTCTTGGAGCCATTCTGCTCAAGGGAGTGAGGAAAGAGAAGGAATGAACTTCAAAGAAATGTAAATAAAACATTCCTCTGGCTCTGATTTTAATCTTTTCATTGGTTGCTTTCTGTGAGGGGCTGCCTAAGTGAGTGGATTTGCCTACCCCTTCAGCAAATCAAAGCTTTTCAGAACAGGATCATCGGTGGGGACTCCTTACCCCAGGAAACTATAATTGGAGGTAAATATTAATTCCAGAGGAAGGCCTTTGAGCGCAAGAAGTGCAGCAACAATGTGCCTCCAAGGAGACATTTCTTTTCTTTTCCATATCCATTGGAAGCAGATTGTGGGAGCAAAGCTTATCTCCCATTTTTATCCACTTTAACAATGCTCTGCCTAGTGCTAGTTAAACTGAGCTGCCTTAAGCTCAACACAAAAAGCTCTTTTCAGGGCATCTAACAGATAACTTAAAAAAAAAAAAAAAGAAAAGGAACCTTTTCACACAGCTCTCCTGGTGCCCTTTCATGAGATATGGCTGTGCAGACAGCCAGCCCTGAGATGGCTTTTGGGGACAAAGGGATCACCAAGCATTAGGCCTGCACTTACTCTTCTTTAAAATTGCCACCATGCTCTTACCTCTAACCTTCTGCCTTTCTCCCCACACCCACCCCTATTCCTCCCAGCTAGGTAGGCCTATGCTGGCAGCTATGATGGCTTTCCTTTGCACGTTGTCCAGCAAAGCCCAGTGAAGGTCTTTTGTGTTAAATCATGTCTCAGTTTCATCAGCTCGTGGTGTCTAAAACTCATAGTCTCATCCGGAGACCCACTAGACCACCTGTGGCAAAGATGATAAAAAGGAGAATTCAGAACAGGTTGGTGGCCAGATTCTGCTAGAATTCTGTGACTGGTTTGTTTCCACACAAGCATGCTAAAGATGGGCTGCCGTTCTCTCTGCTAATGAGACAGACCCCTGGACTGCCATTTCCCTTCCATGATAAAGGCAGGAGTGACGCCCACTCTGCTCTGCCGCTGAGGAGATTTCTGAGAACTCTGGAGTTTATTTTAAAATGTCTGAACATCACTTTGAAGTAAGGCTTCTTTGAAGTAACGCTGAAGCTGTTTCTGGAGAGTCTGATGAGCGTCTGTGAGGTGATTAAAAAGACTGTGGATGGAGGAATTGCTTCTCCTCCCAAACCTAGCTGTCCTTTCCTCTCAACAGAGGCCACGTTGATGCGAAAAGATTTTTCAGTAGTCGAACTCACTGAGGATGACCCAGGCTCTGGTCCAGAATCCACTTGACTTGACTCAACTCAGTTTGAGGAGAAAGGAAAACATTACCTACTCTGTTTTAGTCTTCAGTGTGGCCTACTTCTTTCCTGTACCTTCAGCCACTTTGTTACACATCCTTTCAGCATCTACCTGTTGATGTCATATCCACCTCGTTACTCTGACTTTGATCAGCGTCATACCATTTACTTGTGTGGAAGGGAACTTCGTGTCATCTCTGTCACAGGCCAGCTCCTTCGGAAGCCATCTCTGAAGCAGAGGTTAGTGTGCAGAGATTAGGGAGCATTCTTATGATACAGGCCTGTGAAAGCAGGTAGCCTGGGGCAGGGGGTGAAGTTGAGTGACAACACAGCGCCAAGGCCTTTGTTCTCTTTATCTCATTGGATGCAGGCTGCCCCTGGAAGGAGGATGCTCTTGAACAAGATGGATCTCTTCAGTCAAGGCAATCCCAACAGGGAGGCTGACAGCAGCAGGGGAGTAAACCCTACATTCCTGAAGGGAGATGAGGCCATGCATCATATCATCTACTACAGTCCCCATGTTAGACCACTAGGTGGGCCGGCTGGGAACATTCTACCAGTGATTTTAAGGTGGTAGATGCTTAGAAAGGTGCCCTTCAAGAGTGTGCATCCTCCTGTCCACATAGCAGGAGCCTGACTGAGCAGTGGTAAGAACAGTAACCTCCAGTCACCCTGCAATGCCAAACTGGGGTCCCAGTTAGCCTGGCTTCAAAAACAGGACAGTCCATAATGACTTCTTATCTGATGTGCATCTTCTCCAGCAGCCCTGGTTCTGCCAGCTGGAGAGTAGAGACCTAACATTTAGACACAACAGGAAGCCTGAATTTCAACACAGAAAAAAATATAAATATTTATCTAACCACTTAATTAAAGGAAATCCACTGTCCCTGTACAGTTGCAATCTAAATGGCCCACTTCATTAAAATGCAAACGTTTTGTGAAATACTTTAAACTATTTCCTTAAAAAACTCTTTCCTCCATGGATTTATTTTTTTAAAGTGGAAACATATAAATATATTTTATATGATATAAATATACTTTTATAATTTAAATTAAATTAAATTTTTTAAAAATAATATTTTTATTATATATTTTATATTTGAATACATTTTGCTTTTACCCTGTACCTACTTCCTGCTTTGCAATAGAACAGTTATGCATTATTGGTACTTAACAAAGACATTACCAAACAGCATTATGAAATGTTTTCTTCTATGTTGTCATTACAGGTAGCAGGTAGATTCATCTACACAGGTGGGGGAAGTGGAGAGCTGAATTATTCAATGACTTTGATTAATGTTTATGTCAGAGCAGGAACTAATGTATCAGTAATGGGGAAGTTCAATTAGTGCTTTAATTAATTAGACTCCTGTTTTTAGCTCTATTGTGAAGGATAATTATTTGTTAGCTTTACTTAGGACCTGGGTGAAGGCCTTGATTACAGGTATTACAAAAAATATGCCACCAAGGTTGGGGCCCTTTGAAGCAATGTGAAGCTTGTGAAAATAGAAAATGTCAGTGAAAATTCAAACACATTGTCATTTACTAAAGCCATTAAAGGCTCAACTGAAAGTTAGAACAAAGTTCAAGATGAATGATTATAACTGAAGATAGGATTATAAGTAAGAACTCTTTGATGCATTAGTTGTCTTCTGTTTGAATTTAGGGCCATTTTAAACTGCAATATCCAGACAATACAGTATCATGCATTTAACCAAGAAGCTGACTTGAGAGCCTCTCTTTCTCTCTGCCTGCTATGAACTTATATCCTTACAGTGATAAATCTACTAACAAATATTAAGATCATGGAGGCTTAATCTTACCAAAAAATGGAGTACCACCTGCAGGGGGACCTGCATAATTTAGATTTCTCCCCCTACTCACTGCTAGGGTTCAATCATATCTGAGAGGCAGAGTAGTTTAGATGCTTAAACATCTGCATGTAGATTTTCCTTTTGTTCCTTATTCTAGTCTGGCCAGTAGTTCTCAAATTTCAATGGTATGATCAAGGATTACTGTACAGAAATGTGTCCTTAAAATCAGGATAGTTGTACCTCATGGACCAATTAAGGGATGTTCAAGGGCAATTTTAGCTATCTGAGAATTACAAGAATCTACTTAACTATTGAGCCACTTAGGCCTTGAAATCAACTAATGATCAAAATTATCATCCAACTAGTCATTCTCCTCCACAATTAGGCTACTGATAAAGTATTGAACCTTATGAATGATTTGCTTTATACTTTTGAATGAAATAGAGAGCATTTAACATTTGTCCCATAAAGTAGCATGGTTAATCTTCAGCGTCGAAGAATGTTTTCCTGAGTGGGAGAAAAGGAATTCCAGCTAACTCTCCAGATGTGGAATTCTTAGCCTAGCTCTTTGATGCTGTAGCATTTTGCTGTGGGTTGTGACTTTCAAATTCCTATAATGTTTTTGAAATGTGAAATTATAGTTAATTTTCTTCTTAACTTTAACTATGGATACAGTTTTCTAAAAGGAAGAAAAAAAAAGAGTAAAGGAAGAAAATGTTTCACTTGTGTATGATAAAGAATAACACCATATCTATCTGTTTTTAACATCCCAGCAGTTTCAATGCCTCCAATAGGGCAAAGAGATTTATGCAATATTTATGAATATCAATTTAAGATAACAAGCAAATAAATAAAACCATGTGTTCACAATATTTATAGTCATAAAATGCTTAAAAAATTTTAATAGTCTGTATTTGCATCCATGAAATAATTGAAAGTCTAGAAGAAATCAAGATTTAAAAATATTAAGTTCAGTTAGAAAATATATATGCCATATTTAACTATTTTCTGTGAAAAAAAATAACACTTTTATTATTCACTTCCTCGTATAATGTTATTACTCACATCTTTATTATGTTTGAGTTTTTTTTGGACTGCAATTTTAGTTTTATTCCTGTCTTTAGTTAGTACCATCTTTTTTTTTTAAATACCTTTTTTACCCCTCTTTCAACTATTTTATATAGTTGAAATAAATCTTTCATATTTTACATTACCCCTTTAAGACTTCTAAAATCTTTTTTTATTTGAAGACAGTGTGTGTATGTAAGTGTGCATGTGCGTGTGTTTGAGCAGGAGGATAGTGGTAAAAAGCAAGCAAGTAAGTAAATAAACAAAGATATCTTAAAAATATGTGTAGGCATACGTGGCCCTACATCTCTTACATGGCTGTACTTGAATGAAAAAAATGAATGCAATCAGCAAGAAAGCTGTTCTTAGATTTTATATGTATTAAATGTATATAATCAACATACATATTTATTAGGCTTATTGGATTGCTTCTCACTTGCAGGAACAAAATGAGTGATAGATAAGATGTGACCCTGCTTTCAGGCAGCTTGTGGTCGATGGAAAAAGACAGAATAGTATACAAGCTATCACTGTTCCATGAGACAAGTTCTGGAAATACTTGTGCTTAGGCCTGAAGGAAGAATAGGAATCCCCCGTGAGACAGGTCCTCTCTGTTATCAAGGCAGCAAAATCAAAAGCAGCAAGAGTAAAATAATCAAGTCTCAGAAAGCTTCATAGGAGGGATAATTCTTTCTGTTTATGATGGGAAAGAGAAGCACTGTGGTGCCAGATAAAGCGTGAGCATTCGTGAAGCAAGAGGCAGTGAGCCGAGAGGATCAAGAATCACATATCCTGTCAAAGGGAACGGGGGAAAGAAGACCAGCATTTATTAAAAATCTCATGTGAGGTGAATGATGGACTCATTGACCCCTCAGAGCAAGCCTTTGATGAGTATTCATTCAGGAGTAAGTTATAGAGCCAGCACCATGCTCTAAGAACATAGCAGGGAACCAGTCAGCAAATCCCTGCCCACATGGAGCTTCCACTCCATTAGGAGAAACACAGTCAATAAGGAAACAAACAAGTGAATGAGCTGGGAGTGGGACATCAGGAAGTGATAGTTGAGCTTAGAGGTACTTGGAGGAAGGGGTCCATTCCTGAGGTGATGTGAGGGCAGAACATTTCAGGCAGATACAAAGGACTTGAAGTGGAAATGAACAGAGCATCTTCAAGGAACAAAAGGAAGGCAGGTTGGTCTAGAGAAAGGTGAGCAAGGAGATAGCAGAGAGGATAGGAAGTCAGAGGAAGAGGAGCCACGCTGTGGGCTCTAGTGGAGAGTTTGGCTTTTCTAAGTGTGACAGGAAGTACTTGGGTAGTTTTCTGCAGAGGACTGATGTCAAAGAAAAACACAAGCTATGCAGCAGTTAACATGATCAAAACTGATTTCAATCAGTAACTATTGCAGGAGGGGGAAGGAGACCTCACATAAAACTGGGCTCAATTCTGAATACAAAAGCAAGAGGGGATTTAGCCAATAAGCAGGGTTGGGGCAGTGGATAAAAAAATTATGAGGCAACATTAAAGCTAAGAGGGGTGGGGTTCTGCTAAACTAACTCAGCAGGCTTCCTATTGAAGCTAGGCCAGCATGATCAGATATCGAGGGTGAAGGCTTCTCCAAAAGTTGACTTACAGTGATACTTGCTCTTGAGGACAAAGTCCTAAAGCTGGACCTAGTCAAAAAAGAGCAGGAGCCTGACTAAAGTTTGATCAAGGAGAGAGTCTTTGCCAGCAACGTGATTATCTGATTTTCTCTTTAAAAATATCACTCAAGCCACTGGATGAGAAATGGATTGTGGGGGATAAGAATGGAGACACTGAGGTCACTGCAGTGGGGCAGGTGACAGGCAATTGAGGCTCCGTGAACTTAAAGAATGTGCCATTAGTCATGGGGCACAGATTTGATGCAAAGTCTGATTCCAAAGCCCCAGTTCTTTTGGTTATTGGATCCTCCCCTCGTTGGTTATAGTAATGTGCCAGGAACTTGTACAAGAACTCTGATGAAGAAGATAAGGAATGTGGAATGCTCTTTAAACTAGCTATCAGACACTCAGACTTGGGCAAGGCAGAGGAAGTCACATGATGTCAGCGCAATAAGCCCAGACCTATTCCTGGGTCTGTAACATTTGTGGGTCCCAGGATAAAAGCACAGATGGATACTCACGTATTTTGTGCCTAAATATTTAAAATTAAAAGTCAAGCCAACAGACTGCTAAATAAATATGTTCATACTTCTACCTTGACAAATATACCTTTATCATTAACTAACCTGGAAGGTTCGTTCCAATTTGAAATTCTCAAGACACCAAGTTCAATGCCAGAATGTAGGGGCAGTGAGCGTGTGAGTCTCTGATTCCTCATTGCCAGCCCACTCTGGCTCCATCTTAGACTTAGGAAAGGGGTCCACAGAATCCCAGGAGCAAGCGTGTCACCATTTAATGGTAGGGGATCCCGGAGTCTCAGATACCAGAGTGTGACCTAGGAGGGCTGTGGGTTCAAGGTGGCCACATCTCCTTGTTCTACAAACTCTCGCCCTGAGGAGGGGGGTCCTCTGGACAAGGTTGATAGTTGTGTGTCTAGAGCACAGGACCTTGGATACGTGGTCATTTCTCCAGGTATGGGAACAGTGCTGCCTGTCCAGTGAGCTGAGAGGTGCAGTAGGAAGCTACAGGGGACAGAAAGCAGACCAGATCCCCAAGGAGAATTCTTTAAAAAAAATAATAACTTAAAGCATAGCATTGTTGTGTTGGTTTCCTGTGGCTGCTGTACAAATTATCACCAATTTGGAAGCATAAAACAACAGAAATGTATTCTCTCAAAGTTCTGGAGGTCAAATTATGAAATCAGTTTCACTGGGCTAAAATCAAGATCTCAGCAGGGCTGCTTTTCCTCTAGAGGTTCTAGGGGAAATCGATTCTTTGCTTCCTCTAGCTTCTGGTGGCCACTGGCATTCTTTGGCTGGTGGTTGCATCACTCCAGTATTTAAGGCCAGCATCTTTAAATCTCTCTGCTCCATCTTTATATCTCCTTTTCTCTGTGTGTTCAACTCTCTCTCTTCCTCTGCCTTATAAGGATATATGTAATTGCATTAAGAGCCCACTTGAATAATCCAGGGTAATCTCCCTACATCAAGATTTTTAACTTAATTACACCCACAAAGTTCCTGTGTCCATATAAGGTAATGTTTACAGGTTCTGGTAACTAGGACCTGATATTTTCTGGGCCCATTGTTCAGCCTCCCACAGCATTGTCTTTGTCTGGTGGTTCAAGTTATAATATTTGGTCAAAAAGGATTTTTTAAAATATTACTTTAAAGGGGAAAAGCAATTAGATTTGTCACATGGTTTAAAGAGATAAATATTTTCATCTTGGTTGCTATCAAGACCATCATCAGTGATGACAACAATTTTCTATTTGGTCATCTTTTTTATATTTAAGGTGGAAAACTGATCACAGATGACTGAGACTGCAAGGATTTCTAGCCAACTGTTTTCTAATTTTGTTTGTATTAATCAGCACTATTTTTATTTGGAATGGGCAGGTGGCAAGCCACATCATGCTGGAAAGAAATTATTTGAGCACTTAAAAAAATGGTGAACGTACTCAGATAGGCAAGGCCTAATGACAAGCTTTATTCTTGAGAATTTGAGATAGGAGTCTTGAATTCAATTCAACATTTTATTTATTTATTGAGACACCACTAGATGCCAGGCACTGGGCTTTGGAAATAGAAAGATAAATTATATCCCATACATGTCCTTCAAGAGCTCACAATTTAGCTTGGTAGAGAGACACAGAAACAAACAATTAAGAAAATGAAACTACAGTGTGTTAAGTGCTGTAAGATGGATATGATTGAAGTGCTAAGGATAAAGGTCCAAGAGGAGAAAAAGGCGAACCTAGGAAACCATCAGACACTCAAGAAGCACTCAATAAATATTTGAATGAATGGACCACTGCCCTCTCTTCCCTAACACCTCCTCCACCTCACTGTGAGTTCAAGCTACCATCATCTCTTGCCTGAACCACAGTAATAGCCAGCAAACTAGTCCCCTGCTGCCATTCTTGTTCCCCCACATTCCTTCTCCATGCAGGAAATCTCTGTCTTCTCTGCCTAAAACTCTCTCATTGTTTCTTACCATATTGAGAATAAGATTCCATTTGCTTGCCATGGCCTACCAGGGACATGGTTTACCCCTGCCTATCTTTTGATAGTTGCTTATGTTCATCTTTCTCCATCCACACTGGCCTTCTTTCTCTTCCTGGAAACCCTGATCTTATTCCTGCCTCAGGGCCTTTGCTTTTGCTATTCTTTTGTTGTATCTTAGTTCCTCTTTTCATCCAATCTCTGCTTAGGTGTCAAGTATAAATGTCCAGAGTGATTTCCTGTATTTATTTTCTTTCTTTTCAATTGAAATGCAATTTCCTTGAGGCAGGACTGTGTTAATCTTATACAACATTTTATCCTCATTGCTTGCCACAAGGTAGAGATAAACTTTGACACCTGCCATGATACGAAATTTTAAACTCTATGTTGTCCAAGTCAGGGCCTTGATGAAAAGAATTTCCAGAAAAATACACACCAAACCTTAGTGGTGTAGGCATTGATGACATTATTATCCCAATCCTTTAAGTAGGCTTAAGAATTAATCCCATAAAGGCCAAGTTGCATGGCTATAAAGTTTTCAGGAAGGATGATTTTAGTATTCTTTCCAGACTCCTAGGCTAGTCATTGAGCTAGAATTATGATACAGGAGTAAAAATGAACTTAAAAAATACAGTATCACTTTAAAATGAGAACACAGCAGGAGATAAAATTGTGATAATTTGAAATAGTTATTTGAAAATCTCTTCTTTTTTCTTTCTCTGGACAATATTTTCTGTACTGCAACAATAAAAATATCTGTAAATGCTTTGCAGTCAGAGAAACTTATTATAAAAACATGTCTTGGTTGCTTTAAAATGCTCACTGGTCAGTATTTTTTATTTATCAGTCTCTATGCTGTATTTGTCTGGAAGCTCAATCTCTCTCTCCTTTGAGTTACTGCCTGAACATCAAACTAGTATATTTTGTATGCCAGTCATATTAAATTTGAGGTTAAAATGAAAAAGCTCTTTTGTGTAAAGGTCAAGCTCTCTTTAAAAAGCTTCTGGCATTCAAAGTTGAAGCAATAAACAACAAAAGAGCATGGCAAAGTTGAACAAATGGGCCTTAATTGGCCATTAGACTTAGAATGATTTAAAAACGAATGCCTAACTCTGCATTCTGGGTATCCACCAAATCTAAGCTAGTTCCCCATTAGTGGGTTCACTTTAGATAAGTATCATCTAATTCCTTTCTCATTAAAAACTTCCTCTGGATATTGGCACAGTAAATACCTGGTGTAAAAATCTACCCCTGGCTCACACCCCTTTCCTCTGATTCTCTACTTAATCAGACTTAATCATTATTCATTTGCCTAATTCAGGAAACATTTAAGGCTGTTATTCACTTAATCATTTTGACTAAAAAAGCTACAAGACCAGTGGAGATTTTTTTTTAGCCTGTTACAACCTTTAGAGCATAAAATGGTGAATTCTAATTATTATCTAAATAAGACAGGGAAATAAAGAATCAGGAAGTTCTTTTCAATGGTGAGGGGAACACATGCAGGGCCTGGGTAGGCTGGTAAGTGAGTGGATGGGGCCCTGGGGAAAGGAAGCCAAGTTTTCTATTGCTGTGGCTCAACTCTGAAGGGGTTTTGGGTTAGGGACACCTGTGTGGGAAATGACTATGTACAGGTAACTGTCATCTCTGATTAACACCACCTAGAGTCCCGTGATGAGGGAGACACACTCAGGGGCCTGTTAGAGGGTCAGTCTCTGCAGCCAAGAGGCACCATGAGGGATGTCGTTGATGGGTGTGAAGCAGCTTTTGCCAGTGTTCCTAAAGAGGACAGGAGCATCAGCAGGTTTCCACCAGCTGAGTGGATGTCTGGGGACACTGGAGCCTAGGAATGGTGTTATGCTTTAAGGCAAAATTGAGAATTGGTATTAACCTGGAGGCATTAAAGATTCTGGACTTTTCAGAAATTACCTTGAATTCTATATTGCTGGTACCGGGGACATAGTCAAGTATTTAATTGATGCTAACTACTGTTATTGGTGTTAATTATATTAGCTACTCACTACCTGCATCCACAGACTCATGAAGCCTAGATGGTCATCTGGTCCAAACTTCTGCCTTTAGGGGCTTAAAGTGTCAGAATATATTAAAGTTAAATGTCTCACTTGTATTCATATCTAAAGAATTGTACAGCAGAAAAAAATATTCTTCTCACTCTCATGCTTTCATTCTTGAAATAATGAGGAATGCCATGGGAAACTAACACAGGAACTAGCATATATTAATGCATTTATGCAAATTATAAGCACATACCAATGCCTTTATGCAAATTACACAAAGCTGCCCTCTGTGAAGTGGTGCAGCCTATTACCTGGGCCACAAGCTGTATAAGCAGAGTGGGAGTTGGGTTTCAGCCCCAATCACCCTCCACAACTGGCATAAATTGGAATGAAATGAAGGTATCCTTCTGGGAACAGGCAGCAGGCTCTCTTGGAGAGCTGTGAGAGAGATATATATATATATATATATAATGTATATATATATTTATATAATGTATATATATACATAATATGTATATATAATTCTTTAAATAATAGGCTATATTTTAAAACAGTTACAGATCTGCAGAAAAATTAAGCAGATAGTATGGAGAGTTCCCATTATATCTCCCCCATCCCCCCTCCACATGCAGTTACCCTTATAGTTAACATCTCACACTAGTTTTGTTAAATAACAAAAATTCAACCGAGTAAATTTTAAAGATTTACTGAATGATTTATGAATCAGGCAGCATCCCAGCTAGCAAGCAGAAAGGAGCTTTGAGGCGCTGTACAAAATGGAAGACTTTTATAGGCAGAAGAGGAGGAAGAGTAGGTCCTTTCAGGCTTAGGTACCTACCTATGGGGAATGGAAGGGGTCTGTGTGGCAGATTATCTCATTGGTGCTGACCATAAAATTCCAGACTGACCCAAAAATTCTAGGTTGACCAGTTAAGACAATATTCCTGGGAGAGGTTATAACTGCAATTAGGGTAGGTATTAAGTCTTGACTTGATGGCATCAGGCTTATGACAAGTGACTCCATTTCCAGCCTGTTGTTTCTTTTTTAACAGTTTGGTATGTTTGTTAACTCTAATGAACCAATATTGATACATTATTATTAACTAAAGTTCATACTTTATTCAGATTTCCTTAGTTTTTAGCTTACTACCGTTTTTCTGTTCCAGGATCCCATCCAGAATATCACATTACATCTAGTTGTCATGTCTCCTTAGGTTCCTCTTGACAGTTTCTCAGATTTTCCTTGTTTTTAATGACTGACAGTCCTGAGTACTGGTCATCTATGGACAGAATGTCCTACTGGAATTTGATGTTTTTCTCATGATTAAGACGGGTTATGGGTTTTGGGGAGGAGGATCACAGAGTTAATGTGCCATTTTCATCACATCATATCAAAGGTACAAACTCACATGATTTTTGACTTGATGTTGACCTTGGTCATCTGCCTCAGGTAGTGTTTGTCAGTTTTCTCCACTATAAAGTTACTCTTTTCCCCTCCTTTTATACTGTACTCTTTGGAAGGAAGTCACTATGTGCAGCCCACACTTAAGGGGTAAAGAGTCATGTTCTTTTTACTTTCCATGGAGTATCTGCATCATTTTTTGGAATTCCACATACATGTAGAGATTTGTCTCTTCTCCTCCATTTATTAATTTATTCAATTATTTATTTATTTCAGTATGGACTCATGTATATTAATTTAACCTTTTGGTTTATAATCTGATACCTTTCTTTTCTTTCCTTTCCTTTCCTTTCCTTTCCTTTCCTTTCCTTTCCTTTCCTTTCCTTTCCTTTCCTTTCCTTTTCTTTTCTTTTCTTTTCTTTTCTTTTCTATTCTTTTCTTTTCTTTTCTTTTCTTTTCTTTTCTTTTCTTTTCTTTTCTTTTCTTTTCTTTTCTTTTCTTTTCTTTTCATTTCCTTCAAGTTATTTTAGCTTTAGCCATTGGAAACTCTTTTGGTTGGTCCCTATGCCCTGTTGACAAATTCCCATCATTGTCGGGTTCCTTGTGGGTGGGGGTCACTTCCTTACTTTCTGGCACTACAAGATGTTCCAGGCTTATGTTGTATATTTCCTGTCCACTGCTAGAAGCATCCATTTATCCAAAGAACACCGGTTTCTTTTATTGCAGAATGATATTAGAAACCAAGGCTTGAGGGTTAGGTAAAGTCCTTTCTTTTAGGCCTCTTAGCTGAGAGGGCAAGGAAATATGTGTGTGTATACTAACTGTGTATATACATATGTCTATAAATATCTCTATATGTAACCATCTGCATCTATATTAACTTAAACATGAGTTCTCACCAGTGTCTCCAATTCTAATCTGTTACCAGAAGGATTATTTTAGCCTCCTCTCCTTGCTGACCTATATATTTTCCCACCAATAGGGAGAACCATTTCATTATTTAATTCCAGTATATGTGTATAGTAGTATCAGAGTTTTTAACCCATACCTCCATGGAAAACAATTTTATTAACTAGAATGAAGTATTTAGGTGCAGTTCCTTTTGCCTTTAGTTTTAGGTCAGCCCTTTCCCCCTTCTTCTGTTAGTGAGTTGTTTCATACATTTTTAATACAGCTACATACTCTTGTCACAGTCTGCATTTTTCCCTGGGATTCTCTAATGAAGAGATGCGATAATTTAATAAATTAATTAATCCCATGTTTACCAAACACTATGAGAACCATTTGTTCATATGTTCAGGTAGTGGCTTAAAGGAAGGACAGATTAACCCTGTATATGTTATTATAGAAAATATCATTGCTTGAAGGCAAATGAAATAAATGAAATTAAACTTGAACTTCAGAGTTCCCTTAATTTTGTTATGGTTATTGATTGCAAGATCAGGTAAGGTTATTAACCTGCAAATTTAATAAAAGTGACAATTACCAACATTATCATCTTTGTTGTAATTCTTTTCCTTTGATGGCAAACTTTTAGCAAGTATTAAATAACCATTCTATTTATGTTTGACCTCTTTTAAATCAGGGACATTTTGTTATTTTGGGTGTGGTGGTTAATAAGAGCAGATGGTTTGGATAAGAAGGAAATTTTTTTCAATTTTTTTTTTACTTTGTTTATTTTGAAAACATACCTCAAATTTGCTTCATTTTTCATTTGCTCATTTGAAGGTTATCATAAAATATAAATATAAAAATCTTGAAGGAATTTGTGGCCTCAGATACAGTAACCCAATTTTTAGGAATTTCTTTTTATGGTATAATATGAAATGCAGGCAACACTTGGGAGTATTACTTAAGAGTGAAAATTGGAATTCATCTCAATGTTCAATTAAAGGACTGCTTAAATATATTATGTTAAATAAAATGAAATTATCCATAACCCTTGCAAGTTAAATGCGTAAACGACGAAGAAAATTCTGTATCATGAAAAATAGGAATTTGTAGCATTTTATAAATGGTAGGGGTCACAAATGGGTTAAAATGCATAAAAATTAGATTGGTATAAAATGTGCTAAAGTTGTGTACAATATATTACAGGGCTTAAAAGTGCTGCCTCTGGATACAGACTGAATGAGTTCTAACACTTTCTAGCCATTGGCCTTAAATGAGTTTATTAATCTCTTTTAGTTCTCTACTGGGAAATGGAAGCTGTGGTACAGTGGGAAATATATATTTGGTCTTTATCCTGGGTTCCTGGTGCAGAGCTCCTAAAACCCTTGGAATTTTCAGTGATAGGAGTGTCACTATTCATAACAAGCTCCTTTTAACTATACGTGAGTTTATGCTTCTAAGGTGACTTTTTGCAGGCCTGTAGATAGCTTCAGGATGGGGGCTGGTTGCTAGAAAGACCAAGGCATGATTAGAAGTTTGGAATTTTCTACCCCACTCCATAACCTCCAGGGAAGTGAGGAATGGAGATTAAGTTCAATTACCAATGGCCAGTGATTAAATCAACCATGCCTGTGTATTGGGCCGTCATACAAACCCTGCATGATGAGGTTCAAAGAGTTTCCAAGTTAGCGAACACATCAAGGTGCTGGGAAGGTGATGTACCTGGAGAAGGCTTGAAAACTCTATGCCTTTCCACACCCACTGCCCTCCACTACCACCACTATCCTTGCCCTATACATCTCTTCCATTTGGCTGGTCCAAAGTTGTATCTTTTATAATAAACTGGTGATAGTAAGTTAAAAGTTTTTATGTGTTTTGTAAGCTGTTCTAGCAAATTACTGAACTGAGAGGGGATTATGGAAACTCCCAGTTTTATAGCTGGTAGGTCAGAACTACTAGTGGCCTAGGAATTGTGACTGGCATCTGAATTGAGGGCAGTCTTATGGGACTGAGCCCTTTAACTTGTGGGATTTGATGCTAACTCCAGTAGATAGTGTCAGATTAAATTGAATTGTTGGGCATCCTGTTGGTGTCTAGAGATCTGGAGAATTGGTTTTTGGTGTTGTAAAATATCCCAGGAGTCATATTATTATTTAACTGTAACACTAATGGTTCGATTGAGAAAACAGATTGACTCTAGGTATTTCAAGTAAAAAAGATGTAATAATACTTGGGGGTTTATGAAACTACTGGAAGGGCTGGAGAGGGAAGTCAGGAAGGTGGCCACTAGATTTTACAGCTGTGTCCCAGAGATCCATCCAGTGGTGGAGGACTGTAGGAAACCTTGCTGTTATCCCAGTAATACCTAAGTCCTATTACATGTAACTGGAAGGGGATTCAGAAGCCATTGAAAGACTAATTTCTTCTAAGGCCCACATATCTGCAGGAGGAAGAAAAATGAATTCTGACTCCCTCTTGTCTCCCAAACCTAGTGCTAGAGCATCTCACTAAATGGCAAAATGTAAGTTGCCTGCAGAACCTAGGTGGCAGTGGAGTCTAGGACACATAGTTCTTGGTCTTCCAACTCCTGTGACAAAGGGAAAAGCACAAAGAAGCATGGGAATACATGCTAATGGCTTAAAAATAGTTTTAAAACTCCAGCATACTATCTTATAGGGTTTCTGTGAGGATTAAATGAGAAATGCATGTAATGTATTAACAGAGAGCATGTGAGCATATTTTAAATATTTAGTTAGTGTAAACATTCTTGATGATGATGGTGTAAGGTCTTAGGGGGTAAGGGAAACGATGGTTAGTCTATCTTGCTCTATACTTTTCCCACACTTTCAAATTTTCTACAGTAAAACCTTGCATATATTTGGAAGAAAATTAAGTAAATACCAGCATGAATGCCAGGAAATCATTTTCTGTAGGTACATATACAATATTCGTATAGGATAGCATATTAGAAGAAATTGTATATAAATTTACAAGCAAATTATGTTTTCTACACAAACGAAATACATTGACCTTCATCCTGCACATGTTTGAAACTTGAGATTGATACATGCCATCTGAATAATCCTCACTAGTTCTGCCATTCATGGGAGTTTTAAACTCTCTTTAGTAGGGTTCTTATTTTAGGTATTGAGTGAATTCTGAGTCAAGTCTTTATTTCTGTGATTCAGACTTAATTATTCTACCTGCTGTCTTCCAAAAATAAAAGTGCATCCAATTCCTGTGAGAACATCTTGGTAAAAATTGGAAAAGGCAAATGACTAACAGGAAGAACATTAAATGTACCTAGAACATAAAGAGTAATAGGAAGATGAAAAGAGCTAATTTTTCAGTGAACCCAGAGACAATTCCAGTTAAAGGACTAATTAGAATACTGGGGCAGAAAATGTTGTTTTCACGATGAAATGATGTAAAGACCTAGAAAGCATGGTACTTCCGGAACGAATTTTAAAATATGACATACTGCCTTGACATTTTTAATGTGGCATGAGGTCTACTGAGTTATTATTACCATAAATCTTTAGTAATGTAAAAATATTATAACCTGGTATTTTAATCAAAAATATTATTAAAATGACTCAATATCTGAGCTTTGCTCTACTTAGTGTATTAAAATAATTCTTTCAAATACTCCAATTATAATTGTCAGAGTAAGTGGAAAATAATTTATTTAGGAAGTAACCACATTCTTAATGTTCCCTACCCACTGACTCAGAGCTGATTAATACTTTACAAACCAGATGTGATTAGCTGGCAGCCTGGCTTGGAAGAGTCATCTCATTACTGGCCCATTATTGTGTTAGCCCTTTGCTCAAAAACTGATTAGTGAGCCAATTAACTACCCTCTCCTTAGTGCGCAGGAGCATAGAATAGTGGTGTGTTCCTCTTTTACAGATGTCACCTACCATAGTCATTTATTTTGAATATCATGAGAACTAAGAGCAAATAGGAGAGAGGTTTCTCAGTCTTAGACCTCCTTGCTATTGCTTTAAAAATACCTCAAAATTTAGATAAAACTTGAAAGGAGTAAATAGTTACCTTCACAGAGCCTCGTATTTAGTGTGTTTTGTGTCTGTTCAACATTTATTGAATACCACTTCTACTTCAATATAACTTCTAAGAGGGTAGGGTTTTATTTTGATTACCTTGAAATCCACACTCTGAGAATTTTGCCTGGCATGTAGTAGATACTCAATAAACGTCTGTTTAATGAATAAATGAACACTTGACATGAGGCTGGTGTATAAGGACAAAGAGAACATTATTCTTACCTTTAGGGAACTCCTAGGCTAGAAGAGAAACAGATACATGAACAAGTAAATACACAGTAGTAAGTGATGAATTATTATAATATAGATACAAGAAAGAATGTGTGTCAGGGAGAGACTAAGTTTGGTGTCAGGAGTGGGTAGGGACAGAGCAAACTCCCCAGGGATGGGAAAGCATAGAATTTAAAGAATTGTTAGGAATATAACAAGCCAAATGAAAGGTTCCAGAAAAAGAACACACTGTATATAAATGTATGGATTCCTGGAAGAGCATCATGTATTCAAATATCTCAAGGGAAACTGCATAACGACTAATTTTTGCAGTTTCATGGTCATGATTCTCAAAAAGAGATATAACAGGACATGGGGAAAGAACAAATAAGTTGCAAGGGGAATTTGAAAGTGGCAAAAAAATCATTGTTGAAGAAACTAAAGCTTAGAGAGGCTAAGTAACTTGCTCAATGTTAGACAAGTAACAGATGAGAGATCAGGGATTTTTAACTCCTCTCTCTTACTCTAGGACCCATGATCTTACACACTAACTCTTGGCAGTATTGTGAGGCATCCACTTACATCATCCTTTCCTTGAATTATTATACCTGAGAAATCACACGAGTTATTCAAAGCCTTATTTGGTGAGCATGAAATCTTAAAAAAAAAAAAAGGGAGCCTATAGTTTAAATGTTTTTATAGAATCCTATGGTCCCTTTAGCTTTCTGCAGTTTCATTGCTTCATTCATTCAGTCAGCAGTTCCTAGCTCTTGTATCCCAGGAACTGGGCTGAGCATTGATTCATAACACTCCTTTCCCTGGGTTTTGTGGACAATGAGAAGTCTTGATTTCCGACTTTACTTTCTCAGGCTCACCGAAGAGTTAATGCAAATCTAATTTTACAGATAGCATATCTTTATTTATTATTTATTTGTCAGTTTTTATTGAAATATAATTGATTTCAAATTCTTTTTCAGATTCTTTTCCACTATATATTATTACATGATATTGAATATTGTTCCCTTTGCTATACGATAGGTTCTTGTTGTTTATCTATTCTATATATAATAGTGCATATATGTTAATCCCAAACCCCTAATTTATCCCTTCCCTTTCTTTCCCCTTTGGTACCCATAGTTTGTTTTCTATGTCTGTGAGTCTGTTTCTGTTTTGTAAAGAAATTCATTTGTATAAGTTTTTTAAGATTCCACATTTATATCATATGATATTTGTCTTTCTCCAACTTATTTCACTTAATATGACAATCTCTAGGTCCATCCATGTTGCTGCAAATGGCATAATTTATTCTTTTTATGGCTGAGTAATATTCCACTATAAATATAATATAATAATAATATGATATACACACATCCATATAACTGGGTTGTTTGTTTCTTTGATATTAAGCTGTATAAGCTGTTTGTATATTTTGGAAATTAGTCCCTTGCTGGCTGCATCATTTGCAAATATTCTCTCCAATTCCATAGGTTGTCTTTTTGTTTTGTTTATGGTTTCCTTTGCCGTGCAAAAGCTTTTAGGTTTAATTAGATCCCATTTGTTTATTTTCACTTTTATTTGCATTACTCCAGGAGATGGACCCCAAAAAAATATTGCTGTGATTTGTGTCAGAGAATGTTCCGCCTATGTTTTCTTCTAGGAATTTTATAGTATCTAGGCTTTCATTCAGGTCTTTAATCCATTTTGAGTTTACTTTTGTATATGGTGTTAGAGAATGTTCTAATTTCACTCTTTTACATGTAGCTGTCCAGTTTTCTCAACACTGCTTATTGAAGAGACTGTCTTTTTTCCACTGTATATCTGCCTCCTTTGCCATAAATTAGTTGACCATAAGTGGGTGGACTTATTTCTGGGCTTTCTATCCTGTTCCATTGATCTATGTAACTGTTTTTGTGCCCATACTATACTGTTTTGATTACTGTAGCTTTGTAGTATAGTCTGGGGTCAGAGAGTGTAATTTCTGCAGCCCCATTTTTCTTTCTCAAGATTGTGTTGGCTATTCAGGGTCTTTTATGTTTTCATACAAATTAAAAATTTTTTTATTCCAGTTCTGTGAAAAATGCCATTGCTAATTTGAATGAGATTGTATTGAATCTGCCTTGGGTAGTATGGCCATTTTAACAATACTGATTCTTCCAATCCAAGAACGCAATACATCTTTCCATCTGTTTGTGTCATCTTCAGTTTTTTTCATCAGTATCTTGTAGTTTTTGGAGTACAGGTCTTTTGCCTCCTTGTGTAGGTTTTTCCAAGGTATTTCATTCTTTTTGATGTGATGGTAAATGGGGTTGTGTCCTCAATTTCCCATGCTGATATTTTATTGTTAGTGTTTACAAATGCAACAAATCTCTGTACATTAATTTTTTTTCTTGAAACTTAAATAAATTCATTAATGAGCTCTAGTTGTTTTCTGATAGCATCTTTAGGGTTTTCTATGTATAGTATTATATCATACGCAAACAGTGACAGTTTTACCTCTTTTTTTCCAATTTGGATTCCTTTTATTTCATTTTCTTCTCTGATTTATGTGGCTAGGACCTCCAAAACTACATTGAGTAGAAGTGGTGAGAGTGGGTATCCTTATCTTAGAGGAAATGTTTTCAGCTTTTCACCACTGAATGTGATGTTAGTTATGCTTTGTCATATATGGTCTTTATTGTGTTAAGGTATGTTCCCTCTCTATACCCCCTTTCTGGAGAGTTTTTTAAAAATCGTAAATGGATGTTGAATTTTATCAAAAGGTTTTTCTACATCTTTGAGATGATCATATAGTTTTTATTCTTCAGTCTGTTAATAGAGTATGCCACACTGATTGATTTGAAGATATTGAAAAATCCTTGCATTCCTGGAATAAATCCAACTGATCATGGTGTATGATACTTTTAATGTACTGTTGAATTCGATGTGCTAGTATTTTGTTGAGGATTTTTGCATTTATGTTCATCAGTGATATTGGCCTGTAATTTTCTTTTTTGTGTTATATTTTTGTCTGATTTTGGTATCAGAGTGATGATGGTCTCATAGAACAATTTTGGAGTGTTCCTTCCTCTGCAATCTTTTGAAATGATTTCAGAAGGATAGGTGTTAACTCTTCTCTAAATATTTGGTAGAATTCACCTGTGAAAACATCTAGTCCTGGATTTTTCTTTGTTGGGAGTTTTAAAATTATTGACTCAATTTCACTAATGGTAATTGGTCTGTTCATATTTTCTATTTCTTCCTGATTCACTCTTGGGAGATTGTACTTTTCTAAGAATTTTTCCATTTCTTCTAGGTTGTCCGTTTTGTATATAGTTGCTTGTCATAGCCTCTTATGGTACTTTGTATTTCTGTGGTGTCACTTGTAACTTCTCCTTTTTCATTTCTGATTTAATTGATTTGGGCCCTCTCTCTTTTTTTCTCAAAGAATCTGGCTAAAGGTTTATCAGTTTGGTTTATATTTTCAAAGAATCAGCTTTTAGTTTCATTGATCTTTTGTATTATTTAGGTTTTATTTCACTTACTTCTGTTCTGATCTTTTTGAGTTCTTTCCTTCTACTAATTTGGGGCTTTGTTTGCTCTTCTTTCTCTAGTTGCTTTAGGTGTAAGGTTAGGTTGTTTATTTGAGATTTTTCCTATTTCCTGAGTTAAGCTTGTATTGGTATTATCTTTTTTAGAACTACTTTTGCTGCATCCCATAGGTTTTGGATCATTGTGTTTTCATTTTCATTTGTCTCTGGGTATTTTTAAATTTCTTCTTTGATTTTTCCAGTGACCCATTGGTTGTTTAGTAGCATATTGTTTGGCCTCCGTGTGTTTGTGTTTTTGCAGTTTTTTTTTTCTTGTAGTTGATTTCTAATTTCATATTGTTGTGGTCAGAAAAGATGCTTAATATGATTTCAATTTTCTTAAATTTACCAAGGCTTACTTTGTGGGCCAACATATCATCTATCCTGGAGAAGGTTTCATGTGCACTTGAAAAGAATGTGTATCCTGCTGCTTTCAGACAGAATGCTCTATAAATATCAATTAAGTCCATCTAGTCTAATGTGTCATTTAAGACTTATGTTTCATTATTGATTTTCTGTCTGGATGATCTGTCCATGATGTAAATGGGGTGTTAAATTCCCCACTATTATTGTGTTACTGTCAATTTGTCCCTTTATGTGTCCCTAAATGTCTATTAACTTTTG
Source organism: Vicugna pacos (assembly GCF_048564905.1). NCBI lineage: Eukaryota > Metazoa > Chordata > Mammalia > Artiodactyla > Camelidae > Vicugna > Vicugna pacos. Next base: position 21,983,098 of record NC_132987.1, on the reverse strand, counting down.
CCTTATATATTGAAGTGCTCCTATGTTGGGTACATATAAATTTACAATTGTTAAATCTTCTTCTTGGATTGATCCTTTGATCATTATATAGTGTCCTTCTTTGTCTCTTGTAACAGTCTTTATTTTAAAGTCTATTTTGCCTGATATAAGTATTGCTACTCTGGGTTTCTTTTGATCTCCATTTGCATAGAGTAACTTTTTCCATCCCCTCACTTTCAGTTTGTATATGTCTCTAGATCTGAAGGTTTTTTTTTTTTTTTTACTAAATAAACATCCTCAAAGAAAATGTGTATTGGTAGCATGAAGTAGAGGTAAACAGTTATAAAGAAGGGAAATATTTTGTATTAACAATAAAAATTAATAGATTAGATGAGTCAATGATTAATGAGTGGTAAATACTGTGTAACACAGAGCTTTTACAGGCTTCAGAAAGAATACAGAAAATGTGATATGAAAAGATTAGAAGTAGAGATTTCAGCAAGATACTGAAGTGGGGAAAACTCTACAAGTGAAGAGGAGAATCCACTTGGAAGGAAGAAGAGTGCCAATTTTATATATGTGAAAGTTTCTTGTAGGCAGCAAATATATAGGTCTTGTTTTTGTATCCATTCAGCTAGTCTGTGTCTTTTGGTTGGAGCATTTAGTCTGTTTACATTTAAGGTTATTATTGATACATATGTTCTTAATGCCATTTTGTTCATTGTTTTGAATTTATTTTTTGCAGACTTTTTCCCCTTTTCTTCTTTTGTTCTCTCCTATGATTTGGTGACTGTATTTAGTGTTATGTTTGTATTCGTTTTTCTTTCTTGTGTGTATATCTATTATAGATTTTTGATTTGTGATTATCATGAGGTTTTTGTATACCAATGTGTGTGTGTGTATACATATACATATAAAACATACATATATGTCATTGTTTTAAGTTGCTGATCTCTTCATTTCAAATTCATTTAAAATACCCTGCATTTGTACTTTCCTCCCCTCACAATTACTGTTTTTGATATCATATTTTACATCTAGTTGTTTAGTGTATCCCTTAAGTGCTTTTTGTGGATACAGGTCATTTTACTACTTTTGTCTTTTAAACTTGCTACTAGTTTGTGTGTGGATGATTTCCTACCATTACTGAATATTTGCCTTTATCAGTGAGCTTTTCCATTTTATAATTTTGTTTCTAGTTGTGGCCTTTTCTTTTTTTCCTAGGAAAGTTCTTTTAGCATTTGTTGTAGAACTGGTTTTGTGGTGCTGAATTCTTTTAGCTTTTGTTTGTCTGTAAAGCTTTTGCTTTTTCCGTCAAATCTGCATGAGAGCCTTGCTGGTTAGAGTATTCTTGGTTGTAGATTTTTCACTTTCCTCACTTTAAATATATTGTGCCACTCCCTTCAAGCCTGCAGAATTTCTGCTGAAAAATCGGCTGATAGTCTTATGAGAGTTCCCTTGTATGTTATTTGTTGTTTTTCCCTTGTTGCTTTTTAATATTCTCTCTTTGTCTTTAATTTTTTGTCATTTTAATTCTACTGTGTCTTGGTATGTACTTAGGGTTAATCCTATATGAGACTCTGTGCTTTCTGGGTTAGGGAAGTTTTCATCTGTTATCTCTTCAAATATTTTCTCAGGCCCCTTCTCTCTTTCTTCTCTTTCTGGGACATCTGTAATGTGAGTATTAGTATGCCTGATTTTGTCCCAGAGATCTCTCAAACTTCCTCATATCTTTTCATTATTTTTTCTTTTTTTTTGTTCTGCAGTAGTGATTTCCACTACTCTTTTCCAGCTCACTGATCCATTCTTCTGCCTCATTTATCTACTATTGATTCCTTCTAGTGCATTTTTCATTTTAGCTATTGTATTCTTCAATTCTGATTGTTCTTTATATTTTCTAAATCTTTGTTAAAAATTTCTAACTTCTCACTCTATGCATCCATTCTCCTCCCAAGTTCTTTGATCATCTTTACAATCATTACTCAACTCTTCCTTGGGTAGATCACTTATCTCCACATCACTTAGTTATTCTTCTGGGATTTTTATCATGTTCCTTTACCTGTAACATATTCCTCTGCAACCTCATTTTGTCTAAATTTCTATTTTTTTTTTTTTTTGCATATGTGGTAGGTTTGCTATGTTTCTCAACCTTGGAGAAGTGGCCTTCTGTAGGACATGTCCTAGGCATCCCAAAAGTGCACTCCCTTCTTATTACTTAAGGGCCAGCTAATCCTGGGGTTAAATCTGGCCTGCATTTTTGGACTCATTTCACAGACTGCAGAATCACAGTTTTCTTGCTTCTGGTGTCTGCCCCCTGGTGGATGAAACTGGTTTAAAGGCTTGTGCAAGCTTCCTGGTTATGAGGGTTCAGTGCTGGGCCACTTGTGGGTAGAGCTGGGTCTTAGCTCTCAGGTGGATAAGATTGTGCCTAGGGGCATATCTAGGGGTGGCTGTGGATTCAGGAAGTCTTTAGGCAGCCTGTCTGCTGATGGGTGAGGATGTGTCCCCACCAGTTATTTGTTTGGCCTGAGGTGTCCTAGCACTGTCACCCACAGGCTGTTGGGTGGGGCTGGGTCTTGGTGCTAATGATCCAAGCAAGATGTCAGCCTCCAGGAGAGTTAATACAGATATATACTCCCCAATATGTCTGCCACCATGTCTGTGTCCTTAGGATGAGCCACAGCCACCCCCTCCTCACCTCCATAGGAGATCCCCAGTACCAGCAGGTAGTCCCAGCTCAGGATCCTATAAAATTGCTGCTTTTGCCCTTGGTTTCAGTGATCATGAGATTTTGTGTGCATCCTTTAACAGCGAAGTCTCTATCTCCCCCAGTCCCATGGAGCTCCTGCAATTACTCTCCACTGGCCTTCAAAGCCAAATACTCCAGGGGCTCCTCTTCCTGGTGCCAGATCCCTGGGCTGGGTAGCCTGATGTGGGGTTTGAAATTCTCATTTCTATAGGAGAAACTCTGCAATATAATTATTCTCCAGTTTGTGGGTTGCCCACATGGGAAGTGTGGAATTTGAAAATATTGGGAGTCCACCCCTCCTACTTGGCTTGTTGTGGTTCCTTCTTTATGTCTTTAGTCGTGGAAGATCTTTTCCAGTCTTTTTTTTATCGATGGTTGTTCTGCAGTTAGTTGTGATTTTGGTGTCTTTGTGAGAGGAGGTGAGCTCTGGCTCCTGCTACTCTGACATCTTGGCTGCCAGCCATAAGTTTGTTTTCTATGCCTGTGAGTCTCTTTCTGTTTTGTAAATAGGTTCATTCGGGATAGCATAACTTTTAAATCTAGGATTCCAGGGCTGAACAAAAATGACTTGAATAATTCCTGGAGTTCCTTAAAGGGCAGGAGTTCTTTTATTTGAGGACTTTAGGAATCTATTGTTGACTTTCCTGCTTCACATCATTGATTGCAGAAGCTTTAATCATTATTAAGATTTTCATTTAGGTAGTTGGTCCTCAAAAGTCATTACAGTGATTACTTTCTCTTTGAGGAATGAGGAGAAAGAAGAGAGTTTATTTTCATTTTTATTTTACCAACAGGGCAAGAAGTGTGGCTCTCACAGGTATTAATGTTGATTTTGTCAGGGACTGCATTCTATGTCTTAGTGAATAGACCCTTCATTCTACCCAAAGCAAATATTTGAGTACACTATTTATTGTCATTTGTTAAATGGATTCAGTTGAGCTGTAGCCAGATTGAATTGATGCATGTTTACCAAAGTATGGGTGAGAGCACAATGCACAATCTTATCGTCTTTGTTATGACTTAGCCACAAGGTACTTCACCTGGGGTTTTCTTTAGTCATTTAGAGAAGGGGAGTAGAGGAAAGAGCATGGCCATGTTACCTAAGTTTTAATTCATCTTCCAGCTCTGTCACCAATGTAACTTGAACACGTTACTGAATTGCTTCATAATAGAGTCTGTTCATCCACAAACCTCCCCAGCAGGTTTATGATTTGTGATAATTAGAGATAGTACCTGTATATAACGTAACCAGAACAAAATCAGCACTCAGTAAGTGCTAAGTGCTGACAGTGACATTATTACCTAGGTACTAATTAGTGTAATAACACATATACATGGGAGAACACGAGAACATTGGAAAACAAGATTAATTAGAAGGTTGAAGAATGAACTTTGAAACGGAAGACTATAGAGACTAAGGTTCATGATATTAGAGACAAGAAGAAAGACAATTTATTAATGGTATTGTGCAATATGAAGTGTTATTATCCTAAAGATGGCAATTGTTTGCTATTTAACTGAATACAAAGTAGGAAAATTGGGGCCTATAATATAGAATGGTGAATAGAGGTTAGACAAGCTGTTCCCATGATGTTTGCATACACTAGACTCTTGATAAATTAGTTGAATGAAAGCACACATGAATTAATGAGCAAATGTAGAATAATTTCCTAGTGTTTATGTTTCTTGAACATTAAAGAGATTGGAGACGTGATTAAAGAGGGACGTTCCACTGTCTTGACGACATGTTATTTCTGAGCTGGGTGAGTATATATTTACTATAGTTGTGTGTTGGTTTATTTATTATTTCTTTTTGAATAGGTTAAATATTGCATAATAATTTTAGAAATAATCACACCACTAAAACAGATTCAGGTGTCTCAGAGAATAAAATCCTTTTGCAAAGAGGCTTAGTGATGAGAAGGAATAACAGGAGAGAAGGATACCAAAATGCTCATTTCTACAGCACCTGTGGAATATGCTGTGCCAGCTCCCCAGGATTTAGCATGTAGGAGGCTGGGCCCCAGATATTTCGTTCCTTATCGTCACTGCCCTGGACTGGAGGCTGCAGCCAAGGCAGGAGGGAAAGGCATTCTGCTGGAGACAGCTCACAGCTCCCACGGTGTTTCCATGGAGAAACTGCACTAGTTCTGAGCATGTTACATGAGGGGCTGAGACCTCAGCCTTTCCTTTTAGCATCTCATTCGCCTGCAGTGGTAATAGCCATCATGATTCTGTGTGTTTTTCTACTAAATTAACAAAAATTTAAACTAATGCTCAGAGGTAGTTAAGTGTTGAGTGAATGAAAATAGAGCATCCTTCCTAATACTGAAAAATAAAATTGTAGAAATTTATGAACAATTAACAGTTGTGAGTATTACTGACTCCAGTAGATGGACTTTTGTGGTCTCTGTTTCCACTGGACAGCTGCTTACACCTTTGGCTCCAGTTTGGTCCTTCTCCCAGAGTACCTCATTGGATGATTTGTCCTGGGATCAAAATGCCTGTCACAAATGGTTACAGTGGATCCTGGGTCCTTACAAATGGAGGACCAAAAGGAGACCAGTTCTCCCCCTTCATTCCTTATTCTGGATTGTGAACCTCTAAAAAAAGGGTTTCTACAGCCTTGTGACCATAAGCCTGCTCTCCCCTACTCCCGGTCCCTGTCAAAATCCTCCTTGGGGCCATTCTGAGTATGAGACCCATGAGTGGAGGTAGTAGGGACAATGTTCATTCTTTTTTTTAAATTGTGGTTAAATATATGTAACCTGAATGTTACCATTTTAAACATTTTAAAGTATATAATCCAGTGGCATTAATTGCATTCCCAATGTTACATTGTACAACCATTATCACTATTTATTTTCTAAACATTTTCAACTCACCATATAGGAACTTTTATAACCATTAAGCAATAACTCCCCATTCTCCTGTCCTCCAAGCCCCGCCGGTAACCTCTAATCTACTTTCTGTCTCTATGAATTTGCCTAGTCTAGATATTTCATGTAAGTGGAATCACATAAAGCTTGTTCTTTGGTATCTGGCATATTTCATTTAGCATTAATGTTTTTACGGTTCATCCATGCATGTTGTAGCATGTGTCAGAACTTTACTCCTTTTTATGGCTGAATAATTTTTGTTCAACATAAGTCCATTGAGCATTTACATTTTCATAGCCCTGAGTCAGCTATACAAAGATGAAAAAATAACACCTGGTCTGTGTTCTCAAGATGGTCATGATGCAGGGCAAGATGAGGGAAGGACTTATGAAAGGTGGAAAACAAGTAAATGAGTCATTATTGGTTGTACCATGTGCTAAGTATGTACATCATGTAAAAGTAAAAATCAAACAAATAAGACCAGTTTAAAATACTTTGAACAACAAGTGGATTTATTGTCTGAAATAACCAAATGTCTAGAATTCTCTCAGTTGGTTAACTGAGCAACTTAAATCTAGGCCAGTTTTGTCCGATCCTTTTGCTCTGCCATCTCCAGTCTCCTTCTATCAAGCTAACTCCCTTCTTCACAATAGCTGTTAGGTTGGACAATAGCTAAAACATTTCTAGGCAGCTATTTCTCATACACAGACATCCAAAAGTGGGAACAGGGATTATCCCCACCTTGAGTCTCCTTTTAAGAGCTAAGAAACATTTTCCACAATATCCACCCACCCCCAGCAGATTTCCCCTCATGTTTTATTGACTTAGATTGTCCTACATCACCCCTGGGGATGGCATAAGGCCTTTCTCACCCAGAGTGCTCTGAGGGAAGCCACCTGAACAACCTTAGGATTCTTCTGGCAACACAGGAAGGAAAGGGCCTAGGGTGATGGACCACATTCTGTTACTTCCTGGGACAGAAGTGTTCACGGGGTCTCTAATCAGCTTACAGAGTGGGAAGAGCTTGGATAGGATCTTCTCTTATTGATGTTTTATTTCTCTGAGGCTCACAAACTGTTTACTTACATCAAATTCTTCTTTCTTTTGTAACTAATAGTTTTATTTCTAATATTGAAGTCCACATGCTTCTCTAAAAATGTTTAGAATAAAAATATATAAAGAAGAAATTAAAATAAGACATAATTTACTATTCTGGGATTTTTATATATTTCTTTTCTTTTTCCATAAATTATAGATCACATATAATTTGTTGAAAAAAAATCATGTATATAAGCCATGTAACTTTATTTCCTATAATTCAAATCACCATTATGCCTGGGAGCAAAAATAAAATCTTGACTTACATTAATCTCAATCAATTCAAGATTTGAATTAGTCAATCCAAGTTATCCCCAGTCAGTTCAAGGTGTTCTCTTTCTCTTTTCTTGGGGACTCTCTAAGTTCCAGGAGTCACAGTGTTGGTGGAAAGTCAGGGCATCTGGATTTCATCGTCCTCTGTCCACAGTCCATGGCTAGATCTGCATCCTGGATAGTTCCTCATTTTTGGTCCAAGCAGATGGCCACTATGTCCTCATTGTTACTACAGCAAGACCTCTTGGATCTGCGAGCTGTATTGTCTGTCTCTTTGCCAAGAATCACACCACAAATATAGGAAAAGTTGCCTTAGACCTGTCTGTGTGGGTACCTCACACTCCTGTTTCTGTTTGACACCTCTCAAGGCATGTTCCACCAGTGACCAAGGTGAGGTGAGTGCCCTCACTGGGGGCCTAGCAAGAAAACAAATCATAAATCCTATGCTCTCAAATTGCTCTCTCTCTCTCTGAGGAGTGGCATCTACCCCCCACCCCAATCCTACTCCCAACCTGCAGCCCAGGGGTAAACCAGTGTGCAGAATCTTTTCTTTACTCTCCTTCCATCTCCATCTCTTCTCTCCTAGCCTGGAAGACTGTTTCTGATCTGGATTTGGTGCTGAGGGTGGAGGAACTGGAAAACCTGGCTGTGGCCAAAATTGTATTTTTTCCATATCTAGTCATTATGAGCTGAAGCCTTCAAGGCCTTTGCTTTTGACATTCAAATCCCAAGCTTAAGATTTTGAGAAGAACTCAAAAGCCATTTTCTCTCTTCTATTTTAAAGTTCAAAATCTGAGAATTATAAAGCCAATAGTTGAGCCAAGATGAGACCAAAAAGAAGTAATAGTTCATGGAACAGACTATTTGGGGAAAAATAATCAAATATATCCAGTTGACATGGAGAATAAGGCATAGTATATAGTTTTTACTTACTGATAGGTCATTTGATGGTTTTGACAACTTTTTGGCCTTCATTTCACCATTCCAACTGCTATTTACTACTTAGCATATTCAGTCTAAGATAGCCGTTTATTCTGACTGGGCTTGTTCTAGTGATAATCATGCCGTATTCTGTCACTTTTCTTCAGTGCACAAACTAGTCATTGTTATTTTCTGTGAGTAAGAAAATCTCCTTCAGAGAAGATAGCTCAGCAGTGCTTTGGATTCCCAGGAGGTATGGCCAGGGATGAGGTTAATGAAGTATTTAGGTGGATTCTATTGAAGCATGGATTTATCTGTTGTAAAACTGGACATTAAACATTTAAGTGAAGGCTTTGTTGATGAGAAGTTAAAATCAAAGTGGTCAGAGGCTGTCCTCAAATCCCCATTCATAATTCCCACGGGTCTGTCTAAGATATTCACACATGCAGCTGAATGTAGTGTTGCATAAAGCTCTTTCTTTGAGGTTAATACCATAAACATACACTTTCATTTACGAGAAAAGAGGTTAGTGGAACTTGAGGTATCTCTGTCCCATAAGGAGAGAGTGATGAAGAGCTGTCCCACTTTTCTTTGTAAATTCTCTATTTGTCCATGATTGGATTGCAGTTTAAATACAAATTAAGATATTTGCAAATAAAATACAAACTACAATTTAGGAGGCCAAATTAAGGGACTTGTGGATTTTTGACAGAGAGACATAAACTGCCACCAAGTTTCAGACAAAGTGATGTATTTTAAATTCATGGCACAGTGTGCTTAGCTTTTGAAGTGTGAGATCTGGGCCTTCTGTCATTGTCAAATTCATCCTCTGAATCAGTGACACATGCTCCAATAAACATCAAGTGACAGCTCCTAGTCAGTAACCAACACAGTGTTTCTGGAGCGGATCCAATCCTCAAAAACAGAAGCCATGTAAATAAACTCTGTTGGGCAGGTCGTGCACCAAGAGCAAACCAGACTAAGACATCAAGGCAATTCCTGGACATATTACTGTAGCTGAACAGATGGCAGGCAAGAGAAGTGCTTAAAGGAGCCACTGGAGCACAATTTCAAGTGATGTCTCACATCCTCTGATAGTTGGAGAGTGATAGAAGAAAACAGATCATGGGGATATATTACCACTCAGAAAGGAATGATTTCATTCAAAGATGACCAAGGCAAAAGACACAGGAAGATCTCCTCAGAAAAGGGCAATGGATATGGAGAGCTGAGAGCAACTTGGGCACTAAGGACCTACCATGAGTCAGGAGTATAGCAAGGGTGACTTTCACATCAGAGTCTCATGTTCTTTGTAGGGCACTGCATCCCAAATCATCTTAACAATAAGAATACTTGATATTAGAGGGAGACAGGTATATTAGAGCACTTCTTGGCTCAGAAGTATGGCTGAGGACACATTATGAGGTTGAGCCTGCAGGTGGAAAGATGAGCGAGAACAAACTGTGGAGTAGGAGAACTGAAACACAGAGGGAATGAAGTGAGGGCTCAGAACAAGCAGGATTACTGTCTTCATCCCTGTATAGACCTTGCACAGGCCCAGGAAGGAGCAGTAGAACTCAAACTCAAACCTGTTTGGAGATGCATTTTGAATAAGGGAATCAACTGGGAACTTTAACTTGGGGAACAAATACCTACCCAGCATCCTTTTTTCCTTCCCCTTGCTACCAGAACACCCATTTCGTTAGGCATCCACCCAATACCCTCATGGCTCTGAAGGTGGTGACCTCTTCCCTAGTTCAAGAGTAAATCCTCATAGGTCTGAGTAGGTTCCTTGCCAGAGGTTGGTTGGACATGTGAACTAGTTCTACCCAATGAGGCTTGTGGGGGAAGTTTCTACAGGGCTTCTGGGAAAGATTTCCTCTCTCCTAAAGAGATGTAGCCCCTTCCACTCTGAAGGTTGTTGTGTCTATATATAAAGGCCAGAACAAGATGTTGCAACCATTTTGTGACCACAGAGGAACCAGTCTATGTTGATCAGATGAAAATGACTGAACTGAAAAATCACTGATATGGGTCTAGTGTTTTGTCACTTCCAACCTATAGCATCTTAACCAATAGTTTTTTTTTTTAAGTCATGCTGACTTTTTAGAAAATTTAGTAGAGGTCAGAGAGAGGGGAGTTGGCTTATTCTATAAGGCTCTATCTTTTCTTCTGTCCATCCATCCATCATTTATTATGTGCTTACAGTACGCATTTAGAGGACCAGGAAGATATAAAGATGAATTGGAAGTAACTCTTGCTCTTGCAGTGCTCACAGCACTATTAATGGATGATATGTCTTGTAAGTTAGGAACGTACAAAATGTCTTGATAGTCCAGAGTGGGGAGTGATAAGCTCTAATCTATAGGTCAGATGTAGAGTAGGATGTACAGAGACTGATTAGAACTTGTCCAGCAGAAAGTATGTTTCAGGGAGTAGGAACTGAGGAAGCAAAAAGAGGCTGTAAAGAAATCCCAGCTGCTTCATTCCTAGATGTAAATCCATGCAGAAAGGCAGGCTATGTGGAAATGGACTGTCTACATCATAAGGGAATTCCAGATCATGGCAAACAAAAAAAGAGTTTAGATGCTACAAGAGAAAGGAGGTAGGTTTGAGGAAGGGTGGGACGTGGGTTATAAGAGTAATCCTTGCTCTTGACTTAACACAGTCATGCCGAAGTCCCCAAAATACCTCTCTTTCAAAGGTAGTCCAACAAGTGAGTATGCTCCCTGAAGTCTTCATGACCCCCTTTCTGGTTCTGATTGTCAGAATGAGATAAGGCCACCCCACTTGGCCTTAACATGTACACTTAAATTCCAAACACATTTATGTAATTAACCACTTGCTATATGTGATATAGTTTAAAGAACAAGGTACAGAGATAAATACCAGGCTTCATACCTAAGGAGCTCACAGGATAGAAGAGAAAAGACACAGAACACATAACTATCATACAAGAGGAAACATTATAATAGAAGTATGTACACAGGTGTAATCCTTGAGAGATACAATACAGGGAGATTGGCCAGGTACAGACAGTAGATAATATTTCTGTTGATTCTGAATGATAAGTAATGGTAGGAGTTTCCAAGTTGGGAAAAGGCAAATAGAAGGATCAACAAAACAGAGAACTCCAGAAGAAGAGGGCCTCTAAGGTAAGAATATTCTGGGGGCAAGAAGTCACAATGAGGTGAATTGGGGAGATGACACAGATGAGTGGATGAGAGAGGAATGGGAGGTGATGAGAGGGGAGGGGCCTTATGGACCAGTAAAGGTAATGTATGCAGTCTCAAAGAGTCTGAATTTCATCTATTATGTGTTTGTTGAATGTCTCCTATGTGTCCAGGAGTTTTAGGATTCACAAATACAAAGTCATAGTCCCTACACTCAAAGAATCCTGGACCAGTGGAGAGGACAGACACAGGGACAGGAGTAAGGAGAGTTAATGTTTGAAGAGCCTTGACCTTGTGCCAGCACTCTACCTAGATTATACTATGTATAAGATAACTTTTAAACATTAGAAGGAGTTGGCTAGGTGATGAAGGGAGGACATTCTAGACAGAGGGAAGAGCATGAGCAGGGGTGTGGAGGTAGGGGACTGCCTGGTGGTAGAGAAAGTTAAGAGTTGGTATCACATACAGTAAGAGGCAAGAGAGGGGAAGGAGATGAATCTAAATACGTAGGCAGCAATCAGATTATGGATGACCTTCAAATTACAAGGAGAGGACCAGACACTGTCTATGCTACATGAACAAAAAACACTTCAACCATTTCACCATCACCAGCTCCCTACAAAAAATCTTCACCATATCTGTCATTGGACCCATAATCCACTCAGTTGTTAAGACTAGACCTTGACAATCACCCTTGATTTTTCCGTACTTCTATCCCCTAACTTAATGAATCAGGAGTTAAGTGAGGTCATTTCTCCCTTCTAAATATGTCTCTAATCTTCTCTGCTCTCCATCCTCCCTGCCAATACCCAAGTTGAAGCAAATCATTCTTCACCTAGATATGGTGAGGACCCCTTTTGTGACCTTGTACTTCCTCTCAGCAGCTACAGCAATCTCCTGAAAATGTAACTCAGACCACCTAACTCCTCACTTCTGTTTGAAATTTTCCTGTGGCTTCTCTTATGTATCAGATGAAATCCAAACACCTTACCATGGCTGGCAAGGCTCTGCCTTCCTCTCTAAGTTCACCTCACCCCTCTCTCCCCTTCATCCACTTTGCCCCACTTCCTTCAAGATCCTAGAATACGCTGTACTCCTTGCCTCAAGGCCTTTGTTCTTGCTGGTCTTCTTTCCTGCAATGATTCCCTTCCAGATCTTCACATGATATCCCCCTTTCCATTTTTCAGATCTCAGCTTAAACAATGCTTTACTTGATTCCTCCTTCCATTCTCGTACTTCAAGTTGTTCTCCATCATTGATGTTGTCATTTTCTTAGCATCCTCAGCAGAAGTAGTCAAATCCCAAGAGGACAGCACCATGTTGTTTTGTTCACAGTCTATCCAGAGCACCTCATCCAGAATAGCCATAGTCCTTAGAAGTATTGTTGTCTTCTGTTAATTGTTTAATTACAGCTCCACTAATTAATAACTGGAAACTTAAAAATAACTTTAAGGGACAGCATAAGATATAGAAGAATATGGAGAAGAAATAAAATTTGTGCAGGAAATGTGTGGAAGCATGATGATAAATTCGGCTTAACAGGCATGGGGACATGGGGACTACTCTGGACAGTGCCTGATACAAAACAGGCATCAATAAATATGCCTAATTAATGTTAGCTCAATGATTGAATCTACTGACATAGACAAACAATCCAATACTAACAGACCTCATAGTGGCATGTAAAATTAAGAGCCCAAGTTGGGTTATTGTTGAAAGTGTTTTCTTCATCTGTGAAGGGAAAGCATTCAGTAAATTAATCTGTTTTATTTTCACGGCTTTCTTTTTTTCTTTACTGTACAAATTTGAGGCCAAGATATAATTTGTTATGGATGATGAGCCCTGCTAGCCATAAAATTTTGGCAGGAGAGAGGCAGAAGCCTTTTCCCTTGGTAGTAAATAGAGTATGACTCACTAAGAGTAATCTAATAATAGTGAGAGAAACAAGTGTCAAACCTAAAGAGTGGGCTGAGAATCTTTGGTCCTCATAGGCTAATGCATGGATAGGGATATATTTTAATTTTTAAAAAATTTTAAAGGTTACTTTCCATTTATAGTTATTACAAAATATTGGCTATATTCACTGTGTTGTACAATGCATCCTGGAGCCTGCCTGATACCCAGTAGTTTGTACCTTCTACACCCCATCCCTGTATTGTCCCTCCCCCAACACTGGTAACCACGAGTTCTCTATATCTGTGAGCCTGCTTCTTTTTTGTTATAGTCACTAATTTGTTGTATTTTTTAGATTCCACATATAAGTGATATCATACAGTATTTGTCTTTCTCTATGTAACTTATTTCACTTAGCATAATGTCCTCCAAGTCCATCCATGTTGCTGCAAATGGCAAAATTTCATTCTTTATGGCTGAGTAGTATTCCATTATATATTTGTTTATTTATTTATTTATATACCACATCTTCTTTATCTATTCATCTGCTGATGGACACTTAGGTTACTTCTGTGTCTTAGCAATTATACATAATGCTGCTATGGATGTTAGGGAGCATGTATATTTTCAAACTAATGTGTTTTTTTTTTTTTAATATAAACCTAGGAGTGGAATTGCTGGGTCTAAATGTTTATAATTCAAATGTTTATAATTCAAATGGCACAACACACCAGGTCATTGAAGTTGGTTTTTAAAATGTAACGATGGTACCATTGATGCCCTAAGTAGCACTTGTAGAGAAAGCATTTTATAATGTAGATTTTCTTCACTGTTCACATTTATATTTGGAAATGCAGTCTATGTTTGAGCTACCTTGGTTACAAGTAAAGATAAGATTTTAGACTGTTGTATCCTCTTCTCAAAGTACTCAGAATTTTTTTTATCCCTGTTTATCAGACAACAAATATTTATTGAATATCTGCTATGTGCCAGACAGTGTTAATTAAGGTTTTTTCTCTCTTTGTTATGTTAAAACTCTAGGCCTTTATTGTTGTTTGCCCCATAATTAGGAAGGTGGCTTTTTTTTCTTACTATTCATTTCTTTTCCATTCACTCAGGACTTTTTGTAGGGATGAGGATCTCTTATATTTAAAATCATCTATGATTCATGTCAAACCTCAAGTGATTATTAAAAAGCCCCACAGATGCAGTAAGTCCAATCTTAAGGCACTGGAATGATTCCTTTATATTTTAAGCTGGGTTCTTTTGCAATGATGGATTCCTTTAGAATTAAGGAAAGACAACTCTATCTCGGTTACTACATTTCCAATCAACTATATCCTCCCAGAGTATTTCCCTCAAGCATTTTAGAAAGAGAGTGGATTTTTTTTCCAGTCTATGAAGATATTATTTAATTAACTGGGTCAATACCTTTTAAAACTCTGGCTGCAAAAATGTCCATTCACCTCTCCCTGCCTACTATTTGAACATACTTATGTTACAGCTTATTCATGGACAAGTAGCTTACCCACTGAAGAGATGTGTCACAGACTATATTCAGAATATTCAGAGGTCAGCACAAATCTAATGATGTACTGTGGGACAAAAAATTAACAATGTGTGTGATAATCTTTTTACCTTTTAAAGTGAACTTTATCAAGATGTCACTTTCATACAATAAAAGGCACGCATTTAAAATGTACAGTCGGATGAGCTTTAACAAACGTATGCCCCATTTAAACACCACCTCAGTCAATATAAAATGTATTTCCATCATCTCAAGCGTTTCCTTGGTGTCCCTGTGCAATTAGTCACCCTTGACCATGCCATAGGCAACATTGATTAGAACTGTGTTTCTAATTTTCTCCTCATCACTGGGTAGAATGAAGGACAAGACACATCTACTGCCTTCAAAATCCTTATGCAATAATAGGAGAGAGGAAAAATTCCAAAGAAATTCAACAGCAAGTTAGTGATATACTCAAGCATAAAGGTTGAATCTTGGTGGGGCAAGCAGTGCTGGGGTGGAAGGTGGCCTAGACTGAGCAGTACGAGGCCTGGACTCTTTTTTGTACAAACTCTATTTCTAACTTTCTTGTCTTGGTTTTCCCACCTATGACATGAGCTTGAACTACCTGACCTCTAAAGGCTCTTCTGGTGTCGCACTTTTGTATTTCACTTGTGAGGAATGAATGCTCTAGTCCTTGGGATTGCCACTGGTTTCGAAGTCTGTAATTACTCTGTGGTAGGTAAAATGTCTGACTTCACTCACCAAATACATTTTCATAAAAGTTAATTTTTTTAATGTTTAGCATATTAGGCTCTTCTCATCAGAAGCAATCAGTGGAATTTTATTTTACTCTATTTACATAATTTGAAATAATTTGAAGGAGCTACTTTTGGGTTCAGTTTTGTGAAATATGTTAATTGATGTTTTCTAGTCAGGCAATAGCTACAAGAGACTGTCCTTAATTGTCCATCATCTTCCCTGCTGGTCGGTCTCCTTTACTCAAAAGTGGCTTTCCACGAAGTTGAATTTCCAGAAAGTTGTAATTCAAACAAGGAATAGATAGGGAGTGAAAACAGAGGAAAAGAGATCTCTTCAATTCCAGCGATGATAAAACTTCCATCTCCAGAGATCAAATAGATGGGCAATTATTTAAACGTTGTTCTAGCATCTCTGACCATTAGGGGTGTTTTATTTTTCTTTAATAGTTCACAAGTTAAAGTTCTCAAATTTGAATCACCTGGGAATCTTGTTAAAATGCAGATTCCAAGTCAGTAGGTTTGGTGTGGACTCTACGTTTCTAACACACTCTCAGGTGACGTGGATGCCCCTGGACCAGGGGCACACTTGGACAGGTGACTGGAGTGGTGAACTGTGAGTCAGCTTACCTTTTCTGGATAACTGACCTACTGACTGCCCTACTCCAAGTTATTTATGTTATGAAAGGTGCATAGTTTAGAAATGTCAACTTATGCTTCCTGTGAGTTGAGTCCAGTATAGAGTCAGCAGTCTGCAAATGTCATTGAAATATATATTTTCCATTGGACAACCAATTCACTTGTCCAGTCTTCTACCTAGAAAATGTCTCATCCTTTGAATGAACATGAAAAATATAAAAATTATCTCCAGCCCTAAATCCCCAGGGACCTGTATGCAAAAAACAGAGGTCCCATCCCAGCCTTCTGATGGACTTAAACTTGAGGCAATAGTAGATTTGGGCCCCTCTACCCAGGGCACCTATTTTGGGAGTTTAGCATCTAACTCTACATGTGCAGTCTAATCAAATTTTTGTCCTGACCTTGGTTTTCAGGAACACAGGTTTTTTTTTTTTCTCTGCTTATTGGTTTGTTGATTTCTAAAAGCAATCTTTGTTCCATCAATCACATATCAGGAAGACATATTATTTTTATCACCTAAAAGAGGCAGATACTGAAACTTAGAGCAGATTTATATGTTGTTGGGTTTATTTATCTGTAGGGGTTCCAGAACTCAATCAGCCTGCTGGGTTGATTAGAAAGGAATGAAGTAGAGAGTAATCATCAAACTATAGTCAGGAGACTGGGGGGAAAATTATAATTTGAAAGTTGTACAGAAAGAATAGGCAGCATTAGCAATAGCTAGAACTGATGATATGGGATAAGGATTACACAGGAACTCATTTTTAAATGAAATGGAGAGTTAGGAGACAGCCAAGGTTTTGGTGTTCTGAGCCCTGTTTGTACTCAGCAAATATTAAAATACCAATTATCAAAAAGAATTGGGCCTTAGGAATAGTGAATGGGTAAATAAGCAGAAAATGGTCTTGGAAACCGTAGCACAGAGACTAATTAGTGGCCACTGAAGACAAAATTGACTAAAAATCAAAAAGAAATTCAAGAGGAGTTGGGGAGTGAAAAGAAACTGTCCTCTTCCCAGGAAGGAGGACAAAAGGAAAAGAAAGTTAAAGCCAGAGAATTTTTAACCAAGCAGAGAGAGGGAAGCCTGCATTCTGTGTGATCCTGCAGTTTGTGTGGGACTGGAGGAGGCCAGACCTTTGGTACACGGGCTTGGCCCCAGGATGCGCCATCAATTTTTATTGATGATTATGATTCATTTTAGCCTGCAGAGAACTGTTGAATTTAGGAGGAAGGAGAGTGTTACCAGATACACATCTGGCAAAATTGCACTTCATTTCCACACCTTACCTCCCACCCCTCCATCCATCAAATTCTTTAAAACTTAACATGATACTGCTTCCCTTCATTCATTTAAAAGAATTAATTTTGGCTTACAAAATTCTTTGTAAAGGCCACGTTTTCAATAATGCGTTTGTTTTAGAGCTGACTAGTCAGATTGCTGAGATATAGAAACAAACCATCTGTTTTTAAAAATGATGTTTTTCTAGGCTCTTCTTCATTTGCCTTTGTCTGATGCCCATCTGACCCTTGGTGTTAAAGGTCACCTCAGAAAGGGCTCTCCACTTTCTCCCCTTGTGCTGAGCTGCTACTGTGTGGGAATTCCTCCTGTCTCCACCACTGCTGACCCTTACAACCACAACCACTAGTGGTTCGGGACCTCACTGCTGGCCAAGGCTGCTGTGAAGGACTCTATAAAGCCTGGGCTGCTGGAAAGAAGTGAGGGGGGATGGGGCTGGCGGGGGGATGTTACCCACCTCCGCAGCCCACTGGAACATGCCTCTCCCTGGGGCCTGAGGTGGATTACTGAGGCACACCTCCAACTCTTCCCTCTACCCTCCTTCTTATTAATTACCTCTTTCTCCAGAGGTTCCCCTCCTGCACCTTCACAGGCATCCCCAGATTCAGAGAGTGGAAGCTCACCACTTCTAAGTGTTTCTTTATACCATGCCATTAAAAAGATTAATAAATGGAAGCTCCTAAATTTCTCCTCCCTCTGTCTGCCCACATGAGGGGTTTCTGACTTGGTCCTCTCAAATAGCTTCCTCCCACAGGCTCTGAGAATGTGGGTGTGATTGCAGTAGGTAGGAGATGTGAGGGGGGATTTTTAAGAGGTCTTGTTGGGACCTTTTCAGGTGAAAAAATTAACTCTGATGACCTGGACTTTGTTCTTTTAACAACGATAAAGTTTAAGGAAAATACTTAAGGACTGAACTATAAATGGGTTATAGCTTCAAAATATTAAATTGATCCTTCCTGTACCTAGAAAGCCAGCATTTTCATTTCCCCATTCTTTTGCCTTCCTAAACTGGACTTAGAAAAGAGACTTGGGCATGAAAACCTAAGAAGGCATTTTTCAATGCTCTGCCCATTTTCCTGTTGAGGGCTACGTGTGTTCCTCCGGGACAGGTGAGTGGACATTGGAGAGGAGGGGGAAGCTGAGACTGTTGGAGGCAACAGAAGGTGGAGGTGGAAAGGGACGCTGGCTCTTTGCAGTTATAAAGGATGTGACAGGACACCCATAGTTCTAGGACACATTTTGAGGAGGCTTATACTGGCAGGAGAGCCTGGTTTCCTGTCATCTCTGTACAGCAGGGTTGAGTTAAAAAAAGTAAAACTCTGCACCTGCTCATTTGTTCTTTCCTCAGCAAGTGAGGCCTGAGGCATTGGCAGCCAAATGCATCTTCCTCAGGTGGCCTCCAGCCTCACTGTTAGTCCTGACTTTGATTGTCAGGTAAAGAACAGCAAAGAAAAACCCTGGGCCTAGGTAGAAATCTGTCTTGTTTTTTCAAATTATTTATCATGTGTATAGCTAGATAGACAGAACCCTTGGAATACCTGCCTCTTAATTCCCGCAGAGACTCCAAGCGTGGCATGTTGCTCTGTGTGTGTGTGTATCAGAATCTTTACAAAAATCACTTGGGTTTAATTTAGAACATTCGTTTGGAAGCCATTTAAAAATACTGCCAGCTATTTAAGGTTAGGAATTACAGCCAAGCATGAGAGGGAAAAATGGTAGATTACTTATTTAATTGTGTATTTATTGGGCATCTGCTCAATAGTAGGAGTAATAGTAGAAGCAGTTTTTCAGAATGGAACGTCAAGGAGTCTCCATGTAGGAGGACGTCTGATTCTCTGATTGAAAGCTAGTGTGCAGAAAGTATTACCATGTTTGACCTATATACGTATGGGTGGCTGAGTGAAAAATGGAAGGTGATATCCCAGAATGACAAGAGGGCATATACGTGGCTAGGAATGGAGATAGTTCAATACTGCTGCCAAGTATTGCTTTTTTTATTTATCATAAATGTTTTCAACAAGCAATTATTCAGCACCTCTTAAACGCCAGGCAGCATGCTAGGTATTGAAGATAAGAGAAAAACACGCTGTCCCTGCCAGAAGGCACCCACAGCCTAGCTGCAACAAATACACAAATGTTACAAAACAAAAAGATAAGCTACATCTACCAGGGAATCAGGGGTAGAAGAAAGGAGAGCACACTAACTTGGAAGACCCAGTGTAAATGATGGACAGGTCCAGATGGCTTCCCAAAGATAGCAGCCCCTGAACTGAAACTTGAAGAACAGGTAGGACTATTTCAGTGGCTATCCAAGGGTGGTAGTGGTGGGGGTGGAAGGTATTCCATGTGAAGGAAACAGCAAGTACCAAGGTGCAATTTTATCAGCCTTACGTGTAATTCAGCAAGGAACATTGCACGCATATTTGCATCTATTTTATTTTAGAATAAAAATATGGGCTCTGATATTTCTCCAGTACCACCATCTTCCACATTGCTAAGACTCTCACCATCTCCCTATTAGGAAAAACAAGCAAATATTCAAATAAAATAGTGACTAGATTAATTGGGACAAAGATAATTAAAAGCTGAAGATCCCAAACTGTCTTTTTAACTAATTTCTTTCATTCCTGAAAGGGCTTACTTGAAAGCTAAAGAATGCTTCTGTTCTGTGGCTTCATCTGTATTTTTATTAAAGATACAAGAAAAGGGACTTTTTTCTCAAGCAAAACAGAATTTAAATTTACAGTTTATTATCATCCAGCATCATGCCTGTGCATTTGGTGCCCAGGGGATGCTGCAGCCCAGATGTCTCCCCATAGGAATGGCGGTGCTTGGAGGGAGCTACAAGTCCTGCCCAAGAATCTTGTAAAATAGAAGGTGGCAAGTCACCTGTCTGCATGAGAAAAATCAGGGCCCTTTATCTGCCATGGAATACAAATTCCCAGTTAGAGCATCTCAATAATGTGCATTGTGTTCCATAAGGAAGCAAACACAAATTGAAAAAACACATTAAGAAATTAATGTCCATGAACACATTAGCATGGATTTTTAAAAATCTGAATGAATATATGTATATTCATGTGTGACTGAAGCGATGTGCTGTGCACCAGAGATTGACGCAGCATTGTGGACTAACTATACTTCAATTTAAAAAAAAAGATTCAATAGCCATTTATTTAGCTGTGTATAAGCACAGCAGCCTTCCAGGTTGGTAGGGTTATTCTCATCGTACAGAGAAGGGGACTGACGTTCTGAGAAACTAAGCTGTCCTAGTTTAAATAGCTACTAAATAGCAATGCTTGGAGTTGAATCCAGAGTTTCTGACAAGTCAAATGCCCCTTTCCCTGTATTCAATTCTCACCTTGAAATTCATAAAGCAGGGTCCTAAGGAATGGAATTCACGATGAAACAATTTTATAAGAGGAGAAAAGATAAGGAACGTTTCGATCCATGTGATACCACCTGGGCGGGCTGAGCCAGGTGAGCTGCTGCAGAGCTGGGCCTGGGCCCCTTGCAGGAAAGCTATGCGGGGCTCAAGGGCAACAGCAGAGCCTGCCTGTCCAGGTGGGGAGTGGGAACGAGCTGGGAAGGAGGGGGAGGCATTTCACCCCGTGAGGGGCTCAGCTCCAAGTGAGAGGTGCTGGTACAGCAGGGACCTGGCTGAACCTGATCCAGGCTCCCTGGCACTGTGCTGCCTGCCCTTTTCATTCAAAGCTCTTGATTCTATAACAAGGGCAGAAATGTTCCCTCTGTGAGGACTCTGCTGGATATGGTTTCAACAAAAACAAGGACGAATTATGCAAGGAAAACATTTTCCCCTGAGTTTCTTCTCCAAATCGAATGTGTGGGGGAGAGAAATACGTAAGGAGAACAGAAAAATGTAAGTAAACAGTGCAAATCAAACCAGTAGGCGAGCTTGCACATCCAAAGATTGCAAGCAGGAAAAAGGAGTTATTTCAGCTTTATGTTGTTCCCTGTGAATGTTTCTTTTTGTTTTTAATGTTTTCACGTCAGAGGCTTGTAAACGTGCCAATTCCTAAGAAATGGCCTAGGTGGGATGCACTCGCTATCTATTTTTTCTTCTCAGCTTCAGTCATTCTTTTCTCCCTTGTTTATCTCCCTGTAACCTATTTGATCTTTAACTTCTGTGGCTTGAACTTTCCATCACCATCTGGATCCTTCTGCCTTCATTGAACATGATTAGCTGCTTAATTCTTACCGCTTGAGAATGGTACATCTGCATTGTGATGTGTGGACCTACTAACCCTGCCGCTGTTGATTCAACTAATCATGTTTTCTCTCTTTATCTGCAAATGGATAAGGCCACCTGTCCATAGAAGATGTGTTCTTTCTGGACTTGTTTGCCTCCTCAATACCAGTGACATAGCTCCCTAAAATGGAGAATTATGTTGGTAACTAAAAAGACTTGTCTGGAAGCAAAATTATCTTTCAAAAAACAGGGAGCATCTCAGTTCAAACTAGTATATCAGAATTCACAGACACAAATGCAGAGGGGGATGAGGCAGGGCATGTAAAAGATTGGAGCCACCTAGATGTAAGAGTAGTTCAGACTGTGGCAAAGCAGAAGCGGGCAGCCACCACCCAGTTCCAGTGGGTTGTTTCCATGAGGGAACAATGGTCCAACATTGCTAGATGTTATTTTCCAGGAGAATTTCATAGTCTAAATTTTTATTTGTCATCTTTTACTATTAGCTACTAATCCTAACAATTTTCAAGACACTCAACTGCTGCTCTGTGGTAGGTGAGGAATGAAAGAGAGAAGCCACGCTGAGAAAGCACTATTCATTGGAAAATGATACCATGTGTGTAGTTTATGACCTTGCTCCTTAAAATGTGGTCCATTGACCAGCAGTATTCATATCACCGTATTCAAATCTGAATGAATTAGAATTCAGAATCTCCGGCCCTACCCCAGACCTCCTGAATTAGTGTCTCCATTTTAACCAGGTTCCTAAGTGACTGGTCTGCACATCAGAATTTGAGAAGCCCTGATATCAGTTTAAGGTGATGGTTAGTGTAAGGACAACTCTGATGTTCTGGAAGGGGGCTTCACCACGGTTCACCCATCCTAGGAGGCACCAAAGGAGGCTTTATTAAGCTCTAAAAGCTACAGACAGGCAGCTGAATGTTGTGGTTTATTTGCAGTCCTCTCTCCCCCATCTCTTCCCATCTTCCTTTGCCCCTTTCCTGGTCTCACCAATTGTGGTTGGAGAAAACAGGGCTGTTGCTCTCCATCGACCTCCCAGACCTCCAAGCCAACAGCAAGAGAACCACATAAAGGGCTTTAGCAACCTCTTTCACTTTCGTTCTACAATTCTCTCTCCTTTTTTTCCCTCTGCCTTTTGCACATTCCCTTACTTACCACCTCCCCCTTGGCCATCATCTTACTTGTTTTCTGTTTTGTTTTGTTTTGTTTTGCCTTAGCCTTTGCCCAACACCATTTGAGCTGACAACTTCATTCTGGTCTGATTTCCAAACCTTGACCTTGTACTCCCATAGGATGCTTCTCTGGAGTGTCCTTCCTCCTCTCACAACCACGTAACAGGAGAGACTTGCCTGAGTTCAGCATAGGCTTCTGGGCACTGGTGGCCACTTCTCCACTTGTCAGGAGTCTGGGATGAGACTCTTTAATTAATCTCTTCTTTTATGTGAGCTGATAATTAACAGGTAATACTTAATAAGAAATTAAGTAGGTGGTTTTTCTGAAAAATATTGACATTTGAGCCTTGAAGAAAAAAACGCCATTTCTCTTTTGAAAATAACTCCAGGTAACAGCTGTGCCAAATCCAGCTAAGTTGCTGTATGGTGGCTTAGCGTGCAGTAACAGGAAGTGACTTACTCTTTTGGGGATAAACCTCACATTATGAAAATGCATTTAATTGAAGATATCTTCTTTGACAAACAATCTCTTTGTGAAAAGTATCCTGCCAAACAACTTTCTGATGTCATATCTCCCCCAGCTTTTCTACAACAAGAGGACAGTCTCTGCTGCCCTCACTTCTTGGCCTTATAGCGTGGAAGTCCTTGGTGGGTGATGGCTCTGTTGGCTCTGACTGGAGCTCTTTCACTCCCACCTTGTCCCTCCTTTCTATCTTTTTTTCTTCTCCACTCTCACCAGTGCTCTCATTTGATAGATAATTATTGAGCACTTGTGTGTAAGTGTTCTAGGGATTTGGGAATGGCTACTATGGAGATGGTCCCTACCCTCTTCCTAGGAGGAAGGACAGAGATTAGACAGTCTGCTACACAGTTACTCTTTTAATTCTATGGTGAGTTCTATGAAGAAGTATAAGCATTATTAAAAGATCTGTTAAGCAGATCTGACTCTTGCAGGAGGATCCAGAATAGTGTCCTGCAAGAGTGATGTTTGAGAACTATTTAAAAGATGTGGGCAGGGCAAAGAAAAACTGTAAGGATAGTCCAGTTTCCAAGGCTACTAACAGTGGGGCATCATAATCTGAGGGGGGAAGGAATGAGGTGATACTAGAACTTGAGATGAGATCTGTGTGGACAGGACCAACTGAATGGAGTTGTGACCTTTATTGAAGGACAAAGAGCCCATATAAACCCTGAAGGGAGAGAACTGAAAGAATAAAGAATAAATATCCCACTCTGACACTTCTTTCCCACTCTGATCTCCTGCCAGTGTCCCTTTACCCCACTGACTCATTGGTCAAATCTAACCAAAATCTAGAGAATAAGGGAGCCAAGTGATAGAGCCCATACATGGTAGCCTCTTGGGGCACAGAGCAGGGTGGAAAGAAAAGAGAATGGATCTGGAGAGGAATAGCCACCACAAGTATTTTGGCATTTAATCTAAGAGCAATGGGAAGTCATGAAAAGATTTTGAACATGGAGATACACGGTCAGATTTGTGTTTTACAATGATTCTGGCAATACATTGGTAGCAAGTGAGGGGATACAAGGAAACTATTTCAGCAGGCATAGGAATATCCAGAGGAGATGTAGTCTAGGCTAGATGGTGGATATATCTGAAATCAGTTCAAGAGTGAAATAGCAGTTTAGTGATGAGTTGCCTATGGGGAGGGGCATGGCGAGGAGGTAGAACATGTGTCTAAGATGACCTCCAGTTTTCTGAGTAGGAGATGCTGCCTTTGCTAAGAAAAGAGACACTGGAGCAACCCCAGGGTTATGGATAAGATCTTGTGTTCAGGCTTAAAGCTACTGAGTTTAAGGTACCTACTCATCATCTTAGAAGCCAGAACAAGAGCCTGGGTATTAGATGTGGTAGAGAGGCTGCTAGACATCCTGTTAGAGTCATCTGGGAAAAAAAAAGTGAGTTATTCCCCAGTCTTGGGGGGAATTAAATGAGTTTTGTGAATATTCCTCCCCTCTCCTAGGAAGGTTGAGGTATTGACACAGACAAGGATAACTTCATGTATTTTCATTTTAATCTCAGAGTAAGCATTTGTGAAGAAGCTACTGTCAAGTTAGGAAAAGAGTGCTGATTAACAAAAGCAGTTCCTGGTGCCAGACTTTGGGTCCTGTCAAACTTGTCTTTATTTTGACTTTGATAACTGACTAAATGCTAGAAAATATTGTGAATTACAGAGTTTCCCATCATCTGCTCTTGGTCTTTGCTTTTACTGAAAAAAATAAGATTTTTTTTTCAGATTTTATAAAATCATAAAGTTTGAGTTTGAAACTACCTTAAAATGTATTTAGTTCTACCTCCCAAGTTCACTCCTCAAGTATGCCTTCATCTTTTTTTATATAATAAACTAGTATCCTTTTAGTAGAATACTTAAGGAATGCTTAAATGCCTCCAGGGAAGGAAATTCACTACCTCCCACAATAGTGCATTTCTACCTCATTCTTTGAATAGTTGTTCAATAAGCTGATCTGACTCTTTGTAATGTCCACCCCCCCACCATTTTTTCCCTGATTTTCTGGAGGAACACAGATTAAGTTCTCTTTCTTACTTCTTATGATCACCTTCCTGTTCTAAACTCTGGATGCCACGTTGCTTCTTGGCCTTCTTCAGGTAGCAAACCCAGCTCTTCATCTCTTGCCCATTTAACATGTTTCTGACCCCTCAGTGTCTTAAGAGGTATTTTCCAGTGGGATATTTTGAATAAGAAAATATTTTAGCTGAGATCTGACCAATGTTGAATACAGTGAAATTAGTATGTCTCAAGACCTACACAAATATACATCCACTGATACAATATCTTTTCCCTCCACTACTTCTTTTGCTATACATCTGTCCTCTCATATTATCTTCTCTTGTCAAGTCACTAGGCTTTGGGAATTTTGTGATATTTATTTGATTATTTTCATTATGTAGATGACCAAACCTATTAAGCTATTTGTGGCTTCCTGGCAAGCCTCCCTTCACCATCTTCTGCTTGGCTACTTGCCTATTTTCTTCAGGGCACCTGAAATTGGATGTGGTGGTGTCAGCAGAGGCAGTCTCTCTGATGTATGCTGGGCTGACAACACTAGATCTGGTATTAAGAAACATTTAAAGGAGTATTCTCTTTGCCAACGAGTTCTTAGCAACTTTCTATTGTGAAATTAGATGAAAAATGTATGTTTCTATGTTTAAAACAACCTATTAAAAGCTTCTCTTGGTAGCTCCAAATCTGAGCCTCCTGGTTTGCTGATTCTCTGAGGGACATGTTAGCGCTAAGTGGCCTTTTGTGTTTCCTGACAAAAGTGATAGCTGGAAGAACTAAAGAATCCTTGGGATCATTCAGCAGTGGTTCTCTAGTAATAACACAAAAGGAGGACTATTATATCTATTTTATGGACAAGGAAACTGAGGGGAAGATGAGATAGATAACTTGCCTAGTATCAAAGAGCTAGAAAGTGGCAGAGGCATTTACCATAATTGATTTCAACAGTCTGTTTACTTCTCTACATACCTGAGTAGAATGCCCATTATTTTTTTTTCATTTTATGCCCAGCACCTACAGGGTGCTGAGTATATAGTAGGTGCTCAATTAAAAGTGTATTGTATGAATGATAAATGCTGGAGAGGGTGTGGAGAAAAGGGAACCCTCTTACACTGTTGGTGGGAATGCAGTTTGGTGCAGCCATTGTGGAAAACAGTATGGATATTCCTCAAAAGACTAAAACTAGACTTACCATATGAGCCAGCAATCCCACTCCTGGGCATATATCAGAGGGAACCTTAATTCAAAAAGGCACCTGCACTCCAGTGTTCATAGCAGCACTATTTACAATAGCCAAGACATGGAAACAACCTAAATGTCCATCGACGGATGACTGGATAAAAAAGTTGTGGTATGTTTATACAATGGAATACTACTCAGCCATAAAAAATAATAAAATAATGCCATTTGCAGCAACATGATGCCCCTGGAGATTGTCATTAGATTGTCATTCTAAGTGAAGTAAGCCAGAAAGAGAAAGAAAAATACTGTATGATATCACTCATCGAAAAAAAAAAAAAGACAAATGAACTTATTTGTAAAATAGAAACAGAGGCACAGACATAGAAAACAAACTTATGGTTACCGGGGGGGAAGCGGGTGAGAAGGGATAGATTGGGAGTTTGAGATTTGCAGATACTGACTGGTATATAAAATAGATAAACAAGTTTATACTGTATAGTACAGGGAACTATATTTGATATCTTGTAGTAGCTTAAAGTGAAAAAGAATATGAAAACAAACATATGTATATTCATGTATGACTGTGCTGTACACCAGAAATTGACACAACATTGTAAACTGATTATACTTCAATTTTAAAAACAGTGCATTGTATGACTTCACATATAAACTTGATTCTTACCTCTGTCTCTGAAACTCACTTTTATAAAGAAGAAGACACTTACTCCTTCTATGTTGTGGTTTTAGAGATTACACTTGGTAATAACAGATGTTTTATTCTCCAGAGGAATGGAGTTGTTAAGAAATCAAATCATTAACTCTTAATTCATCCATTTACTTGGATGAATCATCTGTAGTTGGTTCAAACCACCATTTTATGTCTTACTGCTAAAATTCAACTCAAATCACATGGGCATATGCCAAACTGTCTACCCTTCAGTTCAGTGCCTAATAGTGTAAAGCCAGTCCATTTGTCAAGTGGATGGGGGTTAGTAGACAGTAAGTAGGGGCACAGATGAAGAGTAAGTTCTATCATTTGTCTGGTGTTGTATAGACCAGATAACTGGGTGATTTGTCAGAAATGTTCTCATAGATTGTGCAGGCTGGCCTAATGTAGATCTAGCCCTGAAGTCTGGTCAGTTAATATTATGACAGGGACACTTGGGAGTAGCAAGATTTAGCAAACCAAATGATCTTTTTTCAGCAAATGTTTGTGCTGCTGGAGTGATGGGAAGCAGCAGCAGTGATCTCAAAGCTCAGGCTCTGTAAAGGAATACTTAATTACCTTATGGGATTAAATATTTTATTGTTTTCTTGTTCTCTAAATCACTTTGGTGATTTCTTCTATATTTGATTAGTTGGTAAACTCTGTTATTAGAAGAAAAGCCCATGAGAACAATGTCTCTGGGCTCTGAAAAGTGATTTGAAATATTGCGAAAGAAATTCACTTTATAACTACAAAGGAATTTCAAGTAAGAAGTTGTATTACATGCATCATAAGCAAAACAGGCCATTTTGAAACTCTCCATTCTAGATCAAAAAGTTTTCAAAAATATATTGACATGGTTGAAAGAGGAAGAATCAGGCCAAGGAATTAATGTTTGATTTTCATCACTCATAAGATAAATGGTTCATTTTATCTTATCACCAATAATGGTAATATATTTTAAAGCCATCAATTAAACAGTAAATAGTGTAACATCTTACACTGAGCTAAATATGTTTTAAACATCTACATTATTTATGAGCTTGCTGCTTGCTGGAAAATTGATCTGATTGGGGAAAAATCTGGAGAGTTGCATTTTCTTGCTATTTACATTCGATTACAACCAGCAGTTGGCTTTAGGGTTCCAAATGGTACAGCTGAAGAACATAAATATGCTTTAGGGAATATGAAAAGAGATGAGAAGTTTTCTGGGAATAGTAAATTAGGCAAATTATATTCAAATCCCAGGCTTTATTCCCTTTGCTGAAATCCCAGGCAGCAGAGCGTCTGTGGAATCTGCCAGTTCTAGTGATATCTCTTTAGGAGAAAACTGGCATTCCAGTCCTATCTCCTCTACCAACCAGGTTCAGTGTGACTTTGACCAAGTCATTAACCTGGGTGGGTCGTGGTTTTTATGTTTTTAAATAGAGATTCTGCGTTGAATAACTTTTAAGTTTTTCTTTTTTTTCCTGGTCTAAGCAACTGATTCCAAGGGGTTTCAATTTCGCACCTGAGGGAAAATAGTGGAATAAAGGCTGTGAAGTGGTGCATAGGCCTCTAAGCTCCTTGTGGCAGTTACTTCATCTGTGAAAAGAGAATGATGGACTTTTATTTCATCCACCTCCTGGGAAGGGTGAGAGCAGATGAGGCAACAGTCATGCACATGTGTTTAAAGGTGAAAAGGAGTGGCCAGGGCCTGACCATGCAGGGCATCTGGCCGTCTGTTGCTGCTTTAGCCTGGATGAGTTTCATAGTTGGAGATATTTTGTCCAAGCTTCCTTACTTGTTATTGGTCAAAGATTATATGTGTGAGTGTGTGTGTGTGTGTGTGTATGTCTACATATTTATGTATATATGTGCGTGTGCATGTGTAATACACACATACATATTTGTGCTACTAATCAGAGTTTCTGATTTGATATAGTTCAGTCCAAAGCAAAGAAACCTGTTATTTCATTTAATAGTCACAGTATTCCTTTAACAAACCTGTAAATTTCTGCTAGGATTGACAAAAAAAAACACATTTAGAAAGAAAAGCTTGAGGATTCCTTTTACCACTTTTGAAAACTCAGTAGAACTTTGCAGTGACCAGTCTCAGATGTGATGAGACTAAAGCAGTCATCCAGCACTTTCCCTGTGTCAGTGAAGGGTGGGTCTCTACCTAGGAAAGAAGTCTCCATGGAGCTGTAGATCAAAGGCATAATGGAAGTCTGTTAAATTTTACATTTTAGTGGGAGAGACATTCTTTCACTTCCCCTTCCCCACCTCTTTTTAAATTTTCTTCTACAAGAAGCTCCAAATTGAAAACTAGAATCCTCACATGCTATTCAATAATCCTCACCACTCAGTCACAAATCAGCAGGGAGACCAAGTCACCAAGCCGTGGGATTTAGGTGCTTATCTGCATGTGAACCTGTATTAATTACATCTCAGGCAAGCTCTATTTGTGAATTCAAAGTGCTGCCCCCTTAAGGAACTTACCATCAGGGCTAGAATGTACACAAGTGGCTGAGCGATTTTGCTTAGTTAGCAGCCTCCTCATTTAGAGTCTCCTACTCAGGGTGTGGCATGGGACCAGCAGCATTGGCACCTGGGAGCTCATTAGAAATGCAGAATCTCAGGCCCATTCCAGACCTGCTGATCCTCAGGTGATTGGTCTGGACATTACAGACATGATGTGGTGATTTAGAACCCTTGTTCTAGATCCTGGCTACATATTGGACTAATGGAAAAATTTAAAAAAATACTGATGTCTGGGTCCCACCTACAGAGATTCTGACTCACTTGGTCTGGGATGTAGCCTGGGCATCATGATTTTCATAGCTCCCCATGCAATTCTGATATGCAGCAGAATTTAAAAACCACTGAATTAGACTATATAGCAATTCATAGCGGAAAAATCCATCACCTCATGTGTTGCTTTGGTGGCCCTTGTTACTCCTTAGTGACCACCTCCTTTTCCTCCTTCTCCTACCACAACTCGTGTCTCACCCCATCGGCCCTTCAAGAAAGATTCACCTCCAATGCTTTCTTCCCCCAGACCATGGTTCTCCTTTCCTCCCCTCAACCCCATACCACTTTATCTTTAGGTTTCTTCCAAACTGCTTATTTCTCACATAGTAGTCCAGTTATTTATACATGTTGCTTATCCCTTCTCCTAAGCTATGAGCTCCTAAAGGACATAAGCCACATCAGGTTTATCTTAGCATCTAGCAACGCTGGGTAGTATGTGTAGAATGCAGAGGGGAACAGAGAGGGCAGAAGGCAGCACAGCCCAGAGGTGCCATCTCTCTTTACATTGGTCAGATAAGATGGACACACAAAGAATGCATGAGTGGAATTTAAAATCTGGATGAAATAAAGGCAAGAGCTGTGTTAACCACGTCAGAGGATGGACAGTGGTGATACAAGTTGAAAGAGGGGTGGAGACAAGAGAGCAGTGAATATATCCAGTAAGCACTAGCGTGGGGTTCTGAAGGGAGAAGGCAGGATCCCCAGGCTGTAGAGAGAGGAGCAGAGCTATGATTACTCATGCATTCCAGAATGCTGACCCAGACTGACAAGCTCTGCAAGGGAGGTTGTCGTTTGGGGTGCAGGATGCCTTTGGTGAGTGTGACTGAGTCCTACACTGCCTTCGTTGCTCCTCTCAGTCTTCCCAGAAGTGATCCCCTTTCACCTCTGAATGAGCCAGCATGCTCCCAGA
The DNA here is from genome assembly GCF_048564905.1 of Vicugna pacos. Taxonomy (NCBI): domain Eukaryota; kingdom Metazoa; phylum Chordata; class Mammalia; order Artiodactyla; family Camelidae; genus Vicugna; species Vicugna pacos. The sequence continues at coordinate 21,952,401 of NC_132987.1, read as the reverse complement.
AAGTGGATATAAGTAGACACGCAATCAGGACGCCTGGTTAAGTTCAATACTGTGCTTAGTTCACCTTTCAGTAGATCTGAACCTCCTACTGCATTTCAACATTGCCACTTACGCCTGTTCCATATTCATGCTTGGGATTTATATCACATTTCCTTTAACAGCTGTGAAGCACTTAACAGGAGGGAGGCTTGATTCACTGCAGGCAGCTACATAGATTTCTGGAGGGCCTCCAGGGGAGGCCCAAGAAGGTGGTGAGTTGATAGGCCAGTGGTCAGTAGAGTATGTGGGAAAATGGACTCATTTAACTTTGTTGCAAGGGTCTCAAGATCCCAGAGCCCTAGACCCCAGCCACGGTTAAAGAATAGTGTATTTCATCACAACCTCCTCTCTGCAGCCTCTCTATTTTTGAAAAACAAACAAACAAGAAACATGGTGACCATGTTTTCTTCTAGGCCCATAGAAAGTCTGATATAGAACTGGCTTAAAGGGAAAATCATGGAAGGCATGGTACTTTCCATATCCTCTTATAGCCAAATTTGATGCCTAAAAGCAAGGTCTTCTAGGCCATTCCTGACCCTCAAAAAGCTGATCTTATTATGTATCATTTCAAAAACATTCTACCAGAAGCAAATAATATAGTAATTGACTTTTTAAATTTGGAAAGCCAAGGCAAAGATATCGTAAATTTTCTACTTAGTGTCCAATAGTAAAATATAGAAAGGAACGTGTATTTAAATCTCATTTCTATCATTTGCTGGATTTCCTTGTCTGTAAAATAAGATTCATGATAGCTGCCCAACTAACTGGGGGGGGTGTGTGTGTGTGTGTGTGATTCGAAAAATATATAAAATGCATTAACATAGGGCCTAATACAGAGTAGAACTCAACAAATGTTAAAATGTTCATTCCCTTCCCCATCCCCCCATTTTTATTCCTATTAATTTTTTTTTAGTGATGGTGCTGGGGATTGAACCCTGGGACTTCATGCATGGTAAGCATGCATGCATGTACCATTAAGCTATACCTCCTCCTCCTTATTCCTATTACTGTTATTCCTTCTTAAAATCTCAGAGCCAGAGAGCCTGCTGCCCAATGACAGACTAAGTGTCTTGAGAAGAATTACGGTTTCATGATGTTGGTAGCTAAGAAAAAAGTAGAGGACATGGATAGAGAGAACTGTGGAAGTGCAGTTGTCTTGGTGATGGCTGTTGCAAACAAAAATTTTTGAGTGGTCGAATGTCCTGGCATAGAATTTCCCAACCTCAACACACACATTTGTGCCTTTGACAATGAACCCTCCCTCATTTATCCCCTTCCTCCTACCCCATCCCATTCTCTAAACAGCCTCCTTTATACTTTTAGGGACAGAATAGTTGGATGCAACCTTTCTCTTCCTCTAAAGACTGTCTCTCTCTACCCCTTTCAGAGGAGAGAGGATAAAGGGCAGGCAGTGTGCAGTCTTCCTGGTTCCTTGTGCAAGATATCTGATTCAGGAACTGGTCAGGGGCTCACTTGTCACCATAGCCAAGCTGAGTGGGGCTTCACCTGATCCCCTATTTTCTGTTAACATGCCCACAAGCCACCCAATTGATTCCTTCACCCTCTTCTCCCCAACTTTCAATAAAACAGAAGGAACAAAGTCTTCAGACTGGTGGGAAAAATAGAATGGGCCAAAGAGGTCACCTAGTTTGTGAAATCTTAACACCTGATTCAGTAACAAAAGCCTTCTTGGGGCAACAACGCCCCATACTGGGTGCCAAGGTACAAGCCACATGTACAGCCACAGCTCAGTCAGGACAGGCCTTTCTTTCCCTGTCATCTCTGCAGTGAGTGGCAGATGGCAAATGATTCCCCGGATTGCTAAAGGAAAGGTTTTGATTCTTAGCCCATTGGGTTTTGTACTGAGTCAAAAAGAAACCACCTTCAGTGGGAACGGTTTTGCATTTTAGGGGAAAAAATCAGTAGTTTGGACATCACGCATTTAGATGAGACATTGCTGGCAGTCTCCTAACTTAAATGTGTATTTCAGATTCAGCAAATATGCCATCTTCCTCTCAAAGCCTTTCCTGAGTTCCCAAGTAAAGAGAGCTCCTCTGTGAACTCAGTGCACTTGATCTGTACCTCTCCTGGGACACTTAGCACCTTCTATCACATATTCTGCTTTTGTATGTGACTTGTCTCTCCTTCCTCAAGAAGAAAATTATGCCTCACTTATCTTTGCATTTCTTGTGGGACTTAGTAAAGGCTTTTATGATAGTAAATACTGTATGTATTTACTATTATATATATGTATGTGTTTATATATGTGTGTGTTTATATATATATATACAGTAAGAAACAATGAAAAAATAAGAGACTCATCTCTTTGACACCTGTAGGAGCTGATGGTTCCATAGACCCTCTAAAGTCCATACAATTTCACCCAAATTCATATTTACCACCTTGTGCCACTACTCTTGATGAAGCAGAATTATTATTTTGCAACTCCTGTTTGTGAGCAGCCATGAGATGTGAGCTTCTTCACAGATTCTTCCTTATGTCTCTAAGATCGACTTAAATCTCACCCCAGTCCCCTTTCATAAGCCAAACTCCTTGGAAGGATGGGTATGTTGCCTGTCTCAATTTCCTCATTTTCTGTGAGCCCTTCAGCCCATTCTAATCCCACTTTAGCTTCCACAATCCTAATAACACCAAGTAAAATGCCCTCCTTGGCAACATTCATCCCTATTTATCATACCCTCCTTCTTGAAACACTCTTCTCTGGACACCTGAGACTCTCCACTAAATTATACTCATGTCTCTGTTGACTGATTCTTGATGTCCTCTGCTCCTCATCATCTCCACCTCGTCTTCAAATGCTGAACGCCAGCGTTCCCAAGCCTCAGCCATGGGCCCTCTTCCACTTTATGTTCTCGTCACACTTTCATCCATATCCAAGGCTGCAGTAACATACACCACACCGTTCTGCTCTCAAATCTATCCCTTGAGCACCCCCGTCATTAAGTCTAACTCTGAATACGCAACAGGCTCACCAGCTCCTCAACCTCAACATTTCTAAAATTGAACGTGTGATCTTTTCTATAAAATATAGTCTCCTTTAATGTTCCCCAGCTGATCGAAGTGTGCACATGTGCAATCTGTACTTCTCTCCATAGGACTTAGCCACAATATTGATAAAATTATAAATTAGTTATTAAACATCTGGCTCCCCAATAATATATAAGCTCCCTGAGGGAAAGAATTATGTCTATGAGTACTTATTTGTTGAAGAATGACTTAATGAACAAATTAATGAATGCATCAGTGAATGAATGTGTCTAGAAGGCCTTCCCAATCCCATCCATACCAACATTAATAAATTATGAGTTCTCTCATAGAAAAGGAGAACAGATTGGTGGTTGCCAGAGGCACAGGGTGAGGTAAGGTGGGAGAATTGAGTGAAGATAGTCAAAGAGTGCAAACTTCTAGTTATAAGATGAGTAAGTTCTGGGGATGTAATGTACATCATAGTGACTATAGTTCATACTTCCTTGTATATTTGAAAGTTGCTAGGAGGTAGATCTTAAAATTTCTTACCACACAAGTGTCCCAGAAAAAAAAAAAAAAGAAACTGTTGAGATTGAAACTATCCATAAAATGTGAGCAAATAAATAAGGAAAGATACTTATCCAAGGGAAATGTCTCAGTATAGAAGTCAGAAGTCTCGATGCAGATTATAGTCTTCATGTTGCTTCCAGAGCCTGTTGGTGCTGGGCTTTCCCACTGCAGATTGGGCTCCATGTAATGGTCTGTTTCACATGCTTTCACGGGCAGGGATGTGGCTCTTCTGACAGTTAACAGGCCTGGTCCACACAGCTGTCTCCAAACTGACAGCAATTCCCTTGCTTATCTCTAGCAATTCAAAAACTGCCTTTTCCAGTAGATCTATTCATAGCTTGATCAAGACTATTTTTTTTTAAGTTGCATTCTTTTTAAGAAATACTGAGAAAGACTAAGATGGCATACTTAAAAATCATCCAAGCAGTTGAGCCTTCTGGAACATTTTATTTTGAAACATTTTTGCAACATGTCTTTAGGTGTGGAGCTTTAATAGTGTGAAACAAGCTCATGAAATTTAAAATCAGTATGTGCGTCACAAGCATTCGATAAAGTGAGTGTGTGGAGCACTGTGTAGGGCATTTCCCCAAATTCTCTTTTACCCAGTGCTTTCTGTTAGCATAAGTGACATGACTTTCATCCTGTGATACTCTACTCTTTGAAGGCAGGTCATGGATTTTTACCTTTGTATCCTCCATAGCATAAGCACTCTGCTTTTTAAAGAATAGCATCAAGTAGGTGTCTGTTGGAATCAATGTTATCAACAATTTGGCTTTTTATATGGCAGTTCTGCTTCTGCCCATCCCTGTGGCCCAGGCTGCCCCTAACCACAGACGGACCCCAGGAGGGCATTTCACTCGGGTCTACCATCTTCATGGCATTGCATGTGCTGGACTTCACTGAACTCCCTCTCCCCATTAGACTACATCTTTCCTGTCTCCTGAGCCACCTGAAATACTTTCTAGGAAGTGCTGCTAGAATGTACCACTCTGTGAGACTATGGTGGTGCTTTTGGTTTCATTTTTTATCCTCCCAGTTAATATAGTTATAACTAGTTAGTTATAATAATATAATAACAATGTCAATAGCTATCATCAATAGCAGAGTGCCTGGAACTTAGTAGATGCACACTGATTATTTACTTATTATAATTACCAGTGATAATGACCATTGTTAGTAATATAACAAAATATATTGAGCTCGTCCTGAAATGGTCTCCCTTTTTTTGCCTTTTTTTGTTATTATCTCAGGGAAGCTATTGTATATATAGTTATTTTGTGTCCAGGAATTGATTTGGAGTGAATAAGTCATTTACTTTCTTTAAAAAAAAACCAACAGTGTGTATGGGGGGGGTGTGTTTCTCCTGATTTCAAACAATTCAAAAGCTTTACAGAATAGTGGTTATGTAGGCTTTGGCATCCAAAAGTCTGGGTTCAGAAGCTAACTTCTGTGACCTTAGGAAACTTATTTAACCTCACTGAATCTTAATTTTCTCCTTTGTAAAAAGGAATAATTATAGTACCTAACTCATAGAATTGTAAGGATTGAATGACACAATAAATGTCTCTTGTGTCACATAACAGCACTCACTAACGTGCATTGCTATTTTTTATTATGACTTATTTTAAAAGAACTGGAAAATGTGGAAAAGCAAAAAAGAAAAGTCACATTTAATTCCATTATATAACCACTATTAACATCTTAGACTATATGCTTCTAGTTTTTTATGTTTATGTGTGTGCCTAAGTATGTTTAATTTTTATAAAATTAGAAATTATTATTTATTACTTTATAATTTGCTTTATAAATTTACTTTTCTGTGCCTAATATATACTGTCATACATGGTATTATTAGTTGCATATTTATCATATGTGTCTTCTGTAATTTATTCACTGGACATTTAGATTGCTTTGAATTTTTCATTAATAAATAATAGCAGTTTCTTGGCAAAATTTATAGGAAATCATTTAATAAACTGCAGAATATAAAAAAAATTTTTAAATAAATTGTCAAATTGGCTTTTATAAAGACTTTAATTTTATTTCCATCAATAGTGTATGAGACTTCTAGTTTCCATATAACCTTGCTGAGCCTGGATAATATGTATGGATATACTTTTTTACTCTTACCCAATCTAATAAGTTCTATGCAATATAGGGCAAGTCATTTTAATGCTGAGCCTCAGATTCCCAACCCATAAAATTAACTAATGAGTATAGAATTCAGAGATATGAATCACAGGTCATCAAGTTATATTGATTCTAGAGCCTATTGATGCTCCATATTAGAAGTGTAGCTGAAATGAGAAAGGGCTGTGGTGACACTTGGTTAACATGCAAAGAGACTGAAGGGGGTGACTATGGGAGAGCATTTCCGTGGTAAAGTCAGGACTGTCCAGATCTCCCAATGTTCATCAGACATGCAGTCTAATTCAAAGAGTGATGTGGACAACATGTATAATTAATATTTATGATCATTTTTATTGCCACTTATCTTGCTATAAAATGCAGGCTCTGCAGGCACAGGAATCTTTGTCTTGTTCACTGATGTATTTTAAGTACCTAGCACAGAGCCTGACACATAGTGGGGGTTCAATAATAAATATCTATTGAATAAACAAATAAGCTGAATGAAACTAACCTATACCTGTCCAGAGGCTGTACACCTTGTTAACCAACAGAATGGCCTCCCCGGGATGAATGTAGGTGACCCGCCATGATTGTGCCTCTTGCCAGAAACCATTGCTGTGTCCCATCACACAGTCTTTCTCAGTTATGTTAATACCTGCAGTCTGGTTAAGATTCAGGCTTTCTTATGGGAATCCACACTCTTCACAGCAATGTTGGTTGGGTCTCTGTGCTCCAACCCATTATAAATTGTCTTAATAGTTCAACTCAGAAGGTAGTATTATTCCCAAGTTCTTAGGAATACTCCATTACTGCCCCTTTGTACTACCTAGAACAACCACCTTATGGCCTAGTTGAGAGTACATTATATGAGATAACATATAATGTAAAACATAGAACTGTTTGTCTAGGCAATCTGATGTGGTGGTTAAAAGCCTGGGAACTGGAGTCAAATAATGCAGTTCAAATCTGGTTTCAGCAATTTAACAACTGTGTTACCTTGAGCAAGTTACTTTATCACCCAGTATTCAGTTTTCTCATCTGTAAAATGCAAATATTACCTGCCTTATAGGATCAATGCATGGATGAAATGAGTTAAAACTTGTGAAGTAGAAATAGTAAGTGACTATTACCTAATGATAATTATTATTAGCAATAATAATAATAATCTCATTGAGAATTTACCATGTATCAAAACCCAAATTTATATTACTTAAAATAATCTTTAAAACAACTCTATGGGCTAACCATTATTATTATCCCTACCTCATGCTTAAGGCTATTGAGGCTCAGAAAGTTTTAGTAATGCCCTAAAATCACATAGGTAGTGAGTAGTAGAAACTGGATTTAAATGCAGGTGTGTCTAAAATAGTCTCTCACGGAGAAATCTTTAACAGAATTTGAAGCATCTGCATTCTCATTGACGTTACAATTTCTAATATCTGATTTATACTCTTTTTAGTCATGCTCACAGCCCTAGAACATTTTTCAACAAACTTTTTTTTTTAACATTTTTTTCATTCAACAAACTAACTTTAAATGCATGTGAATACTTGAACACCATCTATTGGTCTGAGGGTCTGTAGTTTCTAAGGATTCTTACACTCACTTTTAGTGATTTTATTATGGTCCAGTACAGCAATTTCTGTATTTCCTCGAGTAGGATTTAACAAAATCAGTCAGTTAAATAATTAAATACAATTTAAAAGCTGTAGAAGGGCAAATCTCATGAAAAAAACAGCTTTCCTTGCAAGGTCAAATGTAACCTTTTCAGGGTTCATTTTCAACAGTGTGCTGAAGTTACAGGTACTCTAACCTAGCAGTGATTATTCTCCACCTGGTGTGGAAGTGTCTTGACACCAGCAGTAGTACAGACTCATCTGTTGTACAGTAGCTGGTTGACATGGTCCCCTGTGAGCGGATAATATCCATCTCATTTCATTGAGAGACTTGAAATTTCAACCCTTTTCAGACATCTCCTAGCAGACAAAACAACCTGAAAAGCAAGCCATCTACAGATGTTAAGCCGGACACCACATTTGTGGGCCTGATTTGCTATGCCATATTTGACAGATTATTTTTTGTATCTTTGAGACTTATCTTGTTTTCATTGAAATATACTCTAAAATGTTGTTACCTTTGCCAAGTGAAGGAGTTGTGATGTTTGGTAAAAGTGTCTTTCATAGTCAAGAGATTTAGACAGTGTACTGAGAACTAGTATGGCATGAATTGATAGAGTAGTGGTAACTTGGCAATGATCCTTTTTCAGGAAGCACATTAGAATGTTAGCTATGATTGCATGGGTTTATACAGGATTCAACTTGAGGTTTGAAGATCATATTTTTCTCTTCAACAGGTTAATTATTTATGGCTTTGTGAAGGCTATGGTATATGCTGACCAGCTGAAAAATGGAGACTTTCATTTCACTGACTGTTTGTTTTTTGGTTCACTGATGTCTGCTACAGATCCAGGTAATTGCCCAAATAATGTTTTCTTCTTTATAAGAGTCAAACATGTAAATTGAATGTTCCTTTAAAGACCATCACCTGAGCCTGCATAATAATAATTCCTTATTCCTCTTTATTTGCAATTGACATACATGTTAGAGATTACAAAAAAAAAATAAGAAAAGAAACAGATGAACTTTCTAACAGCTCTCAAAAAATGGTTTTGAAAGCAATTTTAGTAATGGGAAAGACTCTTTAAAATTCATTATAGTTTATTTCTCTAGAATATGCAGCCATTTTGAACTATGGTCCTTAAATTTTCTCTGTTTAACTTCTTTCAAAAATGATTTGCTGAATTAAATAGTAAAAAATATTTTTAGAAAATTACTTACTATGTAACTTTTGAAACTAAGAGAGAATAGTAAAAACATTTATCATATATACTTCAAATCAAATTATGATAATTATCAAATATGATCAATATTTTTATCTATACCCTCTTGTAGTATTCCCAGTGTGACTGAATTATGTTAAAGCAAATCCCAGACATCATATTTTATTTGTAAATATTTTGAAAAACTACCATTGTCAATATGAAACCTAAAAATATTAATAATCATTTAAAAAATATTATCAAAGAGCTAGCCTCTGTTCAGATATCCCCAATAGTCTTTTTGTCATTATCATCATCATTATCAGTTTCAGTAGTAATGTGTACAAATTAGGACCCAAATAAGGGCTACACATTACAATTGATGGTTATGACTATTGAGTTTCTTTTAATCTATATGTTCCCTCCTCTCTTCTATTTTTCTTGTCACTTATTTGTTAGGGGAAAAAGGCAATTTCTCTTGTGGTTGAATTAAATATGGTACTTAAAATGTTCCTCTATCCTCTGTATTTCTTGTAAACTGTTGATTAAATCTAGAGGTTTAATCAGATTCAGGTTCCTCTTTTTTGGCAAGATTACTTGCTTACTATGAGTCTTTATAGAATCATATCGGAAAGTGCTTAGTGTTTAGTGACTCAGCTGTCAGCCTGATCCATCACACTACTGAATTGCTACTCCAGCAGCAAAGACCACCAAAACGCACCTGTAGTTGAACAAGATGTGTTTATTGTAGTGAAGAGACTGCTCACCAGAGAAACAATGGGATCTCTCAGAGGGTGTTAGAAAGGACTTGTTATAGGACTTGGGCTTATGCTTGGTGATTTTAGGGAGAGCTTAAGGAATTGGGGCTTTGCTCTGGATTAGATGCTGTCTGGAAGCATGAGTAATTGGGCATTTTAGTAAGTCTTATCCGGTAGGAGGAAAGACTGAATAGAGCCTAAGGCTACAATTGGTAAAGAAGCAGCGCCATTTATAGTAGCCAAGATAGGGGGATCTTTGGTCAATTTTGTGGTTTGGACAGTGTTCATTATTTGTGTTTATGCAGATATGATTATGTAGTAGTCTTATTTTTGTCTTGATCCATGCTCACAGAGTGAACTTGTCTGATGTTTTCTGTGAAATTATTCACATTCAGCAGAAGAACAAGGCCCAGCTAATATAACAGGCCAGCTCCTAAGTGCCAGGAGCTGGTTTTCTCTTTCTTAGAATAGCCCTCTGACCAGCAGTATTGATTGGCACCATGCGGTAGCTTGTTATAAAGCAGAGTCTCAAGCTCAACCCCAGAACTACTAAATCAAATTCTAGAATTTAACAATATCCTCAAGTGATTTATATACACATTAAAGTTTGAGAACCACATTTCAGACTTCCCCATTTTAGCGAACGACTTTAGAACCAATTGATGCTTACTGCTTAGTCTAGTATTATTAGTGGTTACAAACTAGTGGTATGTTAATTTTATCCTACCTTTTGCATGTATTAGCTGGTATTCTCCTAAAAGAAACAATTTTCCAGATCCATTATTTGAGTGCCCTGCGATATTATCTGAGGAAAAAAAATGAGGATAAATTATTGATTTTTTCTGTTTATTTACTAATTTTCTGATTTTCAAAATAATGAGTTATTTCCCTAGCATCCTCCACATATGACTAAGGATATGGGTAGGGTTGGCTTTTTTTGAGTGTCATATCAACACATGGATTTAAACATAGTTGATATGTTATAATCTACTACTATAGTTATACTTTTTTGATGATCAAAATATTCCATCTTTGACAACCAGGAGGCTTTTCAAGTTTCTCCTGCATCCTTTTGTCATGAACCCAATGATCTTTCATAGATTTCTTGTTTTGGAAAAACATTAGGTGTTCCAACCTTATCTTGTATGTTTCCTGTACTCTGACATAGACCAGACATTTCTCCAAGAAGCTTGGTTCTTTCTAAGAGAGAAATGTATTTAAAGACCAAAATGTGGGCACTAGGCGTTCTCATTGCTACTGGATTGTTCATTGTTTCCAGATATTTTTATTTGTTTTGAATGAGAAATAATATCACAAATTTATATTAATATTTTTAGTTCCAATTTAGGATTTCAGGAATTTTACTTAACTGCCTTGAATTTTTATTTGCATTTATATTTTTCTTCTTCTTACTTTTCTTCTTTCTATTACATTAATATAATTTCTTACTTCCTTTAAATATATTTTTTCAACAGTATAATACACATTACTACTAAAATATGATTATTGAAAACTGCTTAAAAGTTCATTGTGGTTCTTTTTAACCTTTGTACATATGACACTAGGATGAGCAGTTTAAAATTACTCTGTTTTACAAAAGACCCTGAATAGCCAAAACAGTCTTGAAAAAGGAGAATGGAGCTGGGGGAGTCATGCTTCCTGAATCCAGACTATATTAAAAGGTACAGTAATCAAAACAGTATGGTACTGGCACAAAAACAGACACATAGATCAATGGAACAGGATAGAAAGTCCAGAAATAAACCCACATACTTATGGTCTATGATATATTAATCTATGACAAAGGAGACAAGAATATACATGGAGAAAAGATATTCTCTTCAACAAGTGGTGCTGGGAAAACTGGACAGCTACCTGTAGAAGACTGAAATTAGAACATCCTCTAAATACCTAAATATAAGGCCAAACACTATAAAACTACTAAAGGAAGACATAAGCAGATCACTCTTTGACATAAATCATAGCAATAGTTTTTTTGAACCAGCTCCTAGAGTAAGGGAAATAAATTAAAAATTAAACAAATGGGATCTAATTAAACTTAAAAGATTTTGCACGGCTATGGATAGCATCAACAAAACAAAAAGACAACCTACAGAATGGGAGAAAATATTTGCAAATGATGTGACTGACAAGAGACTAATTTCCAAAATACACAAATAGTTCATACAGCTTAATATCAAAATAAAAAGCAGCCCAGTCAAAAATGGTCAGAAAACCTAAATAGACATCTCTCCAAAGAAGAAATCCAGTTAGCCAACAAGAATATGAAAAGATGCTCAACATCACTAATTGTTAGAGAAATGCAAATCAAAAGTACAATAAGATAACACCTCACACGTGGTAAGTTTTAAAAAGTCCACAAATGATAAATGCTGGAGAGGGTGTGGAGAAAAAGGAACCCTCCTACGCTGTTGGTGGGAATATAAATTGGTGCAGCCACTATGGAGGACAGTATGGAGATTCCTCAAAAAACTAAAAATAGACTTACCATATGATCCAGCAATCTCACTCCTGAGCATATATCTGGAGGAAAATATAATTTGAAAAGATACATGCATCCCAGTGTTCAGAACAGCACTATTTGTAATAACCAAGACATGGAAGCAACACAAATATCCATTGACAGATGACTGGATAAAGAAGATGTGGTATAATTATACAATAGATTATTACTCAGCCATAAAAAAAGAATAAAATAATACCATTTGCAGAAACATGGATAGACCTGGATATAGTCATTCTAAGTGAAGTAAGCCAGAAGGAGAAGGAAAAATGCTATATGACTTCTTATATGTGGACTCTTAAAAAAAAAGAAAGACACAAATGAACTTATCTACAAAATAGAAACAGACTCAAAGACATAGAGAATAAACTTATGGTGACCAGTGGGTAAAGGGAGTGAGAAGGGATAAATTGAGAATTCAAAATTTGCACCTCTTGGGGAATGATAGAAATGTTGGCTATTTTGATTGTGGTGGTGGTTCCACAGGTATATATATTTATCAAAATTCATCAGATTATACATCTGAAATAAGTGTAGTTTACTGCAGAGGAATCATACCACAATAAAGGTATTTTTTAAAATTACTCTGTTTTAAGAGTTCTTAAAATAATTCCTCTGTATGTTTAAGCTGCAGGTCAATATACAATAATGTTCATTTGTTTCATTTTGTTTTTAATTTTTGTTTTAAAATTATATTAAAATTTATCTACAGAACTCCAAAATGAAAACCATAGAACTAAACAAGAGAAATCTAGCTTCTAACCCTATCATGTCTATCTTAATTTTCCCACCATTTTGGTTGGTTTTTACTTTACCCTTCTACTTTTAAACCTAAGCAAATACACAAACATGAGCACACTCTACTGTATACTACTATACACATAGATCTTCACCTTGCTCTTCTTTAGTTAACAGTGTTTTCAAGAATAATCTTTAGCAACATATAAAGATCCTTCTCATTCTCTTTTATAGCTGCATAATACTCCATAGTTTATTCAGCCTGTTGTCTGTTGATGGACATTTGGCTTCTTTCCTGTCTTTTGCATTACTAGTGGTGTCACAGTTAATAACCTTAAAACTAATAGCTTTTCATATTTTGCCAGTATTTCTTTACGATAGATTTCTAAAAACAGTTTGAAATGTATATGTAATTTTCCTAGATGCCAAATTCCTTGCCAAAGGTTTGTACTATTTTGCTTTCACACCAGCCATGTATGACAGTATCTGTTCTTCACAACCTTGCCAATTCAGAATTCTGTTACAATTTTGGGTTTTTATCCATACAATAGGTGAGGATTTGTATCTCCCTGTGGTTTGACTTAGTACTTTTCTTGTTATAAGTAAGGTTGAACATTTGTTCATACATTTAGGCAACATGTGCATTTTTTTCCTTGAAAATCAAATATTTATAAGATACCCCTTTTCCAGTGAGGCTGTTGGTCTTTAATTCTTCAAGTTTTAGAAGCCCTTAATTTATTAGGGATATTAACTCTTTGTCTGTAATATAAGTTACAAGTATTTCCCCAGTTTTTTACCTGTTTTATTTTGCTTATGGGATGAAGGAGGAAAAAGTATTTTTTAATGTATGATGTTTACCTGTTTCCTGGAAGAGGATGAAATGAAAGTTTGTATCACATTTGAAACCCATGGTGTAAATTAGAGGATCAGAGCTCCGGAATGATGTACAGAAATAGACAACTCATCTTCAGGCCTAGAGATGACCTGGCCCTAAGTCCTTGCTGGAACATTTTACACAACACTCTCCTAGCCCCAGGGAAATGCAGAAGTCCCTTGGCATCCATGGAAGTATGGACTTGAGATAAAATATTTTCAACCCATCAGTGATTTCTAGGGTTGTTCTCTTATGCCATATATGGATACTTTGCTTTTCATGGTCAGGTCCCATTTTAGGTCACCTTTGTACAGATCTGCATGTTGAAAAGCATTGCATGCATTGTTTCCTGGTCCCAGCATTAATGGCTGAGTTACTGCATTCTATTGAGTGATTTAGCCAGCTCCAAGCACAAAAGTGTGTTGTGTTAAAGCTTTGCTTCCTCTGTTGCTAGTGAAGTTCCTGAGGTTATGTTTACACAACACAAGAAATCTGATTGAAATAGAGAAAAAAAATCTAGCTTAGTAAGATGGTTACTTATCTGCATGGTGTCAAACAGCTGAGCTGACTGGATTTTTAAATATGGAATTGACTCACAGCCATAATGAGAATCCTGGGAACCAAGTAGGCTTTCCAAGTCTGGCACAGACCAGCTGTGCAACTTTGAGAACCACTTAGCCTCTCTAGATTTTATGGGTTCTTGGAAGTGGAAGATATTCGATCTCATCTCTTCCAACTCCTTCATTTTACAGATGAAGAAACTGTTATTTCATCTGTAAAATGAAAAGTTTCGACTAGAGCCCTTTCTGGCTCTAAAATTTCATGGTTCTTATTTCTGTGATATTGTTTTTTTTTTATTTTAAAATAAGCTTTTATTTTAAAGAAAGTTAAAAGTCAACCCAAGGTCCCCCACCCAGACATTCTGGGGTTCTAACCCCAACTCAGCAAATGTTAGAGAAGATCTTATATAGCAGAAACCCACACATGAGCAGAAATACTTAAGCTCCTTTCTCTTCTGGGAGTTAATTGTTATATTAAAACACACTGAACCCACTCTCTGCTAAATTGGTGCAATTTAAGATCTTCAACAACCTTTAAACACCTAGTTAATCTTACCCCACAATTATTCATTTATTGCCTAAATTATTGTGACTCACTAATTTATGAAAGAGAACCTATGCTCTCCAGGTCTGATTTTTCTTGGCCTGCTTTAAATTAATTCTTTCCCATTTAGCCTTAGCTAAATCTTAGCTAAGTGTTATTAACTCTTCATATTTTTCTTTTATAGATATACATTTATATTTAAATCTAATTCTTCTTGCATGTTTCATACTCTCTTCAGCCAGTTTTCAGTTTACTTCCAATAAGGATGATTTGGCTATTATTTGATTTTATCTCCTCCCTTTCTCACTGATGAAGATCTTGCTGGTGATGTAAAGGTCATCAGCAGCATTTGACAGAAAGAGTTTATAACTAAAGGCAGACCCTCCCCCCCCAAAAAAGACCATGTATGATAAATTACAGGGTAGGGAAAGAGAGAATTTCTTAGTGGGCCTGATCAATGAGCCAGCTCATCTTCAGTTGTGTTTAGACAAGGAAAACTTGGAGGATGGGGCAGGGGAGAGAAAAGATCAACAAAATGGCAATAGAATAAACTTCCTAACAACTAGAAATAGATGCTAGAGTTAATATCCCTCATTTTACAGATAGTCATAGCCCATTAGAGAAACTTCTGACCTCATACTACTCTCCTGTCTCTTTCAGCATTGACTTGGGTCCAAGTTTGGAAAATTTAGGTTATCCAAGATAATTATTTTTATTAATAAATCTGAAATGTCCTTTTATAGAGGGTGGGTGAGATAGAGAGGTCATTAGGGAATGTAAAGACACTTGGGAATCCCAGTGTACCCATGGGCTATTCTTGAACACACTAGTCTTTTTTTTTAGTTAAAGTATAGTTGATGTGCAATAGTATATTAGTTTCAGGTGTACAACATAGTGATTCAATATTTTTATAGATTATACTCTATATAAAGTTATTACAAAATAACGCCTATATTTTCCTGTGTACAATATGTCCTTGTTTCTTTATATATATATATATATATACACACATATATAAAAATATATATACATATATATATATAAATATATATACTATATTAATTTGTATCTCTTAATCTTATACTCCTATCTTGCCCCTGCACTGGTAACCACTAGTTTGTTTTCTATATCCTTGAGTTTGTTTCCATTTTGTTATATACATTTATTTGTTTTATTTTTTAGGTTCCATATATAAGTGATAATAGAATATTTATCTTTCTCTGTCTGATTTATTTAACTAAGCATAATACCATCTAGGTCTGCCAACATTGTTGTAAATGGCAGCATTTCATTCTTTTTATGACTGAGTAATATTCCATTGTATTTATTTACTATTGTTGATGGGTACTTGGGTTGTTTCCATTTATTGGCTATTGTAAATAGTGCTGCTATGAACATTGGGGTACATATATCTTTTTTTTCTTTTTCAGTTTTATTAGGTAGAATTATTACAGTTGGATTGCACATATACATTATATTTCATGCAAATGCATATATACAATATACTGTACATTTTTTTAGTTTACATATATGTACTGATCATTGTTTCTAAGAACAGATTAGAGCTTTAGCTTTTTTAACTTACATAATTATCAAAGGAATAAAGCCAACACAAAATAAGAATCAAGAGAATGTGGTAATCCAATCATAAAGGCCAGTCAAATGTGCTTACATATACTCAAGAAATCAATCATCTAAGATATAAATAATAAGTTCATTTGTGTCCTTAATTTTTTGTTTTTTGTTTTTTAAATTCCACATATAAGTGATACTATATGGCATTTCTCTTTCTCTTTCCAGCCCACTTCACTTAGAATGACAATATTCAGGTCCATCCATGTTGCTGCAAATGGCATTATTTTATTCTCTTTTATGGCTGAGTAGTGTTCCATTGTATATAGGGGTACATATATCTTTTCAAATTAGTGTTTTTACTTTCTTTGGATATATACCCATCAATGGAATTGCTGGATCATACGATATTTCTATTTTTAGTTTTTTGAGGAATCTCCATACTATTTTCTGTAGTGATTGCAATAATTTACAGTCCCATCAACAGTATATTGGGGTTCTCTTTTCTCCACATCCTTTCTAACATTTGTTATTTCTAGACTTTTTGAAGATAGCCATTTTGACAGGTGTGAGGTGATTATCTCATTGTGGTTTTGATTTGCATTTTTCTGATCATTAGCAATATTGAGCATTTTTTCACATGCCTGTTAGACATCTGTATGTCTTCTTTGAAAAACCTCTATTCAGGTCTTCTGCCCATTTTTTAATCAGATTGTTTGTTTTCTGATATTGAATTATATTAGCTTTGTATATATTTTGGATATTAACCCCTTATCAGTCATATCATTTGAAAATATTTTCTCCCATTTTGTCAATGGTTACCTTTGCTGTGCAAAAGCTTTTAAGTTTAATTAGGCCCCATTGGTTTATTTTTCCTTTTATTTCTTTTGCCTGAGAAGACAGATACAAAAAATTTTGCTATAATTTATGTCAAGGAGTGTTCTGCCTATGTTCTTCTCTACTAGGAGTTTAATGTTTCTGGTCTCACATTAAGGTCTTTAATCCATTTTGTACCTATTTTTGTATATGGTGTGAGGAAATGTTCTAATCTCATTCTTTTAGATGTAGCTGTCTAGTTTTCCCAGCACCACTTATTGAAGAGACTATCTTTCTTCCACTGTATATTTTTGCCTCCTTTGTCATAGATTAACTGACCAAATAAGCATGGATTTATTTCTGGATCTATTCTGTTCCATTGACCAGTGTGTCTGTTTTTGTGCCAGTACTATTCTGTTTTGGTTACTGTAGCTTTGTAGTATAGTCTGAAGTCAGGGAGTGTGATATCTCCAGCTTTGTTCTTTCTCAAGATTGCTTTGGCAGTTTGGGAATCATATAAATTTTGTGGTTCCATATAAATTTTAGAATTACTTGTTCCAGTTCTGTGAAAAGTGCCATGGGTATTTTGACAGAGATTTCATTACATCTGTAGATTGCTTCAGATAGAATGGACATTTTAATGATATTAATTCTTCCAATCCAGAAATGTGGGATATCTTTTCATTTCTTTGTTATCATTTTCAAATTCCTTCATCAGTGTTTTATAGTTTTCAGAGTATAGGTCTTTCACCTCTTTGATTAAGTTTATTCTTAGGTATTTTATTCTTTTTGATGTGATTTTAAATGAGGTTGTTTTTTACTTTCCCTTTCTGATAGTTCATTATTAGTGTATAGAAAAGCAACAGATTGCTCTATATTAATTTTGCATCTTGCAACTTTATTAAATTCATCTATTAGTGTTAAAAGTTTTTTTGGTGGAGACTTCAGAATTTTCTATGTATGGAATCATTGCATCTACAAATAGTGATAGTTTTACTTCTTCCCTTCCAATTTGGATGCCTTTTATTTCTTTTTCTTGTCTGATTGGCATGGCTAGGGCTTCCAATACTGTATTAAACAGAAGTAACAAGAGTAGGCATCCTTGTCTTGTTCCTGATTTTAGAAGAAAAACTTTTCAACTTTTCACCATTGAGTATGATGTTATCTGGAACACACCAGTCTTGTTGCTGCCTCGGGGCATTTGCATTTGTTGTTTCTCCCTCTTCATCTTCTTTAGGTCTTTACTCAAATGCCACCTCAATGAGACCTTCCCTAACCATTCTATCAAAAATTTTACCTTATAATCCCCCTGTACAGTCACCTGCAAATCACTCAGCTTCCCATCCCCTTTTCTTGACTTACATTCTTGTACAGCACCAATCACTATTGATCTATGTATTTATTTTACTTCCCCTTATTTCTTTGTCTCCTTTGAAAGAGGAGCTTTTTTTTCCTGTTTTTTCCCTTTATTTTCACTCTTATATTTCTAGTATTTAGAATAGTAGGTTTTCAATAAATGCTTGTTAAATTAATGAATTAATAAATTTGTGCAAGAAACTGCTAGAGCAAAATGTGGAGCTTGAAAGGGTGTCTCTTGTCAAATATGAAATGTGAGGCAGTTTAGTATCCCAGATCACCCTTGGAGATAAGGAGTCTCATGGCCCCAGGAGGGACAATGACTCAAGATGAAGGTGGACCTCCTAGCACATAGCTGAACTTCCAGCACATAGCTGAGTGGCAATATTAGTTTCTGTCCTCCGAAAAAAGATATTCAACCAAAACAAAAACATGTATCTTTCTTTTTTTTTAACTTTTTTTTATTGAGTTACAGTCATTTTACAGTCTCGTGTCAATTTCCAGTGTAGAGCACAATTTTTCAGTTATACATGAACATACATAAAAATATGTATCTTTCTTTTTGTTCAACCGTGCAGCCAATATTTCTTTCTCCCTACTCACCAGTGGTCAATGGCTTAACACTTTCCAGAGAGCACCAAGCCATAGACTGTAGATTTGCAGAAGCAGTTCTGTATAAAGTGTGGGGTTTTTTTCAGGTTGGAAGATGTCCAAAATAGGAGCTTCCTTTAGGAAAAGGAAGAACTCAACACAATACATTAAGTAGTAATCACCCATAAGATGACAGAAACTGATCCTGATATTTATAGGACTGACATTTCTTCCAAGGTCTCCAGGAAGCCATTCATTCAAGCACACTTGGGCTATGCATTTTCTCACTTTATCAATTTTCCTGTTTCCTATTTGGATTAAAATGCCTTAATTTTATATGATGCAGCTGCATAGAGACTCAAATACAGCTGCACTATTTTGAACTTCAGAAGTATTAGTCCAGTATTTAAAACTAGAAGATAATTCTTACTTCATAGAGTTGTCCTGTTTTCTCTCTAGAAAATTAATCCAGGTTGTCCTGATTTAGGTAACCTCAAATAGGGTTTACTCAAGCATTGCTCTGTCCAGTTTGGTGGCTATAAGCCACATGTAGCTACTTGAAAGGTGACTAGTCAAAACTGATAGGCTATAAGTATAAAATACACCATAGATTTCAAAGACTTAAAATGAAAAAAAGTAAAATACCCAGTTGATAATTTTATATTGATTACATTTTGAAATTATAGCAGTAATTGAATATTGAGTTAAATAATATATGCCATTAGAATTACTTTTGCCCATTTCTTTTTACTTTTTTAATGTGGTCACTAGAAAATTTTTAATTACATATGTGGCTTACATTGTATTTTGATTGAACAGCACTGCTATAGAGCAATATAGATATGGAACTGTTGCAAGCTGAAAAATACTATTGACATATATAACATATAAATGTTTAAAATGTACAGGGTGATGATTTGATACCTGTATGTATTGTGAAATGATTACCACAGTATGATTAGTTAACACCTCTATCCTCTCACATAATTACCTTGTGTGTGTGTGTAGTGATAACATTCAAGATCTATTCTCCTACAATGAGATACTTCATCTACAATGAGATATCACCTCACAACAGTGAGAATAGCCATCATTAAAAAGTCTACAAATAATAAATCTTGGAGAGGATGTGGAGAAAAGGAACCCTCCTACACTGTTCATAGGTATGTAAATTGATACAGGCACTATGGAGAACAGTATGGATGTTCCTTTAAAAACTAATAATAGAGATACCATATGATCTAGCAATCTCACTTCTGGTCATATATCTGAATGAAGCTATGACTTGAAAAGATACATGCACCCCAATGTTCATAGCAATGCTATTTACAATAGCCAAGACATGGAAGCAACCTAAATGGATGAATGAATAAAGAAGGTGTGCTTACATATATATATATATAGTGGAATATTACTGAACCACAAAAAAGAATGAAATAATGCCATTTGCAGCAATATGGATGGACCTAGAGACTATCATATTAAGTGAAGTAATCAGACAAAGACAAATATCATATGATATCTCTTATATGTGGAATCTAAAAAAGCATGACACAGTTGAACTTATTTACAAACCAGAATTGGACTCACAAAGAGAACAGACTATGGTTACCAAAGGGGAAGGAGGGGAAGTGATACATTAGGAGTTTGGGATTAATATATATACACTACTATATATAAAATAGATAAACCACAGTCCTACTGTATAACACAGAGAAGTATATTAGATGTCTTTTAATAACCTATAATGGAAAATAATCTGAAAACGAATAGGTATATGTATAATTGAATCACTTTGCTACACACCTGAAACTAACATAACATTGTAAATCAACTATACTTCAATTAAAAAAAGATCTACTCACCTAACAATTTTCAAGTTTATAATACAGTATGGTTAACTGTATTCACCATATTCTATCTTAGATGCTTAGAATTTCTTCATATTATAGCTAGACATTTGTACCTCATTTCCCCTATTTCCAGCCCCTGGCAGCCACCATTCTACTGTCTATTTCTATGAGTTCAGCTTTTTTGGATTCCACACAAAAATATGATCCTTAATAGAAATATCACAATTTTAAATTGAGTAGAAAAATTAAGCACAGATATAACACACTGCACAAATTATAGCATTTGAAGAAATACAGGCCATTTATTTTTACAAGATTGAACTAATGTGTCTGAAATGTTCTTTTTAAAGTCTCTTTTCCTTGTCTTATTTTTCTGCTCCAATACATAATAACCCATAAACTAGTTCACACCCATGCTTCAGAGGTAAAGCAAAGAGAAATGAGAGTAAATATCTGTATGATTTAAATGTCATGTATATGCCATTCAAAATCATAAATACAGCAACCTCTGACTTGAGAGAAGCAGATTAAATAAACTTCTATCCAAATGTCTCAATTTTGTTCCTGTCCCTTAGTAAAACATAAATTACAAGTCCCCAAAGCCTGATGATCTCAGAGTTGTTTTTTTAATGCCCATTACTATTTTGTTTCTTATGGCATGTCAGAAATCCAAGAAACTTGACATTTATATTGTTAGCCCTGTTTCCAAGTAAGTTGATGCGTTTAATGTCCCTAAATTAGGTAGACCTAATATCAGAAATAAATATTTTTCTAAAAGGAGTAAGTAGAGACTACCTGTGTTGCCAGATGGGAAAAATCAGTCCATAACTCTTTTCATTAAGTTTAAAAATCCAGTTGATGTAAATTATTAGTTCGATTCTCCAATTAAACAAGTCAAAATATACTAATGCTTAATAATGCCATTTCTTGATCTTTATCATCATTAAATAATATTTAAAGACTAGAACTAAGAAAGCATCTACAGATGTCTCAAAATACAGAAGGTCTGCTAAGTTTTGTGTAGTGCATGGTAAATATTTATTGAATAAATAGAGCAGTCACTGAATATCGGTTAGGAACACTGTATATGGTGTGGGATAGGCCTGCATTTAAATCCCCATTCTGTCTGGCCCATTTGAGCCTCGGTTTCTCCAGCTATAAAATGATGATAATAAGATTTATTTTAAAGGTTCTTTATAAGAGTTAAATGAGATAATATATTTAAGTTATTATTTTTATTTTTATGCTATATTAGGATAAGGCTGCTATTTTCCCATCAGCAAGTGAAACATGCACATTTTTGCTTGTTTTCCTGGTAATAGTAATGGATTTCCATAATTCTACAACTTGATTAGTGGAATGTTCACTTGACCAACTACATTTGCTCGTGAGTTGGGAGTGTAATATGCATAATGTGGTAATTTTACTTTGGATAAAGCACAAATACACTTTTATATTTACATTTCACAGGTCAAAGATAGTAATATGTAAAACCAAATCCCAGACATTTCCATTTATCCTCATGTATTTTGGTATGTATCTCTATAATTATGAATATTATTCTTATGTAGCCATGAAGCTGTTAACAAACCTGCAAAATTTTCCATAATCCATTGATACCATCTAATACCCAGTCCACATTCTATTTCTTTGATTTTTGCCTTTTACTTTAATCAAAACTCGAGCAAGAGTCCCACTGGACATTTAATTCTTAATATTTTTGCATTCTCTTTTAGTCCAGAGCAGTGTTCCCCTCTTCTAGTCCACACTTTTTATGCTGTTGACTTGTAGAGGAAATTGGTCAACTCTGTAGAATGTCCCACATTCTAGATTTGTCTGTTCACTTACCCGTGATGCCATTTTATTGTTCCTGCATTTCCATTGTGAAAGTTAGTTCAAAATCTTGATTAGATCCAAGTTTGCCAGTTTTTGCAAAAATATTGCATAGGGGATGGTTTATAGTTCATGTTACACCATGTCAGAAGTTATACATTCTCTGGGTGTTGACTTTTAGTGATATTAAGTGTGATCAGTTAGGTTCAGGTGGTGATTCCTCCTTGTGAATTTCCCCATGAAACTTTCATGTAATGGTTTCATTCATTGATGCTTATTGTCTGGTCTTATTAGTTTCATTAAAATTGAAAAAATGTGATTTTTTTTTCAAATTTTATCATTTCTTTCAAATTGTTTGCTAGAATTTATCATTTCTTTCAAATTATTTGCTACAATTATTATTGCAGCCAAAAAAAGTCCTATATTATTACTTTGAACTAATCCTTATTTCATCTAAAAGGAATGCGTAGATCTTATCTGGATCTTTGTCCAAATAAAGCAGCTGTAAACAAATTTCCATTTTAAACATGTGGCTTAAAACATAACCCCAATGCCATCATTGCACATAAAATATTAACAATAATTTTTGTGGTAGGCAAAATAATGGTCGCCAAAGACATCCATATCCAGAACCTGGGAACATTTTATCTTACTTTGCTTAAAGGGCTTTGTAGATGTGATTAAAGACCTTGCAGTGTGGTATCACCCTTAATTATCTAGGTGGGCCCAGTCTTATCACATGGGTTCCTAAAAGGTGGAGAAAATATTCCTGGCTGTGATCAGGGGAAGATATGACTATGGAATAAAGGCACAGAGAGACAAAAATTTTACTGGTTTTGAATATGGAAGAAACAGGATATTAACCAAGGATTGTGGATGGTCTCTCAAAGCTGAAAAGGACAAGGAAACTCGTCCAGTTCTCTCTTAGAGCCTCCAGGAGGGAATGCAGCTGTGCTGCCACCTTGATTTTTATCCCATGAGACTGATGTCAGACTTCTGACCTCCAGAACTATAGATAATCCATTTCTGTTGTTATAAGCCACCAACTTGGTGAAAATTTGTTATAGCAACCATAGAAAACTAATATAATTTTAAGTGTTATCAAATTTATAGCTAGACTTAAATTCCCCAAATTGTCTCATAAAAATTTTTACAGCTGCTCTATTAGACCAAGGATTAAGACAATGTCTGCCATTGCTTTCAGATGATACAAGGAGTAATTTTAAATAATACAATTGTAGGATATTTTTGCAGGAAGAGACTTTAGAAATCATTTAATCTAACATTCTTATTCTACAAAAGAGCAAACTAAGGTTTAGACGTGAATTACTTGACCCTAAGATGGTCATGTCAAAACAACATTATAATCACTCTAACACACTCAGAAGGTCTTCAATGAGTTCTGGGAAAGTGATGACTTTAACTTGGCTTCCTTGGCTTCTATTACCCACTCCAATCTACCCAATTTTGCTATGCAACCAAGTGCTAGTGAAGCCATGAGCTCACAAGTGAAAAAACAAGTACTGAGCTTTCTCTACCGTGAGCATCTAGATGCCAGCTTCACAGATGTTTTTAGATAGAGACAGGAAAGCTATGAATACTCAGCAAAGGTCCGGATTGTAGAAATCTGTGGCTCTTGGTGATGGGAAAGGGGGAATAGGTTGACCTGCTTGACCATGCATGAGTGAACTTGATTACTGGGTACGGGGGTGGCTTCCTTCAGGTGTCTGAGAGTAGCCCATCTGCTTCAACACCACTGGCCTACTTTCTGCCCCTTATAGGGCTACTATCTTGGAGGGTAGTCCAACAAACAATCTTAAGCACCAATATCCTAAAAAAGAAAAC
This sequence comes from Vicugna pacos, assembly GCF_048564905.1. Taxonomy (NCBI): domain Eukaryota; kingdom Metazoa; phylum Chordata; class Mammalia; order Artiodactyla; family Camelidae; genus Vicugna; species Vicugna pacos. Next base: position 21,927,992 of record NC_132987.1, on the reverse strand, counting down.
ACAACGTGACTATTCAGCAGCCTGAGAGAGGAAGATCAGTCAAAACAAACACACATACACAGAATAAATTCCTGAAGTAGTCAGAGGACAATTTGAACAACATTCTTATAAGAAAACTCAGGAGGATCAAGAGCAGATAAAATTCCAAGTAAACAATAGAGTAAATAAATTAAAGAAGAGGATGATGCAGTCAAGACCTTCCCTCCAAGTCAGATAATCTTCTGGTCCAAAATGTCAATAGTTCTAAGACTGAGAAACCTGTGTTAGCCAATTTCCCCAGTCACGGTTTAGACCTTTAGGGAGAAATAGTGTTGGTAATTGACTAGCCCTGGATTTGTACAGAAAGAGAATAGCTAAGATTCTCGTCAACTTCTTACCCCAGGAGGTCTTTTGCACTGCCCTGCTATCACTCGCATGAGTACCTGTCCTAGTGTCTAGCTAATGGTGTGTGTTTTGTGTGGCAAGGAGCTGAGCAGTAATTACTCCATGGAATACAAGTGAGCCGAAAGGATGAAGCTTAAATTGTTTTTTCTAATTTGTCTGTTCACTGCTGTGTGTAGCTGCCCTTTGCTGGAGTCAGCTGTACCCTTCCCACTTCCCTCACCTCCTTTCCACAAGCAGCAATTCAAAACAGCCTTCCTTCTTCCCAGGGATTTCTCATGGCTTTTGTTGGTATTATTCTTACTGTTTGTTAGCTTCAATTCCATTTTCTTTGTATACTTTCTCTACTATTGATTTTGGGAAGGAAGTCAGTAGATTATGCTAGCTTACCCTCTTGATGATGAGGAAAATGCTCTGATAGAAATGCCACTTTCCCCCCAAATAACTATGAAAATTTAATGTAATTTCCATGACAACCTAACACTTTAAAAGTTGGAACTGGATAAAATTATCTTAAAGTTTACAAAGTAGAAAAAAACCATGAGGGGAAGTTTCTAATCAGGCATAAGAATATACTGCAAAACTATTACAATGAAATCAATATGGTATTGGCCGAGGAATAGGGAGACCAGTGGAAAAGAATAGAGAATCTAGAAACAAATTTCAGTATAAATGAGGGTTTGACAGGGGTGGTATTTCAATTCAGTGGGGAAGAGATGGTTATTTAATAAATGGTACTTGACAACTGGCTGGCTATCCATTTAGGAGGTGTTAAAATTGGACAGTTGTCTAACCATTTACAAAAGTGTATCCAGAAGAATTAAAATGTAAATGAAAAAATAAAATAACTCTGCAATAAAATCTGTAAATTTATACTTGCAGATTATAGATAGGGAAATTCTTCTTAGCAAAGAATGGAAACCCAGAATCTACATTTGACTATATAAAATTCTTTTAAATGAGAAAAAATACCATAAATAAAGATAATAAAGAGATAATACATTGGGAAAAAGCATTTAAACCTAGAAGACACAGTATTATTTTCTCTAATATACAAAGAACAGTTAAAAAAGACAATCTGGCAATAAATAACTGAAAAATGGAAAAAGACTATAAAAGGGAAATTCATAGAAGAGCAAATCCACTTAGACCACAAATGTGAAGTTATTCAAACTCACCAGAAATCATAGAAAGTAAAATGAAGTTACAGCGTATTATTTTACCCTTAGCAGTTTGGCAACAATTATAACACCAAGTAACAGTCATTGCTGGCAGGGAAAAGTGGACTCTTACCCATTTCTAGTGGAAATTTAAATCATTAACAGACTTTTGGAAAGCCATTTGGCCACAGTTTTAGAATTTAAAATACATAACCCCTTCTCCCAGTGATCTGACTCCTGAGAAGCTGTCTTACACAAGTAAAAAGACTGGTCCTTAGGGATATATGGACAGGGTTGTTTACTGTAGCTTTTTGATTTTTGTTTTTTCTTTTTTACTGAAGGGGAAAAAAAAGGCAGCAAGTGAATCCTATCAATAAGGGAATTGTTGGATACAGTGTAGGACATCTACACCATGTCAGGTAGCCATTAAAAAGGTAAATTAGTGCTCTTCCAGCTGACTTGAGAGTTTTCCAGGAGGCATTGCTGACTAAGTCAAGAAAAATGCAGAAAAGTACATATAATATATGATTCAAAAAATTTTAAAGCAACAGTCACGCCCATGAATTTGTATATAAATAACTAACCTCCGTGCCTGTACTTGTATATACATATATATATATATATATGTATATACATATGTATGTATATATGTATAAATCAGGACTCATGGGGTTAACCATAGAAACTGCTTTTTTTTTTCCTCCTCCCACTGCTTCTTTAAAAGTATTCAGCAGTACTACTCCTCTCCCATCTTCTGGGTAAAATCTTTTGGCATTTAAGTTGCAATCAGAGACTCAATTCACAATGTGCATGTCCAATATCATGATATTTCAAGTTTTCAATTTAATTTAAGACTTTGCCCCACCTCTCCTAGCCCATTGAAGGCAGATACGGTTGGGGTTTCTTCCTCACATGCCTCATCTACCCTTTGCTAGATGTAGTTTCTGACTCCTACAAGATGGGGGCAGAAATGAGGTAAGAAAAATTTTTATTTGATTGACAATAAGCCCCCATTAGAGCAGCTGAACAGTCACATCCCATTAGATTTCTCAGGTGAGAGTCAACCAGCATTCCACTGTGTTCCCAAACTCCAAGGGTCACATCTTAAGCTGTTTGATGGTCTAGGCAAAGTTCCTTTTCATAGCCTCGAGATGAAGTCAAATACCCCCATCCCTCCCCATGTGGGAGTGTGAGATTCACCACTTACAAGTAACAGACGAACTCCATTCACAAATCTTAACTGCTAGGCTAGAGTCTAGAGACACTTCCAAATTCTTAATGTAGGTGAGAGGTTTAAGGGAGTCATGTAACTGATTTTTGAATAAGTTCTTTCCTTTCCTTTCTTTTCTTTCTTTCCTTCCTTCCTTCCTTCCTTCCTTCCTTCCTTCCTTCCTTCCTTCCTTCCTTCTTCTTTTGGTAGGGGGAGGTAGTTAGGTTTTTATTTAATGTATTTATTTTAATGGAGGTACTAGGAATTGAACCCAGGACTTTGTGCATGCTAAGCACTTTCACTGAGCTATACCCTCCCCCTGAATAACTACTTTAAAATTGTGCATCTCACTGTGGAAAGTGTTCTTTTTTCTTTGCTTCTCAGTTTAAACTTCTGATTTAATCTGTTATAAATGTGTGTATATGAGTATTATACAGAGAATTTTAGTATAAAGAGACATTGGTGGGACATATACTAGATTGTAAGGTTGGGTTACTTGAGAGGTTGGAAGATACGAGTTTAGGAAAGGAAGAGACGGAGAAAAGGGAGACATGCCAAAAAGGAGAAGAAAAAAAAGACTATTAAAATAAAGCAAACAAATAAACAGAGTATATATAATATGATCACATTTATGCATTTGTATGGAAGCACATCTATGTATGCAAAATATAAAACTTTAAAATTTCATAGAAATGGGAAAATCAATTATTTTTTATATCCTGTTAGTAAATCACTATGAAGTGTGAATCCAGACTCAGTATGATATTGTGCATACCATGGGGTTAAAAAAAATCCAATGAGTTCACATATTACATGTAAGTCACACATCTTGACTTGCTCTGGCGGCTAAAGTGTGCTAAGAATCCTAAGTGCTTGATGAAGCCCTGAGTACTGGGTGTGGCTTTCATAAGGAGACTGGCTCATGTTAATTGAATTTAGAATATTCACTCTGGCATTCTCCTGTCTGGAGCCTAAATTAAATGCATGGATGATAATTCATTTATTGAAATTAGAAGCCAAGAGGAATATAGATACAAAGTTTCTGCTTTGCTAATGTTGAGCCCAACCAGCTTCTACTTGGCAAGTGCCAAAGCACCGTGCTATTCTTATTATTGGGCATTGGGAGATCTGAGATCTAGTTCAGTTCCTGCTACTAACTCACAGGGCAAACTAAGGTGGCCACTTAACCCTTCTAGGCTTAGTTTCCTCATATATTCTGAGAGGCATTGCTGAGGTCACTCACTTCCTGTTCTCCATTAGTGGTTCTCCAACTTGAGTGTACATAAAACTCACTTGGAGAGTTTGTTAAAATGCAGATTACTGGGCTGTGTCTCCAGAGATTCTGAGTAGGTTCAGGTGGGGTCCAGAACTATATAATTGTAACAAGTATCCAGTTGATGCTAATGATGCTAGTCCAGAGGCCTGATAAATTAAGAATTGATGAGTGAAATATTTGCGTTTCTGAGTAAACATGGTGAATCATAGAGAGTGAAGTAGGCTCAGTACTGATGTTTTTAGGCTGAGGTAAATATCAGTTCACGCACTTGTAGAACACATGTAATTTCAAGTGCGGCAAAACTGAGTTTTTAGCGTAATTATAGTAAAGATAAAATTTATCCCATATATGTTCCCTCTTCAGAGAATGTGACTGTATAAGTCTCATTTTGCAGGAGACTGCAGGAGTGTAGAAAGTGCTGCTAGAAAATCTCTGAGACTTCCACCTCTGGGAATAGTGACCTCCCTCTCGAGATGGCCCCAATCCCGCTTTTCCGGGTGGTCTCCCTTACTCCAGCCTTCCCAGCATGTGCTTCCTAAAATCACAGCTAGGTGTCGCTCTAATTATGGAGCCCTTGGTCTCAAGGGGAGGTGTGTGCTAGGGTGTTACCAGTTCCTGTGTTCGTGGGTTAAAGCATGTAAGAGAGTGCCTAGCAAATTCTCCATATAAAAGGATCACAGTTAGGGATGGATCATAAACTTTCAATCCCAAGAGGAATTGCCACTAAAAATAAAATAGGCATGTGATGGTGTAGGAGAGTTACCTATAAATGAGGTCAGGATAGGGCCTTCCAGCGACCAAATTATCCTGAATATTGAAGGGTCTGTTCATTAAGGCAGGATTAGTGTCATGGGTGAATGGAGCACCACATTTTAGTGATTTAACTTCTCTGAACCTCACTTTGCATGTCCTTAAAATAGATACTGTGAAAACAAAACACAACGTAAAGTACCTTCAGTTTCTTGATAGAATTCTTATGAGATCAAGTTTAATGTGTAGAAAATTATTCATAAATTGCTATGTGTCATTAAACAAATTTTTACTAACAATGAGTTTTTCTAAGTCACCTTATTGGCTTTTTAGATGACACTATCATAACATTCGTATTTGTTTATAATTGAACCTAAAATTGCCAGATATCCATTCTTTTCTTAAATAGCCATGAAGAAATAATTGTTTTCTCCTATTTTATTACTTCTTCATCCACTTTCATGGTAAATTCCAAAGGTAAAAAGATTTAAAAGAAATAATAATTATAATTTAATTTATCCTTGTGTGAATTCTCTACTTTTTGTAGTATTCACTGTACATTTAAATATTTAAAATTCAGAATAGTTTCCCCATGCTTCCAGATGCTGCTCCTGTAGTCATATCAGGCATTACAAAATGGAATACAAGGGCTTGTATGCAGCCTCTGTTTTGGATTATATAGATCATGAAGTAATTGAGCATGGGTGCTCTAGCCTTTTATTCTCTGCTCACCCATCCCTCCCAATCCCTTTTTACCCCTACCACAATTATAAAGCCAAATTCAGATCTGTGTTTGGGTTGGTACTTAACTGCTTTTTCAAACCGGTTCCACTTCCCTAATTAAAGGCTCCTTTTCTTTGTAATGTGACTGCCAGTCCACACCTTGAGTCACTGACTATAGCTTATCCCACGTAATGTATGTCTGCAATCACCATTGACGGTAGCCATCTCTGAGTGCATGGACACAAAAAATAGCTTCTCATCCCGCAGGGCGCCCAAGGGTAGGGTTTTCCCTGTAGCAAATTCTCCAACTTGGCAAAATGATTATTATCGTCTCCTCAGCATAATCAGATAGAAGCACTGGACAAATGAGCAGCATTGAGTTTTTATTTTTTTCCTATTGTGAACACTTTGAGGAAATAAAAGTCTCCCAAAATGACAGGCGTTTTTATACACCATACTTGCCAGTCACTGTTTTCATTTAACATTTAAGTTGTTGGGGGAAAAAAGGCACCTTTATCCTTTAAAGTTTGCTGCAGTGTAACTATTCCAGCGGCACATGAACTATCTTACCTTTGATCGTGTTGGTAATCTGAAGACCCTTTCTATTTGGGGTTACTATGGTTACGGCTGCACGAGTGATGTGCGAGCTACACTGCTGTTTTGATAAAAATAGGTATTAACTACCAGTCATAGTGCTTCTCATTTCGCAGTAGTTCTTGCAGAAAAACAGTATTTTTTTAAAAGGAGGAAAAGAAAGAAAAAAGCCTTTCCAAAAGAGCGTGAGAGAACATCTGCATAAATAATGGTGATGGGTCATGTGTATAAAAATATTTTTAATTAAATTTTTTTTAATTAAACAGGGCATTTTGCTGAATCCTTCTCAGTTATTTGCACCAAGCTTAGCCTTGAGGAAGATAGCTGATTAATAGACCCAGGAACATATAATTAAAAGCAGAACTGTTATTTTTGGAGAAAAGCCTCTTCAGTAAGGGTGACTTAATTGGGCTGTCTTTCATATTTTTTCATTTGTCATTGAACTCTCTGGTTAGAATTTTGATTTTTTTTTTTTTTGCCATGGGAGAAATTATTACGAACATTGTCATAATCAGAAGAATTTTCATTGTTGAGTTTTGTTTTTCTTGAGTCCCTTTGATCACACACTCTCTTCACTGTTGGTTTTCAATATTTAATAGTGGTCTTCATTCACTTCTTTTGCTTGTATTATATCTTCTTTTTAAAGTCATATATATTGTTCTTTTCCACTTCTTGTCCTCTCTGCCTTTGCATTTCAGAGTTTCAGAATACAGCAAGTTTGTGGTTTCTCATCACTGGTGTTATCAGCATTCTATAAGGGAATTCAAGAGAAAACTGAATAACTTTCTATCTGCAGACAAAAAAGAAATAAGATGTAATTTACAAAGTAGTCCCTTGAGCACCAGGGCTTGCTTTGAGAACAAACACAACATTCATTTAATGTTAAGCAGCATAGGAAGAGATTGAGATGGTTTTATGCCCATACCCTAGGGGGAAAGAAAGTTCACATACAGTATAAGGTCCATGTCCTTAAATTATTTGCATAGTTATCTGTAGAGAAACTTGGGTGACTCTACTTTTTATTACCTAATATTTGGTAGAGAAGTATTGTATTAGTATTGCTGTGGAAGAAGGGAAGCTGTGAGGGATCATTCAGAGTCTTTTTATTTATATGCTCTCATTGAATTCTGGTGTGGGGGGGTTATTACACCTCTGAGGAAGTCAGAGGATATTGGACCAGAATACTTCCCATTGAAGGCAGTAGGCTTCTAGAGACTGCAGACAGACCAGCCATTTTCACCATGCAATCTGTGTTTCAAACTTGCACTCAATGACATTTAATGGTACTCAGCTGCATTTTCTGTGTCTGTCCAATTCCATGTTAAGCACACTGGGATAGCATCAGTTTAAAAGCCTCGACATAAACCTAGGTCTATAAAACACCATCATATAAACCCAGATTCTATTTTTGAGTAAATTTACCCAGAAATAAAAAGAACAGCTTGAATTTACAGTATATATCTCTTTCAGAGAACTCAAAAAGCTTCCATACACAGTATTTCTGTTACTTTCACACAGTTTTCTTGGGTAGAGAGGATCCATTTCTTAGGTGAAATAATTGAGGCACAGAGCAAGGATATGTTTTTCTTAAGATTTTATAGTAAGTCAATGAGAGATTGACACAAAAGCCAGGACTTCTATTTTCTTAGATGACTAGACTATGTTTTTTGTAAGACACTAACATCTTTGTGATCAAAATATATTATTGATTGCAGCCAACTATGAAATCAGTAATGTCCTTATTCTACCCATCAAAGCAACTGTGCACTTGAGTCAATATTTAGAACCCATAGCCACCAATTGGTAGCAAACGAAAAACTCCATCTGAACTTTTCTACCTAAAGAGTATGTCATTTAGTGATAAGAGCCATTAACTAAGTGTGTACACATATATCATCTAATTTGATCATGACTACAACCAATTACTTCCATTTTAAGAAAGTTAAGATCCTAAATACTTGAGTGGTTTGTTTAAGTCTACAAGCCTCATAAGTGGCAGAGATGAGAGACAAAGCATATCCAATATTCTTTGTCCTACACCTCTGCTGTTTCTCAAAATAGAACAGTGAGGTGCCAATCAGTCTTAGCACAAAATGAAACCCAGTAGTCAAGTTCTCACTTTATTATTGATTTCATTTAGCAAACATTTATTCAGCACCTGCTATGCACTAGGCATTGTAGGAGTGACTGAGGGAGGGGGTGAGAAACACAGATCCTGCCCTCGAGAAACTCCAGTCTAAAGGGGTATATAAATGCAACAACTGGTAGTGAGTTTAAAAGATAGGGCAGAGGTAGTCAGGCAGTTTTGTAAGCTCGGAGGAAGGGCCCCATGAACTCCTGTATCATTCTGGTGGGGAGAGGGTTCTGGGAAGGCATAAAGCCTCCTTCACTTCAAGTTAATATTTTGCTGGACTGAAGAAGATGACATGTCAGTTGGAGGAACCCCAAACTGTGTTCTCTTCTACAAGAGAAAGCTGTATGAGTAGGGTATATTCTGTTCCCATTCCAGACCACAGACGGCATGACCTGCTCAACATTAGCAAGATCTGCCTGAGCTCAGACTCCCTTTGGAGGGGTCCTGGCTTGATAATCCTGGGGATCAGGGTCAGATCGAAGGCACACACTATTATGACAGCTCTCTCCTCACTTATGCAGAAAAGAGTCACACTCATGATCATTTGTCCTCCACGCTATTCTGCACCTCTTGCTGCAACCCCTGGTCCCAGTCCTGGGTCCAGGCGCCATCAGCATAATTAGGAAAATATGCACTCTCCACACCTAGAGTCCACAGTTTAGAATTTAGGTTTAAGAGCCATAGAATTTCAGCTTTGAAAGGACCTTGAAGACAACCTCTCTAACCTCATTTTTAGACGGGGACCCTGAGTCTCAGAAAGAGAAAGTAAATGTACATTGAACAGGAACAGGTGTTCTTGTCAAGTGCAGAAACTCAAGGAATAATTGGTGAGAAATTTGGGAGGTTAAGAGAAGTTTTCATCACTTCTCTGCTGGATAATATCTACTTTCATCTCTTGAAGGCATTTTTGAGTTTCAAAGGGAAACACACAAGTAGAAGGAGTCATTCCGTTTTATAATGGACTCTGATGGTTTGATGACATGAATAATAGCATTAATAGTAACCACCATTAATTGAACTACAATATGCCAGACACTTTACATAAATTATCCCACTTAATCATTTCCCAAAAACCTATGAAGGAGGGATATTTTTATCTCCCTTTTGGCAATTGAAGCTTACTGAAAGCTTAGTGAGGTTAAGTAGCTGGCTCAAGATCACCAAGTTCATTTGCATTGCAGTTGAGATCTGAACACAGGTTGGTGTGACATCAGAGTTAAGTTCCTAACCATTATCTTACTTCAAAACAGAGTTGTGATTAGCAGGGTCTTGGCACAAAGGTCTTCCTTCAGAAATCAGAAGCCCAGTTATGGAAAGTCAGCTCCATAGAACAGAATTAGAGCAGATAAATAAATGCCTCGGGATATTGAAAGTGGATAAAGCAAGACTCCAGGTGTTCTGAGGATGGGATTTCAAGAACACACTGAAAAACCATTTGAAGCAATTGAACAGCTCTGTGGACAGCTGGGAAACAGCTGTGGCTGACAGACCTCTCTGGCTCACTGCTTTGGGGAACAGAATGTCTCTGTTTAAATGAAAGCAGTTCGTTCTCAGCAGTGCTCAAAGACAGACCTGCAGGACAGAAGTTTTGAAAGTCAGTGTCCAGCCCACACGTTCCATTTTTGTGTTTCATATTGTGGTAAATTGGATTCGGAAATTTGTTAGAGTGTTTCCTTGGACAGGAGGCTGGTTCCCTTGAGGGCTCAGCTTAGCTGACTGAGGGCAAAACCATGGGGCAGTGAGGCAACTAGTGAGTCATACTGAAGGCAGCACTCACTCTCAAAGTCGTGTAATTGCAGTCAGCACTTACACAACCTGAAAGCGGGGACTTCCTGAGGGCAAGATGCCCAGGGAGCCAGGAGGTTGAGCAGCCGTCTGGATTGAGTCCCCTTGCTCTACAAAGCTCCACAGAGGCCTCTGGGGTTAGGATTCCTTGAGAAGTGGCTTCCCTCCTTCTAAAACACAGCCAAGAAAGGGAAGAGACTGACCTCTTACCTGGGTACAACAGATAAAAAACATTGTATTGTTCAATGTATTATTTTGACCTGAAATGGAGATAGCTTTTTATGGCAAGTGCTGTCAGGTCAGTGAGTGGGCAAAGAAGTCATTGATCACAATGGGAGAACACAAGAGTGGCAGGGGCTGGTCTGATCCTCAAGGAGTTAGACACATGGCATATGACCTTCAAGTTTCATTCATTCCTTCACTCACTGAATCAACAGAATTAATTGACTGCTGCTTGCCAGAAATTATCAAAGGTATCAACGCATACACAGATGAACAACCAATACCAGTGATGACCAATTATTTATCTAAGAGGACCAATTCAAAGAAAAGTTGAGATGCTTGCAGGCTATTTCTTGGGCAGGGGTGGGAGGTTTCTTTTTAATACTGCTTTCACATAAGAAAAAAACATTAATCTGCAACTGAACTTCTGCATTCTTATATTATTTTCCAGTTCAGAAAGGATTACTGTAGAGGGCTAAAATTTCAGATATGACAACGCTAGTTCATAATGCAGTATCTGATGTATATAGCACTTCTGAAACTGGTTTCTTTTTCTTTTCTTGACTGACCTTATAAACTACTGAATTGCAAATTGTGGCTTGTATCTTGATATTATATCCTACAATGCCAGAGGTTTTTCCATTGTAAATAAGATAAATCACATTTTTATAATACAAACAAAAAGTTTCTCGGTAGGTCAGGATGCCATTTCTTACCAATTCAAGAGTGAGAGTAGCAGATTGACGAGGTAGTTAGGGGATAGAAAATCTATAGTACGTCCATACCAAGTGCCAGGCATGCAGTGATGCTTAATATGTATTTGTTCCAGTAGAAGAACTCCAGGTGGAGTTGTCTTGGCAAAGGCTAGACATGGGAGTCTGTAGCTGACGGAGAGGAAGGGATAGACTGGAGACTGAGATTACTGAGTGTGGATGAGATTGCCCAGGGAGAAGGGAACTGAGGAGGAGTTCCTGAGCAACATCTGTATCAAAAGGATGGGTTTACAAAGGGGAGAGAGAAAGAGAGGCTAGAGGGGTTGAAGGGAAGCTAGGAGAAGCTAGTCTTCCCAACACAAAGGAGGAGGGCACTTGAAGAGACAAGAAGGGTCCGCAGTGTCATGTCACACAGCGAGCTCAACAGTCTGGAAGCCTGGGGAGAAAGTTCTGAGAGGAAGGGAGGAGAAGAGGAGGCCTCACATACGACATCCTAGGCCGTGGAAAGAGACTCTGAATTCCATACTCTATCTTCTTACTAATTTTGCCAGTGTTTAGAATGGCTTTTTGTTCTTTCTTATTCTAAAAACAGTGCATGCTTATTGTAGAACATTTATAAAATACAAAAAAAAAAGGTTCAAAGAAGAAAAATGAAAATGCTCACTGCTTGCTTTTATCACAAGAGCTGCTTTGTGACTTTTGGCTTGCCCTCCTCAAGCTTGGCTTGCCCAGCGGGGCTAACCTTCCATCCTGGTTTGGACATCATCATTCCCTCTCTCAGCACTAATCCTCCATAGTGATTGAGCTCAATAATGTAGGCCAGATAAACACTGGAAAATAAACTGATTTCTTAAGCTATAAAATAATACATTCTGAGTAAATGAGTGATCGGTTGTGTGTGATGATCGTACTGAAGGTGACACACGTGGGTAATTAATCAGCAAGGAGGGCTCCATAGGCACACATATTCACAAACCCACAGCCTTCTCATTGGTTCAGGCTTTCTTTGCTAAGCATGAGATAAGACATGAATTTGTCTAAGTGACTTCTTTTCTATCAGTGGTAGGGTAGAGGGCAGGGAGGACTGAGGGACCATTCTGGCCTCATTCCCACTCAGTAACTCATATTTTGCAAAATCAAAGGCCAGGGGGCTTAACCTGCCCATCATTTTGTAGTTTCTATTGTGAGAGGGGAGCAGAGTGTATTTGTTTGCCACAGCTGCTGTAACAAATTATCCAGAAACATTGCATCTTAAGACAACACAAATTTATTGTTTTACAGTTGTGAAGGTCAGTAGTCCAGGCTGGCTCAACTGGGTATTCTACTCTAGATCTCACAAGGCCAAAATCAAGGTATTGACTGGCTGAGCTCTTACTGAGAAGCTCTAGGAAGAATCCCCTCCCAGGCTCATTCAGTTTTTTGACAGAATCCAGTTCCTTGCCATTGTAGGACTGAGGTACCTGTTTTCTCACTGGCTGAAAGCTGGGACTACCTTAGCTTCTAGAAGTATCTCTCTGGCCCTTGCAGGTGAACCCCTTCATCTCAGAGTCAGCAATGGTGTGTGTACTCCTTCTCACACATGGAATCCCCCTGTCTTCCCCTTTTTAAAGTCTTTCTTCTTGCCTTCTCTTCAGCTGCATCTCTGACTCCAGGCAAAGAAATTTGTCTGTTTTTAAGGGTTTGTGTGATTAGGCTGGACCCACCCAAATAAAAAAAAAAAATTCTGCCCATTTTAAGGGAATCTTACTTACATCTGCAAAGGCCCCTTTGCCATGTACAGTTACGTATGCACAGGTTCCAGGGGTTAATGCCAGGACATCTGTGGGGAGGTCATTCAGCCTACCACACAGAGTGATAACAGGAATGATTGGACTCATGATATGACCCCTCTCTTACTGCCTCTTTCCCCCTTTCTCTCACACAGGCCCAGTGTTGACTCTTCTCAGTATTAGTCTTGTTTACCCTTAGCAGCTTTGCTAATCTTCTTAGGATACAGGAATATGCACGCTCTACTCTGAAACCTTTCTGTAATGTCCCTCAGGGTCTGGATCCACAGGTTGGGGAAATGATGGTATAAGATATCTGCTTGTTTCATATCTTTTTATAGCAAGAGAAAAATTTAGTTGTGAAATATAGTTACATGTCCCATGATCATGACTAACACCATCATCTCTTTCCTTACAGTTATTACATTTAATGGGTCACAGTGATGTTTTTACCTCTGATTGTTGACCCATCCAAATTTTGTCTGCTTTATGGCTCCACTGAGCTTTTCTCTGGACTTTTTTCATGATTTGTAGGCAACCCCCTGCCTACCTCATTCATTTTTTAAATGGCAAAATGCTTAGGTCATAATCCTGATTGGAGAATCCTTGTAGGACAGGGTGAGTCATCTTCACTCAGCTACTGAGCACACTGCAAAGATTCCCCATTAAACTGCACCATGGCTCATTAAACCCCATTGGTGAGAAAATTGAGCCTTTGTTAAATGTTTATGTTCTGCGCTAATGTTAAATTTAGAATATTTCTGCTGTAGATACCTTTGGGGAAATTTTTAAAGCATTAGCTAAAGTGCCAACAGATATCCCCTCATAAATTCCCAAATTCGGGATCTGGAAAACATCTCCCTCCTACCCTGGTATTTATTCTCAGGTTTCTCTCTTTTTAATCTTTATATATCTTATTTATTTTTCTTTTCTTAATGCCAAACCTCGTGATCTTCAGATTATCTTTTTTATATTCTCAGTAGCTACTAAGGACTGTACTTCTGGCCTTACAGTAAAAGAGGAAGTAGATTGTTCTAGAACACCATTCAGCCATGTTTGAAATCAAGAAAAGGATGTGTGATTTTCAGTGTTTTTATTATGCACTCATATACTGAGGAAATAATCTCTTCCTACAAAGCAGTTACATTCCAAAAAAGGACTTAAACAAACACAAATACTAGTTCACAGAAATATGGTGGAATTACTGTGAAAAGAATAATTTTCCTTATATAAGAGTTATTAGAAACCCTGTACTTATACCTGTATGCCAAAAGAATCAGCTGGTTATTGTGTGGCAAGAGATGTTAAGATCTAGGGAGCCTTTCTCAACAGGAATCCAACAGGAGAACTAAACTCTACAGAAAATTATGTGAGGAACTGTTTTCCCATTTCTCTCAAAGATGATGCTTAGCTGGATGTGTAGCATGTAAGTTAATTCATTACACACAACAAATGCCTTTAGTTCTCAAGCGTTTTGGTGTCATAGTCCCTTTTGGTGTCACAAACCACAATTCTTCAAAATTAGGAAACACCTCAAGGAGTTTTATGCTTATGGGTGTTATATCAGTATTTATGTCTATCAATATTTACCATATTAGAACTTTAAAACATTTTAACGTATTTTTAATGATCTATTTAAAATAACAAACATAAACCATTTGCATGTTAAATGACATATTTTCATAAAAAATAAATTCATTTCCAAAACAAACAAAAAAAACTTGCTGAGAAGAGAGATATTGTTCTACACCTTTGCAAATCTCCTTAATGTGTGGTGGAGTAGAAGACAGCTGGATTCTCACCTCTGCTTCTGCATTCAGCTGCACTAGCACACATCACATCACACAGCCTCTGGAAAATTCCACTGTACACAGAAGAAATAATAAGAATGAAAAATGCAAGTAACAGAATAGATAAACAAGATTACACTGTATAGCACAGGGAAATATACACAAAATGTTATGATAAATCACAGAGAAAAAAATGTGACAATGAGTGTGTATATGTCCATGAATGACTGAAAAATTGTGCTGAACACTGGAATTTGACACAACACTGTAAAATGATTATGAATCAATAAAAAATGTAAAAAAAAATTTTAAAAAAATGCAAGTAACATTGTCATTTTATTCTGAAAATGGTTTTGACCTTGGGAATCTTCCTGGGTAGGTCTCAGGAGCTCCCGGGGGTCCCTGGGCCATGCTTTGAAACCATTGCCCTGGGGCATTAGGGCTGGTTTCTCCCAAGGATTCTCGGTGAAGAGGTCTGCAATCGTGTGCTTGCCTATAATATTTTCTCTATTTCTAATTCTGTACCAAAATGATATATTGATGGCCAAAATAAAATTGCAGTGTTTTAGGGCTAAATCATTCATGATGGTTTGTATAACTTCTAATTTAGAATGACCTCAGTGAAGTAACATCTAGTGGTTAGCTTTCTAGATTTGGCATTGTTCTCTGACCTATTTCAGAAGGGTTAGGTTTTCTAGTTGTATTTCTAGAACATGACTGGCAAAGCTTGACCAGCAAAACCAACAGGCACTGATACTGCTGCCAAGTCTTCACTGGGAAGATTTGGGCTCAGAATAATTCCAGTATTCCAGCCTGTCCTAGGATACCTCAATTTTTTGGAAGCCTTTCCTTGAAATCTCACTACATACAATATTTCAGAAAAGTGGAAAAAGGTATTGGACAATTTCCTGTACAGGAATTACAGGAGGAAAAAAGAAACCTACATTTTCCTCATAATCACTTTTTGGAAATGGAAAAATGCTACCTCATCTGTAAGACTACCAGCTTCCTCACCTGTCAGGACTGACATGGTTCAGCTGCACAAGCCGGAGACATTTTTGATTCTCCATGTGTCAGGAACAAATGTCAGACATACTGATTTGCAACCACAGAGAGCAAAACCACAGCGAGCTCTCCAGGGAGAGCCAGCGTTTTGACAAGGCTGAGTGACGACTTAGAACAACAGGGGTGGGAACTACTGTGTGGTGTTGTCCACAGACCCAGGCAGGTCTTGTGCCAGGTTGCTGAGAGCTACTGCATTAAAATATCATTTGAAATTTAAATTCCTTGTAAAACACTAAAAAAAATGAGTCAGAGAGCTGCTAATGGAGATTCTAGGGAAGGAACTATCACTAAATCACCCTGAAGACTTAGAAATGACTGAAAGATCATTAGGAAAGTGGTCAGTTCAAAAGCTGGCATTGGGAAAGAAGGAAAGAAGGAAGGAAGGAAGGAAGGAAGGAAGGAAGGAAGGAAGGAAGGAAGGAAGGAAGGAAGAAGGAAGGAAGGAAGGAAGGAAGGAAGGAAGGAAGGAAGGAAGGAAGGAAGGAAAGAAAGAAAGAAAGAAAGAAAGAAAGAAAGAAAGAGAGAGAGAGAGAGAGAGAGAGAGAGAGAGAGAGAAAGAAAGAAAGAAAGAAAGAAAGAAAGAAAGAAAGAAAGAAAGAAAGAAAGAAAGAAAGAAAGAAAAAGAAAGGCAGACTGATTGTTTAAGAGTCAACACATTGAGATACTGATGGGGTTAAGCAGTCATTATCTAAATTTTTATTTCCAGATATGGTTATTACATTTGAGATGGCAGAATGTTCGTTTTGATGCTGTAATAGGGTTGTAACTGGGGACAAGACTCCTGATATGATGAAAGAATTTATCAAAATATCATATTACTTCACTCTTAGGGTTTTTCTCTAGAAGAATGAGAATTAGCCTGTAATTGACCTTAACAATTTTTCATAAAACTTGACTTCATCCCCTCTAGCTGATCTGGACATTTTTAAAACTCCTCTAGCCTCTAACTCATGCCCTGCTCCGCTGGCTTCCAGCAAATGATCTTGCTTTACTGAGAAGCAACCTCACTTCAGCCCTTTGGTTGTTCTCTGCCTTCTCTGGACCTTGATCCAGCAGTTTCCCTTCTGTCCCCTCTGTCTTCAACTTCTCTTTCCACTTATTCTGCTCAATCTGTAAATTAGTAATTGAAGAGAAAGCCTTGCTTGGCTTTATACTCCGTAGGCTTCCTTTTATCACCAGCTTCTCAGAAGTGCCATCCTCACCACTGCCCCATCCATCCCCCATCACTCCTTGCTGTTTGGCTGCTGAAACTATTTTCTCAGATATCTCCAGTGATTCAATGGCATCTCTTAATCATCCACTACTCTTACCTGGGGGTAGTTGTGTGTGTATGTGTGTTCATCTACTTGAGCATGAGATTATATATGTGCTTGTATCCCTTACTACCAACTTGGAAGACAAAATGGGTTTTTCTCTAGCTACAAAGTCAGGTGGGAAGAGGGTGTGTGGAGGAGGAGCCCCAAGTGGAGCATTAGAACCTGCCTGTGAGCGATGAGTACAACTAAGTACGACAAAGGCAAAAATGACTAAATTTCTTGATAGAAATCAGAGGTTTAAGAAGTGGGATTATGTCTTCTCCCCTTCCTACCCAGCTGGTGTCTAGAGTGTTCCCTTTACACTGTCACAGAAGGCTCACCTAAACATGCATTGCTTTTCTGCCCAGCCTTGGGCCCGAGTTGTCCTTATAAACCTAGCAAGGTGCAGTCAGAGCCAGTGTGAGCATGTCCACAGCTGTTCCAAGAGGTTCTCTCCTGGGAAAGGTGCCACAGAGAGTTTTGGACATTGTGTGTAAGACTGAGTCCTGCCAACGAGCTAATTAAATGAGTTTTTTAAAAAGCTCTACGCTTAGCAGCAAAAGTGGGTGGCTAATTTCCTAACTCACCTATTCAACTCATTTGTGGTCCCAGCAAATACTTCCTCTTGTAGGACACACTGCCTGGCTTTATTTCAAAGCTGTCCCATTTCTTCACAGGGTAGTTAGGAATGCACGAGTAATAGCTTTTTCTTTTGTGTGGGACAGCGTTTATGAAGTGGAGCTCAGTTCTTCGTGCAGGAGGAATTGTGGGAATGTCAGAACAGCTTTGAACAAAACTGGATATTCAATTAAAAGCCTTTCCCTCCAAAGGTCCACAGATCTCAATGGAAAGATGCAAAGTCCGTTCCAGCACAGGGTGGACTTTGTACATAGGGAAGTGGGGAGAGAAACCCAGGACCTTACATCCCTACTTGTGAGCCTAGGAAACCCATCTGGGAGTGCAGACAAGCTGCAAGTCATTGTCAAAGCTTGGAAATACAAGTAAACAACTGCAGAGATTAAAGTCAATATTCAATAGAGCTTCTATGATAGAATTTTCTAATTTAAGAATAGCTTTATTTTTATTCCACAAGATTCTAGCAAAAGGAAAATGCTGTTCATTAGAACCCCCAGATGAAGCCTCTTTGTTTTGATTAGATGCAGGGTATTGACTCTATCCTAGCAGCAGAAAGAAGTTACTTAGCAGAGGTAATTGTTAGCCCCTTCCCACCACCACCTGCAAAGGCCAAGGGTGGTGGCAAATGTGAACAGCCACACACTGGTAGAGAATACATCTCTGCCGTCCTGCCTATCGCGATTAAGGATCTGCTCAGCTAGAATGATGAAATTGACTCTATGCCTAGTAAAATGGGATTTGGCTAATTATCATGCCGATTCATGACGTTTTCTATCTGTTGTCTCTTTACCCCAAAGCTAGTTGTTGAGTTCTATGCTCCTTTCCCTAAGATAGGTTTTAGTAAATAAAAATCTACTCATGATGGATATGGTTTTCAGCCGACTTGTTCATGCTTAGGGCCAGGTTTGACAAATATACCACATGTATATTTCATGCTTCTTTTTCTCCACTTACCCCTCAGCCGTAAGTGTCCCCCAGGGGTCTCTCATGAACTCTCTTCTCTTTCTATATACTTTGTCTAGGCAATCTCAGCCACTCTTGTGGCTTTATGTTCCATCTATATGCTTATAACCCCTAAAATCTTTCTTCTGCTTTGACTCTGTGTAGTTCAGCCTTTTATTTTCAGCTTTTTCACTGAAGTTTCCACTTGAAATTCCACCTGGCTATTTAAGTCAACATGTCAAAAACCAAACGTACAAAATTCTCCTGTCTACAAACTAATTTCTCTTGTGCAGCTCATCTACCAGCTGCCCAGGATTGAAACCCAGGTCACTCCTTGCTGTCTCTCAGGCACCAAGATCCACCAGTTCTTCATCCCAAATATGTTGTGGGTGCTGTCACCTCTGCTGTATCCTCTCTGACATTATCTTTTGTGCATTCACCCACTAAAAGCTTACTGTATTCTAGCACTGTGCTAAGGGCTAGTGATACACAGGGAAGATGAGAAACAATGAATAAGTGAAGTACAAAGCACTGTGGTGACTGACCTGTCAGAACCCCTGGTGGTGGCTGTTCAGGGCAGAGCAGGATGTGCAAGAGTCTAAGAGCCTGAATCTAGGACTCTTTCTGTCTTGGTACAGCTCATCTCTTGCCAGAACATTTGGGAAAGCCTCCAGCCACATGTCCATTCTGCCCTCTGTCCTGCTGCCTGCACTTTATTTCCAAAGTGCAGATTGTGTCACTCTCTGACTAAAACCCTTCCATTATGTCAGGACAAGTGCCAAAGTTCTTGACCCTACTTATGAAACATTTCAATTCAGCTTTTTCTCCCTCAGCATGCTTTTATACAACACAGTTACTAACCTCACAGTCCAATAGCAAAGGAAAGAACAGAAATGAAAATGCCCACTCTGCCTTAAAAATTTACCATCAGTATCATTTTCAACCACCCTCTTCTCCCCCTTTGGCAATCAACTCAGTGGATCATTTTCCTAATGATGGCTGTTCACACTTTGCATAACTTTTTCAAATATCAAGGCACTGAATAGTTTTGATGAACACAGTTAATCAGAGTGTGATTATTTACTGCCCTGATGAACTCCTGGCAGCTGCATACAAGTATGTGATATATAGTAGCCAGGCAGCAGGCTGCCAAATACGAATCCTGAGGTCCTGCTCCTAGGAACATTGACTCCATCTTTATAGATGAATGTGATCACGACAGAATGAGAGCCAGGTGCCACCACCTCTCCTTCCACAGGAGTCAGCCACTGCGACACCATTCATTCAGTCAGTCACTTAGTCATTCGTGCATCAAATATTTATTGAGCATTTGACAAGTGCTCACAGTCTCTTCTGTGATAATTTCTCTGATTTTCGCCACATCCTGGGATCAAAAAGGAGTGAATTGGGTCACTGCTGAAGGATCAGGGGGCTGGGGGGATCCTTGAAAGGCTTTAAAGATTGAATAAAATTTTTTTGTAGCAAGAAGTGTATATGTGTGTTTATGTATTTAAGGAAGGAAGGGAATGGTAGCACTTGAATGGGAAAGAAATATCTGCTCTGGTAAAGTGAACCAAAATGCAAAAGTAATTTACAAAGGACACAATGTGTTTGGGAAATTGTGGCAAATCAGTATGGCTTGAGGGAGGCAGCAAAGGGTGAGCAGGCGGTACAGATGGAGATGCTGGAAGGTAAACACAGTGCAGATTATACAAGACTTGTACCAAGGAGTTCAAACTTTCTCAGTAAGCAGCGGGAGTCCAGAGAAATCTCTAAGTAAGGGGATGCCAGATTAGATTGTTTGTGTGTGTGTGTGTGTTTGTGTGTTTGGCGGGGAGAGGATGGGTAGTTAGGTTTATTTATTTGTTTATATTTATAGGAGGTACTGGGGATTCAACCCAGGACCTTGTTCATGTTAGGCACGTGCTCTACCTCTTGAGTTATCCTCTCCCCCACAAGATTGTTTTCTGATGAAAGCTCTGGTTTGTTTTTAGAGATGGATTTGAGAAGACAAGCATTTACTGAGTACCTTATAGAGGTGACCACAACCAAGGACAAGTCAATGGCTATATCCAGCTAACGCTGCATATTTGTGTGTGTTTCTTCCCCAGTGACAGTGCTGGCCATTTTCCATGAACTGCATGTTGACCCTGACCTGTACACACTCTTGTTTGGGGAGAGTGTGCTGAATGATGCAGTCGCCATAGTCCTTACATAGTAAGTACCAGACCTTGGCCTGTGCTTCTTCGACCATGTGAAATATGCTTCTGTTTGGCGATAATTCCTAGTGACTTTTCTCTTATGGCATAGAGATATAGGCAATTTCTAGCTTTTTAAGGAATTGTTACCAAAGAAAATCTCCAATAATGGGTACAATTCGTTAGGAACTTAATTTCAACACTATTAATAAGTTTCATGTTTCTAGCCTATTGCAAGGTACTACTCAGAGGGTACTGTTTTTTTTTTTTCTCAGTGCATATATTGAGCTGATTCACTTAGGTTCCTAAAATGCATATAAATAAGCTTTCTTCATTTCTAATCAATATCATTTAATTTTTTTCCCTTAAGTCATTTTCCATGTGATAGACTAGCAGAAACCATTATATTTGTAGCAAGTTTGGCAAATTGGAGATAGAAGTTGAGTCAGAATACTCTGTATTTATCAATGCAAATGTAATGCATTATAGAAACACACGTTTTCAAATCATCACGTGACAAGTAAAACTGATGGAGTTTCAGCTAATAGCTAATGTAATTTTCCCTTCTTCCTGGAAGAATTTTCTTCTTGAGATGAGAATGAGTGCTCTTTCCTCACCTCCCCTTGAGACACATTTGTATTTAATAAATGCCACTTTGGTGCCTTTCACTATGTCAGAGGTCTCTTCTTGGCTTTAGATTAAGACCAACGTTTTGGGCAACTGTCAAGTACCCCAAAGGAAAGCAGCTATCTGATAATTAAATGTGACAACAGGATTCAATTCAGGGTGTTAATTACTTCAAATGCATTTGAAAATGTATTGTGAAGTCATAAAGGATTTTTAAAAGTCAGCTCTCACAGAGGGGAGTAGGAAACAGCAGGGCAGTGCTACTCTTTTTCCTGCCAGGTGACATTTCTTAAGACTGCCACCCCAAAGTTATCACTGAATTCCGCAACTTGCAAGCAAAAGTCTCCAAATAAACTTCTATTTCACCTGGCTACTGAGAAGTGCCTTTCCTGCATTAAGGGAAAATACCACAAAATGCAGATTAAGAGGAAAAGCCAAGGCAGATTCACAAATGCTGAAGGATGTTTTTAAAGAAACACCAAGAACAATTAATTAGAACATCAAGAATCTCTGTTCAAGAAATAACAGTGTTAAAGGAACTTCTGGAGTAAAAATGTTTAAAAATCTGCTGAGTCCCTCATTTTAACTTCCTGGGCTGCCAAGTTATAAAAGGCCAAGCAAAGCAGAACCACTAAAGCACAAATGAGCTTGGGAAAGAATAACGCAGCTACAACCAAGGAAAGGTTTGGCCTTTCCACTTTCAGCACCACCATTCACAGTGGTTTTCCATTAAAAAGGCAAACTCCAAGAATGAATGTTGGTGCTGTTGAGCACAAGCCTGTGGGGCATTTGAAACAGTCCATTTAATATCTCAGGTCAATAGGTGGTTATTACTGTCAGTGCCTTTTCTACTCCCCTACCCGGCATTTCATGTCTTAATAAAATGTTTTCCCCACCATGGCAAGTATCCCTGCCTTTCTAGGCACCAGACACTTGCCATTCTAGCCAAAATCTCATGTTTCCTAGCTTTGGCAATTCAAGTGTTACGCAGAGTGAACCTAATGAATTTCAACTTTAAAATCATGGTAACTCTAATTTAGGAATACTTGATCCAGAAACTTCCACACATTGAAATCTGCAGGCTCTTTCTTCCGCCTGGTGCATTTGGACTCCACCAGCCCCTTCCAAGCACTCTACTGAGTGTTATGTACAATAAGCTCTCTGTCTATAAGGGATTGGTTCCAGGACCCCTGCAGATACTGAAATCCACGGATGATTAAGTCCTATATACAAAATAGCATAGTACAGTCAGCCCTCTGTATCCGCAGGTTCCATATCTGCACCGTCAACTAACCCCGGATAGTTCGATTAGGAACTCACGAATACGGAGGGCCACCTGTACCTACACTGTCCTGGGTCTGGACTCTGTCCACCAGTGCTGACTGTTGCTGACCACTTCTTCTTTCACCTGGCACAACTTTCCACATGCTGTACTCTTTGCTTTTCTCACTTGCTCCTTAAACAGTCTACAGCACATATGACAATGTCTTTTGATGCATCTACTTACACACACATTCTGTCTCCTTTTAATGCCACATCCCTATGCTCTCTCTTCCAAGTATCTTCTAGTTCACATGGAAGAGCCCTATTCAAGTTTTCCATGACTTTCAGACCAGAAGTTCAAACCTTTGTCTCTCTATTTTTCTCTTCCTTCACTCTAAACTTTGCACAGTGCCCAGACACAACTCTCTGGCTTGTAACCTGACTTTGTTTACACACACAAAGCTGTCTCCTTCCCAACTTCTGTTTCTTCCTAATCAAGTCATTCACCACATATCTCAATCTCCTCTTTCAGGAACCACTAGGCCACCTGCTACGCCCCTACTCCACTCCTATATGTGCTTCCAGCATAACAGTGCAATATTCAGTTTACACATATATTTGTGTTTCTAGATAGTAACTTTTTGAAGATGGAGTCTTTGAAATATATATTAAAAGAGCAAATGAAAATGTCTTCTGTATTATTCCTTTCTCAGTTCCACCTTTGTGTGGTTTTGAAATTCAAGAATAGAGATAGACCTTTTATTGTATCATGGAAAAGAAAAGTTACACATTTTGATGTGAAATCAAGGAAAGAACCTAAATCACTGACCACTGTGGCCTTGACAGTGCCTCCAAAGCCTCTTTGAAATGGCCACACACATTTCATTCACCCTCCCATCTTCCACCAGCAAACCTCCTTGTTTAAGAACTATCTTCTTGGTATTTTAAAATTTTTTTCATTTTTAGTGTTATGACAGTACTGTGCTCTAGTATTTTTCATTCAAATACACAGTAACCTAGCCACATTTTAGATTAAATCAGCTTTTCTGTGCTAGTCTATGAAGTAAATAACTCATTATAATACTGTTTCTTAGGTTAAATGTGCTCTGAATTTCAGACAACTAAGGTACAATTGAATTTTATGACTGCAACTTTTACACACAGCAGTGGGTGTTAGATGGTGCATTATGTCTTAAAAAGATCCAGAATTGTTTATTTTAAATTAAAAGTAACTTTATTTAATAAAAGTTTTGAAGTTAGGTTGTCTCTGATCCATACTGTTATTTCAAGTATATAGGGAGTATCATGCCCAAATATGTCATGCGTCTAGGTTCATGAGTGAATGAATTCCATGTGACGGATTTGCATTTCTAAAAATTGTTTAATAGGCTATGAAGGAAGGCAAAGATATATTAAATATGTCTTGAAGTGTATGTGTTCCCAAAACCTGAACAAAGATCTTACTTTCAGAAGCATCATGGCAAAGTAGAAAGAGCCCTAGATTTAAGTCAAAAGAGCTGATGTCAGGATTGCCGTAAATTAAGGGTGCGATTATTACAGTTGACATGAAACCAACCCAAACTGGACTAAACACAAAAGGAATTTGTGTTGACTCATGAAATTGAGCAGCTGGAGTAGAAATGGCTCAGGCTGGGGAGGGTATAGCTCAGTGGTAGAGGGCATGCTTGGCATGCTTAGCATGCATGAGGTCCTGAGTTCAATCCCCAGTACTGCCACTGAAATAAATAAATAAATAAATAAATAAATAAACAAACAAACAAACAAACCTAATTACCTTCCTCACCCTGCAAGAAAAAAAAAAAAGGCAAAATGGCTCAGGAAAGGATCCAGTGAAATACACAGGATCCTCTCCTTATGCAGCTTCTTCAGGGTTACCTCCCTCACCTGGTCACAAGATGGCTGCCAGCATCTCCCTGGGCTGTATCTCTCTTCAGGAGAATAGAGCAGGAATCTTTGGCCCATTATTCCCAGCCCAAATCTTAGCACATCTTTCAGATTCTTATGCTGTTTCCAGACCCACTTGTGGCAGGGGAAATGTGCGGTATTTATTGTTTCAGGTCTAAGTCACATTCTTCATGAGTTGAAGGCAATAATTGGTTTTACTTGGAAGCACATGAACTGAGCCTGGGCAAAAGTGGGGTTACTGCTGAGAGTGCCACAAAAAGGAGAAGTGGATGCTGCTTAGAAACAAAACAAAACCTAAAAGACCATGACAGTGACTTTATATGGCCCAAAACTCTTCAAGCTTGTTTCCTTACCTATAATATGTAAGAACAGTTGTTCTATATACGTTACAAAATTATCCTGGGCAATAAATAAAGCAATATAGTTGGAAAGGCTCTATAATCTATATAATCTACATAGTCTATGCTTGTAAGTATATGCTTAGTATAATTTATACAGTCATTTATATCAATATCCTTCATTCTACTTACACAGTTCTCTCTGGTTTCATTGAAATGACTAAAGATAGACCTGCTTCTAGTGAAGCATTCCTTCTTAAATATGGTATTTTATGATCCAAGGAATAGGAGAATAACAATTTTTACATGTGATTTCCCCCATTAGGAATGAACCACTTAGTTAAGGCATCCTGTTTGAAGCTAATAAATCAAGAACTAGAGGTTGAAATGTATTACTTAAAGTTATACAGGTATTCACACCAAAACTGATATCACTTGTGGAAGTTAATTGGTGGGGAGAGAGGGAAAGACAGGACTGTTACCTAAAAGGCCACATCTCTCATAGTAAGAAATCAATATATGCATGTGAAGTTGATAAATCAAGAAATGGAGGTTATATATATTATTTAGGGTCATAGGGCAGCTATTGGAAGAAATAAATATATAAATGGTTAAAAGGAGATACTTTTGCTATGTAGGACCATGATAAAGGGGGAAAAGATAATTTAATTCTTTATTTTAAATCCTTTCATACTGTCTGAATATTTGTATGTGTTTGAATTATATTTATCCAAACTATTCTTCAGGTGATCAAATATCAAAAGTAGAAACTATAAAAAAAAAAAGGCAATTTATTTGATGGCAATAGAGTTAGGAAATCCTAGCAGGCAAAAGTCACTAAAAACAAAATTAAATGAGGAAGGATAAATCAAGGAAAGCAGTTTCAACACACATGTCGATAGGTTAATGGTCTTTATAATATACGTAATGAATTGTTCATCTTTTTAACATACCAAACGTACTAGTAATGTTACCTGAGGTAAAGTACTTAATCTCTCTGTACCCCAGACGCGTCATTTATAAAATAGAGATGGTAACAGCACTTACCTTGTTGGGTGGGATTAAACGTAAAACGCTTGGAACAGGGCGTGGCTCATAACACTCAGTAAATATTAGATGTTAGCTACTGCTGTTACTCCTCTTATAAAAGACCAATAAAGAAAAGGTAAGCATAATAGAAAAATGGACAAAGGATATAAGTAGATAATGAGCAAGCGAAGAAACATAAATGGCCAATACTCTACTAAATAAGATCAGCTTTACTAGTAATAAAACAAATTAAACCAACAGTGGAGTATCTGTTTTGCCTCCCAAATCTTCAAATTTTCAGAACTCAACCTCCCCCCTAAAAAAACAACAAAAAACCAAAACCACATCAGTCATAATTGGGGTAAATCAAAGTTTAGGGAAATGTGAGCGTTCCTACATTACTAGTGAAAGAGAAGAGGGATGAAACTTTTACAAAGGCCATATGGCAGCATTTATAGAGTCATTAGAATTTGTGAATCCTTCCATCCATTTATTTCATTTCTAGAAACTTATCCTAAGAAGAAATTAGGGGCATGTGCAAAAACTTCTCCATGAAGATGAGTGCACTGATTTAAGCAAGAAGTTGTACATAAGTTACTAGATGGTTAAGTAAATTAGAATATACTAATATCATGAAATCCTATGCAGACATCCAAAAAGATAGAAAAAAAAGTATTAATGTTAAAAGACATTCACAATACATTTTTAAAGAAAATGGGAAAATTTTAAAATGATGTATACTATTTTGGTTCAAAAAAATCAGAGCCAAATTCATGTGTATGCATGCAAGGGTGTGTGTATAACACATTACAAGTATAATTTGTATGTAAAATATTAAGTGTTAGGTGGGAGTCACAGGTGATTTTTATTTTCTTCTTTTTGCTCATATGTATTTATTGGGAATAGATTAAAGTACTTATGATCAACTCTGGTCCAAAGAATCCTCCATTAACATACTTGATAATTGGCAATCTTCATTTAAATGCAGATGCTACAGAGGTTTAAGTCTGAAATATTTTTCTACCAATGAAATAGGAGAAAGATGTTGAGTGTTCTCAGCCGTTTATCCACAAAACTGAAATATTGCCAGCATTGTACTGAAACATCTTCTTGTGAAATAATTCCATAGTTTGTAAATATCTCCAGATTTTCTCAGAGATAAAATAAGAACCTCATTAAACAGTTGACTCTTGGATGACAGCAAATACATACTAGGTGCCTTTATTGTCTGTTAAGCAAATGTTTCTAAGAAAACTCAATGCAGATTATTAAAAGAGAGGGAGAAATGAAGCACTGATTATCTCTTTTTTGAGTAAGAGTGTTAAGCTGGTTAGAGGTTCTTGCTAGAAAATGTCATTTAAAGTGTGTAACTGCCAAATGCTTGGCACTTAGAGTGAGTGACATTTTGAAAGACCACATTTCTTATAGCCCATACATCTTAAGGGAAATTTAACATGAAAATTAATGGGATGGCTGTGAGGCTCATGCAACTAAGAAGAACCCTGAGATGTCATCCAGCTGTTCAACAGAAATGCACTAAGGATCTGTATGTGCCAGATGTTATGCCGAGTGTTGGTGATACAGCTGGATGGGCAGGCACAGTCACTGGTCCCTGCCTCAACTCCTCACTGAAGTAGGGAAATGTTACCTATAGCAGGACTTAATATGTGCAACAAAAACTTGCTCTAAAAATTACCCCAGAAAATAGCTGTGTAGGGATTGGTTCTAAACATACATCACTAAGGAAATCTATTATTTCTCTAGGTACCATCATCTCTAAGTAGATTACAAGCTCCTTGAAGGCAAGTTATACTTTTCTCCAACCCCCATGACATGCAGCTAATTGTCTGGAAGGTTCTCAAATAATCACTGAATGAGTGAGATAATATAGCCTTTCAAATACAGGTGGGGACATTTTACTAATCCTCTCATTAAAATCCAGAGGATGGATGTTTAATATTCTTCATACTACTTCTTTCAAATATTTGGAAAGCCTTGTTAGTTATCCTCATTAGCTGTACTTCTTCTCGCATTTGACCCATAACTGTACACACGGAGGTGATAAGAAGGTATCTCCTTTTGATGAGAAATGAACCGAAACTGTTATCACAACCAGAAAGTATACTATTTCTCATGGATCTTCGTAACTTGAAAACAAATTTCTTATATCTTGACACATCTTTCTGAGGTAATTCACTTTGATATTTGCCTTGGAAACTGATAATCAGCATGAAACTCATTTATTTTGATGCCTGTCCAGATACTGCTGTGATACATAATTTTTAAAAAATTATGGCCCTTTTTGCTTAAGGATTCCTTGCCCTGGCAGTCAATTCTATGTCAACTTCATTCTTTGGACACCAGGTGGCATCACCTAGCAGGAATGGGAATACGTCTTGGCATTTTAGAAGCAGCTAGGAGGCAAAGCTCAGCTGACCTCCAGCTTAAGTCAGAATGCCCAGTGTTTGTGGCCCACACCCCTGCCTGCTGCTGCAGTTTTGTTAGTTTTTTCTCATTCCTGATCCCTGCTTCCTGTTTCCTGACTATGACTGGCATCTCCCCTATCCTAGCTCTTAATGTCTCCATTCAGATTACTGAAAGTTGACCTTGGCTTTATCCTGTGACTCTGTCCTCTTGTCTCTCAGATTAGATCTGACATTTACTCACTGCTTCTCCGGAACTCAGAACTTGCTTTGCTTCATGTCAAGCCAAGCACGACAAACTGACCTGACAAAGATTAATAAATATAAGAAACCCATGTTGATGCCTTCTTATCTCAACTCCGTTGTACTTTAATTTATTGGTGTATAAGTCAGATGTAAGTGACAGAAACCCAATTCAAATTAGCTTAAGCAGAAGGAATCCACTGACCTACTTAACAGGGATTGCCCTGACTCTGGGCATGCCAGGACTTAGGGATTCGAATATGTCTATTCTTCCTTTTTCTTTCTTGGCCCTGATTCCATCTGAGTGCAAGTGTCATTTTTTCCTAGTACAGATAGATGACTGTGCAGATAGATGACCCCAGAGCAGGAGAGGATGACTAATGGCATCTCCAGGCTTATATGGTTCTAGCTCAAAGTGACACTTAATTCTCCCCATGTTTGCATATCAGCCACAGAAAAGGATTCCCACTGGCTCTGCTTGTATCAGAAGATCACCCCTAGGCCAATCACATAGTACTCCATGGGAATTACACATGGTGATTGGCCAGATCTGAATCATATCCCCATCCCTGTGGCCAGTTGCATGGACTCTATTATCAGAAGAAAACAATTGGAAGATAAGTATAATGGGCATCCCAGAACAACTACTATATTTCACAATAATAGAATGTTCAGAACATGGTGGATTAAAGTGAATCAGTTAGCCCTATGTCATTACAAACTTTAAAAAAAAGTTTCATATAAAAAGGCAAAAATTATTTTCTAAATGCAGATTTGATTTGAAGAAGAGATAAGGAAATTCCCTAGGTGTGAGAACCGAGAGAAATCAAGGCAAGAGTGGGAAGCTACCACTGTCAGTGGCCATGTGATTTTGTATAGGACATAGACCCAGAGGTTTTAGAGCCGGAGTGCCATTTCCATGTGGAAATCAGAACCCTGTCTTTTGTAGGCTCACTCATGGTAACAGATCTTGAGGAAAGTTCTTTGAATAGAGCCTGCAGTCTCAAAGGGCTCCCTCCATCACACAGGCTCTGTCCATCAGCCTTAAGAAATAATAGGGAAATTTGCCATCTTTCTGGATTTTGCATCAAAATCCCTGGCTTGGGAAGTTGTGATATAAGAAATATATGCCAGTGAAATAACACTAAAAGTTTTTAGGACTATTAAAACACCTGCCCCAGTCTTATTTCCCTTTCTTTATTTCCAAATATGCTAAACTGCTCTGAAGTGATACTATTTCAACCCAAACACATGGAAATCCCACAGTTAAAAAAAACAAAACAAAACAAAACAAAAAACCCTTCCTGAAAGTGAATTCACAATAAAAATTTAGAAGCCACAAAGGAAGTAACTCCACTATGAAGAAACTTCAGGATATTAACTCAAAAGAATAAGCACCCTAAGGAACTAAACAAAAATTACAAAATTCGAGATAAATTATAAAATGAGCATATTAAAATGACTAAAGAGATAAATGGAGTAGCAGAAAAAAGTTAGGAAAGAACAGTAAAATAGGAAACAAAAGAATGTTTCAAAATGAAAAATGCAGATACTGGAATTAAAACCTTAAAACCTTAAAAACTAAGTGGATGAGATAAATGTCATATAAAATCCAGCTGGTTAATCAGAAGATAGAGTTTGCAAATGACCCAGAATGCAGAGCAAAATTGATCTGTGGCAATATTTGATGAGATAATGGATGATGATTTTCCAGAATTGAAGAGAAAAACTGAAGTAACATATTATGTCCAGAGCTGGATAAATTAAAACTAACCTACATCCAAATATATTATAGTGAAATGTGGACTCATCAAAGACAAAGTGAAATCTTAAAAAGCAACCAGAGAGGAAAGATGAATTACTTACAATGGAACATAATTTGGATCACAGCAGTTTTCTCATTAGCAGTAATAGCTGCCAGAGGACAGTAGAATAATATGTACAAAATGTCAAGGGAAAATAACCTGCAATCAAGGTTCTGAATTCAACTGAAATACCATTCAAGGGAAAGGATGAAATAAAGAAATTTTCAAATAGACAGTTAACCACTCATAGATAATCAATGATAGAAACAGGAAACTGAATTCACAAAGGAATAGAAAACAAGGCATGGTGAGCAAATAAATTGATACAATAACCATAAATATAATAAGGAATGACTGTGGTGTTAATAATGATGATGATTAATGGGGAGGGATAAATTATGGTAGAAATAATATTATCCACTATAATATTCAGAGATGGTGAACATTAAATGATAGTGAAAGGAGAGATGATGTTTTGTAGAGGAGGTGGAGACACAGCAAAAGAGCTATTTTAAAGCACTCTAATTCTCACTCAAGTAGCTATGTCCATCAAAATGTTTCTCAAAATGGCACAAAAGAGTCTAACAACAGATAATTCTTTCCAGTTTGGGTTAGAAATGCTGGAATCAATTTATAATTTCAAACTGTACAAAATATTTCTATACTGATGTATAGAAATTAGAAATATAATAATGTATCTTTCTAATGGGAGCTGGTAAAGTACCTTCCCTGGGACCTTTCCATTTTTCTGTTCAATATTATAGGCTCTCTCCTTTGTACCCCTAGTGTCTCAAGTGTGGGCCTTGTCATGTTCTGTCTGGAGTCTGTGCATCTTTCTCATTGTCTTCCTAGTTTTGCTTACTCTGTATTCTGATTGCCTCACGTTCTTTTACTGTTAGATTTATGATCCACAGTAGGAACTCATCTGTTCAGTTCTTGCTAAGTCCTAGGAAGAGGAAAGCTCCCTAGATGGAAAGTGGGGGACATTTTCTGCCACACCAGTTGCTGATATCTCCATCAGCTGTGTGATGGAGATTCTTTAAAATGTGGTCCTTTATGTACACAAGTGACTTTGAGCCAATGTTTTAGGCAATGAACCAGTTTTGAGAAACAGCTGCAAGAGGTAGTTCTGTCTTCTGACACTAAGTCATGGTAGCTCCTTATTCATGGTAGCCTTTGTCTGGAATTTTGGCTCTCTCTCTACATTGAAGAACCTGGTGATGTTCTCTAGTCTGGGCCCAAGATGACCAGCCATGTACTAAGAGAGTGACTTGCAGTATGAAAAGTATGTGTGAGGCAGAGGTGGATACTAAGGTGCTGATATAATAAACACCAAGAAATTACTGATCCGTGAACCAGAATATCCATGTTAGCATGATAGCTCATTTTTGTTCTATAGTTAAGCTACTTAGGAAGCTGAATCATAATTAGCATCCACTTTATTAATTCACCATAGGAAATTACTGTCACCGGATTTCAAGTACCCCAAAGATCATATGATAAATGCAATTTTCCCTTGTAGGCAGACCTGTATATAAAGACAAATAACATCCAGAGGGTTGTATGGTCAGTAAGGGGACAGATGAAAGGTAGACTGATGAGTTATATGTTTATCTGCATCTTTCACACAAAAAAGGTATTTTCCCCCAATGGAACTTGGAATTTTGAAGTGGAAGGAAACCACCCTTCCCCCACCAAATCCATAGCAACATTTAGGCATTTAAAACTACTCAGAGTTTGTTAGGATAAGTAAATCTTGCTCTCTCCCCACTACATAAAGCTGAGATGGTCATTTGCAGTATTTGATTCTGTGATTCTTTACAATTCTTCTGTGACTAATCAGTCCT
Source organism: Vicugna pacos (assembly GCF_048564905.1). NCBI lineage: Eukaryota > Metazoa > Chordata > Mammalia > Artiodactyla > Camelidae > Vicugna > Vicugna pacos. The sequence goes on along the minus strand of NC_132987.1, from coordinate 21,895,851 downwards.
TCTTCTGGGGAGAAAGTGATATATTCCACTTTTATCACTATACATGAATGCCATTTGTCTCTATTTAATATCCTTTAATATCTGGCGGGGGATTTATAGTGATTCCCTCTCCTTCTCTGTGTTGTGACCAGTGGCATATATTCAAACACAGTGGCCTAGTGATGGGGAATAATTCATAACTACGTATCAGGGACATCCATGAGAAGAATCAGTCTTGGCTTTGGCTTCACGTGAGCTAAGATTTCCAAAGGTTGTCAAACTGGCTTTTATTAATAACATGATCTAAAACGCTACACATTAAACTTTTGGGGAGGAGGTTATAAACTTCTTTTAGAATCTGAAGAAAACTATGGCTCTCACCTCAGAGGTAGAGGGAAGTGAATCTAAACAAAAAGACAAGACTTTATATTTTAAGAACTCTGGGTTAAGATTTTTTGTGTGTCCTCAGGCATATTTCCTTTCCCATGCGCTTAAGCTTGACTTCTCATTCTTAAGAACCATTTATTTGAGGTGATCAATTCTGAAAATTTTCCAAGAAAAAATATATTCCAGAGAACAAGGGGCCAAATCAATATGCAATCAAAATTTTGGTCTAAATTAAAAGCTCTCTCTTGGCCTGGAGAATATAATCTGTTCATATTACTTGGGCTCCATGATGAATTTACATGGCAGGCTTATTGCAGGCTTTATGTGGGCTCTGCCTTACTGCGGCATGTAATTCTCAGGGAATCTGATTAAAACTTTGGGAAGGAGCAGCTGTTCAGCCATACAGGGTGAACTCAGGGCCCATTTTTCAGAGCGTGACTATAACGCCTGACACCCTTGCCAGCTTTGGATGATAAATGAACTGTCTTTGAATGGCCAGCTCCTGTGTTAATAGCTTTAAAATATTGGTTGTTTATGGGAAAGAAGTTGGGAGCTCTTATCAATTTTCCTGTCCCAGGGTCCTCAAATACATCATTTTTTTCATTGCCAGAATGGCAGGCAGTGTTGAAGTGAAGAGGAAAAAAATTCTTTCACTATTTAGTTTGTTCTTCATGGGTTAACAGCAAGAGTTTCTCATTTCAAAAGAAAGTGGAGTGAGTGCCCAGTGAATTCTTATATGAAGTGAAACATAAAATCCAGACCACATGCTTGATGGCATTATCCTATAGTATCAAAATCATGATGTGGCTTCACCTGATTTTTTTAAAGGTACTTCATTCAATTAAACATATGAAAGTCAAATTCTGAAGACTGTGCCAAATAGCTTATTTCCAGAATGGCAGTTAAATGGTCAGATTTGATCTAATGCCATTGATGTGAGCATGCTTTACTTGCTGCCACTAAATTAAATCCTAACCATAATATATTTGGAGGTTTATCCCTTTTGATCTTTAACCCCATCTCCACCTTCACCTGCCTACTTTGTTTTTATGGACATTAGGATGTCATCTTCTAGGTGGAGTTAACTCTCAGTGATGTGACTGTTGACCACTTATACTTTCAGATATTGTCTATCGTTCTAATAGCAGTTTGCTTTTAGCCTTTTTATTAGCATGTTTATAAGACGAAGCTATGAAAGCTAAAAAAATATACATATATGCATTCAATTTTGTCTTATTAGTCATTCTGGTAAAAGTTTTGGTAGAGGAATTTTAATTAGAACATACCTCATGTGTAGATCATGTGTTTTACTTTGTCCATGAAGTGAAGGCTGGGCTGGGAGTCTGGATGATGACTCTATCGTTTACTGACTTCATGCCATTGAGCAAGTCAGTGCACCTCTTCAAGTCTGCTTTCTAATTTCATCAAGATGGAAGCTTCAGTGGGATAAAGATGTGGGACATACATCTATCCCAATTTAATCTGTTGGGATTTTAGAAGCAAGATTACACTGAAAATATAGATTATGAAAACAGATGAGATCAATGTCATGGGGAAATGAAACTATAGAAAACCAAAGTCCAAGACATGTATAATTATTTACTAAGATGGAATAAAAGACTATTTATATCCCTAATACAAGAATAGTTGAAATTTTAAAAGTAAAATTATAGAAATTTAAAATATAAAAATCAAAATAAAGTACTTGGTAGATGAGCTGATATGGTTATCTACTTAAAAATACAGGAGACTCCCCCTAGAAGAAAATATAGGCAAAACATTATCTGACATACATCTCAAAAATGTTCTTCTAGGGCAGTCTACCCAAGCAAAAGAAATAAAAGCAAGAATAAACAAATGGGACCTAATAGAACTTACAAGCTTCTGCATAGCAAAGGAAACCATAAGTAATACAAAAAGACAACCTATAGAATGGGAGAAAATTTTTCCAAATGAAACCAACAAAGGCTTGATCTCCAGAATATATAAGCAGCTCATACGACTTAATAAGAAAAAAACAAACAACCCAATCCAAAAATGGGCAGAAGACCTAAACAAGCAATTTTCCAAGGAAGACATATAAATGATCAATAGACACATGAAAAAACGCTCAATATCACTAATTATCAGAGAAATGCAAATCAAAACTACAATGAGGTATCACCTCACACCAGTCAGAATGGCCATCATTCAAAAGTCCACAAATGACAAATGCTGGAGAGGCTGTGGAGAAAAGGGAACCCTCCTACACTGCTGGTGGGAATGCAGTTTGGTGCAGCCACTGTGGAAAACAGTATGGAGATTCCTCAAAAGACTAGGAATAGACTTACCATATGACCCAGGAATCCTGCTCCTGGGCATATATCCAGAAGGAACCCTACTTCAAAATGACACCTGCACCCCAATGTTCATAGAAGCACTATTTACAATAGCCAAGACATGGAAACAGCCTAAATGTCCATCAACGGATGACTGGATAAAGAAGAGGTGGTATATTTATACAATGGAATACTATTCAGCCATAAAAACCAACAACATAACGCCATTTGCAGCAACATGGATGCTCCTGGAGAATGTCATTCTAAGTGAAGTAAGCCAGAAAGAAAAAGAAAAATACCATATGAGATCGCTCATATGCAGAATCTAAAAAACAAAAACAAAACAAACAAAACATAAATACAAAACAGAAACAGACTCACAGACATAGAATACAAACTTGTGGTTGCCAAGGGGGCAGGGGGTGGGAAGGTATAGACTGGGATTTCAAAATGTAGAATAGATAAACAAGATTATACTGTATAGCACAGGGAAATATGTACAAGATCTTATGGTAGCTCACAAAGAAAAAAAGGTGACAATGAATATATATATGTTCATGTATAATTGAAAAATTGGGCTCTACACTGGAATTTGACACAACATTGTATAATTATAAATCAATAAAAATGTTAAAAAAAACAAAAAACAAAAAAACCCCAATATCACATTGCAGAGATGATGGCAGAAATTGATGCCACCATTAAAAACCTAAACAAACAAACAAACAAACAAGAAAAAGACTCAAATGTCAAAATTTAGAGAGCTCAGAAATCTGGCTGGACAGAAGACTGACACACAAAATAGCTTTCTTAAACTTCAGCAACAACTGATGATAAAATGTAATGGGAAAATTATTTTGTTCACAGTAGCATTTAAAATTTTAAATAAACTAGAATATCCCTAAATATTCTATTATTCTATTAAATAAACTAGAATATCCCTAAATAATAAATGATATGTGAGAAGAAAAATCTTAACTTTAGTGAAGGACAAAAAAAGACAACCTCAATAAATGAGGAGACCTACTATGAAATAGGATGTGAGGATTAAATATTGTACAGTAGTTAACCCTCCCCCCAAGTAACCTTCAAAATAATCTGACTCCTCAAATCTCAGCAGATTTTTTTGAGGTAATTCTAAAGTTCATGTGGAGCTTCTGCTTAAGACAGAAGGACAAAATATTTTATTCTCCTAGATGCCTTCAAAACAAAGTAGAACTATGAAAACCATTGAAAAATAGGAAATTTTCATAGCACATGAAACAGTGAAATAGTCCCACCTCCAAACCATAAACTATGAAATATTTAAGTATGAAGTATTGCTGCCAAATAATGTGAAATCATGAACAAGAGATGGAAAGATGCTGAGCCAAGGCAGTTCCTCTTGGACCTGACAGCATATCACATCACTGAAAGGAGCAGCTAATTTAATATTCTGTTATTTTGAGCACAGATAAGATCAGGTTGGATGGGCCAAGGAAGAAATGGAGGAAAATAATCTGACCTTTCAGAATGAAAGATGAGTAGAAATCATGCTGACCTACATTCTAGTTTCCTAGCTAGGGCACTGGAGGAGGCTATTTGCATTGGAGGAAAGGGAAAACAATTTCCAAATCAAAATACAATTTGTCTGTAACTTATGGGTCTTTTCTCTATGGCACTCAATTTGAATTCTGTGGACTGCAAAAAGATGTATTCCCAACAGAAAGAAACCAGATTTAGTGACAAATGTATGAGACAGACAACTTAGGGCAGTTTTTGAACATGACCCCCACATTCTTTGACACTTCTCCCACAGGGGGATGAAGCCTATGTTCCCTCCCCTTATCCTCTTGAATGGATAAAATGCAGAGGAAGGGATGCTGTACCAGTTTCCAGGCCCAGACCTTAAGAAACTAATAGCTTCCATTTCCTGTCCCTTATGACACCCCCTTGGAATGCAGCCACCTTGCTGTGAGGTCAGGCCGCTCTGTGAAGAGTACCGCCTGGGGAGGGAATGACAGCCAGCCCACTTTCCAGATGTGTCGGTAGTTCATCCTTGAAGTATATCTTTAGAGCTGCCCTAGCTGATGCCACTGCAGCGGAAATGAGCTGAACCTGCTGAGCTCTGCCCAGTTTGCAGATCTGTAAGCAAAACAACTGATTGTTGTTTCAGACCACTAAGTTCTGGGGTGGTTTGTTGTGCAACGATAGATAACCAGAACCAAACCCGAATTAAAACTTCAGTTGTCTTCAGTTTACTCAACTCTATTCCACCCATTTCCCTGTATGCCTGCACTATATTATTCTTTAATAAACAGCCAGTCTCTTTTAAAGATGAATGATAATCAGAAAGCAGGGAGTAGGACATATTAATCAAAACTGCAAAGTATTTTTTAAAATTTAAGCCAAAGAAGAGCCCGTAATCCCCCAATTTACCAAAGTATTAAAGAAAAATTTAAACAAAGAATTCTCCACTATTATGAAGGACAATATGAATTTTCTTTCTCCCTCTAGATATAGATACAGATATATGATTCAAGATTTCATGGGAGAGACATAAAATAATCAAGGGAGATTAAAAGTGTGCTGGCAAAACTCAGGAGAAAAGCTGGAGAGATAAAATCACTGATGAGATTAGAAACACGCTTTAGAAACAACAAAAGCATAATGAACTCTGAAAACACTGTCAGGAACATAGAAGATAGACTTGAGGAAATAACAAAAGAAAGAAAAGAACAAAGATACTATAATGACTATAGGGAATATGATAGAACTGGATGACAGATAACTGAGTGCTTTTGAGAAGAAAACACATGGAAATTATTTTAAAACATAATAAAGCAATATTCTCCTGAAATTATGTAATAAGTGAATTAAAAGACTTAAAGGAGTCACTGGATGCCAGGAAAATGTCATTTGGAATCATCAACACAATGAGGTAAAATGGCAAAGTTTTTGAATTTCAAGTTTAAAGAAAGACAGAAAATCCAAGTCACTTACAAAAGCAGAAATGATTAGGTGGCCTGGGACTTGACCACAGTGACATTCAATTTCAGAAGATGGAAAGGCCACACATTTTCACTTTTGAGGGACAGAATGTGAAATCCAAGTCAAATTATTCTTCCAATATAAAGGCAACAGATTGGGTGTTTTAATAAATAGTGTGAGTCAATGGGCTATTCCTTTGGAAGGAAAAGTTAAATGCCTAATTCACATCATTTCTAAAAAAGAAACTCTGGAGGGATTACAGAACTAAATGTTGAGAAAAAACTATGAAAATATTAGAAGCCATTTCTATAATTTTGTAATGTTAATGGTCTTCCTAAATAAGACTCAAAACTTAAAAACAGTAAAATAAAAAATTAACCAATTTATACACAAATTTTAAAAACTAAATAACAGCATAAATAGGAGACAAATGACAGACTAGAAGAAAATATTTGTGACATCTTTGACAGTCTTAATATTTTAAATACACAAAGAACACCTACAGATCAGTGTGAAACAAAATAATACAATAAAAATTTGAATAAAAAATACGAACAAATAATTTGCTGGTCTCTGTATGTGTGTATATACATGTACATGTACATACACATATACATATACATATGCATATACTGAGGTAAAATGATGTTTATTTACAAATAGGGAAAATATAAATTCAAATGAGACATTTTACATCTATCCAATTAGCAAAATTTAAAGGATTTTTTCACGTTCAGTTCAGTATTGGCAAGAATAAAGAGCCTCAGGCATTCTTATACACTATTTGTCAGTATCACCCAACATGTTAAATGTACCCAGTAAAACTTCTTCTAGTAATATAACTCAAGAAATATTTCCTTATGCAGACAAAGATATCTATACAGTGCATCAGTGTAATGACAACAAAAATATAAACAGCCAAAAATGTATATTGATGAAGGAGATTAAGTGTATTGTACTACATGCAAACTAGAGAAAACTGTGGAGACTTTAAAAAGTAGATGACATAGAAAAATCTCTAAGGCGTTTTAAGTTGCAAAATAACATTTCTGACAAATACGTATTGTATAATAGCATTTATACAAAAATTGACATTTGTATATAAGTACACATAAGGGTAAGGAAATGGCTTTCACATTTTATTCTATATTTTTGCATTGCCTTAACCTTTAATATAGAGGGTGTATTTCTGTTTTACTTTGGTAGTAAATGCATTTTTAATGGGAATAAAAGCGCCTCACCTAGTAGAGGCTTTAAGTTGTGTTTACTGCTACATTCTGAGCACCCCACAACTGGCATAATAGTTGGCAATCTTTTGTTAGTAGATCTCTGTCTAATGAATGAATGACTAAGGTTGTGGTAAGATCCAATGGGAAGATGGTTATAAAAGACTTACACAAGCACAGATATTTGTGTGACAGCAAAACCTGATTTTAAATTATAAGAGTAAAACCCTAGAAATATGTGTATCTCTGATGCCAGAACAGTTGACTGAAAATTGAAACCTTTGTCCAGTCCATTTAGATCATTTTTAATTTGAAGTTCCAAATTCCTAGCCATATAATAATATTTAAGAGGTATAGGATGTATGCATCATGAACTTGACTCAAGAAAATATGTTTACATAAAATCAGGTTTTTTTGCCTTTGTATTAATGATAATGCAATTTGAAGTATTTGGAGACAAAGCAGGTGATGTAAATTTGTGATGGTCTAGGATACAAGACAACAAAAAATGGTGGGGCCAGTGCCTAAGTGGAAGGTACATGCCCTCCAAAAGTACTTTAGGTTCAATTTTAATTTTGAACATTGTGATAGCCAAACATAACTAGAGGTGACCAGTTTGTGACCCTGGGTTTATTTGACATAAACAATGAACCATTAGAACCTTCTCATTGCCCTCCCCGTTTCATGCCATTCTCATTTCTACCTTTATTCTTTCGTGCCTGCTGTGTTATCAGCCAGGAGTTCCCTCCCAAGTCTTCAGTCTCAAAATGGTTATTGTTTTACAAAGTTGAGATCACATCCTACCTCTCCAACAAACACTATCAAGAAACTTCTAGGCATAGATTCCCCTCTCTGAACCATAGGGAAAGCTTTATTTGGAACCATAGACTCTCAGAGTGAGAAAGGGCATTCAAGGTAAATCAGTCCAGTCTCAGACTAGACTGCCTTCCAACATGACCAGCAAGTGGTCACTCCTCACTGGGACTCTGAAGAGCAGTGAGTGCTTCCTTCCAGTGATCTCCTACCTGATTCCCTGTATCTTCAAGCCATTGGTCCTGCTCCACCCCATGGGTGTCCTGCAGTAACTAGCAGTTTGGTTTTGTTGGGACTCCCCTGTGTTGACTGACAAAGTGTTTCCTTAGAACAAATCCGAATTTATTTAAGATTTAAAAATCAAGCAAATTAACATAAAAATGCAGGTTTCTGGTTACTTTTGAAAAAATCTGTTAGCTGTACTAACACTGGGAAAGCATAGATAACATCTCCGCTGACAACAATTCACTGGCATTAGGAAACAGCTGCCCTCCTCTTTCCCCGAAGTACAACACCTCAGTCATAGTATCGCCCCTACGCTGAGCCCAGGGATCATTAGCTGTGGGCTATTGAGTTTGCACAGTGACTTTTTACGGGATAGTTAAGAGGAAAGGCATTATTCCTTGTGCTGATGTCTTTATCAAAGGAGGAAAAGTGAGAGTAAGGCTGTCTTCCCTCACTCACATTGCCTGCCGGACCTCTGTGCAAATTTGAATTGGCCACCTTAGTACTGAAAAAGAGTACCCTCTCTATCACGTAAAAGCTGCACTTACATATTAGAAAAAATAAAACTACCAAAAAGAATTAAATGTTTTCTCCTCTGCAAATCCCTATTTCAGTTCTACACCAGACGTAGTTCTGATTTCATTCATCATTCCAGTTGCTCTGCTGTGAATGAGTTTGCTGCTATGTTTTCAAAAGTCATTAGAATTTTTGACCCAAATGCAGGGATTATTGTTAATCCCTACTAAATTTTGTTTGGATTTATGCAAAGTGCTTGGCCTTTCATCAGAAACTTGTGGAATAATATGGAGAACTTAAAGTTAGTAATAAGCAAAATTAAGAAATTGTGTATTCATTTAAGTAGCAAAAGTCAATATTTCTAGTAGCTTGGCAGAGAGCTCTATTTGGGGACTTATTCTGTTTAATATTTTTATCAGTGACTGAGATGGAGGGACAAATCACAGCCTTGTCAAATTTGCAGTTGATATGAATCTAAGAGATATAGCAGATATACTGATAAGATGCTGAGATTCCAGCAGCAGGCTGGAAAAATAGACTACCACATGTATTTAAGGTTAGTTTGACATAACTAGTCTCTGAATTATTAATTATTATATCATAATCAACCTATCAGATTTTATTTTGTTTTCAGCTATTAACTGATGAGTAACACTAGGGGAGAGCATTTCCAGAGAAATATACTTAAAAACCTGTTATATTCGGAAAATACATTGGAGTATGAATTCATTTTTAATGTATTCAAATAATCAAATTAAAAATTGAGCTGTAAATCAGAATTCTGTTCCTTCTCCTTAGATTTTCAAGTAATGAACTCAGCTCATGGCCTGAAAACTAATCTCTGATCATTTTCCCCATGAACTGTATTATCATTAATATAGTAGATATTATCTGAAAAATTTCACAGATAATTGTCAAGACAGAAAGAATTTGCCTTAGCTTCTGTGATAAGAGGAATGGCTCTGTGCTCTTTTCCATAAGAATCATTCCTCCCCCGCCTCCAAATAAACTGATTTTCAGAACAAAAAGACAATTCACTGGAGTATTTGTAGTTATCCTGGCACCTTCCAAATGACTACATTTATAGAATTTATCCTGTTTTCTGTTCTTTTTTCATATCCAGAGCATCTCTTGATATTCTTAAGGCAGACTGGATCAAACAAGCGGTTGTTTTTTGTTGTTTTCTTTGTGCCTTTTGCCTCCCTGCCCCCACCGCCTGCCATACTTGAGTTGATTGGTTTAGGGAGTTATTTAAACGGGTCTGAATTTTCTCTAGAGAGTTCATTTTACTTCTCATTGATTTTGAGGCATTTTATTGATGAGCAACCCAAAGACAATTATTGTAAAGGATAACAAAAGGTTGTCAGCCAATTTCTTTTCTTCTTTTTTTCCCCTGGCCAAGTTGAGGATAAATGGTTGTTGAATTCAACAAAAATACACATTTTGGTTTTTTCATTGAGCCTCATATTAACAGCTAAGGGAATAAAAGATCGTATAGTTGGATTATCTTCCATCCTTTTACTAAATACGATTTCACTGCTGCTGTGCCCTGTCATCCTAGTTGGTTCTAAAGAACTCTTACAGGTCCACGAGAGTAGAGAATGCTTCTGTTCTGTTCATCATTGTATCCCCGGTGCCCAGTGCCTGGCTCATAATAGATACTCAATGAATACTTGCTGAAATAAATGGACATCTCAGGGCCTTTGAACATGCTGTTCTTTTTGTCTGGAATTCTTTATCCCTTCCTGCACCTGCAACACCCCACCATGCCACCTGCTTTCTTTCCTGGCTGTCTCCTTTTCATCTATCCAATCTCAGTTTAAATAAACTGTCTAAAGTGAGGTTTGCTTGACTATCCTAGCTAGTGTATCTTTTCTCCTGCCCTCCGCAACACACACAGGCACACACATTTATTTTCTATACTGGAAGGGTTTCCAGATATAGCAAATAAAAAAATAGAGTTGAATCATTATGCTGTACACCAGAAATTAACACAGCATTGTAAACCGACAATACTTCAGTTAAATAAATAAATAAATGTAGGGCCTGCGGGTTAAATTTGAATTTCAGATCAATAATGAATACTTTTTTTTAGTATATAGAAGTTTAATATAGCAACCTTAAATATGGTGCCCTCATCACAACACTTACCATGATTTACAACTATATGTTCACTTATTTAATCATTTATTGTCTATCATCCCCTACTATTTTGCAGACTCCATGGAGGCAGGGACCATGTCTGTTTTCCTTACCAACATATCATTACCACTCAGCACAATTCCTTGCACTAGTAGATGCACCATACATATTTGCTGAGTGAGTAGTTTGGAGATCAGATGAGCTATCTATCAAGCTTAATAAATGATTTTTTTATTAATTGATTGATGAGTTGAGTGGACAATTTATTGATTAGTGTTTCCCCCCACCGCTTGATGACTGACTGCAGTCAGTTATATTTGAAGAATATTACCTTTTTCCTTTGATGATGTCACCAAAAAGATGACCTCTCCAAGTGCAGGTGATCCAGAGGAAACAGAAATGGTCATGGATTTACCCAAAAGAGTTTTTAACTAGTAAAACATTGATATTGAAGTTCCTCTGATGATGGTATTTGTCTGTTTTAATATTTCTAGCAAAAGAAAGATACTTAACTAAGCTACATTTTAATTTATTTAATTTATTTTATTTTTTGCACAAGAAGAATTTTGAATGCATTAATCTTGTAGAAAATAAGATTGTTTGACTATGACAGTTCAAAGACATATTTGAACATTTGGGCCTGATTTACATCATCTGTAAAATGAATGTTGACTAAATGCCTCTTATTTTATGTACTATAACTGTGATACCACCAAACTATAGTTCAGAAAATAATTTCATAGTTCAGAAAATGATTGTTCTAACAGAAATAATCAATTTAAATGACTCAAATAAGCCATATTGTCCATTTCGCTAACAATGAGTACTAAAGAGTGAGTTGTTATGGTACTCTATTCTTTTATCCTTCCATCACTCCATCTACATCCATCTGTCCCTTAGGAAAGTAACTTCTACCCACTAGGTTCTCACATTCTAAACAAAGAAGATTCTGCTCCTTCTAAACGGTCACAAACAGCAAGAAAGTAATATTTCCCTAAGAGTGCATAGAAGGGATTAGCATATTCTTAGGTAGAGCCCCAGGGTAGAATATAGACTACATTGTAAAATTATAAAATACATTAAATAAATAACGGCCTGCCCTCCTGACAGTTCGCAGTTTAACTGGAAGAGTAAATGTTCTTCACTGAACTTGTGTATTACCAGATTCCTGCTCATTTTTTTAAAAATGTTAATGTCTATTGAGTATTTACTATGTGTTATGTATTGATAAGTAACTTACACATACCATCACATTTCATCTTCCCAACAATACTATGCAATAGATACTTCTTATCTCTATTTAATAGATGAGAAAACCTAGGCTTAAGCTACTTGCCTACAACTCCTCAGTTAGAAAGTGGCAGAACTTAGTATTGGAGCCACTGCACAGATATTTGGTACAATTTGAAATGAGATATATAGAATAAATGTTAAAAGAAAGAGGTCCTATAGGAGAAGTGCAAATGAACCAAAGGGTCATGTCATGACACCCAGACACAGGGACCACTGAGAGGAAGAGGGGTTCCCCCAGTCTTGTTGCTGTTCCATGGCCAAGGCACAGCTGTGACAACCCAAAGACAGCCTGGATTGAAGCCCCACCTCTGCCACTTCCTAATGATCCTGGACAAGTTACTCAACCTATCTGACCCAAAATATAGTTGTAACTTTTATGAAAACTTAATGAGATAATAACTCTTTGTTAACTGTAAAACACTACGCAAATGGTATTTATTATTTGACCTCTTCTTTTAGTTCGTCTGGAACTTGTTGAGATATTGAGAAAGAAAAGGGCATTCTTAGAAGTGCCTCCCCAAATCTCAGTTCTTCCCCAAATCGCTGGCCATGTGGGTGGCCCTCTGGAGTCAGCTGCAGGGTAGTGGAGATTAAGGAGGACTAGTTTATCCTCTTACTCAAAGCTATTGTCCTGGTAAAATGAGGATTTGTGTGCCTTTCCTCAGGATTGACACAGCACGACACCAGTAGATGAATTTTTATCTGGGGCAATACAAAACATTGTACAAATGCATTACACTAAATAAAAGGTCTATAAAGATTTTAATATTTGAATGCTGTGCATGGAAAATGTGTGTGCATTATGTATAAAATGCAAATTTTTGCAAATTTGAAAATCCCATTTTCATCAGACAAGCATAATGGTTCTGGTTTGCTTCAAGTAAGCTTCCTTTCTAAATATTAGTTACTGTTTGGAAGTGTGTTTTCTTTCTGTTTTCGCCATACACAAGCACAATTATTCTGCTCAGAGCATTTATCACAAGTTCTTTCAAATACTGAGCATTGCCTGGGATTTTGCTTCAGAAACTGTAATCTTTACAGTGACAGCATTTCTTAGATTTCCTTTTTAACCTCTTTCTTTCCCTCTTGTCTTTCAGTTACTCCTTGTGGACCTTCTTCAGCATCTCTTTCTAACGTTAGTGAAGTATAGGGCTTAGAAAATTGCCTCAGCTACGCTTCTGAATGAATTAGATAGAGGTGTGTGGGTTGTCAAGGAAAAATCTTTTCTCCCCTGTAAGATTCATTTCACTGTTATGATGAACTTGACTGGAGAAGCTATCACAATTTTCAAAATTCAGGATGTCGTGCTTTGAGTCCCTTTGATGTGATGCTCCATGAAAACTGCCATCTCTTCTCTGCTCAGAGATATGGCCTAAACCCTCTGTGTCTTTTATTCTTCACTTGGTCAAAATCTTTAGAAAATACTATCTGGTACTTGTTTTTTTCTTCAAATAAATAACTGTTTTGAGATTATCTCTCCCACAAGTGAAAGTCACCTTTCAACTCTGTAAGATGCTACTCCTCACTAGTAGTTGGTGATAGATCCTTATCGGAAAGCTCAAGAGAGTCTTTCTAACAGACAAGAAGTGACTTGCCTGCTGTGCATCTAAAGAGGCTGAGAAGAATGGTATGTCTCTTGATGTAGTATTAGGTTGGTCCTGAGGCAGCCCCTCTCTCTCCATCAGAAACCACTCTTGGTTTTGGAGACAGAATTAGGAAAGAGTGGGAAGAGGCACATGGATTGGATACTACCTTTGAGCCCCTGTGAGGTCTCATATCTGCCTCTATCTACCAGACTTTACAAATCTGGGATGTATATTGGACCCCATGGCTCCTGCTAAAGCATTTGTCCCTTCAGCCACCTTGATGTTCTACCCCTACCTATAATGTAAAGTGATGGCCACTAGTCCCAGATATTGTTCTATAGTCTCTTCTGAAGAGCTTCTTTGTCCCACCTCAACACTTGTCATCCCCAAGATTCCTGATGCATAAGCTGTCTTGACCCAAGGTCGATCAGTCAGCCATACAAAGCAGGCCCTTACTGACTTTAGGACTCTGTTGAGAATCCCCAAGTGGGGATTCAGGAAATGGTCTTCCCCACACCATTCTAGTAAGAGAAGAAGTGGTTAGCTTTTGTTAATCTAATATCTTCTGCTTGTATCTCAGTCCCAGCTGTGCTCTTGGTTGGCATGCAAATATTCCTAATATCCATTTCCTCTTTACTTTTCCTCTGACACTAAGTTAAGATATTCCTCAATCCTTTACTAGACTTCTGAATTCAAAAGCCCTTTGACTGGTCTCACTGCTTCTGGTCTTTGTCTCTATTAGTCCGTTCTTCATGATGCTATCAGAGTCTTGTTCTTTAAAAGGCCAGTCTCCTCAGGTCAGTGGGCTCTTTCAAACCCTTCAGTGGCTCCTCACCACCTCAGAATCAAGTCCAAGTTCTTCAACAGGGCATTCCTGGCTCTTCAATGACTCATTACTACCTTTATCTCCAGCTTCTTCTGGAATTTGTAAACTTAAATTCCTACAGGGCAGAAGTAGACAGATTAGTGAATGAGGCTGGAAGTGGAAGGACAATGGGAAAGTGGAGAGCTAATGCCCATCTGCAAGGGGTTGCTCCTACTCAGCTCTGATTCTTGCCATGCAGAAAAGTACGTCCAAAACTGGCAGAACTCCTGATTTTTTAAGAGTAGATACAAATCTGGATTTTTTATGTGCAATCTCTTAATTTTTAAAATTTGAAAGTATTTCATATTTTCTTTTAAACAAACAAAAGAATAACATATAGGCCAAATAAAACATGGCCATCAGATGAAGCCCATAGGCCATCAGTGTGTAATTTGTTCACCCTGCTTCCATCTACTCTAATCCAGGGTTCTGAAGACTTTTTCCTATGGATTGTCAGATGGTAAATATTTTAGGTTTACAAGCCATATGGTCTCTGTGGCAACTTAACTTCATCATTGTAGAACAAAAGCAGCCAAAAACACTATGTAAATGGATGAACATGGCTGTGTTCCAATAAAACTTTGTTTATAAAAATAGGTAGTTGGCTGGATTAGGCCCATGGGCTAGCTATAGTTTGCTGACTCTTGCTTTATCAAATTAAGGTATCTGATATTTCTCTACAGACTCCATGTCATGGTAGATTCTGTTCCTTTGCCTGAAATACCATTTCCTCCTTCATCTGCCTGGCTGGTTCCCAGGCACCCATCAAGACTGAACTCAAGAACACCTGCCTTGAAAACCATGCCAGATTGTTTTGAAAGCCCAGCTGTGCTGGGTGTCTTCTGGGGTCCCATTTTACCTTGAATATTCTTTCTATCATGCTAGACTTTCTTTGTTGTTTCATTTCTCTGTCTCTCTGACTAGACCATGATCATCTTTCAGGCAAGCATTTGTAGCTAATTTATCGAGTAAAAAGGATATAATATATAAATAAAAGTTAAATATTTGATTTAACAGTGCCAAACAATGAGATTTCTTTTTTTTTAATTCATATTTAGGAGAGGCTTCTTAAGAAGTGTCACTGAGCATCCTTGGGAGAAGAGCCTAGAGGAGTTGTCAGCCTCCTGAGCTAGGAGTTAGGAAAACTGAGGTCTTTGCACAGCTTTGCCAGTGACCAGCACTTGGCTGAGTCAACTCTGATACCTTCTGGACATCAATTTTTTATATCTGTAAAGTCAGCCCAACCTGATGATCCATAAATGTCCCTTCCATCTCTAATATGCTTTGGGAACTTTTCTCAACATTTTAAAGCAGAACAGTGAATATATTTAATGCCATAATCCTGTAATAAGCCCAGAGATTATTGGCAGACATACAGAACTATTTGCCTTTTCACTCAATGTCCTCATCTTATTTTTCTGTAAAATAGTTTTCTCCTCCTAAAATTTCAGTTCTAAGTTTTTGTACTTCTAGAAGTCTCTCAACTCTCCAATTTGCCATTTCTAATATGTTTTACATTATAAAACTGGGTAATCAACTTCTCCAAACTTCTTAGAATTATGTAGATAGTAAGGATAAGGATCAGTGGAAGCAGATTATTGTACAGAAAAGAACACAAATGTTCGTCAAATAAGAATTCAGTTCCTCTTTCCATAACTCACAATGTGCAGCCTTGGAGAAATTACCTATTCTCTCTGAACACATATTTTCTTCATCTATAGGATAGGGATAATTTTACATACCTCACACAGTTTTTGTAATAATAATAATGGTAATTGTTTACAGCATCTAATACAAAATAAAAATTAAACAAATGATGCTTGCTATACTTATTTTACTATTACTGTTGACTCTGGGTTATCTCCTGTAATAATTTTAATATATGGACTTAAGTTTTCATGACCTTTTTTTTTTTTTATTTCAAATGTCTAGGCTCATACACTCACCTTTTGAAAACCTGAGATTGTCATATAGTCAGTATCTGAGAGAACACCAAGTATCCCACCTGACATGTAAGAAGATCCCATAAATGTAGAATCTGAATTGATAGTTCCACCACCCATCATGGGAGTGGAAAGTTTCCAATGTCCTAGCTATGGTTTATATCTTTCTTATACTAATAAGACGACCAAAAAAAACAAACAAACAAACCAAAAAAACCCTTGAAACATCCTAGATCCCTGTTGAATGCCATGTGAGCAAAGACATGATCCAATTATAGCACATTCAGAGAGCAATTTCTCCTCATTTTATTAGGCAATCTGTAAGATGTACTCTATTGTCTGTTGGAAGACTGTGAATTAAAGTGCCTGGAATTGGAAGAGAGCTCTGCACAGTCTATTTTTCTTCCAAGCTAGAGGTATCCCTGAATACGCTTTGTGGCTCATTAGAAAAGAGAGGCAGAAATGATTGAGAGCCAGAAAGACTGATCAAAGAACTAAATATACAGCTTACCAAATGATGCATAGCAAGGGTGAGAGCGGAAAAAAGGGATCAGAAATTGATACAAGCATACGTCAGATGAGGAAAGGGATTTGTTTTGAGAGCTGATCAGAAGCAGGAACATGAACCTGAGCCTAGGAAACGCTAGTCTTAACCCTCAGAAATGGTGTACTCACCACATGGCTTGTTGAAGACTCCCCCAAAGGAAACGAAGGAAGGACCCAGACTCATTCAAGCCATTGGTTGCTGCTCCGGAGCAGGTGGGCAACTGAAAACATAAGCAGAGGTAATTCTCAGAACCCACTGGAGTGGAATTATACAATTTGAAGAGGGGAGAGATATACTACTGCATAGGAAAACTCATTATTAAAACTGCTAATTCTCCCCAAATTAATTTTAAAATATAACACAATTCCCAAATTTAATATGACCACTTTTTTAAAAAATGGATAAAATTATTTAAATTTCGTATAGGAGAATAAATGAGTTACAATAATATCTAAAGTAATCCTGAAAAAGAAAGCATAATGGAATGATACAATTATAATTATTGCAATATGGTACCAGTACAGGAATAGACAGGTCAAATGAGCAAAATAGAACACTCAGAAATAAGCAGATGTGTGTCTGTGGAGATGCATGCACATATGTTATATGTTTAAGGTAACGTTACGATTCAGTAAAAAATGAGAAAGAAGATGAAGTTGGGCCATTTAACTGGCTAATTATAAAAAGACAAAAGAAAAATATTATAACTCTACCACCATATCTTACATGAAAATAAATTCCAGATGATGTATAAAAAAAAAGGTACATAAACTCATCAGAAATACTACCTTTACTACTACTGAAAATTACCTATTAGCACTTAATAAATATTTCTGGACGATTTTGTGGTCATAAGATTTAATTGCACAATTTGAGAAGATTCGACATATTCTGAAGACTCTGGTTGCCAGGGCTTCAAACATATTGAAATTACAGAATGTTTCACAAATTCTTCATGATTCTGTACTTAATTTTCTTTTTAGTAAGTTAACCATAACTGCCAGAAAATTAATCATTTGTTATTGATATTTGGAATTTCTTTTCCACTCTTTTCAATTCTAAGAGGTTTTTTGAAAAGAAAGAAAGAAAAAAGTAAAAAAAAAAAAAAAAAAGAAGCATACCTCAGGGCCCTGCCCCACTGCCCCCTTAGACATTAATCATGTGACTCTAACCACAGTATCCCGTACAGAAGGAGAGGTAATTGATCACCATACCAGCAGTTTGCCATAAGAAAATGTTTTTTATCTTTTTAGTACTTCCTGGAGTCAAGGAATCAAACTGAGAAGAGAATACAAGCAGTGTGTTATTGGGAGACTATTGCAATCAGCACAGCTATTTCCAAATTGTTTGTCACATATTTTAGCCCCTGCTGTGTTACTTTTTTCTTTTTTTCTACATTAGGGGAAAAAATCCATACTGATCTGATTTAGCTTTCTTAAAGTGCTTCAGGTTTCTAAGACAGTACTTTAGTATGTTGCTATTGAGGTAATTCCTTTTGTTTACACGTAATATTCAGATTGAAATCACAGTCCTTCCCTCTATGTGGCAGGCTGGAACATTTCTGTGAGAAGTGTCACAGAGTCTGCCCTCAGGGATGTATGAAAATGTAACTTGGTGCAAATTAGCTGGGAGTTCCCGTGCATGTCATTTCAAATCTGCTGAGACTAGTTGCAGGTATTTTGGTCTGTTTTTCTATAAACAAAGGATACTATGAAATGGAGGTTTGATAAATACACAGTTTTTTTGGAGATCCTTGAAACCACCTCAGAGAAGCAATGATTTACTTCTATTTTCAATCCAGCATCCATATTGGCGGCCTGGCATCTTAACCCCTTTTGCAAACCTGTCTGAGGACAGGGGCACCGCCCTGAAGGTCAGTGAGATTGCCAGCAAGGCCAGATCCTTGCTCTTTCATGTAAGATTATCCCATGAGTGAGAGAGTCTGTCTGAAGGCACCTGGATTGCTTAGGATTTGGTTCTACCTTGCAGATACTATTCTGTTTAAATGGGCTGCACTCATGCAAATTCTCGTGGGTTCAGGATTTGAGACTTTGAAACAGGCTGAAAATGCCAAGTTTAACTGCTGTTCTGCTGTACATAGTGGTACCTACCTCTCTTCAAGCTTCAATGCCAAAGGCAGTCACTGCTTGTGGAGATGGGGCCCCGGGCTACTCCACTGTGACACACCCCACATGGAGCAGACTGAGGTGCTGTCATGGGCAAAGTCCAGCACTCACTATCTGTCTTTTAGATGCTTCTAATATTGATGATTTACCCAAAGCTTTAACTTAAACATATCTCCTGCTTTAATCTCCACTTGCTTTTGTTGACCTCTATAATGTCATTGTCTTTAACCTCTTGATTATCCATCCAAGATCCCTTCTGTGTGAGTCTACTCTGTATTTTTTTCACCCATGTGCCCAGACCCTAGAGCACTTCCTAGTCATCTTGCAGAACAGGATCAAATTTAAAACAGCTTTGGAGACCAATTGGCTACAAACAAATTGATCCATCAGTAGAATGATTTTTTCCATAAATGAGTATTCCATTCTGGCTTTTTTCCCCATGAATCAGTTTGAATTCTGAAGTACCACAGATCAGTTTCATATGCTTTGTTGTCTTCTCTGATCGTCTCTCTCTTTTGTTGTTGTTGTTGTTGTTTCCTCCGCTTCCCTCCACCCTCCTCCTAGAATACAAGGGCAACTAAATATTAAAAAAAAATGTATTAAGTTGGAAAAATACCTAAATACTCAATGGTTGGGGGTGATGCCTACCATAATTGTTTGGAAAGGTTTTTTTTTTTTTTTTAATGGACTGAGGGTAAAAATTGGTTTAAAATGAATGTTTCACTATATCATGATTTCATAACTTTTTGTATAAAGGGCATGAGGTAGTATATGAGGAGAATGCAGAACAGGCCTAATACCTGAGTAGGCATACTTGACCAAGAATTAACTCAAACTTTATAAATTAAAGAAAAATATCTGAAAAGCCCAAGTTTGAAAAATTTTAGTATTTTTTTCTTTCTTTGTATTTTTCTTTCTTTTCACCTTTAAACAAAAGTAATTTATGCACTTTAGAAGAAAATAACAAATTGTAGACAAGTAAAAAGTACATCAGAACCCTTGCCATGATCCAACCTACTTAGAGACAACCACCATTTTATATATATATGTATACCATTTCTTTGTTCATACCTGTACATAACATACACATATATGCCTTATTCAGAAATTATACCATACCATACCTAGCGTATGAGAACATTTAGCCAATCATCTGTTGTTGGATATTAGTTTTATTTATGTGTGTGGGTAAATTTTTATTACTACAAACAGGTACAGTAATAAGTATAAAAATAGAAATTAAAAACTTAAGAAAGGAAAAAGAAAATAAAAATATTCTGGAAATGGACAAAAATATTTTTAAACAAAACATTGTAAAACTAAACAAGTACCCAAGTTACCTATTTGTGAAAAAAAAAAGTATTGTTGATAATTTTTTTCCAGCAATTCATCCTTTTGACTAAATTATCTTGTTCAACAAATTACTTGTGAACTATTTTCTAACATCAAGTCCCTTTATTGAGTCCCATTATATTTTTTGCTGCAAGTGTCTGGCTCTCATAAGAACTCAGAAAGTGGTTCTTTCTGAGCCCCAGGTGTTCTACCACTTACCATATTTCAAATCTATTTCTTGCTCCTTAAACCCCTGATTCTTCCACCCTCCATCTGGAGTTTCTCCTTCAGGCAAGGAGATTTGCCTGATCTGATTTATAAGAATACCCAAGCTGTTGCTTATAAATTAACTTTTACAGAATCAATCAGACATACCATTGTTCCTACCTTTATCTTCTTACTCTTTTCCTTAGTCTCAGATAAACAGTCCGTCTGGTTAGAGGGAATGCCTTCGCTTGGATTCTCATCCTTTTGTGTCCATTTTAAAATGTGATTCTAAACTCATCTCTTCCTCTACTTTGTTGTATCTCTTCTTCTGTATCATCTCCTTTATTTCTTTCAGATATACCCTAATTTTCCCCTCTTAAATAGAACTTTTGCTTGTCTCTACTATCTACTTTTACTATAAATATACTTTTCTTTTTCTTTGCATCCCCCAAAATAGTAAATGAATTATACTATTCTACTTTCTCATATCCCTCCTTAACCACTGTAAATTGACTTCTATCCCACTGACTCAACAAACCTTCTTCTCCATTCCTTTTAGTCTATTCAAACTTTGTGCTTTGCAAGAACTTGGCTGCCTTCTCTGAAGCATCAAAAACTGTTCAACCCCTTACTTTTTAGGACTCTGCCCACTTCCATCTATTCCCAACACTGTGCTAACCTAGCTCTCTACCCATCTTTCCTTAAACCCTCTTGTGTTTTATCCTAATTGCATCTCTTCCTCCTCATCAAACATTAATGAGGCTTAAGTTTCTGTCCTCACCTCTATTTCTCTCTTGGCATGTACTCCCTTCAGCAACTTATCTGTTCTCATGGTTTCATATCCCTTCTCTATTTCATCTTTCCCCTATATTTTCTTTTTTGGTATATTTTGGAGGGGAGATAATTAGGTTAATTAATTTATTTTATTTTTAGAGGAGGTACTGGGTTTTGAACCCAGGACGTCGTGCATGCTAAGTACGCGCTCTACCACTTGAGCTATCCCCTCCCACTGCCCTATATTTTCGTGGTGCGTATCCTTTTGTATGTTTCTGCAAAGGAAGCATAAAGAGCAATTATTTTGAGACATTGCCTGGTAAACACAGCTTTACATGTTTCATCTCATTTTCTCAACTTTTCTCATCTCATTTTCATCTCATTTTCTCAACTTTTCTCTTGTACTTTTCAATTCTTTATCTATATCTATCTAAACATCTACAAATCTATTAATATAGACATTTTGGGGGAGATTTACTCAACTTTATGTTCCAATTTTGAAATTTTCATTGCAGCCCTTGTATTTTTAATTTCTAAAAGCCCTTTCTTGTTTTCTGGTTGTTTCTTTTTCTAGAGTCCTATGCTTCTTTCCATGAATGCAATATTTTCTCTTGCCTCAAAATGTTGATAATAAGTTTTAGAAGAATTTTCAGTGCCTTAAATTCTGTCTGTTTTCTGCAAATTCTTTTTTTCCCCCTGTCTTTTCATTTTGTTCTCCACTTTTCCTCACCTCTCTAGAGAAAGTTGGCTGAATATCCATGTTTAAGAGTAAAGGGGGACAAAAAAAGAAAGCCTAAGAACGCACAGAATGTGGGTCGGGGGCAAATTATGGGCTTGTCAACTGGTGAGCCTCATTGTAGGGTAACTGGGGAACCTGGCCTTTATCTGGGGGTAACCTAAATCTAAATATCTGTGAACCAGGCAGCTTCTCCAAATAATTGTTCTAATAGGAGGTATAAGTAAATTATCAACATTTTAGGAACACTGAATGGAAAGGATCTTGAGGACCTCACAGTTCACTGTATGGACTTTCATTTAACCCACCTCTATTCAGTTCTGCATCCCGTTCTTCCTCTCCTGTGCCTTTTGTCTCCAGTTCAGAACTTTTCTGGTTCAATTTCTTAAGAAAGTAAATCCTTCAGAGATGGAGTGTGTGAGATTGGCTGACTGCTCAGAGAAACAGATAGGATATTTTAAACTTAACAAAATGATGCTAAAGTTTATCTGGAAAAATGAACATTCAAGGAAAATTCTGAAAGTCCTGAGTAACACTAGAATACCAGATCTACCTGACACTAAAATGTATTATGAAGCTCTAACCATCAAAGTTTGGTACTGTGAGGGAAAAGACTGTAGCTTTATGGAAAATCAGAGTCAGAGAAAAATCCAAACAAACACATATGGGGATTTTGGATATAATAAAAGTGGCTTTTCATATCTGTAGGGAAAAAGATGAATTATTAATAGGATATTAATTGCAACATTGTTTATAAAAACAAAAAATTTTAAACAGCCCAAATGTCTACCAATATGGAATTAGTTTAATAAATATAATAACTTAATACAATATTTGCAACTGTTCAAAAGAATGAAATAATTATGTGTGAGTGAGCTCATTTGGAAAATATTCAATATATCACTTAAGTTAAAAAACAAGTTGCTCAATAATATGTACGATATTATCTCGTATTTGTTCTAAAAAAAGAGAGGGTATATATTTGTAAATTCATGCTTAAAAGTTCTAGAATCATAAGAAATATTAATAGTACATCTGGGAGTGGGAATCAGGGCCTGGAGAGGGAGGGAAAGAGCCTTTCACTTTATACCCTCTGCACTCTTTAATTTTTTAAAAAAAATTTCCTTTGAGAATACATATCTTGTATAGCTAAAATTTTGTTAAAAATTAATAACTACAAAATTGCTAGCTTGCTGTCCAAATACTAGATTGCGAAACAGTTTTTAAATGTAATTGAAAAAATATTGATTCTAGGCTGGGTTGTCCTATAGCAAATTGGCCCGTGAGCTGGGATTTCTTCAGGCTTGTCATCATCCCATATATTTGTCTTCATCAGCTCCATCTGCCAATCACCATGTTTTCTTGCTTACTCCTTGGAACCCTCTCTCCCCAGTTTTTATTTATTTACCCAGTTGCAACATAAAAGTTTCCCAGATATCTGTTCTCTTAGGTCATTTGCTACATTTGCAGCAGATCTGTATGTAGAACAGCCTGACTGAGAATAGAGTTATCTCCACCCCACCTTTACCTCACTGGAGTGGAGAAATAGGTCAGATAAGGAAGTTGTAGAACACTGCCTACAACGACACAACAAGCCATGTTCTATCATAGATAACTAGGGAACTTACATGATCTCACATTTCTTTTGTTTTAGAGAAAATATTTAAAATGATTCAGCTATATGAAGGTACACAGAAAAAAAAACATGTACCCATTTCTCAGATTTTCCCCAAAGGATGGATGTTACTTTAGAATTCCTTTCAAAAGAACAAAATTACAGCTCCTGTTGTAGACCTATGCCTTCCTGTTCTCTTCCTTCCCCCAACTCCCTTATCCCTGAAGGTAACCACCACCATGAAGTCAGTGTTTGTCCTTCCTGACCATTGTTTATTGTGCTCTGTATCTGTATATATCTGTAAACAATATGTACCCCATTTCTGTGTTTTAAAAATTTTACAAAAATAGTATTATACTGTACTTACTTGTTTCCATTAGATTGCATTCAGCTACAAAGTTAACTGAAAAATACTCGACAGGGTATTAAATAATTGAGTGCTATTTGTGTCACTAAAAAGATGTCTAGGCAAAGATGGTCTGGTGGTCATTCAGCGGCTCAGTGATGTCATCAGAGATGATAGTGATGTTTTCTGTCATCCTTCTCTAAGAATTAGTGAGTAATTCTTAACCTGCTGGTTACAAGTCGGTGACAAAACCTCAGGAGTTCACACTCCAAGGAGGACAGAGGGAAGGCAACAGCCAAAAGCCTTTTTCGTGTCAAGTTTTGTCTTTTTATTTGGGAAGGAAAAGACACCCATATATTTTCACTACATCTCATTTGCTAGAACTGATACTTTAAAACTTTGCTTTAAAAGAGGGCAAAGTATTGAATATTTTAGTTTTTCATCTTCCTTAGTGGAGAAAGTCACTGGGAAAAAGGGGGGCTGTTAATAACTTTTAGGTAGCCAGCCATGCTATTATTCTTTCAAAACTTGCTTTTTCCATTTGCCATCATGTTTTTTACAGTGTATTCATTTTGGTAATTCTAGATATAATCCATTCATGTTAACTGTTGAGTAACATTTCATTATATAAATCTATCAAAATTTGTGTATTTTCCTATTGATGGACCTTTAAACTGTTGCCATATTTTCACTATTTGAAAAATGAAATCTTTGCGTGTGTATATATATATATATATATATATATATATATATATATATATATCTTTGTGCTCATGTGAGAATTTTATATATAATACATATAGATTACACAATGCTGTAATACATAAAACATAATACAATATAGTATATTACATATTGTTATATATAAAATATATATAAATAGTGAAATAGGATGGTAGATAATATCATTTTCATCTCTACATGCACACACATACATATACCTTATTTTATGCTTTCAGTGTAGATTCTTTTCTGTGCTTCTTTTAAAAAAAAAAAATCTAATGAGGATTGAACCCAGGACCTCATGCATGCTAAGCACACACTCTAGCACTGAACTATCCTCCTCTCCCACCTTCCATACTTCTTGTTCTTTCCTTTCCTGCTTTCATTTGGATTATTGAATGTTCTGTGTCCCTTTTATATCGTCATCATTCTGCTACTCTGGAGTGATTCATTTTGGTTCATTTTGTTGTCTTAGTCATTATCCTTAAATTATAAATACATAATTCATAGCATACATAATTAACAAAGTCTGAAATAAATAAATATCTCTAGCATCATCCTGGATAATAGTAAGAAATTAAAATCCTTTATCTCTTCTTACTCCTCCCATCATTCATGTTAGTAATTGTCTAGTATTTTAATTTCACCTCATTTTTAACTATTTAATAATAATTGTTGTTGTTACAGTTAATGTTTATTTTAGCTTATGTTTAATAGCTTCTTTAATTAACATTGCTTCATGAACCTACACTTTCTTCTGTGTCTAGTTTTCTTCTTTCTGAAATTTTTGCTTTTGTGATTCTTTTGAGATTAGTAAATTAGTAGTTTAGCAGTAAATTACTAGTTTTTAGCTTAAAATTTTCTTTATTTTGTCCTCATTTTTAAAAGACAGTTTATCTAGCCATAGAATTCAAAATTGACAAATATATTCCCTCAGAACTTTGGACATAATTAGAAAACTGTATTTTGGACTTTTTTGCTATTGATTAAAAAATGCTCTGTGATTGTTATCATTTTTAAAGCTAATCTGTCTTTTCTCTCTGGTTGGTTTTTGGTTTTCTCATTACATATTATAATTGTGCAATTTCACTATAGCAATTCCAAGTGCTTATTAATTTTATTTTGCTTTACTCAGAGCTTGATATGATTCTTCTATTCTACAAATATTCTCCTAGAATATTGTCTCTCCCTCATCTCTTTTCTTTCTTCTGAAACTGTTATTAGATATATGCTGAATATCTTCAGTTTATTCTGCATCTGTCTTATTCATTTAAATATTTTCTCTCTTTGTATCAATTGAGTTATTTCCTCAAATCCTGTTCTCTGATTCTCTTTTGAGCTGTGCCAACTGAGTTTTTAATTTTATTACCTCTGGTTTTCTTTCCAGATTTTGGTTTGTTTCTTTTTCAAATTGGCTATATTGTTTTGTTATGTTTTATATTTATTTTTAAGATATCATTAATCATTTTAAATGTAACTGTTTTGGAGGGCTTACAGATTGTGCTGCTGTTTCTATCTCTTATGGTTCTAGTTAGTTGTCCTTTTTTTAAATATTTTTATTTTCTGCCTCTCCCTCATAGGAGTTTCTCTTTTTACATTATGTATATATTTTTAATTTTTTTTGTTAAACAATCTTAAAATGAAAAGAGAAGGATATTGGTTTCAATTCTTCTTGGGGTCCATTGCAGAAAGCACAACAACTCATCTTTTGTGAGGTTTTTGTGTTGTTTTTTGAATAGCATCAAATGGAGCTCATCCCTCTTGCTTTCAGTTTTCCTTTGTTCCTTTCTCCTGGGGATTTCTATTTCTTTATTTTGCGTTCAGCTATGAGTTAAAAAAATTGTAATTTACATACAAATTTACATACACTAATACAGGAGAAAACTTTACATTAGTTTAGTTCTACTAATTGCAAGAACCACATATTAATGACTTTCTGAGGACACTTAACTTCCTTAACACTGCTCTGTACTCCTCTCGGCACTCAATCATGTCAAAAAGTCATTGAAGACAAATAGAAATTTTAAAAGTGGTTTCTGTACAACTCCTTTATTATGTACCAAAGATAGTATCTGCTAATATGGTTGTCCAAAGCTAAAGTTACAAACATATGGTCTATGGTCAGATCCCATCTGCAGACATATTTTTAGTCCACACAATGTTTAAATTTTTATATGTTTCCTACATTTAAAAATTGGTCAATTTTACATAACGGTGAAGATTTTTCAGTGTCTTTTACAAAGAAAATAACCAGAAAAACGCAGTTCCTCCTGCACTCCTGTGCCAGTCCTGAAAGTTAGAGTTCTTACCCTTTCTCCCTTGTTTCCACAGACAACTTGTTCCTTTATAAAATAGATGTGGCCTTGCAGGCACCTGAGTTTGTAACTTCTAGTTTAAGGAAGTAAAAAATTTGTAGAATGCCATCAGATAAATCACCATTCAGATCCTAATAAATATGTAAAAGGCTGGTTAATGTGGTTAGTTGCTGACTGCTTTAGCATGTATGCACTTCTTTGGCTCACTATGGTCAGAAAGATGATCTCCTCTTTTGGTATACTCCAAGGGAAGCATGTTTATTTTGGAGAGTAATCCGAGGTCTTATAAAGAAAACATATACATTAACTAGAGTAACTATGAACACAGTGGGTTCCAGTATGGTTTGGACCAGCAGAAAGAGCAGAAACGGCATTCATTTTGGCTTTGTATTGGTACATTTGTATTTCTGAAGTTTCGTGGTTTCTTTGGGAGCAGAGCCTCCAGATCTCTCTCTAAAACTCTTGTTTCAGCTGGTGGGCCCCTTGTTGGAAACTTGACAGAATCTGTGGGTAATTAGTAAGAATTGGACATGTTCCAAGTCTAAATTATTCCTTCTTTCTAGTTTTGCAAGAATTCAGCAGTATCACAGCTGAGTGGGAGTGCTGTAAAATGTTACCGAAGAGCTTTATTATTCCCTGTAGGTTACTATTTATTAATTTGGTCAGTACTCATACGGAAAAACAGTCCTTATTGTGTTGAAATCTCTTCTGTATAAACTGTGTTCCCAGATACTCAGAAGCACATTACTTGTTCTGATTTGTACCCCATACACTTCCACCTCCACTTCACCCCTACTTGAGCTACACTGAACTTCTCACCGTATCCTAGATGATTGTTACTTCCTTGAGACCTAATGCCAGCTTTTCCCTCTTCATCAGGCCCAGTTCTGGTTTTGTCTCAAGTCAGAAGTCATTTTCTCTCACTAACACTATCATCCTGCTTTATTCACTCTATGAAGAGCATGGCTGTCATCTTGTTTTATGGCTAGTTCTCCAAGTAGCTGTTCATTACTAGTTTTTGAGCTTCTTAAAAGCAAGCCCTACCTATTTTTTGTCTTATTCATCTTCGTATTTCTAAAGCCTGGTACCCTGCTTAGCACCTAACAGGTACTCAACAAACTCACAATGTCTTGAAGTAATCTTAATTACTTCTGAAAAGGACGTGAGCTAGTTTACGGGCCTAAGGAACATTTATTTTCAACATGGATAAATAAGATTAAAAACTGGTAAGATATCTCTTAAAAGAAATGAGAAAATGAGTATCGGGCACCAGTTAGATCCTTAATTTAGCACTAAATTTTGCTCAGAGCCTCCTGGCAACAAAGTGAAAAGGGAAGTACATCCGTTTATATGATTCTCTAAGCCAGTTAAAGAAAACACACAGATCATCTGCCAGTATTGCTTTGTTATTGAACTCCATGAGAAACAAGGCATAGGGTGATGTGGTAGACAATATTATTGACTATAGGCTTATGAAAGACACAAAATTATTCTTCAAATTGACCTTCTAAAATCCACCCTCTACAAAAGCTAAAAGTAAAGCAATAATCCCTAACTAAATAAAGCCACTGCTATAACAATTCTTCAAAGATGTTTCCTCGTGATCTGACGTGGAACAAAGTTAGAGCTTAAGTAACTATTAGTTATTCACTGCTGTGTAGCAAATTACCCCCACAGCTTTGCTGCTTGATATGGCAAACATCCATCTCCCATTCCTGGGTCCATGTAGGCTGGGTATGCTGGCTCAGGAGCTCTTGTGGCCTCGCAGCTAAGCTGTCGGTCAGTGCTGCAGTCTCTGATGACTCGACTGGGACTGATGGATCCACTTCCAAACTCACTCACATTGCTGCCAGCAGAACGTTTAACTTCCCTGCCATGTGTTCTCTGTAAGGCTGGCTATGACTTAGCTTCCTCCACAGAGAACAATCCAGGAGAAAGATGATGATGTGGCACATATGAGAGAATGAGAGAGCAACCAAAATGGAAGTTGTGGGGACCGTTTAAATCTGATCTTGGAAGGGACCTGTTATCACTTCTATTGGTCACACAGACCAACTCTGGTACAGTCTGAGAGGGGATTACACAAGGGAGAGAATACCAAATGTCAAGGATCATTGGAGGTCACCTCAAAGGATGGCTGTCACAGCAACCCTGAAGAATGTTTGGTTCTCATATACTTTGGATGGTCCTTCTAGAATCTCAGATGTGAGCACTTTTAAGTAATGCATGAAGACCATTCAAAGTCGACTTCTATGGTTGCAAGTCAATGCTTATGTTGTTGATTAATGAGGTATATATATACTTCCAGTCCCAGGAGACAAATGTACTTGGTATGGGGTAAAAATGTGCAGGCCTGCTGTGCATATTTCTTTCCCATCCTTGCAGTGATTAAGCCAACAGTATCCTCAGAAGAAATCTGATTATGTTCAAGTACTTAGAAGAGCTGAACATAGATTTCTGCACATAAAATATGGAAGAAAAACTCTTGGCTTTAAAACCTTTAAGCACATGTGTAGTCACAGGCATTCTCAGCCACAAGTCTTAGAAATGCCATTTCAAATGCTAGATTTTAAGGACGGCATCTTTTTTTTTTTTTAGTTGAAGTACAATCAGTTACAATGTGTCAATTTCTGATGTACAGCACAATGTAAGGACTGCATCTTAAATGGTCCTCAGGGACAGAGCTAAAGAAGGGAACTGTCTTATAATGTTAAAGGGACTCCTTTGGAAAAAGTCAGGTATTACTATCATTCCTATTGTACAGGGGGATTAAGTAATTTACCCAATATTCCAGAGCTAAGCATCATATATATTAAGCCAGGAGAAACAGATTAGGCTCTGTCATATTAGGCTACATGCAGAATTATCCCATTCATGCCTGTATTTCTTTAGCCTTTTAAAAGGAATTATGAAATGATTAAAAATGAATGAAATATTAATTAAAAGCACAAAAGCTAGTATTAAATAGAGTTAAACTAATGTACTTAAGTATCAAGAATTTCTAGAGGGTAAAAAAAACACTTTACGTCCTTTTATAGGCAGCTGGTAAATGTTTGGAGGAACTGACCTGATACAGCTGGCTTTCCTCACCGGGAAGAACTTCTTAACAGGCAGACTTTAACTAAGATCTCACCGTTGAAATCTTGAGAGGTGTTGACCTAAAGTCCTTGGGTCTGAGCCAGAGCCTTCAGCCCCCATCAGAGCATGCACAGGAAGAGGCCAGTGGCTGCAGGACTGCCTACGTGCTGCTGGTCCCATAATAAGCAAGCCAGCGAATTTTCAAAGCACACTGGTCCAACCGCCCTCCTCTCTCCCCTGACTCTTGGCTGCTTTGAAACATTAAATAATACAATAGCAAAGTTAATTTTTATATGGTAGTGTTAAGGACAAATAAAACCTGTAGTAGTAAAAAGTTTTTAAAAATTGAAGAAAGGCATTGACTAAAAATAGGAAAGAGGATGTTGGAAAACTGTTATATACAGGCTGGAAATGCAATAGAGTAGAATTTCTCCAGGAAGTTTCCCCAGCAGGGCCTCAAGTCTTAGCCAGGGGAGTATGAGGGCACTGGATGGGGAATGGGCATGGGGGTGCAGGCACAAGGAGGGGAGGGGCACGTGAGAGCAGTGTAGGGGAGAGTGGAGGGTCTTGGGCCCAGGGAGGGTGTTTCCTCCAGAAGAATCTGCAGAGTGAGCGATACTCTTGTGCAAACCACTTGGACACATTCCATCGGGTTTAGGCGCCTTTCAAAATAATGTAGAACTATGTCTTCCTTCTGGGTGATTTTATGTGAGAGCTGGATAACGGGTTCAATAAATAGCCCCCAAAAAGTGTGCTTCACAGGCATCTGCGCTTGAGAATCAAGGAATTAGACTACCTGGTCTATTCGCTGGAGTTCTGCTCACACCATGGCACTGGCCCCAGATTTCAACACAACACTTGTTCATGAATGAAAATAATGAGACGCCTAGTCCAGCTACATGTCTTCTATCAGACATCTGTCTTATAGGATTTCTTTAGCCATAATTACACTTCACTATTCACAAATCTTCCTACATCTGTTGCACAATATGATTCTCATGACAATATAATAAATAAGGTAAACTAACATCATTATCATTCCCTTTTCACAGATGAACCAATAGAGGCAAAGAAGAGTAGTAGTAACTCCCCAGGTTTTCATATGGAACCATCATGTATGTGTGTCATGCCTTGCCTCTTACCCCATTGAATCCTTACTGCAGTCCTGTAAGTTACTGTACTGGAGACGTTGCATGACTTGGCCCAGTAAATTGCTGCCTCCAGGGTGGCGGAACTCCTCTCAAACCTAGAGGATATGGCACCAGCCCTCCTATCTCTCCACAGTGAAATTTGAAAGCAGTGGTTAAACTTCAGTGCTATAAATTAGCAGTAGAGAGTGGGAGAGTTAAATACATGAATTTGGAAAACTTTTTAATACTGGATTTGGAAACTGTGCGTAGGTACACAAAATTTTAAATCAATCTGGGAAGGTGGTATGATACAGTAAAAGAGCAGAGGTTTTGAAGAAAGGTGTCTTGAATTTAAACCCTGGCTTCTCCATTCACTGTTTAAATGGATTTGGCTAAGTCACTGAACTTTGCTTAATGTCAGTCCCCAAATCTACAAAATGGAGCTTTTACCACAAAATTTATTTAATTGAAATATGATGAAACTCAGATAAGATACTGTCTATGAAGTCACTTTAGAATTCTAAATTCTGAATTCTTTCAAATCTTTGTGTAAGGAGGGTCACAGGTCACTCTCCATCTCAAAATACTGATTGTTGGTTTACATATTTATTGTCTGTCTCGTTGCCTCCCCCTCATATTCACCTACATAATCCCAGGTCTACAACAGTGCCAGGCACTTAGGCACTCAGGCACTCAACAAATATTCATCAGATGAATAAACATGAACACCAATAGAAAGAATCATACTGGAATTTTATCAAAGAGAAGAAATTTTGAAAAATAACACCTATACTGTCATGATTGAGACTGTGTCCTGTCTAAGGGAAATGAAATGTGTGCTTAAACAAATACACCTGCAGCGTTTCCACTTATCCCCAGTCACCACTTTCTTATGCCCAGTTAAAATAAATCACACAGAGCTTCACCCCCATATTGTTTTCTGATCTTCAGCAAGTCCTGCCATGAGCTAGAGACTGCCCAGTGGGTCTTTTCTCTCAGCCTTGGGCACAGTGAAAAAGAGGATTTGAAGTAGTTGAAAGTATTTGTTGGAAAAAAATATTTCAGCCTTCTGGTCTGTTTAACCACCTGTATCACTCATGTTTCATTACCTTAGCTCCTCTCAATGACTATAAAATAATTTCCCAATTCTTCCCTTAGTCCTGGTTGCTGACCAACATGAGTGTTTTCATAGTGATCAGTTTTTCTGATTTACTGGCAGTCATTTTTGGGACATGATGTCAAATCCATTGATGAACAAGAATGTCACCAATCTCTGTACATCATCAATATTTAAAAAGCTAATAATGTTTATTAGCTTTAAGGATTGAGTTACCAATGTTAATATTTAAGTCTAATAAGTTAATATGTTCTACGTTTATTTTTTGCACACTTAAAGAATTCTAATCTGTCTAGAGGGAGCTTCTCTGATTTGCTGCATTTCTGGGCAGCAGACTATCTGCAAGCAGCACTGGGCTGATAGGTAAGAGGCCAAGAAAACACTCGTTGGGACAGTTACTGATTAGCTGCATGACCCTGGACAAGTGACTTCATTCTCCCTATTTCCTTTGGTTTCTGAGTTGAAAGAAAAAAATGGAAAGAGCCCCTGATTTCCTTTGAGAGATGATAAGACAGGTGAAATGTTCTGGGACACTTTGATCCCTTACAGGTCTCGAGAGATCCATAGGTGTTTGTTTGTTTCTTTCATTTCTTTCCATTTTATTATCTATGTTATTATGGGTGATACTGAACACTTCAGGGCACTGTGAAGGAATTCGGATTCCTTGGTCCTCACAGCCCTTGTACGTGGTCAGCCTTACCTCATTTGCTTTGCAGTAGCACAGAGACAGAGAGAGGTGAGTGACATTTTGCTGGGTCACAGAGAGTGTCAGTGGCAAGTTAGGACCCAATGCAGGCAGTTGTTTAGCTCAAAGTCCCACAGCTTCCCTGGATGATTTGTGGGTCGCATCTCTACTTTATGTTTAGTAACAACCGCCACGAAAATTGCTGATTACTCAGATGTTAAGCACAGCCGTATTTCTTTGCAAACAAAGTCTTTCCTCACAGAATAAAAGAACCACTTATGCTTTCCAAGTATAGACCCTTTATTATTAAATTCCTGGGCATTTGGTGATTTATACTATTTATAATTCAATGCTCTTAGTAATAACAAAATTGCTGTAACCAATTGTTTGATAAAATACAGAGACATCCGGAATCTTTTTTTTTTTTTTTTGAGAGTTAAATAGTAATATGAGATGGAGTGAGGTGGGGGCAGGGAATGTAATTTTTTTTCACACCCTTTTCCTGTGAGGCACTCGGTAGGCTTTCTTTTCCTCTTTGTGGCCACAGCCCCACTGCGCCTGTGTTTCAGCAGTAACTGTCCCTTCAGGTTAATGAAGGGATAACTAGTTTTAGTCTTGTTTAGAATGAGGGACATGAGGGACTGAAGCCACCAACATTTCAGAGCTGTGAGTTCTTATCACCTAATATTCAGTAGCTGGTTGGCCAAGCAAATCAAGGCCTTAAAAAAAAAAACAAAAATGAAACAATAAACAAAAGCATTATCCTGCTCCCTGAGAAAGATACTGTCATTGTTAAAGAAATGGCAGCTCCAGAGGTGTCTTATTGTCTTGATTGGTGCCTGCTGTCCCACACAGTGAAAACCAAATTCCCTCTTGAAGGACCAGAACAGCAGCAGGCAGCACACTCGCTGTGACTGGAAAGTGGGGAATGATTTTAAATACATTGTGTTGACCTTCTTGCAGCATTTTAATAACTCAGGAAGGGGAGCCATGGAACTTCCGATGAACAAGTACTGAGTGAGTGCTGTCAGTAGCGCTTGCTTCTGTAATGTTCTGGGGTAGCATGTGGAGATTAGAGGCAGGTGAGGGTATTTTTTTAAAGGCAGCTATTGGAGAAAGTTATATCAACAGCAATGACCCAGTGCTGAGTATCTGTCTGAGAAAACTGGGTAGACATTGAACTCTCATCAGCTCTAAATTCCCCTCCAACAAGCCCCAAAGGGAGCCTGGCCACAGTCCATCCTTAGTTCTGCTCGGACTCACAGACATGGCCTTCTCATTCTGGCAAAAGGCAGGAGTATCATTACGTCTCAGCGTGTTTTATGATGCCTCATGGAAACAGCTGTGCTGCCTGTCTTTGTGTGGATACAGTTTTTAAAAAATGGAAATTGCCATGGCAACAGCTGCAGCCACTTATTATAGAGCAGTAGAAGTGACGCCGGTATTTGTGAGGAAATCTATGCTCTCAGAATAGTGTGCCCCTTACAATGGAGTGGATTTCTCCTACTAACATTTCCATTTTTGAAAAATCAAAAGGTATAAAAACGTGTCCAAAAGAAATTTACCAGGGAACTGGAGAACTCAGGGAATTGGTAAGCGGGAACGGAGCCTTTTAACTATGGCCCTTGAGTTAAAAATCCAACTGGCAATCTCAACACTGGGATTCTAGGGAGGGCAGTGCTCATTATTTGTTTTTAACCCCGTGGTACCTAATATGGTACTCTAAGCAGAATTGCTTAATTGCGGTGACAGGGATGATTAGAATTAATTGCAGCCAGTTTTCTGCTTCTTTCCACATCACACCTTCCTTACAGCTTTGAGGAACCTTTAAATTTGAGACTATCAGAACCAATGTGCCCTCATCTCAGCCAATAAATATAAAGGAGTTTAAGTATAAGCTTCAGTTTTCTTTTAACTCAGTTCTGAGGTAAATAACATCTTTCATAGGCTCATGCTAAATATTCTGACACTTTCTTTTTGCTAAGCATTAAGAAGGAGAGTGAAGAGAAAAGCTAACAAAGAAAGATTTGCCATGACATGTGTTTAAGACTTTATACATTAAGGAGGGAGCATCCTATGCTGAGTTTTGAATGAGTTTTTCATGTTCTCTAAACATGATGTCATATCATTTTAATGATCCCATAGACCATGTCCTTGATGGAAGCAGCCAGATAATTTAACAGGAAGTGTTTAACTATAAGAAAAACAGAAAAGTGCTGTCAGTATTGTGTAACTTATGAAAATAAGCTGTGTCTCTAAGACTACAGATAAATAAGCCTTGAGCATGGCACAAACATCTATCAAATCCAGAATTTTTCACTCACTTCCAAAGAACTCTGATACCTGATGAGATATTTCAGGTGTACTTTTGTCTCTGAGAGAGTCACAAGGTTCAAATCCCTTAAATAAGTTATTCCATATATATATATATATTTTTTTTTGGTTGTTGGGCCCTGAAGTTTTAGAGTATATATTTCACCACCAAAATTATATTTCATCTGAGCTTTGTTCAACTAGGTTGTGCCCTGGTTGTTTTCCTCCCATCACTCAGAAGAAGCAGAGAAGCCCATGGAGAAAGTTTTTTTGCCCTGGGCTATAGGAAACATATTGCAAAAAGGCTCCATCTCATCCTATTCCAAGAAACAACTGAAAAACAAAAACTTCCCCCCACTTTAAATCCAGTCACTAGGGATTGTTTTATTTTCATTAGAAGACAAGGCAGCATATTAGAATCTATTGTGCAGCAAGCAGTATGTCCCATCTCTCTCCTTTCTGCTGCCAAATTTGTTCCCCATTCAAGCCAACCAAGCAACTGTTACACAAAATAGGCTAGAACACCACTGGATGGAATCTGTCCAGGGAAATCTTCAGTGCTCGTGATTTACCAGTCCCCCTTATTTCTGTACTTCAT
Organism: Vicugna pacos; assembly: GCF_048564905.1. Classification (NCBI taxonomy): domain Eukaryota; kingdom Metazoa; phylum Chordata; class Mammalia; order Artiodactyla; family Camelidae; genus Vicugna; species Vicugna pacos. Next base: position 21,859,946 of record NC_132987.1, on the reverse strand, counting down.
CCATACCACTCTAATCAATTTATTCATGGCATTGCATTGTATCTTACTTGAGAGGCTCAAGAGGAAGGTAACTTCAGCAATTTTATATTCACTAAACTAGGCAAAAAGGAAGGGCGTGCTGATTTAAATCTTGATGCAGGAAAGGGAACCTTGAAAGGAATGCAGCAATAAAGAAGGGAGATAATCTTTCTCTTCATAAGAAGTCAATACATTTTCCTGAATATGGTAGCCTCAGGCAGATGTCTGATAAGAGTTGTTGGTAGAGAAGGAATTACCATCTGGTGATAAAATGCATCTTAGTAAAATTAATTTCTCATTTAATAAGTACATTCAATTTTACTGAACCACCTCTGAAGCCAAGGGAATATGTCTGTTGGGAGGATCTTGGATCTGCAAGGAAGATCTGGTCCTCTAACTCCACTTATAACCTTTGTTGGTGTGCTTAGGTCAGAAGGAACCACTGCCCCCAAATCCTTGTGTATTTTGAAGCACAAATCATTTGTTCAAGAACTCATCAAGGGTCACATTTCTTGATGGCGTCCTATCTAGATGTCCTCAACTTTGCTTTGAGGTATAGGTTTCCAACATTTTGCCGCCAGAAGAGTCAACATTTGGTACCACATTCCATTCTGATAGAAAAATAATGTTTTAATTATCCATAAAATTTAGGAGCAGCCAAAGACAGATATGCTACTTCCTGCCAGATAACAGGCAAGACATTCTACCTTTCAAACACAAACATTTTGTTAAGCCTGGGGAAAGTCTGGAGGAGAGCTGACCCTGATTCTACTTCAGTTACAATAGCTGTACAGTGGCCCCGGGGCCTTTTTTTGGTTTGCTCTTAAATAAACACATAAAGAAAGAACTAAAGAAATATGCAGCTGGATGCTTTGAAGACCTCACCTCCCCAGTAGAGACTACCTAAGGGAAGAACTTACTCATTGGGACCACCAGGTATAACTAACCTTTTGTTGATGCACAGACATGCCAACAGTTTACGGGGAGGAGGCAGTGAGGGAGAGGCAACACAGGAGATTTGGAACTTGGGTTCTAATGCCAGTCCTACCACTTACTTGCCATGTGACTTTGGCCACGTAGCTTAACCTTTCTCAGTGTCCTCAACTTCTCCTTGTAACATGTGGATAATATTATGTCTTCTGTGGGGTGGTTGTAATGATTACAAATGCTGTTACAAAATGCCTCTCACGGTTCTGACTTGCAAGAGGCCCTCAATAAATGGCAGCTATTAGCACTGCAATGTAAGAAGCACAGGGTCCAAGACAATACTAACACCGAACATTTTGCAGAAACAGCCCATATATATATAGCTTTCCAAATTCAGTGTTTAAGGCTCTAAAATTACACTGGCATTGCATGGGCTGATCACTCACTTTACCAGCAAGCTATCTTTTTATATTTTCCTAGTTTATTTTATTATGGTTTTAAAAGCCAGAAATTATTATTTTTTTCTCTGTGTCATTTTGGTACCTTACTAAGTTCTTTTTTTTTTAAATCCAGAATTTTGAAGGCTGAACGTTTTCAATGTAGGTAATTCAACAAAACCATGATCTTGTTCCTCTTCACTGCCACCTACACAGACTGGTTGGTGCCAGAGTCACAGATTATCGGGTAATTCCAAGGCAGAAGGTGGCAGAGGCACTCATCCAGTTCTCTGAGACTCGTTTTCATTACAGTCCCCACATTTTGGCATTAGGTCTGTGGGATTATCACACGCTGCCTGTGATGAAGTTACCTGGGGCGTCACCATCACATTTCGTATGTATCCATGGTGCTGTAGTCTCTACCTATGCACTGACCTCTTGCTGATGACGCTTCAAGAGCACTAAGTGACAAAGCAGGCTTTTCACACACAAAAACATGAATTTTGGATTTTGCTATTTCTCAGCATAAGGTTTTTTAGAGCTTCTCTCTTGCTCTCTAACACACACACACACACACACACACACACAGACACACACACACACTTAATGGGTATGAGAGCAGCACAGTCCTCTATTGTTTTCATCTAAATGGTGTTCATCTCTCCTATCACTGGCTCACCTCTGTTTCCATTTGGATGCTTTCTAACAATGGCCCTGAGGCATTTTTTTTAACTGCATTTTCCAAGAAGGTGGTAATAGGTTTGAATAAAAACATAATGAATACACTTAATCCAGAGGAGACAGTGAGATATAATTATTGAATTCTGCCTTTTCTTTCAAAGACTTTGCAGTTTCTCTATAACCTTAGTCCCTCTTAAGAAGTAAAGTTCAACACTAGCTGGTAGCATGCTCAGTAAAGTGGGTAGAATGGTAACACAAAAGAGACCTGACCAAATAAATAAAAAAAACAGCAAACAAAAAACTACAGAGAGAGCAAGACTGACCCCTACCATAAAAGGAACAGAGGGGAATTATCATAAAGTAGCCCTCACCACCTGCTACGTGCCCTCCAAGTAGGGGGATCTACTTGGCATCTTGTACCAGCTCCTCCTTTCAACCCACCCTGGCTACTAGCTTCCTCCCTAACGAAAAATGTGAACAATTCACTAGTTTTTAACCCATCTCAGAAAGAGACATCTTCATCCCAAATGCTATTTATTTCCAACATGTTACTTATTTAGTAATTGAGCCATCAAGGAACATTTCTCCCCCAAATTCCTGGGGGACAGTGTCCTGCTTCTCCCATTTGCTCTCGTGATACATAAACAAAGACAAAGGTAGTGGGTCTTCTGAAGATCTAGCCGTGGGTGCATGGAGCAAAGCCTGGGAGCTGTTGTGTCTCACACATCCTGGGTAACCTAAGAAGAGCCAAGTCCTGATAGTGGTGATGGTGAGTCTGGGCATGTGACTTTGGATGTTTTGAGTCGATAAAGTTAAGCTAAACCATAAATAGGGAGCAGGATTGGTTCAAGTCACAGTTAATTTATGCATCATGGTGTTATCTGCTATACTTCCGAACTCTGCCATTTACTCCTGTGTAAACAGAACTCTCCAAACCTCACCTTCCTCTCCGGGTATACTTAGATGTCGTTATTCACTTGCATTCTCCTATGCACTGCCTGTTAGCCCACAGCAGCCATGTACGATTTCTGTGTGAACAGGAAGGATGTGAAAGGCCATGGCTTAAGCACAGGGTTTCTTCCACGACCCCACTCCTGTTTCCTGGACTTTGCACTTGTTATCTGGTTGTCTTTCATCTCACCTTCTTCAGATCACAATTCACTTCAGCTTATGACCACTCCCTCCTTGTTCTACCTATTTGTATATGCCTACTTCAGTGGTTTTTAACCTTTTTGAGATCATGGACTAAATGGAGAAGGTGTATGAAATTAGGGACTCTCCTGCCAGCAAAGTGAGTGTGTGTGCTTGTTTGAGTTTACATCCATCTCTGGACTCCGTAAATCATTGCTTTCCTGGCCATCTTGCTGGTTGTTTTTGTGCTCATTGTGGCTTGCTCACCTGGTCTAACTTGAAGCCTTCCACTGACCTCCCTCTACACCATTCTCAGACTCAGTCTTCCAACGTGAATTTTTCCCAGCCTCTGAGATATTTTTGGCCACATGTGCAAAAACCACACACCTGATTCTTCAAGACTGCTTCAGGGCCCACGGCCCCAGCTCCTGGCACTGCACAGTAGATTGTGTTCCTCCACAGCAACAGCCATGGTAAATGAAGTGTTCAAAATGCTCGTGCTTGGCATTCGACTCCAAGTCTTAGTAACTATCTTTGCTGCATAGAATGGGACAGACCTGCCTGTTGTTTGAGTTAGGAATCCCTCAATTTTCACAAGTTGTATTGGTTTGAGATTCAGATATAATGTTAAGTCTACATTCTTATCCTGGATAAAGCTGTGCCCTGAAGATCCAGTATCAAGAGATGACCCTACTGTGGAACCCTAGCATTCTGCAGTATCTACTTTTCAGCAACTGTTAGACACATGTAATGTCATTTAAAAGCATTATGTGGAAACAAAACCCACTTTGATAAGATTTGTTGGTCTGCAGCTCCCATACTTCAAACACAAAATCGAAATCTGTGGAGGGGAGGCAACTACTTTGGTAAAATACATGAGTTTAGGAAGATAACTGTGTGCTTTGTCCCCAAAGACAACCTTGTACTCAAGCGAGAAATTATCTGCAACTCTAAAAAGATGGATGCAGATTCTCAATTAAGTTGTGATTTGGGGCCCAGATGCTCACCTAATTGCTAATAAATGGAAAAATAAGAGAAGGATCGGGGGCTACAAGTTGATCAGTGTGAACATTTCCTGGAGGTTGGCTTGTCACCAGGTAAAACTCCATCAGGCTGTCTCAGAGAGCTGTTTGTAACAGGAGTGAGGTTTATTTAATGCAGGAATGAAAAGCGCCCAGATTAGAAAAGCTTTTCATAGGACATTATCTATGGTAAGTCCTTTCACGCAACCAGAGGAAACTAGCATTTCATCCAGCCCCTTATCTCTGTCCTCAGCACACAGCATTAGTGGAGCACCGCAGGTCCCTATGCAAGCAAGTGCCTGCTTTCAGATTCTTCTTTATGTCTAAGTGACATGCAGGAAGCAGTGAATTGGTGATTGCCATGAAAATAAATGTCATTGATTCCTTGATTATTGCTGATCAGCAATTCCACACAACTTCCTTAGACACCCTCTGTTTGTGAACACTTTTTGCTTCAGGTATAGCAACGGGATTTCTGTGGTCTGTCTACCTTGGTGTCCCCTTCTCCAGCAAGGCTGCTAGAAGATCAGCTCTGTTGGATTTGCAAGACAGTTGTGGATTTCTTCGATCTTAACTGTTGTTAACAATTTATATGCATCTCCCTTTTTGATACTGTCCCAGTAACTTTGTGCTTTACAGGCCTCATTAAGAAAAAGATGAATTCAGTATTTGATCTAAGTCTAAACGTTATTACTCATTCCACCCCAGAAAATTCTTATAATGGTCTGACACATTAATTGGAACTCCTAAATGCCTCTGTATTCTTAGAAGTAGACCTCAGTTTTTATAGACTTCTTCTGAGCAAATGGTGAAAGATAGAGTAATTATTCCAACAATAATATTAATACGAGTAATAGTAACAACTGTAGTAGCAGCCAACATTTATGGAGTGCTTTCTATGTTCCAAGTAGGAGCACTGTACATGTTTAACCCAGTTAATCCCTGCTCCATGAAGGAGGCACAATTTTTATCATCACCGTTTATTAGATGAAGACACTGAGACACAGATAAGTAATTATTCTAAAGAGACAGTAGTCACCACATGGCAACACAGGGTGAACCGAGATGAAATGAGATGAAATGAGACCTGAGCTGGTGTTGCCATGAACACCTAGAGACGTGGAGTGTACAGAGTTTCACAACAGACTCACTGGATATGGAGAAGAGGCCTCCCTGAAGAAGTCCCAGCCTGCGAGCAGCACTAGGTTGTCAGCAAAACAGCCCGTGTGGAAATGGCTATATTCGCTAATGTGATTTTTCTCTCACAAGTTAGTATTGGAAGTCCTAAAATCTTCAACTTCCAAGAGTAGTCTGCCTCTATGGTAGGAAGGTGAAATATTTGTTGAGTCATTTATCCGTGAGCACGCTCGGGCAGTAGATCCAGGTGTTCTCACGTCCCATCTGCGGCTGTGCACGGGCTCTCAATAGTGAGGCCTGAGTTGAGTGCCTGCCCCTCCAGCTACTAGGGAGTTACTTGGGGCAAGTGATTTACCATCCCTGGGTCTATTGATCTCTAAAATGCAAATATTTTCATTAGATGGTTGGAAGGATTAAATGAAGTAAAATATACAAAGTTACTGAATTTCTCTAAACCATGGTTTCCTCATCTATAAAATGGAATTCATAATAGCAGCTACTTCAGGAGGCCCCTGTGAGGGTTAAATGAGATAATGTTGATAAAAATTCTTAAATGCTCCATAGGAACGAATGCAGAGAAATGATAAGTATTCTGAGTGCTCAGAAAATGTTGAAGCACCTGACCCCCTTCTCCATTTCCAACCTTGGGGATTAATATTTGGTCTTTCTTGTGCCTGTTAATGATTATATTTTAATTTTAACTAGATTTCCATCTTTAGTGGCTATTAACCTACTTTTCTATGTCTTTTTATATCTATTATGACTAAAAGTTTCACATATCACAGTACTCTTTGGAGCTAAGATTTCATTAGCAAGGATTAAAGGAACTGAAAAGTTGGAGAGGGGGGTTGAAGTTCCCATTAGATCATGAGAATTAGTCTCTCTCTTTTAAATAGGCTCACGGTAGTGCGATTCAGATTCCTGTCTCTGCTTCAGAGAAGAAAGAAAGGAAGAAAGAAAGAAAATGAAATAAGAAGAGTATTTGCAAGTTACTTTTATATTTAGGACTATCTCAAATTCACTTTTCTCTCAATATTAGGTGTAAGAGAAAAATTCTCAAAGCCCATAGACTAACTCAATTCTGACAAGACTTTTCAGGCTAAATTGCAAAGTAATTTAAGATCTCCTTTCAAAGAAAATGCACATATAATTCATAGCAAACCTCCTTCAACTCTTCTTCCCTTTAACCAGTTTTAAACACAGAGCTCTCTTTGTCACTTTAAACTTGGAACTTAATGGACCAGAGCCACTTAGGACTCCGTCAAAGACTATTCCATGCTGAAATTTGTAACTGTTCTTGATGTCATTATCAACCTGGCTCCAGCCTCAATCATCGGTGCCTTCATTGCTTCCCCACTGCTCACTAAATACTCAGCCGTTTCCAGCGGCAGGATCTGGTTTGGCACAGAAAGCTGAGTACTCTCCATCCCTCTCCTGATGATAGTCCTGGAGGAAGCTGGAAAATACAAAGAGTCGGTGACTCTTGGGGTGGGAGGTTCCTTGAGGCCCCATTATGCCAGTGTCTAGTGCATGGATTTCCTCCATAGTACCTGACGGGTAACTCTTTCATGCTGTGTTTAAGTATCTCCAATGACAGAGAACTTGCTTTTATAGATCCCATTTCATTTCCCATCAGATCTAAGAATTAGGAAGTTCTGAAATAGAATATAAAGCTGAACTCTTTCTCCCTCTGATGTCTTACTTGGGGTGTTTATCTTGCCTTCTGGAAACACAAAGAACGAGGCCAGTCTTTCCTCGGCATGATCACCTCTCAAGTGCTTACTGTAGCTGTTTCTAAGTCCATCTGTCTTTTAAACTCTCCTCCTTATTTACACCTTCCTTCCCACACCTTCCTTCCTACTTTTTCTCCTGGGGTCTGCTGTGGTTTGTCAGGTCTCTTTCAGGTGGTGGCATCCAGACCAGAGAAGAGAGGCCTGGTCTGCTCCAGCCACTGAGGAGTACAATGGGGCCATGCTGACTCCTGCCCAGCTCCCTTGAATGTTATAATGTAGCCTCCACCTGGAATGTTCTATACCATGCTTTCCTCTACCCTGGACTCTCCAGTGGAAGCCCTTTCACCCCTAGAGGAAAATCCTAAGTCCTGAGAAAGTCCTGAAAGCTTCCACAAGACCTGGCCCCAACCCCATCTCCAGCCCTGTCTCCCACCACACTCTCTCCCCTTGCTCATTGCCCTCCAAGTACCCTGCCTCCTTGAGGCTCCTCCGACCTACCGAGGCAGCTCTGCTTCAGGGACTAGAAGACTCACCCCATTTTTTCCACTCAGGACTCCACTTCATAATGTTTTTCAGAGAAGCCTTTCCTGTCCACCCTAACTAAAGCAGCACCCCCAGTAGACTCTATCCCATCCCCTCATGATGCTTCATTTTTCTTTTCAGTCTCTGTCATTAAATCATATGTCTATTTTCTTAGCTATTTATTATGTCGTCTTCTCCACTGGAATGCAAGGAACATGAGGTCAGAAGCTTTGTTGTGTTTCCTCCTGTATCTTTAGTGCCTAGAACAATGTCTGCAGATCATAGGTGCTCAGTAAATATGTAGATGGACTGAATCTGTTAATTCAGCCTGAGATCCTATTATTCTGGAGGCAGCCATGGTATACTAACTCATACTTCTCACAGAATTCTTGTCTTTTTCTCTCTTGTGCCAGACCTCAAAATGGCAAAATGATCTTTGTCCAGGATTTGGGAAATCACTCTTTGGTATGAATTTGGATTCTCAGGGAGCAGTCATTAACTAAACAGTCCCCCAGAAGCCGAAAGAGTTAATTAATGTGCCTCCCCAAACACAGCTCTTAACCCTGCAGGGTTGTTGGCCCTTGGAAAGGTGAAATCCTACGGTTCTAACTCAAGCTCAGCGAACTTCTGGCCAGCTCCTCTTATTATTAAAAGGCAGCTCTTCTAAACTCCCAGGGTGCCTGGAATGCCCCCAGTTCCTCAAGTCATTATGTTTTACAGCAGGTTCTCTTGAAAGAGCTTCATCGGCCTTTGGCAGAACATAAGCCAGAATAATGGGCAAGCAGATGCCAGAATGAATTCCAATGTGTACACACAATTCTTGGCCCCATAAAATCAATTCGTTATTCATAATTAAGCAACTTCTTGAGAAAGGGAAGGTTGATACAGTTATTAAAAGATAAATAATAGATAAAGATGTACTTGTTTCTCTTTTTTTGGAGGGAGGATAAAAAATTTTAAACACAAAATAGCACTGTAATTAGTTTTTCTTCTACTTTGTTTCTTACCTGTGACACTTAGGGCCAGCCAAACAGAGCAGCTTTTACAAATTTCCATCACCCCTTTGTGTTGTGTTTCTCCTTAAAATGCATCCTTCAGAGCAGAATGGCAAGGCAGCTCCCGATAGCTGGGGAGAAAAGAAACTAGAAGCACCTGAACATAAAGGTCGAAAGGTGTATCATCCTGTAATGTGAGTCTTTTCTGGTTTTCCAAATTGAGTTTAGGGAGCAGAGCTGAAAACCTAAGTTGCTAAATGCCTTAGTACTAAAAGGAGCATCTGGGCTGCCAAGCAGTTAGGACCACACACCTCCCAACAGGCTTAATTGGCAACAGAATTAGCTTTATTTCCTCCCATTTCTACCTCATCAACTTGGTCTCAAATCAGTATATAAAAGGGATAGGAAAGAGAGGGGGTCCTCCTTGGAGACAGTGCAGGTTGAAATGTGAAGCTATTACCCCTCCCCGTGAAAGAGATTCCTCTCCCCTAAGTCAAGTGGAAGGAACCCCCTGGAATCATCCAGATAGACTGGAACTGTCTGCGAGAAAAGGGCTTCCAGCTCATCCCCCGTGGAGGGAACTGCAGGGGGGCTGAGGTCCTCCCAAATCAGAGCAGAGAAGGGAGCTCTTGTGTGTGGCTTCTTGGAATAGGAGAGCACAAGAACACAAGGGTTGGCCTAGAGATTTCCGAAAGGAATCAGCAGGAGCCTTCTGTGTCAGCAGGACCTGAACGCTCCCTGGTTTGCTGTGTTTGGGGGAGCGATCAAGAGAGAGGTGAGAGCCACTGACCTGCCCAAGTGGCCCCTGATCCAAGCCAAAGAAAAGGGCTGGGGATGTGTATAGCTGGCAGGGCAGATGAAAAACTGAGTGCCTCCAGAGAGGGGACGCTCAAAAAAAAAGAGATGCCACCATGTCAGCAGAGGCATCCAAGAGAAGAATCAAGCAGGAACAAGAGTGAGGCCAGGGGCCCCTGACCACTATGGACAAGCAGTGGGCCACCTAAGATGGAAAGCTTGGCTCCCATCCATCCTTTATGCCTCCATCACCAGGGGGTGCTGGTACCCAGGAAGGTGGTGGAAGGTACCTCTTCTGCCTCTCCTTCCTTCTAAATCATCCTGCCTGCTGCTCTAGAATATTCTGCAGGGAGAAGAATACTGCTTTGATGATATAGGTTTTAAGCTGGACAGCACTAAGTTTTAAAAACTGAAAGGAATTGAATAATGGAATTTGACCAAGACATCATTAATGAAATTATACACCCAGCACAAAGAGGGATTCAATATAGTACAGTTAGAATCAGTGACTGGAAAAAAAATTCATGTATATGTCCCAACTAATCAAGAACTCTGCAATAAACTGGTGCCAGCAGTTAGAAAAAAAAATTTGTTAGGGATTAAAGATTTGGCAGAGAAAAATGGGAGGCTCTTTTGTGTATCTTTGGCTATAGTAATCATCTCCCCTTTTTTTCTTTAACGATTAAATTCACAGAAATTCTAAAAGGGATACTATGTATTTGCATAATACTTTCCTTCTAAAATTCTTAAAGTAGCATTGATTTCATGTTGATAGAAGAAATGAGACAGGACTGGGATATAGAGAAGCAGGTTGTCCTAATCAGGCACCCAGGACAGTGAGTGGATTATGTATGGAGGACCAGTCAGAGGAGAGCATCGTTATGAAAAAATGGCTGTCTGGTAATTTGAGGTTGTTGGGTAGTTTCTGTGAGTAATTGTGGGGGAAACATTTTAGCAGTAGCAGTAAAGAGTAACAGGAGTGGGTGGTGTTGGAAATGGGGTGGTCTCGAGAAAGATTGTAAGAATCAGGAAATAAATGACTTCATAGGGTCCAGAATGGGAAGATGGCCAGAGTTTTGGAAGGGATGGCATTGGTGGCAGTGATGGTAGTACCATTTATAGAATACTTTACACGCATTATCTCATTTTCACTCAGCATAATTGCAGTACCTTCTTACACACCTCCTCTTCATTTTACTTCTTTTCCCCTCTCCCCTTCTCCTTCTTCTTCATCACTAGCATTTGTTGAGCATATGTGCCCCATGCCATTCTCCACAATCGGTAAGCTCAAATGGTCCCTGAAACCCATAGATTCTAGACCAGGGACCAGTCAGCACGTGAGAGAGATAGGTGATGATGCCTCAGTTCTGTTTTGATTGAGGTACTGATTGGACATCCAGTTTGAGATACTTCTTTTAGAACGAAACCAAGCTCTGAGTGAGAGAGAGAGAGAAAGAGAAGGAAAGAGAGAGAAGAAGGAGGAGGAGGAAGAGGAGAGGAAGAGGGATGGGTTATTTGAAAAACAATGATTTACTTAAGAAATGTTTATCTAGTTCTTAATATGTGCCAAGTACTACTTGAAATGCTTTAAAAACATTAATTTATTGATTTCTCAGAGCAATCTTATGTGACAGGTACAATTATTATCATCCTGATGTTTATTATCATGTTTTAACCATCATCATGATAGGAAACTGAGGTTCATATAGTCTTTAAGTAACTTGCTTGAGGTCACACAGCCAGTAAGTGGCAGAGCTGAGATTTGCACCCAGATCTCAGATTCAGATACTATGCTCGTAATGCTACCTAAGCTGCCAGGTGGGCTCCCTGCAGGAACATTATAAAGATGAAAAGATAGGTTGTTGAGAAACACTGGGGTTTCCCTCATATCTATGAATCTTAAATGATCTGGTGAGTAGTATGATCCTTATTCAACTTGCTCTCATCAAAGGAATTTAGGATATTTCATACATTTCAAAAATTTTGAGTAAAAGATATACACATTTATTTATGAGACTGGATGCAATATGTATCATCAAACTAGTTTTTGCTGAATAATCTGTTTCTGAACAGAATGAATCAATAACCTGGACTTATTTCCAATTTATGAGATGAATATTTAAACACCACTGTGTATTTCTGGTCATGCCATTTTCAAGGATATTGGTTCCATCCAACTCAAATATTCTTTTCCAGAAATCTGGGGACCACAGATCTATCTTCTCCAGCTTGTTCTATGAATAGTATCTCTTTAGAGTGTTGTCCCAAAGAACAAGAACCGCAGGTTAGCAGAAAGTCCAATTCCTCTTCCTCACCTCTCCCCACTTTGGTATTTGCATCCACTAGTGGTTCAAGCCTCTCCCTTGGTGCAGAGGAGGAGGTGTTTCCTTTTAAGTCCAAAGTGCTGAAACCGTTGGAACATGATATTCCTTCCTCTCTTGGGTTGAAGTTGGAAAACTCTACACCCACTACCCAAACCCTCAATTGTTTCCAAAAACACCCTCTGCAGCTGCTGTGCCACAATCCAGAGGCTTAGTGTTGAAGCTGAGTTAGAGCCTGGAGGAACCACTTCCTAAAACCCTGGCAGGTGGGAGAGATGCAACATCCCTGAACCATAGGCTCCTGCTTTCTTTACCTCACTCCTCACCGAAAGCCAGAGGGCTTTGCCTGCAGAACGTCCCTTGCTAAGCTTGGGGAGATGCAACTCAAGCCCAGTCTCCTGGCCTGTTCCTGTCCTGGGGCAGATCCCTGTCCAGACGGCTGAGGACACTCCTTTCCTCCTTAATTCTCAAAGCCAGGAGCTCCGCACTAAACATGACAACCTGCTAGCCTCACTTCTGTGGCCATTTCCTCCCTGGAAACCCATCTGTTCCCATGAAAAAGTGACTGGTTCCCTGCAGCAACCTGGAAACACACGGTGCTGGGAGGGAAGCCATACCCCACTGGCCCATAGTGGGGACCGAGGCCGGGTTCAGCCACAGCACTCTGCTCTCTGTCCTCGGGAGCTTGTGGAAGTCCTTAGTTAGAATGATGATGACGATGTTGGTAATGGAAGTTAACATTCACTGAGTGTTTATTTTTTGTGCACATAATCAGCACTCAATGACTGGCCCTACAACCCACAAGGTAAATATACAGATTCTAAATGTACCTCATATCCTCACACATTTCTGGGGGATAAGTACTTACTATTATGTCTACTTTACAGACTTTGAAACTGAGTCTGAGTATGATGAAGTAACTTACCCAAGGCCTTTCAGCCAATAAGGATCAGATCTTTGAGGCTCAAACTGAGAGTCTCAAGTGTCACCTTCAGTCTTGATTTGATGTATTTTATTTAAAAAATGGGAGTCGGGAGAAAGAAAAAGTTAACCTTACCTGCCTATTTATCTAGCATACATTTTATAGGATCAAATAAAGTTACAATGCAGGCATAAGAGAACTAAATATTATGTAACTGTGAGGGCTTTTGTATATTTTTAATGTGGAATTTAAAGCTCTGGGTGATGCCACCTACCCACATTTACCCCTCCACAGTTGCCCACATACATGCCCCTAGGCTCTAGCCGTAACTATATGGTTCTACCTTGAAGTGCCCTTAACTCACCTGCCTGCCTCCTTGCCTTTGCTTCCACTCTTTCCACTGCCTGGAATACCCTCTCCCTATCACTGATTACTGACTTGCTTCCTTGCTCAAACACGACCCCCTCTATTCTAAAATAGTCTCCCTTTCCTCTTTTGCCCCAATAAATGTTGTACATCTCTCACGAAGTCACACTCAGCACTATGACTATAGCTAGTTGTCATCTATATCTTAGGCTTCTCTGCCTATGCCTTGCAGGTGGTCAATAAAATGTTTGTTAGCTTAATTCTGCTTCTCTTTTCTATGCCCTTCCCTGCCTGCCCCCAACACCTTGCACCTAATGCATCTCCTGGTATAGAGCAGGTACCCAGTGCATCCTGGGTAACATCCTGAGGTGCTTTAGGGCTGGCAAATTCAATGGGCAATCCTCTATAGGTCAAGGAGACTTAAACTCTTCTCTTCAGTTAAATCTGACGTCACAGGGAAGGTAGGCTGTACCCTGTTGGGTGGGGATCAGAGCCCAGGAAGAAAACATTTCCCAAAACGCAAACTATCAACCCATAGGGATACCCAGATGATTTTATGTGACACACAGGTGAACTTCTTTTTTTTTCAAAGTTTATAATTGCATAATCTCATTTGTATTAGAAAGAAATATAATAAGCACATCAAATCTATGATTTCATAAAGATTATTTAATAAAAGCATTTACATTTGAATAAAAATATGTTGATTTAGAGAAAAGCATCACAAAAATAATGACACAGAATATGACCAGAAGGTATGCTTGTGGGGCTTTGGGCTCAGGAGGCATGGGGACAGAGAAAACACTTCTGCTGAATGTGGAGGTGAAGATGGGGGTGAAGACGTGCCTGTTCTATAAGTCAGATCTGCTGGGGGCAGCCTGAGGAATTAACAGAATTATTTACAAAACTGTGTTACTGTGCAAAAACCTTTGTTTGAAAGGCAGACTGCAACTAGAGTGTTTTCTCATTACTATTGTTTCTTCATTGGAATGAAGAAATACGTTCACATCTCACGAATACGGCCTTAGGCACCAAGTTTCATGATGGCCAGGGGGTTTCACACACATTCCCAGGCCTGTCAGCTACCAAGTATCCAAATATGGGTTTGCTTTTCCTTTCTTTTTTTTTTTTTTCCTGCAAAGCACCACACTTTACAAAGAGGAAAAATACTTCAAAGGCAATCCCTTTCTCGCATACATTTCAGGGTTCCATTTGAGATCCACATTCATCTTCCTTATCCAATTACGTGATCAAAGCAGAAGGGTTTGGCCTACTTTGGCGGTTTAAAGACATCCAGGGAAAAGCTAAAAACATTTAAAACTACCTTTTCTATGCCAGACATCTTCCTAGAGGAGAATTGGAATCCACTCCCCCTGCTTCCTCTTAACTAGTCTCTAGACACAAAAAGTCAGGTGAGAGAGTTAACGTGCTCTAAACATCCAACCCATAAAAGATTCAGTTACATTTCTGTAAAATTCAATCTAATCTTAAGTCAGTGTGTCTAGTGTACTGTTTGCTCTCTCCACAGCTACAAAGTCCCTTCCAGAAGCTGCTGAGAAACTCTTGTTTTTGTCTGATTAATTTTAAAGACCTTATATTAAAATAAAAACTGCAACAACAAAAAAATCTGAACTGTTAATTCATTAGTCTCCCCAAAGCTACTGGCTCTAGCAATCTGTTCATTTTAGTGCTATAATATGGAGTCCATGTTTCCTAAAATAAGACATACCTTGTCCTTTACATGAATAGTCTGGGATTTGAGGCCTTGGTTAAAAAAAAAATAGCAAATATGAAGTCCTCAAAAATATTTAAGTGAAAAGACTGCCTATTGGTGGATTGATTTTTCTTCTATGGATATAAATCTGTTGGCAACCACCAGAATCGGGGTATGAAAAATGACCCGAGGCAGCTGCTGCCATTTGTTTCAGTGGGAAAATGAGGGTTTTGTCTCTCCCCAGGGGTTAATGCTGTGATGCTCTGAACGTCATCTGGGCTCTGTTTCTGAAGGGTTACACTGGAGAGGAGCAATGCTTTGTGGTTTATGACAAGATCACAGCAGAATATTTTGTGCATGCTGTGATTTGTATCGCCCATTTGTGCACAGGCCATAAAAGAGCACTTTTTATCAGGAACATTTGTGAATATATAACAGCGCTGAAGACATATGGCCACTAAATAATTCACAGTTATCTATCTCCTCAGCAGATTCCTTATACACCTACCATGTTTTAATGCCTAGTTTGCTCAGAAACAATATTCTTTATGACCCTTCCAATATAAAAATGTTTACTGACTGGCAGCAATATATGGATACCATGGGATTGGGCTGTAAGGAAGGGGAGAGCTTTCTGCTTTTTCTATCTCTCTTGGTCCTCATTTGTTTCCCCTGAACTTTTCCAGACGGCACCTAATCTCACAGGAGAAGGTGTCCTCCCCCGGAAACTGGGTGCTAAATTGTAACTTCTAGGGTTTGGGCCACGAGATGGAAGTCACTGACTAACCTTCACCCTCTTCTCTTTTCAGTTCTATATCCATTTACAGTCCCAAGGAGAATCCAAATGCATTTGATGCTGCAGCATTCTTCCAGTCCGTGGGGAATTTCCTGGGGATCTTCGCCGGCTCGTTTGCAATGGGGTCTGCGTATGCTGTTGTCACAGCACTGATATCCTTTGTCTGGATGTGGAAAGCTGGGGACTGTGTGGGGCTGTTAAGAGCAGTCAATGTCCCTGGAATGTTTCTGTTGATGGACAAACTCCAGGCCAGAAAATGGCTAGATAGTCTTGTTTAAGTGCAATCCAGCACCACTGGGGCCATCTTGATTCTGAGTCATCCCTCAAGGCATAGGTACCAGTGGAAGAGGGGCCCAGGCTCTTTTTCTGTCTAAGGACAGTTCTAGCACTGCTGCTGATACTCTCTGATTCTAGAATATCAACAGTTTTAAAAATTATCACCTGAGAAAATAGGTGGGAAGGGGGGGCATCAGGATTAACTACATTAGGGTCAAGAGGAAGAACTAAAATCCAAGGCCAAGGATAAAACAGGATTGACTGTGAATGATAAACTAAGTATTTTCTGCCTCCTTCTCAAACTTGTATCAATCACTAGTTCACAGGGTTGGCTGAGCCAATGATCACTATGGGTTTAAACAAGCATCCATAGCTATTTTCTGGAAAGAGAACAGCAAGCAATGCAGAAATGATGTTTGCTGTTATCTGGGCAGTCATCTCATTTCCTCTTTTCAGTAGAGAGGTGAGAGGATGGGTAGAGTTCCTAGAGGAGTCAAGCCAGGGAAAGGAGCTGGTCTGGTGGGTTATTCACTCAGAGGAGTTGGATGGACCAAAAATAAGTCAGATTTGAGGAGGAAAGCCAAAAGGCTAACGTCGAGTATGAGGACTTAACAGAGGTCGCAAAGAAGAGACCGAGCAAAGGATCAAAGACCTTGGGGAAAAGAGAAGGAAGAAAGAAGACAGGTGCAAGAGGGGTCAGGGATTAAGGGAAAGAAAGTGAAATGTTGAGGTCTTTTTGCATGAGAGCTGGTCCAGCAGTTGACTGAAAACTGCTAAAAGACTAGGTTCTATGAAGGGTTTCTAAGACAAGTCAGAAGATGAATAAAACATGGACCCTGCCTTCAATGGGAAAAAGGGTGGAGAGAAGGAAGAGATGGGGGTGGGGCCTCAGCCAAACCTCCTTTGGGTATAGGCTCCAGGGCTCTGGACTAGCATGGGGCTAGCTCAGAACCGAATGGCTTTCTGGAGGCAATAGAAGGAGAACACCCTATGTCCAGGGGATGCTCTGCTATTCAAATCGGCCTGAGCCTTCTCCTTACAGCACATTAGAAGAGAGAATTCAGAGGAACAAACGCCACTAGAAGCAAAGCCTTTCCTCCAAGTAACAAGAAAGGACTCTGGAAGAGTCCAAGGGCAGCCCATTTTTTCCTCCAGATGAAGAATTGTTTCCAGATCCTCACTGAATCTTTTTTCAGAAAATGTTTTACAGAGAAAATTAATTTAAATCAGACTAATATAAAAACTTACATATCCCTTGTCGTATACACCATACTCTTCTGAGCACTCGACATATTGTAACTGGTTTATATACCTAGGGGATCAGTTGCATTATTATGCCCACTTTCAGACAGGGAAACCAAGGCACAGAGCCCAAGATAGAGTTGGCTTCTAGTAGCCATATTCCCAACCATGACATTACCCTTGGTATTTTGTGCTTTCTAAGTCCTAAGACTTTACAAAACATTTTTAATATACTTCATCTCATTTTACTCTCCACACTGCGTGGGTAGGTATTATTCTTATCGCCAGTTCACCTAGGATACCAATAAGGCTCAGAGAGATAGACATACTGCTCAGAAATCACACAGCCAGTGACTTAGAGAACTGGGACTCAAACCCAGATCTTCCACCCCAGAAGTCATGCTTTTTGCTTCCCTGCCCTGCTGCTAAACATCTCTTGATGTGGAATTTTCTTTAGATTTTGCTCTAGAAGCACAAAAATGCAACATTGCATCTCCTTTTCTGTCAAGGCATTTTCAGCCTAACAGTGGACACAGTTGCAGTGTAGTCCTTTCCCATCCATCACCTGCTCCTAATCATCTCCTCATAACCCATTCTCTGCATGACTCAGATCACTGTGCCTTTGCTCTATTTGCAATTTATAGACTATTGACCAAGTGTCATCCTGGCCAAAATGAACCATTGCTCGCCAAAGGGCATCTTGCTTGACCTAGAAATAATATACTTTATCCTCCATCCTACTTATACAGAGAGAGCATAGGCAGCTTCCCTATCACTGAACATGAATGCTTCTCCTCATCCAATTTCCATCCCCAGGAGAGAAGTTTCTTCAAGGTGATCTGTCCACAGACCAGCACTCCCTGGAGAGCAGTGGCCTCCTTCGGTGTTTATGCCCTGGTTGGATCTCTTCCAGCCACAATCTCCTTGACTTTTTCCCCCTAGATCTGCCAGTCTCCTGAGGGGCACACTCCAAGAGCTGAGGCCAAATTTAAGAAGTTTTTTGCCTGCACTTAGCTGATTTTATCCTCTTAGTAAGACATCTTTTTATTCTGAACACCAGTTTGAATTTTTGCAAGAGTGTTCAGCCCCCAGTGAAGCATGAAACTCATGCTGGCCTTCAAAGTAAGTCTCAGTGAGAGTTACAGCCTCCCAGTCAGGTCTGAAAATCAGTTCTCTCATCTAAAACTATCACAACTAGATTAGCTTCTCTCAGCCAAGAAGGAGATTTATCTGTAAAAGCAGTTGTTGTTTCCCTTAACACGTCTTTGTCACTTGACCAAATTTACCAAACTGTGTGAGTTCCCGATGCTGGAAACCGGCCTGTTTTTCCTCCTGTCTTGGAGCGCCTTCCTGTCTGCTGAGGCTGCTGGCCTAACAGGTCAGTACTTTGTTCTGTGCAGCAAACTGGGCATGTGAATACATGTGTTTCCCACCCTACCCCCTACCCCGTGCCCCACTCCCTGCACAGCAGGTGAAATGAAGTCTCTGTTCTATAGGTTTGTGTCAGAATCAGTCTCTCTTGGGTACCCTGGGGAGAAAAAAATTCATCCATTTACCCAATAGCTCAATGAGAAGTCTCCAAAGTGCCATTTCCTCTTCTCTCCTCGTGGGTCAGGAAGGGGATGTTGAAATCTACAAATGACTGATGTGTGGAGGTGATGGATGATTTTACAAATGGGAGTCTCTGCTCAGTGTGAATGGATGCACAGCTGCTTTGTGGGAAAGGGTGGTGGCTTTCCATTGGCTATTTACAGCTATGCCTGCATAAGCAGCCTGTCTGGGGTGTGCACATCTCCACACACAACAGTGTTCACAATCTTTGCATTCACTCCATCGCAGGCCAGATACCAGAGAGCTAATGTGTTTAGTTTAGTATCTCCTACTGCAGAAAGTCTGTATGTAGAGTCCTCCGAGGTGGAATAGTTGATAGACAAAGAGGCAGTCCCTAAGGTTCCAGGGCCACGCATCCTGTATCTGGATTTGGCAATTAGATTGCCTTGCTGCAACAGCAAGGGTTTGTGCTTGGATGGCTGCAACAATTGGGTGCTTTTCCATGTAGAAGAATCACTGCAGCTCTGAGCAAAATGTCAAAGCTATTTCTCTCCTTTGGCCTAGTTCCCCACTTCTCCCAGGTTTCAATCCTAGATCCCTTGCTACTCACTAACTACACCTTAATTGACATTCAAGTGGTGAGATGCCCCCCCCCCCCCCGCCCCTGTCTCCCAAAGTGCTAGCCGGGAACAAAGTATGTCTCCCTGGGTGTTTGAATTTGAATAGAGGATACTTTAAGTGTAAATAATAATAAAAGATGACATATGTTGAACATGTACCATGAGCCAGGTGCTGGCTAACTGCCTTTTGTGAATGTTCTCATTAATTTACAGGAAGACTCAAAGTTAAGGATTATGCCCAGTTTACTCAGCCAACAGTAAGTGGTGGAACTGGGATTGAAAACTAGGAGATCTGATTCCAGAGCCTGGGCTCATGGGTACCAAGCGTTGTTATCTTGAATGAAATTCTATTTATGAAATATAAGACAAGCCCCCAAGAGTAGGAAGATGTTTGGGGCCCAGGAGCCTGCCAGGCTCACCTGCTTCTAAGTTGGTTTTGTCCCTTCTGGGAAGCCAGAGCAAATCTTTGTTGCCATGGTAACCTGTTGCTCTGGGCAGCTGACTCACCTGACTTCATAGCCACAGGAACCAAGCTATTCCCACAGGCTCTGAGTGTGTCTGTTGCTGAATCAGATAGCCACCCTGCCAGTTCTTATGACACTATAATCAAGACTACATTACCAGAGTCCACCCCACCAGGCCCTTGTATCATTTCAAGTCATTCCAGCATGACATCCATTATATTAGTGCCTTACCATGTTATTAGAGAGGTTACTGAAGAGCTTATGCATTCCAGAGAAAGAGAATGCTAGTGTCCCTTAAATGAAATAAGGCAGGAAACAGTTTACATCTGTCTTTCAAAAAATTGTGGTCCCCTTTCTTCCACATTCTGTGCCCTTTTCAGCACTTAACATGTTGTAAAATGATGCAAGTAATGTTAACAGTAAGAATAGCTGTTTGACCTTTCAGAAAGGTAAAAAAAAAATCTTAATTCACTTGGCATTTTTTAGTCTCCTGTTGAACATTGTAATAAATACACACACACACACACATACACATCCCAATGCCTAAGATTGTTTCTGTGTGAAAATTGTCTTTCTATTTCCTGGTCCATTTCAGCAAGATCTTGTTTTCTTAACTCATTTAAAGGTTGTAGTTCACTTACAAATCTCTAGCTTGTCTGTGCCTTGCTCTTTTGCCACCCCTTTCAACCTGGAATCTTTATTGGATACCGTGCAGCCTGCCACTAAGGAGCTAGCGTCATGGGATGGGTGGATGCAGGTATGGGCCTCATAGCAGGAAGACTCAGACTTCCATGGCTGCACCCAGTGGTGCACTAGTCCAGAACAGTCCTCCAGATTAAGCAACATGCTCAACAGGCGTTTGATACAAACCAAACTTTAGGTGTGAGCATTTTGTCCTGCCAAAGACCAAGCCTGCTTAGTCCAAATGGCTTATGTGTTTGTTTGTTTATTATTTAATCCTTGCCTATTTCTAAATTGGATTTGAGACAACTCATAACAGGAGCCATGCACATCATGGGACCATTTAGTTGAGGATAGACACTCAAGTGCTTTGGGACAGAGTTTTTCTGCAAAATTAGGCAGCTGTTCATTGCTGTGGCTTGGCAATAAATATAGCTCTGAGCTTTCTGGCAGCCAAAGCCAAAAGGGAAACTTGATGAGTTATGTAGGAACAATACAGTATTATAAACAGAAGTCATACTTATTTATAAAATGGGCAACCTTGTTTTCTAAAATTTTAGGGAAATTTATCACATGCATATTTATATAAGGACCTTTGAGCACTATAACAGACAATGTATTGTCTTAGGGAAGATGGAAATCCATTCTTCATGTAGTCATTTCCCATATCAACCATCAATAAAATCTGAGGGTGTGGTATTAAATTACAATTCTCTGCTGATATTTCATGTAATAAGAAAATCCTTCTAGTTCTAATCCATAAGTAAACTAATATAGCCCAAAGCTAAAATCTAGAACACTTTTTAAAAAGTGCTTAACAAATGAATATATGAGAATGAATATAGCAAAATGAATGAACTGAGTTAACAAATAGTTTATGAGTAACTGTAGCAGTAACCAGCAATCCCAAGTCCTTGCATGGATTCACTAATAACGCATCATGTAAGTTCTAGGAAAGGTGCACAATAGTGTCTCAACACAATTCCACCAGCCCTTTCGGTGCTAAGTGGGTGCTCAAGGATGCCCACTAGGCCACCCCCACATCACCCCTCTTACCGGTTCCATGAATTGGGTTTTCACACAAGATTTCATTTGAAAAAAAAGATTTCTGTTGTTTTAAACAAAATACATCTGTTTTTAAGAACATTTTTAAATTTTTTTCTTACTGCCAAGGTAAGATATACACATTGTAGAAAATTTGTAAAATGAAGATTCACAGAAGGAAATAAAATTAGAGTTACCTATATTCTCACTGCCTATTAATAACTGTTTTTAGTGTTTATCTGTGTCCATCTAATTATATGCATTTACATATACTTAATTAAACATATGCATGAATACATATATGTAATTATATTTTTATTTTTAAGTAACTTGCTTTTTTCATTCAGCGATTTATAATGGATTTTTTATGGCATTAAATATTCTTCTATATTACTATTTTTAATGGCTGCTTAGTACCGTATCATATTAATTATTCCCATAATTTATTATACCAACCTTTTGATTGTTTATAGTTTTCAACATTATTATGATTGTGACGGTAATCCTTATATATTAACATATGGATTTTTATTTATTTAACTGCCTTAAAATAAAACTTAGAGTTAATAAGAAGGCTAAAATTATAATGTCATCCAAGTTATCCTCCCGAAAATGTCTATCCTTTTGTATTTCCACCAGCAATGTAAGCACGAGCTCATTCACTCACATCTTCACCACACTGACTCATATTCATCCCTGCTAATTTGATAACCAAGTTCCATTTCATTCTGATTTAAATTTATTATATTTTCACCTAGGAAATCATTTTAATTATGTCATTGGCAATTTGTATTTCTCCTTTGGTGAACTATCTGTTTATGCCCTTTGTACTTTTTTCTACTGAGGCACTGATAGTTGTCACATTACATTTTAGAAGATCTTTATCTATTAAGAAAATTAACCTTTTAACTGTCCTGTAGGCTATAAATAGTCTCCAATTCATGGTTTTACCTTTCAAATATGTTTTGTTTGTTTAGGTTGATGTAGACATTTTCAAGTTTCATATGGTTAATTTTATCTCCTCCTTAAAAAGCCCAAGATTTTATTAATTTCTACTTAGAAAGCCCAGTATTTGTTGACAATAATGTGTACTTTCTTTTAATAGTTGTCTGGCTTTATTTTTGCATTGAAATCCAACTGGAATTTGTTTTGATATAAGGTGCAGAATATAGTGGAGATTTGATTCTATTCACTCATCCTAAGACCCTTCAACCTTAACCTATGAATTTATACTACAGTGTCCACGTGTGTAGATACATACATATATGTGCAAGTTCTGGCCTTTCCATTGTTCCACTGAGCTTTTGGTTTTGGTCTTTACTGTTTTCATCATTTCAGCTCCATGTTTCATTTTAATATCTAATAGATCCATTTCTTAACCCCTTCCCCCCTTTTCAAGGGCCTCTTTGCTATACTCATTTTTATTATTCCAGAATGACTTTGAAAATAGTTTCATTATGTTTCAAGCAGAAAATAACTTTAGGATGATGATTTGGGTTGTCTTAAGTTTTTAGATTAATTTGAGGAGAAGTGGTGTTTTTACAACGTTGAGTCTTCCTACCCAGGAATATGTTATATCTCTCCATTTATTCAAGTCATCTTTTATGGCCCTTAGTAAATTGTTATAGTTGTCTTCACATTAGACTTACAGATTTCTTGTTAAGTAGTTTTTAAGCTATTTTATATTTTGGCTTACTGTGATGAGTGGAAGCTTCTTCCATTATAGTTTCTTGACGGCTATAGTTTATTTATGTGCATATAGACTTCACTGTACTGTTTGACTTACTCTCTGCAGCTCTGAACTAGAGAACATGGGCTGATGTCTAGAATTAGGACTGACGGATCAAACTTATATTAGACTATCAGGCCCATGAGGGCTGTATCATCATTGGCAGTATGGCTGAAGCATGCTAGGCATTCAGTGTCTTTTGAGCAGTGAAATGAATGATTTTAGCTCAACAAAAGGAAATATTTCCAAAAGTTGAATAACAGACTATTTTATAAGGTAGTGAGTGCCTTATGCCTGAAATATTGTTGCAGATTTTATATTCTGATCAAGATATTCCAGAGCAGATTCATACGTCAACTAAAGGATATATAATAAATTACATTAATTTGCAATTTCATTTCTCTGACCGTTAAGTTAAAATAGAGACATGTGACCTGAGGAAACAAGAGCCTAGTCTAAAAGAATATGGTGGGCATATGTTGGTTTTGGCTGCCCAGCACCCATTCTCACTTTTACTGATAATAGCATCCTCCTGTTACTTAGGGAACTACCCCTCCTCCATCAGATACTAACTTGTAAACCCCACCCTCCTACTCCCCTCCCCTACAAAAGATAACAGGGACACCTGAAGCTAGGTCAACCAGACACTCTTCGCCCAGGATGTGAACTTTAGGAGGGAGAGAGAAGGGTCTATAACTGTTGGCACCCGTAATTTCCAAGAGTGAAACACTGTTGGGACCCTCTATTCATTTCTGCCGTAGATCCCTGGAGCTGTAAATTCCTTTCTGATTACAGTTGCCGGAATCAGTTTTTATTGCTTATAAACAAAGAAACCTAAATAGTACAAGGGAAGGAATAATCCATGAGGTATTTCAACAAAAGAAACTGCATAACTTGGTGACAATTCAGAAGGCAAGAGCGGCTCAAAGACAGCACAGCCTCTAGGCCAGGAGGCTTGGGACCATCTTATGCCAGGTGCATACTGATAGACAAAAAGAATCACGCTTTTAAAGACAGTTTGCACAGTGTTCATTATCCTTTTCAATTCAGCTTCTTAGAAGATTCATTATGAACGCTTCATTGTGAGGGGGGCTTGCTCATTACCACATCTTCTGCTTTCACTTTCAGTTGTTACTAATTTGATGATGATCATTTGATTTATTTTGATCGTCTTTTACTTCAAGGGCCACATTTGCAGCCACCTCATCTCAGTCTCTTGGAAATTGCACCTGCAAGTATCCAGTAGTCACGTAGAAGAACTTAGTTTTATGGAAGCAAGTGGCTTTTAGACATGCAAATGAAGGTTGTCAGTTCTGTTACCCAGAAGTCTGATGCTCTGCTACTGGAAATATACAAGTGCAGTTTAAGAAAACTTTCATATGGGAAGACTGGGCAGAATGTCAAATGCAGGTGAAAAGTCTTTCTGGAGAATGAGGATGTGTAGATAGAAATGGATTTTAAGGAGTCCTCATGAGCCAGGATTGCATGGAAAGAAGGGAATTTATATGGAAGTGTCTGCCCTAATTACAGAATCAGCCACTGGGGGATATGTCTCTGGCTTCTAGCTCTTCTGCTAACTTGCTGAGGGATTGGAATAAGTCTCCCTGTTAATTGGTATCTCGGTTTTCTTTATGGCCAAGGTAAAAGGATTTTTATTATTTTGTAATAGAAGGACACTTTACACATACAGAATGTGGCTTTTGAGTAAACACATGACATGAGTTATTCTCTCCATGAAGTACCTGGAACACATGCATACCTAATTTCTGGTTCAAGCAGAATTTTTCTCATGCAGAGTCCTATTTTCTAAAAGTCATTAGGTTACTGAGCCATTATTTTAAATTGAATATTGAAAATAATTCAGCAGTATTATTTATAGCATAATCTCTAGTGGAATTGAATCCTGTCATAGAAGCTTCTTTTCAGTTTATAAAGATAACCAAAAAGCACAGCTGGACAGGTTGTTTGAAAATTCATTTTTATAATCTATTTCCCAGCTGAGACTTTAGGGGTCAGGTTTTTGCCAGAAGCAAACTTTCAGGGACTGTCATTAAACACCTGAAGAGTAAGATTTCTAATGGCAACATTGACACCATGTCTAATGATTTCTCCGCTTCCAGACACTGCTGTAATAAAGGCAGCTTCCATTTTTAGATTCCTGGGGCATATTTTATGTCCTTTGGAAGTGAAAGAAGAAGAGGGAGGCCATTGGCATCCCTCATTTTCTCATGCAAAAAGTTAGAACTGTATAGCCCACTGTTTACGCAGCTTAGAATGGTTTCCATCTAAGAAAACAAACACGTACAAATTTGAAAGAAAAGTGCCCATTACTAAGCAATGCTATTGGGCTTTGTAGTCTGATTCTAGAGAGTAAGAGACTGAAAAATTTTTTTAAACACAGAAGGGTGAAAACAAGTGACGCTCTGGCCCGTTCACTAAGGAATTGACCAAGATGTCTGAAAGAGAGAAGAATTTAGCACACACAAGCATCAAGCACAGTATAAACAGTTAATTCATCTCAATCCCATCAGCCAGGCCTTTTCTCCTGTTGATCTCAAATGACAAAGGCCTAATTACATTGTCATGATTAGGAAAAGCTGACACTTGAAAGCTCAAGTCCTGCTTATCTGTCAGGTCAGTTCTTGAAAGGCTTTTGTAAAGTAGTCAGGAAGGGAAGCCTGGGGAAGTCTTTCTCTTTTGCAATAGACAAGGAGGAAACATTTCCAAATGAAATGACTATTACTGGACATGTTGCAACTTCACTTGATCTGAGTAAGTAAGTTGGCTTATTACTTCTCATCTCCATCATCTCTCAGCTTGGGAAAAACTTGTCTGTAACTCTTAAGAAGGCTTCTAGTTCAGAGGTGAATGTGTTCTGTTTGGCTTGCTACTGATGCATCGCATGACTGGATGGGAAATATATTTCTAGATCTCAGTAAATAAAACAAATCACCAGGAGGGGATTTAGTTTGAATTGTTTCTCGTATTAAGTCTGGCCGGTTTCAGTTTCTATATTCATGTCATTAGCTGACATCTCAGCTTTAGACTGTTCTTGCTTCATATTGACAGGACCATGTGAATCCAGATTAATTAGCCAACAATTCACCAGCAAATGAGGTGCATTGAGTGTTTTCCAAGCCAAAAATAAAACCCAGAGGCTCAAAATATTAGGCATTCAAGCTGTAGCAATAGACACCCAAAGTTCTCAAGGGGATTAGTTAACCAACTTGCTTAACCAAGGGCAAACGCTCAATGATGCCATCGCAATAAAAACATGGGTGTGAAGTACATCTCCTCACATAATAACTCATTAACTCACAGCTGCACTTTCTTGAACCAAACAGCTCATCATTTCAATATTCAAACAACCTTGCACATGTAACTTGAATAGTGGACAAATTTACCTCTGCTTTCTTCACTGTAAATGTTTTCAATCATGATTTAAAATCTCCCCATGGTGTCAGCAAGGCTTAGGGAAAAGAGGAAGTTCTTCCTTTCTCAGTTGCCCGTGTTCTGCACAGGTATGTAGAAAATTGTCAGAAGATAGATGGTACAAATGACTAACATATAGGTGAAGAAGAAAGAGGGGTTGACGATCATTCTCAGTCCCTGTAGCAAATGGATAAGTGGTTCATTTCATCAGACTGGGGGATGTAAGTGAATAAATACATGTAGTAGAAAATGAGACACAAAAACTGGTTCATTTGAAGAAAATCTTTTGGATTCTACACAAGTGTGGAAACTTCACATGGAAAAGTACAGTGGGCCATGGGACATGAACACCTGGGTTGAGTTTACTGATTAGAGATTTAGGTGATGATGTCCAGCTGACTCTAAGGAAATGGAAACTGAAAAGAAGGGACAAACCTGACAAACACCAACATTTGAGGTAAAAAGCCAGGAATTTAAGCTAAAGGGGATTTTTCTTCTTCTCTAGGCCTCAAGTTAATTTGCATAAATACTCACTACTACATTATTGAAGGAGATTTTTGTTTTAAATGGAAATTTATAAACCTTGCAGCATTGACAAGAAGTAACTCTTAAATGCATAGCTACCTTCTGCATTGAAGAATCTAGAAATAAGAGCATAGATGTGTGTTGTTTTCTGAATTGATACTCTTATATCCCGCAGACTCATGATTAATTTGCAGACTGTGGCATTGCCAGATATGGTGAACTAGACAGTGATTGTACGCTTTGGAAACTTGGAAACTCCTTCATATTCCCTGAAGGAGTTTTCTATTTCGTTAAATCTTTGACTTTTCAGTTCCAGGTTCACGTTCAGCAGTGGTTGGTAGGAAAACTGTCAGAGATGTCTCTTTTTACCAGATCAAAAATAAATAAAAGTGTGGCATGGAAAAATAACCCATCAACCTTAAAACCCCTCAGAGTATCGTCTGAGAGGAAGACACATTTTTTTTTCTTTCTCGCTTGCTCTCGCTCTGTGTTCTGATGATATAATCAATATTTCCTGTCCAAAAACGCAATATTCTCCGGTCTTAGAAACCCCTCAAGTCTGCATTTAATGTCAAAGAAAATCATGCTCCATGTGACAGATGTTTGCTTTTCAGCTGCTGTATCTGAAGGCTTCATCAACTTTTAATGAGAAAAGAACTACTGAATAATGTTATCAGTAGTAGAGACTGTAGGTGACAATAGTCTTGAATAAGAAAATTTAAACACTAGAAGAAAACGGGCCCTGCCACTAATAAATTCAGATAAACATCTATTTGTATGCGAGGATCAAAAATAATTTCTCCTGCATTCTCTTTTTAGAGCAGATAAATATTTCTTGAAATAGAGTTTCATTCCTTTTACAAACCTGCATTTGAGTGTCTGATGTCTGCTGGGCACTGTTATGGAATTGGGGGCAATTCAAAGAGGGAGGTCATTGACCAGCCCTTCAGGAGATCAAGGTCAAGAAGGGACACTGGTAATTCAGTTGTCAGGAAGTCAACCTGAAGCTAGGGGGACAGGGAAGGTGACTTATAATTCTTCAATTCCATATATGCAGACCTTGGAGCAAATGTAAAAACAACCATTCAGATCACATTTAAGATGGGGAGGTGCTTAGAGATCATTGAACAGTATTTGCCAGTTTCTTGACCCTTGTTGGAAAAAATTAAATAGTTTTATCACGCATTTATCTGCACGTAGCATAATTTTTTGCCCACAAGGGTACTTATATACTTTAAAATACACAAAAATTCTAATTAAAAATTATGAGGTTCTTATATTTTCTTCCACCCTTTGGTGGATTTTCTTGTATACTCCAATTTAAAGAAGACTAATGCAGACCATCTTCTTCAATTCATTGAGAAGAAAACAGAGGGCCAGGCAATGAATTTAAATTGCACTAGTCATTCAACTAGCTAAGTGTCTGAACTATGACCAGATAGATACCAGGTCTCCTGGCATCCCTTGTAGTACAGTTTTTTATATAATTTAGAACCACACAGTGAGCCGTGAAATCATGTACACATGTTTATACATATACCTATACAATATTTAGTAACACAAGAGCTCTCTGAGAGGGTCCAGAAACAGAAATCACAGAGAACAGTATAAATGGTTCTCTGGTAACCAAAAAGAGTTAATTGTCCTCTCAAAATTGATTCTCTGGAAAGAATTTACTGGCTAGCAGAATCATTATTCTTCCCAAAGAATTATGGACCACCTCATGTTGTTTCCTAAACTACTTTGCTTGCCAATTAATTTGAATTTAACTGTGTACCTCTTTGTGGTTTCTCAAACAGCTCTTTTAGTTAGTGTCATAAAGTGTTGGTTTTAGTTCTTGTTCAAAATTGCATAAATGAGTCCTTGCCGACAGCCCTTCAGGGATGTTGCTCACCCCTGAAAGCTCTCTGTGCAAACTGAAAGGCAATTTTGAGCACACATGTGAGCCAGAAACTCTTATTATTATTTTCTCTAGGCCACTTCTTGATTTCTTTCAGAGCTCCTAATTTATTTTAGTTCGCAGCTATTGTGAGCCTGCTCCACTGCCTGTGGACCGGATATATGTACTTGGTTCCATTTGTCATTGCCACGGGACCTCATAAATACAACCTGAAACCGAGACCTTGGACGTGCAGCCTAGTAGCTGCATTTAATGACTGCTTGCTTCTGCGGAAGAGGTAGAAGCAGAATGATCAGATTTTACTTCTGCTGGGAAAGAAAATGAAGTAATGTTTTAACCGCAGAAGGCAGACATACTAGATGTTTCATAGTTTTATTTTATGAATACTAGAACTAATTTAACATGTAAGAGAAATACCTTCATACTTATAATAATTAGACTGTTTAAACATGGATCATATTCATTGTTTCTTCTAAGTTTTGTATTTAGAAAAAATGTAATTAGTTGATTCAGTGTGTGTTTATTCCCTAACCTATAATGGATTAAAACCCACAATATGCTGGTAAACTGCACGTTCCTCATACATGCCCTGCAGTCTCCTACCTCACTCCCTTCACTCACATTGAATTCCCTACCCCTGACCTTGCACCTCCAAATTCTTCTTATTTTTCAAGACCTAAATGCCTCTGCATCCTTTAGGAAAAGTTTCTCATCTCTCTCCCACCTTCCCCAGTCCAAAAGAAATCACTCCCTCTCAGAATTCCAATGTTCTTATCACCTACTGCATTCTGCCTCCTATTAGGTGTCTCTGTATGCACGTGGTCTCTGGTAGGAGACATAAAGCTACTTGAGATCTAGGACTGGGTTTATTCATCCTTGCATTCCCCATAGCCATAATGTGTGCTTTCCTCATGGAATGACCTCAGTAGATAGGAACATTTGAGTGAAGGAATAGCAGATACCCAAGCTAACTTGCAAAAATATGGTACCTTAACTATAGTATACTGAGAATTGTCTAGGTTTGGATTTCTAGGAGGGAGGAGCACATTTTCACCTGCTCTTCCTTGATGCGGGAGTTAATGTGGAAGAGAAGGCAACAAATAATGATTTAGTTATCAAAAGTTGTTTATGAACTGAGAAAAAAAGGTAATTAAAAACGTGTTGCTTCTTTGGAGCTGTCTTCTAATTGTCCCAAGATGCTAAAAGGCAAGAATAAAGCAAAAATCTCTTTTTTAAGACCATACAAGATCAAGGCCAAGCCATTGCAAAGGGGAGTTGAGACTTAACACCAAAGTGTTGGTCAGAGATTCACATCTCAAAGTGGGATCCTAGAACTAGCAGCATGGGCGTCCTTGGTAGTATAAATGCAGAATCGTGGGCTTTATACGAAACCTACTGAAGCAGAATCTGCATTTAACAAGATTACCAGGTGGCTTGAATGTTTAGTAATTTCCAGAGGCATGAGGTGGAGTTCAGAAACCTCTCTTGCCTAATGCAGATTCTTGGGCCACAGCTGAGCTTCCAGTGGGGTCAGGTGGTTTCTGATGCATGGGGATGACAGGATAAACTGTAAATCAAGCACAGGCTGGGAGTGACAAGCGAGACAGAGGGGTGAGAAGCAGCGGTAAGGAAAAAGAAAGGAAGTGGGTTCCTCTGAGGTGAGCTGTGTCTGGCACCTGAGCACAGACATCAGAATTCACCATTTTCAATGCCCTTTGACCTGAAAGTTTGTGGTCTAGAGACTTACCACATTTTCTGCACAGAGGAGATTTCCTGAGTTCATCTTTAAACCCTATAGCTTACCTGAAAAAATTAAGTTTTTATGATTTGAGGGTATGGTAATGATATGTTTTAAAATTTTACTTTAGAAAGGTTGTCTATCTAAAATTGAAAGAATATTTGAAAGTCTCTAAGTTTATCTTGTCTTCACTTTTTGAGAAAGTCAGGCTGCCTTTATTCAGAAGGTCTATAGGTTTCATTTGGAGCCACTATTATTACTTTGTCCTGAACTTAAAAAAAAAACAACTAAATTGAGATGTTAATTCTAGTGAATTAATAAAATAATATGTAGGAAAATGGTAGACCCATAGAACTGGAGGATATTTAAATTTCTACTTTATGAAAAAAATTATTTCTATAACACCTCTGACAGATGATTATTCAGCCCAAACATTTCCCATTATAGCGAAATTTTCACACTTCAAGGCAGCCACTCCACTGTAGGATTGTTCTCATATTTTGGAAAAATCATATGATTGGGAATCAGAAGACACAGGTCGGAGTCTGGGCCACCCCTCTTTAATAGATCTACGCCTAACTTACTCCTCTCCCCAAGCCACTTGTTCCAATCTAGTGGCTCAAACTCACATCACTTTTTAAAAATATGAATTTCAGCCATAGGTAGGATTGAAATGAGCCTGAGTCCAGTCCTCTGGGACTTGGCATGGTGTCTCAGCTGACATTGGCATCTTCCATGGTCCCAGTTATAATAAGAGAATACAGGCTGAATCTTATTTTCCGATAACACAGCTTCAATGTTTTCAGAGAACCTGAAAGTTTAGAATGCAAAGGGACTACAAGAGACTGCTGGTCAGGTTTCTCTCAGGAGGAGAGGAACCAGCTGGTTGTCGACAGAGTTTAACGCAGGAAAGTGGATATGTAGGTAGTAGAGAGCTGCCAAAGTAAAAAACGGGCACTGAGGCAACACAGAGGTAGTAATTGCAGGAAGCAAGTGTGAACCCTGGGACTGGAGGAGCAAAGGAAAGAGAATCTAGAAGCTCCTTAGAAGGAACCTCTGAGCTGGGAACCAGACCTCTGAGGACACTGCCTGGCTGCTGCTACTTTCTCTGAGGGGGTCCCAGGAGGTTAATCCAGAAGCGAAGCTAAAAAACAGAAAACAAGGCTGGGACCAACTGCTAAAGCTATGGTCAAGAACCGTTGCTGAGATGCAGCTGAGAGGAACAGCAGGCAACCAGGGAGGAGCAACGCCTTCTCTCCTCTCCTGCATCCTGGTCTCCCTCGGGGGCTCCGTACTGACAGATCCTAGCTGGCTCCAGCAAAGGAAGATGTGGTCTGCGAAGCCCGACCCCAGGAACACAGAGCCAACACATGTGCTGAGACACTGTAGTTTGCCAATTGGCCCAAAGAACACTTGGTCCTCCTCCCCCACCTTTTTACACCTGAGAATCTGAGACCCAGAGCATGTAAGAGGTTGTCTAGGGCCCTCCAGTACAGTGGTATGGCTCAGGCTAGCAGGTATGCACAAATATAATGGCAATTAAAATGCACTTTTGTAAGGTAGAAAACTGCTAACTCTGAATCTGTTTAGATGGCAGAGAATTTTATAGGTAATAGATGTATTTAGGTGAGACATTTTCAAAATGTGTTTTGGATTGTAAAAGTCATACTAATTACAGTTAATTTGTGTGAGTTGATTAATTACCAAGCTATAGAATTATGATTGTGTCTGCTGATACTAAGGATCGGATCAACTTAGTTGTTTTATTTTAATTACAACACTAAGACTCTGGTCACATGGGCACCCTCTTCATTGTTTGTTGCTTGTGTGACTTATCTGTACACAAAACTCAAAAAAATATTAGCAGAAACTTTGTTAGTGTTCTAACGGAGGCAAGGAAACAAAAACCAGGGGAGCTACTGGGGAAAATGTCCTCAAAGATGTCCAGGCAGATCACATGTATAATATTCATCTTCAAATCTCTGACTTTTTCCCTGGGACATCAGAAATGACATTTTTAGGTGAGCTAAGATTACCCTAAACATTCACGGATGGTCTAATATAGGGAGAAAAGCACAGGGAGTCTGTGGAATTTCGAATCTCAGCTCTGTCACTGTCAAGGTGACCTTGAGTAAATTACTTTAGTTTCTCGTTACATGGGGATAGGACTGTTCATTTATTCAACAAATACGTGGAGGGCCTACCATGTGCCTGGCATTGCTCTAATGGTTGGGGACCAGTGAATCACTGTGCACTCGATAAGTTTCCATTGCAGTGCAGGAAGGCAGAAAATAAACCTATAAATATATAAAATGTTAGGTGGCAGTAAATAATTTAAAAAAAAGATTATTGTAGGCAAGTAGAGAATGATGAGAGAGATTATTTTTGTAGAGTATATAGCAAAGGCCTGCCTGACAATGTGACATCTTAAGGAGAGGAGGGAACCATATAGATGTTTGGAGAAGAACTTTCCAAGCAGTGGGAACCAGACATGCAAGGGCCCTGCAGTGGGAGCAGGGAGCAGGGAGCACGGTAGGAGAGGTGGTCAGAGAGCTGTGGAGAGGGGAGGAGGGATCTAGGCCTAGATCTAGGTCTTGCAGAGCCTTTTAGTCATGGGGATCTATTACAGGGTTGGGAGCAGAGGACTGACATAATCTGAATTGTCTTAAAAGAACCACTATTGCTAGGTAGAAGATAAACTGGGCCCCAGGGGCAGCAGTGGAAAAGTGGTGGGTGGGGGCGGAACCAATTAGGAAGCTGTTGCTGTCATTCCGGGCGAAAAAAGAAGGTGGCTTGAAAAAGAGTGTTAGGGTGGAGGTGTTGAGAAGGTTTCAGATAAGTTTTGAAGGACAAGTCAACAAAATTGCTGATGTACAGAGAGAGGAGAGAAAAAAGGGTGTTGCCAGAGTTTCGGCCTGGGCAGCAGGAAAAATAGATATGCCATTACTGAGAAGGGGAAGATAGCAAGAGGGGCTGATCAATCGTGGAAGCCTGCTGTGAGATAATAAAACAATGAAGTAAGTAAGATGGTGTAAATAAAACTAACGTGTTCTTTGTGCACAATAGGCATTCAGCCAATCTTAGGCCACTTACCTATCCTTTATAACAATTCTTTGTTACCTGTTCTTCTCAGAATGCACTTGTGCACTGCTCACACCCCACTCCCTTTTTATTCACTACTTCTCCGAAGATCAATACATAGTCAAAACATTTCCGCAACAGTAGAAGGTCAGCTAAAGCTCATGTGGAAAAACCTCCAACAGACTGTGGAATCGGCAGAAATAGATAAATAACATTTTTTAAATAAAGAAA
Organism: Vicugna pacos; assembly: GCF_048564905.1. Classification (NCBI taxonomy): domain Eukaryota; kingdom Metazoa; phylum Chordata; class Mammalia; order Artiodactyla; family Camelidae; genus Vicugna; species Vicugna pacos. The sequence continues at coordinate 21,825,915 of NC_132987.1, read as the reverse complement.
GAAAAATATTTGATACGAAAACAACATTCATGGCAATCCTCCCAGTTCCTCAAAATACTTGACGTGCTTCGGTACCCTAAAAGTTTTCCTGTTACTGGTTGTTTTTTAATAGAAAATCTGTGAAGAGTGAAATATAATATTTCACAAGCATTTTTTTCCTTAGAATTTCTGAAGAGAGGCTAAAAAACTGAGAAGTTAGCCCAAAATATCTGTATAAATGCTTACTACATGTATATTCTTTGCAAAATTTCCTAGCTGTTTTTATTCTTTTTGCCTAAAATTTTGAAACATAATATTAAGAGGAAATAAATGATAAAAATATCTATGCACTTATATTAGATAAATACATCTTAGCAATATTTTATCCAAAACCAACCCTCAAAATAACAAACATATAGATAGAAGCATACAGTCTGCATGTTAAAAATATGCTTGGTTCTTTAAATTCTCTATTGCAGATACATTTGAAATGTCAATATTCAGTTCATGTAGTTCTATACTCTTAAGAATCATCAGCATTTAATTTATGAGTGTCTTTAGTTGGAAGATTCTGCTGCTTAAAATTCAATTCAATCCCCTTGGTTTGAGTTGAGGAATACTTACATTTAGTGTTTTTCCCAAAGCCCCCCTTCATGCCCAATTTCCCATAATTAATCAAATCTTTAATTCAAAGTAGAATGCAGCCCCCACCACTTCCCCATCCCAGCTCAGGGCAATAACACACAGAATAACAGAGCCCAGGGACAAATAACACATTTGTCCCATGGTTGCTACTCCTCTGTTCCCAGGCAGGATCTAGCGTATGTGTGGGTTCACGTAGTGTTTAAAGCTGGGTATAATGATGACTTAAAAAATAAATCATGCAACCAGCCAGGAAGCAGCTGAGGGCCACTGTGGGTAGGAAGCACACAAGAACAGACAAGCTTATCTTCAAGGAGTGTGTGCCTTGGATGTGTTCATGAGATTAGTCAGCAGCAGAAAGACAAAGCCCCCAGCTTTGCCAAGGAGGCAAGGGGCAAACGAGGACCTGTTTCTGTGCTTGGAAAGTAAGAGCATTGGCAGAGGCAACAGAACCCTTGTAGTTGTCTTAGGGTTATGACTTATTGTTTTTAATATTAAATTACAGTATGAGAGAAACTTCTTCAGTCTCCTTAAGGCACACGGTGGAAAGCAAATGTCTAAGCAAATATGCCAGCATTTCCTATAAAATACAGTAAAGTAGTTGGCACTGGCTAGGAGAGGCCTGGAGTTGACTGTACAGTCTTTTGTTTATGGGTTTCCAAGTATAAATTTCCCAACTCATGATCAGACTATCATTTATCCCTGGGAAGAATCTATTCCTCAATGCTTTTCTTTAGCTTTAAGCCTGCAAGCTCCATGTTTAAAGCAAGTAGCAAGGTTTACCTGGGTTTCAATATCATAATTATTAGCAATTTTAACTCTACTGACATCAACTCCATTTTCTAGCTGGGATAGTACTACCCTTTGACTTAGATGAGAAAGGAAATTGTTTTTGACTGATATGTTTTTAAATTTCAGGGATAGTCGCCGTTCTCTTCTGTGGAGTCACACAGGCACATTATACGTACAACAATCTGTCACTGGATTCCAAAACGAGGACTAAGCAGGTAAAAGAAAAAACTCACTACAGGCTTTGTCTCTTTTCTCAGTGTAATGGTTATGTAGCAATTCTGGCAATGCACTCGGAAAGAATTTCATTAGTAAAGGAAGAAAAAAAAGCTTAAGGCTTCATTATAGATTAGATATTTATAGATTTTTTTTCCTTCAGGATAACTATTAACAATTCTCTTGGTAAGCAAAAACATAGTTATAATAGTCTCTCCCTCCTGAGAAATGTGGACCGTAGACTGTCAGTCTTAAAGATGAAAGGCTCACTGTTGGTAATAACTCACAGTCACTTACATCTAAAACATTATAAAGCGTGTGCGATTGGGTAGTTACATAGAGAGAAGGAAATGAAGAAGAATAAGCAAGTGATGTTTGGTTTTTAATTGGGTGCTTTCACTTCCAAGTAAACTCAACTGCCAGTTGTCACACAAGCAGGATGTATCTCTCAAGAACACATCTGTTTCAATATTTGCACATAAACACTCACAGATTTCTTCCACAAACATTTGCTGCATAGCCACTCTGTGCCAAGCACTGTGCTAGGGACTAGAAATAAAAAGGCAGATACCTTTAAGTGGGTCATTATCAAATCTGTTGATAAATATATGCAATGAACAATTAATTATCCACAGTGTGATAAGTACTGTGATGGAAATATCTGTACAGATTGTTCTGGGAGAATTCAGCAGGGCCTCCACTCATGGTTAGGACTGGGAAGGTGAGGAGAAAGTTTCCAGAGCTGATAGCCCGATCTGGAGCTTGAAATACACATAGAAATTAATTAGATAAAGATGTGGGATTCACTGGGGGATGAGAAGGTGGCAAGAAGGGCATTCAAGGCCAAGGTTGTAGCATGGACAAAAGCTCTGAGGCAGATGATTGGAGCACTTTAAATAGCTCTATGTGGCTAGTGAATGAGGGTGGACTGAAGCTAGTGGAATACAGTGAGGAATGAGACCACACACATACCCAGAGACCAGATCATGAACAGACTTCCAAACCTTGTAAAGAAGTTTAGACTTTATCCTAAAGGTAACCGGGGAGGAGCTTAAACAAAAGAAACTTACTGTCTCAGACTTCTGGAGGCTAGAAGTCTTTCTTAGCCTCTGGTGTTTTTCTGGCAATCTTTGTGTTCTTTGGCTTCTAGACATATCATTCTTAATCTCGTCCTTCACATTCACACAGTATTTATCCCATGAGCATGCCTGTCTCCAAATTTCCACTTTTGATAAAGATATCAGTCATATTAGAATAGGGGCCGACCCTACTTCCGTGTCACCTCATTTCAACTTAACTAATTACATTTTCAATGACCCTATTTCCAGATACAGTTCAGATTCTGAGGTACTAGGGGTTAGGAATCCAACACATGAATTTGGGAGGGCATCATTCAGCCCATAACAGGAAGTCACTGGAGGGTCTTAAGTAGAATAATTTTAGGATAATTGAAGTTCCACTTTAGATATCACTCTGGCAGACAAGAGCGTGATTCAAATGGCACTTGTATAGTTAGCTTTTGCTATGTAACAAGCAACCCCAGTGGCATTCAACAATATTTATTTATCCTGTATCTGCAGGGTTCAGCTCTTTTAATCCAGGTTGATCTGTGTGGCTCTACTTGTCTCTACTGGGCTGATTCACTGTCTGGGGGTTTGGTGGGGCTCTATTCTAGGGTAGGCTTGGCTGGAGTACCGTAGCCAGTGCCATGTGTCTGTCATTCTTCTCCTGGCAAAAGAACAAGCCCAGTGTGCAAGTTCATTTCAAGCCTCTGCTTGCATCACATTTCCTAAACATTCTATAGGCAAAAAAAATCACATGGCTGAGCCCAAGGTAAAGAGACTGAGCAGGTCACCAGCCCACAGTGGGAGAGCACTGTAAAGTTATATGACAAGGAACATGGATATAGAAAATGATGAAGAATTGGACCAAATGATTGTAATCTATCCCAAAGTGCGAATGGAGGTAGAGAGGCTCCTTATAATGAGCCCAATGATGTTGAGGACATCTGATGTGATACTGGGGCAGTGGCAGTGGAAAAAGCCGAAGTGATAGCTAAGCAAACCTGTAATTGGCTAGGAATGCATAAACAATTTTTGAAGACTTACCTTAAAATTCTCTAAAATGGTCATTGTTTTCATCCCTCTCTCTTGGTCATGTCCCAAGCTCAGCTGGACCTGACCTTGCCTCCCACCTACCCAGGGACTCTTCAAGGTCACCCTTACCCTTTGCCCACCAGAGGACTCAGAAAATGCAATTACAGAAATTTTAAGGACCCCCGATTTTTAAAAAAATGAACAAATAATTGATACTAATATCTAGAAACTGCCAGTATAGTCTTCTAAGATCCTTTTAATTATGGTGACAGCTAGCATTCTCTAGAGTTTAAAGGGAAATATCTTGAGCTGGTTTTCCCTGACCTCATGTGGTTCTCTGAGCATTTGTATTCTTGGAAGCTGAACTCTGTTGAGGGACTTACACTTTTAAGTCATGCTATCTAGACTCGGCAGAACTTCAAAGATAACTCATCTCATGGCGAGACAGCAGCCTAAGCACCTAGGGGAGACAAAGCCAAAATCAGTGCCCCACAGCGTTCTGTGCTCCTCTGAATGGCTTGACAAGCACTCCCTGATGGGCTGCCAGCATCCATTTTTATAGTAGTCTTCCTTAGGGAAGGAGATTTTTACAAGTTCATTTTTTAACACCCAGATAATTGTATCCCTCCATCTTTGTACCCCCTGTCGCCTTCTTTCCTTGGTGCCTGGTTCATCGTAGGCACTTAATGAATGCTAATTCCCTTCCCTTCCTCACTTCTTTTCTTTCAAGATCTCTCATTTTCTATTTATTTTTTTCTCTCAATATAGCCATATGTGGCATATGTGCATATTTATATGTGTGTATATATACTACTCACATATTCCCCACTCTGGTATATAGAGTCTGATCTCCCTGTAAAAGAAATGAGATTAAAACCTTTAATTAACTTCACAGATCAGAAGTCCTTGGCCACATCTGCACCAATGTAGCAGGCAAAGTTTAAACTCCATGTGGGAAACCAATTACAAATTGTAAAGATAAGCTGAGACAGGTATTATATAGATTGCAGCTATTTCCTCTCTGAAACTGGAAAAGGTTTAGAAAGTATTATATGGTGACACGTGGTTACAGAATACGTTATCTCCCTCTGCATCTCCCTGAGCTGTTCATTGTCAGTGGGAGAAGTAGCCTCTTTGCCTCCATCCCCAGGACTGTTTAATGGGATGTAAAGGAAGTCAGCTAGTGAAGTCTAAGGAAAATCTATGAAAATCAACTTTGTGTTATAAAATCCTTAGGTGATATGATTTACAGAGGAATTTTATTCATGGACTATGCCTATAGCAGCTAATCAAATAGCTACATCTGAATACAAAGACCTTTGAGAATTAATATATCCTTTATAGCTTCAAGAATCAGAGTGCCTTTTAAAATTGCATTTTGACTTTAAAATATGTTTTGTAACTGATAATGACCATCTAGATGCAGGCAAATTAATTTTCACTCCAGCTCATGAAGAAACATGTAACATCACTATGTGTTAGGCACAAAGCAGAATAATAAACACACCCTGGAGCTGCTACCTACCATAAGGATTTATATTTTCATAGGAAAGCACGCTAGTGACAAGTACATGAACATATGTGCGGCAGTCCCTTTCTCTGGACTCGGAGCGGTTTGCTTACTTTAGGATGTGCACATATAGCCCTAGAGACAGACAGATACTATAAGCCATGACTCTTGCCCTAGAAACTGAGAGCTGCTAGAGATGGACATCAGCACACTGCAGCCTGTGAGCCTAGAGCTCTCACGCTGAACCATCTGAAGACTGCATACTGACCCCATGACCCCACTCGTACAAGCCCCAGCCTGCCTCCCACCCCCTTCCTCTCTCATGGGAGGCTTAGGAGCCGGTAATCTGGGCCAGACTCCAGGGTGTTTCCATCATCTGTCTCTACCTTGCCTGAGGCTGATTTGCAAAACCATGTACTTCTTTATTATTCCTTTGAATTAGAATTTCTCCTTCTCTTCCTGCAGTTTCCACCTAAAATTTACTTCCAACAGATACACATGAACATATGAGATTAATTTAAATAATTAATATCTGTGATACATTAACATGTACAATTACTTATTTAATTTTTCCTTATTTCTTTACCTAAGAGGTAGCTCTCCTTATTATCACTGATAACCTTCATTCACTCAACTAATATTTAAGAGCCTGCCTTGTGCCAGCCACTCTTCAAGGTGCTGAAATACAAGAGTGAACCAAAAAGAATTGCTAATATAGGAGCTTTATAGTAATCAAAGTAAATAAGCAAAATATATAGTGCATCTGTGGTAAGTTATAAGGCCAATAATAAAGCAAGAAAGGGAGGTAGGAGTGTGTGTATGGGGAGGCAGATTGCTATTTTATTTTTGTTGTTGTTGTTGATTTGTTTATTTTGGTGTTCGGGGTGGGGGTGGTTACTATTTGAGACAGAGTGGCCAGGGAAGGCCTCAATAAGAAGGTGATTCTTGAAAGAAATTTTAAAAAGATCTATGTGGGTATTTGGGGCAGAGCTATCCAGAGATTGGGAACAACACATTAATAACAGCATCCTGGGACAGGGTGGCCAATGTGGCTAAGATGGAGTGGACCACGGGAGAACATGAAAGACAATATCAGAGCAGTGACAAGGGATGTGTCCTGGAAGGCCTGAACAAGCTGGGAAAACACTGGAGGCTTTTACGTTCAGGCATGGCATGATATGATTTAAGTTTTAAAAGAATAGATGTACCATTTATTAGCTGAGAAAGACTATAAGATAGCAAGTTTGAGGGACAATCAAGAACCAAGTGTTGACTTGCTACACTGGAAATATGTCTTAGTCAGTAAAGCAGAGCTTTGATAGCCAGTTTCAAACATAGAATTTTGGAGTTCAGGAGAGAAGTCTAGACTAGAATAATATATAATACTGTTATGTATTGTACTATAAAATGTTACTATACTATATTATACTATTATATTATATATAATATGTAATACTATTTTATACTATTGTATAATAGTATAAATTTGGAAGTCGTTAGTGTAGAAATGATATTGAAAACATGAGACTGGAGGAGATCTCCTAGGGAATAATAGAAAAAAGATCCAAGAACCAGGCTTTGAGGCACTCCAATGGTGATAAGAAGTCAGGAACCAGCAAAGAAGAACAAGAGGGAGTAGCCAATAGGGAGAAGGAAAATCAAGAAAATATAGTGTCCTGGGAGTCAATGAAGAGAATGTCTCAAGAAGGAGCACGATGATGGTGCCAAATACTGCTGAAAGGTCAAGTAAGATGAAGGTCATGAACGTCATTGATGACACTGAAAAGAACCATATTGGTGGAGTATCAGGTAAAAGCCTGAATATAATGGCTTCGAGAGAGAAGAGAAGAAAGAAGTTGGAAACTGTGTGTGCAAACAAGTCTTTCAAAGGGTGGGGAGCTGAGACGTGAGATGATAGCTGGAGGGAGAAATGAGGCTAAAAGAAAAATCTTTTTTATTTTTAAGATGGGAGCGGTAACAGTACTTTTGTATGTGGACGGGAATAATAAAGAATTGAACACTGTGTGTTAGAGGATTTGCCCAGACTTATGAGTGGCAGAAGTAAATTTTGAACTTAGAATTTTTGAATTTGTAGTTTTACTTTGTAGTTTGCCTCTTAATAATGTTCTTTGATTAGTGGATGGGATTAGTAGCAATTGTGGGCCTTAGCATCATTTATTCAGTAAATCTGCAATAAATAGATGAATGAATGAAGTTTTGCTATCTTTGTTGCACTTTAAGCTAATGAGACGTTTATCTTATATTTAATTCTGTTATCTCTGAAAGTCTAACAATTTCAGTGCATTTTATTTGTTTGTTCGTTTGTTTGTTTTTACTAAAATACAGATTGGGATGGACATAGATATTTTAATGCATTTATTTTGAGAAACCAGATTCTTTGTCTACCATTTATGGGCAAACAATGACATTTCATTACAGCACGTTCTTTCCAGATGCTTATTTTATTTCCATTCCCCCTGGATGATATTTGGAGTGTTTATCACCATTGAGTGGAAAAGCAGCAATGCAAGTCCAGATTTAAATTTTTGATTAAAAACAATACAGTGGGAGCCAAATTGGATGTGCTGTGCATGCCTTTGTAAGAAAATTAAGAAAAAAGAAATCTGGAATGTGGGAGAAGCCGAATGATATGGTGGAAAGAACACTTGACCAAAAGTTCAGAAAGCTGGGGTTTGCCCCTTATCTCTACAACTGATGGTGGGGCCTTGGATAATTAATTTAACACCTGTGAGCTTCAGTTTTCTCATTTATAAAATGAATGATTGAACTATATGACTGGATTTTAAGAAACATCCTCTAAACCTAGTATTCTGTGACTTGGCATAAAGCACAAGATATGCATCTGGTTCCCTCTTCCAGGCCAGGATTGGGCAGGGAGCGCTGGTTTACAGACTGCAGTGCATAGAGATGAGAGGAGCCATTGCTCTTGTTGGCAAATCATCAGGTAGACCATTTTAATAAGTTGTCAAATCAAATCCAAGGATGAAGTGATCAAACATCAAAGGCCCTGGTTCACCCTGGGGTGAAAAATTTCTCTGAGGGCTGGACACCTATTCCTGGAAAAATTCTCTGCTCCTGAGTTATTGCATTGGGTTTTTCAAGTACTGCCTGCATCCTTGGAGTAGAAAATACAGAGCTTACATTGCTACCACTCAGTATTGGGGTCTGAATGAAGGGCTTCCCAGCTCTTCATTTCAAGCTTTGACTGAGTGTGGACTAAGCACCATATGGCTGCATGGCAGGCACCATGCTAGAAGCCAGAGAGGCAAAGGCAAATAAGAAATGATTCTCACCCTTAAGAGCTCCTAATGTAGCAGGGGACACATGCATATACATACATGCACGCACACACATGCACAAACAAGAATCCCATGTGGCAGATGTTAACATAGAGGGATACACAAGGTGTCATGGGAACCAGAGGACTGCATTTCTTCCTGGAGGTAAGGAGTTCATGGGAAGCTGATTATGGTTTGAGTGTTTTGGAGATGAGTCTAAGGATAATTAGGAGATTTTCTTCCAGATTTCTTGGGGAATGAAAGCAAAGAGAAAAGAGTATGCCAAGGCATAAAACTAAGAATGAGCTTGACAAGTCCCAGAAACAAAGATGTAGTACACTCTGACTGGGGCCCAGGTTGCCTTGGGGAAGTGGGTAGGAGTGTTTGGGCTGCGGGTTCAGGCTGTGGAGCAGGAAAGGGAAGGCTGTGAGAGTGTGTTGAAAATTAAAATGGAGAGGTGAATTCAGGTGGACATTTTAGTGTCTCACATTTAAAAGAACTATATTCTATAAGACTAACACTTGCTTAAGGCTTTTAGACATGGAGATGATGATAATAATCAGATCTGTGCCTTGCAAAGATATTGAAGGTAGCATCATGAAGGAAATGACATCAACTCACGGCATCAATCTCACTGCTCATCACACTTCCTTTTGATATATACTTACATGTGTAACATCTAAATTTATCTTAACCTTCTGTAGCTCTAGACATACTTTTGTCCTGTCTAATGTCTTAAGATGTTGTGGTCTATATGAAAGTTTATGGAAATTTACCATTTGGTTTTGTCTTGAACTTAGGAGTTCATTAAATTCTTGCTGAGTTAATAAATAAGTGAATGAATGAATGAATTATAACCATTAACATTCCAAGATAAAAAACAGAGAGGGGAAACAATATTTGCTAATTAATGGTTTCATTTAATTTTGATATGATGCATTGATTTAAATACAATGAGTTTGATGTATAAAGCAAATGTCTAGGGTAATCCTGAGATATTGAAAGGAAGATCAAGTATAATTCCATTACTTGTGTGAGTTTCCTGCAGTGTGCCTCTGCCTTATTGATTTGCATTACAGTGATTTTTGATTATGGCTTTGTGTAATTTTTCTCCATCACTTTTAACAAAAGCAGGCACGTTCCATCCCAGTTACCTATTCTGAGGCACAGCGGAGAGAGAAAATCGTGGGCAACAATGCCCCTGCCTCCCTGGCTTCTGAGAAGTAAGATCAAAGATATCTTCATAAAGCATAGAATTGCCTTTTTTAAAAACTCTAATTACATTTCTTTTGTCAAGATTTCTACCACTTTTCTTCTTCCTTTCATTCAAAGTATCTTTAAAAATACCATCCTAGAAGAGTTGAATTCATAAATGATGGCAAAGTGTTTAAATTTCTCCTTAGCTAAGCTGGTGATTCTTTTCAATGAAACTCATTATATTGTATAAAGGACATTTAGTAGTTCAGCTAATAAGTGTTCTCTTTTAAATGCTAATGAGCGTGGAGCTCCAACATCATGGCAAGAACACACTGTACTTTCAGTGCCCAGAAAGAATGATTGTCTGTGAACCACTAGTTAAGAAGCCTTACACCACAACCAACTTGCAATATAGTAAGAACCACAAATGACCATTAGGCATCTCAATATTAGGTATCTCCTATACACCAGGTACTGGGACCCAGGGAGAAATAAAGCTAAGTAAGACATGAGATGTGCTTTCCCTTGAAAATTTCTCATGTAAATTTTTTCTATGATAAAGCTATAACTGTACTGAAACTTCTCAATTAAATTTTAGCTACTCTTTTAACCACACATCTGTGTTTGTTTATCATAGTATATAATTGCAGTTGGAAGTTTTAAGTCATAAAATCCAAGAGGTTCCAAGCAAGGTGGAGCTATAGAGGTAAACTTTTAAACCCAGAATTTTGTTGAAGGAAATTGAAGCCCAAGCAAGTTTGAGGATATGAGGGATAGAATCAGTTGACCCAGGGGCCAACCTGGACATAGAACAGTGCTCAAGAGATACGTATTGTAAGCTAAAAATACATAGTACCCACATCTAAAAGTAACCTTTGATATATTAGTTATCTATTGCTGTATAACAAGTTATCCCCAAATATATCAATTAAAACAGCAAACTTGTATTATTTCATATAGTTTTGTGGGATCAGAATCTAGGAGCATCATCTTAGCTAGGTAGTTCCTGCGCAGGGTCTCGCATGAGGTTGCAGACAAACTGTTGGCCCAGCAGTGTAGTGTCTGAAGACTTGACTGAGCCTAGAGGATCCACTCCAGGATGTCTCACTCACATGGCCATTGGCAGAAGGCCTCAGTTCTTCACCATGTGTCTTCCATAGGGCTGCTTGGGTGTCCTCATGATGTCAAAGTTACTTTCCCCCAGAGCATGTGTACAGAGAGAAAGCAAGAAGAATGCAGCAATGCCTTTTGTTAACTAGTCTCTGAAGTCACACATTGTCACTTCTGCCATATTCTATTTGTTATAAGCAGGTCACTTAGACCAGTCCACACTCAATGGGTGGAGAATAAGCTCCACCTCTTGCAAAGAGGAGTATCAAAGAATTGCGGGCATATTTTAAAACTACCGTGGAACTTGATGTCATTTTTGGAAGTAATTTTTTGATAATAATTTCAATATCTTATATGGTTGAATATTTAGGTTTTCTACTTCTTTAGTCACCTTTACTTTCCTAGTGTACTATCTAGTCTCTCCAGATTTTCAAAAATTTTAATAACAACAACTGTTGAACACTACAGTGTGCCAGGTACTATAAATATATGTTTCATATAAGTTATTCTAATTAATATTCATAAAAAATCCATGAGGTAAATAGTAGTATTAGTCAGATTTTTTTAAGCCTTAGAGAAGTTAACATGGTTACCTAAAGGATGGGATTGTGCATCATAGCACATTGTTTTTAATGTCTTTTTCATCTATTTGGTTATAGACTTTTCCTGTAGAAAATGATGTGTGTGTATTTTCCCCCTTCTTTAATTTGTGAAACTGCATACTATACTGATCATTTTAAGACACAGCATTTGGATTTGTTTATCCATTCCACTACCATGTTCTCTAATTCATTCCTTTCTCTACCATTTTCTTCCTCCCATTGGGTATCTTTGCTTCTACCCTGTTCCCTTTAATAGATGACGGTGTACCTAAGTAACCTTGTCCCTGCTGACCAACCCTCCTCCCTTTGCTCTTCTTTTCCTTTCTCAACCGTAACACCAAACCTGACATGGCCTTAGCAGGTAGAGCCAAGGATGTCATTTCTTTTTCCACCAAAGTATTGATGCTATCACATCTTCTATTCACCTCTTTATCTTGTAACAGATACTTTATTTCACTTTGCCACTGTTGATTTTCTCTTTCCTCAGGATTCATCAGTGCTCCATGTAGCTAAGAGTAATTGAGCATTATTGCTGCTTTCTTCTGCTTCCTTATCCCAATAATAAAAGACTCTGTATCTGAGTCACCTGTCAGGACTGTCACCCAATAGGCAACATCTTTTGTGACCCATATTAATTCACCATGACATTTCTTGCCAACAAGATTCCGAGTCTTCTCTTAATTTTTGTCTTATTCATCTTTCAAAAGCCCAAGAAAGGGTACTTTCTTCATTCAGAATTTTCTAAAATTTAATTTTTACTACATTTCCCCCAAAATAATGGCTTTATATTCTCCACTCTGTGTTTTCCCTAAGAGGGCGGTGTAAATCATTAATTTATTTACAGGGAAAACACCACCCTATAGAGCTTCAGCTTCTCAGAAAGATGGTCCTCTCAATCCCTCTCTCACTCCTGCCCTTTGTCTCACTCTTTTCTTCTCTCATTTCTTTCACCTTCAGAAAAAAAAAAGTCATCATTCATGTTTAAGTATCAACATATAAATACATACAGTCCATGTCCTTCTAAGTATGAGTCTGATTCAAAGCATAATGGAAAAATTTATCTGAATAGGATTTAAGAGATCAGCTGGCCTGGTACCCACTTTGATGGCATTTAAGACAGATGGTTGTTCATTATTACCTTAAAATTTCTCAGGATGGCAATGGCATAACCCCTTTGAATAGCCCATTATAGTTTTATCACCCTGCTTGATAGGTGCAGGTATGAAGGGCTTTGGTCTCATAATGGCATTTTGGGATGATAAATGGAAATTACTGTAATTTTTCTACTCATTTTAATTAAATTTTATTGATGCAGCACAGAAAACAGCAAGGCTGAATACATGTGCCTGAGTGTGTGTTTGTTAAAGAATACTGCCAAATTTAAGGATGCCATTTCCTTGATGGTTTTGAAAGATGCAGCAAATGGATTTAATAAAATGTTGAGTCTTTTACGCAATTCCCTCCAAAGAGAACTTGAATTGTTTCTGGAGGCACAGCTCAAAAATCCAAAGAAGCCCATCAGTGGAGAGATGATATAGAACTCCAAAATGCCTGAAAGGGAGCTCTAATAAATGAGAACAAGAGTTTGGATTTAGGAAAGTCACTTAATGCAATTGTTCTGGGTTACACTGAGAAAGAACTTGACTGCAGTCAGGAGTGACTGATCTGTTCTTGAGGGAGAAGAGAATGTCCCTTCTAATGGACCTGCTTTAGCAGTGAACACCCAAATAACAAGCTACTCCTGATACATTCTTCCATTGGTTCCAAGCTGTTAAAAATTGTGCTTGAAAACATATTTCTTCTCCCTTTTTGTAGTGTGTCTTGCTCCATTCACATTAAATTTCAAGGACAAATCAGAGGGGCAAAAATACCTGATAGAAAATATAGGAAGTCTTCTGTTGAGAAAGAATGTCTAATCTTTTCTGAGTCATTGTAGGTGACTGAATTTACACAACTCTTCTCTTCCCCAGAGATCTGTGAAAATGTGGTTGTCAGGACTCAGATCTGGAAAAAAGTGTTATTTTGGGTTTCTAGGACAATGACTTCATACTTCACTCAGCACGTGTCATCCTCTGACACACTTTTCTTTTCTAAAGATTCTGCTCTGATGACAGCATAGAGACCTACAGCATAGGGCTGAGGTAGAACATCTCTTGGACAGCTAGAAACAGACAGGCAGTGAGGGGCTCCAGGTAGCACGTGGGCTGGGAACCAGCCAAGTTTCAGTATTCTGAGTTCTGACACAGCAGAATTTCCATGAGCAGCCCTCGGAGTCTTTCCTAGGGCCACAAGGCGAACCGTAGCTTAACTGTTTATGTCCTTCTGCAGGTGTTCATCAGTGGTAGTTTGCAGGCCGATGTCATAATCATTCAATTTTATGACACTGCCTATACTCAGCCCCAAAATAAATTAATGATTTACACCACCTTCTTAGGGAAAACACCACCATTCTTCCCCTTTGTGTTTGGTTTTTTGCTTACTTTTATAATACCAAGTTGGGGTAGGTGGCCTACAGGGATCTTTTGCTTCATCCAAGTATATTAGAGACAAAAGAGTTTGAGACCATCTAACCTTCCAGGGAAAAAGTAATATGATCTTAAGGGAACATTTCTAGTTTCTTTGGCTTTACTGAATGTTTCATGTAATGGCTGGACTGTTGTTAGAACTCAGATATATAGGCCTGTGGAATAAGGCAACGTTCCTTTAGGGTCTTCCCTATGTTCTGGGGGAAAAGTACCTTATTAAAGGCTCCAGAATGTTCCCAGGCACTGGCACAGGCATCTAGCCCCAGTTCCTTATGTTCCTGAAGTCCAGGCAACCAAGAAAAGGAGCTTTAATTTTATCCCTAATTGGGATTCAGGCATAGAGTGATATATGTGTGAGGAAAGGGTTAATGACAGAAGTCAGGCACAGAGAGGAACAATTAAACCCTTAGGAGGCAAATTCCTATCTATGGGAAGGCATCTGGTGCAGCCTGAGGGTCAACATCCTCCTGTGGGACATTGTGAGGATGGATGTGGCCCTCCCAGCCCACCGCACTGAGGTAGTGCCTGCACTTGGAGGATGATAGCACTAATGGGTAAAAAGGGGAGTGAGGGAGGCAGCATTGTTTCCCTGCTGGGACCTTCCTCTCTTCCCCAAATGGTGGGTGGTAAACTAGGAAGAATTTAAGTGGGTGTCCAAGTAACTCTACTAAGGGACCATCTCTAAAAGAACTGGGAACAAGAAAATGAAGGCCTCTGCTACCAGTTGGAGTGATGGGTAAGTGGCAGTGACCAGGAGGCAGGCAGAAATGGAGCTCAAGGTGCCAGTGATCAAAATAGTGGGTGTCCCAGCCAACCTGCAGTTGCAGGATGGCTGGCAGCTGCAGCGCAGGGGGAGTGGAGCGCAGCGCCTGGTCATCCCCTTGGAGTAAAGCAGAGCAGGTCAGTGCAGGCAGCGTTGCTGTGGCTGAGCAGAGCCCCCACGGGGCAGCTGGCGCTGAGGCATGGCAAGTTCTAGACCCTGGTCACATGCCACCCCTGCTCCCTCCTCCTGGAAGCCCCCAAAGCAGTCATTCCCAAGCCTGGGAGCATGTTAGAATCACTGAGGAGCACTTACAAATCCCAGATGCCTGTGCCCTGTGCCCAGGAATTCTGATTTATTTACTCTGTGGTGAGGCCTGGGCTACAGGATTTTTTTGAACTTTATCTAAGTGATTCTAATGAGTGACCAAAGTTGAGACTTTAGAAAGACACTGGATAGGGAAGGACTGAAGGCCTGTCCCTAGGCAGGGGGGGTTATGATCCAGCAGACAGAGGCCCAGAGGCCAAACTGTTCAAGTGACTTCATGTGGGGTGGGAACCGCACATAGTGGGCTCAGGGCCCTGGTTCTCCCACCAGGCTGCACACTGGAATCACCCGCAGAGTTGTGCCTGGTGCCTCCCCCAGGGATTCTGGTTTAATTGGTATGGGGTGGGATGGCCCAGGCAGCAGAGCTATTTAAAACACAGCAGCACTTGAGAACCCTTGACCTAGGGGACATTGAAGTCACTCATAAAACTCCCCTTTGGGATTCACGTAAATATTCAAGAGACAAGGAAACTCTGGAAGGAATTTTATATTCTGTATGAGTAGGTGGAGGCTCAGAGCCCTCCAGATTTGGATGTTTGTACTTCATATTTGCAGTCAGGGTGTTTCAGAGACATTGCCCAGATAAGCATTTCCACAGTTCTTAAATCTGGGAAGACAGTCACATTGACAAATCAAAAACAACAACTGGCAGGCCCCCTTATAGGTGACTTGCGCACCTACCTGAAGCAAACAAATAGAGGTTTCACTTTAAGATTCACAGATTCATTGTAGTAATCACAGCCTGCAAACCTGTTATACCACATAAAAAATGGGACTTCAAATATAATGAGCTATTTAGGGCTATCTATTTTCACTTCTTTCATCTTTAACTTGGGAGAATGCAGATTTGATTAATATTTATTGAGTATCTAAAAAGTGCCAGTCACTGTCTAACGCGGTTTGGTGAAAATTAGTATATTTAACCTTCATGACAACAACTGGTGAGTTAGGTCTTAATAGCAGCTGTTTTACTGAGGAGGAAACTGGCACACAGAGAGGGTAACTAATTTACCTGGGATCGTACAACAAACAGACATAGGTAGGGAAAATGGGACTAGGACAGATTCCAACTTCGGTTTTTTTCCCACCTCACCAAACTGCCTTTCTTCCATCTCTACTTACAGACTTAAAAGCATCCCACGGCTTAACTCTCATTTGCCAGCTTTACTTTCATATGGTGATTTGTTTGGGATGAATTTCATGAAATACATCTGGAAAATTGCTAAGTAGAGGCTCTGTATATGAATCTAGACTTACCTATACTATCCTATACCATAGATAATTCTAGGAAAGAGGATTTTTCTCCACTTTTTCTCCACCTGAATTTACTTGGAGCCCCAATAAATAACATCTTCCTAGAGTCAATACTCCTGAGAGTATTGAGATCAAATCTAATTTCACCAGCTGAAGAGGTGGTATTCTTAAATGACAGTCATTCTAATTACTGTACTCTCCCATGGATGGATTGGGAAAAAATGTGCCGTGTCTATTCCTCAGAAGGCACACTCTGATAATTTTCAGAACTGTACAGAAGAAAGTGAAATGTTTTCTATGTAATGAGGTAAATGTGTAAAGAAAAATCAAATGTGTGTTTAAAGTTATAATCCATGTGCAAATATTGTACATGTTTTTTAAAGAATTTTTAATTCTTTAACATTCTCAAGAGCTTTCATCTTAGAACACCTTACTCTACTCACTGAATCCCTCTCCCACAAAGAACACATTTGTATCATCAGTTATAAATACTCCAAAAGCTCATATCACCATAAGGAACATATTCAACTACTTGAAAATAGACAAAGAAAATCCTGTTTTGATTTTAAATTGCTTCCGATGCAATTTAAAATGAAAAAGCATTTTCTTTTCAAATGGAATTTCTGGGTTGAGGGAGGCCTTTAAAAATGGTAGAAAAAGTAACTTCAATTGCATAAATCATTCGAATATTTGGGTGAACAATAGAAATGAAATCAGTTCTCTTTTAAAAGCAGATCTCAAGTTTAACTCCTATAGGTTACCACTTACAACATCATAATAAATCACAATCTATGATTTTGAAAATCCTGTGGTTTATGGTAATAAAACCGTATATTAGTATTTAATTTCAAGCAGTTTACACAATGTTTTTGTGTAGGAAAAAAAAGGTTGTATATTCATTGACAATGTTCAACTGGACATGGAAATAAAACACCCAGGTATCATTGGCAGAAAATGATAGGATGGAACCTAACTCCATGTTTCTACTTCTAACATGATTTTTTTTTGTTCAGAAACAATATGTACTAGTGGATTTTGTGATATAGAAACTTCTATGACAAAGCTCGAGTGGTTTGAGTTGTCAAGGTTTTCTCCAGTCTCCATGTTCATCAGTAGCTGAATTTTACTGACTTGAGTGTGTATATTACATGTCTTAGCACTTTTAAGCGCTTTTAAGGGATTGATTCTTTCCTAAATGTTTTTCTTCGTTGTGATTTATTATGACGACTTAAGTGGTAACCTACGGAGTTAAACTTGAGATCTGCTTTTGAAAGAGAGCTGATTTCGTTTCTATTGTTCACCCAAATATTCAAATGATTTATGCAGTTAGAGTTACTTTTTCTATCATTTTTAAAGGCCTCCCTCAACTTAAAGACTCTATTTGAAAAGAAAATGCTTTTTGAATTTAAATTGCATTGGAAGCTTCAGCTTATTACATAGAACACAAGAAGTGACTGCTTTTTAAGTTCTTGTTTGTTTTCTTTTTTAAGTAAAATGTTAGCTGTACCATAAGTTTCTCAATAACTTAAGTAAGGGTTGCAATTCAAAGAATGCCTCATGCCAAACTGAATGTGTTTACTCCAAATGTTTTTCTGAGACTACTATCCAACCTTCCAACTCTTCCACCAGTTTCCAAATATCAAGCCAAGCAGCCACTAGGGTAGATAAAGAAACACTTAAGTCTACCCTGCTGGTCAGCACACAGGGCTCCGGCAGGTGGCTGGTCCCCCAGCTCTGCCCTGCTGCCACTTTCTAAAGTTAAACCCAAACTCTGTGGACCAAAAGAATCTGGGGTGTCTGAATGAACCCATGATCTTTAATATAAACCAATGATCTGCCTGCTAAAACACACTCACCACCTGCATCCAAAAAGCATCATTACCTGACCCTGTGGGGAGTAGTTCCAGGGCTCTGAGAGAGGTGTCCAATGTACTGGGCTCCGGGAGAAAGCCATTACCACAGAAACTTTAGACTTCATGGTGGCCATGTTGAGAAAACCAGTAAAAAAAAATTCACATTTTACAGTCAATCAACTTCATAAAGTCATACTGAACCTCTTCAAACTTTGAACTAGGTGAACAGAGAGATGATTTGATTTGTGACTCTGTTGCACAAAAGTTGCACATCATTTAAAATAATTTTAGAATTTATTTGCAAATTTTTTAAAAGCACCAAAAAATCATTTTTGTGTTTTATTAACTTTCAGACTTACTTAAATCTCAAATCATTATTATCTTTCAATTATTATAAGCTGGTCTTGAGTTTCAAAGTATCATCTGATAACTGAATTAATTTTCAATGTGTAAAATATGGGCTTTCTTCCCACAAACAGAACTGTTTTTTTAAGTGAAATCTGGGCAAGATAATTATTACACTCTGTTTTTACCATATGAAACCTTTAATAAAAAAAAAAAGCTTTTGCTATAGCTCTGTGAGTTGTTTCAACTTGCAATATATGACTCCATTTATTCATAGATACTTATGTTAAAAATTGCATTATATTTTAGACTATAGGTTAGGTGGACTAAACTCAGACATTTATTGCATTACAGGATAGATCTACACTATTATCTTTTGAAAAATATGCATAATAGCTCTTCACAAATGTTCACCTCATTAAAAAAGAAATGCCATTTCACTTTAGCTACAAAGACCTTTCCTTGACAAAGGCGTATTTGCTACAGTGGTCTGTTTGAGTTATTTTTCTCTCTCTCAGATACATTTTTAAAATACCTCTACCTCCAGGTGATTCAAAGATACATGAGATTTTAAAATGTAGGGTTTTTTTTTTTTCATGGCTATGCATCAGTAACATAACAAAGGTCAGCTTAGCCATGTTTTGCATGTGGCATGCTCATGTATCTGACTGCTTCTATCCGCTTAGCCTCAGTAACTGCACCTCTCCAGATTTCAGTGTGTTTGTCCTTTTCAAATCATCTTCTGCTGGGTTAGAGCCATGACTTTTGAATTATTAACACATTGCCTCCCAGAAACGAGAGAATGCAAGTGCTGAATTATCCTGTATGTCTCCAGGTCAGTCTTCACACAACCTTGGCATCTGGGAAGTAGGGCAGGTCGGATGGCAAACACTGGAACTGGGAGACCTGGGAGACCCTGGCTCTCGGCCTGGGTCAGCTCATGCACTTGTGGTCGCTTCTGATACAAGAGATTCTTTTCTTTTACTCTTTACTATTTTGTATGCTTTTTTTTTCTTACTAGGTCATGGGCAATGTTCCAGGCCACAATATAGATGTCCTTCCTTAAAATGAGACTTGTGTATATATGCTGAGTGATAGTTACCTAGATCATTTGGTATTGTTTTTCCTACTATTTCTCATAATTAATCATGTTTTGTCTTTTATACAGAGTTAGGCTGTAAAGAGGACAGGAGAAGAAACTGCTTCTTCTTGAAGGAAGGTTTGCATGGACTTCCCTTTTCTAAAGATTTTTAAGACAATCTTCCCATATTAATGTCTTCCCGGTGTTAAGGCCACTTCCAGCAGGAGGATGGACTGTGGACCGCTTGTGGTTTTTGTTCTTTCATTCCCTCATCTGAATCCCAGTCCCCAAGGACATAAAAAGATGCCCTTACTATTTTGGGGGAGAATTCAAATTGGTAAAACTCAGCTGCATTCACTGTGGGCTCTAGAGAGTTCGGAGCAGAGATCAGTAAAGAGGAAGCCTGGGGACTGTGGTTTGCTTTCCTTGACAACAGAGTATTCAAAATCTCAAGAGCTCAGTGAGACCAAGACACCCAAGAGGAGGCCTGAGAGGGTGAATTTAGTTCTTTCGTGAATGGGGATAATGACAGCTTCTACTTCACGGCCCAGAAATCTATAACAAGACTCACCAAATGCTGTTGATGAATGAATAGAACTGTTGTGAGGATTCAATTTGTTTTCACACACTCGTTGTTTTAACAGTGTTGTGGCACTCTATGCATGTTAGGTTTTGTTTTGGTTATTTTCTTTTGTTTTCTGAGTGCTAGAATTAGGATTCGTAATTATGTCTTGCAGTTTGAGTTTCCAGTTTGTAATGGGATTATCTTATTCCATGAAATCAAATTTAAAATGCTGAAAGAAGATAGGTTGACATAGGCAAATCCTGGATCATAGTATAGCAATTTTGCAATGACTTTAGACAGAGTAGTAAGCAACCTGAAGCCCATTGGATCAGAAAACGGGTAGAGAGGAACACACATCTTTACAGAGAAGTGAGAGGCCAGATCTGCTCTTTGCACAGCTGCCTGATTCTTGTCTCTGTTTTCTGTGTGTTGCAACAACTATTTGGATAGTGGTTGGGGGACTTTGGACAGACTTGAGAAAATGCCTGGGCACTCTTCCATCTGGTCAGTAAGGGAAAACCTTGACCAGATAAAGTAACTTGATAAATTACTACCACTCGTAATAATTTCCTTGCTTATTAGCCACTTCTTGTTTATTAGCCAAAAGCCTCTCCATTCCTCGAAAGCAGATACTCATTCCTTTCTCCTTGTGCAGTACGTCACATACTCGATAAATGCAGGCTGAAATAAGTCATAAACCTAAAGCGAGGCTGCAGCTGCTGGCCAGGTTCAAGAACAGGTGATGCTCAGGTTCGACTCTGGGCAAACACAACCCCTAGTTTCTCACTCCTCCATCCTGGAGTCATGGAGGTGCATCTGTTTCTCTCATCATAAATTTGAAACAAAGTAAGGCACTCTGACAGATGCTTCTTTTGCTAAATTAACTAGAAGTACAACATCAAATATAGTGTGCAATCTTTTTAGTCTTTCATTTGTGAATTCTTCGCTTTTTAATATATATCAGCAGCTTTATCTAATACTCTATGAATACCATGTAAATTTTATAAATATCAAATACTGTCTACAATTCTCTGCCTTCTCAATCTCTCCCTAGAAGATAGTAACCATTCATAGGCCACAGAATCCTTACAATTAAAAGCATGACTTTCCTTTTCTTCTCTGTTAAAATTTACTTCAAGTTTTCTTAACAGTTAAAAATTCCTGCTCTAATGTGTTCAGTTCACCCAATATATAAAACTATCCAACAGAACAGTGTTGGATCCTTCCAAAATCCACACAGATCCCTTTATGGGCTGACATTCCCTAAGCAAAACTTCATAATGCCCTTGTTTTATCCAACCCCCTAGAGAGGATTACATATCAAACACAATAAAAACTTTTTACTAGAAATGGGGCCAAAATGCTTCAGATGAATAAAAAAAAAATCCTCTAGATCTTTTTCAAAAGCCAAATGAACATGAGCTTTTTCTCCATTCTGTGTTTTTATTAAAAAATTTTTTAAGTTTACTTTGTGTTTTTGTTAACTATCTCAGTGTTGTGGTTTAGGCCATAAAACACTCACTTCCTTCCAAAAAGGCATTTCCCACCCTGAAATAAGATGCTGTGATTGTTGCTCAAGAGGCTTGACCGGGTCTCTGAACCTGGACAAGTTAGATGACCCAGGAGACACTGCACCTTGTTCAGATGCTCTGTCTCCTCCCACCATCACCTGCCTCTCTCCTCATCTTTAAGATGCACATACATGTTCTCCTTCAGGCTTTTTTTCTTTTTCTTCAGAGATAAGATCCTTGCTGACTTCATATTTATGTCTTTTAATGTTGTTGATGTTGTTTTTCTCAACTTGGGAGTCATGAAGATCAACCAAAGTAAAGACAAATTCCTGATTTATCAGCTAGTCCAAACCCTGCAGATAGTAAATGCTCAAGAAATACGTGTTGCCTTTTCTTTCTTTTGAGCCAGAAGGATAAGTTGAAGTATAGAAGGCCCCTTCTCCTTAGCTTCCTCCTAGATATGCTAGGACTTTTTCTAGGCTGGACTATGTGAAATGACTGCTGTTTGAAGGTTTTGACCTACAAAAATGGCAATTTCATACCATTCAACTAATTCCATGCTGCTAAACAGCTGGACATTCTATTTGTTAAGAGTTCCTACCCTCATTACTAGGTAGCCAACCAGTGGTCCTAATTTTCAGAAGACTGAGGGGCTCCCAGGCTATAGGATTTCAGTGCTACAGCTGGAAAAGACCCCAGCAAACCAGGACTAGTTGGTCACTCTCCTCATTAGACTGCAGTCAAATTTTGCTTTCTGTGCTTTCTTATTTCCTAAAAGTATAAAGAAAAAAATGTCCAAATTTCTCATAA
The DNA here is from genome assembly GCF_048564905.1 of Vicugna pacos. Classification (NCBI taxonomy): domain Eukaryota; kingdom Metazoa; phylum Chordata; class Mammalia; order Artiodactyla; family Camelidae; genus Vicugna; species Vicugna pacos. Next base: position 21,803,444 of record NC_132987.1, on the reverse strand, counting down.
TAATATAATCATCAGTAAGGTTTATTGAAGGCCCACCATGTGCAGACACCTGAGATCATTTGTTTAATCCTTCCAGTAATCCTATGGGGTAGGTACTATTCTTGTCTGCATTTCACCAGTGGGTGAATGGAGGCACAGAAAAGCAAAGCAACCTGACTGAGGTCACAGAGCCTGCAGTGGTGGAGCAGGGAGCTGAGCACAAGGACTCCGAATCCAAGGTTAGTGCTCAAAGGAGAAATACTCACTTCTCCCCTTCCCTAGGTGTCTATAGTTTCTGTAAACTCAGCCAATGAAAATGGTTTCTGAGGAAAAGGAGTACAAATTGTTTTTTCTGTCCTTCTCTGGCTTTAGTCTTTCCTCCTACACCCATGCCCTGAGTGTTAGCATTCATTACAGCTACTTAATGTTGGTCATGTCACTGCCCAGCCCCGACCTGGTGACCTTCCCCTCACCTTGTCCCAGATGCACATGCTCAGCCCTTAACATGAGACGTCACTTTCTGTCTGCTAAGCCTGTCCCTCTGCCTGGACCACCACCTCCCACAAAACAGTTTCATCTGTGGCCCCTGCCACCCGCTGTCCCCACTGCTAAGGGCACAGGGGAGGAGAGTTACGCATCAGGAGGTGGGCCTGTTGCTCAGTCTTGGACAGTGTTGAATCCTGAAAGTCGTGCTAAGCAGTTTGGCTTTTATTTGATAGACAGTAAGGAGCCAGCTAAAGTTTATAAGCAATGGCATGAACACACTGTGTTTTAGGAAGATAAGTCAGAAGATGGACTGGAGCAGGGAATCTACAGGATTACTTTCATTATATGAGAACTGACCAATTCTGATGCGGTAGCACTCAGTGTGTACTGTGTGGCACCAAGACAACTAGTCAATTAAATGCGGGGTGGGGAGGGGTAGGGGGACAGCGTAATCCAGTTACTTCAGCCTTGTGGTCATGTTCCCTGATTTTTACTCTCCTGAACCGATTGAAATTTCTAACAATAAAAAAAAATACAAGTTGTCAAGTTTTGTCAAGTGTCAAACACTTTAGATCAGGTTAGGTTTAGATTTAAATTTAGGTTTAGATTGGATCGTGCGATGCTCCAAAATGGCTAATATGTTTAGTGAAAATGATAGTTTATTAACCTTATATTAAGACCTAAAAAAGAATGATGGAACACATTTCATGCTATCTATGAAAAATGGTGAAAACAAAAATGAAAATGTTAAATCTGTGAAAGAGAAACAAGTGCTGAAATATGCTATCAAACCACAGTTCTGTATATGTTCGTGGATTCCAAGCAGAGTTACCTAAAACTGCGTGGAAAGAGTTTCAGAACTAGAGAGGTAGAAGCCTGCTTTATTTTAAACCTACTTTAAAATGAGAAAATCTCTCCCCAAATAACCCTGGTTCCTATTACGAAGTAGATCTGCTTTAAATGAATGCAACACTTTTCCACGTATGTGTCCATAGTTCCCCAAGCGTGCCCAAGCCCCTCACCCCACAGGAAGCTTGATACGTAGATCAACACATAAGATAGCATATACTTTGCTCGAATACTTCCTTGCTAAGTTCAAGATCCTTACAATGGCTGCCAACTCCTAATATTTCAAAGACTGTCTGCATTAATATCTTTCAAAGCCCCAAACCTTGGCAAGGAACAAAAATTGTTTTTGAATCTGCTTCAAGAATTAATATTAGAGAATAGGAGATTTTCCTCTCAGCAAGTAGAAGCTGAATAAATTGTTCTCTGTCTCCTTAGAAATGGAATTGATTGCTAGAGGTGAGCGCTGCTGTGAGGAGGCAGGGTGCAATGCTGGGTAGGGCGCGTGTGGGCTGAGAGGGGCCTTTGTTCTCTTCAATTATTGGCAGGTCTGTTTCTCTAAACCCAGTATAGATGCTAAAATACAGGAAGTAGTATATTAGCTTGGAGTTACATTAAAGACAACTGGAATTGCTGAGAGGTTACTGGCTGTTTTCTTTTATTACTGTGCACACGGAGCAGCCTGCTCTGAAACATTTCTGGGTGTCCTCGCCGCAATGGCAGGTGAATTGGAACAATCCTGTCAGACTTGCCTTCGGTTCTGTTCCTTGGAACAGAACAGCAAACCCGAGAGACTGCTCCTTGTGGTGCTTCTGGCATCTGCTTTGTCATTCTGCCCGACGCAAGCAGGGATTCTCTGGTTGCGCGTTTGGTGTAGTTCCTCCAACAAATATTTCAGTGATGAAATTTTGACTTTGTTATTTTTTTCTATTTATAAAAATAACATAATTCTTATAGTATACCAGTAAATATGAAAAAGAACAATGAGACTAAAACGAAATCCTGCTGCCTAAAAGCAACCACTGTATCTGCTAGTATTTTGGCATTTTTTCCTTCCAGTCTTTCTTAGTTGTTTTAATTTAGTCAAGGAGAAACTGTGTGTAATTTTGTATCCTGCACCATCTACCTGACAGTCATGGCCTAAGCATTTCCCAGTAACTCTGTCTTCTTCTTTGTTTTGTCATTGCTGGCCAAGTAAATGTATCTAGATCCATCTACTTTTCTTCTCTTAAAAACCTGTGGATTTTTATCATTTTATTCTTTCTTATTTATGTGTCAAATTACATCAGATTCCACAACAACTTATTGACACCATCTAAGTTTTAAAGGGATAAAATGTTCTTCACTATAGACCCAGAAATACACTCTGAGGTTGACTGTAATGCCATTTGAATGCTAATTCCTAGGGTAAAAGAAGAAATAGTTCCCCAAGAGATTCACAGAGCAAAGGAAGATTGTGGGGGAGATTTGGAGGATGAGATTCATATGCTAGTTCAGCATCTAGGGAAGGCATCCATCACTAAGCTGGCAGAGCCAGAGTCCTCACTTGTCACTTACTTGCTGTGTTATCTTAAATATGTCACTTCGCTGAGCCACAGAGGCTTCATCTGCGAAATGGGAGAAGGAACACCTACCTCATGTGGGAGCATTGTTTCGCATGTAATTGATGTTTGTTGGAGCTCTATCCTTCCTGTTCAAGATGAGGTCTTTTCATAATGGATTTCTGTTAATTTAAACAATATAAAAATAGGGAAATGCCATTTTCAAAAGCCTTAATAATATGAAAACTAGTTCCTAAATTAACTGCATCCTCTTTTAGCCAGCATTTTTTAAGCAGGTAGCCCATATTTTGCCTGGGCTGATAATTTCTTTTGACATCTGTATAGCACTCAGTGTACTTTGTTCATCTTGGTCAAGTATGGATGTAGAGTCTCAAGAAATCTATGAATTGGTCATAATGATGGACACTCTGGAAACCCAAACGATTAGTGTAGATAGAATTCTAGGGGCTCGTTTCCAAAAATATATGAAAAAACTGATTTTGGTACTGTCAAGCATTTTCAAAACAACTATATACATATAAAGAAACAACATGGCTACCACACATTCATTCCTGATTATTAAAGCCGACCCACTTCTCCTCTCTGCACATTCTCCAGTCCCACCCCTGCCTTGCCTTCAGCTTGACTCAGACGACTGAGGCCATCAGTTGGATGGAGAATATATTACCCTTGATCCCCCATCTCAGTTCAGCCTCTATCCTTTTCTTCTCCTATGTCAGCAGGGTCTTGGGACTCTTCAGGAACTTGGGTTATCTTCTTCCCTACTTGTATCATCAACCTCTCCATCCTTTCTAGCTGTTTCTCCTCAGTACAGTGTTTTTCATTATAGACAACAGATACATTCTTCAATCCACCTCTGATTTATTTGAGACAGTCCTTTCCTGGTCTTCCTTTCTCAGTCTTCCATCTTCTTTGCTGAGTCTTTAAAGTCTACATTTAGAAAGGATCCCCCAAGTCATGGCCTTTCAGCATGCCAAAGAAATATAACATTACCATTAAATTTCATTGTTTGACTTGGGTGGAAGAGACATCTATATTCAACTCGTTCTTCTCTTTATATAGCTTATGTGGCAGAAATAAAAGTAAACACATGTACCATCAAAACTGTGTTTCTTTCTCTTTACCTTCTTACCTTAAGTATAGACAATCCACAAAATGTTGTCATGATTTATTGTCTTTCAACAGTTAATAATTGAGAATCCCTATGTGCTAGACATTGAGGGGAGTACAGAAAAATACAGTGATAACTGTTACCCTTCACTGAGCCCCTCATGTTTGCCAGAAGGTTTACATAACAACAACCTTGCACAGTAGGTATTAAGTTCTCCAATTTTACATGGAATGATGTTGAGGCTTCAAGTTCTCAAGTTCACACAGCTTGCGACCAAAGAGCTGGGATTCAAGCTGTGTCTTTATAACTTGACACTTCCTTTTTATGACTCAACACTAAGTGTTGAGCACATATAACAGCTCCTAAGAGGAACAAATTATGAGGAGGGGTGATTACTGGGGTTAGCTCTGAGTTTCGATAAAATTAATTGTGTAGTTTTTTAATTTATTCATTTGTTTTTCTAAAAACTAAGAAAAATATGAAGTTCTGCAAAGTTTGAGTTTTGTAAAAGGTAAAAAGAAGTCACTCCTCTCCACGTTTTTCATTTCAATTTATAAATCAATTTTTCCTACCTTATAAAATCACGCACTTTGGAAGCAAAGATAAGCATAATTTTATGAAAAATATGAAAATACATTCAGAAAAGTTACATGCTGGCCTTTTGCTGGTCATTCTTAAGACCTGTAGACTAGAAATTTTTACATGATTCGGGAGGTGTTGAAGCTGTGTCTCCCCGACAGCTCATTAATTATGGACATTTTCTCTTTTTCTCTACATGGAATTTTGGGACTGGAAGAGACCCTGTTACATAGCCCCTATAGGAAAATAAGCAATGACCTGAGGACCAAATGAGATCGGGGCAGGCCTAATGAGAATCAGGAGGTGTGCATTGTGAGAGGCAGGCAGTGGACCTAATGAGAAACTTAACAGAATCTGTTTCTTTTTTGTTTTTTCCACTTTTTCTTTTAATTGAAGTATAGTCAGCTTACAATGTTGTGTCACTTTCTGGTGTACAGCATAATGTTTCAGTCATACATACACATGCATACATTCCTTTTCATATTCCAGACTCTGTTTGTATTACCCTTTTTCTATTTTTCAGGGTAGTGTTTTGGATTGTGTTTTGCTGAAATCTTAAGCATGTTTTCACTTACACTTTCTTATATTCTTATAACTTTCTAATGTAGTGATTATAATGGCATGAAGTGGCAAGGCTGTACCACAGTGTAGGTAGCTACCTGGGGCAGAATTAAAGTAGCCCGGGGAAATCCTTGGTAGATCTGTGCCCAGGATTTTCTTATCTTGGAAGCTGGTTACATTTGAGAGGAATACTAGATGCTTTCTCCTAGGTCAGGGAAGATAAGAAGGGATGAAATACGATGACTCAGATGAATTGAAAATACAGTATAGAGATGCAGTTTATGGCTGTTTCCAAAATCAGTGGGAAAGAAAACTGGGACCAATTAAATGCCTGTCATGGGCATAGAAGAGAGAACTTTGGTACTCCCACCAGGTTTGGCCATTTCCATGTAACAAGGCTGTAAATCCCTCTATTTGGCTAAAAACTTCTAGAAGACAAGCCTTATATTTTATTCCTTATTGTATCCCCAGTGGCTCGCTTTAGCATAAGGTAAACAGTTGACCAATATTTGGAAATAGATGGGAATAGAATCAAGAGTACAAATAATGATTTTAAACTATTTTCAAGTTTGATTTACGGGCTAGGGTTGTCTCCTAAATAGTTCTTAAATGTAAGCTACTAAATCTATGATATCTCAGAAAATATTGTTGGTTTCTAGGTGGGAAAAGATGTATCCCCTGAGAAATTTGAAATTCAGCCTTGACCTTATGAGAGTTTGTGGTTTAAATTTATGTTTCCTATGATATCGACAATACCCAAACTTAAAAATAAGTTTAAAACATGATCTTAGGTTGGAAATGTCCCTAGAAAAACTGGCAAAAACAAAGACAAAGCATCTTTGGAGTCCACTCTCTAGACCAAGGTCACAAAGATATCACCTCTGCTAAAACTCCACCAGCATTAGCTCATAATTCAAAATTCAAAATCCACAAGGAAACAAACCACTATGAGAGACAGAAGAAATAGCAAACAACAGAATTAGACCCCAAGATTTTCATATATGAGTAATTGGATAAGAACAATAAAACGTATATATTTAAAATGATTAAAGAAGTAGAAGATGGAAGCAAAAATAAGAAAGGAAAATAAATTACTGAAATAAGGAGCAAACAGATCAAAGGATTTTCAGTTCTTGGAATATTAACAGTAATCCACCTTATGTAAAATATGTTTGTTATAATAGAATGCATAACTTCCAACCTGGTGAAGAAATAAAGAAGAAAAAAGTCAATCCATACAAATGTAGACAGGAAATGGGAACAACAACAAAATCCCCAAAGCATAGAAAAGCAGGGTAATTTGAAAGTAGACAGAAATAAAATCAAATACATTAATAGTAGGCAAATGGACTAAACTCATGACTTAAAAGGAAGAGACTTTCAGATCTAACTTTTAAATTTTTTTACTGGAGTATAGAATATAGAAGGGAAAATGCATATAAGTGCACAGCTCACTGAATTTTTGTGAACTGAACTCAACTGTGTTAAACACCATCCAAGTTAAGAAACATTACCAGACCCTCAGAAGCCCCTCTCATGCATCTTTCAGTCACTTCCCTGCTCTTCCCCAAAAGAATAACCACTATCTTGACTCTAGCATCATAGACTAATTCTTCCTTTTATTCTAGATTAGACTAAAGATGAACATATGTAAAGTAAAACTCATAAAACTTTCAGAAGACAATGTTTATGATCTCAGAGTTTGCAAAGACTTCTAAAGCACATAAAGTATATAAAGGAAAAGACTGATCAATTTGACTTCACTAAAATAAAGAAGTTTTGTTCATCAAAAGACATCACAAAAACAGTAGAAAGTCTAGTCACAAACAAGAGAAAATATTTGCAATTTGACATATAACTGCCAAATGATCAGTATCCAGAATATATATAAAAATTCCTACAAATCAATAAGGAAAAATAAACTACCCATTAATTTGAAAACTAGACAAAGATATTAGGTATTTAATATGAGAAGAAATATTAATAGCCATCAATATATCACAAAATGGTCAACATTAGTGGTCACATAGGGAATTCAAATTAAAACCATAACTACAGGTTAAAAATACTGAAATATATAATTTATTGGCTAAGAGCACAGACTCTGGAGTGAGCCTAGTTGGGTTCAAATCCCAGATCCACATACCTAATTGTATGTTCTCAGGCAAGTTACTGCACTTCTTTGGGCTTTGGTTTCCTTGTTTTTAAAAAAAGGCTAATAATTCTTCCTGCCTTATGAAGGCATTAACCTAATTAAGATTTTCATTTGTTTAGGCTGAAATCTTTGTGTCATCTTTGGCCTTCAGCAAATCCCTTCACTTCTATTTTAAAAATGTATACAAAATTTTCTCTCCTTTCACAAACCCCATCACTCCCACTCTGGTCCAGCTTCACTGACATCTTCAATGTGGATTATTATAATAACCATCTGGCCTTCCCACTTCAGCACTGGCCTCTGTAGGCTATTTGCAACATGGTAGCCAGAATAATGGTGCTAAAGCATAATCAGAACCATGCCATTCTATCCTTCAGAATCTTCCAGTGCCTTCCCATGTTCCCTAGAAAAAGCCAAAATCCTTACCAAGCCCTACAGATCCCTAGATCACCTTGTGAGCTCCTGATTCTCACTCTGATCTGTTTTTCTTCCATTCTGCTTCTCCGCTCCAGCCACACTGGCTTCCTTGATATTCCTTAGAGCCTTTGTGTTGCTGTTCACTCTACTTGGACTGTTCCTCTTCCAGATGTCCACTTGGCTTGCTTCACTGTTTTTTTAAAGTCTTTACTTAAAAGTCTCTTTTCAGTGATAACTTTATTGGACACTATCTAAAATTTCAACACTTACCTTGATACATTTTTTTTCAACCTCAGAGAGGGGAAACCAAAGGCCAAAAATAACCTGAAGCAATTGAAATTCCTGGGCCAAAGGCAGTGTTCAGCCAACACATTAAATAACGCCACTTTTTCCTACCTAGCTTCCTGTCTTGGCCACACAACACATCAGATAACTTCTGACCTCGGCGCTTTCCCTCTGAATTTTCTCCGTCAGTCTTGCCCTCTTTTTGGAGGGGGGGATTTGGAGGGGGTTAGCTAGGACTGTTGTCTAATAGCTGTAGATCTCGTCTCCCTGGCAGCCGAGTGAACTCCTTGGAAAAAAAACTTGATATTTTATATCTCTCTTTCTTGCTTTATTTTTTTACCTTTAGCTCATATCACTAATATACTATATATTTTAGTTATTTTTCTTGTTTAGTGTCTCCTCTACAGAATTTAAGTTCCAAAAGATAAGGATTTTTGTCAGTTTTATTCACTACTGCATCTCCAGCACCTAGAAGAGGGGCTGACACATAATTAAGTCCTCAATAACTTTTTGTTGAGTGAATGAATAAATGAATGAATGAATGAATGAATGTCTAGTTTGGGCAAGTATGTGGAGCAACTAGAACATTTACACATTGATGGCAGGGGTGTAAATTTGAATGACTTTGGAGAAGCAATTTGACAGTACCAATAAAGTGAAAGATGGATGTACCTTCTGAACCAGCAATTTCCACTCCTGAGAGACACTCTCTAGTTAAATGCATCATATGTGCATCAGGAAACAGGTACAAAAATAGTCAGAGCTCCACTGTTTGCAATAGCAAAGAACTGGAAACAACCCAAATGCTCATCAATAGTAGAATAGATAGCTGCATTTCCATTTATTTATACCATATAGGAGGGAAAATGAATGAATCAGACCTGTAGCAAACCAACACAGATGAATCTCAAAAACAGAATATTGAGCAATATATTCAATGTGGTTTCATTTATATAAATTTGAGAAACATAACAACCAAGTAATATATTGTAGAGAGATGTTAAGATTTGTAGCAAAACTGTAAAGAAAAGCAAGGCAATAATGTACACAAAATTTAGGATAGTGGTTACCACAGAGGCAGAAAGGAAGAGATGGTATCACAGAGGAGCAGAGAGCAATTCTGAAATGTAAAGGTCATGTTCTTTTTCTTTAACTGTATAGAGAATGCATAGACATATGTTATATTACTTCTTTTTTATTTCACAGTTATAAGTATTCCATATTGTCTACTCAATATTTAAGAAAAATGATTTTAAACAAAAATCTAAAGAAAATGATTAAAGAAAAAAATAGGCTATTCACTGAACAGGAATTCCAATTGGTCAATAAACATGAGAAGTTGCCCCAACTTACTATTAATGAGGGCTACAAATCAAATAATAATAAGATAAACTCATGAGATTGGCAAAAATTCTAAAAGTTGACCAGGTTAGGTGTTTTTAAGGTTTTAGGGAAACAGATATTCTAATCAACTGCTCATGAAAAGGTAAGAAGGTATACTCATTTAGAGGGAAATTTGGTAGTATCTATTAAATTAATGATGTGTAAACCTACAACCAGCAAATTTTCAAAGTGATACCATTTTTTTCCTTTAGTATATTTTCAAAAGAATTCCATTTTGAAAAACATACAAAAAATAATATTTTATGAGTATACCTTTCTAGATATAAGTAGACTACATAGGATGAGAGAGGGAGAGACCAGGAGGATGGTCAAAGGGGATTCTCTCATCTGTAATGTTCTAATTATTTTTAAGCATATTTATGTATTGTTGGTTTAATTATATTTAATTTTACAAAAGAAATATAATTAAAGCTGTATACCAAAATTTGCAGCTAATTTAATGTAGTGTTTACATGAAATTAGAGCACTTATAGCCTTTAATGTTTATATTAAAAACTACAAAGGACTTAAATTTAATAAGTTAGAGTATCAATTTAAGAGGTTAAAAAAGGAACAAGCAGAACAAATGCAAAGAATAAAATTAAGGAAAAAACAGAGATATAAGCAGGAAAAAAGAAATAGAAAACAAAACTACAGTAGAGATCAGCAATTTCAAAAGTTATTTCTTTGAAAAGATAGATAAAGTAGACAATCTTTTTTTTTTTAAATTGAAGTATAGTTGATTTACAATGCTGTGTTAGTTTCAGGTATACAGCATAGTGAATCACTTAAGTATATACATATATATTCCTTTTCAAATTCTTTTTTAATTATAGGTTATTGTAAGATATTTAATATAGTTCCCTGAGCTATACAGTAGGTCTTTGTAATAGTGTGTATACGTCAATCCCAAACTCCTAATGTATCCTTCCCTGCCCTTTTCCCCTTTGGTAACCATCAGATTGTTTTCTATGTCTGTAAGTCTGTTTCTATTTTGTAAATAAGTTCATTTGTGTCATTTTTTAAAATATTCCACGTATAAGTGGTATTTATCTTTCTCTGTCTGACTTACTTCACTTAATAAGATAATAGGTCCATCCAAAAATAGACATTCTTGATAAGGCAAAAAGAGAGAGCAAAACTTAAGAATGTTAGACAAGAAAAGAAGGACATAGCCACAGGTGCTGTGGAGTTAAAAAGATATGAACATGTCATGCACAATTGATGCAAATAAATCTAAAAACTTAGATGAAACGGACAATTTCTTAGAAACATACAACTTATCAAAACTGTCTGAAGGGGAGAAAACTGAATAGACCTATAGTCATTAAAGAAATGGAATTAGTTGCTAAAAATCCCTTCACCAAAACACATGGCCCAGATTGTTTTATAGGTGAGTTCTATCTAACTTTCAAGAAATAGATCATTCTATTTTATACAAACTTTTCAAAAAAAAAAAAGATAAAGGAGGAATGCTCCCTAAGTCATTTCATGGAGCTATTATAATATTCCTGAAATAAAAGCCAGTCAATAGCAGTAATAAGAATGAAAAGTATATGCCAATCTCACTTATGAACATAGATGCAAGTGTTGTGAAGACATTACCAGCAAGCCAAATTCACCAGTGTCAAAACACATTATTACTGAGCTGGGTTTGTCCCGGGAATGTAAGTATGTTCTAATGTTAGAATATTGTAAGTATAATTTACCCAGAAATAAATGAAAAGAAAATATCTCAGTAGATACCGAAAACGCATTGAATATGAAAGATTCAACACATATTGGTCTTTTAAATTCTTGGCAAAGCATAGAAGGGAAGAATTTCCTTTATCTGATGAAAGATACTTGGTCAAAACCCATAGGAAACATCATACATGGCAGTGAACCTTCAGAAGTGTAATCCTTTTTAAATCATTTAGTATTCTTCTTTTGATGTATGTTTTGGTTGTCTTCCATATTTTTCTATTTTAATCAGTAAACATCTTGATGTAAATCTATGTATACATGTCACATTATTTCCTTAGGAAAAATTCTTTGAAATAGAACTGTTCCAATCAAGGTACATCCTATAAATTTTATTGTATTTTCCTAAATTTCCACAAAGGAAGATTGTGCAAACTTACAGTGATACAAAGCAGTTCCTAAGAGTTCCCTTTTTATTTAATTATGTATTCAACAGATATTTACTAAGCATTATGATATGCTAAGCTCTCTGCTGGAAGTTGATGTTCAGTGACAAATACAAAAAATGTGCTCGGCCCCCTTCTGGAGCTTACAGACTAGTTTTGGGGTCATCTGTACATCTTCTTTAAGCAATTGCCTGTTTGGGACTTTACCAATTTTTTTGTTTTCAGGTTGATTTTCCAGAAAGCAAGATTCTAGGATACGTGGCATCTGAAGTATAGGGGTACAAGGAATGGGATCTCTTTGGGTAAAATGACTTTGTTTTCCAAACCAAAAATAGGACAGATGGTGGAAAGCACAACAGTACTTAGATGGGGACAAAAGAACAAAGCATTTGAAAATAGGTTGGTCCCAAAGAGTCTGAAATATATGATTTGTTCACCCTTGGAAAAGGAGGCAGTGCCCCACACCGAGAGGCCAAGGGCACAGGCCACAGACTGCATCATAGTCCCAGTTTTGCCTTGAGCAGGCTCTGCAGCACTCCTGATGTGGGCAGTAATTTGACTCAGATTAAACTCAGAAACCCTTACAGAGGAGGTTCAATACCATTTATCATTCTCAGTCAGCAACTTTCACTTTAAAAAAATAATACAAAAATTGGTGATGACAAGATAGTGAGCTAGCTTCAGCTGCTGGCTCCTTCCTCCCAAATCAAACCTGGAGACACTACATAATTGAGAGGAAACATGGAACTGAGCAAGTAATAAAAACTCTAAGAACACCTGGAGAGGCCAGAAGTGGTCTTGAAGTGTTGTGGAGAGGCCACACCTGCACAGCAACCCAAAGCAGGAGCCAGGAGGGAGGATCAGTGAGAGATTTTTAACTTCTGCACTCACCTCCTGCCCTCACCGTTTTGGGGTGATCTTCACCCACATCATAGCAATTGCCTAGGGCATCCACTGTGGTGTCAGGAGTAGCATCTGGGCAGTAAAGAAGCTGATGAAAGTGCAGGGTGACCAATTGTCCTGCCCTTGAGTATCTTCTCCATCTCCTATGCCTCCAAAACCCCTGGCTGGTGGAAAATGACCTAGAGAGACTGCCTCTTTCCGGTGTTGCTTTGTTCTAAAGATTTAAAGGTGAGTCCCTGACAGAGGAATTGCCAGAGGAGTGACCCCAATTCAATTTTTGTGGAGTGATCAAAAATGTGATGGTTCTGGGGGCTTCCTCCTCCCTGAAGCTCATCCCTTCCCATAGCTTAAAAATCACTGAGGGGACACTCTAGTGTGTATCCCTCATAACATTTCCTCATAACATTGGCAGACAGGATTGACCCCAGGAAAATATGAGCTCACAGGCCAAAATAACAAGATGTCCAATGAGCACAACCACTATAAAACAGAGACCAAAATTTGGACATGAACCACAAAAGGCAACATTATTGGAACAGACAAGCTGACAATTTATAACAGGCAGAATTAGTATCCTTAAAGAGATAAAGGAGAATATTAGTAACACGGAACAGGTACAGGATGTTGTGCAACTAAGCAAATGGAAATACTAAATACAAAAAAAAGTTAAAATAGAGAAAAACAGACACCACTTTTATTCAAACAAAGTTACAATCAGTCAATTAATGGAAGTCAGTTAAAGCAAGGAATCATTAAAAAATGACACAAGTATCTCCAACCTTTAATTGTCACTTGTATAAATGCATATTAATTTGCCAGTCTTTTGATAAAGATTCAGTGCTTTTTCTTTGAATCTTAAAGTTCTAGAATGTCTTTCTTGCACAAAGCATACCCAAAATATATCTACCAGAACTTCCAGTTTCTATTTCTGTTCTTTAGTTCAGAGCCAAGAATTAAAAGACATCAGCGAAGCATATAAGTTGAGAATCCTTCTATATTTAAATATATTTTTGGTAACATTTTACAGTTGTTCTGCTCACTACCAATTTAGTAGCATTTTCTAAGCAACTAAATTTTACCAAGTCTTTTCTACACATTTAACTTAGTTTTTTGAAAAACATCAACTCTTTCTTTCATAGTCATACTAAATCTACATAGTTAAATTAACAACTACAAATAGCAATTTAAAGCAAAGATAAATAGATTTTGGAACAAGTGGAAATGGCTCTTGTTAAGCCTAAAGTTTTTGCGGTGGGAGCAGAACTGACTTGGGCACGCTGGAGAGTAACCTAGTGCCATCTGCATGAGGTGTGCGGGAAGCATTGGTCGCTGTGCTTTCCAGGAGGAATGGAGGGGTAAGCAAGGGACTGGAGACTGATTAAGAGCTTCTAGTGCACATCTATAGCAGAGTCTTCCCCTCTCTATATTTGATTTGCTTTACACACAAACTCATTTTGAACATCATCAAAAATACACATGTAGCCCAAGAGAACTTTCTGAGGGATCTTTGTAGGGTGCCTAAAGAGTCTGGAACAAAAATAAAATTAGCTCCAAACCACCAAAGTAAGTCAAAGCTAAAATTCTCCTTCAGAATTGATTTACGCATGCATGATTTTTATGTGAAAATACAACTGCTTTCCTTGGAAACAAGGAGAAATGCATTCTCATACTGTAATAATTCCTAATTTTTGACTTTTTGCCTGTATTGTCCAGGGTGTACAGTAGCAAAGAGGCTTTAAGGGGGGGATTTTATAAATCTTGCTGAAAAAGAAAGCTCAGCAAAGTTAACTGGTGTAAAATAAGAGTTTTCTGGAGGTCAATACAAGCAATGAGAATCTACACTCACTGCATTTTAACTGTCCATTACAAAGAAACAAGCCAAACAAACTTAATTTTCATCAGCTATTGATTTATTGATATTCGCGCCTTCATAAAAATCATTTGGTAGCTGTTTTCTAATTAAATGGCATTAGTCAAGTGTCATGTATTTGTTGTCTTCATTTTCATTGATTTCTCTGATCTATAAAGACTTTTTCACTCTCCAATTTCTTATCATGCTTAGCACAATCAATGTTCTACTCTAAGCTTTAAGCCTTCTATTGAATGCCTTTCCATAATCCAATCCACCGTAATTCAGAAATTGAAGTAAAAATCTTCTGCAAAAGGAAATGATTTTTAACTCTTAGTTTTGTTTTTTCTTTCCTTTGTCAGTGAAGTCAATTAACTCTGTAACTATCTGGAAAACATAAAATTAAGAGTTTGAACCTTACTGTTTACATATAGTATAAAGTTGAATGTTATGTATATGTATTAGACTTAAAGTCACATTGAAATACACAAGAAAAAAATCTATACCTCTTTACATTCTAAATTGTGCAATATCTACCTCCATGTATTGTAAAAAGATGACCTCAAAGCGAAAGGAAAAATTGAACAAAGAGTTTGGTCAGGTTAAATAGCAAATCAGTTGAATCAGCCTTCAAATTATTTTCCCTCAAAAATAGAGGATGGAATAATGGTCATAAAATAGTTTTTTCTGAGAAGTTCTGATTATTGTTGTACCACTACAGCAAAGTGTTCAAAATTAGCTGCTTTAAAAAGTTTATCAAAGGAATTCAAATATGATAGATGCACTAACATAAATGACAGGCTTTATTAGGAAAAATATAATATGAAGCAAAGAAGCCCTTGAAATTTTCAAGCTAGTGATACAAACACATGCTTCAACTTCTCACTCTGAAATCCTGAGGCAAAGTTTTTTTCAGTGAATACTGGTTTGACTCTAGTGTTTTACATTTGTCTGGATATTCTACTGCATTACACTGTGAAATAGCTGACATAAAACAACACGGAATCATGTCCTCCATCCTAGGTATTTCACTTTGCAGCACTTTTATCAAGGCAATGGGAGGGCATGGAGAAGTCAAACACAGCTCATAGTGCTTGAGGCTTCATATTCTATATGTTGCCAGTGGTACCTCTTCAGGTAGAAAGAGCACATTGTTCTCATAGTGCAGATGGAGTAGAATATCCTCTGCCACGGTGTGGGTGGTTGTCACTCAGATCAGTGGCAAGGGCTGAGGTTTTGATATTCAACTCAGAGACATTAAAAAAAAATAACATCATTAGAAATCTTCCCTTTTTGTGTACATTCTTCACACTCCTACTCAAGAAAGAATTCAGCATAGGTTAATTATAAAGATAAAAAGACACACGAGATGGATAAGAAAGGAGATTAAGACTAGCTAAATGAAAAAAGCTAAATAAATGGTATATAAACCTTTAAATTTTTTTATAGTGTGTGAATTTTTTAAACCAATGCCTAACAATATCAGTATTTCTCTTGGTTTATTCATTAAGAGGTTTTTTCAAAGCATGGTTTTAATTTCTACAAAGAAAATATATTGTTTCAACTAGTAAATTTTCTTTAGCTAGTATTTATTGGCAATACTACGGAGAAATTAACTGTGTTATGCCACATGTCTTTTTTCCCCCTAAGGGCCAGTACTTTCAGATTTACTAAGATCCTTCTGGAGAACACTTATTTGAAAAAAATTAGAGTTACTGCAGTCCCCTAACCCTTGAAGGTACTCTAGACTTGAGGCCCCACAAGCCAATTATGAACTCCTAGTAAATGTTTACTTTCAAGACAAACAAGACTATGGGATGAAAAGTGGCAGTTGCTGCCTGAACTGCAGATTTGCCAACTACTGCAGCTCTTCTGATAGGAATCCCCTTTCTGCTGTTAAAGCAAAGTAATATGGAATAAAATGATACTCTCTGTGACTTACTCTTTTTAATAAACTAAAGAAGTAGAAGTAGGAGTAGTGGACTCAATCTCTCGACATGAGGAGAGATTTTCTAAGTCACAGATGCACCAAAATGCCATTTGCTTCCTGGGAAAGAAGTGAGATTTCTGCCTTTGACTGTGTTCAATGACAAGCTAAAGAGCCCCTTAACAAGAGTGTTGGAGCAGTCAAGCATTGGCTAGATGTCTGAACTACATACATCACAAGATGACTCTGCCTTTGAAATTTTGTGCTACTGTATTTTGTGTGTGTGTGTGTGTGTGTGCGCGTGTGTTTAAATTCACCAAAATAGGTCTGAGGCCAATCTTATTTGAAGAAACAATATTTCTGATTAATATCATGATAATAAGCACTCTGACGTTGCAGACTTGAGAAGCTATTCTTAATAGTATATGACTTAAATACAGCCTTACAAAACTCTGCACTTTTACCTTAATAGTCCCCCTGAAAAGGAAGAATCAAAAGTGGAAAATCTCCAGAAATAAGAGTGTTATCATCAGTGTTTACTAGCTAAAGTAATTTAGCAAATTCATAGAAAATAGCCTTCCCCTTAAGTTATAACCTCGAGGATTTCAAGAAAATCTGGCTACAGTATTTATTCAGTTTAATGGAACTCAACTCCTTGTAGCTGTAACTACATTTATTTCCTATATTACCTTTACTTACTTAATGATGACTATTCATCTTCCTAAAATGTGTTTTGTTGTGTTTTTATAGGCTGTGCTTTTGAAATTCTCATGTTTTTAAAAAGTCAAATTAAGTTTAAAGAAGACAATGAAAAATGCAGGGAGTGGGAGAAGGTAGGGTAGGAGCCAGGAGTTCATATGGAACCCAAGAATTCTCAGACAAACAAATATATGACAAAGAAGCAGCTCTCTGAGCACTTAAGTGGTACACCTCCTTTACATCAGGGCCAATGGAGCCCTAACCTTAAAGAATCTGATCTTGCCATCTCCTGCAAATGGAGCAGAGACAGAACATCCACACTGAATGAAGTTTGTCTCATTTTAGACCATAGACAGATGATGATGATGATAGATAGATAGATAGATAGATAGATGATAGATAGATAGATAGATAGGGATAGAGATATAATATATGCATAGTTGTATAGATAAAACCACATATAATCATTATCATGGTACCATAGGGGACAGTATAAAGTCCAGAATCTCTCTAAGGGAGAAATGGGTTGGAAAGGGGTGATTGGGAAGGAGATTTGTCTTGTAGTTACAAAAGCATTATAAGAACTTTGCTTTTACTCTTTTTCTTTTTTTCTGAGAGGAAGGAGAAGGTTAGAGAGATTGACTTGGGTGAGTGGATAATAACAGAGAATAAATGTCCACCCCCCTACCCCCTCACTCCCTGCTTCCACTAGTTGGGTACAAAGAAATCTACCTTTCAATTTCTTTACTTGAAGAAAATGTGGTTAGAAACAGAGATATCTTTCCTGCCTATCAAGAGTTGCTCTGATGATCAAACAAGACATACATATATATGAAAATATGCTTTGCAGACTCTAATGTATTACAAATATTCATCAATATTATTATTAACAAACATCTTGCTGTCCCTGAACTGTATATAATGGAGAGGCAGCCTAGTCTGGCAGAAGTGGTGTGGGCCTTGGAAAAAACTCAGGACAACTGTTTTTTTTTTTTTTTCCTTTATTGTGGTTTATTTACATGGGCAAATGCATTAATACCATTGACTGCAGTTTCCCCAACTATAAAATAGAAATAATATTATCAGTTTATGAGCTTTGTCATCATTATAACTTGAATTGTTAAAAATTTTAAAAGTAAGCAAAAACCTTTAACACATTCCCTAGCACAATTTAAGTCCTAAAAAATGAATCCCATTAGCATGATTACTATTTCAGAAGTAGTAACATTGATATTATTAAAATGTCCTAAATCTCGAAAAAGATTTCAAAGGACTGCACTGGTACTTACAGTAACTATAAATCTTCAGCTTTGTAAGGAGAGGCTATACTCTGGGAACATGACCCTGACTAACAACAAAGCCTTCAGATCATGTATGTCCTAGTGGGAAAGATCACATGTTTTCAGTACAATTTATCTCCTATGCTAACCTCTAGAGCCCACAGGAATTATTGGGTTCCTGGTAACTAGGACTAAGAAAATATTAGAAACCCAGGATTAAAGTTTTAAAATTTCAATTGAATATATTGTAATATTTGTTTACAAATTCCCTAATATGGTAATAAAAATTGTTTACTTATACTCCAGTTTGTTCAGAATAGTTACAGACACAATCAATAGTGTATGAAAAATGAAGTCTGAGATGTCCTCTAAAGAAAGTTCCCACTTAGGAATAAAGGCAAATTTTATAAACAAAAAAAATTAATTTAGAGACAAAATTATGGAGAAAATAAAAGAATGTTTTTAGTTCTACCTTTTCTTTCACTTTTATTACAGCTTTGCAGTTTCTTTAACATCCCAGTTAAAATGAATCTCAGTGCATTACTTGGACAAGTAGATGAAAGTCAGTAGGTTGGGTAAAACTTTACTAAGCCGAATTAAAGCCATGTTGAGGAATATATGTGAATTTAATTAGTAGTATTAGTTAAGCAGGGTAGAGTGAACTGCTGTAGTGTTTCTGTCCATGAACCATCGTAATGCAGGAAAGTTCTTTTACTAATAGGAGAAGAAGTCAATCAGAATTAATAATAAACATGTTTTATAAAGTAGATATGACTTTTTTTTTTTACTTTCTAGAGTACAGTAAGGAACACAGACTTAAAAGCAGAGTATTGAATAAGTCTTTAGAAAACATGATTTGCTGACCAGATTAAGTTGTTCAATTAACATGTGAGTGGTTACCAAGAACTTTCAGAGTTTTTAAACACAGATTGTCCTCTTATGCAGTTTAAATATTTCCCTGGTCTTGTTTGCACTATTAACTTGCTTTTTATTTTTTTCTCCCTGAGGAAAAGCTTTGCTAAGCAAAGATTACTTTTAACCTGGGTCCCCTCCAAAGGCTCACAAACTGTGAATTCATGGAAATAAAACAAATATTGTTTACTGTGCTGGATAAATAAAATGTTGATTGAAGTTATTTTTCATTGACCCTGAGTGGGAAAAAAGTAGATTTGAGATTATTCACATTGAAAACTGAATCGACTAAGTTTGTCTGTTGTTGTTATTATTCTTACTGGTTTTGGGGTAGAGTTGGTTCTCTTTTTCTTTTTTTTTCTTCTTCTCAGAATTGACCAATAAATCTGCTCCCTCAGTAACTGACTACTCTGAGTCAGACTCAGGCAATGAAGGTTTCATGTTCAAATTGGTGGTTTCTGTCAGCTGAGCCTTCCTATAGATTCTCCTCTGAAACATGTCTTCAGGAGATTTTTGCATGGGAAACCCAAAGTTGAATTTGCCCACACATTTTCAGTAAGTGCGCCCAAGAAGGAAGTTATCATGAAGCTATTCATTCAGAGGAGTGTTGTTACATGTTATAAATAGAAGAGGAGTGCTAATCAGCGCTGCTGCCTCGCTATGAAGGGAACCTTTTTTAAAATGCTAACAACCATCTACAATTTAAAATAAGTGGGTCTATCAGATTGTCAAAGGTTTTGGAAAATTGATAAAAATTAATTTTGGCAAGTGTGTGAGGAAAAGGGCACCCTCTGCACCATTATTAGAGATGTAAATTGGTATATCTTTCTGAAGGGCAGACTAGTAGTATGTTGAAAAAGAAAAATGAATGTATATCCTTTGACAAAAGTACCCTGTATCTAGGAATTTCACCTAAGGAGTCATCACTCAACTGAGGAGAGAGATTTGTATAAGATGCTCAACGCAGCATTGTTTATAACAGGAAAATCTGAAACAATCAAATATCCAATAATAGGTAATAATGGGTACAGTGAAATAAAATTTGGTACAAAGACACAAAGGGATATTATGCTGCCATTAAAAATGGTTTAGCAGATTCATATTTATTGCCATGAAAAGAAGCTTATAAAATATTAGTTAGTTAAAGTAAATTATATAAAAATATGGTCAGATTTATGTAGCACTATGCATGTTGTCTATATAATCTTCGGATCTGTGAATGAAGAGATCACTGAAAAAGATGCTCCACAGAAAGATAAGTGTGTGTTTTTTTTGTTTGTATTTTTCTTCATTTAAAAATAATTTTTAAAGAAAATAAGAAAAATATTAAAACTAGATGCACACGCTTGATAATTTCCTGAAACTAAACAAATGAAGAGTTGCTAAGGCTAAAAGGAAGAAAATTTTGGAAAACATTTTATTCTACTTTAAAATGTTTGTTCTAATTTAATCTAATTTTTTAAACTGTGAAAGTAACATGTTCATGGTTAAAAAAATTGATACAGATGTCAAATATCCATAAAGTGAAATAAAAATTATGTGTAAATGTATATGTTAATACACTTAATGGATTCAGACATACACAAACATATCCTTTGTTTGTTTAACTTACATTTTTTCTTTTTTGCATCTCACAATCAGAAGTTCTAACTCCAGCTAATAATTACTGAATTCATTATACACATTTCTGAACCAAACACACTGGGCTAAGAGTGGGAAAAGAGGTGGACCCCAGAGGCAAATTGGGGATATGACCACTAAGAACAGGCTGAATGAATCCCAGTCAGCAAAATGTCCCCTCTAGGGTAAAACACACTTGAGATGGAGGCTAGAGAAGGAGAGGCCTTGGGAATTTAACCCTAGCATGTGATTATTAATCTCAAAACCTGGGTAGCTGCTCTGGACTGAATGTCTCTCCCCCAACCCCAACAAATTCGTTTGTGGAAGTCCTGATCCCCATGTGATGGAACATGAGGCAGGGCCTCTGGGGAGTAATCAGGTCATGAGGGTGGAGCCCTCAATGAATGGGATTAGTGCTTTCAGAAGAGACACAGGAGAGAAAATCTCTCTTGCTCTCTGCCATGTGAGGATACAGCAAGTAGGCTGCTATTTGCCAACCAGGAAGAGGCCCCCAACCGGAACCAAATCAGCCAGCACCTGGAATTTGGACTTTCCAGCCCCCAGAACTATGAGAAATAAATTCCTGTTAGTTAAACCACCCTGCCCGTAGTATTTTGTTATGGCAGCCCAACGTGTTTTGGCAGATTAAGACAGTGGCCAAATCTCAAATTTTGAAAAAATAAGGACACAATGAGGTAGGAAATATTCTCCCATCCCCCACATCCGCCCCCCATGTCTACAAGTTGCCTGTAGTTATGTGGGTGACAGTGTTTGTTTAGATGAGCTGGCCTCGAATGCAAAGTGAGTGCTCAGGATAACTGATGATCACTGCTGCTGCAGAAAGACCATCCTGTAGCAAAGAAGCTATGTCTTTTTAATCCTTTCTTTCTAATGCTGGTTTTAAATAATGTGTCTGACAAGATCCTGCTTTTCTCTCTGTCAACTGTCAGTGAACAAGTATTGGGCGTTATTTGTGGGGCTGTAAATACATTACATGAAAAAATAATGAGTCCTTAAAAAGTCAAGAGAAATGCCTCCAGAGACATTTACTTAACAGAGTGATTTATGTTGGTCTCGGAATGAAGTTTCAGAAACTTCCACATGAAAAGTCTGGAACATAAATGAAAGCCTCTTCCAAACCTGCCTTCGCTATAGCCCCTGGATACATTTCCCTTTCACTTCTAATCTGGAAGTTGGAGAACGTTTTGCATGTTCAACTTAAATTGTTTAGTTAATGGTCTAAGAGTAAGTCTTGGGAGATCCCTCAGCATAACGTGTTATTGCTCTATTCCTCTGACTGAATTTGATGTATCTATTGTGTTCTTGCTGAATAAACTGATCCCTGGGATTAATCATTTTCTTTTTACCAGCTAGAAATTGTAGACATTTAATGGATATACCTACATCAGTCAATTTAATGAGTCTCATTGTCTGAAGTTTGAAATATATTGATCATTCTAATGTTGAAATATAATCAACATTCATCCTTATTATACGTTTCTAAGTTTTCCAAGTTTGTCCCTCCTGCCTGCCAAAGGAAAGTAGTTTAGCTAAGTTGTTTGTTTTTTTAATTAATTCTTGAGGGTCTAGGAACTCAAGTGTACCTACTGGTTTAGAAAGGGCTAAACAATTTTTGCATCATTCATGACAGTACATGTTGAGCAAATCATGTAGTTTCTGTTTCTGTAATAGGAAATATTCTATTATCCTAGTAGGAATTGTCCCATGGAAGGTCATGCTGGTTGATCTCACCAACAGGTATCTCTGGCAGCCTTGTGGTTGGAAAGGAGGGTGGGATGTTGACATGGCTGTGGCATCTGTCACTGAGTGGAAAGCCAGGATAGAGTCACCTGGCCTGGCAGAATAGGCAGGGACCACTCCACCCTTCCAGAGGTTTAGCACGAGGCCAAAGGATGGCTTTCCCTTCCAAGCACCAAATACAATAACAAGAAATTAAGTGGATTCAAAGCTGAGTCATAATTAATGGGTTTTGGTTTCTGTTTTATTTTCAGTTGTTTGAATTTATGAACTTCTTGGCTGAGAACGTCATCTTCTGTTACATGGGCCTGGCCATGTTCACATTCCAGAATCATATCTTTAATGCTCTTTTCATACTTGGAGCCTTTGTATCCTTTGAAATACAGAGCATGGGGTGATGAGAGAAGAGAACAAACTACTTAACCATTAGTGATTATTCAGTTAAATTATTAAAGTAATTTCAAATTCAAGGCAGGTAAGTAAATCTAATTAGAGGAGAAAAGTATCCTAAGAAATTAACACCCTTAATTAATTGCTTATGATTCAGGATAAGAAGTTTGAAAAATACTGAGGGAAATAAAGGGGGAAAAATAAAGGAGAATGACATTTTTCAAATATTCAAAATACGTTTAACTAAAATTATGAATCATTTACATAAAAATTTATGTCAATCCATTTTTATAGAGAAATATATTTAATCTGCATTAGAGTGTATCTGAAGAGAGCCAGAATTTAGAACTTTAGAAATATTTTTTATTCCAAGATGGAAAAATCTTTTTTCCAGTGAGGAATTTGAAAATAGGACAGACAGAGTAAAGACCAAGTGAAATTAACATGATGGATGTGCTTTCAATATCTTAAGCATTGTGCACATGTAAGTTTATTTTAATAAGACAGACCCTTCCCTATAAGCAGTAGGACAGGTAGAATCTAGACCTCACTTTTAATGAATGCATAGGGCTTTTCTAGCTTTAAGCCAGGGGTGTAAGCATTCCAGTGGATGTCTATCTGAAAAAACAGAGCTACTCCAGATGTCCCCAGGGACAGCAGAAGTTTCTGTCCTTCTTGCCACTTGGAAAATGGGCAGATGCTGCCTTGACCACAGGCAGGTGATCCTAACAGCCAGAAGAGTTGACTCCTCCTCTCTGGAAGCCCCAGTCCAACTGTATTTGCCTCCCGTTTTCTTTTCACTCATCAGTCAAGTGAATTTTCAAATTCAATCCAAAATCTGTACCTTAGAAAGAAGCTCCCTCTTCCCAAATAACCCCATCCCATCCGAGGACAAACTAGAACAGACAATCAGGGGAGGAGTCCAGGATGACAAAGGGAAGAGATGACTACCACCATTTTCCTAGATTTTAACTGTAAAGCTTGGATTCCAATGAAACATCTCTTAACGTAGCAGTTGTGTTATACATTTAGACAGGCAGTTCCTCTCAAAATTAAATCCACTAAAAGAAAAAAATAAGTGAAGCTTGCTAGATTTAGGGAGTATAAACTGATGGAAAGTAAGATGATAATCATGAGCTGAAGCACATTTATCCTTCCTAACGTGCTGCTTGAGAGGATAATGCCACAGCCTCGGAAAGATCTCTGCCTCACATCTTGCAGCAGAATTGAGCCTAGAGTCAGTTATCTGCAACATAAATGTGATGAGAAAATTTACAGTGATGGAAATGGTATTGGGTTAACAATTTTAAACCAAGTATATGTTCAAAGAAGACAGAGTTCTCCATTATTTCTGGAAAGGAGCTGACATTGAAAGACGAATTCTGGAACCAAGTTGGACATATATGTATTGACATGTTTATCCTTGTTTTCTGGGTCATAATATAGAGAAGCTTAAGGGTATAATATTTAAAGCTCAAGGACTTTCACCTTTATTGCAACAACATTTTCCTCAATGCTGCCCTGTGCTCATCTACAGCTAGCAATTTTTGTAGCCAGAGCCTGCAATATATATCCCCTCTCCTTCCTCCTGAATCTGGGCCGGAAACGGAAGATCCCCTGGAACTTTCAGCACATGATGATGTTCTCAGGTACGTGAGCTACATTACATGTTAGTGCTGCTGCTCTTTCCCAGCACTTGGGAAACCACGAGGATACTTGGAGACCTTCTGGGGAAGCATAACTTTTCTTCATCCTATTGTACATACTATCACGCTGCTATCTGTAAGTTCTGAGCAACAGCGGGATGCTTCTTTGCAGAAAGGAAACAAAATGAAAGAGGATTTTGTTGGAATGGCCTCAATGTTCAGTATCTGCCAGAAGCTGGCCTAGAATAGGCATTGGACTTTCCCCTGACCTATTTAAGATCAATTTTCACTTGGGGAAATTTATATCATCATTTCACAAATTCCATACTTGAAGGTAGATTGTGTGTAAGTGGTGTCAGTGGTGTCATTTTTGTGCAATGTTAAGGCTCCTTCTCCTTAGAACCCTTGCTCCTCCCCTATTGCAAAGCTCCAGGGACTTCCCATGGTTAATACAAAAGTGAATCATATTCAGGTATGCTCAGCTGTCAGTTAAGAAAACAAGTATTAGTTGTACACTCACCTAATGCCAAGAGCAGTTCTGGGCACAGGTGGATGAAACCGACAAGGTCTGTGCTCTCAAACCATACCAGAAGTTTCCTTTTCCCCATAGAAAATAAACAAAATGAATTTGCTGACCGGAACTACTCTGGGGATTGTGTTTCTTTCTGTTCAATTAATTTTCCTACCAAGAGTCTCTCCCTGTTTGGAGACATTTCCCCTTACATGCTTTCTGTGTGTATGTACCCTTACATTACACTCACGTTACACCCAGAGGCAGCTTATTGGAAGATACATGAGAGTAAAACAAAAAACTGCTTCAGAATAGAGTAAACAAAATTTGGAGTATACAGGGAGATATGGAAAAAGTAAGAGAAACTATCATTTATTAAATATCTACTATTCACTACTCAATATATATATCTATCCTGTGAAGCAGATATTAACCCAGCTTGGATGGAAAGCTGAGGTTGAGGATCTCAAAGAGGTTAAGTGACTTGGCTGAGGATGAAACCATTCCTAAGCCCAGGTTTGTGAGACTTCACCTCAAGCCCAACTACGTGTCCAAAATTCACATTTTTAGAAGTAGCACTAGGAATAAGAGGCTTGTTTCACCTTCAGGTCCCTCCTGGCCCATTCCACATAGCAAAGAGTGCCGCTCCCAGGTAGAGAATGAGTCATTTAATCAAATACGGGCAAATGGAAACCCAGAGTTAAAAAGTGCCCTTCTGTGGGCCTCTGACAGTGCTTCTCTACATTTCCAGACATGCTAGGATGAGAGAGAGAGTCACACAGAGGACAAGTTGTGCTGACAGGCGATCTTTGACTTAGAAGAGTCATGAACTTTGGTAATGAGTTGACTGCATCATGGGAAGGCAAAGGGAAAAGTGAATCACACAAATAGGAAGGCAGCAGTGGGTGGCATTTTTGCAAAGCATTTCTAGGAGTTGGGAAGCACTTTTCCTTCTTTCCCATCAAAATATCAGTAGCTCTACTCTGGAGAATGATGGCTTGTTTTTAAAACTTGGATATCATTATTTTAAACAATGCTTTATTTTTACAAAGAAGATTTTGAGAAAAGTGCAAAGTTTTAAATAGCCATGCTGGGATGTGAAGTATCTGCCCAAATAACCTTGTGGCTTGATGGTTTTCTGGGTTTGGCACCTTCTATGTTTGCTTAGCTGTTGGATTGGAGCTGCATTAAAAATTGAGGCCAGCAGTATGGTGTGTAATGTGAGGAAACCCAGAATTTGGTGCTACCTTATGATACTCTAAAGAAGGGAGTCAACAGACTATGGCCTTTGAACCAAACCTAGCTCACACGAATTTTGTATATAAAGTTGGAGCATAGCTGTACCCCTCTGTTTACACCCTGTCTGTGGCTGCTTTTGTGCTACAAGGATAGAGGAATGTTGCAACAGAAACCATATGGCCCACAGAGCCTAAAATTCTTACTTATCTGGTAAGCATCTTCACCCTCTAGAAGGAAATCAATAACCCCATCACATTAACGGAATTGACATTATTAGTTTAATTCAGGGAATACCCATCAGCTAACATTAAGAACATTGGATTTTCCACTAAAATGCTGTCTTAGCTTTAAAATGAGGAGATTGCTGTGTTAGATGGTTGTGTAACGGAATCACAGATGCTTGACTCAAAAGTCGCTTTATACCTTTCTAAGACCTTCTGTGAGCAATGTTTTGAGACTCAAAGCCAGGACAAGACAGGATAAGCATTATTGGTCTCTTTCTGCAGATTAAAAAAGAGAAAGAGAGAGAGAAAGACATGCAGAATTTGGGTAGCTTGTTCACAATCTGACAACTGATTAGAGGTGAAATTGAGACTTGAACCCAGTAGGCCTCTTGACTTTGAATGTAGAGCCTTCTTCTCTGTATGACACCACTTCAGATTTACCCTCAAGGTCATGAGAACAAAAGTTAAATCAGAACTGTGCTCCTTCTAGGCCAGGCCAACTCCAGCATGTCTAACACTGCCCTCATGCAAACCTGACCCCTATCCAGTTCGCAATAAACCACATATGAGGGCGACACCCCACCCAGCTGCAGGCTGTTTCTATGCTGTGCCCAGTCACCTCTTCAGAATGTAAGAAGGATCAGGGGAGCTCACCATGTGCAGGGCAGTATTTTTCTTCAAAAGAAAATGCTCCAGACCAGCCTTTGCTTTTTTGCATGGACTCTGATATACCATACTTCACTCAGGACCTCAAGTTTAAAATCTATTTGCCAAGAAATAAAGAATTTAGAAGGTCAAACTTAAGGTATCGTGAGCCAAAGAAGGAGGTGAAAAGCAGATCAAATGACACACCCTCTAGCCTTTTCTGGGTGTGTGGGCACAACAGCTGCTGAAACCGAAAGAAGTAGCCAACCCCCTTAAGGAATATTTGCGTGTAATGTGGTTTAATGTTCTTAATTATGCCTAGAGTGGTTTTGGTCGTCCAGTAGAAGCATGACTTTAGAGGCTCTCTGGCAGAATCTTGTTGTTCATACCTTACTAAAAATGTAGGTGGAGTCTTTTTTAACATAGCTCAAAACATTTTTCAAAGAGTCCTTTAGAGAAGGTAAACAACAATGACCCTCAATCTAAAATGGGAGTGTGAATTTATTCACATATTCAATCCATCCATCACGCAGCTACTCATTCAGCAGACACTCCCTGACAGGCTCTCTTGGGTAGGCATTTGAATGAACAAAGACAAAGATGTGAGCCCTGCCCTTAAGGTGGCTTGTGGCCTAAGAGAGAGAGAGAGCTTGGCTTTGGGCCAAGCTTGGTCCACCGAGACCTCGCATCACAGATGGGTCAAAGGCCAATCAAATAAGAACCAGAATTTCTGTCTTACTCAGTTACACCTACCATTTGACAAATCCTTTTTTGTCATCATTACCCTCACCTTATGCATGCCCCTTTGACACTGGGCAGAGGAGAGCTGGTGATGCTTTCCAAACAGAAGTGGATTTATTTGTAAAGTTAAAGAAGCTTGAGCTTCAGGCTCCCTCATGTCCCCCTTCCAAGACCCTAAGATGGGCCCTAGCAGTGTGTCTTGGTGGCATATAAAATTTGTAAGATGTTTTTGTATCATTTTTCTTAAAGAGAGTCCCCATTGTATAAGTTTTAGGCCCCATAAAACTTGAATCAGACCTGTCTCCAAATCTGGATACATGTGGAGGTGACAGTGTGCAGAGGGGTCCAGCTGCTCATGACTTCGCTTGTGGTGGTGGGCCCACACTACTTGCAGAGAGCACTGAAGCAAGGGCATGGAGCTGTGTAGATGGCTGCGGTTCAGCAGTGTTTCTGAGTAAATGTCACCCTACTGCTACCTTCACCACCTCTATGGCCGCCTCCACCGTTGGCCCCTAGAGCCAGTTAAACTAAATGAAGCGACTGTCAGGGCCCAGGTTGAATTTCTTGCCTAGGACAGACCCTACCCAATTTGTTTTGTGTAGACTAGTAATACACACACACACACACATGCACACACACAGCCTTGGAACTTGAAAATGAGGAATAGTCTTAAGGTCAGGAGTAGAGTGGTTTCTCTGCTCTCTCTGTCTTGAGAAGCTTTTAATAATGCAAATTCTGTTTTTGGTAGCTAGGTTGCAGCTAAGAGTCAATTGAGAAAGTTTACCCTGAGACATTTTAAGACCTTCTTTAAATTCAAGGCCAGAAGTTCGTAACTGCTCTGCTGTATCGTGTGACACCCAGCACAAAGGGCTTAAGAGGAACGCTAAGCTCCCCTGAAACTGTTCCTGTCGCTCTCAGCACAGCCCTAGTTAATGCCTGGAGTGAGCTGCCCCGCCCAGGGCTCAGGTCCCTTGAAACTGAAGAGGCAGAGCTCTGTGGTTTAAATTAAAGGAGGAGATGTGCTTTGCACAAATTAGCTTTTCTATTGATGTGGTGCATACTACAAAGATCAGGCCTCTTGTTTTAATTCAAATCCATGTGCTGCAATTTTTATGTAATTTAAAACTAAGTAAGAGCCCAGAAGTTGCTGGAAGGAGGGGAAATACCAAGCCCAGCTGAGCCCTGGCAGCCTTCCTGAAACCGCTGTGACCTGGGCCTGTGGCCTACTGGGCTACAGAGGCTCCGTGCGGAGCTGCCGGGCTGATCCAGACAGAAGGGAGGCCCAGAAGTACCCGGGCAGGTTGAAGGAGGAGCCCAACAGTGCGTCAAAGAACATGATTCTCCGATTTGTCCACTTCTGCACTTTGAAGAGACATTGCAACCCTCATGTGTCCTACCACGTAAACTAGGAAGAGTTTTACCCAGGAAAATCTGACGGCAGGGGACGGATATAGTATAAAACCTCATCCGTGAGCTGACATAGCCATAAGGACAACAGCACCCAGCATGGCCAGGCTCAGCTGCTAATGTGGTTTGTCATTCACTTGGTTGTCCACTGGCGCTCAGTAGCCTTCAAATAGCTTCTTTCTCAAAGAACTAAGAGAAAGTCATGGAAGAAAACTTTAAATTAAGACAATTTTCCCATTAGCATTCACTTTTACCCCTTAATGATGGAAAGACTGCCATTACTACTCAAGTTTTGGGAACACTATGCTCTGCATAGAACCCCAGTGTTCTATGGAGGGATGGCTTAAGAACCACTGCCAAGGTATAGGAGACCACATTTCTCAGTGTCTATTTGGTGAGCCACCATCAGGCCCTGAACAGAGCCAATTTGGGACTTTGACCAAAAAGTGGTTTTCCCCAGTTGACATATCAGTGACAGCCAGGAAGTAAACATAAGTGAAATTTAGGAAAGTGACGAGTGAAGGTTATTGTTTCAGCAATGCCAAGAACAGGAATCTGTATCTCTGACTACTCACATTAGTGGAACCCTATTAAGCCACCAGGACTGTCCCACGACAATTACCAGCCACCATGTAAAAGGGGCACTTCCACGCTTTCTTGATCCTTGAAACCACAAAGTATGGTCCTGGGACCAGCAGCTTTGACATCACTTGGGATCTCTTTAGAAGAACTGAGTCCAAAACTGCCTTCTAACAAGATCCCCAGGTAACTTGTGTGCACGGGCAAGTTTGAGAAGCACGTCCCAGAACATAATCACAGTTCGTGGTTTCTGTCCTGAGCCTCTCTCATCAATCCAGTCCTCCTACCTTATTCTGTTTGGCTTTAGACCCTCCTGGAGGCCAGTCTTGCTTCTTGTTTCTCGATTTGCCAATCTGATCAGCACAACAATATTTATTCAGTTACCAAATCTCTTCCATTTTCTTGAGTATGTGGCAGTCTTTCCCCCATTCACTCGGGTTCTCACTCTGCCCAGACCCCTCTCCATGTCCATGTTCACTCTTTTACTCAGCTAGTTCCTTGTATCCTTCAGATGTCAGCTTAGACAGCACTTCCTGTAGCAAGCTTTGGTCACTCCTGCAGGCCGCATGGATGTCCCTCTCATCCATTTCCATAACACCCAGTCCTTCTCCTCTCCTAGTACCCTTCACATTCTACCATGATTTTTGATTTGCCTGCCTGTATGCCCCTCTAGACAGGGAGCTTTGTGAGGCCATATGCTTCTCCATCTGGTTCACTCTGTACAGCACCCAGCACCCTACTTGAACCTGAGTAGCCTTCCAAAAATGAGTGAAGGTTGACTAGGCAAATGAATGAACAACCTACAACATTGTCTGCCCAGCTAAGATTGTACATTTCATTAAAATGCCACTTAAGGACTATCTATTCCTGTCCTATCAGCCCTGGGAACTTCCAGGTCCAGAATGGGCCCCATAAGCAACTCTCAGACTAGATTTGCCCACTTCCACAGGTGGAAGCTAAGCGACAAAGAATTTAAGGAAAGGGATCAACAAATAAAACCTTTTGTTTTTGAAATGAGGGAAAGTATTTTTCACCTACTTACTTCTGGCTAAAAAAGCCTTCCCTGAGTATCCATAACAGTAAACACTGTTAACACTTCCTCAAAAGTGGCATTCGAATATGCGAATGTTTTTCAGATCTTTGTTTGCTTTGTGTTGGGGGGATATTTTTGATTTCCAATTAAAAATTTAAGATCTCATTAAAAAACCCTGGGACTTTTATATGAGCCAAGCGATTTGAATCAAGAATCGGGCTAAACCTAACTTCAGCTTAAGGAAGAGGTTTCTTTAAATGTACACACAAGGGTTATCTGAGAGTCTGACGTCTCTAAGCAACAGAACTTTTTCTCTCCTTCTCTTTTCCTTTGTTCACACTTCCAGAAAGAGACAGCCCAGGTGAAACTGTCACGCTGTCAAGCATTTCTTGCCAAGGCTACCTCTCCGCAGCCCGCTCCCCCAGCATCCAGTTCTCTGCGGGCTCCAGTGCTATATCTCCTTCCCGCTCTGGGTATATCTTGTGCAACTGATTAGGTCACTCTCTCTTCCTTATTAGTACAATGCCACTAACCAGGTAATGAGGCACAAGCTCAGGACCTTTTCTCCATCAGAAGAGATGAACTTCCACCTAGCCCCTCCCCCTCTCACGTGGTACCCACTGTGGCCTGGGGTGGGCGTCCGGGAGCAAAGTGGCTGACTGGAGAAGGTCTTCTGAGGTCTTCAAATGGGACAGGATTAACCAGCTTATGCAGGAAATGAATCATGAAAAATGTTCTAACCAGTGTATCAAGCAATCACAGAAAGAGGCATCTCAAATAATGAATAACCATGCACAGCATTGCTGTGACAAAGTAGGCAAGCATACTAGGCCCATGTGAATCACAGATCCCATTAAGTCCTCATAGTTTTGAGTCTGAGAAAATTTTATGTGATTATGATAAACTCAGAACATCTGAGAATTAGCTTCGAACTGTGGCCAGCCCCAGAGTTTCCCCCTGCTATTAGGTCAAAATAGCTTACTCTCCACTTGGTTCCAAAATAAATTCACAATAAAAGTTATTAGCTCTTGCATCTTTAAGCAGCAAATTGGATTGTGCTATTTGGCACACCACAATATTTTCTAAATAGAAACTACTGTTTTGGTGAAATGCAGGGAGCTCAGGCTTTGAAGTAGGCTCAGCCATGTGGAGAGGTTTAACCCTCTGTGACCCTCAGCTCCCTTGACTGTAAAATGGTATTTACCTCAGATGGTCAATGTTGAAAACCAGACTTGAAAATATATATAAAATGCCTGGCACAGGGACTGCCAGTTAGGAAACTTTCAACAGTTGGGAGTTTCCATCACTTTCTTTAACCACCTAAGACGAGATTACCATTAGGGCTTCACAGAGACATGATTCATAAACACTCACAACTGCTCTCAGAAAAACCTCCTATCAGAGATTAAGGTTTTCATTCTGAAGAAGGTGTGACTGTCAGACCACCGCTAAGGACCTAGTCTGAGGCCAATCATAAGTGCTAGTGACACACCTGTGGAAGGCAAGACCCAAGGCTCCCCCTCCCCTGCCCCCACCCCCCATTTAAGGACAATTGTTTGTGTTCTTTCAGTTCCAGCATTGACTTAGACCTGGCACTAAAACACGAAATGTTGTAACTCAAAGTATCAGTTTTTGTAAGGAAAATATATTGTAGCCCCTTCTGGGACACGTTGACACATGCAAAATGTCACTACCTACTCAGACGTTTATGGAGTGTGAAAAAATGTCAAGACCTTATAGATAACCCAACCACGCTATATAGGGAGGGAGTACAGGCAATGAGAGCGTGCTAGCCCCTCAGAGACACTGAGTAATAAAAAGAGACAATCCAGAATGCTTGTCACCTCTCCCTGTGTTTCAAGTATAAGGTCTTAAGAAGATACAGAAAAATAAGTATTTTTATCATTTAATTCAGGAGGTTAATGTGTACATTTCAGTCCTTCAGGATGTCCAGAGTGTCACAGATAACCACAAATATCTGACTGATAGTTTTAACCAAATTAGCCTGTTGACTGAGGCAAACAAATGGACTACATTATTTTCCCCTGTTTTCTGCCTGAATTGGCTTACTAATTGCTTGCTTGTTTTTGACATTAGGTAGACATAACCTTAGGAAACCATCAAGACACACGAACCAAGTTCAAAAAATAAGTCTGTCTGTTGCCAGACATAAATCCCTCTAATTCTGCCCTCAGGTTCTGTGGATAGAGTTCAGAAGAAGTCAATAAGATTGACTCAAGTAAATCATAATGTGCAAATGAGCAAGAAGCAGTTACATTTAAAAATACCTCGTGCTACAGGGAAATATATACAAGATCTTGTGGTAGCTCACAGCAAAAAAAAAAATGTGACAATGAATATACATATGTTCATGTGTAACTGAAAAATTGTGCTCTACACTGGAATTTGACACAACATTGTAAAATGACTATAACTCAATAAAAATATGTTTTAAAAAACTTAAGAAAAAAAATACCTTGTGCTAAATGTCCATAGGGCCATTATGTAATTTAGGAATTTTTGGCATTTGCTCTGATATATTGGGAACATTCAAATGCTGTTTGAGCCACCAAGTTCTTCCCAGACAGACCAAACATCTGTGTGTAGGGCTGGGTCCCAGCCCCACTGCCCAGCCCACCACTGGTCTTCTTCCCAAAGCACCAGGAACTTTTAGAGCACTGTGATTACACATAAGGGCAGGAGACACCGGGGCAGGTGCCCTGCCTGTGAATAATAACCTTGATCTCCCTTTACAGGATCCTCCCTCCCACTCACCACCTACTCCCCTCAGTGCCTGAAAAAGGTCACTGGGCTTTCCTGGAGCTGTTTTAAATTCCACCAGTAAATGTGAAAGCATGCATGTTAACGAGAATTTAGAATGCACACTCCTCGGGAGAATTGTGTGCTATCCTTCCTCAGCAGATTTCTTCCTGCCGGTTGTTTTCTTCCTGGCAGGAAGCTCATTTTGGCTGCAAGCACAAATGGGGGTTTTGACTGGAAAGTCATAAACTGATCATTTTAGAATAGGGTGGCCTGGGCTGGGGTGTGGAGGGCACCCTGATATCAGTGATGTGGGAAAGGGAGAGAGACAGAGACAGAGACAGAGACAGAAGGCACAGAGAGAATTGGGGAGGGAGAGCAAAGGCAAAACATCTATTTCAAAATGTTGCCTCAGGTTGATCTTCTACCTAGGAAAGGAGAAGAAAATCTTCTTTGCATCTTTCCTGAAAATTCAAATTCTTAAGATAACCATTTTTTTAAATCTCTGTTACAGGTTATATATTCAATCGGGGGGATGAGACACAGATTGAATAACCAGCCATACCATTTACTATGTAACCTTGGCCACGCCAGTCCTCCTAGCCCTTATTTCCTCATCTGTTAAGAAAATATTCTGATTCTACAGGGACATGTCGGGGAGAAGGATGTAGGGTAGGTAGGTGTAGAGAGCCTTATGATAGGCTGAGCTGCTGGAACACACAGACTCTCTAAATTCATTTGTTGAACCATAGTGTTGATCCTTTCTGGTTCAAGTCACAGGCCAGGGTGGGTATTAATATGGGGGTAGGGAGCAGATGCCTCTCCTCCAGGTGGTGATTCAGGTATCACCAAGCTCTTCTACCTTCTGGCATCATAATCCCCTAAGTCAAGGGTTCTAAAAGTGTGGTCCCTGGAGCAGCAGTAGCAACAACACCTGGGAACTTGTTAGAAATGCAAATTCTCAGGCCCCGCCACAGGCATGCATGCTGGACCAGACACACTGGGGGTGGAGCCTAGCAGTCTCAGGTTGAACAGGTTCTCCAGTTAATTCTGATGTAGCTAAAGTGTGGGAACCACCGCTAGAGGAATTCATCATGGTTTATAACTGGCTGGGAGAAAGGGAGAGAGACT
Organism: Vicugna pacos; assembly: GCF_048564905.1. NCBI lineage: Eukaryota > Metazoa > Chordata > Mammalia > Artiodactyla > Camelidae > Vicugna > Vicugna pacos. The sequence goes on along the minus strand of NC_132987.1, from coordinate 21,768,697 downwards.
GCAATCGGAACAGCTGCTTCTTACAAGCCTGGCCCAGAAATGACGTACATCACCTCTGCTCTCATTTCACTGGTGAGAATCAGCCAGATGGCTCTTCCTAGCTGCAAGAGATGCTAGAAAATATAGTTGATGCAGTTATAGCAGCATGACATGGATGATAAAAATAGGTACCAGTGGATGGATAGCCATCTCTGCCAAAATAGCCTCTGCAGTAGGAACATGATCAGTATTCATAACATTACCTCTATGGGGAAAAGCAATCCAGTATCTATAAACCATGGTCTCTCAACCCCAACAACTATTTGGAGCCAATAATTCCTTTTTGTGGGGATTGTCTTGTACATGGTAGCAGCACCCCTGATCTCTACCCATTAGATTAGTTGTAGTACCTCCCACCTTCCAGCTGTGGATCATCAAATGTCTCCAGACATTGCCAGATATTCCCTGGGGGACAAAGTCACCCAAGTTGGGAACCACTGACCTAAACAGACACAGACCTTTGGAACACGTCCTGGCCATTGTTGGGTACTGCTCACCGAATGTTGACTTTCTTCTGATCTCTGTTAGCCTTTGTCTTGAAACGCTCTGTTGAAGATTTCAGCTAGTGGCAAGGATTATTCCACAGTTTCCTACCACATCCTCATGACCCATATAAAAATAAGCTTCCAAAGCCAGAGGCATCTATGCATGTTAACTCAGAGCTGTGACAGAGCTAATCCTAATTACAATTACCCTTCCTGGCTGCCCAGGGTGTCCAAAAACAAACTTTATTTAAAGAAAAAATACACTGAAGTTATGTTGCATTCCTTCTCAGTAGTCTTACGTTTAAATGATTCACGTTCAGGAAGAGAGATGGAGAGAAAGTTCTGCTTGCCTAACACAGACTGAGTTTCCAGAAAAACTCAATTTATTTTTGAATGCAGAAGGCTTTTTCACTGAAACAATCTGTTGGCTTCACTTCCATGTGATAAAACGATGTTGAACTGAAAATGGGACTGTGTAACAAGGTTGTACGATCTTGGAAAATGTACTTTGAAATCAGACTGACATTTTTGCTGAAAGTAGTTACTCTTCGCAAGGTCACGGGACTTCAGCAAGTGTAAAAGCAATACATTAGTCAATTGTAGACCCAAACTAGGGTTTGATTTATCAGATTAATGATAAGAATGTGTTAAATCTTTAGAATCAGCCCTCTCACAGTACTTGAAGTAAATGGAAAAAGGAGAATTGCAGTGGATTATATCCCAAATGGAAAGAGAGTCAGCAAAATAACCCATCTGAGGGACATTTCTTTTAAAGAATGGGTCAGTTTCTCAGGGACGTTTCTGCATCTCTGTCCCACTACTGCTCGCTTTCCTTTGGGTTCCAGTTCGGTTTCAGATGCAAAATATGGCCTTTCCCTCATCCGTTCATTCATGCATTCATGCAGTGCTTAGGGGGGGCCTGCTCACTGAGAGGCAGCACCCTGGCCCTGGGCCTGCTGTCACCAGGCTCGCTTTCTTGTGGAGGGACACAGGTCTTAAAGGTTAAAAACTAAACATATAATTTCAGATGGTGATAAGTGTAGTTATAGACATGCAAAAAAGACCTGGGTTAGAGTGGAGGGCACTTAGATGGCATGTTCAGGGCAGCCTTCCTAGGACTGAGATGAGGAGGAGCAGTCGGGGGCAGCCTGGGAGGAGCCCTGGAAGTGGGAGAAGCAGCATGTACAAAGGCCTTGAAGCAAGATCAAACTTGCTTTAAAATAAAATTTATCTTTTCACACTTTCAAACCAAACTTTCTTCCTATCTTCCCACTCTCTCCAGTAAAAAGATTGTACCCTCTCCCCTGAACTCCAGATTCTTGGATCCAACCACCCACTCAAGCTCTCCACTTGTATGACTAAGAAGTATCTTGGACTTCACATGGCCAGAACATAACCCTGGACCTCTCCCCACCTTACACCCAAACATGCTCCTTCCACAGTTTTCCCTAATTCATCCAGCAGCTCAGGCCATTAGCTCTTGGAGTTCTCTCTTCATCTCATACCCCTCGTCCAACCCATTAGCTTGTGGACCTTTGATGTTATTCCAGCATTACCACGCTACCAACCTGTTCTGATTCACTTTCACTTCTTCCCTAGATTAATGCAGCAGCTCTGACCTCCTACCTCTGTCCTGGAGGTCTGTTTTTCATAGCAGAGTCAGACTAAACCTTTTAAACATAGAATGGATCATATCACTACCCTGCCAAAAACCTTCCTAAAGTATTTCATCTCAAAAGTCTGTTGTTCTAAGAGCCCAACATGATCTGGCTCAGTTACCAATTTGGCATTATCTCCATCCACATCCTTCCCCCACCCCCCACATGTATTCCACTCCAGCCACACCAGCCAATTTGCTACAACTTGAACATGTCAAGTACATCCCTGCCCCAAGGCCTTTGCACCTACTATTCCAGAAGCCTGAAATGTCTTTCTTCTAGATATTCACATGGCCTCTCCCTCATTCTATTACAGTCTATGCTCAAATGTCACTTTACCAAAACAGCTTTCCTAAACACCCCTACCCTTCACATAAACACAGTCTCTATCTTCTTACTATACTTTAGTTTTCCTCATAGCACCTTCCATACTTTTTTCTTTTCTTTTCTTTTTTTTCAACTAGTCTGGAAGCCCTTTAAGGCGGAGACTTTCTTGATTTCTTCTGTCCCCTGGAGCCTGAATAAATGAAAAAATGAATGAATTTATACATGAATACCACCACCTAATATCTAGAGGGTCTGAAACTACTGTAATCATTCAATTCAAAAGCATTTGCTGAATTTCATGTTTTGGGTACTATGAGAGTTATAAGAACTGTATAAAGAAGAAGTAATTCCAACCTTTTAAAAGATGAAGAATTAAGGATAAAGAAGAAATCACATTAAGCTACTGACTCATCTCAGACTATCACTGAATAATATGAGTGGCATGAGCAATATGTTTTATAGGATTTCCAAGAAACAGAAAACAATATGGACTGGAGTATTCCAGGAAAACTTCATGGGATGGAATAGAGGCAGAAAGAAGTAAAACAAGGGGTTAACGGTGGGATCACAGCACAGAGGCAAGGATAACAATTGTTTATGGAGAGAAAGGAGACCACGTTGTTGGTCTGAAAAGTTCTCAGTGGACAAGAGGAGGTAGACAGGAAGAGCAGAATGTAGTTCTGATTGAAGGGTTTCTGTGGGCTACAGGAAGCCACTTGTGGTTACTGGGTCAGATCACAACCTCATACAGCTAGAGTTTGAGGAAAATGTTCAGAAGGACATCAATAGTCTAGAAGAAGGAAAGGATGGGGGCTGTGAGGCCAAGAGACCAGAGTGTTGGTCAAAGGCACAGTCAGAGGTCATGAGAGGTGATGGGCCTTAGACCAAGGTGGTACAGAGGGAAGGGAGAGGAGCCTGAGCTATCTGTTAACTCATTTTGCTGAATCCACATCTCTAGAGGCCGGACACTAGCATGAGTGACTACCTGTATTTGTAAGTGTCATTCTGATGGGCACTTCTGGATAAAGAGCATAAGCTAGTCTTAAAACCTCTATTTAGTGATGAGACAACACAGATCCAGACGAAGCAACCTGCTTATGATCATGCAACCTGTCAGACAGGCCTGAGAACAGATCCCAGGTCTCTTGACTGTCAATACAAGGCTTTAAGGGTCTCAGTAAAAAATAAAAGAATAGAAGCCGAACTTGCAGAAATAATCACTCAACCATTCCATTAAACTAAGAGGTTTTTCACATATAATCTAGAATCATGAAGAATTAGAACATTCATCCCTTCATTGACTTGTTCAGCAAATATTTATTGAGCACCTACTATGTGCTTGGCATTGCTCTAAGTGTCGTGGATAAACAAAAAGCCAGCCAATTACAATGTAAAGTCATAAGTCCCCTGATAGGCTGAGCACAGGTTATACTAGGAATATAAGTTAGCCCAACCCAGGCCCAGGCCTCAGAGGAGGCTGCATAGAGAAATCAGAGGCTCACTGAGCTCTGAAGAGCAGTTGGAATTAGGTAAAATTTGGGTAAGGGTTAATGGAGAAAGAACCGGAGGGAAATTGGATGGGGGAAAAATGATTCAAGTATAGAAAACCATGTATGCAAAGATCTCTTTACGCCACCATTGATTTCAGCACCTTGAACATTGCACATTTGCTGACAATGGTCATGATTTGGGCCTGTCATCAGACTATACATGCAAAGCATACTCTTTATACCTCTAAAACTCTTTATCATAGTTTACCTATTAAGAGAATCATTTTGAGGGGACCGTGAATCATGGCACAGGTTCCTCTGTTCAGAGGAACCTAAGCTGCTTCATCATGGCATTCTCCTACCGTGTCTTGGGTAACATGTGCTTAGTAAAAGTTTAGGGTTTGACTGTTGCTTTGCACCTTCAATAAAAACGCCTGAGAGGGTACTTAAAATTCCTGTAATTTAAATGCAGCTACGTATGACCTTCACCCATTTGGAACACATTTGCAAATTTATAACAGATTTAGTTTCACCTTTGCTGTTTAAAGATAAACAGGAAGCTACACATTTTCTGCAGCAGGGGTCCTTGCCTGAAAGCTTTCCTTGGTTCAATAGTCTTCTATTGTTATGAATAGAACATCAGTATAATTAACATAAGAATCCCTTAGAGGCCAATTTTAAATGAAACCACTTTTAATTGCAGGTAATTCTTTTATTCCCCAAGATGATGCTAACTTTTCCAACTGAGTATGTGAAATATGTCAAGTCTCTGAACATCTAAACCCGTCTAAAATGAAATGGTATAGTCTATCAGTCCCCAAAAGTATAGAGTTATGTCCTTTAGTTGGCCAAAACAAGGAGAAAAAGAAAGGTAAAGCCGAAGAGTCAACATATCTATAAAACAAACCAAAGGGTAAGTTTTGACAGTGAGTTCTGAATGACCTGTTTTTTAAGCAAAATGGCATGTGTTCTTTGGAAATAATGTTTTGCTAAAAGAAACTCCTAAGTCAATACTAATCTTTCATTTCTAGTGTTTTGCTGGCAGCCTAAGTAATTTATGTCAATCCTAAAGTCCTCTGTTTCCCAAATCTGTGGTGTGAAGAAGATAGGAGAAGTGTGCCCAGAACCTCCACACAGCAGATAACCAATGCATATTACTCTAGCCTGAATTGTGTCCCCCTCAAATTCATAAGTTGAAGCCCTAACTTCCAATATGATGTTATTTGGAGATGGAGACTTCGGGAGATAATTAGGTCTAAATGAGGTTAGAAGGGTGGGAACCCTATGATGAGATTAAGGCCCTTATAAGAAGAGACACCACCAAGCCTGCTCTTGCACAACAAGCAGGCGGCCTTCTGCAAGCCAGAGATGGCTCGGACAGAACTTGGCCATGCTGGCATCCTGATCTTACACATCGTAGCCTCCACAACGGCCAGAAAGAAATTTCTGTTGCTGAAACTACCCAGATGAAGGTATTTTGTTATGGCAGACTAAGACGCATGTCTCAAATGGAGCAATGAATGGCCATTAACTTGACAATTTTCTAGGCTCCAAATGTATAATCAGTAACTTTGGAATCGTAAAGGATGAGTGGGACATAGGCAATCGTTCTTATTTGGAGTTCTAAATTAGCTTCACTTTGTTCACTTAGTGACCTCACCTTGCTCCATTCCAGGCTTCCCGTGCTACCAGGCCACCTCACAGGTGGCATGTACCATATCTGCCACGTGTAGCCAGGGCTACAGACATATGCTCTCTTCTCCAAAACACACATTGTTTTGTGGTTTTTTTAAGTGGTCATTATATGGAGAAGGCATCCTCTTGTAGGGCCATCTTGGAGTTGGTTCTAATTAGCAATGTTCCTTAATATGCCACAAGTACAAGGAAGTGGCTGCACTTTTCTTTCTTCTTTCTTCTTCTTCTTCTTCTTCTTCTTCTTCTTCTCCTCCTCCTCCTCCTCCTCCTCCTCCTCCTCCTCCTCCTCCTCCTCCTCCTCCTCCTTCTTCTTCTTCTTCTTCTTCTTCTTCTTCTTCTTCTTCTTCTTCTTCTTCTTCTTCTTCTTCTTCTTTTTTTTCTTTTAGAGATCTCCATATTGCATCTCCTGTAAATATAGAGAGTTTTATATATAGGATATAGATTTTTTTAGGAGTCAGAATAATGGTTATCTTTTTTTGATTCAACTTTTTATTTTTTTAATATTTATTTATTTTTTACTTTTTTAATTGAAGTATTGTTGATTTATAATGTTTCAGGTGAACAGCAAAGTGATTCAGTTATAGATATATATATTTTTTTCTTTTCCAGATTACTTTCCATTATAGGTTATGGCAAGATATTGAATGTAGGTCCCTGTGCTATATAGTAGGTCTTTGTTGTTTATCTTTTTTATACAGTAGTGTGTAAACACTTCTGAGTATGTTTTTAAAACAAGAACTGCCCATGAATAGATAATTTAGATTTAAGAACCTAGTTACGCTAGTTTCACATAATAACAGTACAGTGTTAAACATATTTAGAAAGATACATTATGTCCTTCCTTGCCCTTGATATCTAACATGGAAAGTTTACCATAAGCATGATACAGCAACTTTTAACTTTTATTCCAGTCTCTATTCTTTTCTTTCTCACAAAATTCAAAGTAAAAACAAAAGATAAACCAACACACACATACACACGAATATTCAACAAAGTGAAAACAAATACTTAGAGCCTCATCACTCAGTGTTTCTAATACACACCACATAATGTGGAGCGATGCTGCTTTATGAGCATTTCTGGCAGTGTGAGCTTAAGGAAAAGAGAAAATGGAGAGATCACCTTCTGTCTCCAAGCTTATACCAATTAAACAGTGCTAGGAGCTTTACCTTCACCTATACGTTTTCTCCTCAGATACAGAAGGCTGTTGCAAAACTGTTTCCTTCGATTCTCATTTCCTAATGACACCATTTGTATTTCCTGGAGACATTATTGAAATATTCTCCAGTATTAAGGGTTATTAATATCCCCACTCTCTTGTCCTCAGCTGGGTCTGAATGCTTGAACATCTCTGGTGGGAAACTTTCCTTCCTGAGTACAATCATCTATGTGTTCAGAATTTCTGATGTATAAGAACTTTTTTTTATTAATATCTACTTCAAATGTTATCTTCCTTATCTTCGGGCCATTTCCTTGTCTACATGGAGATTTAGAATAATTTTCTTCCTCCATTACATTTTGTTCCTTGAAGGTAATTTTATAATCAGAGTGCATGTTCCCCTCTCTTTCTGAAGCTTCCTTGTTTCAGGCAAAATACATTAAGTCTCTAGTCGAATCCTCTGGATCTTGTATTATGTCACTTGTCTCTTGGATATTCTCAGTGTGGAGATAAGAAAGGAGCATTGTAGTCTAAGTTGCTAATCCAAGGGTAAAAACCAGAGTGCTTATAGTGTTCCTCATCCTCCCCTGTATCCAATGTCTGAAAGTCTTTTAATGTATGAATAAAAATTTGGAAATGTAGAAACCTAAATGATACAGTAAATATTACAAAGAGTGGACCATTGACATTTTTTGTATATGACTTAAACCTTCCTATAAAAAATAACAGAATCACTACCTCTTTGACTTATATTTGATGTCATTATAAATGTTTATCTCCCCTGTTACATGGTATAACAGAGCCTGTAAATGTCTTGTAAGTTTTGTGTTACCTGAGACAGACTGTCCATTTTAACATTTTTACGTTACTACTTGTGCTTTTATTTCCTCTGCTTTGAAGTCTACATCTGTTTTTATGTCATCACACTTTGATTTGAAATTTTAGCAATTTAATCTTTAATACCTCTTCTTACAAATACACTTAATATATTCATAAAAATTCATTAGATATTGTTATTAAAGAAGAAAAATAAACAAATAAAGCAGGTTTTAATAGATCAGTTTAGATTATAGTCTTTGTAAAAGTGTCTTATCAGGCTGGAGTAAATCTTAAATGTTATTTAATTATTTATTAATTTTCAATGTTCCCATAAGCTTGTTTTCTCTTGTTGTCTAACACATTCAATTTTTAAAAAGTACTTGTGCTCAGAAAGTTTTTTTGTAAATACAGACAATATTCTTTTTAAAATTTTATGGAAGGGCAAAAGATCTAAAATAGTTAAAACTATTTTGAAAATGAAATATAAGAACCAGTCTCTCTGTCATTAAAGGTTACTATATACCCAGAATAAATATGACAATGTACCATTAAAAGGGATAGGACACATAGATCAGTGGAACAGAATAGAGAACCCAAGAATAGAACCACACAGATATATCCAACTGATTATTGACAAAAGTGCAAAAGCAATTCAACAGAGTAATTAAACATTCATAGGCAAAAAAAAAAGAAAAAGAAAAAATGATCCTCAGCCTACACCTCGCCCTTTATACCAGAATTAACTCAAAAGACCATGGACATAGATGTAAAATGTAAAGCCATATAACTTTTAGGAAAACAATTTGGGATCTAGAGCTAAGTAAAGACTTCTTAGACTTGACTTCAGATGATTCATAAAAGGGAAAATCAACAGATTAGATTTTAAACTAATCTAGATTTGCAAACTACATACCCAACAAAGGACTATTATCTAGACCATATAAAGACCTCTCCAAATTTAACAATCAAAAATCCAACAATCCAATTAGAAAATGAGATAACGACATGAGCCATTTCACCCAAGAGCGTATACAGATAACAAATGAGCACATTAACAAATATTCAACACCAACAGAAAAATGCTAAAATAAAAATAGTGACGACACTAAATGTGGGTAAAGGTGCAGAGAAACTGAATGACATACATTGCTGGCAGGAATGTGAAATGGTATAGCCATTCTGGGAAAATTTGGTAATTTCTTTTAAAAATATGCAAATAATGAATAACTCAGTGATTGCACTCCTGGGCATTTATCTCAGAGAGATGAAAACTTATGTTCACACATACAGCAGCCTTATTTGTAATAGCCAAAACCTGGAAACTACCCAGATGTCCTTTAACAGATGATGGTTAAACAAACTGTGGAACATCCATACCATGGAAATACTGCTAGACAATAAAAAGGAACAAACAATCAATACATTAGGCAACCTGAGGCATCCAGAGAATTATGCCGGGTGGGAAAAAAAAAATCCCAAAAGGCTACATATTTCATGATTCCATTTATATATCATTCTTGAAATGGGAAAATTATAGAAATTGATTACTGGGTGCCAGATGTTAAGGAGGGAGTTTGTGGGAGAGGAGTAGGTGTGGTGATAAAAGGGCAAAGTGAGGGATCTTTGTGGTGATGGAAATGCACTGAATCTTGACTATATCAGTGTCAAATCCTGGTTGCAGTCTTGTAATAGAGTTTCGAAAGACGTTATCACTGGGGGGAGGGGGGTGAGAAAAGGGCACACAGCAAGTCTCTTATTATTTCTTGCAGCTGCCTGTGACTCTACAATTATCCCAAAATAAAAAGTTTAATTTTAAAAACTGATTGTGTTTGTCAATAAACTGTAAAGATAAATTCAATGAAATGAGAATGAGACTCATGTGGATCCTTATTTCCTTTTTTTGGTTTTTCCTGTAAGGTTTGCGAGGAGCGATCGCCTTTGCCTTAGCTATTCGGAACACAGAATCTCAGCCCAAACAAATGATGTTTTCCACCACGCTGCTCCTCGTGTTCTTCACAGTCTGGGTGTTTGGGGGAGGAACGACCCCCATGCTGACTTGGCTTCAGATCAGGTGAGTGACGCTGCTTGACGAAGGAAATCATGACGAGGCATGCCTGCACTGCTGTTCTTGTGTTGCTAATTTGGTCCAGAGTGCAACGGCATGTCTGTCCACTAACTTCCCCGGGGGTAAAGCAGACAAGGTGAAACAACATGACCCATCACCAACAGAACTGAACTTTTCCAAGAGTTCTAGAAATCTCGGATGATGTATGTTTCCAGTCTGTCCCTAGGAATGAATTTATTTATCTCTGATATCTTCCCTCCAGCCACATTTATTGAGTACAATCTGACATGCTATGGAGTTTCCAAAATTGAGTAAGACCCAGGTCTTGGCCTCAAGATCTCATGATCCAAAGAGATTAATACAGAAAAAGCTGTAATACCAAGGAGAAAATGAATTTGTTTTATTTTTAATTCCTCACAGCACTTAGGATAGAATTAGGGACACAGGAAATGCTTAAATGTATTTGATTAGTGAGCCATATATTTAGCCCGAGGGATGCTATAGACACAGACTAGACAATTTCTCAAAGGAAGATGGGGTCAAGGCTTCCATCAGGGGCCCTCCAATCAGCAGTGCGGGGGAGATGACTGCCATAAAACTGAAGTATTCAAGGAGTAGACAATTTGATGAAAAATGAACAGCTTGTGCCAATTGTGAAAAGGGGTAAATCTGTTGTAAAATGTTCTTGTCTTTATTTAAGTGTTTCTTTGACCTGGGTCCTCATTCTCCCAGAATGTAACAGTGCTTTACGTAAATCACATTTCACTTCCCAAAGCCGTATATCTTGATGATCAAGAAGCCCCTCCCTAGTCCCCACCCATTCTCTGTTAGGCAAATCTGTACCTACTACATGTGGCAGGAAAAGATCCATCTGACTGGAAAGGGACTTCCAAGAAAATTCTTCCAGACAAGGACTCTGTTATTCGAGCACCAATGCAGTGCCTGGCACGTGGCAGAACTGAATAAATAATTGCTACGTGAAAAAATTAAATGAACATAACCACACAAGTAAATTCCTTTTTTTAGGCTTTTACTGACAAATTTCTATCTATTTGACAAATAGAAGCAGAAACAGGGCTCATGAATTTAGTATAAGAAAGCTTATGTCTAAACTAGGCCAAGTTGCTATGCATTAAGCCATATTCATGGGGCAAAAAGGACCTCTTAAAGTACTGTGAATATTACTAAACACATAAAAGGACTTTGACCAAAGGTTGAAATGGAGAGAGCTTTGAAATGCTCGCTGGACTATTTTCCAGGCAAAATGTGACCTGTAATTTCTTTCACAGTGCTCTGGATGAGCACAGATATTACATTAAATGCTATAGTGTTGGGTCCCATGTAAACTGATAGTAAGATAATGCTGTGTTCGGGTTTCTGGAAAGTAAAATTCAGTAGGTGGATCCATGCATAGAAAAATTAGGACTTGGAAAGCAGGAGTTAGAGGAGACCAATCCCCAGCAGATAAACATATTGAAGGCTCTATCAGGTAAATTCGAATATTCAGAATATAAAGTAGTGTTGTCAACATTTTTCTTGAAGTAATTCAAATATAACTTATTTTCTACTGTTGTCTTTCTTTACCCTTAAAGAGGTTGTCCCCAAATCAATAACATGTTTTACCTTAGAGTGTTTACCTAGCTCTCCTATGGTGTTTTCCAAAGGTATCCATTGGCTTAAAATAGATGTCATAGCTTATGCAGTCTCTTGATGTCTGGGTCAGCAGGGAGAGGGTAATATAACACTGGGGGTTCTGGCAGATTAGAGCAATTATTCAGATTATAAAACAGAGCCTAATAAAGAAACATAGTAATGTCAACCATAGTGCCCACACGAGAGGGGCCTGGAGGTCATCTTAGGCCAGTATTATGGCCTTATGGCCTGCTGGGGGCACAGCATGGAGTTGCCAGGTCATGGATGCCTCAGTGAGAACTGGCCCCAAATGTCCCTGCTGATTCAGTGCCAGACTTGCCCACCAGCCAGGAGGGGAGAGCAGTGAAAGCAGGACCCTGATGTATTTAGGGAAGGGAGCCAACAGGGCTCCAGTCTTGCAGGCCAGGTGGAAGTCCCAGCTGGGAACTAGTGTTAATCTGAAGTCAGGCAGAAACCCAGTTAGAGAGACCAGAGATCTGGTCATGAGGAAATCAGAGGGGGGTAAGTGAGGTTTATAAGGATGTGTGTAGCCAGGAAGTCAACCCAGGCAGACAGGACACAGGGCAGGAGGACCAAGTTAAGACCAAAAGCTCTCAAACTTTAATGAACATCAGAACCCCCGGGAGGGCCCATTAAACCTTAGATTACTGGGCCCTTGCCCCAGAGCTTCTGATCAAGCAGATCTGGGTCAGGGCCCAAGAACTTGCATTTCAACCCCATTCCAGGTAACGCTGATGCTGCTGGTTCTAGGCACATTTTGAGAACCACTGGTTTAGACTTATAACCCCACATGGAGATGGGGCTGATATTAAATACTGTCAGATTTGGCTGCGGTTGCCCAAGGCCAAGAACACCTGAGCCTTCAGTTCACATATTTTAGGACCTATACCAGAAGGAAGCAGGCGCTCACTTGAGGAGAAAATGCCACTGTGCATTCATCAATGGGAGGGAAATAGAACATAGTAGAATAAACATAAAAGAACAGGACCATAAGTTAGTGTGTGTGCAAACACACACACAAGCATGACATAAATTTGGTTTGACCATGTTACAGTGACACCATCTTATGCTCCACCTCCCTGTCATGGTTTATAATGCTATCAAAGAAATCCTCAATCTTATTATAGCTTTTCAATGATAGTTGTCCATCACTTACACTATATTTAGCAAGACTTTGCTTGTTTACAGAGCAACATCTCATTAACTAACTTTCATGTCTGACTCTTTCCATAAAATACCACAATGTAAGTAAATTGGAGCTTTAATAAAATGACACATAAAGGGAAACCCAAGGGGCATGAATGCAAATGTGATGTCGAATGCACTCAGACATCCTCACTTGGTTATGATTTATTTATACACTTTACATTGCCTTCCCTTCTTGATTTTTTTTCTAGATTTTTTTCCTCTTAAATTATTAGGTATGTACTTGAGCTATTTTTCAATCCCTATAAAATTTGCTATTCAGCTGCAAACTACCACAGTAAGATGTAGATAAAATGTTTTATATAAGATAAAAATTGATAATATTAATATGAACTGCACTTTGATAGAAATAACTTCAAAACAGCAACGACCTCATGCTTAGAGAAACTCAGAATGATCTTTACATAGGAAACAAATTCTCCATTGGTTAAGTCTTGTCCTAAGCACATTCAAATTTCTTGTCCTAAAGCTGTTTTTTTTTTTAAATAATAACAAGATATTTTTAATTCAGCATTTGAAATAAATCACAGGTCTTTGTTTCTTAAAGTTCTAGAGAAAAAGAAAAGACTCTTCCTGTATTATTTTGGAGATTTTCATGTAAAAGAAAGTAGAATGGTTTCTTGATTAGAATTCGAATCTCCTCTCTTCTGTAAAATACATTAATACTGGTGGTGAGAAAAACCCAACCCCCAGTCTCCAAGGACTAGCTCTGCTGTTAGCCAGGAAGCAAGGGATCAAAGTGTCAGGCTTTGCCCTACAGAGGCCAGTAAACAGTATTATCTACCAAATGATCATACATGCTCACAAATAAGCCTCAAAACCCAATAAGGCAGAGCTTTCGGGCAGTGGTAATTGATTTAGGGTGATAACCCCATCCTTAGTTTAGAGTAGAGCATCACATGGGGTTAACAAATCTCATGAGAATGGAGCCCATACCACAGTACAAACCTTTGCTGGCTTCTCCCAGATAGTAATGCTAGACTCATCTCTTCAAAGTATCTGAATCACAGTGCAGAAAGCCTTGCACAGCAGAGCAGTTCAGAACCTGTATTCCAGACGATAATGAGAAAGTGCCCTCATCAAGAGGATGTCTACAGCTTCAAGATTTTTGCTTCTTATGTCTCAAAGAATAATAGCCCGCTTTTATTGACTATTTACTCTGTGCTAGATATTAGATAATAAGGTGCAAGGCACAAACCTCCCTGTGACCGAGCCTCTAATCTATCAAGTGGGGATGATAGTCGTAGCAACATCTTAGGATGCCTGAGGCCAGGAGAAGTGGCTCGGGGTCCCACCACTGTCGGGCTGCAGAGTCAGACTCCAAGCCGAGGCAGCCTGACCCCAGAGCCTGCAGTCCCAGCTAGTTCATTCTTCTGCCGCCCTAAATAAATGAGCTTTCTCTGCAATCTACCTTGATTAACAAATCCTCTGGAGGAAAAAGAGATGTCCTTTTATAACCAAGACAGGCCTGTTAAAAAGAAACACAGGAAATCTTCATCCATCATGAGTGATTGGTTTGACTTACTCACACAGCAGACATTTTTCAGTGCAGATTTTTCTCTTTGACCTAGAAAAGTTAAAGGTAAACAAGGCCAGCCCTGGTCTAAGGTAGCCAAGCGGGGAAGTTTGTCTTCCTCAATTATAGGAATTTGGAATTAGAGGAATTTATTACCCTCAGGCTCATCTTCCAACCCCATTTGGAATCCCAAGTCAGCCAGCTGTCGGCCTCTTCCACCCACAGATCAAACAGAAAAATTGCACAAACTGCCCTGTGTCCGTTGCAGAGTTAATAACTTGTAGATAGTGCAAGATCTCAACTATGATTATTTTAGTTAACAGTTTAAATTTTATTTGGGGTTTAGGGCCCATCCCATTTTATGTCATCCTAGAATGACTTCTTTACCATATATACCCACTGGTTACAAAATTTTTAATAACAGCCATCATGGGGATACAGACAGAGGTAAAGAGAGGACTATTTTTAGTAATATTTTTTAATCTTAAACAGTAACACTTAAATATACCTGCTTATCTACAGACTTCTTGTATTGCTGAGGTGAGGAAATATCAATTTAATAAAATGGAAGCATACATATAATCATGTTCCCTCAGTAGCTGTGTTCTGTTTGGTTTTCTTTCTAGCATCCAAAGTCTTTTGCATGTTTAACGACTTGCTTCACTGGTATATTAATGTAGTAAATCAGCACACACACTTTGGAGGTGGACAGTGTGGGGCTCAACCCTGTCTCCCTCTCTTACTAGCTGTGGGAACTTGAGCAATAAATTCAACCTCTCTATGCTTCAACTTCCTTCTCTGTAAAATTGGAATAATAATAATACCTACCTCTTTGGATTGTTACAAGAATTAAGAATTACATGTATAAATTTAGAGCACACAGTAAGTACTCAACAAATATTGCTTTAACTATACCCAAATGACCACACACGAACTTTTTCTTATCCACTCTTTTACTGCCTATGGCATATATATACACATACATATACATAAAGTGTTACTAATTAATTGTATTTGTGAAAGCATGGTTTACATGGGAAATATAAAGAAAGAGTCTCTGGGGAGCTTAGTTCATTTTATGTAGTGACTAGACTCATCAATTTTACAGGCAGCTCCTATTTCTGCAGTCAAAATGATAAACCTCTTAAAGACAAATGCTCACAAAAAGCATTATATTTATACAACAGCTCAGAAAGACTCTTTCTAGAGCATGCTTCTATTTTCTTCGTAACATAATAATCCTTGCTTAGAATCTTTTCAGATATTTAATTTGCACCGCATCATTGATTTGCATTGGGTTATTATTTTGCATTGAGTTTGTACCAATTTGTATATTTTGTATCAGTTTGTATTAATTGGCAAGCCCAAGAAATACCCTCTGACATGAAACATGGAAAACCAGTTTATCCATTTGAATGTAAACTTACACTTAGTATTTCCTACCTAAAATTCCCACTGAAAATTATGTTCTGTTTTCTGTGGGTTCTTCTAAAAAAGTTTCAGAACTTTTATGTATTGCTTAAGCCAATCTACTTTGGCATATTTTATTGAAAACATTGGATAACTCTAGTAACCTGTTGTTGACCTAAATAAATTCCAGGTTCTTAACAAGCATGAATTAGCAGCTCCTAAACTTGCTTCCAATGCCATCTGGGCTCTTTCATATGCTTTCTTTCTGTATACAGCATCTTCCCAGTTCCAGAGATAACGGTCTTTATCTTCACAACTGCCAGCTACCCTCCACTAGGCAAGTTCTTATTTATCTTCTCCAACATGCTCTTGAAAACATCAGTATCAATAAGCTTCACCCGTTTATTAAGTTTACCTAACAATGAACATTCTGCTCTATTGAGGAGAATTTTTTTGCCTGCTATCATAAAGTAAGACCCAATATAGGTGCCTTACTTAAAGTAATAGATGTATCTTTACTTTCGATAGTAGATGAATTCTGAAAAAAATATTTTAAAGTCAATACATGAAACTTTTGATCCAAAAGGCTATGGAGGAGGTTCTAGTTCTGGTCAAGATGGAGTAAGATTACTTATTCCCCTCTGTCTCTTCCACTGAATGCCATTAAAATCCCTGGACAGAATGTATATAGTTATCTAAGGACTCTTAAAATCAAATAGTAGCAGACAGACTGGGGAAGGAAACAAGAATTCAGAGTACTACTAAACCAGTGGTGAATTTCCCATTTTTCTTTTACTCTCTGGAATCTCTTGACCTGAACTCAAAGGCAGTTCAAAGGCCAGAATTGCACAGCAAGGAAAACAGAAAGAACTGCAAAATAAATTCTCTGTTTTGGGCATAAGGAGCAGGAAAGAGGACCCCAGTGGAGCAGAAGATGAGAGGAATCCCCTGGGTTTGCTTCATGCTCATCCCAGTGCCAGGCACACCTGAGGCGGCAGTGGTGATGATGGCAGCAACAGTGGGGCAGACCCCTAAATTTCCAACCAGAGGAACTGATGTCCTGGGACCTTGGGACGAATTCCCATTGGGCTTTTTGCACTCTTAATCCTCTCACTGCTTAAGCTTAAAAGCAGGCCCAATATTGTGGAAAAATCGTGGGAAACACATAGCAGTGTAAGAAAACTAAAGTTGTGGGCTTTGGAAAGCCAGAAAATGTGGAGGAGATTGTGGAGTGGAGGGAGCACAAGAAAGTGATCCTATAAAATTGTATATAAACTTTTGAGCTCACCCCCAAGCTGTGTAAGTATGTATCTGACCCTAAAGAGCTCACCAAAGTCTTTGACAAATGAACTACAAGGGAGAGCATCACTCAGGCCCCAGACTAGACACTGGATGGCACACATGCAGAACAGATATGAATAGCACTGCAAAGACTTTGAAACTGAACTGACATTGGAACCACAGATAAAAGAAGGCAGGTAAGAATTTGTGTCTTGGACCTAATGTGGTTAATTGACTGATTAAAAAAAAATCAACATTCTTCATAGAGGAAACCTATGTCACTTAACACATCTAAATCCAGAGTCACTTAACATAATCTTCAAAGTTGCTAGAATAAATCCAAAATTACTCAGCATATGAAAACCAGGGAAATCTTAAAATTTCACAAAGGTAAAGACAAAGACAACTAACATATCAACCCCAAGATGACACAGATATTGATTTTAACAGACCAGGGCTTTAAAGCACCTATTATAACTATTCCCCAAGAAGTGAGAGTAAACACAATGGAAACAAATGAAAAAATTGGAAAAACATCAGCAGGGAAACAGAAGCTACAAAAAGAAAAAAAAAAGGAAAATTTAGAACCAAAAAATGTAGTAACCAAAACAAAAAATTTACTGGATTGGATTAACAACCAGATAAAGAATGACAGATGAAAGAGTCAGTGAACTTGAAGACACATTATTAGATATTATCCAATTTGTACAAAAGTGGGAATTGAATTTTTCACCAGCAGACTTGCTCTAAAAAAAAAATTAAAATGCCAAAGGAATTTCTTCAGGTGGAAGAAATGATATTAGAGGGCAACTCTGAACACCAGGAACAAAGGAAGAACAACAAAAATAGTAAATATTAGTTTAATATAATAGACTATTTTTCCCTCTGAAGACACTTCAAATATGTATGATTGTTTAAAGAAAAATGTTAACATTGTCTTATGGAGTTTTCTGAAAGGAGAACATATAAAGGGACCTATAAGATGTAAGTTTTCTACATTCCACATGAAGTGATAAAATATTAGTAAGTAGACTGTGAAAAATTAAGTATTTATATTGTAATTTCTAGATCAACTATTAAAAATTCTAAACGATAAGGTATAGTCAAAAATCCAATAGATGATATGGAATACAAAATAAATTCAAATAACCCCAAAGAAAGGAGGAGAGGGAAATGGGGGATGGGGGAACAAAAGAACAAACAGAAAACAAATAATAAGATGGTAGATCTAAATCTAAGCATATTGAAAATTATATTAAATTTGAATGATATAAAGATGTTGGTTCAAAGAAACAGATTGTCATGGTGGACAAAAAAACAAGACTTCACTGTATGCTGATATCCTCTCTATAAGAAACACACTTTAAATATAATAATATAGTTAAATTAATTATAAAGGAATAGGAAAAGATGTAAGAAAGATGTACCATGTAAACACCAAGCTGAAGCTGGAGTGGCCATATTAATACCAGACAAAATAGTCTTCAGAGCAAGAAAACTACCCATAGATAAAGAAAGACATTGCATAGCGGTAAAAGGGTCAACTTACCAAGAAGGCATGACTATATAAGATGTGTATGTACCTAATAACATAGCTTTAAAATGTATGAAGCAAAAACCAGTAAATCTAAAAGGAAAAATAGACAAATCCATACTTACAGTTGGAAACCGCAATACCATCCCTAAGTAATTGGTATAGTAAATAGGCAGAAAATCAGTAAAACCAACTGGATTTAATTGACATTTATAGAACTCTCCACCCAAAAACAGTGTAATACACATTCTTTCAAGTGCACACAGATACAGCAAACTAGATCATATCCCAGTTCATAAAACAAATCTTACAAATTTAAGAAAATTGAAATTATATAATGTGTGTTCTCTGACCACAATGGAATTAAACTAGAGGTAAATAACATAAAGAATATTTGGAAAATATCCAAATACTTGGAAATTAAATAAAACAATTCTAAACAATCCATGGTTTAAAGATAAAAACCCAAGGGAAATTAGAAAATATCATGAAGTAAAGGAAAATGAAAAAATCTAATCTACCAAAACTTGTGGCATGCAGCTAAAGCAGTGCTCAGAAAAAAATTTATAGCACTAAATGCTTACATTAGAAGACAAGGAAGGTCTCAAGTTAACAATCTAAGCTTCCAGGATTAGAAAGATAAGAAATCAAACTAAATCCAAATCAAGCAAAAGGAAGGATAATAAAAGATTTGAATATAAATCAATGAATTGATAATGGGGAAACAATAGAAACAAGTCAATAACCAAAATCTGGTTCTTTGAAAACATGAATAACATTGATAAATTTCTAGTCATGCTGACAAAAAGAAAAAGAACTAAAAGGGAACCTCATGACAGACCTTAGAAACATTAAAAGGATAATTAGAGAATACTGTGAACAACTCTATCTACATAAACTCAACAAAATTGATGAAATGTAACAATCCTTGGCAAACTGCCAAAATTCATTCAAGAAGAAATAAACTGAATTCTGTATCTACTAAAGAAATCAAATTCATAGTTTAAAACCTTCCAAAAATGAAAACTATAGACCCAGATGTTTTCACTGGCAAATTTTTCATTGAAAAAAATATAATACTAATTCTAAACAACCTCTTTTAAAAAACAGAAGCGGAAGGAACATTTTCTAACTCATTTTAAGAGACCAGAATTACCCAAATACAAAAGCCAGATAACAGTGTCACAAAAAAAAGTTAAACTACAGTCTAATATCTTTCATGAGCTTAGATGCAAAAATCCTCAACAAAACATTAGCAAATTAAATCCAGCAATACACAAAAAGACTAAACACTGAAACTACATGAGATTAATCCCAGGAATGCAAGACTGGTCCAATATTCAAATATCAATCAATGAAATCTATTTACAGGTTAAAGAAAAACATGATCATGTCAATTGACATGAAAGCAATTTGACAAAAATTAATTTTCATGCATGATTAAAAAAAAAAAACAACTCAGCAAACTAAGACTAGAAGGAAACATCCTTCAACTGATAAAGGGCATCAAAAAACTCCCATAGCTAACATCATATTTAATGGTGAAGACTGAATGTTTTTTCCTAATATTGGGAGTGAGACAAGGATGTCCACTCACCACTTGTATTCAACATTATACTGGTATTCCTCTCCAGAGCAATAAGGCAAGAAAAATCAATCAGATCCTTACAGATTGAAAAGGAAGAAATATAAATGCTCAATCTGCAGACAGTATAACTGCCTATGTAGAACCAAGGAATCTACAAAGAAAAAAAAAAAAGCTTCTAGAGATAATGGGTGAGTTTACCTAGGTTCTAAGATACAAAATCAACACTCAAAAATCCCATGTATACAAACAAAAACACTAACAATAGCTCCAAAAACTTTAAATATTTAGGAATAAATTTAACAAACCACATGTAAGATCTGTACACTGAAAAATACAAGATGCCAGTGAAAGAAATAAAGAAAGACCTAAATAAATGGAGAAATTACACTCTGTTTATGGATTGAAAGACTGAATATAGTTAAGATATCAATTCCCCATGAACTGATCCATAAATTGAATGCACTTCTAATCAGAATTCCAGCTGGATATTTTGTAGATACAAACTGATTTTTTTTTAATTTAGAAAGAAAGGCAAAGGGACTAGAATAACTAAACCAAATCTGAAAAAGAAAAATTAAGTTGTGAGACTCACACTGCTTGATTTTAAGACTTACTATAAAGCTGCTGCAATGTGGTATTGGCAAATGGGCAGACCCATAGATCAACTGAACAGAAGTGATTCCAGAAATAGACCCATACAAATATAGCTAATTGATTTGACAAAGGTACAAAGGCAATTCAATGGAGTAGGGACAGTATTTTCCACGCATGGTATTGGACCAATTGGGTATCTGTGGTAGGCAGAATTCTAAAATACCTCACAACATTTCTCATCCCTTTCCACTTTGGTGTCCATACCTTGTACAACCCTTGGAACTGCAAATATGATGAATTTTTATTCTCATGGTTAGGTCACATTAAATGGCATGATTAACTTTCAAATAAGGGGATTACCTGGGAGGTGCTGACTTGAGCCTTTTTACAAGTAGAGAGTTTTCTCTAGCTGGTCATATAAGAGGAATTCAGAGATTCAGAGCAAAAGGAGGATTTGATGCATTGTTGCTGCTTGAAGATGGGGGTGGCCACTTGTCAAGGAATGTAAGCAGCCTCTAGTTCCTGAGAGTGTTCCTAGCTGACAGCTGACAAAGAAAAGGGAGCCCTAGGCCTACAACCAGAAGGAATGGAATTCTGCCAAAAAAAAAAAAAAATGAACTTGGAAGCAGATTTTACTCTGGAGCCTCAGACAAGAATTCAGCCCAGCCCATATCTTGATTTCAGCCAATGTGATACCCTGAGCAAAAGATCCAGTCACACCTTGCCAGACTTCCAACCCAGAGAACTGTGAGCTAATAAAAAGATAATGTTTAAGCCTTTAAGACTGTGGTGATTCTATTACACTGCAATAGAAAGCCAATACAATATCCATAGCCAAAAAATAAACCTTGAATTAAACCTCAGACTTTATACAAACCTCAACTCAAAATGGATCATAAATCAAAATGTAAAATATAAAACTAGAAAACTTCTAGATGAAAACTAAAGAGAAAAATCTTCATGACCTTGAATTAGGCAAAGATTCTTTAATGTTATACCAAAAGCATCATGTAAAAAAGAAAAAAATGGTAAATTAGACTTCATCAAAATGAATGCATTTTGCTTTGCAAAAGACACTGTTAAGAGAATGAAAGTGCAAGCTACATTCTCAGAGACAATGCGTTGCTGGTGGGAATGCAAAACAATACGGCCAATCTGAAAATCACTTCAGCAGTTTCTAAAAAAGTTAAACATACAGTTACTATGTGACTCAGCATTCCCTCTCCTAGATTCCTAGCCTAGAGAGTAAAATGGGGATAACAGCATCTATCTCTGAAGATTAAATGTGTGAACATTAAATAAGAAAATACATGTTAAAGTCTTTTGAGCAGAACTGAGCACTCATTAATAACCCTATTTTACTCACAGCTTTTATTAGAAATGTCAGAAGCATTTTAATAGCATTTTCAGCATATATTGAGATAATCACATAGTTTTTTCCTCTACTTAATTGATGTGATGAAATATATTGATAAATATCCTGGTACTGAATTATTCTTACAGTCTCAGGATAGCGTTTTCCTGCAATTCTGTTACCTGTAATAATAACTGAGGTTAGTCTATGGTTTTCTTTTTCTCCTTTGGGGAAAGGGAGCTGTCTTTATTAGGTTTAGATAATGTTAAGGATGTGCTATAGTCAAAGCATGCGCTAAAGACGTCTACTCTTTCATGGTCTGAAATAGCATAGCACAGAAATGATCAGGGCTTTAAAACCTAGTTAGAAGTCAACTGTAAAACTATCTAGTTCCTGCAGTCATTTTAATGCTAGGTCTTTAATCACCTTTCCATGTGCTTCCTATGATAATTTGTGTATTCAAATGTAAAATTGTCATTTTTTAAACTCAAAAAATGGTCAAGTATTGGCAATTTCACATGGTTCAATATAATAGTAAAATACATATCCATACACCCTTTACCTAGTTTTATCCACTATTAATATTTTGCCCATTTTGCTTCCTTGCCTTTCTCTATTTATACATCTTTATTACATATATTAAATATGTTGTTATTTATTCTTTTATTTTTCATTGAATCATTTAAGTGTAAAAACAGACATCATACAATTCTTATCGAAATACCGAAGGATGCATCTTTGAAAAATAGGGACATTCTCTTAGATAACCAAAATACTAAAAATACTAAAAGCAATTAACAATTTTATCAGTACATACTCAAAGTTCCCCAGTTATTGCAAAAAATACATATAATGTACAGACACTTTTAAATTCATGATCCAGTTGAGGTTATGTATTGCATTTGGTCAATTTTTTTTTTTTTTTTTAAGTATCCTTAAATCAATTTCTCTCCTTTTTTTTCCCCATGACATTGATTTTTAGAAGAAACCAGGTCAGTTGTTGTGCACACTATTCCACATTCTGGACTTGTTTGCTTCCTCATAGCATCAATTAATATGTTCTTCTCTATGCTGTATTTCCTGTAAACTAGAAATTAGGTCAAGATTTGAAATTCGGGTTGAACACTTTTGGCAAGAATATTCATTGGTGATGCTATATGCTTAATGATGTGTATTTCAAAAATAAAAATTAACACGTACTTCATATCAACAGGCACATAAGGTCGAGTTGCCCCACTATTGGTGATGTTAAGTT
This sequence comes from Vicugna pacos, assembly GCF_048564905.1. Classification (NCBI taxonomy): domain Eukaryota; kingdom Metazoa; phylum Chordata; class Mammalia; order Artiodactyla; family Camelidae; genus Vicugna; species Vicugna pacos. The sequence continues at coordinate 21,745,569 of NC_132987.1, read as the reverse complement.
TATTCATATGGTTATAGGGGTAACCTCCATTGTAAAAGTATGATTTTACCTTTGTAATTAGTTTTTAATCTATGGGGCAATACTTGAGTGCTATGTGAATCTTCTGTTTCCAACATTCTTTACTCCCTGTTTTTAGCATCCACTGATTATCCTTGTCTGATTCAGTGATTACACTTGAGATAATTCAGTTCCAATTTCCTTTGATAATTTTTTGGAGGGAGAGTTTTTTAGTTTGCAGAATGATTACAATTTTTGATTACCTTTTTATTACTTATTTCTAATTTATTAAATTATGAGAATGTAATCTGTAATGATTCTACTTTTAAAATATAAGATTTTCTTTGTGATCAAACACATCACTGACTTGGGTGTATGTTCTATGGACATGAAAAAAGTATATTTTCTATTTTTAAGAAATTGAGTTTTTTATTATGTTACTCAGATTTCCTATATCCTTACCTATATTTTTTACTAGATATCAGTCTGAAAGATGTACATTAAATTTCCCACTATAATTTTTTTTGTAATCAAGGTCCTGCATTCTAACTTTATATAGTCTTTTGTATATTTCTGGTGCTCTGTGTGTAGTATACCACTTCATTATAGAGAGTCTTCAAATTGCCTGGTATGTCTTTCTCGTCCCAGAAATAACACTTAAAATGGTCATATTCTTCTTTTATGTTCATGCCCCACTTCTGTCCTTTAGTTCTCATAATATGGAATCCTAAAATACAGAGGGAAAGTAATATAGAAAAGTCATTTTCATTAGTACCAGACAGTGGGGATTCCCTCTTTCCTCCATTTCATTTTGGTTGTAAGTGAGCAGTGAGCTCGTATTGCTTGAAATAGATTTCAGTGTTTTGATCAACATCATTTCATTCCCTGAGGTCCTTCTCTTCAGAAAATAAAGTCTTATTTTTTAATCTATTATCATCTTTTACCTGCTAGCATGCATTTTAAACCTTAATGAAATGATTTAAGAAAAATTACTGTGTAAATTCCAAAGAGCTACAATAAAACTCCCATTTTTGTATTTACCCTATGGATCAATTGCATAGCCAAAATATGGGATTTTAACTGGAGTTTTTAAAAATAAGTGCCAGATTCTATCACACAGAGTCACTTTGAAGAAATTGCTTAAGACAGTGAATTGCCCATTAGAGGCAAAATATGCTTTAATGCAGACTTCATTGTAGTCAGTACAAGGAATGTTTGGAAGAATATTAGCTCTCATGTTCTTCTCTCTCTCTTTTTTTTTATGAGAAGAGTGTTGCATCCTTCCCAGTGCTAGATTTGCAGAGCAGAGTAAGACTGGCCAGTAATGAAGTAGCACCCGTATTTGGAGATGAGGTTGAAAAGCATCTCACTTCTCAGTGGCACGGCTACTTAGTTCTTACATTCTACAGGATTCAATGTGAACATCAAGGGTCACCTTATGTTCCCTTGAACCGCCTTATCTCTCTTTCTCCTTGGTCACAGCACCTGCCGGAGGGCCCACCAAGCAAATGATTATCTCTGTTTGGAAAGTCCAGCTAAAATGCTGGGAATGGGTCTGGTTCAACCCATGCTCGGGCCACCGCAGCTTGGATGTCCTCACCTGCGCTTCTGCGTGGCTCTCTCCGGGCTTTGCCAAAGAAAACAGCTACCTGCCTGCAGCATTTGTCCACATGGCTTGCAGTTTATTCTGATCTAGCCATCAAAATAATTCCACCCTTTTCTTTTTTTATTTTACTGTCACCATGGATCTTTTCATTTTTGTACAGCACTCTTTTCATTTCAATGGAATTCTCAAAGGGGAGAAGATGTAAATGTTCCTAACTGTAATCTTAGTTCTATTTTTCATAAACCGATACTAGGTATTTAAGCAGGTGTTTAATATTTCTGAGTATAAACTAATATATGCTTATAAAATTAGAAAACTAAAAAATTATTTTAAAGAATAAAATTCACTTGAAGTTCTTTTACAAAGAGATTATTACTAACACTAGTAGATTTTTCTATAGACTTATTTTGGCAATCAATTTTTTTTGACAAAATTGAGATCTGTTATTTTTTTCTTTAAAAATATAGCATGATAACTTTCTAATTTTATTTTGCTATCCCTTGAAATTATGTTTTCAAGGACTGAATAACAAAATGATATGAGCAGGCCAAAATTATTTACTTAAATTGATATTAGAATATATTAGACTAAAATTATTTAAACTATTATAAATGATGCTGTAATTATTACATACATACATAAATATATTTATACAAATATTTGTATCTCTGATTTTTTTTATCACTAAAAATGAGATTAAGGGATCAAAGGGTAGAATATATTCTAAAGCTCAAAATATATTTTGCAAAACTGCTTTCTAGGAAGGATGAGTTAATTTAAGCACCAGCCATGTAATCTGTTCTTTCCTTGGTGACTTTCCAACCTGTTTCTTCTAATCCAAGTTAATTGCATGTTCTTAAGGATGTCCAATAGTTTTCTGAAATTTTGCCCTGATTCCAAAAGCTCATTCCTTCTAGGTTCTCAGGAAGCTGTTCCTTTTTCTTCATTCTACAGAATATCTTGATAAATTCTGTGCAATTCTTCTTGTCTTTGCTAGTATGGAGACAGCTTTCCAGACCTGGTATTTTCCAACAGAAAGTGTGTGGATTGCCCCTGGCTCCCCTCAGTGCCCATGTGGTTGTTCATCACATTCTCTTCTTGGAGCCATAGCCAGCAAGTCAATCTGCAACATTTATAATCTATGCTCTAGGATCAAGCAGATACTCATCTCTGAACCTATGCCCTATATGTGTAGAGTTTTATAGTGTGCTGCCCTCATTGCTCAGGCTACAGGCCCTCTGAATTCACACTCTGTTCCTGGCATCTCCCTACCTCCACCCTTGGCTACCACCTTGCTTGTGGGACATACATACCCCCTAGAATGCAGTGTGCCAATGCAAATGCTGACCTCTGCCCCCAGTGCTTTCCTTTTCTCATTCACATTCATTCAGTGAATATTTATTGAGCTTCTACTTTATACCAGCCACCAGATAAAGCAGAGAAGAGAAGGGACAAAGTCCCTGCCTTCGTGTAGCTGATACAACACCCCCAACTCCCACCTTCCACCCCACCCTATGACTTTTTGCTCTAGGTTTTTCGATTGATACAAGTTCTCTAAATTGGGGCAGGTGGTAAGGCTAAGAACAAAGTGTGTTTCTGCTGCCTTGCAGACAGGCAAGGATGCTGCATTCCATGAGGTGGGGGAGGGATAGGCATAGGCTGCTGGTTGCTCTTCTCAGAATAGCTCTATCTGCCTTACGATTATTGAAAACTCCTATGAGATTCTAACATTAGCCTGTCCGTTATTTCAGGTTTTTGATGATATTGGAGTTGTTTGCCTTTTCTGGGCCTTCAAAAGCGTTTTGGTAGGAAGTTAGGAGGGGTACCATTAGGGACTGCTAATTGAAACTGTTTTAAACAGGAGTCACACAGAGCATTTGCAGACTTCTACTTGTGCTGTTTCCTTTTTTCAAGTAATCTTGGAGGCAATCATTTTGGATAATGTTTTGTTGGCAACAAAAGAAACTGCTGTAGTAATTGTATTTTGTCAAGCTACTGATGAATATTGATAGTATAGTTTTGATTTTTTTTGTTTGTTTTACTTAATATTTCTGCTTCCAATCCTCAATACAGACATTTGACTAGAAATTTTTTTTTTTTCAGTCACTGAGCCAAACCCTCAGTCTGTATAACTCAGTAGGACACCAAGGTGAAATGAAAATCTGGCCTGGCTTTACATTTTACAATTAACTTGTCATTGGGTTGTTCAGTGTGCCCCATAACTTCTAATGCATGCTATAAAAATAACTTTGTAATTTTGTCTTCTGCCAAGCATATTTGCAATAGATGGGGTTTGGGGGTGGATATGGAGGTAGTTTCTAGCGTGTGATGCACGTCATAAGGAGACGGGAAGGCAGAATGTTGCTGATGGTGTATTCAACACATGTATGTCTGGGACTCGCTTGGTCATGCATATACCCCTCTCCCAAACATGCGTACATATGAGTCCATACAGATATGGGCCTGTGCGCGTGCACGCACACGCGCGCGCGCGCGCACACACACACACACACACTCCTATATCTCAGCCGTATTGAAATACTTTCATTTCCCGCAAACATGCCACACTACCTCAGTACAGGCTTTTCTTTCTACCAGGACAGGCTTTCCCCTTCGTTACTTAGACGACTCCCAGTCCCCCTTTATTCCTTGGATGAGGAGTCAGTCATTCCCTCTGAGAACCTTTCTCTCATCAGCAACATCTGCCCCCCAGGTAGAATAGGTTCTTTCCTACTTCATTCTCCCACCATGGTCCTGATGCATCCCTTCCCGATAGACCATACCTCATAGAAGTCATCTGCCCCACTTATGTATCTGAATGACATCTCTCTACCTTAGACCATAAGACTCCTGAAGGCAAGGTCTGGATCCTGTCCCTTTATCTCCTAGCTTTTAGCACCATGCTTGGCATGCAGGATCATGGGCTGCCCAGCAACCATCCTAAAGTTCCCTAGCTCATTAACACCCCCCCCTCTGCCAGACAAGCTCATTCATACCTTCTCTCCTCCCCTCAAGCCCCCTGCACCCCTGCCCTAGCTTTCTCTTTCCACTGATGACCTTCCCAACTCACTAAGGAAACAGAAGCAATCAGAAGATAAATCTTCACAAGTTTCCCCTTTATCTACCTACTTCCTTGTATCAATGCCCTTAAACTCCACTTTCCATTATATTCCGAGGGACAAATTGACCTTGCTCCAATTAAGGCCCATACTTCAATCTATGTGTTAGTCTCATCCTCCCTCACTTATTAGAAGACATCACTCCAGCATTTGTCTCTTCTCATTCATACCATCATTTGCCCCTTCACCAAATAATTTAAAAATCTAGTTTAATTACTCTTATCTTAAAAAAATAAAAATAAAAAACCTTTCTTGCCCGCACATCCCCCTCCAGCTATAGCCTCATTCTTTGCTGTCCTTTGTAACAAAATCCCTCAAAAGAGTTTCCGACTCACAATATCTACAAATTCACTCCTCTTACTCTCTCTGGAACGTACTCTGATAATGTGGTGGCCCTCATCATTCTACCAAAGCTGCTCTTACCAGTTGTGATGCTCCTCTTCATGTTGCTGAACCCAATGGTCAGGGCTCACTTTTTATTTTATTGTACTATCAACATTTAACTCAGTTGAGCCTCCTTCTTACATGACACCTCCTTCTTCACTTAGATTCTAGGACACACTCCCACCAATTTTCTTAATGCCCTCCAGGTCACTACTGAGCTGGTCAGTTTTTGCTGCAAAGACAATAGCCCAAATATCTCAATGATCTCCAAAAAGATGTTTCTTGTTCAAGTTACATAGAGGCTGGGAGTCACCTACGTCTGCTTGACTCTACTGGGCTCTACTTAGCTGCAGCCCAGCTGGGCTTAACTCCTCTTGGCTGCAGTTGGGCTGGAGGTGGGCCGTCTATTTTCTCGTTCTAAGACCCAAGCTAGTGGAGCAGCCTTATCTGGAACATGCTGTTCTCTCATAGCAGAAGACAAGAGAAAGGGCTGAAACTCCGAAAGTCTCTAAAAGCTTCCACTTGAATGTGGTGTGTATTTTGTCTACTCACATTCTACTGGGCAAAGTAAATCTGTGAGTCCCATCACCTATGAGAAAGGGATAATGTGAATAAGACATCCCCTCATCTTAAGCCCATGAGCTGGGATCCAGGAAGACTACTGATAAGCTTGATGCATGTCCCCAGAGAATTGAGGGGCCCAGTGTCAGACCTGCTACCTGACTCACCTGAGGAATCTAAAGGGCCAGGGACTGGCAGAAGCAGCCTGCAACAGAGTAAGATCCACAATGTGGGAAGTTGATACATTTCCGCCAAGAACATATCTTAAGGAGTGTGTTTCCTATTGACTGATTGTGCAGTATAATGGACTGATCCTATTGTGTGGCGTTATCGTAGACCTGGCCCTAGAATGTCACCTGGACGGGCCAGGAGATCACAGCAGAAGAACGCCAGGTCTATACAGTTGGATGTTCAAGGGCCAAGGGAAGGGTGGGTGGAATGAACAATCCATTAGGAAACCACTGGTTAGAGAGCTTTCTGGGCTTCCAGAGAAACCCTCACAAATGTCCACACCAGTCTGCTTCCAACATCCATCATAGCCAAAGAGAAAAACGGCGCCTTAGTCGTACTGATGAGCAAAACCTTTCTTGCCTATTTACTTCTCCTCCTTTTCCTATTCCCTAAACTTGGAGAAGCCAAGCTAGCAGTAGGAGTGGGGTGAGAAACAGCAGGAGCAGGAGGATGAAAAGAGAGATGGGCCCTTGCAGCTGGTCCAATGGTCCAAGCTGGTGAAGGGAACTCACTTCTAATGAAATTCAGATTCTGATATTATTACACTCAACTGAACATACTTATTACCTGAGACTATTTCTGTGATTACAAGTGACCAGAAGACTCTTTTCTAAGCTATCTGAGAGTAATAAAAAGTCACAGGACCAGCTCCACAGAGGGAGTCTGTTGAAGCAGGTGTGTGTGTGTGTGTGTGTGTGTGTGTGTGTGTGCGTGTGCTGGGTGGAGGCAAAGGAGGGTGATAAAGGTGTTTTCTTTCTTGCTCCCTGAACCACATTTGCTGCAAGGGCTCCTGGGCTGGTTGCTTCCATCTGCCTGGGTTGTCTCCATACTAAGAAGCTGTAACAAGACTTTGTGGCGACTTCACTGACATCTTTGATCATGACGATCCAGGAGGCCAGAACCTTAGTTTACAATTGGCTGCCCTCACATTTGACCCTGTTTACGCAAAGGAAATCTGGGCATCTGGCCAATTCAGGACCAAGGAATTCTGCGACGAGGGTGTTGAACTTCATTTCCTTTTTCATTTATAAACACAGTTGGAGCTGATTCCGACATGTTTTTAGAAAGTCAGTAAAAACATTTAGGCGTAACTACTACTATTTTATGAAATTTCATCTATTGTTTTGACCTTGCCCGTGCTTAAATATGGAAATTAAAAGCTTGGTCTGGCCAAGGGGCCACAGGGGAGTAGAGGGGCATTTATATCATTACAGTACCTATTTCAGGTCAGGAAACTTCAAGCCAACCATCCACTTCCTACTTTATTAAGCCAAGGAGTTCAATCAAGTGTGTGACTAAGGGTGACATGGGTCAGGTTAAGAACTGGATCTACAGAATTTGTTTCCTGGCCAAGAGAGCTACAATTCAATTGCTGCTAGAGTTAGGTGGAAAATATATACTTTTACCTTCATTAGGGCTATTGTTACTTTTAAAGACTTGCTGAGAACATAAGATCAAATTTAAACATGATAGCATGGATTCTAGTTATTGGAAACTAAAAGAGCCCTTGGGAATGTTGCCTTCCACTTCACTTCTACCCGTGCTCCATGTCTGACCTTGGACATCACACCTCAGTCCTTACACTTGAAAGAGAGGCTGTTGCTCATTAACACTCAACACGGGGCAACTTTAAAAAATGCTCATTTAGATACAGGTTTGACTAATGTGATCCCTCACCTGTAGATTTATTTATCTAGTTCTTCACTTCTTGAAATGGTACCCTTCACAGAAGCATCTCCCCGGGTACAACTAGCACATTAAAACAGTAATTAAAATAGATAAAACATCACAAAGCAGCAAATGAGGTTACATCTTAAAACACTATTATGCTCAAAACCTTAAAACAAGGATGAGGTGATGCTCACCTCAGCATTATAGCCAGCACCCAGGCAAGAAGTGCAGGAACCTTGTGGGGACTTTGAGAAATCAGAAATGGAAAGCATGTGGTAATAAAATTACTCTAAACCTTGCCTCAAAATGTAATTGTCCATCCCGCTGCACCTCTGCCCTACTCTGTTTACCTGTAGGGTGGCTTGTTGTACACCCTGCTTTCACGTGTCTGTTCAACCAGAAAGGGTTACAGGGGATTCCAAAATGTCTTTCTTCCCCAAAAGCTATAACCAGAGTCCTTAATCATACTTTACATGGCTTAAACGGCAGTTGGTGATGCTTAAGTACTGGAAACAATCAAAGGACCTCAACATCAGAGAACATTCTTCCAACTGAAGTAGGAAAATCCTTGTCCTTCATCCCCAGCTCCCCACCCCGACCTGGCCCCACAAACCCACAGTTTCCTTACATGACACCACATGCCGCCCCATCCTGACCCTCACCTAAGCAAGCCTCTGTTAGTCTCTACCAACTGGGCTCACCAATCCTGTTTCACTCCACCCTGTTCATAAAGGGTACTTGAAAGATGTGGCTTTTAAAAGTTAGGATTTGCGTGAGTAGCAAGCAGTTTACAAAAGCTGAGAAGTCTGCAATTGTCTGCTTTTTAAGCATGTGAGAGCGTGGTGAGCATTCTGAACCGAGGAGCTGGAAACGTATTCTCTCTGTTAAATTGAACCAGGGACAGATCGCCGCCAAGATGCTGCTCTCTAACACACATTGAGTCCTTTCAGAAACTGCTCTATAGGAAGTCCATCTTGTTGTTTGTATATAGTTGTCCCTGTACGTCCATTTTGGTTCACGCCGTATTAAAAGGTAACGTTCCATCATGCCAGCACCTGCCCCTGCTGCCCTGGCTCCCTTCCAACCTCCCACTCCTCTCACTCCAGCAAAGCCACACCACTCTGGGTGCTCAGTTCAGTACATGGACAGAATTCCCAAGAACAGCATCTTAAAATCTATAGTTCTGGACCAAGCTATGTAGAATAACAGCCCACAAAATTTATGCCAGGCTTATTTTAAAGCCTCTTCTATATGAACATATTTAAACAGTTTCAAATTTGCCAGCAAAACTCCTTTGGGGGATGTACTGTTCAAGTGGTTTTCTACCACAAAGCCCTCTGTGATCATTCTGGAATTTTGCATCAAAGACAGAGAGAATCTCTGTGTTCAAAGAAGACCTTGCTTTTGGAAGCAAAGGCTTGCTGAGGCCCTTGGTGAACCCTTCAGGTTCCTATGGCTCATTTCATAAATAACTTCACGTACCCGGTGGGGTGTGGCCCCACTGCCAACCATAAACAATAGGGAAACTCTGAGAATTCAAGCCACATTAGCAGAGTGGTGATTAAAGAAATCATTAGAATGCTTTAAAAGACCTTTTGATTTCCTACAGGAAACATTCTGAAATTGCTGTGTTTTCAGAGCCTGTAAAATCCTTAGGTGGGTCTCCCTTGCAGAGGAAAGGGGCAAAGCAGAGTCAAACACATTCTCAACTAGCGTCAGCCTGTGCTTCCCTTGTTTCCTGCGCCATTCGCTCCATCTTAACTGTCCCTTGCCTGCTGTAAGCGCAGTTGGAATGTGGCTTAAGTGAGCATGAAGAGAAAGCACATTGCATTGGCTAATTCTGCTGCCCTGGGAAGCCCACAAGGTCAGGGGCAGGCTGAATCTGGCACAAGGGCAGCCTGTGAACTCCCGGACCCATGAAGCCCTTGTGGGCCTCATCTTAAAGCCCAGACAGAGGTGCCGGAGCTTCAGAACAGCCACCTCTGCCTCTAGCATGACTGGCTTCTGCTTTGTCCTAGTGGCCACGCCTGCCCCTGAACTGCCTCCTTCCTCCCCACCTCCCAGGGCTCATACCAGCCCACTTACTCAGCCACCTCCTCTCAGTCAGCTGTGTTCTCTGTCCCATCCTCTCTTTTCATTGACCTGATATTTACTGGGTGCTCTGCAGAATGACGAGGTGGGGGACAGAGAGGAATGGCATGGTCCCAAAAGTTGGCCCCTGACTGGGGGACAGATGACACTTGTGGGAAAGCCACATGACTCCACAAGCCAGGGCATGACAGGTAACCCACTGTGAGGTCCCTCCAGCCTTTGCTCCCGAAACACCCCCAGCTCAGGCTGCCTCTCTTGCCCTAATTCTTCTTCCTCTGCTACCTTCTACCTGGTGCTAAGTTGTGGCGACATCTCCTCCACGAACCTTTCCTGATTCTGTGGAGAACTGACCCCTACTCCCCGTGCTTCTGCCGGACTCTGAAAGTACAGCAAGCTTAGCCAGAGGCTCTGCGAGGTGGTGGCTAGGAGGACGGGCTCGGGAACCCGATTAGCATCTACTAAATCCTAGGTCTCCTTATCTGTGTGACTTGAGGCAAGTCTTTCTGTGCCTCTATTTTGTCATCTGCAAAATGGGGACAAAATAGGGACAATCCTACTGCTCAGGGTTTGCGGGGCATTCAGTTAACAGATACAGCTCCGAATCGTGCCTTGCATAAGTTCTTATAATTGTTGGGTGTAATGACTGTTGTCACTGCTGTTAGGCTGCGTGGTCTCCCCGGGACAGACACTGCTCATGTATCTTTATCGCCCCACCGCACTTGCAGCCGTAGGGAGCACAGAGTGGGCAGTCACATAAGTCTAATGCTGTACAAATTGTACAACTGCATAGGTGACTGAATCAACAAATGGAAGGACCTTAGTGAGGACATAGGAAGCAGCATCTTATTGCAACAGTAGCCCTGGGCCCAGACCGGGAGGCTTGAGTTCAGCCAGTAGCCTGAACTTCCTCAGTCAGAGGAGCCTCTGAGTCCTCTAGCAGGCATCCCTGGAGACAGACGGTGGGTGTGTCTCTGGGGCGGCCCAGGGGCTGAGGCACTGGAGACTGGGGTCCACTCCGCCATCAGGGGTTTGAGAACCATGTGGCTCAAGCAATCCCAACCTTGGTTTCCTCAGCTTCCAAAGGCAGGCACCGGACAGACCAAGGGCCCCAAATCCTGTGGGTCATTCCAGGCTGAGCGTGTGTAAAATTATGTTCTTCCTCTTCCCTGGGAGACCCATTTCACTGTCTGGAGTGGGGCTGGGGATCTGTGTTTTTTAAAACTCCCCAGGTGTTTGTGAATCTCAGACATGGGTTTCTGAACAACTAGACTAGACGATTCCTCAGGCTGGAAGTCAGAGATGACTGTGGGCTGTGCACTGGAGTGTAATTCTTGTGTGGAGTTCCCAACACTCCCCTCCCAGTCTTACCGTGCACGTTCACACGCGCACACACACACACATGCGGGAGTGGGGACACTCAGCAGAACCCAACTCCACCCTGCACCTTGAACACAGACCCCTGGGCCCCTCCAAATCCCACACAAACCTCTGCTCCATGGAGGGAGTGCAGCATTGTTGCTCTGAAGCCACCTTCCTGAGGTGACCGGCCTCCCCGCCGGGGCCCCTCCCCAGCACACACCCAACAAACAGTAGGATGAATTGCCACCTGCGATTGATCCCTGCGAGTTCTAAACTGTTATGAACTTGGATAATTGTTTTGCCTGTATAAGCACATTTTGCTTCATCCATTTGTCAAGCTGAAGGAAGGTTGTTTTATAAAAGGGGATTTAATTAAATGTTTTGTCCCAGCCCAGCCTTTCCTTTCCACATCTGCATTATGCTTGTGTCATATTTTCCCTGGAGGGCAGGAAAACAATTTAGTGGAAATGAAGGATTCATTGATTTACTATTGAAAAAGGAAATGCCAAGCTAACAACTCCCCTCTGTAATTTTCTAGTGACCGTAAGAGAGAACCCAGCTGTTTAACTTAAAGACAGTGTGTTTCCTCGTCCACCTGGCTCTTTACGTCCTTCTGTACCATTCGTGCTGTTATGTTTATGGCCTTGCTCTTGATGGAAATTATGTTTTGAACACTCTAAAGCGCTATTTTTTCTTCCCTAAACAGAAGAGATGTTTCTAGTCAGTAAAGTCCTTTCATTTTTTCCCACCTCCGGTTTGGTGACATGGGGGTGGAGAATCTTTCTTCCCCCAAGAGCCTATCAGTGGGATCATAACACACCTCCCATCACTGAGCCACAGATCTCCCTGCGTACGGAATTTAACTTGACCTACTTTTCTGCCTGTTGAGCTGCCTCAGGCCTCAAAATGTTCTTCTATTAGAGATCAGCTGTTTTCTGGGTTAAAGGCTTAGATCTTTAGCTCAATACAGTATCCCCGCGCCTCAAAGGAAGCAGGGTTGCATTAACAGTTTGAGAGAGCTGAATATGACAGGACCCTCGCTGGGCGTCCCCTTCCTCCTGCCGCCCCATGTCCACTGATTACCATCCTGGAATCTGAGGCTGCACCAAGGACCAGGATGGTTCTGGGAGCAATCCCTTTCATTCTGAGGGGAGGGGGCCCACGAGTGAGTATAGGACTAGAAATCGGGAAAATCCGATTTAACACAAGGAATACTGTGTCTTTGGTCACGATGTGTCACCTCTGGGGGCTTCACTGTCCATCCCAGTGTTAACACTGAGAGATTCATTCATGCAAAAGTTTTTGAGCCTCTGTTAGCAGCACCCGCTGTGGCTGCAGCAGTAACGGGGAATTGAGGCAGACCTAGTCCTGTCGTCATGGAGGTCCAAGTCTAGTGGGAGGAACAGGCTGAATGAAGTGTGAGATGATAACACTGAAGGAGCGACGCATACCCGAAGGGCACACAAGACTGTGACACATCCTCTGGCTGGTGCCTGGCTGTACAGAAAGCAGGGGGTGGAGAAAGGCCTTTAGGAGGGAGTGATTTTTGAGTGGACTCACAAAAGATGAGTTAACTGTGAGGAAGATGGCTCCGGGCAGACCCATCCAGACAGATACTAATACAGCCTCGGCCAAGCATCCCAGGTAAGGATGCTCATTTCCCTGTGATGAGCATTTGCCTTCTCTCTTTTTGATCCCATAGAAAACATAGCAGCTGACCTCTGGATTGGAGTTGGTCAGCCAGAATGCATTTATATCTAATTAGTCACAGATTACTGTCCATGAAGAGGAAATATTTTATTTTGCTGTATTAGACTGAGAATCAGGGCAGCTGTACTTTCACTGTGTCCTCTTCCATCTGCACCACGAAGAAAGCAAGGGAAAGGACCTTGCTTCTGCTCTGATTTTCACAAATCATCTGATCAAATTGCAAGGGACTCGTTGGGACAGGACAGTAACTCACCCATCATTTGCTGATGGGCTGAACAAGATCTGGCAGAGGCTGTTTTGCATTTGTAGCACTTTCCACCTGAAGGCCTCAAAACGTTTTGCAAGCATGACATGCTACAGGGTCTCACGCTAATGTTAACTGCTGTCATAAGAAATTCTCACAGGCCGGATCTGGCTCAATAGCCAGCTGAGGTGGGGGAGGGGCACGCCACCGCGGGGTGCAGGGGAGTCTGCTGAGCCTGTGCCCACCAGCCGGTGCTCTCACCACAGACACCAAGTGTGAGCCTTGGGCAGACTGAAACCCACTTCTCCCCATGCCAGGAGGAGTCCCCACGGCTCTTGTGTCTGGAGAGGTGCTATAAGGGCTGAGTGACAGAGAAGGGCAGAGAGAGACTAGAGGCAAACAGGGAAGTCCTGTCCTTGGGATGAGGGAGGGCAAGGAAAAACGTGGGTTGGGCCTCCGGGATTGGTTAGAGTGACAAAAAGCTGGCACGGTCATCTTAAAGGATTGTTGTCAATGTCTGTGACTTCTCTCCCTATGTGATTCCTCCTGGTCCTACCTCTGGACCTAGGAAGTCACTCCAGGGAGGAAAGGATGCAAAAACTGTGGCACAAGCTTGTTTGTGTAAAATTGCATTAGCCCTCCAGGTCTGTTAGTGGTTTGACTAAGCAGAGTAGAGAAAAGGATTTTCATATGCCATTTCGGACTGAGTGGCACTCAAGCTGGGAATCTTTGGGAGAGGTCTAAGTGGGGCTTCCTGTCACCCTTCATGCCTATCACTCCACGGGCTGTTCAGGAAGCCTGTCCTAGGCTTCCATGCTTCTGGTCCTCTCATTCCAAAGCCCCGTATCTCCTTCAAAGCTTGATTTCATCGATTCACTCCTCCAAGATAATTTAGTGGAAGTCTAATGTGTCAGGCAATGTGTTAGACACAATGTGAAGACATTTTCCCTTGCTCTGACTTCTGAATTTCCCCTATTTTCTGTAATGTGCCTGCAGAATTTTTTGGATAGTAGAATTCACTATAGAATTATAACTGAAAATGGAAGTATGTAAGCTGATCATTTATTAGATAAATAAACAAATTATTATTACTTTCTAAAAAAAGATTTCTCGAAACTCTTACTTTAAAACCTTGACTTTGCTATCTCCTTCGCCAAGAAACTACAAGGCTATTGGACTCCAGCTCCTCACTGTTTACAAGTGTCTTTCCTCCAACCCAGAAAATCAAATGCATTGGGTTTATAATGGGGGAAAAAATTAAGAAAACTCTTAAAAGCAAAGACACAGTCATGCATTCTGTCCTCAAGATGCTTACAATATAGTCAGGTAAGAGAGAAAAGACATCCAAAAATAGAAATTTTATAATATAAAATATACAAAATATTATATTAGATATAAGACAGGATTGAGAGGGATAAATGTTTTCAAAGATGTCTTCATAAGCCTAAGGGTTGCCAGTAAAAGGTGTTTGCTCCAGCTGAAGGTTGGAGAAGCTTGATGGCAAAGAGGCACAGGAGCTATGCCTGAAAGCCAACAGGGTCCAGAGCTGCAGACAAGGGCAATATTGGGCAACCAAGGAACGGGTTGACATGAGCAGTAGAAGAGAGGGCAGAAGAGGCTTATAAGATGGATCACATGGGCTTGGTTAGCATGAGGCCTGGGAGGCATGAAGAGATGGAGGTGAGGCTGAAAGAGCTGGGTGTGGAGAGGTCACGGAGGGTGCTGGGGACCAGACTGAGGGATTTGATTCCATCATCAGAGGTACTGAGATGATGGGGGCTCTCCCCAAGTCAAATTAGTCCAGCAGCAGAGGTTATGGGGCAGGTGGGGAGAGATGGACATTTGTGGGACTGAATTCAAATGAGATAAGAAGAATACCTGACCCAGGGGAGTAGTTGTGGGGACGGGGAGAAGGGGCAGGCGCAGAGGGCATTTCAGACACAGAATCAGCAGATTCCCAAGAAATAAGGAATTTTCTGTTAACCTGTGCCCTCCGATTGGATGGGGCCAGCAAGAGGAGGCCAAGGTGGTTTGTAGTGGCAGTAGAACACAGGAAAGGAAAATTACAGCACGATGCAGAGGCTGGAGAGGAACATTACAGGATATTCTTCCATGATAACTTCAGTTCAGAGGAACGGCAGGAGATGCCAGCATAATGAAAACTAAACATAGGATTTCCAAATAAGCCAAAAAGATAACCTATAAGACTTCTCTTTCTTTTTCTTGTCTGCCCCTTCCTTTTTTTTAAGTCAGTAGTCATTAAATATCCATAAAGCAGTTACATGATGTAGGAAATCAAAGAAACAAAATTTAACACCTAATCACCATTCTCAAATATTCTCAATATATTTGCAGAGATAGAATGGCATCCACATATCAACATAGCATCACACACTGTAGTTCATGATAAAGGCTACATTGACAAAGATGCTGAAACTTGAAGCAAACTTGAAACACTGTGTAAATTAGGAGAAACTAAGTGTGTGTGTGTTGGGGAGGAGAAGCCAGGTATCAGAATGCAGTGCTACTATGTGTCATATATTTGACTTTTGTTATTGTGCCCATTTTAAAGATAAGGAAATGAAGCCCAGAGAATTTAATTGACTTCTTCAAAGTCACACAGCCAGTAAGTGGCATAGCCAGGAGATCCTGATCCAAAGGCCCTTGGTAGCACATCACCCTCTAGTGAGGCACAGGCTGGAAGGCACCTAGATGAAAACTTGATGTGCAAAGATAAGGAAAATATGGGCGATCAAACTTCCAAACCATTGAAATTCTAAAGGCTTGGTATGCACCTCCCTGCTTACTCTGCTTTTCAGGGGGTTTAACAGAGGTTTCTGAGAGACTTCTGCTGCTGCCAAGAATCTACACATTTCCACAAGATTTGGGACAGGGTAGGACAAGATAGAAATACATGAGTAGACAGAATACAGATGAATTGCTTTCTGGAGTGTGTCTGAGAGTCAAGCAGGTTTATTCCTTGTGTTGTTTGATATGCCTGCCTCTTGGGGTTTATAGGGTTAAGAGACAGCAACCTTTTATAATAACAGCAGATCTTGATTAATCTGGCAAATGCTATAAATCAAGGGGCCGTGTGAAATTGGACACTAAATGTATTGGACGTTATTATAAAAAGAGAAATTGGATAATTTCTACTCATTTCTATCTGAAAATGAAAAACCACCAGGGTAATGAATCTCCTTGATCTGCTGAAATATCTATCAGTTATAAAGTACTTTTCCATCAAAGAGATAAGCACAGTCAAAACACACAATAAAAATTATTCATCACAGTATTTTTTAATAAAAATAAATAAATCTCCATGATACTTATGCTTTATAACCCCCCACACACAAAAAGACCAAGTGACTATCTCTTTAAAAAAAAAAAAAAGGCACAAAGTCCAAAAAAAAAAAAGAAGCTATATTGCCCTTACACATTTGAGTAAAGGGAGGAAACCTTTGCAGCCTTTACTGGAACTGTCCAACCTTCCAAAAACTCAACAGCAAACTTATCAAAACTGAATCCTATGATCAAGTCCAATTAGATTTGCATGAAAAGGAATACTGGCCTAAGGGTTTTATTTAAATTCTCCCCTTCATTGTTAAGTTCAAAGAAAGTTACCATGGCTGTAACTTCATACCCAAGGGAGCTGGTTGATGCCGTTGGTCCAATAACATCATGTCTTGGATTCTGATTTTTTTTCAGCCATAGCCAAAAAGGTGAGAGTGCCTTCTGTTGGAATAAAATGTGGGCATGATCAGCTGGCTGGCCTGCATTCTCAGGGAGAAAAAGCCCTTCAAATTCCGACCCTGGTCAGCCTGCTCATTGTAGTAACAGCTTTCTGTGTAAAGTTCTTCAAACCCTGGACCCAATCTATTTCCCTTTCTGTATGAATTATGGATGGGACTGTAATGAAGTAGCCCTGCAGAAATTAATATTTCAGTTCTTATTCTTCCTTTATGTAATAAATCTACCCTCTGCCTATTAGTGAGACTTGTCCAAGTCGGGTAACAGGGATGGTCAGCAATCACTTAGCTGTAGATTCTCCACGGGCCAGGATCATATCTCGTTCCCACCACATCCCCAGGACTCAGAGGGTTTGGCACATAGTAGGTCCTCAGTGCCATAGTGATCTTACATGAATCAATTTATTCATATGCTCAACAAATATTTATATACAAAGCACTATTCTGGGCACTTAAAAGAAATCAGCTAACAACAGCAACAACAACAAAAAGAAAAATCCCTTCCCTCAGGGAGCTTTCATTATGGCAAGAGGAAATAAACCATAAGCAATATGCATGACAAATATGTAAATTTTATAGTATATTAGTAGTGAATGAGAGATAATAGAAGAAAATAGAACAGAGTAAGGGAGAGTGGAGGGCTGAATGTAGGGGATGGGTTTGGGTGGCAATGTGAATTAGGGTGGTCCAAGTAAACCTGATGAGAAGGTCTCTTTTGAGCAAAGACTTGAAAGAAGGCAAGGAGGAGGAGCATTTTAGCAGAGGGACCTGCTTATGCAGACTTGTAGGTGAGAGTGCCTGACACTCTCGGGGAACGTCAATGGACCAGTGGGGGCGAAGGGTTAGAGAGGAGGAGAACAGTAGGAGGTGAGGTTGGAGAGGGGCAGGAAGGTCACACGGGGCCTTATAGCCCATTGCAAAGACTTTGCCTTTTACTTTGGAAAAATGAGGCTTCGCTGGAGGATTTTGCAAAGAACAGGGATGTGATCTGACTGGTGTTTTAAAGAGACCTCTTATCTGCTGTCCTGAGAATACACTGTAGGGAGGCAAAGGTGGAGGCTGGGAGTCAAGTTAGGAGGCAACTGGAAGCATCTGAGCAAATCAACAGATAAGAGGTGGTTTTCTGTGTTGTGGTGCTGGTACGACAAGGCTTGAGCGTGGAGCAGGGTGTGCAACCAGGTCAGGGGAGGACTTCTCAGGGGAGGACTGTGATGTTCCATTTGGGGAAAGGGATTTAGAGACTGGCAGGAGGTGAGATGGGAAAGGTTTTGTGGCATCAGATTGCCTTGAATCCCAGGATTGTTTCTTGTTATGAAACCATGAAAATACCCAACTATGTAACTTACACAAATAGGGTTGTATTGGCCTCACTCTTAAGAAATCTGAGGATCAGTCCAGAGCTTGTACAGAAAATTGGTGATGACAATAGTGACTCAGGCTCTTTCTGCCATCCTTGTCATGTTAGTTTGTCATGATCATAAAAGGCTGCCACAGATCCATGTTCTCAGAAGGAGAAAGGAGTAGGGAGAGCATGTGTAACACATGAATCTGTCACCTCCTTTATTTAACCTGGAAAGAAGATCTCCTAGAAGCTCCATCCAACAGCTTCTGCTTACACATTTTTGGCCCAGTGGGGTCACATGAGCATCCCTACCTGGAAGGTGGCTGGACAGAAGGGCTGGTGGACCAAGTGTTGCCACGACTAACAGTGCTGCCACAAGCTCTTAATGCAGCTGATCTAAGTGAGAGGATGTTTTCCCAGAAGGCCACAAGCAGCTGCATGGCCTCCCCACCTCTTCAGAGGTTAGGGTTCAGAGGAAGGAGAGTTGCCTGGGAGCACCCACTCCCCACCTAGGCTGTCATTGCCCTGCCCCCTCCACGGGGCCCCAGATGGGCCAGCCGGGGCTTCCGGATCCCGCCTTTCCTGCATGTCTGTAAGCATCACTGACTCAGCTGTGGGTTGGGCCCCTGGGCTGCCTTTGGGACCTGTCTCTCTGTGGAGAAGAGGGTTGGATGAATGGACATAACACTCAGAATTTCTCAAAGACTGCAGGGCTTATTTTTCTTTTGTCAGAGAAGTTTTCTGTCCTGTCAGCCTAAGTGATGGAGCAGGAAGGCACCTGTGTGAGGGACCCGGGGCTGTGCAGGACTGAGTCATGTTGTGAGTCTGCAGAACTTGATTTCAGTGGCTGCCACCAGGCTCTTCCCCACCCCAGGTGCCTGCTGCTCATCTCTCTTCACCCTCTTTCCAAATCTTTTCTCCTAGAGGCTCTGACAAAGTCACTAAGCCTGAAGTGTAAATGACTCATAAGACTGAAATGTCCCCTCCCCTAGGTGTGTCCTCATTTTAATAGCTGCCAAGCCCCCCTGGCTTAGGCCTAAATGTGGCATGAATAGGGCATCAGAGCATCTGGGTTCTATTTCTAGCTCTGCCACTCTGCCCAGTGAATCAGTATCTCTCATGGGCTTCAGCTGCCTCATCTGTAAAATAACAGATTTAGAGGAGATGCCCTCTACGGCCAGAAAAGCCAATTAATGAACACAGGGCATCGTGACTCTGGCCTTGGCTTCGTCCTACACCCTCTCTGACTACCAGGACCCCACATACTCTGCCTCTCCCTCTGCAGGGGTGATCTCCAGACAGGTGTGCACCCCCTTCCTCCCAGATTTCTGCCCGATTCCCTCTAAAAGTGAGTATCTGGGTGTGAACAGTCATGGAGAGGAGCTGCCTCTTGTTGTCGTCTGATAGACCATCAATTTGTCAAGAGCAGGGCCATGTCTGTGTCACTGTGGTACCTCTGGCATCCAGCACAGTGCTGGCACACAACAGGCACCCCATAAATGTTTATAAAGATGAACTGTACTAACCATGGCTAGAAGGGCAGCAAGGAGAGGCCTCTTTCTCCACTCCTCTTCTTGCAAACAGACTCAGTGGGGCTCTGCCTTTACCTGCCTTCTCCTCTCCTCTCTTCCTAATGCAAGGCAACGCCTGCTTTACACACGGTCTTGCTAGGGAGTCCCAAGTTGGCACCTCACCCCAAATATCATCCAAACATCCTCACAGCCTACCTAGCTGCCTGAGACACCACAGGAGTCAGTTCCCTAGTTTAAAGGTATTACTGCTTTGAATGTCTGATTAATAATAACAATAAATCCCTGTAGCACCTTTTCAAGTCTTCCAAGCGTTCTCATTTATTCCTACTCTCTTGGGAGAGGTAGTGTCTTAAGCCGATACCAAGCTGTGACTTCTAAGAGATGAGCTGACATCCAGCTAAGAGACCCTAGAGGGAAGGAGCCTTAGGAGACAGGCCTGAGAGAAACATCAGCATTAAGTGCCAGTAGCCGGGCAGGGAACAAGGGTAAAAGATGAAATATCAGAAGCCAAGACACATTTCACCAACATCGCACCAGTGCCTGGTGCCAGTGAAGCACGAAGCCCTGGGCTCGGGTACAGTAACTATGTCAGGCCCTAAATTCTCTGAAACCACCATTTTCTACCCACCTCTGACCTCACCCCATCCCCTTTATCATGGACATCACTTGTCCTTGTTCAACTACTTGACTTTGTATTGTAAGTTGCCTCAACTCCCATTTTGTAAAAAGATAGGGTACAGATAAGAAGTACCTGACTTGATAATTATTAGAGACCATTTACTCCACACAGGATGCCCTGATGCAAGAATTGTTTAAAATACCTAAAAAGTAGCCTAAATTTCTAAATAATAATAATGATAATAATAATAATAATAATAATAATAATTGCTATTTCATAAACAGGGGATTATAGTAGCAACTACCTCAGAGGGTCGTTGTGAGGGTTATATGAGTGAAATTGTGGACGGCATATCCAATCCTTAAAACAGTGCTTGGCATATAAGCACCCAGTGTTAGCCCTTCTAATTATGAACAGTCTTCTACCATTCCACTTAATTTCCATTTCTAGTGCCATTTTCCAACATGGCATTGCTTATTATCTAAATTATTATCTTCCTTCAAATAGGTTGTCCACGTAAGAGTAATCATAAAATTTCTAGTTGACCTTGACCTTGATGGGTAGCTTCTTATTTGTTCTACGTGTGTATGTGTGTTTGGAAAATATTAAGAATATAAGTCTACGTTGAGAGACAAGAATTTATTTAGAAATGATGAAGAGAGAAAAGGTTGGGGGAGGAGCAAGAAAATTGCTGCTATGATTCCCCGAAATGAAGAATCAGTGAACCCCGAGCTGGATGTTTTAAGAAAGGAAACTGATAGGTTTCCACAAGATGCTTCTTATAAACTCAGATCAGCTTGAAAATTTCCAGTGGCTTAATTGTGAGGGGCCAAAATGGTTCCACACTAGTGACTGAATATAAAAGGGTTGATTAAAATACTTCTTTAGGAGTTCATATCCTTGAAAGTAAAGTCTCAGCTATGACCTGAGCCAGTAATAGCCAGTAAACAGCTAATTACATTATAACGTGTGTTTTTTAATTGTTAATTATAATAAAAGAAGCAACAATAATTTGCCAGTCTGTACATCTGTGAAGTTTAAATGGGAAAATTGCCTCTTGTCTCAGCAAGGATGTAATTGATTCTTGGGCACTTAACGATATAATACCAGTTGCTGCCTGTTCTTCTTTCTTCCTTCAAAGAGCTGACACCATTATGTCACTGATATAAATGGAATCTCGAAGGTACATCAAAAATTCTCTGCCTTTTGAGAGGAAAAAAAAAAAATCCAGTGTGGCTCTTTGATTTGAAACAGGGGTATATTCCAACTGGGCATCCCGGGGTCAATGTTCAGCCCAGTTGAAGGTTTTCACTCTTTTCTGTAGGATAGGGCGGAGCCCATTTGCTTATGTTAGCAATGGTCATTGTGAACTTCTGAAATGTTTTAAAGTAACATTTTAAAAGACTGCCAAATGAGAGAGCAAAGAGGCTTTGTCAGAGCCCATCTGCTCTCATGTCAAGCAAAGCTAACTGAAAAAGAACTCAGCGTTTTTAAAACTGAATTTCATTAGTAGAGATGGACCCCCAAAATATGTATTGAAAGATAACTAGAAAAATATTAGCCTTACTCCCCACCCTCAGACTCATCATATTGCATTTTTCCAGCTCGATATTAAGTATCCAAAGGGCAGAAAAGGAATAATTTCAAAGAATCAACATCAAACTGCTATCTGCATTTCCTTTCCAATCAGAACATTGTTTTAATGTCAGTGTTTTAATTTCCATTTTTAATTGAATTAGCCACTCTTGGTAGTGGATACACTTTAATCCTTTAAAATAGACCTTGCATGTATATTTTTAAATCGGGTAAGAAACATCTTGTCAATGTGATAATCACTTTTTCTTCATACTAATGCTTACATTATTCCTAACACAATATTTTGACCTGATAGGATGATTATATATAGTTTAAAAAAATCTAATCCCCTTTGGGCCCCGCATCAAAAAGTGTATATCCAAAGATGATAAACATATCAGTGTTATTTTAAACTTTCTCAGTCTATGAAATCTACAGCCATCTGCCTGAATAATAGGATTGACCATATAGCAAATGTTTGCTAGCTAATCCTATTTCTAGCTGTACAAGACAGACGGGGTGCACCAGATCTCTCCCCCTGGCATATGCCCTGAGGGGAAATGGATCACAGAGAATCATGTCACTGCTTACTGTGTAGTAAAAACAACCAGTGACATTAAGCACTGATTATAGATCTCACGATATTAAGTACTTTATGGTTGCCAATCACAAATCCACAAGGAACCTATGTTGGTGCTTTTATTATCCCCATTTTACAGACCAAGAAAATAAGTCCTAGATAACTTAGCCCCAGATTCCCACAGCTAGTAAGTGGCAAAGCCGGAATTCAAATCCAGAGCCTAAATAGTGTTTTTAACCACTTTACTAGAACCCCTGCCTGCACCATCTGTGTTTCTTTTTTTATTGTCTCTGTTTTGAGATTTTTATTGCTGGGGGAGAAAACTTTTTATCTTGAAAAAAATCCAATTTAAAAATAGTTGCAAATACAACACAAAGACCTTTTTTTCCTGAACCATTTAAGAGTGAGTCATTCACCTGATACATCTTTACTTTGAAATACATTAGCATGTAATTCCAGTAAACCAGATATTCTGCTACACAACCACAGCACAAACACCAGGATCAGGAATTTTACATTTAAAACATTGCTTCCATCCATTCCTCATACCCCATTCACATTTTACCTGTTCATCCACTAATGGCTGTTAAAGCAAAAGACTAATTCAAAGTCATGTGTTGCATTTATTTGTCAGATTTCATTGGTCTCATTTAATCTGGAACAGTTATCTCAATCTTTTAACCTTTATGACCTTGATACCTCTGAAGATTACTGGCCACATCTTTTGTAGAGATCTTTCCTTTGGGAATATCTGCTATTTCCTCTCAACTAGATTCAGTTTTTGCATCTTTAGCAGGGATATCACAGAAATGATGCTGAAGTCTCTTCATTGTGTGCAATCAGGAGACACAGAATTTGGACTTGTCACATTGCTCATAATCTTCACTCTGATCATTTAATTAAGATGATGTCAACCTGGTTTCTCCACTGTAAAGTTATTCTTTTTACCCCCCATAATTAATAAGTACTTTGTGGGGTGGTATTTTGAAGCTATGTAAATATTCCAGTTCTTATCAACTTTCAAGAAATTCATTTATTTGCTAATATCAGCATAGGTTTTCTATTTATTCAATGGATTATAATGTATTACTACTGTGATTTATTTTGATGTTCCAATTGTCTTCACTTTGCCTATTGGGAGCCCCTTCAACCTGTCTGCTTTGTCTTTTTGAATTTTCCCAGCATTTTTGGAGCACTGCCTTGCTGATTGGCACAATAACATCTTCCAGGCTTATCTTGTACCTTCCCTGTTCCAGCTCTGGCACCAACCATTTCTCCAAAGACTCCTGGCTTCTTCAGAATGGTATTTGGAAATCAAGATGTGTTGCTAGGTGTGCTCATTGCTGCTGCAAAGCTGGCCCTCTAGGTGGAAAGAATTAGGAGCTGAGTGTGTGTGTGAAGAGAGATTAACGTTTAGGTTCATTTCTATATCTGCATGTGGAAACATACACCTTTATATATGAGTTCACACCAGTACCTTCAATTCTAGTCTAACACCATTCTAGTTTTACCCTGTCTTTTCAAAGAATCTTTTTAAAATTTTATTATTATTATTTAAGCTTTTGGGGGAGGGAGGTAATTAGGTTTACTCATTTTTTTTTAATGGAAGTACTGGGGATTGAACCCAGGACCTCATGCATGCTGAACACATACTCCACCACTGAGCTATACCTTCCCCCTATTTTTCCCTTCCATATTTGTTACTCCCTTCCCTGAGAGTGAGAAACCTAACAGCCTGTGCTCTTAACCATTCTACTATATTGTCTGCCCCACTGGGGCTCAAGGGAGAGGAAGAAAACTAGACTGAAAATTAGGATTGAGTCTTGGACCTTCTCTTCAATAGCTGTATGATCCTAAACAAATCACTTAACTCCTCTGATTTGCCATTCTTCATCTGTAAAATAACTATGACCATAATACCTGTTTCAGGAAGCCACAAAGGATGGAGGTCAGAGCAAAGGGCCTGGGGCCAAACTATCTCTGATACTCACTGGCTGTGTCAACTTGAAAAAGTGACTCATATTCTCTGAGGCTTGTTTCTTCATCTAAATGTAAATAATGCTACCACCAAGCTCCCAAGTGGTTGTAATATTTAACTATATGCAAAACTGCTTGGCATAGGACCTGGTAGATAGAAACAATTAATAAACAATTATTCCCTCACCTTTCTCTTCACCACAATGTTAAGTAATAAAAATTAATGATGATAATAATAATAATAATACAACTATGATTATACCTATATAAAGAGTAAAAGAAAATCCAACACAAGTTAAAATGATCATATAATTTCTTAAGTATGGTTCACTGAGATGACCTTGTATAAATAACAATTGAGTGTAGTAAGTGGCGTTTTCACCCTCTCTGAATATTCCCAAGTTGCAACAGAACAAGGAGGAAGAGATGACTGCTCCAGCAATAAAGGATGTATTTAAGAAAATTTTTACCATAGCCGTTTAACTCTGTGTAATAATAGATAATCATTGCCTGGGTTGATTGACTGTATCTTATACCAAGAACTTTACAAACTTATTGCTAATCTTTACAACATCCCTGCAAGGAAGGCACATTTCATAGATGAGAAAACTGTAGTTTGGAAAACAAATGTCTTCCCTAAGTCTGCATAGCCAAGAAATGACTGGGACCAGATTGGATCCAGCGTGCAAGGGGCCCCAGACCTACCTTCTGTTCAGCCCACTGTCATATTACTTGTCATGAGAAACATGCCTGGGACGTGAGCCTATCCAGTTGATTTGTGGAACTCTGACCATGCTCCATTTGGTCAAAGTGACAAATTAAAATTGCCAACAGTGAGCTCAGAACATCACCTCAAGTTCTCAGCACTCCCCATTCCCCACGTTTGGGAAATTCAAGGGCACAATGACTAGAGTTCTTGGCATCTTATTGCCAGAGTATTTCTCTAACACAACCAGAAGTGTTGGTATCTGCTCAGGGACTAAAAAGGCTCCCACTGAGAATGAAATAAATTCAGCATCATCGACCTGTTCTTTTTCTTTCCGTAGCTTGTTTTTCATAAGGTCTTGTGTCTCTGCAGGTTTACCTGTGTCCTTTGTTGTACTTCTCCTGCGCATTTGATCCCCAGCTAGACTGAGTTCAGGGGATGCAAGGAGAGTGTATACAGCATGGAATCCAAGCAAGGCTGCCTGGGTTGAATCCTGGCTCTGATACTTACTAATGCTGTGTGACCTCATGCAAGTTACTAAAGCTCCCTGTGCCCTACCTGTAAACTGCGGTTGTTGTGAAAAATGAGTGAGTTCATATACGTAAGGTGCTTAGAACAGTGCCTGGCACATAGGAAGGGCTATGTAAGTATGAGTCCCGTTGTCATCTTGTGCCCTTGTTGCTTTGGCAGAGATTGAAACCCTGATAGGGTAATAAAAAGAAAATACAGTACCTAAAGCCACATAAACTAAGAAAATGAGTTCTTTGTCCAAAGCATTCCACAAATTAAATTACCATAAACTGGTAATTTACACATGTAGTCTCCGGGGAAAGGGACAAGGAAATGAAAATGAAGTTGCACCAGGTGAGAAGACTCTAATATATTTCCCTTCATCATTAACATCATGTGTTCTGAAGAACAACTGGCACACTCGCTGTGCACAGTGGACACGCACCCCTGCAAATGAGGACAATCGATCAGAAAGCAGCTCCCCGCCTTCTCCCTCCAGCACCTCGGGCCGCTGGATGTTGGAAGAAATGCACACAATCAAGCCTCTGTTTTCACTTTAAATTCATGATCTCAAGATTCAAATTGGCACTCAGTATTGCTCAGCAAGCTCGCTAGGTTTCTCTAGAAAATTCATTTTCCCCCTCTCTTAGGCATCTAATTCATTCCTTCTCCATCCCTTGCAAGCCTCCCACAGCCCCTCCTCCACACTCCCCATCAGCTGATGACCTTGCTTCATGCTTTACTGAGGAAACATAAACCAGCAGGCTCACACCCCCTCACCCTCCACTACCAAACCCACCACTGCAACTTCACTTGCTCCTGTCTTCTCCTCCCGACACAGTCAAGAGCATTTCCTCTAGAAGCAGGTGCCTAGGCCCGAGCTGCCCGTGCTTCTGCTCCAAGAACTGCCGTGGATCCCTGCTAATGAACTCAAGGGAGAGGAGCAGCACAGGTAATAAGAGCCAAAGCTGAGTATTTACCACATGCCAAGATTTTTTACATATATTGACTCTCTTGATTCTCCACAATAAGCCTACAAGGTGGATGGTATTATTATCCCCACATTACAGATGAGAAAACAAAGGCACAGAGAGGTTAAGCAACCTGCCCTAGGTCACAACACCAGTAAGCGATGAACCCAGGCATCTGGCTCCAGAGACTGAGTTCTTAAACCGGTACAGCCTCACCATGATGTGTGGGTAGCAGTTGTGGGAAGAAGACGTAATAAATCATGAATTCTTATGTCAACCTTTTGGTGCTCAGAGCAGACCCTCCTGTTGGGTCTGCTTCCTTCTTGAGGTACTGAGTAGGAATTAACCAGATAGAATGCTATGGGGACCACAAGAAATGCATGTAATGAAATTGCTTGCCCTGGAGGGTAAGACTGCAGAACCCTGATGCTCCTTCCTCTGAGGGTCTCCCCTTGTCCCAGCCTCTGTGACCGTCACATAAAGCAAAGATGTGCTTTCCCCAAAGTTAGAGTCCCTCTGGGCCTTGGAGGCTACCCTTGCACAGGTTGATGAGAGTCCTTGAGGAGTGTCTCATTCCGCTCAGTCTACCATAACAAAATACCCAGAAACTGAGTTGCCTAAACAATAGAAATGTATTTCTCACAGTTCTGGAGACTGAGAAGTTCAAGATCAAGGTCCCAGCAGATTCAGTTCCTAGTGAGGACCCTCTCCCTACCTTGCAGATGAGCATTTTCTATGTCCTCACGGGGCCTTTCTTCATAGTGTGCAGTGGGAGACAGATCTTTCTCTCTTCCTCTTCTTTTGGTTGACAGCTGCTAAGTTGTTTACCATAATATTTATGTGTTCCAAACTACGTATCCGAATTATCAAATAATATAGGACTTCTTAAATTATAATAAATCCACAAAACAGACCACTCTGCTGTGATTAAAAATAAGATGATTGATTAGAAATATTAAAAACAAAGTATTCATGATTATATCTTTCAGTGAAAAAATTCAGTTTCTAAGACAGTATGTGCCATCTATTCAATTTGAAGGATAGATGTATTTGGAAGATATTCACAAAAATATGAATAGAGGTCAAGATCTCCATGTTCCATGACTCGTGTTGTTTTCTGTGTGAAAGGCAGCCCCAGAGCTGTGCAATGCAGGAGTCCTAAGTGGTTCTTTCTGGGTTGTAGGGTCACAGATGCGTTCTGTGCATCCTGTATTGCTTATTTTATTCCCCCCTTTTTTTTTTCAGAACACATTGTCACTGAATCAGGTCTGTTTTGTCTAACAGGCAGCAAGCCTAAACCCTGAGATTCAGAGCGTTCGCAGTAAAGAGAGTGTTTATTCACAAGGCACCAAACAGCTTTTCCTCTTTCTATAATGCCACTAATCCTGTGGGATTAGGACCTCACCCTTACATCCTTATTTAACCTTAATCACCTCCTGAAAGCTTTATCTCCAAATACATTGGGAGTTGGGGATTCAACATATGAGTTTTAGGGGACACAGTTCATTGCATAACAAGGAGTATTTCAGAGCCTTCTGCCACAGGTTCTACTGCCCTGGGAGCAGTGAAACAGGGTGGCCCAGCTTGGAAAGAGCCTCCTAACCCAGTAGAAGACTTGCTTCTTCTATCTAAGGCACCCTCTCCCCTGAGCTCTGAAGTCTACCCTTGCTCATGTCTCAGATCTTCCATCCCTCAGCTCCCCTCTCCTTTCCTATACCATCAATGTCTCCCTTTAGAGTGGAGGGCTAGTATCAGCATCTCAAAATGTTCTCCTCTACCCCTTCCACTAAAATAACTGTCTCTTCTTTACCCTTTCCCCTTCCTCCTACAGCAGTGCTATAAGAATCAGGAAAAAAACCCAAGCAAGATGGCATTTAGACTCTTTTCAATCTAGCTTTTATGAAGAAATGGCTTGATCATTAAGCTGTTGTGGGTATCTGATTTTTTAATTTATAAAATATATATTTAAATTATATATAGTAAATGTGTACATACACACATATATACACTATCAACACATATACATACACATGCAGATATATATATACACAAATATATACACATACACACATATGTATAGATTTACACACACACTCCCACACAAAAATATACTGACATACACACAGACATGTATACAGATATACACACATACATAAAGGCATGTAAAACTGGGCCCACATAAGCACATACACACATACACATTAAACACATGTACATATACAAACACACACATCTATACACATATAGTCTTGGAGGAGGTGTGAAGAGGAAAGGAAGATTTGGAATGCAATTATATAATCAAATGGTGTGAAGGCCAAAAGGAAGGAAATGAACAGACTGAGTTTCTATCTTTCCACTGAATACTGACTGTTCTACTTTCAGCACATTTTTCAAGAGCCTGCTCTGTGTCTGGCCTGGGGTAAGGCACTGGACCTTGCCTTTAAATGGTCCATTTAGAGCGACAGCATGCTTAATGGGATTCTTAAAGGGGGCAGTAGGCTCCTTTCCAGGAATTGCTGCTGCTAATAGATCTTTACAATAAACACACACACATGCACACACTCACTCAGCTGATGATACAGGTCTCTGCAGTTGAGTACCTTCAACATGGCTTTCAGAGCAAGAGCAAGAAAATGACACCATGAGAACAGCTACTTCAAGACTAGTCCAGCTTAGGCTATTGCTTATCCAATAGCATTATCTTTGCTCATTCTCAAGTTGCACAGAGGTCTGGTGACAGGTGAAGAATTCTCTAGAAAGTAGTGGCTCATCCTTCCCTCCACAGCCTCCCCTCCTCCCACACAACAACTCTGCACAGTAGGTCCCACTCCCCTGCCCTGGGCCCAGCTTCTCTCTACTAGGTGAGAGTCTGTAATCAGGTGTGAGCAGAGTGAGTCTTGCTTCATTACAATGAGTTGCCTTTGAAAAGGCCCCTCCCAGCTCTTCTTTTGCATTCTGTAGGACTGCACCATGCTGGACCAATCTTTCTACTTCTTAACATGATGCATCTTGTCAAACTTCTTGAAATGTCAGTGGTATTTCCTCCTCAGAGCTTATCTTTTTAATGACTCACACATAACAGGTCTTCTGAAAAGCACAAACTTCTGGTCTGGGATGGGTGTTGTTTGAGCTGGCCATCTTCTGTTTTACTAACCTGCACACCATCAGGCCACTTAGGAGAGGTTCTGTGGGAAATTCAGTGACCGTGATTGACCCCAAATGCTGTTACTCCACATCTCTGTACAATAACACCTCCACGGAGTTGGAAAAAATAATAGGACATCCTTCCCATGGGATACAGAAGCCTTTTCTGAAGATGAAAGTCTGCAAGCTGATGCTGAGGACATCAGTTCCTCTGTTCAACTCCAGCAGCTCTACATGGCTTCATCTCCCACCTAGAGTAAGAAAAGCTCAGGGTGGGGCCACCAATGTCCAGTTTAATTGTTTTCTATTGTCAATTCAACATTAACAAATATTGGGCATCCATTTTATGGAAGACACTGTGTGAAGAGATAATATAAAACAGACCTGGAACCTCACCTCATATTATTTAGGGTCTGGGGTGGAGAGGGAAAGAGGTACACAGGTCATTTAAGAAAACACTGGTTGTATTAAGTGTTGCCGCTGAGAAACAACTAGGAGCAATAGAGGCACTGAGGACAGAGGAATAGATGCTAACTGAGGCTTCCTGTAAAAGGTCGTGTCTGAATCAGAGAATGAGGAGGATGCCGAAAGTCAGAAACAGGGCAGGTGGTGGAACTTCTAGATAAAGGAAAGTGTTCGCTGACATGGAAGGGAAAATACACTGTATGGATCTGGAGAAAGTGATGAGTCAGGTGTGACAGAAAGCATAGGGTTCAGTGCATCCAACCTATGGAGGGTTCAGCTCGAAGGACCCAGGGTTTGGACATTGTGCTCTAGAAAATGGGGACCCAGTTGAACATATTGGGATTATCACACCTACATTTTAGGAGAATAACTTGGAATCTGAGAAGGTGTCTGCCAGAGAGAAAGTATGGTCCTTGTCCCCTGTTCTTTTCAAGCCCTTCTCTAAAGTCAATAAAAGTGAGATTAGAGCCAGGGCCCAGAGGACACATCAAGGAGAGAGCATGATGGGGACTCTTGCTTCCATGGCAGCCAACAAGACCTGGGGACCAACAGCAGCACGGGAGCCTTAAAGTGAAGACCTTGGATTCTGTGACTCTCTGAAATCCCATCTGGCAGATGTCTGCCTGTCCCCTTAGTGGGGAGCTACATCTATCCTGACTACAGGTGTGGAATTCAAAGAGGTCATCAACTTATACTCACCCTCCTGGACCTACATAGGACTTCCCTGTTGGGCTGAATTGGTCTCTTCTGTTCTCTTGAGAGAAGATTCAATCAGAACCTCAGCAGAAGGTAACAGTTTGCTTGCTTGGTGTCCACAGCCCACAAAAATGGGCACTGTCATGCCTCCTGCCCCCCACTCTGCCATCACTGGTAGAATTCCCCAACAGGCTGATCAAAACAGGTATTGAGGGAGCACACAAAATCAGTAGGTAATGAAAAATTACAACCTACTTAAGCGGACTCCATAGCCAGAGGGAGAAAGACTAGGCTGAGCAAGTAGAGCTGGCGACTTCATTTATAGTAGGACTAATGGAAGAGAGAAAGAGGAGACATTAATAAAAGTAATTAGAATAAGATATAATTAGAGCACAGAAAAGGCTTTCTGGAAACAAGAATGATCTTTCTGAATCTTAAAAGTTCAGTAGACAAACTGAAAAAAAATGAATGTTCACTGCTGAGAATAGAATTTGTGCTTTGAGAGATCAAGTTTAAGAAATATCTCAAGACAGAGAGAACTAGTCCCTAAAGTAGAAAGCACATGGAATAAGAAAAGAGCCTGAGAAGACACACCCAGAGGACCCACCATGTTAACAATGGGAACACCAGAGGACACGAAGGAACAAGTGCATGAAAAGCAATAAGCAAATAAGAGAAGAAAAGATTTCCTACTGAAGAAATACTTGGTCCTTCATATTAAAAGCTCCATTGAGTCCTAGAGAAGATGAATTAAGAGAGGAAAACAACAACAATAAAAAGCTAAGACATACTGTAGTGAAATTTCTACATTTCAAAGATAGAGAGAAAATCTTCTGATAGAAAGAACATGTGACTTACTCATCATCTGAAGTATTAGAATCTAAAGGACACTGAAATAGCATCTATATAGAGAAAGGAGGACCATTAATAAAAACATTAAAATCAAAAATGAAACATTAAAAAAAAAGGACCATTATGATCCTAAAATCTTATCTAGCCTAAGTATCATTCATTTGAAAGGGAAAAGAAGGCAATGTCATTGGCCCCATTCTCTAGTTACAGTTGACCCTTAAACAACATGAGGGTTAGGGCACCAACCCTCAGTACAGTTGAAAATCTCCCTATAACTTATAGTTTGCCCTCCATATTCAAGTTTCCTCCATATACACAATTCTGCATCAGGGATTCCAACAAATGTGGAATGTACAGTACTGTAGTATTTACTACTGAAAAAAATCTGCATAGAAGTGGACCTGCGCAGTTCAAACTACGTTGTTCAAGGGTCTACTGTGTTGTAAATCAAAACAAATGATTACCCAAAACAAGTGTAATTATTTGCAAATTAAGAAGCATTCTTTGACATAATAGACAAATCCTAGCTAAAATTTGATATTATCTAGAGAGTAACAAAAAAGAAAACATTTCATACTAAACAGTGTAAGACACAGCTAAAACTGTATTCAGAGGAAAATATAAAGCTTTGAATACTTTTAGTATGTTTATTAGAAAAATTTAAAGGAAGGTAAAGAAACTGGAAATAAATGAAACTTACCTATTCAACTTAAGAAATTAGAAAAGGAATAATAAAGTGCAAAAAAAAAAAAAAAGACAATTCTGACAGAAATGCCCCAGGATAAGAGTGGAAATAATTCTGAAGCAAATTGATAAAGGCCTGAAATACCAAAGCAGCAGGATCGAAAAGAACAGCTGGATTGAGAAGCTGTTCTGGAAGTGAAATGATCCTGGCATCTGAAAGCAGAAAATTGGAGGTAAAAGGAGTCAACGAGGAGTGATAGTTGGAGATTGGATGATTAGGTGAAGGTGATACTATTAGTAAGACAAAATGGAGAAGGAAGAATAAGCTTGGGAGGGAAGACATGAAGTTCAATTTCAAGTATATACAGTTTGAGGTGCCTGAGATGGGCAAGGCACTTTATGAGGCGCTGTACTCATTACAAATCTGAATATGCCCCTGTTCACCCAGACTCGTGTGTCACCAGTCCAGGTCTGCAGTTGGCATATCAAGGTGACAAACAAACTATATATATATATATATGTTTAATATAGGCTGATCCCAGGAATGTCCAGCAAAGCTCCAGAATGAGAGAGAAAACTCTGTCCTCTCCAGCCCTCTCCTCTGCTACAGTTCAGAGGGAGTGTCCTAGGAGATTGAGAATGGAGGGCGGGGGCAGAGAGAAGCAAGCAAGGTCAGCATTTCCTCAATCCAGCCTCATTATCCAACTCAAACGTCCTACTTAGGGAACAAGTGAGCTTCTCAAGAGACCTGTTCCTAAAGTAATTAAACACAACGTCACAGTTGTAGCTCAATTACTGTTAAATACAGCTCAGTTTATGTTTTCTTTGTCCTTCCCTCCTGCTGCTGCAGCTCAGAACCCCAGCCACACATCACTGAGAACTCTAAATTTTGGGAATCAAAGAAAAGAATCGCTGGTCAAGATCTCTTAATATGCAGATAACTCTTTCAAACAAATCTGGTAACAAACATTCTGGATTCCATCCAAGTCAGTCTTCCTGCATAGCTTCTAGAAAAGCAGCAGGTCAATGATAATAATTGCTTGGGGAAGAAAAAGAGCCAGGTGGTGAAGCATCCTGGAAAGACTCTTCTATTCTGTGCCTCTCCTTAGGCCAGCTTGATTTTCCCTTTGATGCAGAAAGATAGTTTCAGGCAAAGTATATTTGCTTACTTCTTTACCACTGATTTGTGCCATGTTAACTTAGTCTTGGTGAGAAGGTTTAAACTGTGAATGAAGTGGGGACTTTGAATATTGGCAGCTGATTTTGATCAAACTTTCTTTGAGGCTGTGTGACAAAGGACTGAGAGGCTAACCTACCATTCTACTCTTAGAGATACTTACAATGTGGAGACCTCAGGTTGGTCCACCAACCTGAGAATGTCTGTGCAGTGTCCCAGAAAGTGTTCTCCCAAGTTAAAGCCATGGAAGATTGGGTAACTTTTTTTATGCCTACCACTTTTCAGTCAAAAGAAATGACAGGACATCACACTATTTACAGTTGAAGCCTCTAAAGTTTTTCTTTGAGGTAATACCATCAGAGAGCACAGTGGCCTGACCTCACATCCAAATGAACCCAATTCCTACTCAAGGAAAATAAAGGCACAGAAATTGAAAGTAGTTCTGAGAACCACTGACATATCACTAGAGAAAAATGGTATTCCTGAGCCCAGTATTAACTTGCCTCATTTGTAGAAAATTGTCATAATACAACTAGGCAGGCATTCTCTTTTCTCTTTCTTTTCCGCTTGTTTGTAAAGCCATTTTGTAAAGTCAGTCCTCCTTTCTCCTGGCTGATGATGCTTATCAACAGTCCCAAATTAAATGATGGCAAAATGGCCTGATTCTTCATCTTTTTTGAAGTTGTACATCCCTTCAGGTAGTACATATTTGGAGATTCAGGCAGAGTATTCTTTCCCCTCTATGTGCTAAGATTATTTTTGTCATATGGTGCTATGGTTTTGTCTCTTTGCATCAGCTGAAAATGAATTTTTTATACTGTTCCAGAGAAGTGGTCTTTGGAAATAGACTTTTAGATTTGAAAGCATGAAGCATTTCATCTGGCGAATTTCACATGTCTTAGAAGAGGTCCAGGTATCTGAAAGATACTGTTTAAGGAAGTTTCACTTAGAGTCATTTGTTAAAGAATTGACTGTGGTAATCTGGTCATGTCTTTGTACTTTCTTTGATGATATCTTATGTATAAAATAAGGTGCAGTGCTGTTATTCTCATCAGCATCATTCCTGAACAAGCTTTATTAATATGATTAGCTGTGTCATTCCATTATCATTGAGCACCCCCTCTCTGTCCTAAAGCAGGACCTGGGACCTTTGACTTTAGTTCCCTGATACTCAAAATGTGGTCCAAAGGCCAGCAGCATCCACATCACCTGAGAGCTTGTTAGAAATGCAGAATCTGAGGCCCCACACACACCTACTGCTATGGACTGAATTGTGTCACCTTCCCAAATTCATATGTTGAGGCTTTAACTCCCAATGTGACTGTATTTGGAGATAAGGCCTAGTAGGAGGTAATTAAGGTTAAATGAGATTGTAAGGGTGGGGCCCTGGTCCAATAGAATTAGTGTCCTTATAAGAAAAGACACTAGAGAACTCATGCACTTTCTTTCTTGCACACACACAAAGAAGAGGTCATGTGAGCACATAGTGAGAAAGCAGCTATCTGCAACCCAGGAGGAGAGAGCTTCCTAGTAACCAAATCAGCTAGTACTTTGATCTTAGACATTCCAGCCCCCAAAACTGTAGGAAATAAATGTCTGACATTTAAGCCACCCAGTCTATGATATTTTGTAATAGCAGCCCAAGCTATCTAAGACACCTCCTAAAACAGACTTTTCATCTTAACAAGATCCTTAGATGATGAGTAAGCATATTAAACACACACACACACACACAAAATGCCATTCCTCTATTTTTAATGTTTCTTTTGAGCCAAGCCTTTTTTTCCATTAGTCTTAATCTAGTCATGCATCCTCCTCAACAAAGATTATTAATACCAAAAAGGAAATAAGGGAGAATTAAGCATTTATTTATTTATTGAGCACCTGATGTTTCCTAGTAAATACATTGGGTGCCTTATCTTCGTCTCTGAGTGTGATGTTAACTCTGCAGTGTAGGTTCTATCATCTTCTTTTTATAGACAAATAAACTAGTATTCATAGAAAGGATGTTTCTTGTCCATGGTTTCACAGCTGAAAGGAATGGGGCCAAAATTCAAACCTGGATCATCCTGGTTCCAGAACCATTAGGCATTCTAGGACATCCTGTGTCTAAAGTGTAAAGTGTGATACATATGAATGCAGGAGTATTATAGGAGGTACAGTGATTAACTTTAAATTTTTTAAGTTGTACATGTATGTTTAACCCCTATTATAATAGGGAAAATACTCATTATTATTTACTATCTAGAGCCAATGTGCTTTTGTTTTTTATATTTTAAAACATTTTACAAATAATTTTTTTACATTCTTTTTATTGAATGATAGTCATTTTACAATGTTGTGTCAAATTCTAGTGTAGTGCACAATTTTTCAGTTATACATGAACATATGTATATTCATTGTCACATTTTTTTTCCCGCTATGAGTTACCACAAGATCTTGCATATATTTCCCTGTACTATGTACAGTATGATCTTGTTTATCTATTCTGCAATTTAAGATCCCAGTCTGTCCCTTCCCACCCTCCGCCCCTTTGGCAATCACAAGTTTGTATTCTATGTCTATGAATCTGTTTCTGTAAAACATTTTACAAATAATTTTTGCAAGAATAAATGGCTAATGAAAAACACCTTAATTCAAAAATTCAATAAGAACACAAACACAGTTTTTGTTATATATTTTTCCTCTCTCTCTTTCTCTCTTTAGATACATAAAATAGAAAGAGAAACCTGAACTAGGTAACATCCTCTGAATTCAATTAATTGCTTGTCAACTGTCATGCATGCACCAAGAATATATTCCAGATTTCAAATGCATCTCTAAGAGGTTCTAGCTTATAATTACATAAGGATCTTCTTTTTGTACTTTCATCATGAAAATGGAAAACTTCAAGTTTTTTAAATAATTTTGATTAATTATAATTTTGTTGAAGAGGCCATATTTCTAATTTCACATTACAAAATATTTCCATTTTAAATTTACAAATAGCAGTTAGAATAATGTCTATTGAATTGTTTTAATTTTCTTCCACTCATCTTTGTATACATATCTGATTCAGCATTTGTCTACTTACAAGTCATATCAAATAATTTTGGCACAAAAGCATCATAAAGTATGAACAAATCATGCATATGTCCTTTAAGAAACATGGGATAACCCAAGTTCTTGTTATGAAATAGTGCATGATGAAGTTCTTCCTGTTTAGTAACTAAATGGATGAGAATACCACATCTCCTTTGTGCTCTTAGAATTATATTCATCATAATTCATAAACTCATGGATTCTTAAGTTTAAAACAATTCATCTAGGATATTGTTATCTGAAGAATTATGGTCTAAGATTTTCCTAATACAGTTTGACCATCATCCTTAGAGAATAGAGTTTTGCTGTCTCTTTGCATTTGTCTTCTATTTGTCTAATAATTGTAAAATATCTTCTGTTGTAAATTTTATTCTTTTTGTCATTATGGATGAGAAATGAAAAAAATTCTGAATTCTCAGTTGCGTCCAGTGAAAGCTACAAGCAGACTATGACTATAAAAAGAGTACCTCCTGTCTTCTACACCTTTTTGACAGGTGATGCAATATATTAGGCAACATAAGAAAACTGAAGGATGATAACATAATGATGACTCATTTCACTAATGTATCTAAACGATGCCATCAGTATTCTTGTTTTCTTATTAATTCAGTAGTTTTTTAGCATCATTTGGAATAATGAGTGATGAGGACATAATTTCCAGGATGATAAAATAGCAAAATTTTTCAAGATACAGGCAAAATAAGATCACTAAGATTTTATAATATATCTTAGATTTTTAAAGGTATCCAATGGACATATGTGGTAATTACAAGAAAAAAATAGTATTATTTTATTTTTTTAATATGTTAGATTCACCTTTGTCCTTTGAAAGACATAAGAAGGAAGAAGGTAATGAAATACCAACACTCACAAATAGAACTACTCAAAAATAAACTCAAAAACTAAATTTAGATCCAATGAATGCTGATAGCGTAGTAGTGTAAATGGATATTTAAATATATAGCTAGCATATCAAACCATGATTTCATAGATACTGTTGTTTAAGACAAACTAAGCTTGTAAAACATCAATTGAGGAGGACTTCCAAAATGGAAATAGACTTTACATAATTTGTCCAAGCAATCAACTAAACAAACAAATCAAAAAAATAGCAACATTATCATGCCCTGGGAAAGAGAGAGAGCTAATCAGAATTCAGAATTGGTACAATATATATCTATAATGTCCTGTTTTTGACAAAATATTATGAAATGTGGGAAGAAACAGGATATTGTGACCTTTGTACAGGAAAACAACAAGTAAACAATAAAAACTGCATTTGAGGGGTTACAGGGAAAGGAGATAAAGATTTCAAAGCTGCTATAATAAATAAGTTCAAACACCTAACTGAAACCATGTTTAAAAAATTAAAGGAAGATATGATGACTGAGACTCATCAAATAGAGAATATCAATAAGGAGACAGAAATTGTATTAAAATGGAAATTCTGAAGTTGCAGAGTATAATAGATGAAATGGAAAATTCACTACAGGGACTTAACCATAGATTTGAGCTGGAAAAAGAAAGAGGTAGCAAATTTGAAGATAGAGCATTAGAAATTATACAATCTTTAAGAACTAAGAAAAAAATAAAAAGGAAAAATGAATAGATCCTCTAAGATATCATTAAGCACACAAATATGCGTGAGTATACCAGAAGGAGAGGGAAGAAAGGGACAGAAAAGATATTCAAAGAAATAATGGCTGAAAACGTCCCAGATATGATGAAAAACATTAATCTACACATTTAAGTTTAATAAACTCCAAAAAGGAAAAACAAAAAAAAGAACCATATCTAAAGATATCACAGTCAAAATGTTGAAAATCAAAGACAAAGAGAAAATCTTGAAAACAACAGAGAAAAATCATTCATCACATAGAAGAGAATCCCAATGACATTAACAGCTCATTTCTTATTAGAAAAAATAGAGTCCAAATGTTAGTGGATAACATATTTAAAGTGCTTCAAGGAAAAAACTGTTAGCCAAGAACACTATATATATTTTGAAGCAAAGTTAGCTTCAAAAGTGAGGAAAACATAAAGACATTCCAAGATAAATAAAGACTAGGAGAATTTGTAGCCAGCAGACCTGACTTACAAAAAAATACTAAAGAAATTCTTCATGCTGAAAGGAAGTAACACTAGACCATAATTTAATCCATATGAAAAACAAAAAATGCTGGCAGAGGAAATTATGTATTAACTGCAGAAAATAGTATTTCTTCTCCTTTCTTCTCTTAATTTTTTAAAAGACAACACAATAAAACAATATCTATAAAATTGAATTGTGGGGTCTGTAGCATATAGAGATACGTATTTGACAACAATAATACAAGGAACAAAGGAGGGAAGGATACTACATTTATTAACCAAGGAAGTGACTTAAGATGGCAACTCAAGTCCACAGGAGGAAATGAAGAGTACCAGAAAGGGTAAATAAGAAGATTAAAATAAAAACTTTGTAAATATATTTTTCTGTATTCTCCTTAGTTTCTTAAAAAGACATATAAAGATTCATAAATTATAATTTTATATAAGATTAATGTATACTTTATAATAGTCTTAATTTATCAATCTTATCTAATCCTATATTTATAATTTTAATATAAGATTATATAAAGTGGCAATTATAACACTATATTTTTGGGTTTGTAACATACATGGATATGATATATATTGTATTAATAATACAAAAGAGAGGGAATAGAGTGGAACAAATGTTCTATATCTCACTGGAGTTAATTTAATATAAATCTGAAGTAGTCTGATCAGTTAAGATGTACATTGTAATCCCCAGAACAACCACTAAGAAAATACTAAAAATATATATATATTTTAAAAGTTATTAGAGGAATTAAAATGATACATAGATAATATCCGTTTAATAGAAATAAAGTAATAAAGGAAGAACAGAGGAATAAAAAATACATGAAACATATTGAAAGCAATAGCAAAATGACAGAGGTAAACCTGATTATATCAATAATAACATTAAGTGAATGAACTAAACAATTGAATCAAAAGGCAGAGATTATTGGTCTAGATTAAAAAATAAAAACAAGATCCAACTAGATTCAAAGATACAAACAGGCTCAAAGGCAAAAGATGGAAAAAGATATACCATGGAAATAGCACCTGTAAGAGAACTGAAGCAGTATACTAACAGCAGACAAAATGGACTACCACACACACGCGTGCGTGCACACACATGCACTTTGATAGAGACTCCTTTATAATGATAAAAAACGGTCAATTCATTAGGAAACTATAACAATTATAAACATACATTCTTAACAAGGCCCCAAAATACATAGAGCAAAATTGACAGAATGGAAGGAAAAGAAGTTAATTTAAAGGAAAATATTAAAGAAATAATGGTACGGGTGGCTTTCAGTGATGTAAAAAAAAATCACGAAGTTGCTATCTGAATTACTAGAGTTTGAGAAATATCACATCACACCACATTACAGCCAATACTGTTTTCAGATTTCAAATTCATTCTGTATTGTTTTATCCTGACGTCTCAGACAAGAAGTATCTTCTACTAAACTCTTCATTTTAATCTTTCCTTCTCCTGAAAGTCTCCTCTCACCAAAGGATAAAAGAGGTTTTATAATCTCCCCAATCATTATTCATTTGCTTATTTGAGATAGGCAGCATGCAAAGTTGAAATGAAACAACCTAAGTTTAAAAACTGGCTTACGTCTTGTTTCTATTACTTACAACCTAATTACCTCTGCCGAATACTCTGTATGGGTCTTGGCATTCTCATCTTTTGATGTGGTAGGATGATACCATTTGAGGTCCCTTCTGAGCCTGGTGTGAACTGTTTTTACCAAGCTCACCATCAGGACAGTCAGCAGGAGCCAGATTGCTGAGTTGGTGAGATCTACCTCATGGCTTAACTAGGTTACAATTTTAGTTTCTAGAAAGACTTCTGCCAGCTCTTTAACATTTTTACTGAATTCAGTAGTTTAAGAAAGAACATTTAATAAAGCATGTTTTGCCTTTGGTTGTAATAAATGGATCTGGTTCTGGAATGCTTTTATCTCCTGCTGTTTAGGTCCTAGTACATCTGTGGTATGATCTATGCTCCTAATATCTGCAGTCAGCAGATTTTCCTGGTGAAAATCTGAGCCGGCCTAGGGCTGGGAGCAGTTTCTGTCAAATTGGGCATGAATATGCAGATGCCCTAGAGAAACAGTTAAAAGCACAATTCTAACTTTTATGGCTGGAAACAAAACTGTGTTTAAGATCTGTTTATTATATTCAGGAGTTTCCTAAGAAATTTCAACTGGCTACAAACAAAGTTCCCAGCCAAGTAAAAACTTTCTACAGCTGCATATTCACAGGTATAAAATTTTCTGTATTAGCCCCAGTTTAGGCAGGAAACAAGTGACAGATTCAAGTTGACTCATTTAAAGAAAGTTAATAAAAGGAGTATTTACAAAGATAGGGGCTGGCCTAAGAAAGTCAGCAAGGGATAGTGCAGTACCCCGGGCTAGAATCGGTGGAGACCACTTACCACTCTGTACCCGAAAGGGCAGGAGAGGGAATATTGACCAGGACCCAGAGAGAGTAGCTGTACAGAGAAGACTGCCAATTAGAAGCTGAGGAGCTCCCCTTGAGAGAGGGACACAGACAGCCATGGTGACCTGGCAAGAAGGGAGCTTGAGAAATAAATACTGTCTTCACTCTCCTCCCTCTTTCCAATATCCTGCCAGCACTTCCCTTTGGCCAAAACCATTCCAAAGCCAGAGAGCAAGAGAACACAGTTAACGCTGTTCACATTGTTGAGCATCTCAGAGCCCAAGACAGTAAGGAGAAGGAGGAAGAGATGATGTAGAGGGGCAAATGGAAAAAAACACATATTTCCCAAATCCAGGAGTGGGGCAGCAAAAACAATCGTGAAGGTATTTTGCCCAAGATCAGGACTAGGGTGAGGCAAACAGGGTACCTAGGATGCAAAATTTAAGGAGATGCTCACTCTCAGGATCAAGCTAACCTTCAGCACTTGCCTGGCCTGAAGAGAGAGGTCACCTAGTTCCAGCCCTGATTTCACTGAGAGACTTGATTCTTTGCAGTAGAATTAAGAAACAGATGTATTACCTTTTAGTCTATAAGTATAAAAAGGCCATTTGTTTAAAATTTTTTAAATATCTTTTTTTTAATTGAAGTATAGTCAGTTATAGTGTGTCAATTTCTGGGGTACAGCACAATGTCCCAGTCATACATATATATATATATACACATATATTCATTTTCATATTCTTTTTAATTAAAGGTTATTACAGGATATTGAATATAGTTCCCTGTGCTATACAAAAGAAATTTATTTTTTATCTCATTTTATATATAGTGATTAACATCTGCAAATCTCTTAGACTTTTTCCCCAAGGGCCAGGCAGATAATACACTACTTATATGTGAAGTGTCCAGAGGCTAGAGTGCTTAATGGCCTAGCATGGGCACTGAGCTCTGGATTTTGATTATTCTGTATGGGGGTGTCATTGATTCCAACTGCACATTTTTTCACATCCTAACATTTCTGAAGTCAATCTTATAATCAATGGTGTCTGAGTACAACTAGCAGCATTTTTCTTAGAAGTATATGAAGTAATAGTGTGCCTTATAATGGATGGCATCTTTGATTTGATTAAATTCACTGTAAATACTTTAAGTATGTATCTGGGCTTAACACATTTTTCATATCTATTATGACATCTACATCTAGCATGTAATAATGGTCATGGGATGTCCTCAACCAGGATTTCCTGAATGAATGAGTGAATAAGTGAGTGAAGGAGGGAATGAATGAAGGAGTCCTCCTGTCCTAGCTGATATTTACTTGCAGGGCTTGGATAGTGTGGTGTCAGGAAAAATATCAGTTCGTATACAATAGTTTAAAATATTAGCATGATCTTCTGGAATGATAGGCAAAAAGCCTGATTGTTGCATTAGCCATCAGCATTCACTTAACTCTCATTATTTCATTTTCTGCCAAATTGACGCTAATTTTCCTTCCACGCTGTGCACTTTCTGTAGTCTTCATGATCATCTGAAACCCTGTTTTATAGCAGATTTTTACTCACTCCTTTCGTCTTCCTCTTTCTCATATACTCTAAGATAACTTCTTCCCAACAGCCTTTTCATTAATTCTG
Source organism: Vicugna pacos (assembly GCF_048564905.1). Taxonomy (NCBI): domain Eukaryota; kingdom Metazoa; phylum Chordata; class Mammalia; order Artiodactyla; family Camelidae; genus Vicugna; species Vicugna pacos. Next base: position 21,702,775 of record NC_132987.1, on the reverse strand, counting down.
TATTCACATCTCTGATTTTAACCCTTTAATTCTGAAATCAAGGTGCAGTTGTCAGTGTAATTCTAACATTAACCATGAATTCTTTTACTTTAAGCATTTCATTTTATCTTAACACAGACCTGCATGAGCATGCCCCTCATCGTTAATAGCCGCTGGTTTGGCCAGAGAAGACATTTTTCTAGTGATTTACTTTAATCCCTCTCACCAAGAAATGAAAATCATTTTCTTCTTTTTGATGAGTCATGCAGTAACAGCTTCCTCGCTTACCCTTTATCTCTTCCTGTCAATTTCCCTCTAAAAATTAAGATATTTATTCATTCTTAGCAAAAGCAAGATAATGCAATATTGAGACTGGTATTTCTGACTTCACTGTCTTCTGAGAATAAAGGATTTTTTTTTCATTAAAAAAGTAAATATATGTATATCACAAAGCTGAATATTAACTATTAACCGCATTACATGGCCTTAAAAAGTGTTAACCACCCTGAAGAAGAATAAGATTTCAGTTGTTAATTCGTAGAGATTATGAATCACAATCTACTTCCAGTTTGAGGCTTAAGTAATGGTTTTGGCAATCATTATTTACCCAAAATCTATTTTAATTTATGTTTTAGTGATTTATTAGTGTTGGTGAAACAATCTTTTCTAGCTATTTGTTCGTGGTTTATGTCCACATGGTTAATAATTCTGTACTATCTGCAGGACATTGTTGATGGATAGCCAGAAGCAACAGATGTACTGGTGCAAAATTATTACAGAACCCAGTCGCAAGTGCCTTTGAATGGATAACTTAAGAAATGGGTTATAGTTTGTTTTTTTTAAATACTAAAATACATGGTGTTACAGTGATAACTTCAGCTCCTCTTCCCAGCCTCCATATGCTTTAGATAAAACATGAATGCTACCTAGTGCATATTCTAGCCCTTCATAAACACTCAACATATGTTAGCTGCTACTATGATTTTAAGTTTACGTTTCCAGCTGCATTTTCATACTCTGCCTCCCTTACATCCTCTCTCAATACCCTGGTGACCTTTTGCCCTTGGGCTTTTGTTCTCACCTCTTTCTGTTCTCAGGAATAAGTCTGATCCAATCACTTGTACATTGTTTGACTACAAGTCCAAATATTGCCTCTGCCGAGTCCTTGCCTTTAGGACCGATCTTCAGTGGGGAATGGAGCACTTTATCTCATGCTAAGGAAGTTCAGGTACTAGAAGTTAGAAATGATCATGATCCAGGGCGGTAGCCTTCTCAAAACATCTTGTAGATCACCTGCCCTACCAACAGCTAAAGCCAATCTGGGATGGAGATTTCAGAACCAGCCACTGAAATTACACCTTCTGCCTCAGTTGTACTGTAGATAAACATCTATCAATCTTGCAAAGCTTCTTTTTTGTTCTCTTCTCAGGATTATTTCCAGGACATCATTCCACATAAATGTTTCCTTGTCATCATTTACTTTGACTGGGTCAACTTTTCTCCTGGATTTTTGCTAGAGGAATTTAATGTTTCCCTAAACATACGTTCCATTTATTTCTCCCTCATTGTCAAAGTCCAGTCCTTTTTTTTTTTTTTAACTTTCTATTGCAGTGTAATTGATTTACAATGTTAGTTTCAGGTATACAACAAAGTGATTTAGTTATACATATACATACATGTATATTTTCTTTTCTGATTCTTTTCCATTATATGTTATTATAAGAAATTGAATATAGTTCCTTGTGCTATACAGTAGGCCCTTACTGTTTATCTATTTTATATATAGTAATGTGTCTTTGTTAATCCCCAAACCCTAATTTATTCCTCCCTGCCCTTTCCCCTTTGGTAACCATAGTTTGTTTCCTACGTCTGTGAGTCTGTTTCTGGTTTGTAAATAGAATTTAATGGTTCCCTAAATGTATGTTCCACATACTTCCCCCTCACTGTCAAAGTCTATTGTTGATTTTTGCATCAAGAGAACACATTCCCATCCCGGCCCCTTCCCTCTGAAGTCTGAGCACATCGGAGAACAGCAACGTGAAGGCCTGCTCTGGGGTGGCAGTCCAGACCCACACCGCACACCCAGTCTGGGCCTTCACGGAGAGCTGGGATTCTGCCACAGTTCCACCTGGAGTCCCTTGTAGCTCGAGTGGTTTGGAGTGAAGGAAGGAGATGCTCGTCTGGTATTGTCATGTGAGCCTATGTGTTTGACTGTGAAGTAACCACAATAGTTTCCAGGCTTTAAGTTTTCTACTTCTCACTCAGACCGCCGACAGTCTGGGATTTATTTTCAACCACTTTTGGTTTCACACCAACATACAAAGCAGACTCCTACAACCATTTTATATTCAGTAGTAAAAAGTCTCTTTTTTTCCCTCACCCATCGTAGGTTTGACATTGAGAAGATGCCCCACCTGGTAACACGCTAGAATTTCAACAAGCTAATCCACTTGAAAGGATAATTTTTTTCTTGAAAGGCGATGAGCTCTTGGCTCTGATAAATCCCTAATTGCCCAGACAGGGCACCCAGAGTGAAGCCTTAGGGAAGAAAGGCCAGATGCCTTGATAAGTTATCACATCTCTCTTCTCACCAAAGTGTGTCAGTGTGCTTGCAGTTTGGGTCAAAAGAAATTAGCCTGTGTATTCAGTCTCAATCCCGTTTCTAACTGACTCTTATCTGTAGCCTGAAATTAGCTTACATCTTGATAGAACTAAACATGCCACACTCAAGGGAAGTTTTGCCAAACTTCAAGAACAGGATGTAGATCTGCATTTGTGTCGGTGACTTGTACTTGTTTATTAGTGTTTATTTTTCAAAGAACATTACGTTTTCAGCATACATATATGTTCCTGAGCATACTTCCGAGTCGTCAGAGGTGAGAAACACCAGCTCAGTGGCTCATCTCTGCATCCAGAGCACACCTACTCTTAGTCTGAACACTATAAATAAGCCTCCGCTGGAACCAGACATCAGATGGAGAACTGACTTTCAGGTCAAGTGAGGAAGGGTGGAAACACAGCTCCTATGCTGGAGATGCTCACAGTACAATCTTAATTCAGAAGACCTCCGTAGCAAAAAAAGAAAAAAAAAAAAACAGCATCATCACCCACCACCACCAGAACAGCAGCTACCACTCCTGAACAATTCTTGGTGCAGCCTGTGCGGAACCTCCTACCTGCATCATCTCTCTAGCACCCCGTGGGATAGTCACTACTTATATCCCATTTTAAGGGAAAGGGAAAGGGAGGCATGGCTTCTCGTCTGTAGTCACACAGGTGAATGGTGGGACCAGCTTGTCAGGTGTCTAACTCCTAATGATTATGCTCTGTGCTCTGTGCCTCTTGGTAGCAGTTACCTAGTATTCTCAGTAAACTATGTCAGCAAAGAGTTCAAGAGAGGCCAGACCCTTCTCTATTCTGATCAGCCTAACAGGGACCTAAGGAATCTGTCCCATATACATAATCTCATAAAAAAAAATGTCGTGTGGACAGCCCCAGGACACCAGCACAGGAATGTCACATGAACCCTTGATCTAGCCATTTGCAAGTTGGTAATCAGCCAGATCCCAGGGGTGGGAAAGTGTAACCTAGCAGAGCATATGAAGGACCACCAGACTCCAGTGGGTCCGGGCACCGGTGGAAACCCAGAGGGACAGCTCCGCTCTCAGCAACATCCCCAGACTTCCCAGTTTCTTACTCTTCTGCAGTTTGTTCAGTCATAGCAAATGCTTCTTGTCCCCAAATTATAAAACCTCTCTTTCTTCCTTCACTGCATTGGCAGATGTATTATCTTATCCCTCCCCAAATTCAAAATCAGAGTTGCTTCTGAGTACACATTAACCTGTGTGCTCTACAACCAGTCTTCGGGTAGATGTGTAAAACCAGCCACCCAGTTACTGGCCAAGAGACTCACTATCACACCTCTGACATGATCCATCATTCTTTGCTTGAAGGCAAACAAGAAATGGGGGAGGTTATTTTTCTTGATACCAAGCCCACACTGATAACATTTGGGTAATTCCCATGTGGTATGGTCCCATATAACAGATATTAATCCAAACAGGAATTTTTCTATGTCTATTGCCACAGCTTTCATCCAGAAAATGTTCACCTTCTTCGAGACTGTGATAAATTACTCTCCTGAGCCTCTTTCCTAAGCCTCTCTATAGCCTTTCTTAAATATGATGTCCAAACTGTCCTCAAATACTAAATGAGATACACTCTTCTCCATCTTCCATGAACATTCCCAGGCCACTGATCTTGCCCTTGGAAAACCCACTTCCCCTCCCTTTTTCCTTGGATTTTACAGTTTGGTCTCAACCTCCACTTCAGACAAGCAAAGAGCCAAAACTCTTAAGGGTGTAGGAAGGGCTGTTTTTCTTGAGCTGATAAGAAGGTAGAGAGCTGACCTTGCTACACTCACAATAGAGATGCTTAGAACTTACTGATGCCGAACTTCTGTTCCACCTTTCTAGGAGGATGTGCCTCAGGGAAAACTCACACATATTCCTCCCGTCTGCGGTTAATGGCAGGTGTGAACCATTAAGGGCAGGAGTAGAAACTCGGAATCATCTCAGTACTTTCCTCTCCACTCCACAGCCAGTCCACCACATCCCACCACCACCACCCCTCCATGCACACAGCTCTCAAATCCATCTCTTGTCCACCACCACCGTCTTAGTTTAGACCCTTGGTCAGACTATTGCTGTAAGTCTACTAAATGACCTCTATGCCTCCAGTTTCTTAATATCACAGTTTTGCCCCCAGTGGTTTCTCTAGAACATAAATCTAATTATTCCAATCCCTACTGCCTACAGGAGAACAAAACAAACGAAAAATACTTTCCTAAGCATAGCATTCAAAAGCCTTTATAATTTGGCCTCAAATTACATTCTGATCTCACCCAGAGCAACTCTGCCCACCTCAACGTGCATAACCGTCACAGTCTACCCACATTATCATGTCCCAAGTCTACTTTTTTCTTTCAAATTTCTCCTTTGCTCCTGGTGCGCCCTCAGCCTGGGGTGCCGTCCCCCAACCTCCCTTTCACTAAAGGTTAAACTTTTCCTCACTGTTGTGTGAGTCCCAGCCCACTGATAGTGAGGCTGTGAGCTAGGAATGCCTGAGGCACTTGCCCACATTCCTCACCCATATTTCTCTAGACAGAGACCCCACAGATGCTTTCCCACCAGGGCCAATGTTGTGGCTAGACCAGCTCTTGTGAGTTTTGTTATGACTGCAGTATACCCTTCCAGAAACTATCAGGGAGCTTTAAGGAAAAAGATTCATTGCTCTCACAGGTCCTGGAGGGTATACTCGGCACACCCAAGGTCACACAGCAAGGTCATGGAGAGAGAGAGTATGGACCTGAGGCTCTGCGTTTATTAGGTCTGAGGTTGGGGGCTGAAGTGTTCACTCCTTATTGGCTAATAAAGCAGAAGAGCAGGAAATTGGGCACAGGAAAGGAAAATCTGGGTCTTTCAAGCACCCACTCATCTGGGTTATCCAGGGCTTTCCAAAAGAGAGACTGTATGGGTGGGGGCTGCCTAACTCCTCATCTGGCTGTTTTGCTAGGAGCTGTATTGTATGGCTGGCAATATGTTTATGGAAGATGGATATCTTTAGAAGTGGATGCCTCAGTGATCAAAAGGTTAATGTCAGGCACCTATACTACACTCCCCTTTCAATACCCACTTCCTCTTTGAAATGTGCCCCACCTCTCCACAGCCCATCTTGGTTGGACTTTTTGTTGCTGTGTTTCAGTAATTCCGTGTGTAATGCTTATTACCTCATCACATTCTAGTTCTTTGTTTCCAACATCTGTCTTTCCCATTAGATCTGGGGTCACTGATGGCATGAGTCCTGTCATCAACCTTTATATCCTAGCATCTATCATTTATAGACAACCTACTCTTGGCTTTACCCTAGATGGTATTTACCATTCAGTGTAGGGGACACCAAAATCTCCCTAAAAGGGTAACACCAGTAATGGCAAGAATATCAGCTAATGTTTCATGAGTGCTTCCTAAGTGGCAGTCAATATGTTACACACATATATGTATTAACACATTTCATCCTTAAAATAACCCGGAAGTAAATATATACTTATCCCCATGTACAGTTGAGAAAACTGAGATTTAGAGGCATTAAGTAATTTGTCCTGAAATTACAAATATAGTGAACGATAGAAGTAAGATTTTAACCCATACAGCCTGGCTTCAAAGTCCCAACTTATTTAACTACTGTGCCACATCGAAATAACAAAATGAACTGAGGCGAGTTTTCCACTTCCCTTAGTCCATTTTTTTATCTCCCCTCCCCCCAAATTTAAAATCAATTATAATAGATTAATTTGGGTCATACACAAGTTCTACTAATATTTATGCAAATAATACGAGGTGGGGATGGGGCAAAGTTCCAGATTTTGGCATGATGTTCTTATAGCTACCCAACAGCCCGCAAACCTCAGCAGGTGTCTTTCAGACCCCTCCACCGTCCTGCTGTATTTATTGTGCTCAGTATCCAGTCACTCTTCTCTTACTGAAAATGTCATTTTTTATGTTTAGCCATCAAATACAGCTCTTAGAGGAAGTGGCTTCTTCCCCCCACCCCATGTCCCTGCCCCCGTCAGCCGGGGACTCAGAAGAACCAAAACTGAACATAAGACTGTTGGGATTCACACAATGAGATTAAGCCCTGGTAATATTTCACTGCCTTTCCGGAGGTGCTAAGTGATAAGGATCAGAATGGATTTTGTTGGCTTTAATGGGAAAAGTGAACCTTTTGTTAGTTGCTTACCTTACTTCCCCTCTAAGAGAAACCCAACTTTGGAGCTCTCTCTTTTTGCCGTGGTTGGATATGGGAGCATCCTGAGACTTTAATACGTCTAATAAAACTCATCAAAGAATGGAGCTGCCATGGCAGGGGAGGTGCATTGTGCTGCACAGAGATGTATTTTGCTCTGAAAATGGAGCTGTATGCTTGCTGTAAATGAGGAACCCAGAGTGAGATGTTGGAGGGCACAGCTGGGAATATGTGCAAAGCTCGTTTTCATTTTCATTTGAATACCATAGAGGCAACACTCGACTTGTTTAAAATTAAAAGGTGCATCAGAAATGCAAAACATCATATAAAATTTTAACCAGTCTTTTTAGTTGCTTTGTAATCTTTACTGGCACTTCATTCTCTATATTTTTAGAAAATTTTTTGAGCTGTGTGGTGGTTCTTCCATCCACCCTGGGCTTCCCTTTCTATAGTCGCAGGTACCTTTCTGGTTATTCGTCCACCACCTGCCCCTAATCTTTATAATAATGTACTGCTTCCTTTTCACCTGCCTTCTCTTTGCTCTCCTTCTGCTCAGTTCTTCCCTTCCCCCTCTTCCTCTTGCTCTTTAGACACCTTCCTTTCCTTTGTTGCCCTCTTATCTCCAGAGCCTACCAGTAAATTGTAGGTAAATTTCAATCCAGGAAACGTGGCCCTCCATGAATAGAAATCATGTTCTGTGAAACCAGAAATCCCTGCTGTGCCCTGGCCACTCCTTGTGGCTCAGCTGGAGCTGTTTGTGTACATCCAAGGGTTACCCGATGCAGAAATGGGGACAAGAAGGGTTGAGCAGTGACCGTGGTGGTACTGAGCTCTGGCCCCACTGATTTTAAAAAGTACTGATGATAATAGAAATGATAAAAAGGACAACAGCTGCTAGCATTTCTTGAGCACTCACTAGGTACCAGGCCCCAAGCTAACACTTTATTAGTGTTTTCTCCTTTAATCCTTACAACAACCCTGGGAAGCAGGCTCTGCTATCATCCCCATTTTACTGACAAGGAAGCCGAGGCAGTGTGTGATGCAGTCGCACAGCAGTGAGAGGCTCTTGCCAGCTGGGTTTCACTCACCAGCCCCCAACAACCACAGGGTAATCGGAAGTCCTGGGATTCCTGAAGAGCTAGCTCCAGGGTGACATGCAGCCATGGACGCAGCATGTCATGGTGTAACCAGACAGGTGGACCCAGGTGGACCAGGGTTGTCATAGCCCCGGCAGAACGATCACAGGGGCCCCAGAAGGGGTTCCGTCAGGAAGCAGAGAACAGAGTAGAAGGTGCCAGCTACTTGCAGTCCAAGTCAGTGAAAACTTTAAGCAATGGGGCATCTGAACCAAGTTAGGGCAACAAGATGAATGGTCCACGGTGATTAGAAGAAGAAGGGCAGTAGTGGGAAGTTCAGGAAAGTAGGTGGGGCATCACGATGGCCAGTGATGGTCAACAGGGCCCCAGGCACCAAATGGAGTTTGAAGAGAGGGGATTCAGTCGATGGAAGAGGCACTGATCTAGGCAAGGCCAGAGCTCAGGGACACTGGGTCTCGGAAACAATGACAGGTCCAGTTACCAGCCCTGGGGGACTGGGTCCAGAGCAGACAAGCAGCAAGGGTAGTTCAGTGTTATGGGGAAGGCGCTTAAGAGCCTTAGATGTCACCCAAGGAAGTGGGACCTCATCCCAGACACCTGTGATCTCACCTGGGGAGCTGCTCTATACACATGGGGCACCACATGCTAGGACAACATCCTGTCTTCTTTCTGATAATCTCTCAAGAACCCCTAATGTGTAAATGATCTTTTATGCTTAAAAGGGAGTGGATTCGAGGTTAATCCTAAAAGAATATCATTTTCACACTCTGATTTGCTTTCTGGAAGAGAAGAGGAAGAGATACAGACACAGCTGGCATGTTTGCTTAACCGTGGGGATGCTGTGTGATGTGCCGTGCGTGCTGGTGTCAGATTATATGTCACAATTGTGAAAGGCCAGCAAATTGCCCTCAGAAACAATGGAGAGTCAGTCTGGGGGTGTGCAGGGTATGGCAGAAGATAACTATGTTTTCTTGTAAGCCCTTATATAATGTTTCAATTGTATTGTTTTGTTACATATGTGCGTGTGTGCGCGTGCAGGCGTGTGTGTGTGTATTATAAACTTGAAAAGAAAAAAATGCACAAAACTTGACTCTCAGGCTATCAGTCCCGTCTGTACTAAACTAAAGACATAGAGACAATATGCTAACCTATTGTTGCAGACAGGAAATCAGGGCACTCTAACTGGCAGATATAAGAATTTTAAAAAACAAAAGAATAGTAGCCAGGGACCATTTAATGTAGGCATAAAGAGGCTCACTTTCCTCTCAGAAATCATTATAACACAGCGAGTGTTAGATTTTATGAGGCTAGCGGTGATACTGAGACCTCTAGTCAAGTTCCGCGTATCCCCATTACACTATGGTTTAGGAGGCAGGGAGCCAGGCCATATTTTAGCATGACTTCTATCAAAAGGAGCCAAAATCACAAATGAGAGAAGGCATCATTCTTGCCTGCCTTTCCTTCAGAACTTTTAAATTATAATTAACTGTTTAGATTTTTCTAATGAAACCCACCAAACTGTATGCCATGTGAGGGCAGGGACTCTGTCTGCTTTGTTCACCCCAGCTGCCCTGGGGTTGGGGGGTGGGGGAATAACTTACACAGAGTTTCTCTTTCCTCAAACCTCTTGAGATGTTCAGTGTGCTGTAGGCAGGAAGGGAGTCAGGCCTGGCCCCAGGAGCAGACCCTGACCTTCCACAAAGTGGGAGGAGAGAGGAGACGCGCTCCTGTTCCGGGAGAAGAGCAGCTCTTCTGGGTCCCTGAGATGCTTATCACCAAGTCCCACAGAAACTGAAGAACTTAATCCCCTGCTATCATTCCTCTGCTCCACCTGGCTCCTGGAATAATTGAAACTAGAAATGTCTGCTGTGATTGCTGCTAGGGAGGAAAGCTTAGATTTTAATGGAAAACTTCAGTACTACCTCAAAACTTTAAATGTTGGGTTTCTTGTGAAATTTGACTTCTGTTCTCTCCAGTTTTCTAGAGAGAAAGAGCAAAAAAAAAAAAAAAAAGCCCTAAACAGATGCAGCAGGGGGAACTTCAAGACCCTCAGTTCAATTCACAGCCTGCATGGGTGCCAGGCAGCCCTTGGTTGGGGGCAGGGGGCTGGGAGGTTCTGGCTTACTCAGTAATAAAGGCCTCTGGGGGCCCCAGCTTCCCCAGAGAGCTCAGAGCCCCTGGAGGCTTGAAGGTAGACCAGCCCCATGAGAAAGGGGGATGGGGGCTCCAACTTGGCCCTCAGTGTTTACAGAGGTTAGACTCAGGTCACCAGACCCCAAGGTCACTGCCTAGACTCACCTTAGGAGGCTGGGCCTGACCTCCCCTCCATTGTCTCTCTCCCAGCCCTTCTGGAAAGGATCCTTCCTGACTCTCACTGCCTCTGTCTTCCCACCCTCCCTCCCCCTTCACCTTCCCCAGTCTTCTCTCCCCACTGCCCCCCATCCTCTCCCTCCCTGCACTGCCCTCTCTTCCCCTCTCACTTCTCTTTCCTCCCCCTCCTCTTACTCCTTCCTGACCTCCTTTCCCTCCCTCCTCCCTCTTCCCTTCTTCTCTCCCTCCAACTTCAGTGAAATAGATCAAATAGCTCTTTCTACTCAAAAAAATCAAAGGTTAGTCCTCACCAAAGTCTCTTTCTGGTTACCTGAAGGCCAAAAAGATCAGCATACAATAAATAGCTACCCATTTCACCCCCTGGGTTAGAGAGAAGGGGTTCTTCTTGCCCAGAGGACACTAATTTTTGAAAAATCAGAGGTATTTTAAACACACTGCCTCTCCACTGTTGCTTTCCTTTCACGTGTTAACACGTCTGTCATCTGAACTGGTGGCTTCTGGCCTGACTCCCCTTCCCACCTGGAGAACCTAACAGCCAGGGCACTAAAGAAGTGTTTCCAGGGGCAGGCGTGGAGGGAAGGACTCTAAAGTTCTACAGACTGTGGTGTTCTCAGGGAAGGCTCTGCTCGAGCTTGAGCCAGGTGGCCCTGAGCTGTGCCCCCTCCCCCATCCCACCCCCCACAGGCGGAGGCTTACTCTCCTCCCGAGCAGAGGAGCAGAGGAAGTTCAAGCTCTGGGCCCCCACTTGCTCTGGCCCTACCAAGGTCCTGGGAAGAGCCTCAGCATTGTGTTCCCATGGTCCTATGTTTTTGTAAGATTTGCAAAAGGAATATATTTTAACCACTGTTGGGTATGATCGCTGTTTCTTTCCACCACAGCTTCCCGTCCATCATGCTTCTCCCCTGGTCAGTGGGCTCTGGAGTGGCCCTGGGCGTCTGGGGGATCCAACTAAGGGAAAGCCAGATTGGGAGTGCATTTAGTTTCTCTCTGGGGGGATGCGTCTGTGTGGTCTGCAGTCACTTCTGTGTGTGGGCAAGTCACTCCTGGCCATCCTTCTGCAGGAATAGTGCCACAAGGTTTGATCAAAGATGAACATGTCCTGTGGTGCCTGGCTTCACAAGTCTGCACGTAGTGGAGGAAAAAACAAGGCTTGAAATGCACTGAGCCAGAAGCTAGTCTATGGATAATCCTTCCAACTATGAGATGTGGAAAATTCAAAGTGTTCCATTCTCCATTCTCACCGATGCCCTTTCAAAACGGAAATTCAGGGATACAGATATTCAGTGATGCAGCATATACCCAATAAGCATAATGGGCATTGTTTCTGAGAATTGCATGAAATGAAATTTATCAGAAATCTTGTCTTTTTGGGGTATTACGCTTTAGCAGTACTGCACACAGCAAGCGTGTCTGTGTGTAAGGAAGCATGCTTTAATGCCTCCCAGTTATTAGTAATTCTGATCAGTCTTGATGGAAGAAAAGACTACCTTATCTGCCTATTCTCTCTTATACAAAACCATTATCATATAAAGTATGCAGGCAAAACTTAAGAGGAAAAAGTTATTTTACAGACATGTCAGGCAGTAAATTAATTAGAATATTATGTATTTTATAGACTTTGAGAAGTCGATTGCATTTGCCAGATTTTGAAATTATGAAGTGTTTTATAATTCATTTTCTCTTTCTCAAGAGTCACTCTTATACCTAATTTTGTATTTGTATTTTTGTATTAATTTTCTTAAAGAGAGCCCCCCAGACTGTGTAAGCCTCAGACCCCACAAAGCTGGATCCTCCCTAGCGGCAGCTTCCATGAGCATCTGGACAAAGGACTTGTTTTCTTCTGTCTTGGGGAGCCTGCTCCAGCCTAGGCCCCCCGCTTCCCAGAGCAGTTTGTTCAGTGAGTCCCGCAGGGGTAGCAGGTGGCCTTCCTCCAGGATCCTGTTTCCTTGGGAGCCTTTTTCTGCGGGCTCCTGGCCCAGGTTCTCAGGCTCCTGGTCTTGCCGAGGAAAGACAACAGCGAGGAACAGCTGTTGGTGCTTGATCTCACCAGCTGTGCTGAGTCCCAGATGTACAAGTTTTCATTTTTGCCATAAATCTATCTGAAGTTCTTTTGATTCAGGGAGAGGTAGGCTGGTTTTCTGCCAAACCTTTCCTCTGTTTCGTATTTGGGTCGGGTGATCTGACACATGAGACTGTCTTGTCTCACCCGCAGCAAAGGCCGTGACCACTTTTCTGTTCTCTTTTACAGAGTGGGTGTGGACCTGGATGAAGATCGGAAGGAGGAGCCCTCCTCACATCAGGCAAGTCAAAGAGGCCGATGCATAGAGTTTATAGAGACTGGAGATGTTCCGTTCCATGGCTGAGGGGCTCATTCTAAAGGGAGGGCTGCCTCTGCAGATAAAACAAATCAGAGGACTGAAATATATGTGAGACTTACAAGGTGTCGATAACCTTTGCGTAAAATTTAGAGAGCTTGGAACTAGCATACACGTGTGCCCTCCTCGTGGCAGCAGGAAGCCTGAAAGCTCTGCAGTGCAGGAGCAAAGGCACAGCTCTTGGAATCAGGCAGCCTGGATTCAAACCCCTGCCCAGCGACTTGCTGGCTTGGCCGTCTCAGTGAAATTTACTTGATGCCTGTTGCACGCATGTTAGGCACGCAACAGGGCCTGCTTCTCCTGCGTGACTTCTCATGTATCAGGTCTAGGGGTAGAGAAATACAGAAACACTGAAAATCTGCAAAAGCACAGCCGGAAAACCCTTAGGGAAAATTGTTCAGAACAACGTGCGATCGCCTCAAGTGAGGGAAGTGTATTCTCCAAACTCTGGTCTTGAATCTAACATCAGAGTAAAACCTGTCATCGGCAATTTTGCTCTAGTCATTTTTAATTCAGTACTTAAAGCAAACAATTGTGTAAAAATGTTGCACCTTTTGCTGAAATCGCAGGGAGACAGACATGCTGGAACAACTTCATAAGTAAGCGACGCTGCTTAATGACTTGTGGTTCTGATCACATCTGGATTTGAGGAGGAGCCACCTCTCTTTTATTTCTTGCTTTTTCCCTCCAATGCCCAATGAGGTGCAGCTGATTAGTGCCGCTGGGCAAGATACTGCTGCTTTCCTGGTTCACGTAAAGGAAGGATGCTATGCTCTACAAAAAGGGCTGCAAAATTAAGTTGGCGATGATCCTGGCTCTTATGTACTTTGAATTTTTTTGTCACATGTGTTCCAAGGCCAGCCTGGTGCTGTTTTCACAGACTTTATTGCCCAGGAAAGACACCTAACTGCAGGACCGAGCCCAGCAGGAGTGTCAGCGTACTGGGATTAGGGCCAGAGCAGTGACCTTAAAAAAGAGATCAAAGCCCATCTCTTATACTGGTGGGCACTAATGAGTGGTTAGGAAGGGCTGGTGGTAGCCCTGGTGATTTTTACGAAGCATTTTATCTCACATAGGTCAACTAATCCATCCTCCTACTTTCAAGCAGGACTTTTATCTAAATTGTATCCTTCTCTTACATCTTTTTCTTTAAAAGAAAAAAGACAGAAAAAGAAAACTCATCAAAGAAAATTTATCATCTTCCTCTAACTGCCTAATATTTTACAGTCACATATAATTATTGGTAAGATTGCTTGCTAGCCTAACTTTTTTCTTTTATAATTTTAAAGTATTTTATTTTAGCTCACTCACACCTTTGTCAATTCAGTAATAACTCTCTTACCTGAAGATACGTAAACCAGTAGAAAGTATTTTTTTGTTGTTAGAAAAGTGAGATAGTACAACATATTACAGTGAAAACTACGTGGTGTTTGGATCATGGGCAAGTGCTTTACATCTTTGAATCTCAATTTTCCTATCTGTAAAATGTAAATGATAATAACGTCTAATTCTCCAGGTGGTTATAACAATCAAGCCAAATTATGTTTATGAAAACTGGGCAGTAAATTAATCAGAATATCATGTATTTTATAGATTTTGAGATATTTGTTACATTCACCAGATTTTAATTAATCAAAATTAATTTTGTTAAAACAATCTTATGAAGGATTTGGTGAAGCAGCTTACACTACCATATACAAAAAATAGTAAAATTTTTTAAAAACTGTAAAATTCAGTAAAAAAAATAATAATAATTAATAAGAGCAGAAAATCAAAGCCAGGAATAAAAAGGATCATGAATAAGCAGCTCATAAGGTCCTATATGCTTGTTAGGGTTGAACCACAAGTAAGCTTTCTGGTAGCCAAAGTCGGGAGAAAAATCAGTGATACACTAAATTATTATCATTAGAGGGAAAAATTATACTCTGTCCTCAAGCTGTACAAAACTTCACAGGCTACAGTGTTTCAAAAGAAATTTCTCACTTGGGGCTTCCTGGAGAGGACGAGTTGAGAGTTATCTAACTAACCTTGTGATCATTTGCACGGTTCCTACTGATCTGCTGCTGCTTAAAAAACACTTTTATTTTTAAGAAGCATCCTGCAAGTGTTCTTATTCATGATGTTGACTACATGTTAGAAAGAGGTTTTCCCCACGCCTTGGAATAGTTCTTATTTTCAATGCCAAGTACAGGAAACAGTGGGCTCAGGCCAGAAGTAACAAACCACGGCGTCCATGCAGCTGCCCCTCAGCCTGGACAGACGGGTGTTTTTGGTACTTTCCAAACCGTGTGTCAGGAACCTCTCTGCCCTCATTTTGCGTGACAGCTTGTTGCTTATTATCAGCATCTGTTGCTCTGACTACAGAGCACAAACCTAATTCTTAGAGGATTGCATTTTCCCACTCCGTTTGCATTTATTAAACTGGCCTTGCGTTAACAAATAGGATAATCTTTGCACTGGTCGACCTCTGAAAAAAAAAAAAAGACTTTCTTCTAACTTAACAAAAAAACTTCCACAGGTAATTATAGCAACTACTTATAGACACTCTCAAAATCAATAATACGCGTATGTAATGCCATGTACATATTTTTGAAGGAATCTCCCATTTCTGTGTTTATGGAGAATAAAATAACCTTTGGGAAATATGAACTGGTGGCTGTGACTAACTAGCAATCTTACGATTTTCCTTTTTGCCTTGTCACACCTTGGAAGTGTGACATATTACACTGTTACTTGTACCAGACCCAGAAGCTTTAAAAAGCGTGTTCCACATGCAGGTATCAAACTGCAAATACATGCTCCATGCAAATGTGCCACTTGGAGAAATGGAAGGTATTGCAGTTGTGAATTTTTATGTCTCTTAAATGTAAACAAACAAACAAACAAACCACCCTCAGACACCCTCTGCCCCACATTTTCCATAGAATTGATTCTGGGTCCTTGGAAGCCAGCATTACGGAGAAGGTGAGAGTCGCTGGAGCACCACTCCCACCTTAATCTTTCAGTAGAAAACGCCTGCCACCCAAGAAGGGCTGCCACTCTTGCTTCTCTTTTTCCTTTCTTGCCATTTCTCGAGATCATCCTAATATCTGTGGAGTAGTGACTACTGTTAACACTGTTCTCAGCACCTTATCTGTATTAACTCATTTATCTTCCAAGGTAAACCTATGAGTGGGCACTATTATTATGCTTATATTTCAAATGAAGAAACTGTATACAGAGAAGATAAATAACTTGCCCAGAAGAGGTGAAATTTGAACCCAGACAATCCGGGTCCAGATCATCCACTTTTACCTGGCGTGCGTGCATGCGTTCATTCATACAGCACCCATGTCAGGCACTACTCTAAGTGTGAGGAGGATGCAGCAGTTACCAATTCAAAGTCTTCACCCTCACAGAGCTTACACTCTAATGCAGGATGCTGAGAAGAAAAAGGTAAACAGCTACATAGTCTCAAGTTCAGAGAGTGATAACAATCAAGCAGGTAAGATGGAGAACAACAGAGGAGAGGCTGTTGGCTGGCCAAGGCGGTCCTCTGTGAGGAAGTGGCATTTGATGGGAGTCCTGAACGATGTACAGAAGTGAGATGTGCAGGTGGTCTCTGGGGTGAAAACGGTCCAGGCAGATGGGACTGCAGGGATGATGGCCCTGGCGTTGCAGTGGGTTGTGTGTGCGCCACGTGCTGCAGGAAGGCCAGTGTGGCTGGAGCCGAGTGAGTGAGGTGGGAGTGGGTGGAGGTGATGTGGGGGAGACTGAGAGGGGCCAGATCACTAGCCATGGCAGTGGCTTTGATTTCAATCCATGTGTGATTGAGGCAAGAACTCTCGCTGCAGCTCTGGAGTTCGGAAATAATGGAGTCACCCCTTTTTAAAAACTCCTTTTTCTTCCATCTCCACTCTGCCCTGTTACAATGAGGTTAATTTTTATCTTTTCTACCACGATTTTACTTTTAACCATATGCTGGCTTCTCTACGTGCTCCCTTAATGCTAACTTCCAATTTTATTTTTGCTTCCGGAAGTCCCTTTGTTGAAATGCTAGTTTTGCTTGTCACTTGTGCTTGTGTGTAACCTGGGTGGATCAGTTCTGGTCACTGCAGCTCAAGAAAGTCAAAGCAAAGCTGAGAAAGGTCCAGAGGAGGGCAGCTTCCATGAGTAGAGGGAGATGAAAAGAATTAGGATTTCTCCAGCAGAGAGCCCAGCACTAAGAAGGGATACAGCAAAGTGTCTGTAAAAATATGAAGTATGTGAGTCAGGTGAATGGAGACTTGTTTGCCAAATCCAAGAAAACCATAACCTGGAGTACCCTTAAAACCTGAAGGAGCCCATTTGGAGAAGAATAAAGTATTTGTTCTTCTGTACAATTGATACTTATAGTCATCTAGAGTGGCAAGGGCTGGGGAGACAAGTGGGTTCAGGAAGGGAAGAGATTACTTAGCAAATAGTCGGGTCATCTAGTCTTTAAATAAAATTTAATTTCGCTTTGTGAATATTTCAAATATTTCTGACAAACTTATGGAAAACAGAATAAAGATTCCCACATATATGACCTCAGATTTAACAATCATTAATATTTTTTCATACTCATCCCTAAGCTGTTGGAGTTGGCCTCATAGGATGTAAATTCCACGCTACACCCCCACAAATATTTCAGAAATACAACCCAGCTTTAAAATTGATCTGACCTAGATGAGGGTTTTTTTTTTTTTTTAACGTTATGGCAACTAATAGTACTTCGAGAAAATGGAATGACTATTTCAGAACAAGTATCTTGGGTTTTCCCTTGGCCAACACTGAATTTATTTTGGTTATATTTACTTGTGGCTTATACATCCAAAAGTATACACCCTCCCCACTACATTTTTACTGCTTAGGACTAAATTTTATATATATATATCTTACCTGCAGATTCTACAATTATGGGCTCTAGAAAATAGAAATAATCATAAGGAAGAGGAAGTGGAGGAAGACAGCAGCTACAATTTAGCAAACACTTTTTATACATTAAATGTCATATATAAAGTCACATTTAATTTTTACCTTGACCAACCAAGATACCAGTTATGAACCTCATTTTGTAAATGATGAAATTAAAATTCAAAGAATTAAAGTAACTTTCCCAAGACAACACCACCAAAAACTTCCAGCCACTTTATCAACACCTAACTCCAATGTCTAGTTCCCCAACTCTGTGAGACTGTTGCTCGCTGCTTGCACTGTTCTCTGCTTGACTGCACTTCCTTGCACTACAACTGGGGAAGGGCCTCCAGGCAGAAAGAAACAAGAATACAGGGCTCACCTCATTTCTTCGCCTTCTCTCAAGGATCACAGTCCTTTGCTGCCTGTTACCCAACACCTGAACTCTATCATATATTTATGATATCAATTATTCTATCATGGCCAGCCAGTATGTACTTTGCAATAGTTTTCTAGGGGGAAACATTGTTTTGTTTTGTTTTCAGACAAAAGCATAATACAGTATACTCACATCATAAGTCTAAACATATGACTCACTTTTGGCATTTGTGGTTTGGGGCACTGTCACTAGAGGATAGCATGAGCTGGGTGGGATCTACCATTTTCCATTAGGTGAGTGTGTATATGGGTGCATGTGTACATGTGTGTGTGTGCATATATATAAAAGAGTTAGCACAATAGCTAAATTATGCTGTAAATCAGGCATTAGTTAAGAATACTGTGAAACAGGTATAGTGAGATGATGTGAACTTGCTCCTGCCTGTAAGTTGGTCCATCATTGTATGTCTTGGTATTCAATCTGCAATCAGTAACATGATATACTTGACCTAGGATAATTTTTTATATACTTTTAAGGGGAAAATATGTCTTCTATACCACAAATATGTTACCTTTGCAAATACACTTTGTAAACTACAAAGAGTTATTCCTCACCATTTTATTATCTCTTCCCAATTCCCACTCCAATACCTTATCTAGAACTTATGATTCTAGTATATAGTAGTATCAGCCTCCTATTGCTGTGTAACAAATTATCCCCAAAATCAGTGGCTTAAAATAACCAACATTTGTTTTCTCAGTTTCTATGGGTCAGGAATTTGAAAGCAAATTAGCTGAGTGTTTCTGACTCAAGGTCTCTCATGAGGTTGCAGTCAGGATGTCAGCCAGAATTACAGTCATCTGAATGCTCGACTAAGGCTGAAGGATCCACTTCCACGACGACAGGAGGCCTCAGCTCCTTGTTGACTATTGGCAGAGAGACTCAATTTATTACCACATGGATCTCTTCCTAGAGTTGTTTGTCTCCTCACAACATGTAACTAACTTCCCTCATGTGGTCCAAGACAGACAGACGGCAAGGAGGAAACCACAGTACTTTTCTGTGACCTAGTCTTGGATATCACCATCACTTCTGCCCCATTCTGTTATTAAAAATGAGTCACTAAGTACAGTCCACACTCAATAGGAAGGGAAATTAGTCTCCATCTTTTAAAGGAAGACATATCAAATAATTTGTGAATGTACATTTTTTAATCACCAAAATATCATGTTATATTTACCTGAACCAAAAAATTTATTTTTCCCTGGATTAACCTGAATTTCTTGAATGAACAAAGTCACTTGAACCAGGCCTTTTGATGGGGAGCTGAGGGTGGTGGAGGGTAGCTAAACCATGAGTTTAGCCCATCTGGTAGTACATCTGTGATGTCTGTGATGTCCACATGTCCTCTGGACAGTTTTACCCATCCTTATCTAGTTGTTTTCTTCATTTTTTTCTCCATAAGCATTTATTATCTGACCATACCTTCTTGGGAACATTTATGAGTTTATCATGGCATGAGGAAGGTGAGAATATTTGTATAAAATACTTTTTATATGGAGGCTAAGGATTAATTTTACCTTTTAAAACATAAATCCTAAAGAATTCCTATTGACTCTTAATTATATTATGTTTTCCCTCTTCAAAATCCAGACATTTTTCTCTTTAGGGGAACAGAATCTGGTCCTCTATTTGATAATCAGAAAATCAAGGCAATAAACTTGAAGTTATTCCATGAACACATTCCAAACTGGGGGAGATGGCAGGGCAAAAGTACTGCTATCAAATTCCATTCACACTCACTACTTGAAAAAGTGCTCTGGAACCCATAAGGAACTCTACAGATTTGTTACGTTAATTATTTGTCTTTGTCATCATTCTGTGCAACTTCCGTTGACATTAGTATTGAATATGAAAGGTTGAGAAATAGAAAGGAAAATCTTGGCTCTCTTAATCCTTCGAATCCCCCTGAAATGAGGAGCAATCCCATATGATTATCCCAGAGCAGAGTTCATCCAGTTCACTTGGCAAAGTCCCCTCATTTGAATATTGATAGAGGAATGTATTTACATTTGCTTAGTTCTTTTTCATTAAGGTTAATACAACAAGACATCCCCTCTTGCTTTAGTGTCTGGTTTTCACAGATTTCTGGCCAGAGCCTCTTGTTTTCTCCCAGGGGTCCAAAGAAGTCTAAAACAAAGAGCACCCTCATAATTTTCCTGTTGCTGTCCCTCTGGGGTGGTGCTAAGGGTGAGGGGTCACTTGAAAGACACCTACTCACCTCCTGCTGCGCCCAGTCATTTCCCAGCCTCTGGCCTATTCCTTTGTTTAAGGAGAAAAGGGAAAGACATCAAATGCCCCAGTCACTTTTACATTTTCCCAGAAATAGAGGCTAATAAAGGAACCAGAAATTGCACATATATCAAGCACTCTGCTTCTTAGAAGTATCAAGGGCAAATAAAAGCTAAGATTCAATGCCCTTGAATCTCCAGTTCCCATGTACAGCTATGAAACAGGAAGCTCTGAGCTGGAAAGTGTATCATTATTATTAAATGGTTAATGGTAGAGAGTCAGAGCTCAAATCTTGGTCATCAGTTTCTGGATCTTCTGCTTGTTTTAACATGGACACCACCTCCCCTCTGGGATCACAGAACTCAAAAGAGAAGATATATTGCTAGTGATAAAGAAAATATCACCAAGTTCCAGCTTCTACTGCTGATGACTGCACACATCCATTGTCCTTGGGTGTGGGCTGATCTCTGCTTCAGAATAATCCGGATACATTGATGCTACCTGCTGTCCTCGGCCCACCTGGGCCCCCCTGGGGGCCTGCCCTCTGTGCTGCCTCATCAGAGACCTTCCCCGTTCCAGGGTGACTACAGAGGCTGGCCTTCCTTTGGCACATTTATCTTCAGCCCCCAGTGAACAAGCAGAGCACACAGTGGACTAACTCATTTATTTCTACTCATTTATTGATGGCCTTTCATAACCGAGTTATTAAGTCATCAATAACTTCAGAGAAATAAATGAATGGATCCAGAACTGGGCTGACAGATCTTTAAGACATACACTGAACATTTTATCTAAGATCAGCAGAAAAGTCAATGCTGGGTCATCAGTGGTATTTCCCTCACCTGGAAAAACATGTTCTATGTTTTATTCTAATTGGAACCTAGTTTATCTCTCTACAAAGTAGAGGAATGAATAACATCTTCAGTCTCCTGAGTAAATTAAAGTTTGAAAAATAGATTACACGTGTGACCATTTTTCCAAAATGCTACCTAGTATGTGTTGCTCTCATCAGCTGACAAAAAAAAAAACCTGCAAGATTTACCAGAAATTTAGTACAAGCCCTTTCAGGAGTGCTTATAAGTTCTGATGCATCCCCCATCAGGAGATAAAATAAAATAAAAGGGAGAGGGAAAAGGAAGAGAAAGGCAGTGAACGTTTCTAAGACCTTGGAAAAACCTCTGAAACTAAGAGTCTAGAGAAATTCCAAACACCGAAATTTCTGTAGGGACATTCAGCGAGCCGTCAGCAGCTCACCCAGCTGAGGGCAGCCGTTCATTTCATTGTCTTGGGGTACAGGTCGCTGCTCTCTCTCACCCTCCGTGAGCACTCCAGTATCCTGACCTCCCCTCCTGTTCAGATACCCATTTGCCCCAGTTTGCTCTTCACTGGTGCCCCATCTAAAATGACAGGAATCTTAGCTGCTGCTGAGAGGCCACAGGTGTGCCTGGAAACCTCTCTGTGCCCAGTTGCCTCAGTTTCCTCATCTGTAAAATAGGAATAATAATCTATGAAAAGCACTTAGAATAGTGTCTGGCCCATGATACGTTCAAGAGGTGTTAGCTGTTATTGTTGTTGTCATTAATGAAAATACAGTATTTTGCATATGATTAGGACCTCAGAGACCAGCCAGTCCAAGCTCCTTGATTCATTTCACAGATGAGGAAAGTGCAGCCCAAGCAGCCTGTCGTACAATGTGTGTGCTTTCCCATTAAAGACTGACTGAGACACTAGCAGAAAGAACAGCATCTTTGGAGTCCTGCAGTCCTGCACCCAAATTCCAGCCCTGTAGCTCTCTAGTTGGGTGACTTTGGACTCATCTCCTCCCTTCTCGGGGCCTCTCTATGTCCTCACTTGCAAAACAGGTATGGCACAATCTACCTTCATGGATTGTTATGAAAACTGAAAAAAATAATGACTGGATCATGTGACCAGCATGCGGCCTAGGAGTTAATGAGCATCCCATAGCTGGGGATTGTCAATACTACCCATGTCATTCAAGTGGGCTGCTCCAGACGAAAACAGGAATTTTCTTACACTCCTTTGCATTAGTTTTCTTCAATGACTATCTTGTCACTATCTTCTCAGTAGGTACTATCAGCTATCAAAAATTACCTGTGCCTCTTGATGGATAGAATTCTGTAAGTCCTTATTGTTCTTAAGAAAAGAGAGAGAGACAACTCCCCCACGCCTTTCTAACTAGTTTAGGGTGAACAGTTTTACTCTGCCAACTGAGCCCCAGCATGCTGACCTGTTTGAAAGATGGTGACTCAGAAGCAACTTGCAAATGTTGCAAAATGTGTAGCAGTGACTTTTCAAATTTGACACCTTTGTTCAAGTAGAAATGGCCACAGAAAGGTTCAGGGAACGATGGAAACTGAAATAGACACCCTGGTTTCCTTTTTGTGAACATATGATGAATAAATTTTAAGTCTACATAACAGAGCATGGTACTCTGGGTCTCTCAGAAAACAGATCTGCATAACTCTAATGTCCATGAAAAGATCATAGATGTCCCACCATGGGGTTTGGAAATGGGGCCTTTGGTCCATGGCCAGGTAAGTTTGAGAAATGTTTCCATCTCGAAGATTTACATTGCTTATTTATAAATGAAGGAGTCCAGAAATTTCTGTATATAACAAACTTGTTTAACACTCTTGAACCCATCCTTTCCTGAATAATTGGCACAGAGTTTCCATCAATATCACGTGGCATACTAAGGAACACTGCTTAGGAAACTGTACAGTGTTGGAAATCAGAGATCTTAACCAATGAGAAGAGCCGCCAGTTGGGGTTTTAAATTTAGTGTGTCTCTGCTTCCACCGTTTTAGACAGAGGACAAATGGCTGACTAGAAATGGACCACACAGCTTTCTTGCTTTCCCGTTTCAGCTGTGCGGAGTGGAACTGCATCATCTGCTGTCACATGTTTCAGAGAACAGACTACAGTGTTTTATGTTCAGCTATTTATCATTAACCATCAGTGGAGCTGTCTGGGAAGGGGCAAAAAAGTAAATAAAATAAAATGAAAGATATCAACTGGGGTTCTTGTAAGAGCTGGCTTTGGAGCAGTCAGTGGCTTGTCCCTGTCTTCCAGGCATCATGGTTTCTTGAGAATGTTCACGTTATTACTGGACTGTGAGCTCCTTATACAATTTAGGAATGGAAACTGAGGGCCCAGACAAAGCAATGCGGTTGATGTTAAGATATAAGTACTTTTAATGATAGAGATCATTACTACCAATTGAAGCCTGGAATTTTCTTTTCTTAAAATACGTAATGGGATACACAGAAGAAGTAAAAATGTCACTGAATCTCCTTCTTACCACACTGCAATGTTTATCATCTGTCTCTGAAGTTCACAAAAAATTTTCACCTTTTTCTCTCTTTGTCACATTTTCATCCTCTACTCTCACATAAAAGCCCATCAAATGCTTTCTCCTTTGTCCTTCCTAATTCCTTTTCTTCCTGCCTCCCACTGTGGTCCTTTTGAAAAAAAAAAAAGAAAAAAAAAAAGAGCTGGAGGAGAGACTGGCATGTTCATTTATTACAGACTTCCTAGCAGGAAACTTAAGAAATCAAAGGGGGAAAATATCAAAAATTAACCATAGCCTTTGGTAGTGATTTATCCAAAAGAAAATGAATGAAAACTAGTTTAACAATTATTAGACTGTTATCATCCCTTTAGTCTTGACCTTTTGGTAAGTCCTAAATAAATACCATCCAAATTTGACAGAAGTAACTGCCAAATTCCCACAACTGCAATCTGACAGAAATATCATTCTTACTGGTGTCAAAAAAGTGGCATTTCTTAGCTGGTTAATAAAATAGGGATTATTAAGAAAAGTAAATGTTGAATTATGCCACAAGAGCCTCATCCATATGGCAAGATCTATGAGCTAATTTGCTTGGCAGCTGCTTCACCACCTAGATGAAAATGCCTGTGTCTAGAAGGTTTTTTTAAAATGTGGTTAAGCTTAATTTGGTTTGACGTGTATTTTTATAGTTAAAATACAAAATATACTATTAGATACACATTATATATTACTGTTCATAGTATATATCAATATTTATATTGATTGCTTATCCAATGCCTTTTTCTATTGTCTCCCTCCAGGAAGCAAATGACTTGGATAAAAGCACAACAAAGACGGAGAGTGCCTGGCTCTTCAGAATGTGGTACAGCTTTGACCACAAGTATCCTTTTTGGTAAAGATGATCTCCCAGATCCTGCTGCACAGCAGAGGCTAACACCCAGCACTTCACCCACGAGGTACGCACTCCTGCTATTCAAGAAACACAGAAAGGTAAAGCGAATTCATGGCCAAACTTATCAAAAAGAGTGATTTCAAAAACTAAAAAGCTGTGTAATCCATACTTAGGTTTTATAAAGAGCGACAGTGAAATCTCTCAGAGTGAAATGAGTTTGGTGCGTTCATGGCAATCTACTCTTTCCTAATGCCAGGTGATGAAATCATATAGTCCTGAAAAACTGATCTCTTTGACTAATTTTACCATTCGTCCCTTTGTAAAAATCTTACCTCTGGCGGAATTGGCCAGGGTGACAAAGTTCCTTCACCCTTCTCCCAGGAACCTATTTGTATGTTTTTGTTTCAAAGCTGTAAACAATGAAGTGGCTGGAGGGGGTAGAGGAGAGGACGAATGGCCCAAGGAGAAGAATGAGTCTGGTCACCACACTGTAAAATAATCCTACTTTGTTTTCCAGGAAGCCCTTGAGTAAGCTTTTTCTAGTGAAGGGCAATTTTAAAGTTCTAGCAATCAGTGTCAGCACAGTGGCTCGGATACACCTTGCCGTGTGACTCACAGGGCTGCGAAGTCAGGCCTGAAGGGCTTTGCCATTGTGAGCTGCAGTAAGCGGTCCAGCTCTAATCCCAGGCAAAAGTGTCACAGAAGAAAGGAGAGAACTGTGCTGAAAATTGAATGTGTTGGGTCTTTGTAGTTAGTTTTCCACAGTCACAAATCCCTCTCCTTTCAGGGAGAAAATGCCAGTCACTGGGTGATTTGAAAGCAGCTCAGCAATGATTAAAGCTCCATCAGTGGGAGAGGAAGAAGAATTAAGAACAGGGGGAAAGACATTCAAAGAATAAGATAAAGAGGAGGTAAAAGTGGAAAGGGGACAGGAGGCAAGAGAAATGTAAGAAATTCACAGCAGGAAGGAAAGGAAAGCAAATTAGAGGAATGACTGTAGGAAAAAAAAAATTAAGTAAGAATGAAGTGAAGCCAGCCAAACATTGCAGAGATAAACGAAAGTAAAACAAGCTTAAAATTAGAAAGCAATTCTGAAAAAGCAGAGCATTCCAAGAAGTATGAAATGGAGACATGGAAGGTAGAGGTGTTTTGAGGCTACAGTTTTGCTTTTCCACACTAGCGTTGTCTATGGACGGATACCTTGCTTCCCTCAATCCTGCGTTTTCACAGGCATGTAGGTTGCCACCATCTCAAAAGCGGTCCATCTTGGCCATTTACTGCCTCGTGGAGGTTCTGGTACCTCATTAGCCACCCAAAGCCTTCCTAGTCTCTTTGCGGGAAACTGCTTCTTAGCAGGTTATGCTGGTTTATGTTCCAGGTTGGTTTCTCGACTGGAAACACTATTTTCCCCTGCCACTGCTTAAGGTATCTGATGACCAAATCTATAGGAAGTTACAAAAACTTGGCTAAAGGGTACATACAAAGGCTGCTTGGTTATGACAAGATGTACAGTAAGAAACTGCCTTTGGGGGTTCCTGGACCAACTTGTGGAACGGGGGCTTCCCCACAGCCAAGCAATGCACCAGACGCCAGCTCAGTGTCCTAAAATTCAACTCAATCCCTATGCTATATACCTGGAGGAAGTATCAGATCTCACAGGAAAGGGCTCGGTCCCGCAAGACTTCCCCACCACCACCACCCACCCCCCCAGACACCACTCACAGGCCCAGCTTGTTACGCATGCTTCTTACTGACCAGCTACAGGGTGGAGGTTCCCATGACCTTCTCCTTGGGTTTGATTAATTTGCTAGGAAAGTCACAGAATTCAGAGAAATATTTTACTTACTAGATCACTGGTTTATTATAAAAGGATGTAACTCAGGAACAGCCAAGTGGAAGAGGTGCTTGGGGCGAGGTATGGGGAAAGGGCTTGGAGCATCCATGCCCTCCTCAGTGCACCACTGTCCCCAAATCTCCACCTGTTCGCTAACCTGGAAACTCTCCTAAACCCCATCCTTTGGGTTTTTATGGAGGCTTCATTGCATAGGCACAACTGATTAATCATTAATCATTGGTGATTGAATTCCATCTCCAGCCCCTCCCCTCTTCTCCAGAGGTAGGGAGGGCGGAGACTGGTAGTTACAACCTTCTAATCATACACTTCGTTCTCCTGGCAACCAGCCCCCAGCCTAGGGTGGGGTCCAAATGTCATCATTAACATCACAAAGGATGCCTTTGTTGTTTTCGTCAATTAGAAAGTTTCAAGGGGGTTTAGGAGCTCTGTACCAAAGCAGGGGATGAAGACCAAATATGTATTTCTTATTATAAATCACAACATCACAAAATGATAAATCAGAAATTAGGTAAAAAGTATTTTTGTTCAAATTCTGACAGTGTTGTGAGGAATGCTTTACAATGAAGAAAAGGACAAAATGGAAAAAACAACTTGGAGACAAGAAAATTAAAGAGGGAACCCACCCAAATTTTTAGCTCAGAGCAGTGACACTAAATTCAGTTGATGTCATCGTTTTTGCCTCACATTTCATCAGGGGGTGATTTCCACATGATTATGGACAGACTAGCAAAAAATGAAAGCAGACTTACCCTCTCTGTAATATCTCTTCTCACGGTAATTTGTCCTCCTGTGCATTCATTCTAAAAATTGCAGGGCTACCGTCACTGCGTAAATATATTTTTCACTTAGACAACAGAGTTTTTATATCCTAGTTATGCTCTGAATTCATACCCAGAGAATAGCAAACCAACCAGTTTCCGCTCTATAACCTCTTGATTTGTCTGTATTTTTAAAGACCAGTTACCCTCTTGGCATTTGTGTTTGTTCTGTTGTCCACCCAGAACTCAGGTGATGTGCCCCACGAGCCCCATGGGCAGACTGTGCCAGTCGCTGTCAGTGTAGGGATGGTTCCCCCCACCCTGGGGTCAGGTTGCCCGGCCGGGGCCGAACAGAAATTGTCGTGAGGCCGAAAGAAATGGATTATGCAGTTTGGAGCTGCTCAAGTTTCATTTTAGTAAAACTGCATCATGCAAATGAGGCATCAGACAGAATTACTGACAAAAGAAAAAGAAGAACAAATAAGCTTTCGTATGCACCTTCATTAGTCAGGATTCTCCAGAGAAACAGAAACAGAACCAGTAAGGGGTACACACGTGCACACACGTACATATATGTATACGTTTACCTAGACATACACACATACATATACCTACATATACACATAGATTTATTTTAAGGAACTGGTGTATGTGATTGTAGGGGTGGCAAGTCCAGAATTTGTAGGGCAGGCTCTCTGTCTAGAAACTCTCAGGCGGGAGCTGAGATGCTGCAATCTTGAGACCAAATTTCTTCTTCCTCAAGTTTTGCTCTTAAGTCCATTTAACTGATAGGATGAGGCCCACCCACATTACTGAGAATTATCTCCTTTACTTAAAGTCAGCTGACTGTAGATGTTATCCACACCTGCAAAATATCCGCACAGCAACACCTAGATTAGGGTTTGACTGAATAACTAGGTAGCTTAGTCAAGTTAACACATACAACTAAGCATCACCATACTCCATTCACATTTAATTTATGCCCAAAATTCAGACCCATAGAAGGATCCTCTTAAATCATCGTTGATATCAGTGAAACAAGCCACTGTTGCTCATATAGTTTTTCTTGCCTTTTTTTTTCACTTTTTCATAATGAACACATATATATTTCCATAATTTTTTTCCAGAAACTACAGAAGAATAAAAAGAATAAAAATTAACATTCCATGAGGATGAACAATGGCCAAGGACTGTATTGAGTACTTTACATTATAATTTCATTTCAGCTCCACAGCTCTGTAGGAGAGTGGGACGGTCTAAGAGTACAATGCAACCCAAATAGACTGCTGATTATGTCAGCCTCCAACAAAACAACCTGAGCTCTCCTGGTCAAGAACGCTGTCGGAAGAGTGTGGTGCCAAAATCGATGATTAATTAAGATTTCATTGTGGCTCCATATGGGCAGCAATTCTGAGTCATGCAGCGCAAAGTAGGAATTGAGAAGGGGGAGATGAGAAATGGAACTCAGTTACTCAGTACCAACACTTTGCCATCGAAAACATTATTTCATTCAATCCTAATAGCGACCCTTTTTGTTTAATTCTCACAAACACTGTCTTTGAGGTGGAAGAAACAAAGTCTTCAAGAACTTAAATAACTCCCTCAAGGTTCCATAGCTAGTGTCAATTCCGTAATTCAAGCCCAGATCTGTCTCACTGTGAAGTTCATAAATATACTTAAATGAACTTTATCATCAACAACTCTGTGTCTGTGATATCCTTCATCTACATGTAAAACCCCATCTCCATGTGTTCAGAATGTCACTGTTAAAGCAGTGACCGTTCTGACTGTTTACATTATACAGTGCAGAGCTCACATCTCAAAACATCTGTTGAAGATAAATGGTATGATAAGTTTCAGGGTCCTGGTTGATCACCCTAAGAACATCACCATAATGGAGTCTCCAAGTTTCTGAATTAGGTCCTGAACTTTTCAGAGGCAGAAAGTTCTATATCCCAAAGACTCCAAGAATGACCTAGTTTCATAGAGATGGATGCACTTTTGCCAAACTCCAAAGAGGCACAAGTATAAACCAGACGTCAAATTCCTAAATCATCATACATGTCCTTGTGGGGAGGAATGTTCTTTCCCAGCCCTTAGAAGGATCAAGTCACAATCTGGTCCCTACATCCCTCCAGCATCCTCTCCAGCTCTTGCTCCCTGGCTCACTCTGCTCCAGCCACCTTGGCCTTGCTGAGATACCCCAAGCACGTTCCTGCGTTGTACTGGCTCCTCTTCCCTCTGCCTGGGGTGCTCTTCGCTCTGACATTTGTGTGCCTCCTTCCTTCACCTTTTTCACCCAGTTTGTCAGTGAGAACTTCCTGGCTCCATATTTGCATTAGCAGCCCCAGCAGGTGTGCTTCCTCACCTGTTCCCTGCTTCTTTTTTCACCATCACACTTATTACCATCTCACACCTATGTACTCTATTTATTTGTTATAATACTCTCCTCCAACCAGGATATATGCTTTCTGGGGACAGCAATTTGGGTCTATACTCAGAACATACAACAGTGCTTAGCACAGAGTGGACACTCAATAAATATTTGTTGAGTGAATGAATGAATCAAGCAAGCAAAAAATATTTTCTATCCAGGGACCCTTCATTCTAGACATTGATATAGCAGAAAAATCCAATTAATTATCTGAAGGTTGCCAAGTGAGTCTGAAAGCAGAGCAAGGCAGAGCAGATAATCTTAGTGTTTTCAACCAGGCTGCCTTTCGGTACATGAAAGGCACACCCTGTGTAGACATTCACCCTTACCCTAGCCTCACTGTGTCTCTCCCTGGGCAGGGACAGCCACCACAGCAGACTTGGAGCCCTGTTGCCTCACTGACCTCCAAAGTATGGTTGGTCCATCCTTCCTTAGGTTTAATCAGTACATCTGATCTCATACATTCAAGCCTGGCTCTGGCTTAGCAGCCATTCTGTTTGGGTGACTGTATCTTCTCTCACCAATTGTGTTGATTTTATTTGTATACAGAACTCAGAATTTTATAATCACCTATCATCCTCACTGACAATTTCTTATAATGAGAAAAGAAGCAGAAATTGATGCCCCCTTAGTCAGACTTTAAGACATCAGATCAAATGATTTGCTTAGATTCACAGAGTTACAGCTGGGGTGGGAATCATAGGTTGCCTTATTCATAGGTGACTCATGGATCTGCTGGATCGTCTGCTTCCTATGGTCCCTCTCCATCCAGTCTATCATTTATCATCTCTCTCCTTCAGCGTGTCTGTATATTCATCCTACAAATGTGAGTGACACAGGATAAGAATGACCTTTTCCAAAGCAGCCTAAAATCATTTTTAGCGCTTTCTGTCTGCCGACATAAACTGAAAATAAGGAGTTATCCTGTGGTTGCCAACATTTTACTTAAGTGTAAAGAAAGCCCAGAGATAACATGGATTGGCAAGATGACACAGTAGCAGAATTACATAAAGTCACATGGATGGAGAGTTTCTTCCCATCCCTGGTTTGAAACGGATTGCACTCTGAGATGTTACCAGCAAAATGAAAGGCCATGGCAGATGTGTGGTTGCTGTAGCTTTTGAGTTTTCCATTAAAGAGTCTGGCAAGGAAAGTAGCAGATACCAGACCCCTTCCTATACCAAAGTGTGCCAGGCTGGGGCTGCATTCAGAAATCTCAGGGTCATTCAAAACGATACTTGGAACCAAGTATTTCATGGATTTACGGGTAATGGCGTTATAGTCTTTTAAAAAAACAAAAAGAAAAAAAAAACCTCCTTTTTCCTAAAACTTGAAAGAATTCTTTATATCCCACACATTCACACTTATTTTAAATCATAGGTATGAATATTGTGAGCAGTAATTTCCATTTTTAATGATGATCCCTGCATTGCAGTTTTTTTCTTATTCTGAGTAGCATCAGAGTAAGAAAAGCAGCTATGAATTATTTATTGGGTTGGTACTGTGGCCTTGTGAATGACTTGAGTTTACTTCACTAAAACCCTCAGAGGAGCAAGGAATTGTAGCTCTGTGATTCCCGTTTTATAAATGAGGCAACTGAGCCCAAAGGACAGAAAAGACACATCCAAGGTCAGTGATGGACTTGGAACCAGCATTCATAATCAACAAAGAGTGGGCTGTGTCCACCCGAAGAATCCTGGTTCAGGTAGCCCATCCACTAAGTTCTCACAGCATCAATATGTGTGTGATGCAGTTATTGTAAGTGTGCCTGGCATACATTAGATAGTTTTACGGGATAGCTTCTTTGGTGGCACAGCAAAAGCTTCACCGGTCTGGAGGTAGGGAGCCAGAGGGCTAGCAGAGGATGTAAGTTAAGATGCCTTTTGTTCAACTTGACTGAGCACCTACTATGTGCCAGACAATATACTAGGTACTGAGGACCCAACAGCAAACAGGGAAGGAATGGTTGACTCTCATGAGGTCTTGCTTTTTTGACTCATTGAGTCATAGCCCCAAAACCCCTCGAAATGACAGGTGGTCCTAGTGTAGGAAAGAGGAACACTGGCATCAGCGGATTTTAGTGGGGGGATTCTTCAGGGAGACATAAATTAAAATCATTCATAACCTTCACTTGTAAAACGTAACCATATAACTCCACAAGTTGTTTCAGAAAACACCAAAATTTCAAAATATTTGAAACAAACATAAGTTATGCAATCAGCTTTCTAAACACTCTCTCTAAAGACATCCCCAGTAGTATCCCAAATGAGGATTCCCATGGCGTTATAATTCCTTCCCTCCTGGAAAGCTGGCTGCAGGGAGGAGCTGAGCTTGTACTGGGCAGTCGTGAAGCCAGCACTCCCTCCCAGGTGGTTAATCCATTGAGTGTACAGCTTGGCTTTTGGTCATCCTTGTCCTCACAAATCCTGGTGTAAAAAGATCTTGTAGATAACCCTTGACTTAGCCACCTAAGTGAAATGAAATTGAAATTCACTAGAAGAAAACACTAGCTTCCTGGATCCTTGTGTTTCTTGACTTTTTGGTGAGAACCAATGTAGGGGGATGTTATTAGTACCTGGAAACATGAGCTGTCTTTTGTTCAGGTCATAACTAGGGTCTTCCATGATTCCTTCTTCTGTATAATGGGAATAATAAATATTATCTTCTGTATTGGCTAACTCCATTGGAAAATTTGGCTAGTTATTAAAACAGCTTCCTACTGATGATAACTTGTTCACTTACCTCTCAGAGCTAAAGCATGATTAAAACAGTTAAATAGTGCCATTTTCTCAAGACCCGATGGCGTAAATACATTGCAATTTCCATAACTGGACTAAAACTCTCCTGGAGTCTTGACAAGTGAGTACAGTCATGATATTGTGAATTGTTGCCCAGACATGTTGGGTCCCCCACTGTGAATGTGAAAAGTTGTGAGTCCCCAGATGATAACTGAGTTTTCCACAGTAATCCTAGGATTCTATGAGAGTTTGGGCCTCCCTAATTTGTTTTGCCTTTTCCCCTGTAAAAGTTTTAATAATATTTCTATTAAATGAGAATGCTTTCTCATTTCATCTTCACTGTAAGCAAACAGTATGAAAATCTGGGTTTACCCAAACAAGAAATCAGAAAGTGACTCTTCCTCTTCTAGAATGGATTCATAAAATAAATTCCTTTAAAACTAATTTTTTAAAAATACATTGAGGACTCTCTCATGGCAAAGCACTATTTTAGACTCTTATCTCTATGTATTTGTTTATTCAGCACATGTTTATCAAGAGTCGAGCATAAGGCATATTCTCTACTGGGCACTAGGGATGCAGCTGTTGACAGACTCTCCCAGAGCTTTCATTCCAATCTGGTTCCGTTTTTAAGTCTCTGATTTACAGATGTCTTTTCAGGAAATGACTGTGGTATAAAGAAAGATACACTTAGACATCCCACTATTGGTTTTTAATCAAATAGAGGAAGGTCTGGCTCAGTGGTCCAGATTTACTGATTTGCTATTGCAGCCTACCCATTTCCTAGCTGTATAATTTTAGGAAAGTTACTTACCCTTTCTGAGCCTCAGTCTCTCACACAAGTCTCTACCTCTTAGGTTTGTTTTGAGGAGGATTAAATGAGTTGACACAAAACACTTAGAAAAATGCTCGGTCGTGTTAGCTTTATTGTCACTACTACCTGTTGATGTCTGCTTCCCTTAAAGGGAGGCATCATGCAGTGTGTTTAGTATTTATTGTCATTTATAACCTCCGAGTGACCAAAACATGCATTATCTATATGCCTATAATAATTTGGAGTTGCAACAGCCGTATTTTAATACCATAAGAAAGTTTTCAGTCTCCATAAACAAAAGGTTCCACTCAGGCTATAAATCAGACAGAATTCTTCTAATTTGATCTTGAGTAAATGGCTGTAGTTGGGTGTTCAGCATTTCCTTTGTGTCCCCTGTTCTGCACATATGATTGTTTCATTTATGAGTTTTCTAAGTTATAGTCCATTAGCCCATAGTTATCTTTCTGAAAATTACACCACAGATAGCAATTTTTGACTTGCTAGAGAAGTGCAGCAGTTTTTCTGTTCCACAATGGACGCGCTACAAGCCTTTGATGATAATTACTCCTCTTACACTTTCTTGTGATAAAGGAAATCTTTTAATTGCACCTTTCAGGCAAAGCCATCGTATTTTATCATTAGTGGTGTGATGGTATATTTGAAGGTTTCTAGGTCAGTACATATTGAATCATTTTATCAGAAATAAAGGAGAAGGAAAAATGTTAAGACTGACAAAAAAAATATATATATATGTGTGTTACCTGAATGTTGTTAGTTTTGAATTTAGTTTCAATATTTCTTCCCCAGGGAAAAAGAAGAGAATTTTGTTTAAGTGTTCTTTAACTGCTGCTTGGTCACTCCTTTTCAAGAAGCCAAGGCATTTTCAGGCTGCCAACAAATTCATGAGCTACCAGAGACACATTATCAGCAGGGACCGTGGCTGCCGGCCTCACGTGTTATCACCTGACAGGGAGACAGGGGCCGAGTCTGTCTCGTGGACTGCGGTCCTCAGCCCTTGTCTGCATGTGAAGCTGTGGTAGACACAACACAAGGCACACGGGCAGACATGGCCTTGCCCTAATCAAAGTTCACTTCACGAGGTGGACGGTGATGACATAGCCTCAACGTCTGCCAAACCAAACCATAAATAAGAGCGGGCACAGAGATTCTTGCACTGGCAGTTAACGGGGGAGGGGGGATTGTAGCAGAAACAACTGCTGCTCTTCCAGTCACGTGGGAAAGCGTCCGTGGAGGAATCGGGATTTCCCAACATGAAATTAAACAATGAGAAGGGTGGACGGGCGTTCTGAGCAGAGGGGGTAACATGGAGGAAGGTTCCATGACAGGCAAGACATGAATAGCTGAACAGAGCCCAAGTAAATCTGGGCACAGAACTGGAAAAAGAGAAAGGAAGGAGTCTCTGGAGAATGAGTGTCAGCCTTTGAAGCAAAGGCCGAAACTCTATTCCCTACACCTCACGTAATCAGAATTCTCTCTTATTGGTATTAATTTTATTTCTTGGTTTGGTGACTCGGATGGCTCACGACAGGACAGTTTGTCACCGGCTAAGGAGCCTTTAGAGTTTCCTTTCAATCACAAATCTGATTCATCTGTATGACAGTCTTTTATTAGATACCTACACATTAAATTCTTTCAAAATTAAATTTAGTTTTAATATATCCCCTGGGAAAAACATAAGCATTTAGTTTACATTTTCTTTAATTTTTTTTAATTTTAACTGAATTTAGCTTTAAAGCTTCTTCTCTAGGGAAAAAAAATGTAAGTATGTCTTTTAGCTTCTTCTGAAGCCACAGAGATAAATAAGAAATGGTGGTTGCCGTCAAGATGCCGGCATCCTAACGAGGTAGAGACAGCAGCCACCCATGCACTAAGAACTATATTAAAGTTATGAGCAGAAAGTCTTGCGGAACCCAGAGGTGGGGATAGTCAGTTCACTCATGAGCTTTAGAGAATCAGAGAAGCCACATACAAGTAACTTTGAAGCCAGGAGGAGCTGGGCTGAAGATGTGAAAGGCATTCTGGCAATGGAAACAACTCAGGCCAAGGCACAAACGGGGTGTAGGGTGTTTGGAAAATGGTAAGAGTCTCAGTGCGACTAGACCAGCGAGAAGTGAAACTAGAGAGTTATCGTGTGGACAGATTAGGCGGACCATGGGTGTCATGGTCCAGAAAGTGGACTTGATCTTTTTAACGGCAGCAGACCAACACAGCGCGTTGAGCAGAGAGTCACACAGTCCTGTCGGTTATCATGACGAAAACTCGTGGCTGTGCAGACGGTGGTGCAACAGGGAGAACGAGGAACTTAAAGTGATTCTGGACAGATGCTCTTGAAAACCCCCGCCCGTTTTCTGTGTGGACAAAAACAAGGACAGGAATGTTCTCATTCTTCTTTGAAAAACATTTTGGAACACTCAGTATGCATTTCAAAATACACATGTGTTAAAATATAGAGGCATCATTTCATTAAGAGATTGGTTCTTAAGCTTCCCCTAAGAAAAATGTTCCAGTGGTGAAATTGTGCAGGTCTCCTAGGACGTTTTCCCATTTGAGAGCCAACATAGTCTCTCAGTTCATGACCTGTCACCGTCAGAAACAGCAGCGCTTCTGACAGAGGTTTTACCTGATCTAACAGAAGGTGTTGAATAAAAAAATCACTTTCAAAGAAAAGGCTGCTTTTTGTTCCTGAACTGATAAAGTCGAATGCCCCCGGGCCTCAGGCCACACTCAGCCTTGGGGTCAGCCACTTGCCGGTGGTAACTGATGCTTTTAAATGTAGGGGAAGCAGCACAGGAGAGCTAACCTTTTTCCAGTGGAAACAGACACATCCTGAAAGCATTGGCTTTGCCATCCCTTGAAGCTGTTTCCTTGAAATTTCTTGAAATCCACCGGGGTGTTGAGTTTCACTGACCTGTCGCCTATAAACAGAGCCAGAGCTGATGTCCGGCTTATACCTACAGTCTCCTAAGCAAGTCTGTCCCTAGTCCTTTATTATGTTTAATAGCTGAAGCAGGAAAGACTGCTTTGTCCCTCTCCTCACTACCCTTTCCCAGCAGCCGCAAACGCCCCTTCCCTCATTCCTCACCACTAGGAGCACCTGGGTTGCAGGTGTGAAGCCCTGTACCTTTCCCTCCCTTGCTTCACGAAGACACAGATCGTGTGTGGAGCTCCCAAGAGCAGCGTGCCAAGGCCAGCTGCAGGTACCACAGGAAGAGAGGACCCCAAGCAAGAGGCAGGTACCCAAGAGCAGCTCCAGCAGCATAAGCTCAGAAGCCTGATCTTTAGCTTGACCACTGTTTTTTTTCCTTTATTTATTTATTTATTTTTAAATTTTTACTCTTAGTCTGAAGTCCTCGGGCCTTCTCTGAACTGCAGTGTTCGAAAGATGAACATTATGGTAATCGGTAATTGTACAAGCACTTTGCAAACATCAAGTGTTCATAAAGTTGAAAAGATACTAAATTCAGTGACAGGTTTATAGGCCTGAAGGCCCTCAGACTCACTATGCAGATATAAACAAAGAATTTCATTACATTTTTATTATTTTTAAATTCTAGCTGATTTCCTGCTATATTCAAGATTATGATGTGCACACAAGTCTCCTCTCAGTCTACAGATGTGCCTTATTGAGAAATCTTTCTCCCCCGATCTCTGGCACTCACAGTCTTACTCTTTTGAAGATGATCCACTGTGAAGTGGAGGTACCCCAGTCCTCCATCTCTTGGCTCATTAAGAGTTCCTATCTTTGCATGACCTCACTTACACATGGAATCCAAAAAAGTCAAACTCATAAAAGCACGGAGTGTAATGGTGGTTAGCACCAGGGGCTGGGGACTGGGGGAACTGAGGAGGTGGTGGTCAAAGGGTACAAAGTTTCAGCTATGCATGTGAGTAAGTTCTAGAAATATAATTTACAGGATGGTGACGAGTTAATAATTGTACACTTGAAATGTGCTCAGAGAGTAAATGTTCTTACCACCAAAAAAAAAAAATGGTAACTGTGTGAGGTGATGGATTTGTTACTTACCTTGGTCCTGGTAATCATTGCACAATATATACATACATCAAAGCATCACATTGTGCATCTTCAGTAGATACAATTTTTGCTTGTCAAATATACCTCAGTAAAGCTGGGGGAAAAAATCCTTGTTCTTGACTTTCCAGCAAGTAGAAGCTGGAAAGGGTCTCCAGCTGAGGCCCTTCCTTCCTGGCCTCGCCATTGTGAGAACTGTTGGTGTTCCTGTTAGGAACTACAGATAAAACCCCTGATGACCACAGCTCTCCTGCTAGCTCAGTCTTTTACAAATCTTTGACGGTGTTGTCTAGGCCGTTTGAAAGGCCAGATTCAGTTTAAACCAGAGTTTTCCAAACTGCTGATCAGGACTCATTAGTAGTTCTCAAAATCAATTTAGTGGGTTCCTAACCAGCACTTTGTAATAAAAGAAAGTAGACTAGAGAGAATATGATAGTGCATAGCAGAATTAGAAGTAAATGCTATTTCATGAAACTTATTTCAGCTCTGCATGTGTGTGTGTGTGGATACTAGTTTATGATATAAAATGTGTTTCTTAGCTGGGGGTCATAATCAAAAAGGTCTGAAACCTTGATTTATGTTGGCCTCAAGCGCTTATCCAGGAACTCTCAGGCCTTTTCACAGAATTGCTTTAAGTGCCAGGGGAGTTAGACAAGGAGCTGTCAGAGCTTAGGAATGAGAGAGCCATAAACTCATATGGGTTATTTTGAAAGAGTTCGTGGAGTTAGTGGATTTGAGCTGGATTTTGAGAAAAAGGCAGAACTTGACAAGGAGAAGCTGTAGGGGGCCAGAGGAAAGCCCAGATGTAGGCGAGAGAAGAGCCTCACAGGACTGTGGACAGAGGGAATTTGGAGACCTAGCTCCCAGGCCTGCCTCAGCCCCTCAGCCATGGAACCTCAAGTTCCAGGCCAGCTCAGAGCCAACATTTTCTAATCTGCAAAATGAACATAATCGTATCTGCCCCACTTAGTAACTATAGGTTTCAAATAGAATAAGGTAAATGAAACCATTTTGAAAACTAGGACTTACCAAGCAAACACACGATATGCTTATTCAGTTTCTCCAGACAAAGCAAAGGTCGCAAGTAAAGAAGAGAAAGTACCTGGGATAAAGTGAGGGCAGCAGCTTGGCACGCGCGGGACTGGCTATTAGAGAGAAAGGGACTTGCTTAGGGAAATCTGGGAATATTTTAAGTATCAGGTGAAGGTGTCTGGATTTGATGCAGTAGATAATGGGGAATCTAATGATTTATAGACACAGGAGTGACGCAGAGTCTTGTTTTAGAAAGATTGATCTAGCAGCATTGATTAGGGAGAAGTCACAACAGCTGAAATGAAGGTAGTGGCAACAGGACCAAAAAGGAAAGGGGTAGGTGCTAGAAAACCCTGGCCCCAAATCCACAGAATCTGACACTGCCGTACTGGGGGTATCGGGGCTATGGAGAGGAAGCGCCCGGGGGGCGCAGTTGTAAGGAGGTGGGGGCTGCAGGTCGCTGGGGGGTTCCAACCTTCTGCTTCTGCCAGTCACAGGAGTGGAAGGCAGGAGGACTACTCTCATGGGGAGAAGACGAGGGGTTGGGTCCCCCAGGTGGACACCTGTTTATATGAACCTACTCTGTGTTCTTGCTCAGCCTGTTTTATGGGACAGTCAAGCCACTCGTCCAGTCTTGCCTCACAAGTGGAGTTCGCTAGACCTCTGAGTGAACTTGCTTTTTTCTCCAGAGCTGCTCTCTCACAGAGAGATATTTTCTGCAATTAATATTCTACTCAAAAGGAGGCAGAACACTTATTTTAGTATTTTGTGAAAACTCAGTTTCATCAACCTGTCTTCTGTTTGTAGACTTCGCTTAAATTAACCCTCAGGTTAACTTATGTTATGAACACAGCCCTGATACCATATCCTACCAAGTCAAGTTCAAACTCATTAGCCTGGAGCAACATGGAGGATGAGTCAAATAGCTAGGTTTAGGACTTTGCCACTTACCGGCTGTGTGACACTGCAGAATTTACTCGAACTCTCTGAACCTTAATTTCCCCATCTATAAAATGGTGATGATAATCATGATTAGGTATCATAACAATACCTGTCTTTCAGGACTGTTGTAAGATTTGCAATGTTCGGCACACCTAGCATAGGGCCTAGGAAAAAATAGGCCCTCAATAAAGGGCTGCTATTGTTATTATTCAAGAATATGAATTGATGTGTTCCGCATTCCTTCCAGCCACACACTAGCTTTTCCCTAGTTCCGCGGGATGAGGTTTAACCCAGAGGGGCTTCCAGGGGTGACCTGGAAAAGGCTATTCCTGACCCTCTCCTCCCAGGTTAACATCTAGAAGGCCACCTACAGGCTCTTTAGGCAAAATCACTTTGTTCCAGCTCAACAGCAGTCCAAAAATGCCACCATGTCCCTCACTGGGAGTAAGTGGACTATGTGTGTACCCCTTGGGTTGCCCAGTAGCCAGGGGCACGGGGTTGGGGCTGGGGGAAGACTGGGTTCCCATGGCTGCAGTCAGCTGAGACCTGGGGCAGCTGGCTTCGTCCTGTCCCACGGTCAGGAGAATCCTTAGGGATCCCATCTGGCCATGACATAAACTGCCTGTTTTTCTATCATAAAATATGATTGCAAGCAATTACATTCAAGCAATGATTTAAGTGAACAGAGTGTTCCTTATGAGAAAGTCAGACATTCACCAGCTAAACCAGAAATTACAGTCGAAGAGTATGCAGTTGGGTCCCAAAGGTCACAAAGCAGCAGGATTACAAGTCAGAAGTCCTGGTCTGGGACCCTAGCTTTGCTGGCCATGTGACTTGAGACAGCCACTCCCAGCCCCAGTCGTCCCATCTGTGAAGTGCCCTTTCCTGTTCTTTGACAAGGAGAACACTCCCCCAACACACAACGCTCCTCACGTGAGTTTGGGAACCAGGGGCCTTGACAACCCATGAGTCCCACACAGTATCCTCCACATTTTTTAATAGGCTTAATAGGGTTGGAAATTCGAGCTCATTTTTCAGTCTTCCATGTCTATTTAGGCCTCCAACCAACACCATGTTGCATAATGGAAGTGCTTAAATTCTTCTGTGAGAATTTGGCCCCCTAAAATCCGCTTCTATGAAAAGGAGTGTGTAGTCTCCCATGGTTTTGTGTGAAGGAAGTAAAGACATCCTTGGAATGTCTCTGTTGCACACCTGGAATCTATTTTCCAGAAATAGGGCACGCTTGTCATGCTTTTATCCTTGCAAACTCAACAAAATGTAATATCCCATTTTGATGGCATGTAGTAAATAAAGGTATTTTCTAAGACTCCCAGAAAGTAAATAATTGACCTATTAACTTCCTTTGATCCAATCACAGGAAGCATACATGAAAATGAAAGAAATAAATGGAATAAAGTACAATGAGCTACCATCAACAGTGGCTTACGTTCTCATCCAGCTGCTGGCAAGACCCAATTTTACCCTATTTCTGATAGAAACAAAGGAAGAAATCTTGCATCACTTCTGACAAGCCATGAACTCATCGTTTTATGAATGCTCCTTAAACTGTCACCTTACAAATATTTTTTTCTAACTGGATCCTCTTCATCATTTTCATCTTAAAATAGTTCTTTCAAGACAGAGTTAGAAATGGCTGCTCATTCACAGGGTACTTCTAAACTACATCTCAAGTATTTGGGAAAAGGGTGGAAAAGGTTATCATGTAAGTCTGGCTGTGGATGAGAGAGGGAAGGTGACAGCAGTGGTGGACTTCTCAGTTTAGCCCAGAGCAGGAGGCACTCCTCCCTCCTCACAGGTGGGGAAACTGAGGCTCACATAGCAGGGACTAAAACCCAAGGCATAGAACACCCCCATCCAGAGGCTCTTTCCCTGTTTTGTGTTTTATCCCTCTGGACCAACTGGAAGGAGCTTCCCTTGTGGTTTCTGTTTTAGCCAAAAAGGTCTATATTTCTTATAACAAATTCTGCGGGGGAGGGGGATAATTAGGTTTGTTTGTTTGTTTGTTTGTTTAATAGAGGTACTGGGGATTGAACCCAGAACCTCGTGCCTGCTAGGCATGCACTCTACCACTGACCTCTACCCACCCGACTCTGGAGGAATTTTGAAGTTCACTTTTATTCCTTCACTAATTTGTTTCCTTGAGTGATTTTCTTGATTTCGCCTTTTCTCCGTCTCATCATTTCCATTTGTTAATGCAAACAAACAAAACCATTCCTCTCCCTTCCCATGCTACCATCTGATTAAACCATACATAAAGCTGCTTCACTATTAAAGCCCAGGATGATTAGTTGCCACGCCTGTGAAAGTTCTCAAGCCAGTACATAGCCAAATTCGGTGATGAAATACATCTTGGACGTTCCTTGCTGAGAAGAGTTTTATCCATTATCTGATAGGCTCACAGATTGGCACATTCTGGAATAATAGCAATTGCTCCAGTATGTCTCCTACCAGGTCCAAGTTCAGGTCCTTGGATTGTTAGATGCGTTTTGTTTATTTGAGGTTAAGTTTGTGAGAAGAAAATTCCGTTTCCTTTCATTTGCTGTTCCGGAGTAACTAGTCATTTTCCCTTCTGGGAAAAAAAAAAATTAGACTTGACCTTGGCCGTGATATTACTTATTATTTGGAGAAGGAAATTGACAACAGTCATCTGAAAAGTTTTGTGGAGATTGAATGCAGTGTTCTTTCTCATGATTTTTCTCTTGTTTTCTAATAATTAGAGTTTTCTTTCTTTCCTTTTTATTTTATCCAAAGGTTTTAATAAAAATAATATAATATTAAAAGCCCACATAGTGCAAAAAGAGAAATGAGACTAGTATGATTATTTTTAAGTATCTTTTTCACAACATCAAATATCAACGTTCTCTAACAATTAGCTCAGCATTCATTTTGCTGAGAATAGTGAGAAAATTAAATGAAATGAGGCTCCCCTTAGAGCAAAGTTATGCTTTCTATCCTCTTTCTGCATTTTTTCCCCTCATCTGGACTCCAGTTCTTTGTACACAGTGGTGTGCCTTTACCCTTAGCCAAATGAAAAGAGAGTATTTTTCCACAAATTTATTATGCCGAGAGAGTTTTAACTGGCATGTAGGGAGAAACCCACATTCAGATAAGAACTTATACAAGTCTGAGCTTGTTCTTTGAAATATGTTTTGTCTCTGCTTAGACCTTCCTACAAATTTGAGGGAAGGGGAAGTAGTTAAAAATGGACTTAGTTCCCTTTTGTCCTTTAATCAAAAAGAAGTTCTTTATAGTCAGTGGCTTTAAATAATTATAACTTTAAACAAGACATAAGTTTTCCTTCTCCTATTGACAAGCTGTATTAAGGGGGACATATGCCCAGATGGGACCCCACTCTGATGTGATAGGGACTCCGGTTGACTAAAGTCTATCGTTTCTCCACTCTTCTATTGACCTAGATTGGAATCCATTCTCTATGATTTCAATAATTCTAGATTTATTTGTCCATTATCCTTTTAGTACACCCATCTGGCTACACCCCAAGCAGTGATGAACCCAACTCTCTACTTTTGAAGAAAACCACATCTGAGTAGGTGAGCTCTGTGAGAGAGAGTTACACGCCTGGGAAGACTGGTTCTCTTATAAACTATTGATCACCAATCTCAAGTGGATCTGTACTGCTCCACACATCCTACTTGACATCTCCCAATTTTTACCTTTAATTACTTTTTCAAACCTGTATATGCTCTCCTCAAACTTCAACTCTCCCGCTTTCCATCTCACTCTCAATAAACGAGCCCACCTCCTGTTTTACAGAGTAGAAGCCACTAGATGGGAGCTCCTCTCACCTATCAAACATGAAAATCAACCTACTTATACACTTTCTCTTTTTTGTATTGTTGACCACTCCTCTCAACCGAATCCTTTGAAATGGCCTCTAAACACACTTAAGTCTTAACCACTCAACACCAACCATGTAAATGAAAACTTCCAGTAGCCTTGCAACGCCTTCATCACTCATCTTCTTTCATCTTCCCTTTTACAGTCAAAATTCTCAGAAAAACTGACTGTAACTCACTGTCTCCATTTACTCTTCTTCTGCTCAGCCCTCACCCCACTCAGTTCTGGCTTCCGCTCAACCACTTCACTAAAGCTGTATGTTAGATCAACATGACCATTGTATCTCTAGACCATACAGGTATTTTTCAGTTCTCTTCTGACGTGTCTTTTTAGCAGCATATGATACTGTTGACTATTCCCTTCTTGTAATGCTTTTTCCCTTGTCTTCCCTGACTCAACACTCCCTTTGAGTTTCCTCCCATCTCTCTGGCCAATCGTTTTCAGGCTCATCTTTCTTTGTCCATTAAATGCCGAAATTAATCATGATTCTACCCAAGGTCCTCTTCTCTTCTCATTCTGTTCTCTATGCTTAAGTGTCCATCCATACTCCTGGATTAAAATAACAGAGAAACAGAAATAAGTCACAAATTTAAACCTCTGTCAAACTCCAGGTATCTAAATGCAACTGACTTGAT
Organism: Vicugna pacos; assembly: GCF_048564905.1. NCBI lineage: Eukaryota > Metazoa > Chordata > Mammalia > Artiodactyla > Camelidae > Vicugna > Vicugna pacos. Next base: position 21,659,261 of record NC_132987.1, on the reverse strand, counting down.
GTCTCCACTTATATGGCTTAAACTCAGGAATCTCCTCTCCAGACCTAATCCACGTTTAGTGTCCCTCTATTCTGTTATGCAGACAAAAAGCTCAAGCATTTTCCTGGATACTCTTCCCTTCATCCAGCTGTTACGCAAATCATCTCTCACCAGTTTTACTACCTTCAAAATTTACATTCAGGGTAGCTTAGAATGTTCTGATTGTTACTGTCTGGTTGAATGTTTTAAAAGAACTGCGTAACATCTTTTTTTTTTTCCCTTCAACACACTGAAACAAGAAAGAATTATAAATGGGAAATGATGTAAGTGTAAAATACTGCACAGGGTCAAGTATTTTTTGAAAAACAAAAAACAATTACATGTCAGGAAATACTGTTTTTTAAAAAAGAAACAACATTAATAGTGGGCATCATTCTTGTCACCTTCTCAAGGTCAGAGTCACTAAACTACACAGAACTGAGACACATAAAGGATACAAGCTACACCAAGAATTTCAAAAGGTCTAAATGGATTAATATCTCACCTTCGTAGCTACATATTTCTTCCATTTGGTAGAGCTGTAAAACAGAATTTTAAAGTTAATTTTCTGATCATAAAATCTTGCAAATGGTCATCATCACTATATTGGATTTCTCGGGGGATCTGTGACTTGGCCTGTAAAAGAGATGTCTCTTAATATATTTTAAAATATTATCTTTAGTTCTCAGCAGAAAGCACGGCAGAGTTGGAAGGAACATTTTACTCTGTTTTCTTTTGGTCTTGATCGTTTCTACAGTAGTTAAAAAAAATGATATATTCCTCTGCAAAGCCTCCTGGGAACATAGAACTAAATGCATCAGAGTATTGAATTGTTTGGAAAAATAAGATTTGCGTTTTTGCAAGTAAACCCTCTACTTATATTGAAAGCTCAATATGCATAGGAGCTTTCCCAAATAATATGCCTCCCTCTGCCAAAATACAAAGCAACCTCCATCAGTTAATAATGAGCATGACTAATTATTAACCTGAACAACAGATGACATCAGAGAAAACCAGCATAAATTATCCCGAAATGAACTGTGAGTGAATCTGTCCACTTAATGAATCTAATTTACATGATTTTTCTCCCTGCTGTTCCCTTTGTAAATAATCTTTCATTTAAATAATTTTCAGCCCCAAAGCTAGAATCATCATTATTCTGGGAGTTATGTGGGTTTGATGGGTAAGCTATTCTTTCAGCCATAACTTGCAAGCTGTTCAGATCACTGATCACTACACCTGGCTGTTAGTTTAGACTGTTTGTTGCTCAGGCAGACGGCTCAGAACCTTATTCAGAGCTCAGATCACAGAGAGCAACTAGTTAAATGGGAACTCCTGGGAGCAGGCTTCCAAGGAAGCAATGCTGGGTAAATAGCCTAGATAAAGATGTTATCTCCTGTGTCATTTTTAAAGTATGGATAGCAGACAAAAGTATATTCCTTTTATACATAACCATGAGTCATCTTTGACACCATCGGAAGAATCAATGGTAGTCACACCACCTTTACAGCCCTCCAAGTTCGAGCAGACCCTTTAAATTCATCTCGGGGGGACACAACAGGGACTCCTACAGTTTTCTCTCCAGAGCATTTTCTTGCCGGATCCAAGACCACATTATGAAGCCATGTCATTGATTTGATCGACTACCACTTGTGACAGTTCTCTCTTAGCTGTTGAAAATTACTTTTTTCCCTCTTAACATCTTGCTGGAACATCTCATTCTGAAAATTGGCTTACTCTATTCCTTCATTCCCAAACTTTGCCTAGAAAAGAATTTTAAAAATATGGCCTCCTATTTCTATCACTACGAAACGAAAATTCAAAAGAAATTTAATATTTCCTCTCACACATGTGCTCATGTGTGCATGATCACACAAAATTAGTCCTTTCCTAATAAGGAGGAAGAAGACCAAGGAAAAAGAACATCCCTCACCTTTTTTGGTTTTGAGCCTACGAGATGTGATGCACAGCAAATCATCTACTGAGGTCAAAACCATTATCTCCTCCTCTGGGTGTCAAAACTGCCCATATCAGTCATTTCAGTGGATAAAAGAATAAAGACTAGAGAATAGGATAGTTGCAGATTTGAAAAACAGTAAAAGTGTCAGTGCTGCGGATGGCTATAATACCACTTGTATCATTACAGTCATTTTTATATTACTAGAATCTGAGGATTTTATTATCTAGCATTTGAGGATTGTCTTGACAATTTGTTCAAAGAGGGAGAAGACAGAGAGAAGGAACAGTCTTTTCACGAAGACAGACAAGTTTATGTGTGTATGTCCCAGCTGGAACATAGTGTAGACATAACCTCGCCTACCCAAGTGATTAAACACATCACCCAATAGGAATTTTTGCAGCTAATTTTCAGTCTGTTTGAGCTTTTGAAATAAGGTGATATGGGGTCCACAGGGATATGTGTCTACAAGCATTGCCCAGTTTTAACAACTTGCTCAAGTTAATCTTGACGAATCTAGTTTTTGGCAGCTGTTTGGTCCTGTAGGCTATTCTATTTGTGAATATCGCTCGGGTGCCTACATGGATAACTGCACAGGGTGGGGTGTTTGAAATCTCGGGCAGTTCAATGATAAACCGGAATACATCCACAAAATCTCTACAAGTGGCCTCCTGAGGAATCTCCCTCACCGAAAATCCTTAACTTCAAGCACTAGAGGCTCCCAATCTGGTCCCATCTCAGATGTACGTTCTCAGATGCACCCATAAGCCCTCTCCTCCAAAAGGCCTGCACAACAGAGGCACTAAAACCAGTGAAAAGCATCCTAATCAAAGAAAACTACTTCCCACTCATAGCAAATGAATGCTATCCTGAGATAAACCCAGAGAAAAGAATTGATTGTATTCAATGTAAGTGCCAAAAGGCATTTGGGCAGAATTTTCAGCCTAAATGATGGTGGGAGGGATAGTCTTAAGAATTCTATTAAGGATTTCTTAAAGAACTTTCTTCAAACTAAGTACCCTTTTCCATTTTAATTATGATTCTGCTACGAACAAGAGTGATAAAGTTCAGATGATCCTAACTGCACAAAATATGCAGAAATGAATAAAAAAAAAAAACCTTTCATCCTGATGACTGATGAATTTCAACAAACTCCCCGTCTCTCTTCTTTACATTCCTCATACCAACCCATTAGTACTGTCATCTTAGGGTAAATGAAAGGGTGCCTGCAGACAGATTTTTGGACCTTAAGAGACTCTCTCCTGAGCGGAGATAAGATCTGGGCAGAAGACCTTTCCTGAGTATATTCTGAAATACAGATAGATGACTAGAGGAAGAGCAAATAATTATTATGAACTGCATCTGAAAAAGGATTGGTGCCCTTTTCCAGAAGAAATCTTGAAGAAGGAGCAAACAGAGAGCCCTGGGGAAGCCGCCACAGCCCAAAGCAAAACCTCACTGACAGAGTTCTTCAAAGACTCCACCAGCTACAGAGAGGCTGAGATGGAAACCCATCTTGGTTTTCCACTGAAAAATTCCAACCACTCATTAGTGCCTGTTTTCTCACCGAGTTAGCCTCCAGGCCTGCCACCATGCCTGGCACATAGCACATGTTCTCAAAAATGTCTTATCAGCAGGTAATCAAAAAGGTCCTGCAGTTAAATGATAGTAAAAACACGAATATATTCCACCAAACAACTTGCTGTATTTCAGGTTAGTGTTGGGCATTGTCTCTTGACCTCTGCCCACTACTTTATTTATTTATTTGCTTTTCACTTCATTTTTGTGGCGTGGCATGGCTGTGCACAGATTCTGGAACCTAAGTCTGTATTAGGCCAGTCAAGCATGAAATTATAGTTTGTTGGCTAACAACACGCAAGGATGCCTGGGAGACTAAGCATGATACGACGGCACTGAGGGCTTCTAACAAGAGTGTAATCAACCATGATTCTCAGTCCCTTATTATTTTGTTTACAATGTCACAATGCAAAAGTTCTCATGGTGGGTCCTTAATGCTTTTGAGATTTCTCCTATGCGTCAGTCTTTGACCTGATTGCTTTTTTTTGCCATGGCAGTTAACACCTTTTTGGGAGCTGTAATTGTATGTAGCACACCCCGTAATTCAGGCAGCACCATTCTTTTACAGAGGCAGTTGTCACTCCCAGAGTTACATTAATAATCGTTAAGAAAACAGTGAACTGAGCAACAGTTGTTAACGTGAACGTAATGATCAGAACTGACCACGGCCAAGCTCGGCTTCGGAACAGGGACGGAAATTATCCGAGTGGATGTGATTGTTGAGAACTCCGGAGTACTCCCCAACAGTCTGCCCTTCGGGTAATTTTTTAACTGTCGTTCACCAGGCTCAACAACGGTCTTCAACGACGTGGCAATGCAGTGTGAAGGAAAGCCTTCAGAACATCCGTGCAAAGGATCTGAAAAGTGGTTTGTCCGTGTTAGGAACAAAGTAGTATGTCAGTGCAGAAGGAGGGAATGTGATGCAAGGGAGGCAGGAGGGGAAAGGAACGCTGTGCTCTGAGCGAGAATTAAGCAGCCTGGGACGCAAGCAGAGAAGATTCTCATCCAAGGCCGGAGGAGAGAAGGTGAGCAAGGGAGCTGGAAACTGCCTTTCTTCCCCCCAGCCACTCGGCTCCCATGCAGCAAATTGTGATTAATGACAAAAGGAAAAGACGACAGCAGCGCAGCCCAGCAGTGAAGGGGCTGAGCGCACCTGTCCAGGGAGCAGCAAGAGGAGCCTCCCCACCGGGAGGGAGCACTAATGGGGAGACTGTGAGGTAGAGCACGGTGGCATTCCAGGGACTCGGAGAATTACTGATGGTGATTGGGAGCGAGGCCGTGAGTGGCAGATAGTGGCATAGGGAAGCCCAAATTCTATCCCGTGGGCTGTCGCTTGACACAGACAGAGCCTTGTGTAGGAGACATCTGTGGGATTTAAATTATGGAATCTGAAGCTTCCCAGCAGTCTCAACCACTCCTTGGTTATCATTCCAGGAAGGCCTAGTAGAGAAGAGAATAAACTTTCAGATCACATAAGTTATAAGTTAAAGGTGGTGTAAGATTTGTGCAACTTAAAAGGTCCTTGGATTCAAAACACAGGAGATAAGACTCCTGTCTCTTTCACTTAATAACTGAGTGGCTTGGACAAGTCACTTAACTTTTTTAAATCTCTGTTTTCTAATCTCCAAAGTGGGAAGAAGCTATTGCCATAATGGGAGAGTGCCAACCACCATACCCACATTCATGACTATTTTGGTAAGTTGGCAGCCTAGACATAAAATCCTCAGGCTGCTATAAGTTTGGGATTATTTTTTTTAATGTAAAGGTGACTGATCTGCCCTGCACCATTCTGATTCTTCTCCTCTACCCAGTGGCTGCTGGGAATAGAAGCAAGCACCTGTAAGCCATCACCTGGCTTGGGTGCGGTCAGGTGTGTTGTCGTTTTTAAAGAATCTTTTAAAAATATGAGTACGCATATCCCGAGTGCCGTATACACAGTGTGGGCTGGGAGTGAGTTAGATCAAAAGTAAGTGATTAAACAGAGCTGACTGGCTCCCTTTCCCCCTCTCTTTCCAAGGGTTTCACAAAGGTGTTTGTTAATATAACACTGCCCTGTCTGCCTGTCAGGAATTTCAGTCTGACACCGAAAAACACAGACCAAATTGGGCTGAAAATGTTTACACTTTAGTTTTATTGACAATGAAGCCTCTTAAAATGTATTTAGACACAGCTGGGTTGACAAACCATAACTCTTTGACATTGCAGTAAAAAATGAGAGCTCTTTCCCTTTTTGAAACTCTGCAAGACCACCACGATATTACAGCCAGCTTTCAGCCTGGTCCAGGAAGGACATTCCATACCTCTCCAAATACACGGGAGTATGTGTTTTAGTAGGACTTGTTATTCAAGAGACGTCCATGTTAGCCTCTGATATACAAAAGTCACTTAAATGATATTCGAGTATCCCTCGTGGCTTCTTTTACCCTTTTTCTTAAGGACAGAAAAGCAAAAAGCACGTGACTCTCCTTCATGGGGTCATGACTGGTTCCACTCGGGCCCTGACAAGAAGCAGCAGTGGGCTCTGATTTTCAAAGTTCCCAGGCAGGTGCTCCTCTGCCAACAGAGAGGACACAGGTTGAGAAAGAAAGGGACTTGGGTATAAGTCCAGGTCACCATAGGCTGGAGATTCCCCTCTCATTCTTTAGTTTCCCAAGAACCTTCATCAGCGTTTTTCAGGCTGCCTCTAACGTAGTAGTTTCTAATTGTGGAGGCAGTTCAGAATCCCCTGGGGCACTGAGTAAAAGCTCAGATCACTGGTGGCTGTCTCCCTAAAGATTCCGATTCAGGGAGCCTGGGGTAGGGCAGGGTGATCCGTACACTTACCCAGTATCCCAGGGAATTCTGCTAGAGCAAATGAAAAGGAAAGCTTTGGGAAAGTCCAGAAGTCCTCTGTCAGTTTCAAGTAGAGCCTGACCACTGTGCCCATTTTGCAGAAGAGAACACTGAGACTCAGAGTCAAAAAGCAAGTTAAGGGCTGAACTGGCTCATGACCCAAAATCTGTTAGATTCCAGAGTCCACATTTTGACCCACTATGAGACAGTCCCTCCAGTGCAGTGGGGGACTGAGTCTCAACTCACTTCTGCTGTGGCTTGTGTTTGTTTTCAACACGTCAGCTTCCAACAGCTCTCTGCTAACATATGCTGTTGAAATTTAATAAGCAGGATTGTTAAATCAAAAACCTTGTCTTTAAACCCATTTTAAGTCCATGGCCATGGTATAAGGGTGTGTAGGTAGATCCAGAGCTCTCCTGAGAGTCAAGTTCATGCGCTTTGTGACAACTCTTTTCTGCTACGTTCAGGCCCCTTTTTCCAGACATGCACAGAATCAAAATTGGATTTCCAGACAATTAAAATTAAAAGAAGTCCAACTGATTGACATATGCAAATGCTCTACCCAGGGGTTTCTTATGTCTAGTGCCGTGCTCTTCACACCAATTATAGCCTTTTTTTTCAAATGTAAAATTAGTAAAAGCAAAACTTCTCTGGTTGGGATGGGATGGGATGAACATCCTAGAGCCTAGAGTCCAGCCCTCTCTCCTACCATGACATCCACTGAGGTCCCTCTTATACACCAAGGAATCTTGGAGGTCCACGGAACACAGCTGGAAAGCCAAGGTTCTAGGGTCTCCTTCCAATGATAAAAAAGCAGATGCTAATGGCATGCATAAGATTTTGCCAAGGGAGTAAATCATAACAAACAAATAAAACACCCCTTACTTGGCTCCATTGTTAGAAATTAATACTATCTGATAACTGAAGACTTTAGACTTGGAGTTAGGAATTCTGCACTGTCGTGTGTTCCTCTGCTGGTGTCTTTCATTATCAGGGCAAGCCATGGGGCTCACCTCACTGCAATAACTTGTTTCTCCTCAAGCCCAACTTTCAAGGTCTATCACCCAGGCCAGGAAGCAGCCTGCTGGCTTGTAGGTGAGATATGGCCGTCAAATTAAACACACATCGCGGCTGCTGGCTCTCATATGTGGCTGCCTTGGCTGTGCAGAGAGATAAAAGAATTGACGTTTCAGGCCAGCGTTTACTGTGCGTGCTACTGCTATCACCAGTCTCCTCTTTACTAGTCCTGAAACCACCCAAATAGTTAGGCAGCCACAGAGCGTTGATTGGTCACTAAATAACAGTTGGTGAAACAAATCCAAGGTTTCTAGACATTTGCAAAAGGACATTTAAAATGAGCCAATGTGTCTCTTAATTTTAGAGGTTTCTTTGTACTGTTTGTTCCGCAATCACAACCAAGCAAACTCGCCTAGTCAGGGCCGTGATGTGATGCGCGTACAGTAAGGACTTAGGCCAACCAGATCACAAAGTGCAAACACAGTTCCTGGTGGGTGGGAATTACCTTGTCTGGACCAGAAAGACACACATTCCCCTTAGTCCTTCCCAGAAAGACTTCAGTAGGTGTAAAATCACCCATTTCCTGGATCACAGGGCCAGCCCAGCCTCCCTGACAGAATAAGAGGCTCAGGTTTTAGTTCCTAAAGTGAACTTGATCGTACCTAAGAGTAACGACATACTCCCCAGCTGCTCTTGTTTCTTCTAATGTATTTCCTGTGTTCTACATGTGATCTAAAATCCTGAAAGTGACATGGGGGAGTGAAAAGACTATAACTCTTAGCATCGGATTACCTTGTGATCGTAAGCAAGTTACTTAAGGTCTCTGAGACTTGTTCACTTTGGCTGTAAATTGAGGATGATACATACTTATTTAGAGGATTAACATGGGGATCAAATGAAATGATATATCTGCATACAAGTTAGCAAACACATAAACACATTGTCGATGGGCCAAGAAAGCACAGTCACTATTAGCAGTGCTATTTGAGTAAAGGCCAAACAATGTCCAGTCCTTTCCCATCTTCCCCAAGTCATCTTCTCTCCTCTCCAAGCTCATCATGAAGGGAGATAAAACCTCTCTGTTTAATAAATATTCTCCCTAACTAGTACCAAGACAAGTGGATCTCAACCCCTGGGCACACGCGAATCATTTGGGTTCACTGGTTGGCGGTGGGACCTAGGTGATATTTTTAACAAGCCCCCAAGTATTTCAATGTGCACCCGGGGCTGAGAGCTTAAGCTACTAAACATTACTATTGGTTTTTCTCAACCAAGATTCTGTTCACTCTAATCTATTCTCTAGTAAAATAGTCTTAGTATTTATAAAAGACTAGCAGTCCTTACTACTAGTAAAATAGTCTTCCCAGCAAGCAGACCTGACGTTGTCATTCCTGTATTGAAAACCCTTAGATAGCTTCCTTTGCCTGCAGCAAAGACAGTGAATGTACTTTTCCTATGTTCCAAATCCAGTAAGGTGGAGGTAGCTTCCCAAAGTCCTTGGCAGAGAATGATTCCATGGGTTGGCTCGGGCTCAGGAAGAAAGAATGCCATTCATGGCAGACTGGGGACATCTGCCACAGGGCTAGAAGGTGGGGAGCTCTGGGATTTGCCGTTCCCAGCATAGAGAATAAAGCTGAAGCTCTACCATGACATCTAAGATCCTACAGAGGTTGCCTAGTTCCATTTCCTACCTACGAAGCCACAAGCTATAGCCACAATCAGTTACTTATTTTCTTATTTTCTTATTTTCCCTCCCAAGCATGAATCCTGAACTCCATGACTTTGCTCATACTATTCCTTTGCTGGGAAAGGAAAGGCCCTTGCTCTCCTCCCTCCCCATCACCTCCCCTTGACCCCCTTATCCAGCTTCAAAATTCAGGCTGAATGTCACCTTTTGTCACCTGGGAAAATTCCTATGACTCTGCCAGATATAATTAGTCTCTCTCTCCACTTCTATGCTTGTGAAGCCTTTCCTCATTTTTATAGCTGACTGTCATCCTGCCAGATAGTCATTTACTCTATGTTTATATATTCAAGTCCCTAATACATGATGCACGTCATTAATGCTCAGTAAACGTTGGTGAATGAATGAATGAATGGACTCCCTGGCTGCAGCTACTATCCCTTACTCATCTTTGTTTCCCAAATGCCCAGCTGGTAACTGACGCATAGTAGGAACTCAGGAGTCTGCTGAGTGACTGAGCTGGTGTCTGAAGGCTCCGTTGCCATCCATATGGCACCATGATCTGGGCTCATTCTGAGTCACAAATCACAATCTGCCAGAAAACTTCCATCTGGAGAGATCACTCCCCACAGCAGCTTTTCCTTTCAGTCTTCAGGCCTGTTTTGTTCCTTATTCAACAGGAAATAATTGAATGCTAGCACTGATTCAAAAATAACTCGGGAAGCTATAAAAATTGTAAAAGGTCTATTAACAATAGTGTGCAGGATGCTTTATGGCAGCCCTGCACAGCACCATCCATCTCCTCCCCAGGGTTTCTTTATGCATTTGTGTTGCACATGCTTTCTTATCTATGTGGTCAAGGCAGCCCACCAGCCTCTCTCGTCCCTCTCGTGTGCAGCTCGGCCTCCTGACTGCTCAGTGCAGTGAAACTGATCAGCTGTCTACGTAGAGTGAAGGGAAGGCGCTCAGGGTATGCTCAGGATTATCCCTAATCAGTTACTGTTGTGCGGAAGAAATGTCGCATCTGTCCTTTCTCACCCTCTCCCACCTGAAATATAACTACTCTGCTCTCTCCACTAACTAAAGGAGCAATCCTGCCCCAAGAGAATTCTTTTATAAGCGCGAGATGCACAAAGAGTTAAGCTTCCTGGATTCCTAGTGGTTTACTCATTTAAATCGGCATCGCTACAGAGCAGAAACTATTTTGGCTCTCTGCATAAGCGGAATATCTAATACAGAATTACATTATAATGAACTATGCATTAATGCAAGCTTCATAAAGTGCTCTTATGCTCTGTGGGCATCCAAAAGTTGAAAACGCCTATAATCTTGTTTTAGTTGCTGCTCAAACGATGATCCATCAGGTTAACATGCTTAATTAAAAGTCACATTTGAAACATTCAAAGGGATAGTTAATTCGCTATTGACGTTTGCTATGACACAGTTAAGCATTGTGGAAACAAGACAATGGGATCTGTCGCTGCTGCTAGGAGTAGAAGGAAGATATTTTATGATTTTCAGGAAACGGCAGGTACTCACATCCAAGAAAATGTAACTAACCACATCCTAAAATATTTGCCATTGATAATAAATTTTTACCTAGAGAGACTCTCTAATAATCATACCCAAGCCACTTACTTGTCTACTTTTAAATGAAAATTAATGAAAAAGAGATATTTCCAGGTGCCATTTATTTAACAGTTCAGGTCTGATTAGTTGACCCATGGGCGCAATCCTCAGAAATAGATGAAGACTCTCTGAAGACTGTCCCTTTCAGTTTCTGATGCGCTATCTGTCCCCAGTGTTGAAAGTGAGGCTTGAAGCTATTAAAGTCCACTCCCTACCACTTGGCACTGGATTTAAAATAAAACGACCGAGCTCATTCCATTCACAAACGTCTTGACTTCCCATTTATAATGCTTTATCCTTTTATTCTCCTGCCTTAAAATCCATGCTGGTTTAAATGCAGCTGGGCTGCCCTCTGCTCACACTGCCCCTGCCGATGCTTTGGCCAGATCAGGTGGCACAGAGCGTCCCTCACCTCCCCAGCTGTTTCCTCCTTCCCGGCTCAAATCCTGGTGTGTCGGGTCACAGCCCGGCCAAATTCCTCTTTTCCAAGAATTGCGCCTCCAGCATTTTTTAAAAAGTATTTCAAAAGCTCTTTCTCGGGATTTCCTCCTAATTACCTTCCCCACTATATCATAGAAAAAAAAAAATCACACAGCCCAGCTTGCAGGGAGTAAAGGTGCTGAAGAAAAGCTAGTGGGAAAGAGAACAACACCGAGGGCTCCGGATCGGGCTCCCAGGCCCCGCCAGTGAGGACCCCAGTCCCTGGGGAGGAGGGGACTGGCGTGTCCAGAAGGGGGAACTGCTAGGCATCCCAGGGAGATGAATGGAATGGAAACCATGCTCCTCGGCCTAGAAGCAAGCGGGTCTCTATCAGCCCTGAGACCCCACCAGGCGAGAGGAGCAGCCATGCAGGTCAGCCCTGGCGCCAGCAGAGCGCTGGAGGCAGAGGGTCACGTGGGGTGAGCCCAGCTTCTCCAGTGTTAACACCCCTCCCTCCAAGGACTTGACGGAAAATCAAAATTGTTTTGCTAATCAGTGATTTCAGATTTCATCCCACGAGTGACCCACTGATACTAGAACAGAGGGGCGTTTCCTTTACAGGGTCTACAAGGATTTACTTTCTCATTTTGGCTATCTCGGCACTCATGACTCTGCTGAGTACCTTGTTCTGCTCCTGGTCTCAGATTCTCATCTTTTTTCTTCTCTAACCCATCTAGTCCCCTATTGCCACTTCCATCCCAAACACACACACACACACTCTTCAAGGGACAATAAATTACCAGATCTGTAAAGTTGCCCTAACTAGGAAACATCCCTTATACGCTAGGATTTATTGTGAGCATTAGGGAGCAATGGCTGTACTGAGGCTCAGAAACAAACTCCCTGTTCCTAAATGGTTGAATTCTTGAAAGCCAGCTCTTAACATTCCTGACCTTTTTAGAGCAAGTGCCACATATAAAGGTCAACTTGAGTGGAAAGTCTGGGGCCCCCATCAGGCAATAAGGGTCTATTTTCAGGGTTCTTTGACAAGATCCTTAACTGGGTCAAATGAGGTCAAGCAGAGTTGATGCGAAATATAAACCAGCACAAAACATGCACACTTGCAGACAGGCAAGAACAGCATTACCAGAGAGGAAAAATGCAGGCACCGTTCTCTCAGTCCCTCGGCTCCATGACAGATAGGGTGATGGGGGAGTGGGTCAAGCTAATCGGGGAGCACAACCCAGGCGTCCTCCAGCAGCTAACACTGACCTGTGACAGAAGCAAGAGAAGCCCTGCCGGCAACCTGCGGGAGCTGGGAAAGTTCGAGCAAGAAGGATGAGATTACTTCCCAGGGGAGAACTGGGTGTTCTGATATACGGGAGGGCAGGAACTGGGCTTTGAATACTGTGTAGGGTCTTGAATCACGGAGGTGGAGGGAGGGGGTGTATGAACGTGAGCAGGGGCATCTCGACTCCAGTGTCCCCTGTAAGATGGCAGAAGTTCCTCGCTTCTTTGTGGCTCACTGTTGTCATTTCAGGCTGTTCAGAATGGTTCTGCAAAACAATCGTTAGTATTATCGAAGATCTTGAAACCAAAGACATGATAAACGACTTTGTATTACTACGCTTTACTTTTTAGAGCAGTTTTAGGTTTAGAGAATTTTGAGCAGAAAGTACAGAGTTCCCAGATACTCCATCTCTCTCTGCACTTAGTTTCCTCTATTCTTAATATTTTGCATTAGTATGGCACATTTGTTATAGTTGATGAGCCAATATTGATACGTTATTATTAAAGTCCATAGTTTGCCTTGGGGTCCACTCTTTGTGTTGCACATTCTATGGGTTTTGACAAATATGTAAGGACATGTATCCACTGTTACAGTAATATGTAATAGTTTACTTTTTCAAAGACAGCTCAGACTCTGGTTTCTAGATAGCTATTATTGATGAAAACCCAGGTAGGCAGGGAAAACAGACAGTACTTGTACACACAGCAGAAACGTCCATGTGGAAATACTTCCTCTGTTGACACACGTTGCTGGTAGCAAGGGAGGAGCCTCCCGGAACCTTTCTTTTCCTGGCAAGAACAGCTTATCTAAGTTTGCAACTTCCAGTGGAACATGAAAGCTGGGGATTGGACTAGTTAGCACTGAGTTTAGAACAAATTTGGAAGAACTAGTGCTGCTCCTCGTAGACATTGCTGCAGGTACTGGATCTGCCCCCTAGACAGCCTGGAATATCTTGTTACTACCATATCCCAGAACAGTGTGGGAACACACCAAAATTTTGAGATCTGAATGTCCTGTTACTCCTGTATTACATTCAGAGTATCACCCCCAAGTACACTGACCATGAAAGATGTTAGGGATGTTTCTGTATCTCCAGTAGGTGGCCATAGACAGAGGATGTTTGTGGAAGAATTAAGCTGAGTGAAGGGGAGAGGGGGCGGAGAGGTCAGGGGCAGAGGAAAATACTTCTAAGTTCAAACGATAGGAAACAAGAAAAGCCTCAGGGCGCAAGAAATGGAATCAATCTACTAGTAATAATAAGAAGAGATGGAAAAAGTTAAATGGACAAAAGCTATGTCTCCTCCTCTTAATTAAAATTCATAGCTGTTCCAGATGGCACTGTACTAAGAGACTTCTCCTTTGTGTGCTGTCTGATCCAGTGTCTAAGTTGGTTTTCTTTTTTATTCCCCACATTTAATAGGCAAGTTCCTTTGCTGTTCATTCACCCCACTCTACCTCACCCCCACATGTCTACTTTTATAGATTTTTTTTCTTTAATTGTAGGAGGTGGTGGTTTTTTAAGAGAGGAAGCTTAGCTCTCATTTGGATTTATCAGTTGCAATTTTTGGAGAATTTAGACTTCCTTCCTCTTTCTTTCCTGTCTGAACAAGCCCCGGCAAGTGAGAGTTTTAGTTGAAATTCTAGAGGAGTATGTTTCCAGCTCTCCACTGTACTCTCAGAATACTTGCAAGGACCATTTTCAACTAAAATTATCCTTAGAAGACTTACTTATTTCTAAACGTGTATCTGCTGACAGATTCAAGGGGATTGTTACTGCTGATGAGGAAAAAAATTACTTAATTTCACCACAAGATAAATGAGTGGCCTCTGTCACCACTGATAAGAACTCTGAGCACAAGGCAAGAGAACATGGACCCCTGACCAAGAGACACACGTGGCCACTGATTTAAGTGCACAAGATATATAACATCCTACTGATACTCCAAGTATTTACTTAGTGCCTACCAAGTACCATGCACTGTTTTGTTTACCATGATGGACAGGAACCGTGGAGGGGAGAAGCTCTGTTAAAGAAGGTCATCAGGAAGGGCTTTCTGCAACTAAAAATGAGAAGGAGCCAACATTTTGAGGAGAAGGCTTCGGGCAGAAGGAACAGCATGTGCAGAGAACTGGCAGGGAAAGAGCTTGGTGTGTCTAGGAAACAGAAAGGTGCCCAATGTGGCTGGAAAGTGGCGAGGGAGAGCATGACCAGTGGGGAAGGCAGATCACGCAGGGCCTGGAGGCCAGGCTAAGGAGGGTAGATTTTATTCTAAGGGAGATAGGCATCCATCAGAGAGTTTTAAGCAGAGGAATCGTGTAATCTAATTTCCTTTTTCACGGATCACTATGCGAATGCTGTGGAGAACTGTAGGAACATGAGCACGGCATCTGGGAGGCCATTTAGGAGGCGGCTGTGTGACTGTAGGTAAGAGACAGTGGTGGCCTGGATGCAGGGGATGGTGGCACCTTGAATCTAGTCTGGAGGTGGAATCACAGGACTTTCGTGCATTTGGTGTGGGGAGTGGGGAGAGGGCAAAGGAGGAATCAAGACCAACTCCCAGGATTCCGACTTCAGCAACCATGTGGATGGCGATGCCATTTACAGAGACAGGGAGGGCTGGGTCGGAGCAGGGAGGGCTCCAGAATTCAGGGAGGGATAAGTTTGAGGTTGGCCAGTGGAAATGGTGAGTAGCTGGCTGGATATACGAGTCTAGAGCTCAGGAGACACAGGGAGATATAACATTTGTGCATGTGATTTGTTAACCTCTAGGTGCTATTTAAAGCCATAGATGAGATCATCTAGAGAGATGGTGTTTTGGGGGAAGAGAGAAGGTAGGACAGACCATCAGGTATACCAGTCTTTAGACCTAAGTAGAGGGACAGGAATCTGCCAAGAAGACTTCAAAGGAGAGGCCCAAGGGTGCGGGCCAACCAGCAGGGTGCAGGGTCCCAAGGGCTCGGCATAGAGAATGTGGTCACGGTGCCGGGGGCTGAAGGACACAGAGAAGAGTCCTTTGGAGTTGGCACCACAGAGGTCATTGGTTGACCGTGACAAGAGCAAATTCAGTGGGGTGAATTCAGGAGCAAAAAGCTGGCTGGGGGTAGACTGAGGAGTGACTAAAAATGAGAAAGTGGAGGTAATGAGCATAAATTAACTCTTTTGGGTGTTTGAGCTCTAAAAGGAAGCAAAGAAATGGGGCAAAATATGGAGGAGAGTTAAATACGGAAGATACTGGATCACGTTTGGATGTAGCTGATGGAAATGACTCAGGAGGGAGGGAGACAGCAGTGATGAAGAGTAAGTAAAAAAGGAATTCCCTGAAAAGGTGTCAGAGGATGGAATCCAGATCCCAGAGGGAGGCACAGGCCTTTGAAGAGGCGGGACAAACACTCAGAAGACAGAGGCACAGAGGAGGAGGGTGCCTCCCAGACGGGTGGGAGTTTGATGGTGGGAAGGGGAGGTGGTTCCCGTCTCCCCGTCGGGTGACTTCTCATTATCTTCCACACAGCATGTGACAAGGTCATCGGCTGACAATGAGGGTAGAGCAGGAAGCTAGAGGAGAGGACAGCAAGTCATTTCAGGGAAGAAAAGTAAATCTTCTTAAAAAACACACACACACACACAATAGGATCATTTGGCAGGGTTGAGTACCCAGAGGAGGTCTGTTACCACAACTCAGTTGAGTAATTTTCTCCAACGCTGTCCAGAGAGAGGATCCTTCTTGCTTCCTCCAGAAAAAGCCCCTTTACTTGCCAGAAAACATCTCCCCGTTCAGGTGCTGGCACTAAGCAGCTTCAGAAACGCCTGCCAGGACTAGAAGCTTTCTATGAAATGTACCCAGGATCCAGGGATGCCTAGGAAGATGGACAGAGGACGGGTGCAGGGGCAAATTTCTTCTAAGTCTTCCCCTTCTCCTTCAAAGTATTCATTTCTCCAATAATTACATCCAAAGGCAGTCAAAACCTTTCACTGCACATCCAAGATTTTTTTTCCTTGATTACTAACAACTTTTATTGAATTTTATATGAATATCCATGTGTGACCAGATACATAAAGTGCTCACAGGACAGTTGCATGCATGAACAGAAAACCAATACCAAGTACTATTAGAGCTTCAACCATAAAAAACAGATTCATCCTTCTTAAAGCAGTATATTAAGCCAGGACACATTATGATGCCTAAGGACTGACTGAGGGCATGTCAGTACATTCCAGAACACGCACAAGTGATGGCTGACACACCCCTCTGTGCTGGCCCTGAGCTCATCCTATAGGCAGAGACCAGGTCAGCAGGATTCACTATAAACAGTTACTGACAAGGTCCCAATAAACAGTCCACTACAATCCCCTTGGATGCTGCTTCTGATAGTCTTGACAAGCATGAGGCCCTGAACTTTCATGAACACCCCACAGAGCCCAAGGGGATGTCTTGGCCTATGGAACACTCTAGTAGACGTCTTTTTTCTTTTAATCTATAGGCATCCTATTCTGTACTAGTTAATACCCTAAAAGTAACCCTTCGAAGACACACACACATGCAGGCACACAAACACACACATGCAAAAGAAAGGCCTAGATCCACTGAGGAAGAAAGAGTTCACAGGCAAAATGAGGATCCTGACTTCTCTTTCCCTAGCTATATTAGTCAGGGCTCTTCAGAGAAAGAGAATAAATAGGATTTAGAAAGAGAGAGAGATTTGTTTTAAGGAATTATCTCACATGGCTGAGAAGTCCCAAAATCTGCAGTCAGCAAGCTGCAGACCCTGGAGGGCTGATGGTGTTCGGTCCAGTCTAAAGGCTGGTGGTATCAAAACCCAGGAAGAGCCAATGTTTCAGTTCAGGTCCAAAGGCATGAAAAGATGGATGTCCTACCTCAAAGGCAGTCAGGCGGCAGGGTCGGCTTTTTTGTTCCACTCAGGCCTTCAACTGATTGGATGGGGCCCACCCGCACTGGGGAGGGCAGTCTGCTTTCCTCAGTTTGCTGATTCAGATGTTAATCTCATACAGAAACATTCACAGACACACCTGGAATAACATTTGACCAAATTTCTGGGCAACCATAGCCTAGTCAAGCTGACACTTAATATTAACCATCATACTGGTGAATTATGTAAATAAAGGAAAAAGACTCAGATGAGATCGACCAATAGGTCAGGGCTCCTCCACCATCTTTCTGAAAGCCAGAGGCCAGGACTCCACCGCAACCCCCTCCTCTTCTGAGAAGTCAGAGGAAGGGCCTAGCAGCTTCCCATTTAGACAAACTGAGACGAGAGAGAAGACCATCTGCCTGGGGCACAGCAGGGGCTCCTGACTCGCGATCCAGGGCCTAAAGCATCATCCACATGTTGTATGGATGTTCACCTGTCAAGAGAGACTCCATAATGTCACCAGACACTCAAAGGGTCTATCACCAAACCAAGTCTAAGAATCATTGCTCCAGAGTGAGCAGAGCCTCCTTGAGAAACTAAAAATCTAATCAAGAACTTTTGACATTCCACAATTACTAGAATTGGAGTTTTTAAATATTCCTTAGTTACCAGGAGGGATATACTTCAAAGCAGTGGACGTATCTTTGGGCCTTAGTGCTTACGAGTAATGTGAGGGGGAACGTCCCAGAGCATGCCTGACAGACAGACCACAGTGCCCATGGCCGACCCCTTGGGCTCACTGGAAACAGAACAGACCACACAGAGTAAGAACTTGAAGCTCCAAAATGAAAGGCAGCCAGTCGATAGGTAACTGGTGGGTCCCTGATGGTGAACATGCCAAGGGAAGCCAACCCTGGAAGAAAAGCCTCCTGGAACAGGAAGGGCTTCCGATGGCCGTGTCAGAGGGCTCCTTGGCACAAAGAAACAGCCCCAGTAAATTCCACACACTTCCCTCTCTGCCCAGCCACATCTGTTACCGCTCTGACAAAGCCGCTCTGACTGATGACCTACTGCCTGGCTCTGCCGGGGAGGCTGCGCGGTACCTGAGCTTCCTGTCTCACTCCCCGAAGGGTCTCTTGTTGATCTGTAATAACCCTCACGTCTCTGTTTCCCAGGGTAGTTATAACAAAGTACCACAAACTGGGTGGCTTAAAACAACAGACATGTATTCCCTCACAGCTCTGAAGGCCAGCTGTTTGACATCAGTGCAGCAGCGGGGTCCTGCTCTCTCCAGGAGCTCCTGGGAAGAGTACTGCCTCGCCTCTGCCAGCTTCCGGCATCTCTGCCGTTCCTGGGCTTGTGACTGCCTCCCTCCAATCTCTGCCCGCACCTTCACATCATCTTCTCTCCCGTGTGTTTGTGTCTCTATGTACAAATCTCCCTCTTCTTATAAAGACATCAGTCACTGGATTTAGGGCCCACCTTGATCCAGTATGACTGCATCTTAACTTGATTAGATCAGCAAATAGCCTATTTCCAAATAAGGTCATGTTCACTGGCACTAGGGGGTTAGAACTTGAATGTGTATCTTGGAGGGGATACAATTCAACCACAATACATCAAATACAGAAACTTTCTCTTCTTCTGAGCAGGAGCTTGTTGTCATCGGCGTGATAGTATGTAGAGGAGAGGCATTCATTCATTCAGGCAATATTTACTGAGCAAGTACTACACACCAGGCCGTCCCAGGCCCTGAGGATGCCATAGTGAGTAAGATGGACAAGGAGCCTGTCCTCATCGTGGGGCAGCCTTATTTCTCCTGCCTTATTCCCTGTATCCTCTACAGTGCAGTGGAGAGAGACAGAGTGTGAACAAGCAAGCAAGCAGAGTGACTTCAGAGAGCGGTGAGCACTGTCATCCCAGCTGCTCCCAGGTGGCCATCCAGGTGGTGGAGGACTGAGCGGACCTCCGATGACAGACACCTTGTGCCATCGGGCACGCCATAGCAAAAACCTTGAAGCACTGGTGCTAATGCATGATACCGCCCCACAGGGAGTGGGTAGATTAATTAGTTAATGTTTGTCAAGTGGTTTGAAGACCAGCACGCTTATCTCCTGTAAAAGATTTTTACCGCTGTTCCCAAGAAGTCCATTCCCTTAGAAAACCAGGCCGCCTCCCAGGGCAGTGGCTGCTCTCCATCTGATGGGATAAGATCTTCCCCATGTTTTCATCTGTCAAAAAAAAAAAAAAAAGGAGGGGGGGTTGTTTAATTAGTGTGCGGTGTTTTTCTGGAAACAGCTTCAGTGAATTAGCACAGAGGCTGCAACTTCCAGTGTATTATTATCATTTGTCTTTCCCCCCAGCTGACATTTGCAGTCTGTCGCAAATTCCTAAAGGATGGATGTACTAGAGGGAAAGCTAAGTGGTGAGAGTGACAAGCCACTAAGGATTTCTGTTGCAGTTGAAATTTAAAATCATGCAAGAAACATCTACAAGATCATTAGGGCAAAATGGTAGCCCAGAGAGCAGAAGCCTGGAGGGGCTGCTGGGTAAATGCTCTCCTGTTTTATGTTTCTGTTTTCCTAACTCAGCAATGGGCTGAGTCCTCGCCTGTCCCTGTACTTCCCTGTCATGTTGTTTGGGTCGATCTGGTCACCTGTGTCCACTGTTTATACCTTCTTCTCAGACAGGCAACAGAAATGGGTATCAAAGGCTCAGTAAAGACCGGGAGAGATGAGCGAGACTCCACCACATGTCAGGGAGAAGTGGCGAGGATTCTGGCAAGCCCAGAGTTCATGCCCCATAAAGAGCAGCCGTTTGTGACTGATGGGTGGTTTTGGTTTCTTTGGTCCAATGCATGCTTCCAGACGGCTGACTATGACATTTACTGACTAATTGTGAGGTCTGTGTGTCGTTACAAATTCTGCTTGACTGCACTGAGTATTCTGAACAAGCAAATCACTTTTCCTCTCCATGTTTGTTTCCTCATAAGAAAAATGCACCTAATAACATTTCTCTCATATTTACTTCACAGGGCTAATTGAATGTTACTTTGAGTCCCTCAAAGAAATAATACAAAAATGCTGCTTATCTTTCTTATTTTAAATATTGCAGTAGCGACAGCCTCCTCTCAATACAGTTTTAATTTATTTCTCATCTTCCCTTTGAAATATCCCAGTCCTGGTTTGTTGAAAGAAGGGTGAAGTATATTTAGGAGCATTTACTGGCCATATGGTGAAACCACCTGAAATATAGTTTTTGAAAGTAGATTACTTTTTAAAAAGTAAAAATAAAAAGGTGACTATATCAATATTCAGCCCCACAGCTGGTGGTTGTAACAATCTTCCAGAAATCCCATTGAGTGTCAAAACCCATAAAGAGATCGGGATGGAGAGAGAAGGAAGAAATGAAACACAGAACATGTCAAACCTCTAGAAATAACCAACTTTGTAGACACCGCTTTCTTTACAAGAAAGGTAATAGATGTCTGCTTTCTTCACTGCCCAGGGTATCTAAGTCCTGGAAGGTGTAAAGTGTGGTTCAACAAATCCCATCTGTCCCCACCCACAAAAGACCTCGCGCCCTCCTGCAGGCGTGGGAATCAGGAGGATTTTGACCAAAGAATGCCTTTTAATCTCAGTAACACTGAGACATCCAGTCTGAGAGAAAAGGAAGGGGCAATTGAGGCAGGAGTTGGCCAGCCTTGGGCTCCGGGAGAGCCATGCTGAGATCTCCCTGAGCTGGGAGCATCTCCTCCTCGGAGCCGGCAAAGCGCATCATGTTCTGACTTCACCAGAACCAGATACCTGGCTGTCCAGAGGAGCTAGCCACTCCTACCTCATTTCTTTTCTCCTTTAGAGGCAGGTAATTCATGTCTTTAATCACGGAGGGGTCTGCATTAGGTTGGTTAGTTGAGGGGAGACGATTTCTCTTTCTCTTGGAAGAGCGCCGCAGGAGAGATTTGTCTGTGTTGGTATTAATAGTTAACACTCACCGAGTGCTGGCTCCATTTTGAGCCCATTCCTAACACTTTGCAAGTATTAACTTTTTCAGTCCTCCTAACAACCTGAGGGTCAGAACTAAGATTGGCTCCTAGGCTCACTACTTAGTATCTGTGTGATCCTGTGCCCACGCACACTACCTGACCTCTCTGGGCCTCAGTTTATTCATCTCTGAAATGGAAATAATGACTGTTTCTTCCTGGGAGGGTTGTTGGGAGAATTAAATGCAGTAACACTTGTAAACTGTTTTAGGTGAACTTGCTTTAAGAGAATTTTGTTTTTAAGTGAATTGTCTTAATATGCATTTGCTGTTAATATTGTCAGTATCATTCTTCTCTACTCCTGCTCTGGTGTGTCCATCGCATCCTGTTGATTCCCAGGAGGGCTGATTCTCCCCACTGTCCTATTTTTCATCCATATGAGATGGCCAGGGTTCTATGAACTGTTGAGACTGCATTACTTCGTATTTACATGCCTGGTTTGTGGCCAACTAAGTATTTTATTAATATCATTGTGGTATCCGTGTCTGTGCAGTCTTAAAGACACATCTCCAAGGCAATTCACTGCACGGAGCATTGTCTACTGGGCACTGTGCTGCATGCCAGCCCTTCTGGGAAGCACTGCAGTGTGGGAGAGGGCCTCTTGCCACCGAGTTTGGGAATAACTTCTGGTCCTGTGTGCTCCCAAAGATTCCTATCTAGCCCTGCTCAGAGCACTGAGCACGGGAACTGAAGTTGCCGGTTTGTTTTCTGTCTCTCTCACTAGAGTAGGAGCAAGTCTGAGTGCAAGCACTACGTTGTAATAATGGTCATATCACCATTGGCTAACAAGCTCCTTGACGTGTAGTAATTGCACATCATAAATGTTGGGTGGATCGATCATGAAAATGAAATAAAGCTGGCAACCCCCTTTGTCCATGTGACCAAATCCGTGGTCTTGTGCGTGGGGAGTGGTTTTCGATGTTTAAAGATGGAGGAATGTCTTTGCCTGTGCAGTTCAACAATGGGTCTTTTCCTCCTCAATCTAGTTTCAAACCCTTCAACTCCAGCCTCAGTGTCCCTCAGTGCAGGCTGCCTCAGCTAAGTATAACCCATTTTGTCTGTTGGAGGATCATTTCACAGACTCCTCTGACGGTAGCTTTGGGCAAGGGGACTTGGATGTCATGGCCTCCCCCTTGCTGCCGCCTGGCTCCTTTCATCAGCCACAGATCCTCTGTGGCTGCCCTTTGGAGGCATCTTCTCTCCGTCTAGAACCCAGGCTTCACCTTCTCCAGGACCCTCCCCAGCCGGGGCTGTGGGATCACGTTCACCCTGTCGGCACACAATTAATACGCACTTGAACATTACCCCAGGGAAGCATCAAACACTGGTTTATTTTAGCTCTGCCCAAGTGGGAATTCTTCCAATTAAAGAAGATAATGTGAAAGCCTAAAACTGGTACAGACAATAACTAAGAGTCATCAAGTCTCCTTGACAAAAGGACAAGCGACCCCCTGCGTCTTTACTGTCTTACGGTTCCTGTGCCATGATCCTCACAAATGGTTTTAAGCAAAGCTCGGTAGGAAAGGGACTAGGTGACCTCTTTCAGTTCTCCCTGGGGAGGCGACGTGGGTGTTTGCTTAGGGCCAGCCGTGCACGCACTCTGCGCGCTGAGCAGCAGAGGGAAGAGCAGCGGACCGCTGGGTTTTGTTTTGTCATGCCACGCGGCAGTACATCAACTCTTGAAACACAAAGAATGCTTTATAGAGCCGAGCAGAACAGAATCTTCCCAGATGGAGTGCGTTGCTGCTAGAGGCTCTCACCACCCATCAGCCCTGTCAGGATGAGCCAACTATATCTTTGCAGAGATCTAATTTTAGAGAG
Organism: Vicugna pacos; assembly: GCF_048564905.1. Taxonomy (NCBI): domain Eukaryota; kingdom Metazoa; phylum Chordata; class Mammalia; order Artiodactyla; family Camelidae; genus Vicugna; species Vicugna pacos. The sequence goes on along the minus strand of NC_132987.1, from coordinate 21,636,103 downwards.
ATCAGAGCTTGGTAATATGTACCCCGTATAATGGGAATAAAATGTGACTTCCATTACTTAGACAACCAGAAATGTACTATAAACTTGTCTTATGCTGGGGCCTTACGGCTGATGCATTTTAAATTTAATTTATTCCCAAAAATTGATTTTCTTTATTTGATTCGCCTCCTCTCTCAGGCTTTCTACTAAGACTGCCCATTGTATGACCATTAATAACCACAGGACTCTCTGAACTTTCCTTGAGTATCACACCTCGAGGTTGTTTGTTTCTGTGAATTAGATTCTTAATTCTCTAATAAGGACATTTCAAAAGCCAAACAGTATTTTATGTCTAACTTCCCAGGTGCTGAAGGGCTAATGGAAACAGCACGGCCCCCCAGCCTACCAGCTACTCACTGTTGAGTGCTGTAACAGACCAATTCCGAGAGTCCCAAGGGCTGCTCTGAGGTTCATCAACAAGAGTGTGGCCCTTGCCCCAAAACGGAGTGAGGCCAGCCTGGCTGCCTCTGTCTCAGGTAGCATTTTACTTCCAGCTTTACAGATAGTGCCAGGGAATTTGCTCAGGACCAGTTTAAATTTGGGACAAGTAGCCAGTGAGAAAAAAAATCAGAATTTGTTTTATCTCTGTGACATGGGGAAACATAGCCCCAGACAGGCTGGTCAGTAGGGAAGAGCAGGACTAAGGGAGCTCTTTTTGCTTCAGCTGGAGCAACTTCTTTCCTGCAACCCATTTAGAATGATTTAGAACGGATTCGTTTCCATGGAGTTTTGTTTTAAATTCTGAGTTCATTTGTAGTGATACTTGCTAATCAATTTTAAGTGGAAACAGCTGCTGTGTGTCACTCACACAGCCCCCCCTTCCAACTGGGGAAAACTATAATTCAAACCATTCGCTCCCCACCCCCCAAGCGTACTCATAATGCTTATTCATATGACTCTGTCTGCTGGACCGCTTCCCTCTCTTCCCGGGCCAGCCCTCGGTGGGGACAGTTCAGGGGGAGAAGGGCCAGACCACTGTGGGGAGAGGTAGGCGAGCCGGTGGGGCATGGGACCCTGACATCCAGTGACACAGAGCAGCGTGTGACCTCAGCAGTAAGGAAGGTGAGCTACACGAGGCAGCCAGCTTTCTCCTTCCACTCATCCAATACTTATTTATTTAATGGTTACTATATGCTAAAAACTATGCCACCTGCTAGAGATGGAAATGAAAAGATATAAACCTTGTTCTTAATTTGCTCATAGTCCAGTCGGGAGATGAGCTTAGAAAGTCATAATTCAGGGAGTTAAGTCCTGTGATGGAGGTGGACACAAGGACAGCGGAAGCTCCCGAGGGATTGCTGAACTCACTCTCCACCCTACCTGTGCACACCCACATCCTCAGTCTTGCAGAGGCAGGTCTCGCGGCGTGATCAGCTCCATGCCGAGGCCGGGCATGGCCACTCCCTGGAGACAGCTTCTGCTCGTGTGGGATCAAGGCCGAGTCTGCCGCTCTCTGCCTCCCCGCTCTGTGCTTCCACTTCCCACAACTGGCAGTTCCACTTTAAAGGCCAGCATCCTAGCCAGGGCCATTTTCCAGGACAATCCAGGAGAAGCAAGGCATGCGGCATGGCCTCGACCCAGAATGGAAGAAGGAGGAAGACCCAAGTGTTCCCTGAAAGCCAAGAGGTCAAAAGATTAAGAACTTTCACTCCTTCATTGCTCTCAGGACATGGGTTTCTCTATCTGTAGAATGGTAGTAACACTTGGGGAGGATTCAGGGGAAAAATAGAACTACTGTCATTCTGGTAAGAGAAAGTGAAGAAATCTTATGACAGGCAGCAGTGGCCTGCCTTCTGGCCATTGTGACTCCAGGACGGAGCAGGGCTGTAGCTTAGATCATTCTGCTGATCTAAGCAGCTGGGCCCTGGCTCTGTTACATGTGGAGCTATGTTCCTATGGCTACAGGTGGACTAAAAAATAAAAAAAGAAGCAGGGACAGGATTTAACCTTGGGGATGAGCCCCTTTCCCATCACTGGGCCCCATCCTCCTTGAGTGTCTGGCCTTAGAATCAGCAAGACACTGGTCTGTGGTTCCTCTATTCACAGTGGAACTGAAGTTCCATTTCCTCAACTACACAACCAGCAACAGCCAAACTCACTTTGAAGGACCATCCTGAGGATTAGCTGTGAGGGTTACCTGGTCCACAGTAGAAGATCAATTTTTTTTTTTAGTTTTTTTAGTTTTTTTAAAACCTCCTCAGCCTTTGTGCTGTTTCCTGTATAATATTATTAGCTTCATCAAAATCTCACAAGTTGAATTAGACCTCTTGCCCAGAGAATGACCTGAAAGAGGAAATTTGAAAAAAGAAGATATGTAATCTTCTTTTTATTGACATATAGTTGACTTACAATGTTGTGTTAGCTGCTGGTGTACAGCATAGTGATTCATTTGTACACATATACATACTCCTTTTCATATTCTTTTTCATTATAGGTTGTTATGAGCTATTGAATATAGTTCCCTGTGCTATACAGTAGGACCTTGTTTATCCATTCTGTATATAGTAGTTTGTATCTGCTAATCCCAAACTTCTAATTTATCCCTCCCTCCTTCCTCTTTGATAACCATAAGTTTATTTTCTATGTCTGTGAATCTTTTTGTTGTGTAAATAAGTTCATTTGTCTCATTTTTTTAAGATTTCACATATAAATGATATTATGAGATATTTGTCTTTGTCTGACTTACTTCACTTAGTATGATCATCTCTAGGTCCATCCATGTTGCTGCAAATGGCATTATTTCATTCTTTTCTTATGGCTGAGTAATAGTCCATTGTATATATGTACCACATCTTTATCCATTCATCTGGTGATGGACACTTAGGTTGCTTCCATGTCTTGGCTATTGTAAATAGTGCAGCTTTGAACATTGAGGTGCATATATCTTTTCAAATTGGAGTTTTCTCTAAATACATGCCAGGAGTGGGATTGTTGGATCATATGGTAACTCTTTTTAGTTTTTTAAGAAATCTCCATACTATTTTCCATAATGGCTACACCAAACTACATTCCTACCAACAGTGAAGGAGGGTTCCCTTTTCTCCACACCCTCTCCAGCATTTATCATTTGTGGACTTTTTAATGATGGCCATTCTGACTAGTGTGAGGTGATACCTCATGGTAGTTTTGATTTGCATTTCTCTGATAGTTAGTGATATTGAGCATCTTTTCATCTGCCTATTGGCCATCTGTATGTCTTCATTGGAGAAATGTCTGTTTAGGTCTTCTGCCCATTTTTTGATTCAGTTGTTTGGTTTTCTTATTATTGAGTTTTATGAGCTATTTGTATATTCTGAAAGTTAAGCCTTTGTCAGTTACATCATTTGCAAATATTTTCTCTCAGTCATTAGGTTGTCAGAAGAGGTGTAATCTTAAGAAGAGCTTGTCCTCTGGGATGGAAGATTGACTGGGGAATTCTTCGAATCAGCAACATAAGACAGGTGTTGTCACAAGCATGAGATGCCATCTTGGGCTGAGCAATGGTCAGAGGTGTGAGGGGGACAACGTTAGTCCCCAAATATCTGATATTATTAGAAAATAGTAGCCAGCTGCACTGAAGGCATGTGCAATATGAGAGACCCTTTTAAAAGTGAGAAGATCTTCTAGGACGCTGGGATTGCTACCCAAGGAATGAGTTGCCGGAGGAGGGTATAGAATATTACTTCTCTATCAGCTGTGAAAGCAAGGTAGGTCTTCATCTACTAGACAGAAAGGCAGGATGATGGGACAGATGACTTCACTGGGTCCCCCCTCATCCTCTGACCTCTTGACCACCCAGTGTCCAACTTGGAAAGGCCATGTGTACTGCCTTTGTGTGACATCAAGCAGCTAACCTGCTTCTCTCCTTTGGGACAGATTCAGAGATAGTCAGATGGAGATTGGAGTAAAGCTCTGAGAACAGTCTTTTCCCAAATACCCATGCTTCTGAAAACAGCAAGGCCAGACCTTTTGTAGAGGTGCTTTTGTGACATTACAACTGAGGGTCAAGTTTTTGGCAACCATTTCTGTTTTTCCTCCAAAGTTTATTCCTTCTCCTTTGACTTGCTATTGGATTGAGCCTTGTTGCAATACAGTTTCAACCATCCACCACTGCCCCTAACCCACACACCTACCCATCAGTCCCTATTCAGCAAATGACAGAAGTAGGTTACACCACATCCTCTGGCACTGTAAGAGGGCAATTGAGTATTTTCCTGGGGTAGAGGGGTTGATTCTCTATAACTTGAAAAAGATTTAACAGACCAAATTGTCAGCATTCAGATTTTGTTCCTCCAGGAGGATTGGAGCTTAATGCTTTTTTCTCCTTCTGGTAGACAAATAAAATGTGTCTCATCCCTCAATAGGACTAATGCATTTAAGTTTTCCCCACTGGGTAGGAAACCGAAATATATTTTCTAAGGCTGAACTTAGGAGGATCTCAGAGAAACTAAACTATGGACTGGCTGTCCTCACTCTTGAGTCTCATAATGTTTAGTGTTGGTATTCAGGGCACAGGGGAGCAAAGCCAGAGCAATAGGCAAAACAAAAGAACATTCAGAACATAGCTCCTCTCCCCACCGTTGTCAACATAATTAAAAGAGGCATTTTCCCAATATTTTTATTTCATGTAATAAGACATGACATATCACCTGCTTCTAATACAACTTCACTTGTCCTAATCCTCCTGTTGTTAGTTCTACAAGGTAAAGGGTGTAGGAGCATCCAACCTGCCTGGGAGTGAAGGCTGCTTTTACCCGGATCCAAGAGAAGAATTTCTCATAACCTAGAAAAATTGAATTATTTTAAGATGGAAAGAGAATTGTGAGCTGGAATAAAAAGTCCCTGGGTCGAGTCTCACATCTGCCATTTAATCATATGCCCTTGAGCAAGTCATTCTTTCCCATGCTTTCGATTTCTTTATCTGTGAAAATGGGAACACATACCTCACAAAACAGACATTTAGAGTAGATGAAACATCGTATTCTCATGAAACTGTTAAGTCCTATACAAATGTATGAGAGTGCATGGTATTTAAATGGTTTTGTTCCATTAAATTTCCCAGCTAACTGTAAGAGAAGGTCATAACCTAGGGAAAGTAGGTACATTAATTTATTAATGTAGAATATTTATGATCCCATATCAAAATAATCTGTCTTTTCACTTCACCAGCCGTGCAAGTTCTTCCCTAGGGAGGCTATTAAAAGTGTTTCACTATCTTTTCAGTTCCATGAGACATCCTTCCCTTTATTGCTAAAGTATAAGCCTTCCTACAAGAGAGAGGTGCCAGGAGAGTAAGAACCCTGGCCGCTAGAAACAAGGCAGTTGACCGAGGGCCAGTGAGTGCACAGCAGACTCACTTTTAAAGAAAGGCCCGCCATCTCCCACTAACTGCGTGGGGCACTTAAGAAGCCAGTTTTAGTCTTGGCTGTACTGGATGGGGAAAGTTCTCTGGAAGTCAACTTGTTTACACAGAGAGCTTTTACAACCTCGGGCAACTCAACCTTTCTGGGTGCCCATTTTCTGATCTCTAATATGAGGAGGCTAAGGACATCTGACGTCCTCCCAAATAAACAATCCAGCCCGACTTGAGGACATTCAAGCAGCCCTGGAGAATCTGAGGACAAGAATAGTTTTCCAGAACTTCAATTTTCCTTCTGATTTTGTACTCATGAAAATTATGACCGCCTGCTCTTAGTAATGTTTACACAGTCCCGTGAGCCTGTGAGACACAGGTCCTTGTGGATACACCAGTTCTCAGGGCTGCCCTCTCTGCACACACAAGGTTCGCACCCTAGTTTTTTTAGTCCCCTAGGGGATGCTCCATCTACCTAAACAACCATAACTAACTCCACAACTCTACAATCTCTACAACTAGAAAGCATCCCTTGTGTCAGGATGGGAGCAGGAAGCAGGAAATATCCATTTCTGAAATTGGTGCAAACCTAGATTCTAAATTGAGATCATTTAAAAAAAAAAGTGCAAGACTTTCTGGGTTTGTTTTGTAAAGGCCACACCACCCCCGCATTTCACTCCAAGCTTCTCAGCCCTCACGTTGGCCTGATACCAGCTGAAAATTCAGAGCAGCTCCAGCTGTATGTGGCTTTCTCCTAGAAAGGAGATTATTACCCAGCCCTATGGAAAAGGAAGAGAGTGCCCAGTGGAAACTGTTCTTAGTTTACCAACCTTATTCGTGGGCTGATCCGCACTGGTTGGCAAATCAGAGTTCCCTGGAATGTGAGCCTTTGGGCTTCCTTTCTAAGCTGTTTGAAAATGAAGAAAATGGCATATTGCCCTAAATCTCAGTGAATGCTGAGGGTGGCACAAAAAACCCTTTCCGGCTGACCCTGCGGCATCTGTCAGCTCAGTACCACTGCAGCAGAAGGGCAGGTGAAACGAAGAGCCTAAAATTACGGTCTTCACTCCCCCTGAAACAATACGTGTTTTGTTTGGTCCTGAGCCAGTTCATGTGAAAAGTACAACCTTAAATTGAAAAATGTATCACTTAAAAAAGTGAGCTGGAGCCCATGGTCCAGCCAAAGGTCCCTCAGTGAGAGGACTGGCACGAAGGAGGCTGGACACAATGTTAGGGAGTAACAGTATTTCCAGGAACAGAGACACTTTTTTATTCTCTCTCACCCCTGGGAACAGCAAAAAATTTCCAACCACCAGGCACATGACCAGATGCCCCATGGAGAGATCTAGTGGGAATTCACTGGGACCAGACCCAGGGAATGGCTGAGAACATTCCTTCTTTCATTTCAACCTTTTCTCTTAAGGGGGGGATTAGATATCCCCCAAAGACCAGATGAGATAGAGGGGAAACAAAGGTTAAGAAGATGTGCCTTTAGAGAAACATCTGTTTGTTCGCCCCAGAGTGCAGAAACGTGAGAAGAAAGGGTCTGGGAATCCTACCCTTAGATGGGGAGTCGGGAAACCCTTGTCCTTACTAAGTAGAAACTATTAGAGAAATTCTGAAAGCAAGCCTGGGTCAGGTGGACTAGGCTCGAGAAAATGGGAACAAAAATACTCGGGAAAAAAAAATCATCTAATGAGCCTAAATGAAGTTCCTTTTGTTTTGTTTTGTTTTGTTTTTCTACTTCTTTGTTTTTCTGGGAAATTTTTCAGGAAAGAATAACAGCAAAGTATGATTATAAAGATGTCCTCTGGTGTTTCCTTAGCCAGGAAAGAAGTCGTATAATACTGTGGAGGAGCCCTCCTCCATCTCGTTACATGGCCCCAGGCGAGGCAGCCAGCCGACTCAAGCCTCAGACTGCTCACGTGTAAAATGGGTTGACCTTTGAATTAGAGGAACTTTAGGAATAATCTAAAAACCCTTGATTTATGTATTCAAGGTTGGAAAGAGAGACTCTTTGATATGAATGGAGCTTGAAGTCCAAATAGAATCTCGGCAAACCCAGGGAGGGAGAAACTGCTTTCAAAAGAACATTAAGACCTTGCTCGGATGTGTAAATGTCATGGAGTTGGCCAAAACAGATTTAAAGCTGGTAAGCTCTTTAGAGATTTCCTGCAATCCCCATGTTTTATAGAGGGAAAAATCTGAGCCTAGAAAAGCTGAAGTGACTTACAAAAGATCACCCAATTCACATTACTGTCAAGGTAAGAATTCAGGAACCTGTTCCAAAAGAGGTTGAGCAAGCCGGGGAAGCCAGGCCAGACCTCAGCAACAGTCACCCCACCCTCTGAACATTCCCTGGCAAGGCACCATGCTCAATGCTGTTGATGCTTCGGGCCCCACAACTCTGGATGAGAGGTGTTATCCATCTCCAGGTCCAGCTTCATGGACTTGAGACCAGTGGAGTCACAGAGAGGGCCACCCCCTAGAAGGGCCCTGGGGTCTGCAGTCACCATCTTGAAATTCTTAATAGTTCTTGAACAAGGGACACCCACATTTTCATTTCACACTGAGCCTCACAAATTATGTACCTGGTCCTCATTATTTCCGTGTTATAGATGTAGCAACAGAGACAGAGAAATTAAATGGCTTATTCTTGGTCCTGGCCACTCATGTAGGTAGGGACGCAGACACACAGAGTCACAGGCAGTGTGAAGGTGGACCGAGGGAGTGGCTAAGTGGAGGCTGTGCTGTCAGAACCCCTTTGGGATGTCCCTTCCTCTGATGGCTTCAGACTGCTCTGTGCTCTGAGTAGGGTGACTAGCCATCCTGATTGCCTGGGACTGTAGGGGATTCCCAGGACATGGGACTTTCAGTGCTAACATTGGGGAAGTTCAGGGCAAACTGGGAAGAGTTGCTTACTGATCAATTGCAGGCCTGGAGCTCTGGAGGCTTCCCAGACCTCATCTGTTGTGCCATGTCCTCTGTCCACTGGGCCACATGTAGATCCCCAAAGGTAGGGCTCATCCAGAAAGCTATCTGGAGACCTTGACACAGACAGAGAGTGGGCAGTCAACCTACTGTCAGTGTGAGACTGGGAACCAGGCAAGTGAATCCAGAGAGACCAGTCTGTGTGGGAACAGGCAGGCTGCAGTCCATCACCAGTACCTCGGCCAGGCTGGAGACAGCGTGGATGCAGTCAGACAAGAGCTGCAGGCAGGAGGCTGGAGCAGAGCCCCAAGGCGCACACTCAAGGAATCTTCAACTCATTCACTCTCTGACGTTGGGGAAGTCACTGACTTTGCTGAGCCTAACCCTCCTCATTTGAGATACAAGAGATACAATACTAAGTTCATAAGGTTATTATCAAAATGAAAGATCACATATTTATATGAAGATAGATAGATAGATAGATAGATAGATAGATAGATAGATAGAGCACAATTCAATATGGTGACCCTGAAACTCTCAGTTTATGCTTATTTAATTCCATAAATATTTAAAGAACCCTGTTATGAACCAGCCTCGGTGGGAGGGACCAGGATAACTTCAGCTCTTGTGGGACTAACCAATGGTGTGCGAATAAATGTTTAACAACTAGCTTTCTGGAGAAAAAGTAAAAAACTGCATTATAGCATATGCCAATTTCCATGATGTAACTATTTCCACCGAGGCTGATGTCAGTCTACCAATGTGAGGTATCTGAATACAGAGCTGGGAAAAGATGTGCAGAATCTGCTCTAAGGAGCCTGTCCCAGCTACCCTCTACTAGAAAGAACAAACTCTGACCCCAAAAGTGTTACAGAAGTAGATGGAGAGTGGAAAACGGGTCAATACAAGTTTGGACGGAGAGTAGAAAGGGTCACCTGGAGGAAGAAGATTTCTGCTGAGACCTGAAGGAGGCAGAAATGTGACCAGGGGAAGAAAACTGTGTTTTCAGGCCAGGAGGAAAGAGAAGGAAGAGGAAAGGAAAAAAAACATGTTTGAGAAAGGCCCAGAGCAGGGAAAGGCAAGGCTGTGTGGAAGCAGAGACCAGACCAAGCAGGCGCCAAGTTCCCCAGCTTCCACGACCATAGTACTTACATATTTTTTAGAACCTTCACTCTGGCTACAGTGTGGGCACTGGGTTGAGAGACAAGAGGGCAAGCAGGGAGACAGGCGTTGGCAGCATCCCAGGTAGAAGATGCTTATGTCCTGGGCCAGGTTTTATGTAATTGTTTGAAGAGACACTTACCAAGCTTGTACCAGGTACCTATACGTGTGCTAGACCCTGGTGATTCATCAGCGAGAAGGCTGTCCCAGCCTTCATGGAGCTTACTGGCAAGTGGAGAAGATGTTTTAAAAGATAATAATAGTTAACTCTGGAATGTTTACTGTGTGCCAGCCATTGTACTTAACATTTTTCATGCATTGTCTCATTTAATTCTCAAATAATTCTAGGGGGTAGGTCCAAATGTTACCTTTGGGTGATATATTAGGTCATGAACTGGAAGCACATGAGTTCATGGTGCAGGTGCCGGGTTCACCCGGAAGGCAGGTGGGTGCCTGCACGATGGCAGAAGGGGGCCAGGTCCTCCCAGGAGCCTGTGAACCCCTGCCTTCCTGTCCGGGATCCTGCTGCCTCTCCCACAGCCTCCCTGGTGGTGCTTCTGAGGTGCGTTAGCATCTTGCAGGTGGAAAGCAAGTCCAGAGTGGGACAGTAAGGAAAACAACATCCACGTCTGTCAGTGTCTCATTTTAGAATGTTTTTTAAGAAATTCCATTTTTATGATTTTTCTTACACAGCACTGAGAAAAAAACAAATGTTCATAAACTGATTGAATTGCCAAATATACTACGTTTTGTTAGACTGTTTTGTTCATCTTCAAATAAAAATGACTTTGACAAATAGCCAATATTCTTCTTCACCACTTGACAGCTGAGAAATTGAGACAAGCCAGGAAAGACATTGAGAAGACAGTTCTATGACTTGAGCTGTGTTTTTGCCTACCCACCTCTGGGCAAAAATGTATTTCTTTTATCTTCAGTAGTTTCTTTTTTATGGGGAGATGGGCAGTTAGTTTGGATCAGGGGCTTTAAATAGACTTGCCCTTCATTAAGCAGATCCATCAAATTTGCCAAAAGATTTCCTGGAGACCGTGCCATGTGCTAGGATTTCTATTTTCATATGCAGCCTCTTCCTATCAATTCGCTTCCCCCCAGCATCCCTGTCATAAAGACAGTGAAATCCAGATAGTAGTGAACTTTTATGAAAGTGACAAAATTGCCTTCAGGACTTCAAGACCTGGTTCAAGTACTGGTTTCCACCGCTTCTGAGCTGTGTGACTTTGGGAAATAAACTTAACTCCTCTGAACCTCAGTTTCCCAATTGTAAAATGGTATTGCCAACCTTACATGGTTGTCAAGGAGAATAAATAAGGTAAAGAATATGAAGTTCTTAGCACTCAGTGTATCTATTGCTACTTTCATCACCATCAGGAGCCACTGATGCTTAACAAAATAATCATGATTCAGTAAGAGGTTTAGAAGAGAAAACAGGAGTCACCTGCTAAAAGGCCAGAAGAAGTGTCTAATGGAGCTTTTCAAAAAATTGGCCCCAACTCTTCCTTTCCCAGTCTACCCACATGGCCCGCAACATTAGCATTAGGATCGTTAAGCACACAGATATGGATATAAAAGCTGTAACTTTGTCTTGTCACCTTCTGAGCAAAGGGAAAGGGAATCTTTTTCTTAATCCCAAAAATTATCATTTTGACATCTGGTCCAGGATCAGATATCAAAATATAAATTATTCTCCAAAGTTGTTCTTCATAGACCCAAATCAAATGGTCGACCCTGAGGAATAAAGGTATAAGCAGAGCTATGTGGCACCCAGCAGGAGGAGTTAGATTGCGAGTGTGTGTGTGTGTATGCGTGTGTGTGTGTGTGTGTGTGTGTGTGTTTAGAGGAGTTGTGACCTAAAGGTGGGAATCCTCTTCATCTAGTCTTGTAAACAATCAACCTTTGGAGAGATCTGTGTTTAAAACTGAGGCATTTAATGTCACTGGACTTAAATTTTAATAGGAATACTTTAGAAGGAAGGGAAGATGTTAAACCAGCCTTTTTAAAAAGTTGCTGATAAGAGATAGATTTAGAATGTCTGAGGAAACATTCTGGGAAGTCATTATTATTTGCATTATCTTTATTGAGAGAAATCTCAGAGACTCAGCCTTATCAGCAGTGATAATAGCATTTTATTGGCTACTCTGAAGATAAACCTTGGATGTCTCATTTATGAACCAGCCTTGGCTGGACTTTTACCAAGTCTGTCAACTTGCAGCCAAGTTCTTGACCAAGGCCTGAATGCCACCAAGATGAAGTCAAGTGTAAACAAGGTATAAACATTCCCACTTACCCCAAAGGGCCTCTCTTATAAAACTCCAGGTGATTGAGAGACTTTGGGTTCCTCTCTCTGTTTCACACCTCAGACACAGGATGCAGTCCCCTGTTAACTCGTGTGTTTCTCGCTTCCCGAGTTAAACAAAGGCACTTCCCAGACACAGCCGTTAGGGTGGGTGTTTCCTGGATGGCTCGGCCACCAGTGATTCAGAAGACTAACTCCAGAAATTGGATTTTCAAGGCTCTTTCTCATCTCTCTCTTCCCTGAGGCTGTTTGGTAGAAATCTCACCTGTGTACAGGAAACAGGAAAAGGAGAAAAACACTGAAGAAATTTCATTTTGTTATCATAAGCTGACCTCGTACGAAGTTATGTTTAAGTCACAAGCCAAAACCATTGGGTACACCATTCCAGTGGCCACTGAGAACTGACTGTAGTTGCTCCCCACAGAGATCTAAGACCTCACTGAGTCCTCTTTCCCCCACTTTCCCTCTTCTAGCTGACAATATAAATATTTTCTGGAAATCAGTGCCAGTATATACCCAGTGGAGCATTTTGGCTTAGCTTTCTAAAGACTAACCTGGTATGAAGAAAGTCTTTCTGTTGAGAAATGAAGGAACTAGATTTTTTTTAATCACGTCTTTAGGGGCCCAAGGGGCCTCATCTGAGCAGGTCTGAATCTAGCAATTTTTGGCTTTTGAGCCCTTGCTGGGCCTAGCAAGCTCTACAAGGGAACATCTCACCAGGTTTAGCGCAACAAAATGAAGTCAGGTTCTGGTTCTGCCATGACCTGAAAGGTGTGACGTGGAACACATCATTTATAAATACCCCTTTGAGGCTGACTTTGCTCATATATAAAAAACAAATAGTGATACCATTCCAAAGTAATCATCCTCAAATGCAAATTCCATGTTTCATCCCTGCCTCAAACCAGACACTCCCTATTTCCTGTAAGGTGACGTCTGGCTCTGAGCCTGGCCTTCAAGTTCCTTCACTACCTGGCCTTTCCCACCAGCACTAACCTCATCCCCACCACTGGGTCCCCTCTTAACGGCCATTCGCACAAACTCTCCGGCAGCCTTGGCTGTTATCCTGTTTCCCACCTCTGCTCCCTTGCACCCGCTGTTCCTGCTCCACGTCAGTTCTCTCCCCTCATCCCACCTTCCCCACCAAAAAGCCACCTGCAGCGGGGAAACATCTGCTTATCTTTGAAAACTCAGTTCAAACATCACTTTCAATGAGCAGCTTTCCCCCAACACTCCTGGGCGCGCACGCGCACACACACACACACACACACACACACAGCGTCTTCGCAGGGTCTCTGGCTCTGTGACTCAGGTCTTGTTTTATGCTCCCTGCACTTTCTCTAACTCATCTGCCCCTGTGTCCAATCTGCACAAAGGCCGCGGATAGGCAGCCCATGGCCCTGAAAGAATGGGGGTCCATGGGGACAGGAAGGCAGCTTAAGAGTTCATGTGTCACAGTGGACGGAAGAGCCTGGAAGTCAGGAGGGGAGGTGCCCAGAGACCCACTGGGGGCTCTGTGATGGGAGGGGCAGGATGTGGTGGCTGGAAAGGGCCGGCAGTTGCCAGGGAGGCTGCCAAGGAGCCCTCTGTGGTGTTAGCCGTGGAAGTCTGGGGCTTAACTGAGGTGGATTTGTAAGGTGGGAGGGACTGTGCTATCTCACAGGAGATCCGTGAGAACAAAGAGGATTATGCAATTTGAAAATCTCCAGTTCCAGAAAACGTGGTCCACCCTGATAGTGGCCCCCTTCACTCACACCGGTTTGACCTTTCCCCCCACTTTTGCCTCATCAGGCCAAGCCCCTCCTTCCATCCTCAGCGAGGGGACCAACTGTCCTGGCCCGAGGGAGGCTGTGTCCCTAGGGCCGCGCTCCCTGCCTCCCTGCCTCCTTCCTCCCCACCCTGCTCCCATCCTCTGTCTTCTCTGCCCTCAGTCCCTGTCGGTCACCTCTGTTCTTTCTCTCTGGTCGTTTCCCCCCTTTCCTCTGGCTGTTTCAGGGGCCCTCTCCCCACGCAAACCTCACCTTTCCTGCATCTCCTTTATTGGGCTTTTTCAGCCCTTTACTTCATTCCCTTCAATATTTACTAGCATGAATATCTTTTCTCTTCAATATCGTTTCCTTTTTGTCTTCTGGGATCCTTCGGCTCTGTCATGCTGCCTGACTTTACTTCTTTCTGCCACTGCGTTCATTCGTTGGACCAGCACCGCTTAAGCCCTACTATGTTCCGGGCAGTGTGCCAAGTGCTAGGGAAACGAAGATGCAGGAGCCTGTTTCATAAAGCTGGGCATGGCCATCATCCAGAGAAGCGTGGGCAGGGGGAGCGAGCGGGCCACTGGAAAGTTGTGGGACGTTCCCACCGAGGGGTCAAGGACAAGACTGACCCTGCAGGGCCTGTCTGTCTCCTCACCATGGCTCTTCAGAAACCATTTCTGCCCTCTTGTTGATTTCTCTGAATCTCCAGGTTGCGTTAAGTCTAAACTTTGCGTGAATAGAACAGGAAGGAATTCGTACCCTTAAAGGAGAGAGACAGACACCTATAGTTTAAATGTGACAGATTTTCAAGACTCCCGAAATATGCATTTTGCATAAATGTCCTGATTTAGTCAGCAAATCAGAACAATTTGAGAGACACGAAGGCGTGTTTTTGAAGCCACAGCTGACCATACACCAGTCCTGTGGTCACTTTGTAGGATTAGCCAAGTTTCGCAAATGAGAAAGTACGGAAACATAAGCATTGAAAGATTTTCCAAGGTCGCCCTGAAGGCCATGATGGAGAGGGCTAGGGGCTGCGTGCTCCCTCTTGGGCCTGTTTCTGAGCTACTGTACAACACAGCTTCCTGAATGCAGATGTTAAACAGGTTTTCGCCATTAAAGTAAGAGTAAAAATGTTCTTATTTTGGCCATATTTCAGTGCCAGTCTCCTAGGGAAAGCGGGCCCAGTTGTAGGGAAATTAATTACTTCAAGCTCCTGGAAATGCATCAATCCGACTTCTCCTTTTGCCTCACTAAAGAGTGCTTTGGACTTTAGAGAGAGGTCCTCAAACTTTACTGCTCATTAAAATACCTGGGAGCTTTTGAAAACCTTAATGCTCAGACCTCACCCTGGACTAGATCGGAAACTCTGAGTGGAACCCAAGCACCATTATTTTTTAAAACCCTTCAATATACAGTGAACTTTGAGAACCAGCACTGTTGGAACCACACCCTGGGATCAGCTGTAGAGTTTCAACCATGACTGATGTTTGCATTGGGATTTCATTGGTTCGGGGTGTGGTCTGCGGTTGTTAAACATCCCCAAATGATTCCAATATGCAACCAAGTTCAAAAGCGGCTGCTGAGGGGCCTCGCCACTCAAAGCATGGCTCCATGGACCAGGAGCTGGACCAGGAACGTGGGCATCGCCTGAGAGCCCTTTAGAAATGCAGAATCTCAGGCCCCCCCCCGAACCTGCTGACTCTGAATCTGCATTTTAATAAGATCCTCAGATGATTTGGATGCATATTCGAGTTTGAGGAGCATTCTTTTAGATCAGTGCCCCTTCCAAAATAAAAAAATTTAGGAAGTAAAAAAGTTTTTACATTTTGAAACACTGAAGGTTTATCTCCTTCTTCCAGTAAGGTAGGGAATAGGCACAAGAGTGAATCGCAGGATTTTAGAAATGGAAATGATAACAGCTAGTAATAAGAAATAGTATCTAACATTTATTAGCATTCACTGTATACAAGCTACTTCGCATGCCAAGCACTCCACCTGCCCTGCTATGTTTGCTATTCACCTCCTATGATACAGGTACAAGCACTGTGCCCATTTCACAGCTGACCCAACTCTGCTCGGACCTAGGTGAACAGCTGCAAGTCCACGCAATAGGCAGAGGGAGGACTCACCCCAAGATTTCCAGGCCTTGAAAGCACACGCTCTTAACCACTTGGTCTGACTTTCCCAGCCGAACATTCTAAATGGGTTACAGATGTGCCAAGATATTGGCGCCCTCAGTCCCCCGTCAGTCTAGCAGGGCCTGGGAGGAGGGACATCCACTACAGAAAAAAGATCAGGTGGCTCTGCTCTAAATTACACTTTTTCCAAATTATACTTGTTGCCCGTTGTCGGACAAAGAGGAAGCTGTGTCTTCTAGGGCTTCAGAGACTTGCCTAAGGTCGTGCAGCCTCACAAAGCCAGGATGGGCCCAGAGCCCAGAATCCCAACTGCCTGATGTCTCCTCCCACTAGGCTGCGTTTCTCCAAGTGTGGTCTCCAGACCAGGGGCAGCAGCAGCATTTGGGAGTTGTGAGAAATGAAGATGTCCAGGTCCCACCCCGCAAGCCGTTTAACAAGCCCGATGTTTGCTCCTCTGAGAGCCAGCGCACTGAGGCAAGCAGCCCCAGCGGCCCGGCCAGCGTGCGGGCTCACGGCTCCGGCGCTTGAGCCCCTGCTACAGGCTGCAGCTTCTCTGCAAAATAAAGATTTCTTAAGGGGCTTAGCTTGGGACCAAGCTGAAATTTACATGCTGATTTAATCTTCTTAGGGCTTCTTTACCCCTCAGGAAAGAACTGTAATGCTCTAGAACAGAGAAAGAAAATGATGGATAACAGATGAAATATTAAACACTCTTCCCATGCCTTCAGCCCACTTTCTGCTAGGACAGCAAACACATGGGCATCAGAAAAGGGAAAGAGAACTGGCATTTCTTGAGCACCTCCTGTATGCCAGGCATCAGGCGTGCTGTGATACAGCATATATGCCTTGCTCACCCATCATCTCATGTGATAGACTGATCCCTGCCTGAAAAATGGGGAAATTGAGGTTCAGAGAGATAAAGTGACTTGCCTGAAATCACAAAGTGGCAATGGTAGGTAGCCCCAGGGTTTTTCCAACAGCCTGTGCTCTGGTGTTTCTTGCCCTCCAGCAGGAAAGGTAAAGAGCTTAGGACACATGCAGTGTCTGGAATGATTGGATCAGAATTCTCAGAGCAAGCTCCCAAAACAGCTCCACCTACTCAAAGCCCCTGGGATGCCTCATTCAACAGCCCTGTGTTCTGTATCCTCACTGCACCACGGAAGCCGCTCTCAAAGCATAGAACAGACCGACCACGAAAAGTGAAATAGTTCAGCTGTGCTCGAGCACCCTGAAACACTTAGAAATCTATTCTTAACCGGCAGCATCTGTTCCAGGGCAGCAGGTCCTGCGTTGCCAAGACCCTGCTACGCAGCCTTGAGCTTTGCTCTTCAGAAGACCAGGTAACCTCTTGGCCACATCTCAAACTTGGGGAATGAACTCCCAAGAGAAAGGAACACATGGAGGCAGTGCTAGTGAGCCATGGCCTCCCCACCTCCCCAGTAAGAGCTCTTGTTCGTGCTGTTAAATGCAACAAGGCTCTGAGCTAGGATCCGACCAGTACAACAAAAAGGACACCAGTGAATTCAACCACAGGATGAGACAGACGTCTGGTTAAAGGGTAGCAATGGGTTGCAGATCCATACAGACTTCCTTCCCTGTCTGCTTGCCCCAGTGCCTGCCCAGCACAACCTCTGAACACCCATTTCCTGACTGCCATGTTCATCCACGGGACAGACACACCCTGGTTCATCTGGACCTCAGGATGTGAGAAGCCCTTCTGACACTTGGTCCAGGTAGATAAGTTCTATGGAGAAAGTTTTGTCTCAGTCCTTCTCACTCATACAAAGAGTAATTTTATTTGGATTAGATGCTTTGGCCAAAATGCAGATCAATATTTCTGTAAGGACCTCCACGGGCCGTTTTCCCTCTTGTTTGAGGTTAAGTCAGGGATTCTGAAAATCTGCATCCAGCGCAAGGGTTTCCACATACTTGCCAATATCGGGACTCCAGGTTCCACTTCCCATGGCCCCCTCCAGGTACACACTGTGGCCGACTCAAAGTCAAGAAAAAGGTTATTCAGACATGATGGACAATGGTGTCTCAATTGTACAATTACAATAATACAATTAACAATTGTAAGCTCTTGAAACAGGAGTGATGATGGAAAGACCCACAATGGTACCCACACGTCAGAGAATGTAGGGCCTCATTTCCCAGTGAGTAGCGGGGGCCATGAGCAGCTATGTGAGGGGGTGTTGGAGAGGCAGGAGCCTTTGTATGTTTAGCTCAATTGTTGTGTTTCATATTATGAAAAGATGTTGCTATGTAATTACAGTAATATTGGAAATGGTCTGAAGCACAATTAAAAAACCACTTGACTAAAAGAAGAATGAAAGGTGAGAATGGTCTAGAAAAGGGTGTAGGTGATTAAAAAGGTTAGCTGTTGAATGGATATGAGAGGCTGCAGGTACACTGTCAGTGGTGGATTGTTGGTGGGGCAAAATTTCTTTAAGAACTATTTTTCAAGAATGTCTTAGAGTCCGTTAACATTTACTGAACATAGTCTCATGGACTGTTTTATTTAATCTTTCCCAAACCATTTATCATTCCCACATAATAGATGAGGAATATGAGGCTCACAGTGGTTAATGGACTAGCCTGAGATCACAGAACTGATTAATGGCATGGGAGATCCTTGAATGCAAGTCTCTTTCTTTTACCTTCTACTGCTTCCTACAAGAACAGGGCAGACCGGGCAAATAAATGGGAGCTGCCAGATTTGAGGGGGGGGGAATGAAGTAAAAGCAATCAATATATGGCTTCAGTGTCAGGGAGACATTAGGGATTGGTGGGGACTATGGCAAAGTGGAAAATTATAGACAACATCTAAAGTGAACAGCTGATACTCAGAACCATTTGTTACCTTTCAGAAGTGCAGACTCGATTGCCAGATCTGCTGATTGTTCAGATTTTTACATAAGGTTTCCTGTTAGTTTCTTTTAATGTTAGCTCAAAAAAAATCTTAAACATCAGATGTTTACCTGTTCCATCAACAGGCAAAACAAAACCTATCTGCAAACTAATTTCATGGACTTCCAGAGGTAACTTCAGCTTTTTATCAACCAATAACATAAAATCTTTCCATTTTATCACACATAAGACTTCATGATCTGATCAGCTCCTCATCTTGTACATGAGAAATTTTACAATAAGGGATAAACACTAATTGAAATTGTCAATATCAATCCTCAGATAATGTTATTTTTGACATAATTCTATTTCCTATGTGGGACATGTGTAGGAAAAAAACATGTCATCCACTCAAGGTTAGAATCCCAGTCCTACTAAGTAGGAGCAGTGTGACTTTAAAGCAAGCAACTTAATCTCTCTGAGTACTCAGTTTCTTCATCTGCAAAACGGAGACATTGACATGTGAATTATAAAGTTGAAACAAGATTTAAATAAGGCAATTATTAGAAGTTGTAGTATACAAAGCTCGTCAGAAAGAGCTCAGGCAAGACCCTAGGGGTTGCCACTGCCCACCCTCCACCCCTCTACCCTCCCTCATCTGTAAACTTCTTTTCCTTGGGTGTTGGGACATCCCACTCAGAATACAACTTATTTTCTCAAAAAGTGAATGTAAAGTAGAAACTGGAACTTCTACTTTTGTCTGAAGCAGGCTCTTGCACTAGACTTCTGCACTTCCTTGGCACACACTGGGCCCCTTGTTTGGCTGTCGTCTTGCCTTATCACGATTTGAAAATGCACAGTCAGGATTTGAGCGTTACCCCACTCTAGAGGGAGAACCCAGATTTTTCCTTCCGGAGTGGGGAAAAGCCAAATTCTTCCCTTCTGTGTTTCTTCCCTGTGAGTCTCCTTTACTGTGAGTCACTCAGCCCACTTCACTTCCGACATTTCTGGTCACCAGATGTGGAGGAGGGCTTCCCCACAGCAATGAGCAAGTCTTGGGCACCAGCTGGGTATCCTACAGTTCACTCAGTGCTGACACCATCTACCAGGAGATAGCATCGAATCTCACAGGTAGGGGCTCAGTCCCACAAGACCACTCCCCTCGCCCCACTTCAAATGCGGGTCACAAGCCCACATTATCCCTTGTGCTATTCATTGGAAGTTCCCCTGGTTTGATCAACTTGCCAGAGAGGCTCCCAGAACTCAGGGAAATACTTACATTTACCAGTTTGTTAAGGGATACGATAAAAGATACAGACACGCAGAAGATGAAGAAGCGCACAGGGCAAGGTCTGGGAGGGTCCGAGCACAGAAGCGTCTGTCCTGGTGGAGCTGGGGTGCATCGCCCTCCTGGTGTAGATGTTTGTCCATCTGGATGCTCTCCAAACCCCTGCTAGAGGGAATTTCAGGAGGCTTCCTCATGGAGTCATGACCAGTTTTTAATTCCATTTCCGGCCCCTCTCCCCTCCCTGAGGGATGTGAGGTGGAGATGAAAATTCTGTGTCTAGTCATGTTAGTCCTTCTGGTGACCAGCCCCCATCCAGGAGCCACCAGGGAGCCCACCCAGAGTGACTTCATTAGAACAAAATATGCTCCTAGTGCTCTCATCCCTTAGAAATTTACAGGGATTTCAGGAGGCCTTGTGTCAGGGACCAGGGTCAAAGACATATATATACATATGGGCTTTTTGCCTTTAATCTCACACCTAATATAGGTGTTTTGTCAGTTGAAAACAGGCAGAAAGCCAAGGCGCCTACATCTCTTCCCCTTCCCCCATCAGTTGCCTAAATTCAACATGTTCTTCCCCACTGTAAACACCAGCAGCTACAAGAGAGGGTAGAAACCTGGGGTTTAGTTTTCTTTGAGGTTAAGTGAATCCCACAGCAATGAAAAATCAATATTGTATTTGGTCAGATAGACATTATTAAATCACCTAGATTAAATGGAACATAAATAATAGTCCATTGATTTTTTTTATCCAACGTTTTGTAATTTAGTTTGTAAGAAACAGTTATTCACAAGGCACCAAGTGCTTGATTTGGCTGAGTATAGTCTGCAGCATTTCATATGAATTCATGTTTCATCATCTCATCTTATTTGTTCTATTTGTTTGTATAGATACGCATAAGAAAAGAAGATTATAAAAATTTTCTTCCCTTTTTTTACTGTCTGGTCCCTAATTGAATGCTCAGTTTTAACCAAGCATTTCAGTACCTCCCATAAGGATTACAGAGGCATTCAAACCACTGGCTTTTGCTAAAAGATGGAATTCTTCAGTACTAATAAATACTGTAGGAATCATATTTTAAAACCTGATCATGGAGATTAAACCACCTTCTGATTCTGAGACTACCCGCTGCTTCAGTGTCACATTATTCAGGAATTTCCAATTCCAGCCCAGATAAGACTCAGATAAGCTCCCGTGATTGACAGTAATGTACTAAGTTTCACAGCCGTCAACCTCCATCTCAGATCACATTCAACAACAGAAAGGGAACTTGTACAATGATGTGCAGTCCTCAGGTGGGTTCCATTTTGAAGTTCCTCTCTCCCATAAGCACCGAGGATCCTGAAGACAATTACCAGGAAAATGCCGATTATGACAATAACAGAACAGCCAGAGAATGATAAACAGCATGGATTAGTCTCCCCTCTCAAGCCGTTTCCAAAAGTATCCACTCATGACAGGTTTCCCATCTAAAGGTATGACTGCAAAGCTAACGTTATGCACATACTATTGATTTTTGGTGGAGTGAAGGCAAATAATATGAAAATAATGTTAAGAATGAGGAATACATGCAGATGCACATATCTGCCAGCCCACTTGTTAAACCCTGCCCGAACTAGTGCATACAAGTAGGTCACTGAAAGTCAATGCAAACCAGGGCAGCTCCCCTGGCAGGAGACATTAACCTGCAGGAGAAATCTTGCAGACAAGTGATACATTTCAGCCAAGCAGCTGTATATTTTATTTATGAATTGATATAAGCGTAGAGATACATGGGGAGAGGAATGCATATTGCATGTATCCTTAAACATACTCCAAAATAAAGAGAGATGGGAAGAGACATTTATACCCACACATTCTCCAATTTAAAGAGTCTCTTTCCCCACCCTGACCCCTCCAAAAAAACAAAACAAAAAAAAAAAAACACAAAAAAAAGAGCTCTATTTACAGCTCTAGGGGCTTAATGCAGTTCAGTGCCTTCTATTTTATCCCCCAGCAAGTGTAGCATTAACCAGCCCCGGGTTCCTGTCTCAGTTAAGACCACCCATGCCACAGCCAGAGCAGTGCCTTCAGGGCACAGAGGGATCAGGGGATTCATATGTGTCACTTGGTCCAAAAAGCACCAGGGTCTTGCATTTTGGAAAAGGGGGGCAGATTTCCCTCCCTAGGCATCCACTTAGATGTGAACCCCGTTTTAGACAGTGGAACTTGTTTGTTTAGAGTTATGGAATGAGAGGTCAAGAAGGAACCTTCTAGATCATCCAATCCACAGCTCTCGTTTACAACTCTGGGACATCCCCCAGCCACAAAGACTGCTCCAGAAACACAGGAAAACGCAACAGAGGACCTCCCTGTGGCCAGAAAGAGGCAAGAGGTAACAGAAAGAACAAGGGTTCTGGAACCAGGCCAAGTTGTATTCAGATCACAGATGTATAAACTGAGCCAAATCCCTACCCTTTCTGGTCCTCAGGTTACTCACCTGTCTGATGGAGATAATAGTATAAATTCACAAGCTGCCTTCAGGCGTTCAGAAATCCAAGCTGCCCTGAAAACCAAAAGTGTTTCCTAATTTCTTTGGTGGCAAAAGTCAGCCCGGACTGAGCTTACTCGGAGGTAAAGCCTGACTGACGTGATGAGGCTGCAGATGGTCGTTATTGACCCTGTGGCAGCCGAGCACCACGCTGGGCGCAGTGCAGGAAGGGCGCTGGCTCTGTGTCCTCCTCCCACGTGCTCAGTGAAGAGGCTTCCGATACTTCCAAACCCCCATCTCATCCTGTTGTTCTGGCTGAAGGAGTAGGCTAGGCCAAGAGGATGGCTTTTTCTTTCTTTCTTTCTTTCTTTCTTTCTTTCTTTCTTTCTTTCTTTGCGGTGGTGGGGGTTGGGGAGGGGTGTCAAAATCTAAACTCTGAAAGTCTAAAGCATTCTTTTGTAAGGTACAGGGAGAAGTCAGACTGATTCGTATTCCAAGAGCTTAAAGTAATTCAGCTCCCTGCGAAGGGGCCCCCCTTTCCCCTGGCGGGTCCCCTGGCCCCAACCACACTGGCTTAGGGCAGCGGTGCGGGTGGCAATCCCACCAGCTGGACTGACTTGCACCTCATATCAGCTCAACTGCAAAATTTCCCTACAGCATCTTCTGAGTTTTCTCCCCTTTTAGATTGGAAAAGGGACAGTGAAAAAGGAGGAGACTCAGCTTGTAGCTTCAAGAAATTCTGTCATTCTGGAATAAATAATTAACTTGAAAGAAGGCATAGTATCTCAGAAGAAAAAAAAATCAAAGTTACACTGCAAAAAGATTATTCAAGACGAGCTTTTTAAACCTGTTCCCAGGGAGCTGGATTGAACTTCTGAGTGCCATCTCCCCCCCCCCCATTATTGGGTGGTGTTAAGTTGGTTTTAAGTGGCTTTTCTTTCCTGATGTCTTGGGAACACCAACAGCCTTGTCCTCTTCCTTTCTGAGCACTGCCCCATGAGGCCCCCTGGGGTGATGGAGAGGGCGCTGGGCTTGGGTGCCTAATCAGGGTTCACCTCACAAGTGGGTGGAGTGAGAGATACAAGGTCCCGTCATGGGGCGGCAGGACCCTGCTCAACATAAGCCCTGCCCCTGGCCTCCTGCCACTCGAGCTGCTCTCCCTTGAAGCCAGAAGGGTGTTAGTCAGCAGGAGGCATGTAAGCAAACAGCGCTGGGTGAGGCTGAGCCTCATCAGCTTAGCACTTTGGTAAATAGACACTGGCAGCCAAGCCCCATGGGAGTGGACGTCAGGGAGGTGGGCTGGGAACAGGGTATGAGGCCAAGGAGGGCACTGCTCAAAGGGAGGGTGCAGGGCGTGACAGACAAGCTTCACCAACCTCATTGTGCCCCGTGTCATTTTCAGGCAAGTCGGCATCCTCCTGTTTCCTAGGCCACCTGCAGTGCTGGCCTGGCAGGTTACCTGGCTTCCCCCACCCCACGCTCTTCGGTCCTCAGCTGAATGCATGGCATTCTAGGCCACATGCAACAAACACTTTTTGAGTGTCAACTGTGTGCCAACTGGTCTAGGCAACGGGTAGGGATGAGTCAAGTACAGCCCTGGCCTTCAGGGACACAAAGCTTTCATCTACCTAGAGGTGTCTGGGCGACAGGACTTTATTGATTCTCAGAGCAGGTTCCATGGAACAGGAAGTCTGGGAGATGGGAGAGGGAAGTGGGAGAGGTTCTTTGTCTACCTAAATTTGAGAAACGCTACTTATCTCACAGTGTTTTAAAAAAGTCTTAACAGTAAAGAGGCGTGCTTAATTTCCATGACTTATTTGGGCCCAGAACCCATTTATCATTTAATATGCCTTACATCCTAAGGTGCTTATCTACCAGGAAACACACTTTGGGGCCTGACCCGTCTGCTTCATTTCAGCCAGATGTGCTCTGGAATTCAGAATTTGGGTGGTGTTCAAAAGGCAATCTAGTGCACCCCTTGTCTGTGCTATTCTTGATAGCTGAGGGCTTCTTCAGAGGGAAAACAGAGAATTCCTAGCTCCATTAGACATGGAAGGTTTGGGGACAAATGATTTCACATCAGATTCTGGGGTCTGGGACCACATGACCAGACTCCTATTTGCATCAATCATATTCATCCTTTCTCTTATTTTACTTAAAAAAATACGTTTTGAGCACCTGCTGTGGAAGCAACCACATTGAAAACTGGGCATTCTCTGTCATTGGGGAAGTTGTAGTCTGCCAGCCAGGGTTGGGGTGACCTGACCAGTTAACAAGCCATTTGAAGGTGTGTGCGGTACATGCCATGATTAGGGTGACCACACACCCTGGTTTGCCTGACTCAGTCCCTGTTTATGCCTGTTGTCCTTGCATAGTGGGTACAGCTACCCCCTTTCTGCTCCCTTAGGTGTCCTAGTTCTGACGTTAGATTACGAGGTCCCCCTGGTTATAATGGCTATAGGCTGTGGAAGCCCAGAGGTGGGAGGACCAGGGGAAGCTTCTGGGAGGACCTGGCACGAGTCCTGAATATCTGAGGGGGAGGAGGAGCCGGGGACAACAGTGGGACCAGCACTCAGTGGAAGAAGCAGCAAGTGCAAAGGATGAGAGAAGACAGGGCTCAGCAGATGTGGTTACGTCGAGGGAGGCAGGAGAAAGTTCTCGAAGAATTCAGTTGTATCATGGTAAGGAGCTGAGACTTTTCAGGGCCTTGGGAAGACCTGGTAGGGTTGTAGGCAAGGAGGTGCCCAGATGGAGTCAACATTGTTGAAGAACCACTCTGGCTGTGAACGGGAGCAGAGGTGGGGCAGTGAGCTGGGAACAATCAGAGCAGCCCCTAGACCAGTGAGGAGATTGCTGCAGCCACCCAGGGGAGAAGAGCCGACGGCCTGGGTGAGGA
Source organism: Vicugna pacos (assembly GCF_048564905.1). Taxonomy (NCBI): domain Eukaryota; kingdom Metazoa; phylum Chordata; class Mammalia; order Artiodactyla; family Camelidae; genus Vicugna; species Vicugna pacos. The sequence goes on along the minus strand of NC_132987.1, from coordinate 21,610,933 downwards.
CCACAGCTGTGGGCTGGAGAGAAGTGGGCAGATAAATGGCTGGCTGGCTGGATGGATGGATGGATGGATAGGGAGGTCTTCATTGATTGATTGATTGATTGGCTGTGGTGGGGACGGGAAAAGAGAGAGTTGAAGGTGAAACCCTTGCTTGTGCATGAACGTGGATGCTGGAGTATTCTTCAAGGAGACAGGGAGTGTAGGGGGAGGAACAGGTCTTGGGAGAGGGAGACAAGGAGGCCAGTTTTGGTCAGGACACATGTGCGTGTCTTGGCCTTTTCAGAGCTTCAAGGCTAAAAGGGTAAAGACAAAGGGGCATTTTTTTAAAATGATTCAGAAACATTCTTGAAACCGAATGAAACAAAAAGCCAAGTCAGAGCGTACCGGAGCAGCCTTGTTACTGGCACGACGTGTCACTGGCCACTGTTGTTTGGGAGGCAGGGAACTGAGCCTCGAACACCAAGCTCCTCTGTTTAGCCCTGCAGCAGAGCAGGTGTGGACAACGGCCCTGTGAGCATCCCTCCCGCCCACCCTGAGCACAGGACCCTCCACTTGCCGCCTGTGCTAACACTGACAGTCCCCTGAGCGGACCGGCTGTTAAGTGGCCTCAGTCCTTCCCCAGCCTGAGGCCGGTTTCCTTCTGACAGTGGAATGCTCTCGAAGCCGTTCACCAGCCCCCTGAGCCGTCCACCAACAGTGTCAGTTCTCTTGCCTCTGCTTCCTCACTGTCCCCAGGGCCATTGTGCAGGTTGGATAAGGGCAGAGACAAGGGGATTTGGTTTGCTTTGGGCCAGAGAGAATCAGAGCTTAAAACTGCCATGGCAGCTCTTGGATCTTCCAAGGTCATATGAAGTTCCCTACTTGATTGTCAGTCATTTTTGTCTTTCAGCTATTGATTCAAGGTTTATTAACATTATGCATCTTGGTCATGGCCTGAGAAGTTCAAGTGACTGCATGTCTGTAATGGTCCCCCCCTTTCCAAGCAAAGAACAAGAAAAATTGCTCCATGGCTCTGCCTGATAGTGCCGCCGTAGCAGGAGGTGTTCCCTCTGTAGCAGTCGTGAAATCACCTCACCCGAGACAGTCCGGTCCAGGCAGCGGAATGATTCTGTTGTGTGAAACCCTGAGCCATCAGCAGATGTATTAGTCACCCCCAAAGGCCTCCTGTTGTAGTCCAGAGGGCCAGCCTTTGCATACAAAGCAAGAAAATTCCAAGTTCAAGTTTCATTTCATAAGCTGTAACAGTGACCCACGGCCAAGGTAACCTTTTAAAGAAAGCCTGAAAAGAACTCTTGGCCCTGAAAATGCAAACAAGTAGAACCTGAACTGTATTTATATTTTACTTAGCAGTCCCAAGAAACCTATAAGCGTTTGGAGTTTATGAAGTGTGATGTGTTCCTTGGTTTTTGTTATAGCAGGAATCGGCTTAGCTTTTTTTTTGCATGCTCTCTCTGTGTAGAGCTGGAACTACAATCATCATAATCAAGCATTTAAGCAAACAAAAATAATCATTTGAAAGCTATTTTCCATAAGCTCTTTAGTTCTCAATTCACTACAATTGTGTTCAGAAGAAAATGTTCCATTTTTTTCCTATTGTAGTACTTACTGTCAGCAGCAGAAGCAATGACCAGTTCCCCACATATAAAATTCATTCCATTGCAGCGTTTCTGAGTAAAAACAAATCAATCAAAAGCCTAAATTTGTTTTTCTTCCAGGAAGACATTTTTTGGGACCAGCCAGAACCTCCCGGAGGATAGCATCCTAGGTACACTTGAGTGTAAGCACTTGGCATAATTTTGAGCCCTTCTGGCAAAACCAAATAGTTCACCTCTGGGAAATTTTTTCATGTCTAAAATCCCCTTTGGCATTCACTTCATGCGAATTCTCCCCTTAGCCCAGGCCGTTCCTAATTAAAGTGCAAAGGTTTATAGATTCAAGGAGTCTATAAACTAAGTCACTGCTAGTCCGTGGCCGGTGGAGGGCAAGGTGCTGAGTAGAAAGTGGGTAAATGATTGCGCTGGCTGCAGGAATAGCCTAACGGGAATGATTCCAAACCCCGAGGGAGTAGCTACCGTCAGCTCCCTCACTGTGACCGGCAAGGGAGTGAATTTGCAGGGGTAACTCAGAACAATGGGCCATCTGCTCCCGGTTCTTCTTGTGAATCCTAGAAACAAGATGCGAAGTCACAAGAGAAGCTGGCAACGGTGAGCTCAGGGCGAGAAGCTCCCAGAGGATAAAGTTGAGGTCTGCCTCTTAACAGGCTATTTTCTGAGTCATCAAATTCTTCATGGTTTGCTTTATTAGCACTTTTCCAAATTGGCAACGCAAAACTTTTGCCCCAGGTGTGAGCTGGCCAAGCCTAGCGTCACATAGAGAGTGGGAAATGGTACCTGCTTCTCTGCCTTGTGCAAGTCACACCCACGGCCCATTTGAGAGCTGCCTAGCCGGCCTTCTTGGGCCTCCCCTGCTTGCCAGCAGTTTCTCCCCATCCCATGCCAGCCCAGCTACCAGGACGGAGAAGGACCTGAGAGGAGGAGAATTTGGCTGACACATCCCTTGTGAGGTCCAGAAATAGGGAGGCCACATTTTGCTTTCAGACTTCTGACAACCGAGGCTGTAATGACTCAGAGAGGACCTGCATTGGCACCAGTGTTCACAGTCTGTCAGGCACTGTGAAGTTTTATTCTAAAGAGTTTAGAGTTAATCTGAGTAATTTCCTTCCTGGGGGAGACACCAGAAGACGCCACAGTGATGGGTAACTGAAGTCCCTGAGATCTGGGGTGACTGTCTCCAGCTCCTCTCATAACTAGAGCTGCATCCCTGAACTGGGAAGAATCAATGGGAGAAAAAGAATGTCAGTTTATAGTACAAAACAATGCAGCCTTAGCCTGAGCAAGAACACCCTGTGAGGCCCCAGGCGAAAGGAAGGGTGGGAGCTGGAGGGGATGTCACCAGGCTGTCAACTTCAGTGATCACCCTGGGCACCGCCTGCACTGAGAATGCCTTGGCCTCATTTCAAAATATCAGATTTATTCCAAGGGCTCTGCCTGGCATCAGGAGCCCTGGGCCCACAGAAGCCAATAGAACGAGCTGTAGAATGCTTGGCTGGGCCTCCTCAAAATCCTCTGGAAAGTCGCAGCTCCTCTGCGTCGAGTGACAATGGTGCACGGGTCCAGGGCCTGACTGGAGCTCACAGGTTTGTGGAAACCCCACCACTTCCCCACTTCCCCCTCGGGAGCGCATGCCCACCTTTCTTTGCAAACATCCTGAAAATCAGGAACAAGAAAGAAGCTCAATTAGGAGAAAATGTTAATCGTGTTCAATCAGCAGATGGTGCGCGGAATGTGAAAATTCTCTAACCTCCAAAGTCTCCAACTTTGGAATGTTCTTGATTTCCCTTTCGCTGTTTGAAAGAGAAGGGAATCTTTCCATTCCAGGTACATTACTAACCTCTATATTCCAACCTCTCTTGGATTCTGGGTTATAAGCCACATCTCATACTCCATAATGGTGTATTCAATTCCTAAAGTGCTCAAAAAGTGTCACTACAGCTCACTAATAGAACCTCAAAACTGTAAGTAGTAGAGAGAAAGGGGGGAGGGTGAGAGAGCGTAGTTCCTCTTCCAGGGTATCCCCATTTTCCTCTCCTTCTCCTCCTTTTCCTCAAGGAACCAGAGATACGTGGGACAAAATGTTGAAACTCCAACCATTGCAAACAGAAGTCTCCAGTAAACTCCCGCATGGCAAATCTTTTCATACCAATAATTCCGCTCCCAAACCAAGCCCATGAATCATGCCACAGAGTTCCCGGGCCTCAGTCACCTATGGGGTTGATGGCCTCAGGTATGAAAGGTGCTGAGGCAGCCTCAGAGGATGCAGGAAAGGGAAGGTCTTTTCTAAGAGGCACCTCCGATGACTCCTTCCAAGGCCAGCGATGTGACCGTGCGGCCCCAAGCTGCGGAGTCAAAGCGATGGGGAGCCAGGCTGGCAGTGTGGTAGCCTGAGTGCGCATTCTGGCTCCACCACCTGCTAGTCATCTCCCAGCGCCTCAGTTTCCTCACCCATAAAATGGGGATAATGATAAAGCTACTTCCTGGGATTAAAGGAGATTATTCATGTAAAGCACTTAACACAGAAGTGCCCGCATGCCTAAGTGTTTAATAAATGCCCAACATCACTAATTTGCAATTCTGAGCCAGAGGCATGAGCTTACTGCTTTTGATTCTAACCCAGAGCAGAAACTCAACAATGTTGCACAGAACGTGAAGTTGGAGAGCAGGAGTTACAGGAACCCACCCACACTACAGGAAGGCCCACTAACACCAGCATATACCCGCCTTCTCTACCCAGTTGGTAGTCGGGCAACAGGAATCTCAAGAGACTTGAAACCACACGTAGAGCCAAAGGACACGGCCGATCCGTATCACTCATTTTGTCAACAGAAGGTTCTACTAGGCTTGGCAGATTACCCATAAATGCTCACTGCTGTGTGGGGCAGGGGAACCCCTGGGAGAGTAGCCAAAAAGCTAGGACCATCCCGTCCTTCCAGAGTGGTTCCCGTGGGCTCCAAGTTTTTGTCTGGACACCGAGGTCCTATTAGGTTAGGTGGAAATCTCATAAGATCTACTTTCCTCACCATATTCCAGTTCCTCGGATTCCAGTTGAGCTGGAAATGTCCTCAAAGTGATCATATTTCTGAGAAACTGCCAATATTTCTCACCTATGACCCTACTGAGTTGTAGAGGGGTGTAAATGAGGGAAAGTTCTCCATCCTGCTAAAATATTTAGAGAGGAATTCTGACTGAAGGTCACAATCAATTCAGCCTTTCCAGTTCCTCAGGGTGATTTCAAATTGGGTTTCAAAAAGAGGCCAAGAGCCAAATCCCACAGAAATTTCAGGAGCATTAAATGAATCTTGCACAGAACTCCTAGCAACGGTTAGATATTAACAAGGAGAAAAGAACAATTATCGTTTGGGACTCCAAGTGCCACTTTATGTCACTTTAAAGAATGAATAGACTTCCAGCTCCACTCAGCTGTCTGCTCACAATTACAAAGCAATGGTAAATAATCGTGGCAAATGGAAGGTTTGCTTTAGGAGAGTGAAATTGTATAACGACTCGGGGCTTTTTCTCCCTTTTCTGTGGCAAGCGGGACAGCTCCTGCCGCTGGGTTGGCTTAGATCCAGACCCGTGACTTACAAAAAAAAACGGGTTGGTGCCTGGAACCACTTATTAAAGCAGACACACTGACACACACAAAACCTACCAAAACATTTTTTATTATTTTTACAAGGAAAAAATAATCATATTGTGTGGCATGGTTTAATTTGCTGTCCAGTGGTTTTATTTAGCCAAAGGATCATCTTTGTCCACGCCAATAAAATCTTTCAGCGGTTTTAATAGAAAGTGCACCTTTCCATTTTCTGAGAGCACCAGTTTCCGAGGACGCCCCCTGAGCCCTGCCCCTGAGAAGATGTGTTGATATAGTGGGTATGCAGGACTTCTCTCCTTCTGCACCCCTAATTCACTGGAAAGGGTGGGGCAGGTTTTATACTCGATCTGAAAGGGGTCTAGGCCCCTGGCAGGGAAGACTTTGATCTAGGGCCCAAAAGCATCTTATCCAAACATGCATTCATTTAATCTTGCAACTCAAGAGTGACAGGCCCTTCCAAAGTGGTTTGGGAGGACCAAGGGGACAGAGTTAGAGGCACACAGGAGGCCCCTGCAGGCATGCCCAAGGAGCCAGTTATCTGTGATACCCGGTCTCGAGAGAGAAGCTTTGCCTCTCAGACAGGCAGGAGGGGCGACTCAAAGCCTTCCTAGTGCAGACGGCCTCCTCTCAGGGCTTTCTAGGGGAGTGAGGTTCTGGGGACTGGAAAGCCCAACAGCAAACAAGAGCTGCCCAAGGGAGACCCAGACGGGCTGGAGTCCACGGCTGCGGTTTTCCCCACCTCTCCTTCAGTGGCCGGCCCAGCCCCTGTTCGTCCTTCTCACCCTTATCCCAAAGGCCCTGTCCAGCGTCATTTCTCATGACTTTATTTCTTGCCAACTAAATCCCAAATAAGGTTCTGGTTTCAGATAATACCCTTTCCAAAAGAATTTGCTTGTTAACAGAAAACCCCAAATCTTTTTCAAGTCTTAACTGAATTTAACAACCATCAGTTGAGAGGACTCATTTCTGGGTACTGGGCGTTAAGCACGGCAGACACAAAAAGGAATGAGATGTGTTCCTCACTCAAGGAGCTCACAGTCTAACAGGACAGGAGATATACAGTCAAATAGTTCTTATATATTAAGACAAATATAATTAGAAAATTGAGAGAAGGCCTATGGGAGCCCCAGTAAAGAAATTCTCTAGTTGGGATATAGGGAAAGTGACAAAGAAGAATTGAGCTGTATATCTATTAAGATTATGTTTTGTTGCATATAGCAAGAAAATACAAATAACAATGGCTTAATCAAAGTAAATGTTCAGCATTAAACAGGCTACAGCTGGTAACAAACTTCTATGATGTCATGAGTATCTCTATGGTCCTCCTATCTTTCTCCTTTACCATCCTTACTATACAGCTGCTAGCCTCAAGTTTACTTCATGGCCCCAAAATGGCTGCTGGAGCTTCAGACAGCACATTCCAGTTCCAGGCAAGAAGGGAGAAAGGACAAAATTGATGCTCTCTTTGCAGAGCTTCTCTCAAAATTCTACCCAACAAATTTCTTCCATTCCATTGGCCACCAAATCTGCTGAGGAAATAAAATCTCTGCCCACTGTAAGGAGGAAAGGGAGACTGGATATTGGCTAGGCAGAAAGCAATCTATCCCACAGGCTTTAAAGAATAAATAGGCCCCCCCAAAAGGCAAAGTGAGGAAGGACATTCCTGGTACAGGAAACAGAGCATGCAAAGATAAAAGTACTTAGTCGATGTGGGAACTGTGAGTAGCCTTCAAAGGCCTTGCCTGTCAGCCTTAGTCGATCAACCTTGTTTTTTCGGTCAGTGGGTTTCCTAACTTTGGGGTATGTGTTTTGGTTATTGTTGTTTATTATGCTTAAAGGTCATAGGGACCCTTTTATTTGGATGGAATTTTGTGTGGAACCCCAAGATGAAAATGCTAAAAGAGAACAGCTCTAGTTCAAGGTGGGGTTGGACAAGGAGCACTGTACTTTACTAACCATAAAGTAGAAAAGCGGCAAGTCCTAGGAGAGGAGTAAGTAAAAGATCCCTGGGGTTTCAGAGGCAGCGACAGTTGAGCTGCGTCTGAAAGGCTGTAGGATTTCCAAGGGCCAAGGTGCAAAGAAAAGCTGTTCAAGTGGAGGAAAGAGGGAAAGGCCCCAAGGGACAAGGGATACGTGAACAGGGATCAGGGCCCAATTTCCTTTACCAGAAACTGAGGCTTTGGGGGGAGTGTGGGGAGCAGGGTTGGAAAGCTGTGGGATCAGCCGAGGACAATGAAGTTCATGTGTCTAGCAAGGGACGTGGCCACGATGGAGGCCGCTGACCTCTCCACTCCACAGGACAGTGGTAGCAGCCATGCATCTGTACTCCAGCTTCCTTTAGTAACAACCAGGACACACCTGTAATTTGGGTTCTCAGTGCATGTAGGCCTATTGATAAAACACAGAATACATGAGGCCTGAATCTGGATGCACGTAGAGCCAAAAGGCAAAGTCCCACAGGAAGGCAAGTCCACGATTCGGTCACCTTTGGAACTAGTTCCCAGTGACTCCCCAACCAAAGCGACTGCAGCCCGACTCTCTAGGTCCCAAGTCATACAACCGTCCAGTCCTTAAGCCAACCAATCCCAGGCAGGTGGAACCCTGAGGAGAGACGGCACTGCTACGTGCTCTCCCTCCTCTGCGGAGTTCTCGCTCTGTCTGAACTTTGGGGCTATCAGTGTGGCAAATGCTTTGGAAAAATGATTTGCAAACTATAGGAGGCTACCCATAGCTCAAGACCTGCATTTCTTAAAGAAAAGAAAAATTTGAATAAGACAGAATACCATGTAGGAATAGGTAAGTCTATCTTGCGGTAACAAACACTTCCCAGATCTCAGGGGCCCAGCAAACACTTTTATTTCTCTCTCACTTAAAGGCTGCTGAGGATGTACATGAGCCTCTAGGGCAACAGTCTTCCAGGTGGCAGCTAGTGATCCAGGCAGCTTTGATGTGTGGCCCCACCATCTCAGCCCGAGGCCTCCTCGGGCCCCTGTGGCAGGGGAGGAGTCAGCTGGGGGGTTGCTGGCTTCCTATGCGTCAGAGTAGGAGTGACACTAAGACTGGATATCTGGATACCAGTGCTCACCAGCAACGCCGAGCAGAAGCACACAGCAGTCAGACGGGACAGGGTAGGATGGGAGAGAATAGGGCTAGGAATAAAAATAGGAATAGGACTAGATCCAAGTGCATCACAGAAGTATTTTTAGTTGTAAGACTGAGCAGATGCTGGGACATGAACTGAGGAGCAGTTGTAAAATGTATTTCCAGGTAGGGGTTTGAGGTGAAAAAAAGTTCGAAAGTGTCTGCATCTGAGAGAAAAATGTGCCTGGAGATGAGAATGAGATTATTTATGATATGCGACCTTGTAACAGTAAAGGGCGCTCCCCTGGTGTCCTCTCAGTCAAAGGAAATAGAGTTTCTGATGTCCCCTGAATGGGCTTCATCCCATAGCGCAAAATAGCCCAGTGTCACTTATCCTGACTCCCACACTCATAACAAACTCAGTGGGTTAAAGCAGTCAGCGTCAATGTGTATGTGTGTGAGAGAGAGAGACAGACAGGCAGACAGTCAGAGACAGAGAGAGAGAGACAAGGGGAAGGAGAGAGGGAGCGATCTGTCTTCTTCAAAGAGCGTCCTACTAAGGAGTTTGTTAAATGCCAAGAGGTGGTGTCTTCAGAGGATGGGAAAGTCGGATTGGCCTCAAAGACCACCAGGGCCCAGAAAGACAAATAGGATGATGAGAAAGGGTTATTCTAAGGTGACCTTAAAAGCCTGATGCCCAATACGAAAGCCCCACCTTCTGAGTGAGTGCCTCGTTCCCATGGAGGAGCCTCGAACTGTAAGCACTCCATGGAACTCCCACTGACACGCAGCAGCGAGCAGAGCCTCCCTGGACACCCCCATGTGAGGGGCACCTCTCCAAGAATAGAAGGGAATCTTCTGAGAGAAACTTGGCCATCTCTTTCTCAGGGCTCCAGCAGACAGCAGAAGAAAAATTAGGAACTCCGCAGGGCATGTGGGGGCTGAGCGAATTGACTTGGGGATATTTGAAATAGATTTCTAATACTTACAACTCCTCCAAGGGCACAGTGGAAAAAAATAATAATGTTAACTAATGTTTGTCTATGCTTATTAAGTGCCCAGACCTGTGCTAGAAAATGGATCTATTTTTATCTCACTTAATCCTCTCCCCTCTGAGGTCACTATTGTGAGCTATTTCCATTTTTTGAATAAGGAAAATGAGGCTCAAGGAGCTTAGGAAATTTGCTTACTCACAGAGAAGAAGTAGCGGATCTGTGATTCAAGCCCCGCCTGTCTGTCTTTTTAACTCCTACCCCAAAATAAATACATACACAAACAGAAGATTTAGGATTATCCAGAAGAAGCAGGAGGTTGTGGGCTGAATAGTTTCCCCCCAAAGAAGATACATTGAAGTCCTAACCCCCAGCACCTCACAATGTAACCTTATTTGGAAATAGGTTCGTCGCAGATGTAATTCGTTAAATTAAGATGAAGTTATACTGGAATAGGGTGGGTCCCTGATCCAGCGTCACTGGTTTGCTCATAAAAAGACAGTCATGTGAAGACACAGGGAGAAAGCCTGGAAGATGGAGGCAGAGAAGGGGTGGTACACCTACCAGCCAAGGAACACCAAGGAGTTCTGGTCGTATCCAGGAGCTAGGAGAGGGGCCTGGGACCACGTGGCCATCAGAAGGAACCAGCCCTGGCCATACCTTGATCTCAGACTCCGGGCCTCCAGAACTGGGAAACAATACATTTCTGTTATTTTAAGCCTCTCAGTTTGTGGTGCTTTGTTACACAGCCCTCGGAAACAAAGACACAAGGTAATTGTAACCTCTAAATAATTACCTAACCAGATCTAACATAGCATCATGCCTCTCCTCAGTAATGAGAAAACAGAGGCACAAAGAGTTGGAGACCTTTGCTCAAATGGAGAAGCAGTCACAGAGCCAGAACCCCAGCCATCTGTTTTTGGTGTTTGCTGTCTTCTTCCCCAGGAAAGCACTGAAGATAGTTTCCTCTTTAGCTTTGTGCTCTGAGCATCCTGACCCACAGAGTCCACACTGAGGCTGCCAGTGCAGAAGTGAGTGTCCATGTTTCCCTGGAGGTAGGAGATGAGTAGAGCCACGCATCCCCATGGGATTGCTGCCCATGCCCACATGGGGACCAGGCCCCTCTAACTCACTCTCGCTTCTGGATGTCGAGGGAAAGGCCCAGCCCCACGGGGTACTGAAGGAACCAGAGAGGGCTCAGGCAGGCCTGGCCATCTCCGTCTTAAATGTGACGTCTAAGGGAGCCAGCTGAGGCTCCAATACTCACATGACCTTATCTAATCAGTGTTGGGGGCAGAAATCAAACGGAAATTTCCCTCCAAACCAGCGTGGAGACTTGGAACACTGGGGCAGAGTTACTTCAGAGAGCCCAGTTCTCCAACACGCCACAAGGGAGGTGACCCGTCAAGTCCTTTTGTCAAAATCACCATGAGCCAACAGGGGCTCTGGATCTGGGCAGCCCTTCCTCTAACCAGAAGGCCACAAAAAGCCAAGACCCACTCCACGTGAGTAACAGCAGCATTTTTCTCCAGAACCACTTTCTCACAAAACAGTGCACCAAATGTCCCATTCCATATGGAGCAAATGGATTTCACTGCATCTGACAGGCAGCAAAGATTCCTGGAAATCTGGTGATCCCATCCTGTGCCCAAATGGAAAAATTTTAAGGGCACAATAGTGGGAAGAGAAGCGACAGTAGTAAGAGCAAAAGAAATGTTGTCGTCGTCACTGTTCCTGTTGAATGCCTGCACTGTGTGGCTCGTGGATGTGGCCCCTCCACATCCAGAGTCCCTTAAAAGCCAAGGTGCCATTCTCCTCTGCATCACTTAGACCAGTGGTTTTCAGGGGATCGTTAAAATGCAGATCACTAGGCCCCCACCCAAGGGGGTCAGGGTCAAGGGCCCAGAACAGCATTTTAACAAGCAAAAGCCATTCCAATGGAGACGATCAGGTGACCACACTTGGAAAAGCCCCAAGTTTGGACTTGCCTTTGTATTTAGAGCTGAGGCTGTGAATCAGATGAATTCTCAGGTTTCCTCCAGCCTCGCGATCCCAGCATCTCTCCCTGTTTATCTTGTGTCCACTTGCCCTACTTAGCTGGTTGCTTTGGTCTCCTACAACTGTCTTCTTTCCTTTAACCTTTCCAATGAACTCCACTGCCCTTTCTCTGTCCCTGAATTGTCTGTCTGGAATGGAAGAGCCCAAGAGAACTATCAACATTTGATAGGTAGATCCTATAGATACCTGATAAAACCAGCTCCCAATGCAAATACGATAGCAGGCACACCGCTTTATCTGCCTTCAGTCTGCCCTCATGCTTAATACTTAATCACCCTTGACCAGAGTTTCCGAGCTCAGGGGCTCTAGGGGAGCACTTGAAATGTCATGTGAAACTGTATGCAAATAATGAGCACATGGGCATTTTTTTCAGAGACACCAGTCCAAGGCCAGGGAAGGGTAAGAATCATGGTTCTAGGTACCACCTGACTCACCAGGCTGTGACATAGGAAGTCCATTTTGATAGATCTAAGCTACATTGGTTAAATTACAGACAGTTTCCAGTTAGTTTAGGCAGTTCATATAGAGCACAATTTACAAATCTAACTAGACCACATCTCCATTCACATGTAATGTGCTAGATACTAATCACCAAAAATAGGAGATCAAATAAAATACAGTTCCAGGAGGATTCTGGGAAGATGGCAGTGGTACCAGCAGCAGTCTTTCAATCCCTCCAAATCCCTGCATCAAAATAGGCAGAACAATTAGGTAACAAGGCCAAAATCCATGGACACATTTACAACAAAACTGGGGGCAAGTTTTCTCACAAACTCCAAATGACAAGTGAGTAGAAATGAACCACCCATAGCTCAAGTGTCCATCCAGGAGGAAAAGGAAGCAATGAGGTAGCATCTGACGGACTTGAAATCAGGAGATCTGCCAAATGGCCAATAGTATTTCCTGGCAAGTGTAGTTGGACCAATTTGATAAACGTTCCTAACACATGCGTTGGGGTGGGGAGTGAGGATATAGCTTTCTCTGAGAGGAGCAAGTAGAAGTCCCCAGGAAGAGGTCCTGAAGGGGACGGGGCAGTTGAGACTCCCAAGAGCTCTCAGAATGGATCCCCCAGGGCCCTCTTCCAGGTCAGGGCCCTGCACTCGGGAGAAACATCCTTGGAGTGGAATCAAAATTGAGCTGCATAGAAACGATAGTGATAAAGGGAAGACAAGGTCCAGACCAGTTAGCAGGGGAAACATGGCAGGAAAGCTCAGAATGCAAATTCTAGTAGACCACCATGTCTACCACTAAATGAAAATAACAGAAGAGGAAACCCTATGGAGTCAAAAAAGCTTTCCTGAACCTAGCCTCATTCTATAAGTTCAGGAGAACTAATTTCACATAAAAAGGAACAACAGAAAAGAAATCAAAACCCATACAGTGTTATTATAAGAAAAAAAGAGAATTAAAAAGGGCCAGAATAACATCTCTGCAAACAATGGAAGCATGCCAGAGAGATGTGCCCATAAATGTATCAAAACTACAACAAACTATACTAAAACAAGTTAAAAGGCATTAAGAAAATGATATAAGATGTATCTGAATTAGGAAAAGAAAACCTCTGTAAATAATTTAAAATTTAAAAACCCTTTCAGACATGAATAGTAAGTTAGAAGGACTACAAAAGCAAATCAACACAATGACTAATATCTTGAGAGGAAATATCAGGTGAAAAGAAAGAAAAGTTTTTTGAATCAAAAAGAATGAAGAAAAAGATTAAAAGGATTCAAGAGAAAAATGGCAAATATTGAAGACAGGCAAAGAAGATTGAACATTCAGAAAATAGGAATTCTTGTAAAAGAAAAGCAAAGCAAGGAAATAGAATAATTCCTAATTCCAGAGAACTTTTCTGAAATGCAACACATTTAACACACTTGAAACTACACATTGAAAGAACACACCATGTACCTAAGACTATCAACTAGGATCAACCAACATCAGAAAAAAACTAGTGAAATTCTTGAACTTTAAAGAAAAATTCTTCAGGCATCTATAGAAAAAAACACATGTGATTTAGAAGGGAAATAAAATTATATTTTCATTAGACTTTTCAGGAAAAACTCCTTATGTCAAAAGAAGTTAGAAACATATTTAAGTAATCAAGTAAAGAAAATGCAAGCCAACAATTTTATGTCCAGAAAAATGGACTTTCAATGTATAAAGAGTACAAACTGTTATCAATGCTCAAGAACTCAGAGAATGTTCCCGTGAGTCCTTACTGAGAAATCTACTGAAAAACAAGCTTCAGACAATCAAAATGATGAGAAAGACATTGACATGAGGCCTGAAAGTGAGCATTAAATATACAGTTACCTGTAGAGCTAAGATTAAGTGAGAGCTGAGAGAGAGAGAGTATGGAATGTAATGGCTATATGATCTGACAATGTAAATATAGTCCAAGTACACATAGTTGTACTATAGATTTTCCTTTTTTAATGAGAGGTTAGAATGGAGGGAAGATGAGCAAAAAAATGTTAACATATTATGTAATTATTATGGTGGTAGTATCAGTATTCTTATTATGAGATTCCATAAGTGTAATACCATGGATAAAACAAATGAGTAACTATGGACTATTCTATCATTCCTATGTCCTTGAGAATCAGAAACGCTTGAAGTTGAATTGGAAGCATCCATAGGAACTCATGACATATATAACCAGTGGTGTGGTAAAGCTGGTTTGCAACAGCTGGTGAGAACAGACTGAACACACTCTGTTCAAACTCCACATTTAGTGACTTAGTGCTGGTGTATTGGAATCAGCCATAATGGGAGTATTTACCCCACAGAAATTGGGAAATGCTACACATCTGCCCTTTTTTCCAGAGAGTCCGTTGTTAAACATTTACCAATACTGTATATTGCAACCCTTGGTGCTCAGATGGTGCAGTTAAAATACCATTTCTCACTAAAAGAATCCAGAGAATTTTGGAGAAGTAGTTGGTTTGAGGTCTGAAACAGGAAATGTACAAGATGAGCCTACAACACCTTGTCAAACAGATGACCAGGAAGCTATCAAAGATACTGGTATCATGTCAATAGGACTCAGAAGCCACATTGAAGACACCCACTGACCAAAGAAGGGTCAGTTTGAGCTTCAATAGTGATAATAATTACAATCAAATTCATTTAAATTCATTACCTTATAGTGATATTTAAACAAAGAATCCATTATTTTCAGAGGGTCATAACCAATCATTACCTGGAAAACAAATAAATAGATGGAATAAATCAAACATTTATCTTGCTCTTCTTATATTGACTATTCCACAGAATATCCCAGTCAGACAAATGAAAAGTGGCTCTTTATAGAAGTATTCTACCTAATAAAATAATAAAAAGATAAAATTAGAATTTCATCATTTGTACATCCCAGAGAGCAAATAGATAGAGGTATTATACATCATTGGCCATGAAGATCACACAAAAAGAGACAACCAGATATATCTTTAGTCTTGCCAAAGGGATAGAATTAGAACCTGAATCTTATCCAGTCTCCGGATCCAGCTGGCAATTTGCAGCAATACCAAGGGCAGAGGAACATGCTGGGCTGCACATGAGTCTGCAATCAGAAATTCAGAACATGGGAATGTCCACAGGTCAAATGACCCAGGTTCTTCAACAGATAAATTGTAAAGAAAAAGGTGGAAGAGGAATCTATAGCTTAAAAGACATAACACATTTTTTAAAATAGGCAAGGCCAAGCTGTAGTGTGCCAGAATGCACATTTGAGTGATAAAACTGTAACTAAAAATTGAAGGAAGTGATTAGTATAAAAATCATCATACTGGCTTTAGGGGAGACGAAGAAGTTTTGATTAGGATGAATCACCTGGAAAGGGCTTCAAGGGTAGGCGACAAACTTCTGTTTCCTGGAACTTGGAAGCTTTCCTCATCTTGTAATGATACAAGGTAATGAGATAATGATGTAAAGATATACACTGGATTTGTGAGGTTTGATGTAGCCCTTTTTCATTTTACAATAAAAAGATTTTATTTAATAATAAATTTCTTACCCTCAAGGAGTTTAGAGTCTAAAGAGGAAGATGGAGATGTAAACAATTAGCTTCACTCTGACATGATAAACGCTACCAGGCAGGTATGTACGCGTTGCTCTGGAGCCGCCATAGAGCTGAAACAGTTCGGCGTGGCAGATCTGAGGAGGCTATGGGGAGGAAGGGACACACCAACTTGGCTTGGAAGGGAGAGCCATTCATCAAACAGACATGTGAATAGCAGAGCGAGACCAAGCTGAAGAGGATTGCAGTCACTCCTGGCCAGCTTTTTCTGCTGACCCAGCAGGTTTATTCAGGCTTCCTTTCTGCCCCAGCAGTCGTCTTGGGCAATTTCTTTTAAAATGGGAAAGGTCAACCAAAGGAACACATGTTCACCTGTGTGTGTGGATAGCGGGTTTCTACCTTTTCCTTGTTTTTAAACCAGAGCTTCATGGATAGCCTAGGAGAAGGTGCCATCCTGATAGCTTGTTCTTGAAATAGAATGGCTGCAGCAAAGGCAGGATCCCATTCATGTGTTCTCCACTTGTGTGCAGAGCAGAATCAGAAGTCCTTCCTTGAACTAGAGAGAACAAATTGATGAAACAGCTTAAAGAAAAGGGCTTTTGGTTGGACTCTTAAAGCCTTGCTCCAATCTGAACACCAGCTACAGCTCAGCAAAATGATTTATCACATACTTAAGCAAAAGGGAAAGACAGGGAATGTCCAATTACAGAATCCAATATATCCAAAGAATAGAGGGAGAACACATTCAGTTTGTTAGTTCCCATTTCCTTCAAACAAAGCATGAAGAATGTGACTTGTATATTGGAATCAAGGAGTGATGGGGTGTGTACAATTTGGGGGTATCCTCTGCTAGTCCTGTTCATGGGTGCTGTGTAAATAGCAGTGTGGCGACATAGCAAGTCAATAGCTAGTGGGACCTGGTTTCCTGAAGTAACATACGGACCTGGAGGGCAAGGTTGGCTTCCACTCCAGGATGTGCTTATCCTTCCCCACCACCTGCCATTGATCCCTGACCATCACTGGTGGCACGTCAGCCCTAAAAGCTAAATGCACTCTTGAAAGTGAGGTATAGGTAGATTAGAAGAGAATTTAAAAGCCATCTGATTACACTTGCCTTGGTCGTAAAATGGGACTGTAATAGCCACCTACAGTTGTAAAGAGAAAATAAGACATATAGAAATGCCTTATAACTAAAAAGATGCAAGATGTATTACTGAAAAGATAAATGCGCTTTCCTTCTGTACACACCTCTGGTTTAACAAGTATTTCATCCTGATAAGAAGACCATTTATCAAGCCTATACATACAAACACGTTCAGATGCTTTTGGTAGACACAAAGTCTTCCTACAAAAACCAAGGTGCGATGCTTCATTAATCCACTCTCAGAAGTTACGTCATCAAGGCTTCAGCTTGTTAAGCCAAGTTGCCAGCCCATCCCCTAGATGATATGAAACAATCGGCACCAGATAGGTCTGGGTTCTGGGCAAATGGGCCTTCTGCCTATCCTTACGCTAAAAATGATGGCTTTATAACATAAGAGGCCATGTTCTTTTTCTTCCTGTTTGAGATTTGAGTCCCACATGGAGGGCAATACACTGGAGAGAGACCACTGTGCTCCATACTTGCCTGATCACCGGTCACCTGGGACACTTGAAATATAGGAACTCTGATACAGAGTCCAGGGCTACTTCCCAGAACTGCCAAGTCAGACTCTCCAGGGGAAGACTTGGATATCTGAATTTTTAACAGATGCCAAGATTATCTTCATGATCAGACAAGTTTAGAGAAAGCCAAGATAGAACATAGCTCTTTAGGGTTCTCAAATCAACGACTTTTATGAAGACCAGCAAGAGGGGTGTGTTAGGCTGCCCAGGCTGTCATAACAAAATACCACAGACCGGTGACTTAAACAGTGAAATTTATTTTCTCAGAGTTCCGGGGGCTGAAAGTCTGAGGTCAGGGTGCCAGAATGGTCAGGTTCTGTTGAGAACTCTCTTCCAGGCTCGCTGACAGTCACCTTCTCACTGTGAGCTCCCATGACCCCTTCTCTGTGGACAGGTAGAGAGAGAGTCTCTTCTTACAAGGACACTAATCCCTCTATGGAGGTCCCACCCTCATGACCTCTTTTAACCCTAATTACCTCGCAAGGGCCTCATTTTCAAATACCATCACACTGCGGGGTAGGGCTTCAACATGTGAATTTGGGGGGAACACAAACATTCAGTGCGCAGTAGAGGGCACGGATCTTTGCTTGGGGCTTTTGCATCTCACCAGTCTATGTGCGACCATGTCATACGAGGCATAGGCATGAGCAAGCTGTGCACCCAATTGTTTTGGCAGCTTACAATCGACAAAACACAAGGATTTAATCAAAACAAAAACGAGAAATTAATGTTACTGCATATTTTAAACATTAGTTCAGTTAAGCACTGAATTTAGTTCTGAACCTGCTGATAGCAAGGCACCTTCTCCTTTGGCCTGAGGTAATTGTCTTCCCTATTTCACACGTGTTAAATTCCAGGTAGAGTTCCAGTGTTTACTTACATCTCCTGAACCAAACTGTTATTTCCAAACTTATGCCCTTTAAAGATGAGAAAAGTTATTGTTTTATTCCCCCAGAGCTTAACATTTCATCTCAATGCATTTCTAGCTTATTAGGGAAGCAAAACTAGCTGTACCAAAAATATCCAATGGGGAATCTCTCTCTCCAAACTTACACTGGAACCTGATAAGAAAAATTACACATTTTGCCAAATTGGCAGTTGGGGTTTTTTGGAGATCAAAAGAGTCTTCTTACTTTTTAATAATTCAGGTAAACCTAGAGATCCAGCCACTTTCCAGACACTGCTCGGTAGTAAAGAACGAGAAAGTCACGAATTCCTGGATTCCAAATCAGTTATTCAGTCAGATAAGACCTGTTGTTCCATGTCTCTATGCAGAAGGAGGACGCCCAAAGTGGTGGAAATGTCTGGGGTCTGGGGCCCAGCTCGGCCGATAACTAACTGGCTGGGTTCCTCTGAGCGGTTCTTTTACTGTCTCTGAGCCTGTGGTCTTCATTCACTTAACAACTTTTTCTTGAACATCCAAAATGCACCAAGCACTGTATCCAGGTGAAGGAGACAGCCCTGCCCTCAAAGAAACCACTGTCTGGAGACAAGGGAGCTTTCTATTCTATAATATAATTGTTCATTTCTTTGTGTGGATGCCTCACTAGTTTAGCACATAAAACAGAAACATATGAGCGTATGCAGGAACATGTGAGTGACTGAGTGAGTGACACATAAAAGTTGTTTTTACCCACTTTATTCTGTGCCATTACCACATCATCCCCTTTGTCTAATAACTTAGGCCTAAGAAGTCCATCTTTGAATTGGCACTTCTTAGCCTTTTACCCTCAGGAGAACCTCATTCATTGGCTGTAAATCTGCCCCCTTCATTCTTGGCATACTCAGAATCTACCTTCATCACTCATAGCACTCCTGAATATTTTTTTCTTCTTTTTTAAATTTTTTAAAATTTTTATTCTTATTTCTTATTGAAGTGTAGTCAATTTACAGTGCTAGTTTCAGTCATACATTCAACAAAGATCCATTGAGCCCATAATATATGGCAAGCACTGGGCAAACCAAGACATTGGAGAAAACGGACTCTGCCCCACACCTGCCGCGTCTGTGGATGGTGCTTATGCAATCCGTTCACTGTCTCACAGTGTATGTTTTATTCCTTTGACTCACAGCTACTGAGATACCAGGGCAGCCAGAATAGCATCATGAGTTTTCTAGAAGAGTCTTACATGAACAGGTTCTCCCCACCTCTCACCTACCACCTCACACTAGCTCCCTACACAACATTTAACCCAAATTGCTATTTTTTGGTGTAGTGTTGCTACACCAAAAATAAAAACAGCTTCTGTACCCCACTTACTGAATTGAGACTCAAGGACAGAGTTTTGGATGAAGTAGAAAAAGGCAGCTTTATTTCTGCTGGGGAGAGAAGGCAGGGGTTTTTATAGGGAAAGTTTAAGAGTTCAAGGGGCAGAGCTAGTTTCTATAGAGATCACGTACACAGTAACAAATTTTTGCAAAGTTGTCCTTGCTTTTGCAGATGCAGTGGTCCCCTTCCCTCTTCTGGGTATGAAGTTCACCTCCAGCTTTGGGACTCTCTTAATATTCTTGTACCTAGAACAAAGGATGCATAAGAAGGTGTTCTGTGGGAAATAGCTCTAGAGAAAAACTTGTACAGTTTAAAGTCAGGTTGATAAATGCTTTTAGCCTTTTAAGTAGGCTGAGGCTGGGGATCTCCTGCTGCCGGCTGAGTTCAGAAATCACAGAGCCTGTCCAGAGGAGGACAAATGGTAGCCGGCTTGGTCCAGCCCTCACATTCACAAAAAGCTAAAGTCAGTCATTCACTGTTAGCTCTGACAACATTACACACAGAGTTATCACTTCAGGATTAAAAGAAAAAATGTTCATTACACAGTTTTAAATTTGTGTTTTACTTTTGTAGTATTATTTTGGCATTTTGATATTTCAGTGTATTAAGTACCTCAAGCCGGGAAAGTTGCCAGGGCCTTTCTAACTCTTAGCGCCCTGACAAACCCCTTCGTTTTTGTTTCTACAACGTCTCTAAACATGTTGCTTACTTGCTGTCGCTTTTCTATCTGGAGATAAAGTTGGTAGGATTTTCTTTGATTTATACTCCAGTTGTACATGTATCTTGTCTGCCTCACCTCCGTAAAAAATGTTTTCCCCTGATATGCCCACCATAAACCCTGAGACAACTACATGTCTATATATAAAATAAAGAACAAACTTCTTCCGTATAGCATAGGGAACTATATTCAATATCTTGTAGTAACTTTTAATGAAAAAGAATATGAAAACGAATATATGTGCTGAACACCAGAAATTGACACATTGTAACTGACTATACTTCAATTTAAAAAAAATTTTTTAAAAAGCAAAAAAAAAAAAAAATAGTCAGTTGATTTGGGAACTAAAAAAATAAAGACCACATGTCCTCTTGTGCCCCGGGCTGAAAGGGTCCGCAGCTCACCAGCAGGGGTGAGGTCTGCAAGCTTCTCTCTCCAGAGGACCAGCTGGACAAGCGCATGATTCTGCCCTGAAAAATCACCTTCTGCTGGGAGATGCTGAAGGCGGATTCAAATAGCAAAGGGAGACTTTGGATTGTTTAAAATCATCACATCCCTAGGCCTCAATTCCTTTATCCAACAAATGAAGGAAATAACACTCTATAATCAAAATTAATGGAAAATCATCAACTTTCCAGAGTTGTAGAAATACTTACAAGATGTTCCAGGGAATGCCAGGCTCTGAACTTTAATATCTTCCCGGTCCTCAACTGAGCACAACAGTTGCTCATCTGAAAGGAGTTATCAAGTATTCCATTTGCAGTTGGACTTACAGACCCTCTTAAGCGTCTGTTCAGTTGCTGTGCTCTCAACATAACTAGGCTACGTTCAGGAGCCTCTCCTGATCTGTCCCCACTGTGATGGTGAGTGGGTTTGAATCCAGGGGCAACCAGACTTCCTGCTGCTGTGGGCTGCATCCGCCCTCTGAGCCACACACTCAGGGCATCCCGGGGATGACGGAGTGGCACTGTCCAGATGTGGAGCAGCTCCAGCAGCACCACCTCCAAGATAGTCTCTTGTCTTGAGTGCCTGGGGGGTGACTGTATCTCCACAAGCCAACATTAACCTCTTTCCATTTTTTTCCCCTTTCCCTATTTATTACAGCATTTCAGAAAGTTGATGAGGTGAAATATTCTCCAGCAGAGGAAATTATATAAAGCCTAAGAGTAGTGAAATAATTTCACTACTTTTCTTTGAGGGAAAAAAGAAAAGGACTAAGGCCACCTGAGGCAGCCTCTAGGGATTTCATTATTGCTAGATCGGAGGGAGACATAATGGCTTTATACGGACAGGTTTTTCTTTTAACTTGTTAGAGCACTTTGGGATGAAGAGATGAGAAAGACAGACAATAGGATAAACCTGGCACCAGCTTATTGACATACATTTTGTATCGGGATGCACTGAGGTATGAAGTATAAACCGACTGTGTTCAATGGGGAAAATAAAGTATTTTGGCATTCTCTGTTCACTACCCAGTTCGAGAACGACTGAACATTTTATGAAATGCCTCTTGCTTCTTGGTGAAAATTACTGGTGGTTTAAGCTGTGTGTGCAGTTTTAAGAAAACACAATCCTTTATGCTATTGTTGAAGATAATGCTTAAGGATGCATTCTCTAAGCAGATGAGACAGAGTGGGAGAAGGGGAGGGAAGAGGACCGTTTCCACATCTCTCTGATACTGGCTAGTCCGGGCTCCATTTCTCCATGATGAAAGGCTACCAGGAGAGCTGGGAAAGTGTGTGGAGCCAAGATTATAAATAGCAATTTTTGCAGGCCAAATTACCTCCTACAAGGGGGAGTAGGGATGTTGAGGTAAGAATGAGTGTCTCCTTTCACTGCATGCAAATGTTAGTGCTGTGTGAGAAACTAAACCCCACCTTCCTTCCGGCAAGGATTCCTTAACAGGCCTCGCAGATACCTGAAACCGATTTTAACCCACTCTGGTCCTCCACTGACCACAACGTTACCTGAGTGGTGCAGCCCGATCTCCAGACTGCTCACCAGTCCTCAGGCCTACGGGGTGAGTAACTGTCCCGAGGGGGACAGGCTTGGTGAATACGGATGAGCCCAGCAACCTCGAGGCTGTTACTTCCCAGCTTGAGGAGGAAGGAGTTTTAAAATTCGCTGCACCAAGAAGCATTTCTCTTCTCTCTCCAGTTGTAGCTGATGTGGGCTCATTCTTCTTTTAAGAATGCAGATTTTTTTATGGTGACCAATATTTTTAGCCATAAAATGGATTTTGAAAATATAAACGAAGTCATGTGTCCTCACAAACTGCTGTGTTTTGAGGTTTTGACTATTAAGCCTGTGCTTTGTAGCTCAAGGGAGTGGAATAAAAAAACCACTGAGAAGCAATTAGACTCATTACCAGTAAATCAGAGTGCCAGGAATTGGAGAGGGGCAGAGTCTTGGAGTTTGTGGCACCTTCGGAGGTTGTCCAGCTGGTCGACCCCTCGTACAAACAGAGAAAAAGGGTCTCTCAAGTCTCTGATGTGCTCCGGGCACAACAGTCTGAAGCAGTGGTCATCAAAGTGTGTCCCCAAACCAGCAGCCGCGGCGTCACTTGGAAACTTATTAGAAATGCAAATTCGGTCTCAGGGGCCCAGCGTCTGTACTTGAACTAGCCCTCCAGGTGACTCCAGTACAGGCTAAACTTGGAAAACACTGACCTGAGGTCTCCTAACCAGGGCTCATTCTACAAGTAATTTTGTTTGGGTTTCCCCAAACAAGTGGAAGAAGGGTTGAGATTTTAATTCTCTTCTTCAAGGAAAGCTCTGTCTGAGGAGAACTTGTTGGCCAGACCTGGTTCATTTCCACCATCATCCACTATGGTAACTTCCAACCATGTTTAGCCTTGTGACCCTCATCCCGAGAAACATACTGTGAGGACTTATTGTTCAAAGAAAATATAAGAGAAACTGTGCTTTAAGAATTTTGTGATAGGCAGGAGGATTACAAAGCCCACACTGAGAACCATTCGGGGCTCTGAGGTCACAGGATTCTGCAAACTCCTAACTCCTCTCACCCAGATTGGGTACCAATTCAAAGCATCCACTGCATTTAATTTCAACTCCCTTAACCCACAGAGGCGCTCAGTTAGCACGTGTTCTCTTACCAGCTAGGACTGGAGACCCTGATGGCCGTGTAGTGATGTGAGTCCCCAGTGCTGACTCAGGGAAGCGCTGCACACGCCCACGAGATGCAGGGGGGGCATAGGCACTAGCAGAAACTTCCGCCAAGACCGGGCCGTTAAAAAAGGAAAACGAGCATCCTATTTTCGTACACCGTAGGACGGCTATTGTTTTCTGCCTATATCAGGAAGTGACCTCTCTCTCTCTTTCCAAAATCCAGGAGCAGCTGAAAGAGGACGATGGAGAATGCATCGTAAATCAGGACGAGCTGGCCATGAATTTCCAGGAACAAGCCCCCTCACCTTGCAGTCCTCCCGCCAGGCTGGGTCTGGATCAGAAAGCTTCGCCCCAGACTCCGAGCAAGGAGAACATCTATGAGGGGGACCTGGGCCTAGGAGGCTATGAACTCAAGCTCCAGCAAACTCCGGGTCAGTCCCAGCTGAACTAACGGGCACGAACAGCGCCGAGGTGATCACAGGCCGTGCGAGGCTCGCGGAGGGATACGAGCCGCTGGTGAGGCCGCGCAGAGGAGAGGCTGGAAGATGTATTGAGGGCATAAATTGGAGAGATTCAAAACCTTGTCACATGTATCCTCTGGTGCCTGAAGAAATGAGAATTTATTATCAGCCGTCTATATCATGCAACTGAATTTAAGATTTTGACAGCGCCATTTTTATTCATGAACTTGGGGGTGGGGAGCGGAGAGGGGCGGGGGCACCAGGAGTCTAGCTGCCGGAGGATGAGACGGATGTGCTTGTGTCTGCAGGGGGTTTCTTGTCTGTGGGCAGCTCTCCTTCACTCAGATTTTGGATTTTTATTCCCTTCATTAGGGAGAGTTTAAAAATAAGAAAAAGAGTTTCTGAGCTTAAACGTGTGGCTCCTAAACTGAAGGGAATGCCCAGTTGTTCAGGAAGTGATACGTTTTCTATTTTTAGAACCTAGGCTCCCACTTGCTCTTAACGAAGTAGGGCTATTTGCGGAGCCCGGATACGTGCCCGACAGCACTGTTGACGCCTCACAGAACCTGTGGCGCGTGGGGACCTCCTGTTCTCCTCCGCATCCTTTTCACACCGCTTTTCCCATTGAGTGAAGGGGCTGGCTACAGTTGGGGTGCACTCTGCACTAAACACGGTGCCACTTTCCGCCTCGGTAGGACCCCATCCAGGGAAAGCTGGGTTCTCTTCCCAGTACCGTGTTTCACCTGAATAATGAGCCTTCCTGTCCTTGCATTTGAGTCACTTCCTGGCTCTGCGGCAGGTGCCTCTAGGGGCTGTGAGGTGATGAGATCCCATAGCACAGGGCACTCTCCCCCGGGCAGGAGCCGGGACCTGTCCTCCAATCCCAGCTGTCACGGCTGAATAGCAATGCAGGGCAGGACCGGGAAGAGCAGGGCTCAGGTTGTGTGGGGACCACACGGAGGAGGCAAGGACGCAGCATCAGGACCACCTCCCCTTATGAGGCGTGGCTCTTGGCCCTTGGAAGAGAGACCAACACAATAGCTTTGAATTCAGCTGCATGACCTGTGCCTTTAAGCCATTAAGATACCTCAAGCCCAGCTTCTCTTGAAATACAGATGTAATATTAGACTCCAGAAAGCAGGCCCCACTCACGAATGCCCAGGCTTTGATGAGTCTGCGTCTGAGGGAGGCAGGAATGGCGTCTTCCTGGGACCCAAAGCTTGGAAGTAACATATGCTTGCTGACCAGTTGTCAGGCTTTAAACACGGACCATGGTGGTGTCAGGCACGCCACTATGCACACGGGTTCTCTTGCTTTCCAAACAGTAGAATCCAGGGGCACAAACTGTTTTATACTCAGCTAAGTATAACCTGGCATTCCAGGTAGATACGGCAAATGGCAAAGCATGACGTTTTCTAATTTGACTTAATCCTAATAAAGTTTTGTCATAAAATATGATGGTGTTGGCCAGTGCTTTATGTAAAGACATCTTCTCTGTCCTTGCTAACTGGCAGTGCTAAGCGCTGACTCTCAAAGTGCCAGAAGAAGCAGACGCTGAAAGGTGACATCAGGGAGATGCTGGGGTCCTCTGACCCAGGAAGAGCCGCAGGGACTGCTCACCAAGTCCATGGCGAGGGAAGAGAGCACACTGGGCTGGGCTAGGCTGGGTCAGGCAGAGGGATGCATCCCCTTCTTTCACAGGCAGGGGACCAGAAATCCAGAAGAGCTTCAAAAATGAGGGAGGAGATTGTAGAGTAGAAAGAAGAAAAGGCAGAAGAGGAAGATTCATCTTATTTCTGCCCTTATCACATGAAAGGAAGGGATGAGAGCTCGGTGTTCTGTTTCTTTCCCTTGGCGTGGAGAAAGACACACCAGGGAAAGAGATGGTCTCCCCAGACAGAGGGAGCAGAAGTGGAGGGAAGGGGAGAGATATTACACACCAGATGCAGATGAGGTGGGGAGGGGAGGGGAAGGTACTCCGTCCACACCTGGAACCAACTCTCTAAGAGGGCAGATCACAAATAGCCTCACACCCCACTGGCAAAGCCCTCTTCCTGCTTGGGAAAAAAAAAATCTCTTTCCAGTTGAATATCATGACCCACTGCCAGCATGGAGCATGACTGTTTAATCTGGGCTGGACCGCTCACCCCAGCTGACTCCAGGTAAGAACGATATTGTGAGTTCAAGGAAATTGGGTCCCACCCAATGTGTGAGAGCAGGTTCCAGCTTCCAGATGTAATAAACAGATTCCTTCCCTTTGAATCAGCTCAAGACCCAAATGGAGGCTACCCAGTGTCCCAGTTAGCAATTCATAAAAATCAAATTCCCTTGATGCTACTGTTGTGAAGGATAATAATTTATGATCTTAAGAAATGCTCTGTGCTTTGATTAGCAGCATCAGGACTGTGAAATTCAAACCTATTATTTACTGCCAGTTCCTAATGAATAATAAAGGCAAAGGAGCTTTATTCAAACCACTAATGCTTGCACTCATTATTAGAGCTTTAAAGGACTCTCATTAATTGGCTTACAGTTCTTCCTTGAATTTCTTACTGTGTGGACATCACACACACATTCATGCACATATGTACACATACACAGTTCCTCTCACTGTCAGGGTCCCAGTTGGCCCCTTTGCAGTGTTCCCTTGGGTCCTCAGCACATGTCTGAGCAAATTCCATCACAGTCTTCATTCAGGAAGTTTCTAGAAACTTCCTGGAATACAACTTAATGATATGAATCAAAGCTGAACGTTCAAATACGTTTCATGGGCAGTTTCATGGGCAGAAAAATTTTTCCAGATATTGGAGAATTTTATACATATAAAGGGTATTTATTAAAACTACTGAATGGTCATCCTGGTGAAATAAAACATGGCACAGCCTCCTCTTGAGAGAGCATCATATGGACTGATATGGAATGATCTCCAAGATTTATCATCAAATAAAAAGAGCAAGGCGCACAGTAGATGGGGTGCCGCCATCCTGGAATGTTAAAGAAGAAACTGATAGTATGACTGCTTCTGAAGAACTGAGGAGAGACTTCTCACTTTTTTTTTTTTTTTTTTTTTAGTTTTCAAAACCAGAACATTCATTGCACAACTAATCGTTGAAATCTTTAAGATGAACTGCATGCCACAACAGCTGCCCTCTTGGGCTCAGAGAGCCCTTCCCTCACGGAGTCCGTGCCTGAGTCTGCAGCGTACAGTTCTTAGGCGCCTCCTTCGCCCGGTCCCGGTGGTACTCCATCTTTCAGCTTCAGCGCTCCAGTTACACTTCCTCTTTCACTTGGGAGGGTGGCTGCATTTGCCACAGGTCGACTTCTGAAGATGGTGGGCCTTAGAGCCCAATCAGCGGCACAAAGTGTGCGTCTCACTCCGACGCTTTCCAAAGGATGACGTTCCCTTCGTCATCTCACTTCTGCACCCGAGACCAGGAGGCCAGAACAGAAGGTACTTCCGCTGTATCGCAGCTTCTCATTTTTACATCTTTCGGGGTTTTGTACACTGTGGATGCATTGCTTATTCAAAATAATAATAGTAAGAAGCAGCTTATGAAATAACCCATTGAGGTACCGAGCTACAAAAGGAAGTAAAGACTGGAAAAGTTATTTTTCGCCACAATCTTTGAGACCTTGAG
This sequence comes from Vicugna pacos, assembly GCF_048564905.1. Lineage (NCBI taxonomy): Eukaryota > Metazoa > Chordata > Mammalia > Artiodactyla > Camelidae > Vicugna > Vicugna pacos. The sequence goes on along the minus strand of NC_132987.1, from coordinate 21,583,694 downwards.
AACACAAAGTACACGATCAATAGCACGGAAATCTTCTGATTTATTCATTTGTATCATTTTAACACACATGGATGCAAACTATGTAAAAGGTTTTTAAAATTCAAAGATGTATGGCTCAACCCCATCCATCAACATTAGTAGAAGACAGACAGCTAAAATACATTTGATTCCTTATAAGGTACCAAAACATATGATAAAGCTATAGTAACCAAAACAATACAGTATTGACCCAGAAATAAAGAGATCAAGAAAATCTACTACTAAGGACAGAAACGGATTCATGAATATATTTAGAAACTTGGTTCATAAAAAATGCCATTTCAACTTAAAGACATGGTTGAGTAGACTATTACTCAATAAATAGTCAATCTGGAAAAAGAAAGAAGATTAGGTAGCACCCTCGAACATGTACAAAATTAAATTCTAAATAACTCAAACAGCTAAGTGTAAAAAATAAAATTACAGGGTAACAAAAATATAAAATAGAATATATAAATAACTCTGGCATATGGATGGTCTTCCTGAGAAAGACACAAATCAAAAACAAAAATGATAAATTTGACTCCATAAAAATAGGAACTACTGAATTCAAAAATATGTCAAGAATATGTAGAATCAAATATGTATAGCTTCTACCCAGACTTCTACTTTTAGGCATCTCTGTATAAGAGAAATAGTTGGCATTTATGCATAAGGAGGCACACAAAATGATATTTATTGTGACACCATTATTGCAAAATATTGGGGGGGAAATATCCACCAATAGAAGAAGAATTAACTAAACTGTATTATACCCATACTACGGAATTCACTGCGGCAATGATACTCCGTGTAGAGATGTACTTACGCACTTGCACTCAACATGGAATATTTCCAAGATAAATTGTTAGTTAAAAAAAAAACAGCCTGGAATGATTGCACAGCGGACTGATAACCAAAAGGGGAGTGGGAATAGGAGCGCTGAATCAGAAGAGCCTTTTGTTTTATCTGCATTAATTTTCATTTTTACAATGTGGTCACATTCATGTACAGTCAGTTCTGACAGTGGCTCTGGCTTCAAGATGGAGGAGGGGAATGAAAGTGTAGTCAAGAACAGCGTCAAGGAGGAAGCTACATTTGAGGGAGGTCTTGAAAGATGAGAGGGTTTGACCAAGCAAGCAGATTGGCTCTGGTCTGTGGGGCAGGAGGTGGGGTGGGTCACTAGAATATGGAAAAGTATTCCAGTCAAAGGGAACAGCATGAGCAGAGACAAAGGGATGTGAAGCAGCCTGGGATGTTAGAAGAACTACAAATTATTCCCCATGGCTCCTGGAGGGGCCTGAGTGTAGGAAATGGAAGAATATGAGACAGTTCTGGAGCTGTAGATCAAACTAAGCAGTCTGGGCCATGATCCTCTGAGAATGGGGAGCTATTGGAATCTTTTCAACAGGGAAGATAATGACCTGTTTTGTGAGGAGATGGAGTGCAAGTTAAGGCTGGAGTTGGTACAATAGCCCAGTTAGGATGCTATTTCACTAGCCCAGGAGAGAGATGATGAGAGACTAAGGCAGAATCAAGGAGGATGGAGGGGAGGACAGGTTCTAGATAAGTTTCAGGGCTAGAATCTACAAAATTGGTAGCTGATTGGCTATGGAAGGTGAGGAAGCTGGGGGAGCCCAGAACGGTCCCAGGTTTAAGGCTTAGATGACAATAGGTTGGAGGCTCCATTCACTGAAGTGTATTGGGAGGAGGAACAGGTGTGGGGAAAAGCCAATGAGTTCAGCTCTGGACACGGTGAGCCTGAGGTTCCTATGCAGAGCTGCGTGGAGACAGATGTCCAGAGGTTTACAAGGAACTGAAGTCTCCAGGCTGGAGATGTGTATTTGGAGGGATGAGCTGTGCACACCAGCTTCACTGAAGAGTTTCGCAAATGCCACATGCCCTCCCTCACCTTTCTCTAAGAAAGAAATTCTAATACTCCCTCCACACAAAAGGACCATGTCAGCAACTCCTAGCAGACAAGCCTATTTTTCTTCAAAAGATACCACAGATGCTTCTCATTCAAACCCTGGGGAGACCCACTGACAAGAAGAAGAGGGAATCGGACAGAGGCTGAAAAGCACTGCATTCAGTGAATGGACAGAGCGTGCCCTCGTGAAAAGAGCCCTAGACAAACCCTCACTGAAAGCCTGAGAAGCTCCAGCATTCCCTGGGGGACAGGGAACTAGATTAGAAAAGTACTGATTTCTACTGCTACTGTGCTGGTGGCCTCATACAATGGCCCCACCTCTCCTCAGCTGTGATGGTTTCATTTGTCAGCTTGGCTCACTGATAATCCCCCATGATTCCATCCAGCACTGATGTAGGTGTTGCTGTGAATGCAGATGTTGTGGATGTGATGAGCATCCACAGTTAGCTGACTTGAAGTAAAGGAGATTAGGCGTGATAATCTGGGTGGGCCTGACTCGATCAGTTGAAAGGCCTCAAGAGCAAAACTGAGGTTTCTGAGGAGAAGAAATTCTGCCTATGGCTGCAGTTTCAGCCCCTTCCAGAGAGTTCCAGGCAGCCCCTCTGATGCCTGCCCTGAGCCACAATTCCCTTCCCTCCCCCGGCTCTCTCTCCCTTCCCTTTTTCTCTTCCCCTCACCCTCCAGATTGGAACACAAAGATAAAGACATGTTCATTCATGCAAAAATAAATGAAACAAGTTGATTATTTGATAAATTCCAATGCTTTTGAAAGGAGTACTTCAGGGATTTGTTTCTTTAACAAACCACATTCCACACTACGTTCTGATTTGATCATAGTGTTGACCGGGTCCCCTACCCCTTCTCCATCTACAGCACAGTTGAAGGATAACCGATGACATAAAGATGGTCTGAAAGCACAATCCTGAAGTGAGATTAGCCAAGCATTCAGGTGTGTTTGTTACCCAGCACAGGCAGCTGGCAGGCTGGGTGTGGCGCAGGCTGCAAGGACTAAGAGGCCTGTCTGTGGAAGGTTCCACATGCCTCCCAGATATTGTCCATCAGCCTGTCAATCATTCAGTTTGACAAATACTTGTTAAACACTTACAATATACTGCTGATAATCCTGTGGAGGACCAACAGAACCATTCAAATGACAGCTCTTGTACTGGAGGAAAAACAAGTCCTCTCTGAGAGGTCCCCTCTCACGTTGATCTGTGTAGCCAATATGGTGTTGTGGAGATGGTAGCACATAATTCTTAAAGCCGCTCCAACTTCCACCTTGCCTTCTTGGATGCTCACTCTGCAGGGAGATTGGCTGCCATGTCGTAGACACTCAAGCAGTCCGTCGTATGGAGGTTGGGTGGCATGGAATTGAGGCCTCTTGCCAACAGCCAGCACCACCTTGCCAGTCCTGTGCGTAGCCACCGGGGAAGTGAACCCTCTGCTTCAGTCAAGCCTTCAGATGAACCCAGGCCCAGTTGACTGCAACTTCATGAGAGACCCTGAGCCAGAACCCCCCAACTAAGCCACTCCCAGATTCCTTATCCGCAGAAACTATGTGAGACAGGAAACGTGCACTATTTTTTTCAGCCACTAAATTTTGCAGTCATTTGTTAGGGAGCAATAGATTGTTCAAAGGAAAATTTCCTGAACAGACGAAAAGAGGCTTGTAGCCATCTATACATTTAAGCACACTTTTTTCTAGCAGAGTCGAATCTTTTGCTTAATAAGAAAGACCCTAGCATTTCAGAGCTCTTGCCTCTCTCAGCCTCATCGCTTGCATATCTGACTTCCCTGCCCCTAATTTTCGAGTCCAGAAACAGAAGTGATGGTGACAGCAAGAGCAGCAGTAACCACATCCTCTCTGAACAGGGTCAGTGGTCACCCAAGGGCCCCACCGCAGGTGAAGCATTGGATGGAGAAACAGTGTGATGTCTACTGAGTCCATGCCAGATGCTGTGAGGGGTAGGAGACGAGAAAACTCTGCCCCTGGCTTCTGGGAGCTTACACTCTGGGCAGAGGCAGCAAGTGAAGACAGTGGTTTCTTGTGTAATCCAGAGCAGCATGAGGCTTAAGAGGAACCCTTGTGCGGGAGAGGGTATAGCTCAAGTGGTAGAGTGCATGCTTAGCATGCATGAGGTCCTGGGTTCACATCCCCAGTACTTCCTCTAAGAATAAATAAGTAAACCTAATTACCTACCCCCACCAAAAAAAAAAGAGGAACCCTGAAAGGAAAAGGATTATGGAACTGATCCTCCACTCTGGCCAAACACCGGACAGCCCAGAGAGCTTTACAAACTCCTCATGCCTGGGTCCACCCCCGCCAACCTGACTTAACTGGTCTGGGCTGTAGCCTGAACATGGGGATTTCTTAAAGCTTCCCAGATGATTCCGATGGGTAGCCAAGGTTTCCAACCACCAGATGGCAGGGACTTTGGAAGAGGGCGAGGTGTCATCCAGGTGTAGGAAATTGTCAAAGAGGAAGCGATGGCAGGAATGGGCTGTAAAAGCTGGGAATGTGGGGGGGCAGTCAGGGAAAGGGACGATCAGGAGCAAGTCGCAGGTGCCACAGGGCCGGTGGGACGGCATCCCGCCTCCTGGAGCAACAAGGAACCACCCATTGGCTAAGAAGTAACAGAGGCGATGGGGATGCTGCTCTTGTTTGCATCTAATTCTCAACCCTCAGGCTGTAACTAAGTATGTTGCCGAGACCACTGTCCAACAAGAAAAGCACCAACTCACAAAACCTGTGAATCATCAAGTTTTAAATCCCTGGCATGCAGTGCATTTGGGAGCCGCAGCTGCTGCCTGAACAAAAGAAGAAAAAATAACTGCTCCCTTCCAGCCCCCATGACCACACGTCATCCACCAAATCACTTCAAATTGTCTCTTCACAACACTGGATCCAAAGATGAGAACTGCATCACGGGCTGGCCTTGGTCTCCAAGAGCACCCTTCTCCCGGTGCAACCTTGACAGAGAGCCAGCCCCGCCCTCCACCCCCACCCCCGAGTCTGCACCAGCTCCAGTGAAGAGATGCCTGTTGCTTCACTCAGGGCTTGTGTAGGGTGGGGAGCGCTTCCCTCCTTCCCTTCTGGGTTCTGTGCCTGGTCTAATCATTAAGTTGACATGGACAGAGTCAAGGAAAAAAACAAATGTTGTGCGTTTGGGAGCCCCATAAAATGACGAGACTCCCCGGCAGTCAGGTAACTGAGGCTTACATACCAGCCCGAGCTAAGGAGAAGGGGACGGGGGCCTGGGGCTTCAAAGAGGAGGAAGGCAGTTCACGAGAAGCAGGGAAGAAAAGATGTTTGGGAACAAATGTTTGCCACGCCGTGTAAATAAGTCCTTCGGCTATAAACGTTCTCTCTGGTAATAGCCGTCTTCCTGGTCCAGGCCCCCTGTCTAAATTCTTTTAGGCAGTGAAGTGGGAGGTACAAAGCTCCTTAGGAGTCTGCTGGGCCCCAGATGTCTTCATCGTGAAAGAATCCACATGCCGGTGTGGCAACTCCTCGGGTGGCCAATTCTGCCCCTCCTCGGCTGCCCATGCGGGTGGCGTGGACGGCCATCCTCAGGGGCTTGTGCACCTGCTGCTCCTTGTTAGGAGAGTAAATACGCCCTCCTGACGCCTGTCTTAGGAAGGGGTGTCCGGAGCATCACTTCTCAAATTTTAACTGCATGCGAATGCCCTGAGAACTTTGTTAAAATGCAGATTCAGATTCCGAAGGTCTCAGACGGGACCTGAGGTTCTGCATTTCCAGCCAGCTCCAGGGTGACGCTGATCTGCTGGTCCCTGGACCACACTTGGCGTCACCGGGGGCCAGAGCAGTGTTTCTCAGACTTGAGACTGGGTTAACAGGTGGTCCTTATCTGTCAAGGGATCTGCAAGCAGTTTGGCAGTTTCAGAAATAAAGTGACAGAGCCATGTGGTTCACAGCCAGGGTGCTCAGATGAAATGCAGTATTAACTGTGACTTTTACAAAAATCCTTCTATTTTTAAAGTTTGTCCATGGCTGGTAAGGATAAGAATGTTGAGTTTGTCCCAGCTGCTCCTCAGTTAGCTAATCCTTCAGATATCTGATCTTCAGTAAGAGAGCAGAGCTTATCTTGATGAATACATTTTCTCCTTATTTGGGCAAAATGGCTGCATTTGTCATATACACACTTTTGTGGCTGGTATGGTGTCACCACAGTCCTAAAAATGGATCTAGACTCAGAAGTAGTTCATTGAAGCACAAAAGTGGGATAGAAATAATAACGTAAATACTATGATTCAAAATGTTATACATGTTGATACAAACAAGACTCGAGGGAGAGCTTCGATCTGGGGTGCTGGTGTCTGGGCAGGCAGGTGAAGCCACAAGGATGACTGCTTCATAAGCAGCCAGAGGACGCACAGCTGAAACTCGGCGATCATCAGGTCACCCCTCCCTTGCAGGACATCATTTGTTAGGAGACGTGTCAGAGAGCGTAAAGCTTTACCTTCACTTCAGAGCAAGGAGGGAAACTTCTTTTACCTTCTGTGGTAAGATTCTTCTGTTTTGCTAGAACAAGTACAAAATAATACCTTCCAGGACAAAATTAACAAATTTGGCCCAAAGTTGAAGAAGAGTCATAAGGCAGAGAAACATCATTAAAAGTTGTATGCCTAACAGCAAAAAAAAAATAAAGAAAGAAAGAAGGATCAAACTCTACTTTTGCCAAAATGTCTGTTAAACCAGTTTCATTACAAATCTTATGCTTAGAAGGAAGACAAGAGTGAACTTTCAGACACAATTTGCAAGGTGAAAAGCCTTTGTGGTCTTGTGTTTGCTAGTGGATATTTGTCTTCAGTTGGACAACAGCACCAACGAATAGAATATAAATCAGCTCTCGGCTTATGTGAAATAAATGAAGTAAAAATGCCCTGTAAGTTTTTGTTCTCTTTGTTACTAAAAGCCCTTGCTACAGAAAACACTGTCCCTTTCGAAAACAATTGTTTTGTGCCTGAAGAGGTAGACCAGGAAAGGCGTGTTCGGATCAGACTGACAAAATGTTGTTAGGTGGTCTAGGAGGCTTTTGCCGGCAAATGAAAAAGTCCACCCACTCACCACATTCTTCAGAGAGAACCTTGGTGATCATCAATATACCTCTTGACCCTTATTTATTCCACAAATACTTAATGAGTATCTCCACTATGTCAGGCACTGTTCCAGGTGCTTAGAATACTGAGTAAACAAAACAAAGTTTCCTCCCCTCCGAACGTTTACATTCCAGCAGAGAAAGGTAGACTCTAACAGTGAATATCTGGCAGATTACCATGGGATAACACTATATGAAGGGAAAATAGAAGGAGGTTGGAAATATAGGGTGGAGTAGGATGGAAGTTGGGATTTTTAAATAGGATAATCAGAGTAGCTTCAATGAGAAGATGGCATTTGAGCAAAGACTTGACAAAGGTGAGGGAGCGAACCATGGAGATACCTGCAGGGAGAAAATTCTAGTCTTGTCTCAAATGATCAAGGACTGCAAGGAAGTGAGTGTGGCTAGAGCAAAGCTAGCAAGGAGAAAGGTTGTGGAAGATAGAGATGAAATTAGTAGGGCAAGGAGGTAGTTCATATTATATGAAATTATATTTTCACATTATATATGAAAATAAAGGTTTTTGTTTGACTTTTAGGGAAATGAGAACCAACTGCAGGGGGCAACAAATAACTGACAAAATCTGGTTTCTAAGAGGATCGTTCCATCTACTGTGTTGAAAATAGGCTCTAGGGAGGTAATGAGAGAAATAAGGTATTTTGGTCAGCTAATGCTGCTAATGCTACAAAATCTCAGCAACACAACAGTAAGCATTTATATAGCTTGTGTGTCATGATTCATTGTTGGCGGGTGGTGTCTGTTAATCCAGGCTGGGTCCTACTTGGCTAGTCCCACTGGTTGAGCCTTGCTGCACCTCCCATCCTTCTCTGGGCCCAGCAGGTAGACCTGGAATTTTCTCTTCATGAGAATCATTGGCATATAGATGGTATTTTAAGCCATAATCTTGATTTAACAAGAAAAAAAGTTGCATATCAAATCAAATTGTAGCTACCACATGGGTGCATGTGGTGGTGAGTCCTCTGTACTCCAAAATACTCTGAATGTCAAGGGGAAAGGGGTTCATATGGTTTTTTTAAAATGGATGATAAAAATTTTTTTAACTTTGACGCTGGATTCTAGCAGAGACCATTTCAATAACTAATCATTTCAATCATATTGCTAAAGTTACATGTCACAGTCACATATTCAATGTCTTGAACAACCTGAACCTATCACTTCAGAGCTGAAATGCCATATTTTTAATATCAGAAATGAGACATCTGGATGTTTAAGAAATAAACAGTGGTGCAGACGAATCTATCCCTGGAAATAGCTATTTTCCAAAAACAATTTCTTTTCTCTTTGGAGAGAGAAATATATGGCATATTGAAAAGCTGTATCTAAATGTTACAAAAGATTATAAAAAAAACTTACAAACAAAACTAAATCATAAATAAGGAATCCGTTCACCAGCATCTCCCTGGTTGAAAGTCTCTATCTCCACAGAAGGACATGCTAGTTGACAAGGGGGCTGATCGACATGAGGGCGCTGAGAAAGTGCTCTGTAATGTGGGGGTCCCTGTCCTAGTCAGATACCCAGAACCATCCGACAGAGCCACCCTTCATGACCCTCCACTACCCAACACATAATTATGAATAAGGATTTTCAAATTTAGGAGAAATACAAACTAAAAAGCAGTGGACTATAGGGAAACTCATATGTGGCTCAAACTCTTCACCACTGATACATTCTAGGGATCTGTCTACAGATATGGATACGTCAGTGAAGGATGGTCGACTTACCATGAGTCTCTCGCTAAGACAAAGCAATTGTTCTTCATTGTGAATGCACTTTTCACTTCACTTTTTAAAAATTGTGTTCCATCTTTTTTTCTCTGAAGATTGTGAGTCATGGGTGTATCAGCGGCTGCTAGGTATTATAGGCTAAGGTTTTGAGAAACACATGCCAAGAAGGCGCAAGTAAATCTAATTCAGTCGCTCACCTACCGCCAGTCAGGTTACACTAAGTACTTTCGACAGCCAAGCTAGAGGAAGAAGTAGGGGAGGCTTTCCATTTGAAAGAAAAGAAAAATTACTCGCGATAATTTTCAGTCCTCAACACCCGGTGGTGCCAATAAGCCAAGCCAGTTAGAAGAAAGATGAAATAAGGACAGCCATGAAAACAGTGACCCATCCACATTAAAAAGAAAAACACACACACAACTCCATTTAGCAGCTCAATGAAGATGACCTCTAGCCATCACACTTGTCACAGCGACGGCTTCTCCCTCCCACACCCACTAGACTCAGCTTTCTCATGTGGCCTGGAAACCAGGGGGAGGTGATCAGCATTCAGTAAGCACTTGAGGTGACTTTAACCTCGAAAGAGGCCGCACTCTGAAGGGTGAAGTTGTCTCCATCGTGTGTAATTAGCGCGTTGATGCCTCTCCCTCACTGCGCTCATCCCTCCCCCCGCCCCCAGGGCAGCATCAGTAGGTCAAGTTCAAGCGACGAAGCGGGTAGCACAGCTGCGGAAGATGCGAGCGAGCCCTCTGTGGAGAGGGGGCTGGAACCCTGAGGTCTCGGAACCGACACTGGTGCCCTGGGAGACGCGACAGTAGTTGGAGCCTTATGACGTGTGACTCCCGTGTCTGGGGGCCGGACAAGGAGCACGTGTCGGGCGTGGCCCGTGCGGCTGCGCCTCCCCGCGGCGTCTCGCGGGAACCCGGAGCCGGGCGAGGGCAGAGCCCGCGGCGGTGGAGAGAAGAGGAAGCGCAGCCAGACCAGAAGCTGCAATACACACACAGCCACGGAAGGATGTCGGGGGCAAGGAAAACGGTCGTTTCGACAAAGATGTTGGTTAAACACAATTACGAGACCGCAGCGGAAATCGCAATGGACTGAAAGAGAGGGAGAAATATGGGTGCCGAGCCGCGGTCACACTGGGGAAGGGGAGGCGGGGATGGAAGTGTCATTATCAGCTGAGCTGCCTGGGAGCGTTCCCTGCGTTTCTTTGTTTTTCTGCTCTAGACTGGTGAGAAGCAGGGGCATTTAGGACTGCTGCAGAGCAAACAGAACCACAACGCAACTTTCTCTGAGGCTGAGTTTATACGCTGTGGGTAGTTCTGATCCAATTTCAACACTTACAGTCTCCTCCCCCTCACAGGCACCCTGGCTAAGCTAATGGATTGGTTTCCCACTCAAAGGTGCGCCGGGACCACACATGTGGATACAACACGGGAGTGACCGTCGAACCCAGCAAACATTCAAGAGTAAACTTGCCCCCTGAGACACCACCTGTAAGTCCCCCCCACAGTGCAGGAGTTCAGCCGTCTGTGGAAACCAACCAAAAGCCTGTAAATGTGTGACTGCAAAGATTGGGAATATTCAAAACTCCCATTAAAGGGACCAGCATGTAATTTTAAACAAACAAAACCAAACTGTAACTGTAATTTAGGAAAATCAATCCTAATCAATTGTATTGTACCCAGTTGAAGAACAGCCTCGGGAACACAGGAGGCACGGCTGGCCTGGAGCTCCCAAAGGGGCAGCACAGGGACCCCATCACTGACGGGGTTTGTTCAGGCCCATCGGGCTTGATGGCAGAGATTCCAAGCTGGCGGCAACAGGGAGGGACATTGTGCCATGGCCCAGGGCTGACGCATCAGGCCTGTCCCGGAAGGAGCCCTGGTGCTGTCTGAGGGCCCTCGGGGCCACCACAGGTGGGGAGGAAACCACCCCGCACCAGATGCACGCAAAACAGCTCTCCCTCGATAACTCCCACATACTAGACTTCCCTTGTTTAAAAATGTGCCTTCTTTTGAAAACAACTGTCTTGAATTAAATGCCCCCAAACTCTGATTTTTTTACTGAAATATAGTTGATTTACAATGTTGTGTTAATTTCTGGTATAAAGCATAGTGATTCAGTCATATACACATATATATTTCTTTTCATATTTTTTCATTATACGCTTTTACAAGGTATTGAATATAGTTCCCTGGGCTATAAAACCTCTGATATATTAATACTTCCCTTTGCTCTGACTTCATAGCTACTAAGCAAGTTTCTGATAATTCTTCTCTACGAAAGGTAAAAGGGCTCCAAATTGTATCAGTACGAGGCACCAGCATTCAGTGTGCCCAATTATGGATGCATAAAATCCTGCTTAGTCATCAGTCTCTTCGGAGTTTAATTGGCTCCAGTGACTCCCAAGACCTACCCCAAGTCAGGTCAGCCTCCTGTCCGGCTGAGGCCCTCGATAACCTCGTGGGAGCTGGCTTTCCACTGCTGTCTGCAAGTTACAACATATAAATGTGAAAATTAAATGGTTAACTTTGTATTCGTCAACTGACAAAAACTCTTCTATTATGGTAAAACCCAGAGAAGGAGCAACTGGACAGTTTTTCCTGGCAGCTGCTGTGGCAGGAGTGGGTTGGGGGGTGATTATTAGTGCAACACAGGAAGCAAGTGGAGAATCAAAGCCTTGAAAGCAAGGGGAGCATTTTTGAGGATGCACACAAACCAAAAGTGATTCTTTCCTCTTAAACTCAGAGGAAGCCACTCCCCAGGTGGCTCGGGGGAAGTTGTCTGTACACCTTCAGGAACATCACTAAAACACTGTGGCAGATGTTTGCAGAAGGCATCGGCTGGAGGAAGGAAAAAATTCCCTCCAGCATGTAAGCACTGGTGTGGAGCATTGCTGCTATAACAGATTACCACCAGTGCAGTTGCTTAAGTCAACACAAATTTGTTATCTTATGGTGCTAGAGGTCAGAAGTCCGAAATCAGTCTCAATGGCCTCACGTCAAGTTGTCGGCAGAGTCTGTTGCTCCTGGAGGGTCAGGAGGAGGGTCTCTACCTTGTTCTCCATTTGCTGCCCCGTCCCTTGGTCCATCACCCCTTCCTGTATTCGCTCCAACCTCTTACTTCTGTTACCGTATTCCCTTCTCCTGACTGAGCCTCCTGATCCCTCCTCTTGTAAAGACTTTGTAATTACATTGGGCCCACTGGGTTATCCAGGGTCATCTCTTACTCTCAAAATCTTTAACTTAATCACACCTGCAAAGTCCCTTGCTCAGTGCAAGGTAACATCCAAGGGTTTCAGAGATGAGGGCCTGGACATCACCTTTCTCAGCCTACAGCAAGCATCACAGCCATGGGTGGACTGAAAGATAAACTGAGGCAGACTGAAAATTTTAAGAGTTTATTTGAGCAAAAGTCTATTCTATTTGGGCGGCATCAAACATGAAGTGGTTGGGGCCCTTGGCAGACAGAAGCCAGAGAGAGACTTAGGTAAGGATGGTGCAAACACAAAGGGAGTAATGTCACTGGGTAGAATTTAAAGCCTGGTTGGCTGTTGGTGATCGGTGGGCTTCGGCATTTCGAATATGTAACCGGGAGACATTTACGGGTTCAGAGATGGGTTTGCTTATATAGGCCATCAAGTCATTAGAGCCCGTCTGATGGCCTCCTTGTTTAATTCATGGAACAGTTGAAACGGGAGTAAATGGCACAACTGAAATGCAGTTGATAAACCTTAAAGACTGAGCTCTAAGGGGCTGCCTTCTAAAATTCAGAGAATTCTTTGTGCCTCGGACATCGATTCTGACTCAGAAAGAAGAAGCACGTCTGAAGTGGGCTGGCATGGGTCCCTGAGGGACACACATCACCTCGGGACGTCAGCACAGATCAGCAGAACTCCCAGGACCAGCACAGCCTGGGAGAGGACACTAACAACACCCGGCAGACACCCCCGAATCCCGGCCACCTCCACATTCACCAACTGGTAATTACCCCAGACGCTCAGATTAAGGAGCATCCAGGATGTTTAGGGTCTGGGTGGGTTTTAGTTTATAATATATAGGCTGGATGAAAGCTGTGTTCTACCTTGTGTTCTTAATTACTCCTTCATGTTGTCTTTACGAAGTCCAGGGTAGGAAACTCCTCTAGAGCTCGTTAAGCAGTAACCTGATCAGCGGTCCCAGCCAGAGCTGGTGGTCGCTCTGCCAGGGCTTGAGCTGGGGAGCTCAGGTCAGCATCGCACATCATCTATGATTTGCCTCTCTTTCCAATGTGAGCCACGCTGAGAGACACTCCTCAGCCCAAAACGTGTCCCCAGACAGCCCCATCACAAGCCTGTAACAACGACCTGCTTCCTATCCAGCTGGCTTCCAGCCTGGGTCTGTCCGGATACTGATTTGCCCTGTTTTTAGCTGCGTGATGGTGAACGTAACCTTCCTGGTTCCATCATCCATACAGAATAGCTCCTAATCTCTACCTTGAAGGTTATTATGATTGCAATGAATAATGTAGAATTATAGCTAACAACAGAATATAGCACTCAATAAATAGTAGCTATTTGTTATCATCATTGATATTATTTTCCAAACGGTGAAACAAGGATAATAATAGTCACACAATTTGTGTACGAATGAGCTACCGCATGTTAAACACCTCACTCGGGACCTAGCGTGTAGAAGACGCTCAGTGACGATTCACTCCCAGTCCCCTTCTGCCCTGCGTTCCTCACAATCACTCTGTTGGGTTAACAGAAAAAAAGAACTGTTGGCTCCAGAAAAATGCTGTCAAAATGTAAACCTTTTTCCCTGGGACAACGCCCTCCCCATCGGCTCAGCAGTACAGACTCATTGCTCAGGTGAGTCCGCCACCAGCCCTGCCCCAGGAGCCTGTCCCTCAGGGGGCAGGAAAGACTAGTTTTAATGGGATGGGCCATTAAGGTGTGTAGGAGGGTACTCACCTCTCATGAAAGGATCCTGTGAGTAACAAACACAGCTTTAAGAAGCTTAAGGAAAGACAGGTAGGATGGAGAATTTGTTGGCTAATATAACTGAAAAGTCCAGTGGGCATATCTGGTAAATATGACCAGATCCAGATACTCCAAAGATGTTGTCAAGAAGTGTGTCATGAGCCACCTCTTGGCTTTGCTTTCTTCTGTTTTTGCTTTCTTCTATGTCTCAAGAAGCGACCCTCCTCGGAGTGGCCCCTAGTCACCAGATTAGCAAACGCAATGGACAGAGGGAGCCTCTTTCTCAAGAGTTCCAGCAAAATCCCTGGGTCAGAATTCACTGGACCAACTTGAGCAAGGCAACCAGCCCTACACAAGTCCCCCGGGCCAAAGGGATGGAATATGCTGTTGGCCAGGTGGATGGGACAGGCCCACCTTGGAGCTAAGACAGGCGGAGTAGGGGAGGCTGTTTATTAACAGCTCCCACCTAAATTCCATGGACTGAGTGGGTGATGAGTCATTTGCCAAAGAAATAAAACAGTGCTAAGGTGAAAAGAAACAGAAGTAGATGCTAGAAAAGCAAGATCTTCAGAGGACCTGGGTTGTCTGAGCAACCCATGATCTCTCCTAGAGATGCCAGGAGAAGCAGCTCCTCTGCTTACAGTTCTTGCTCACCCTTTGATTAGCAGGTGACCACATCCCACCAGCCTTTCAAAATAGTCTCTAGAAAACCCATGATTCATCATCTTTACAAGACTCTAGAAGATCTTACATCTTCAGAGGGTGAACCAAGATCTGGGATTAAAGCTAGACAAAAAGCCACTGAACCTTGCGGCTCTGTCCTGGACGAGTTATCTTGGATGGGGTGGAGGGCAGAAAGCTGGGAATTAACCCCTTTGCTTGAGAAGCCTTGTCAAAGGATGCTTTAAATTGGTTTAAAAAAAATCTTAAAAATCACAAAGTTTGTTGACCAGATCATTGATCGGGTCCCCACGAAAGGGGGCTACACTGATCAGCTATTTGTTCCTGACCTGAGGTGTCCTAGCTCCTGATCAGTCCTTAATCCCTGGCAGCTATGCAGTCTCCCCACTTACCAATTCCTGTCTTACGCAGAACTTTATCAAAGGCTTCTAGAAAGACTAAATAAATTATAGCCACAAGTCCCTTTTATCCACTGCTTTATTTCAAGGACTTCTGACAGGTTCAAGAGGCATAATTTACTCACTCCAAAGGCACGCCAGCTTGTTCCATTCAAATTCCACCCATCTAGGTGCTTCAGAAGACTCTCGAGTGATTCAGTTTACCTCGTCTGTCTCGGCCTCGTTACAGGGGAGCCGTATCATCAGTCTGTGATTCCCAAGGATGCAATTCTTTCTTCAGCCTCTGCTGAGTACCATACATGTGGCTTAAATTAAAAACAGAACAAGGTACTGGCCCATTTGGCCTCGGCTCTCCAAAGCCTGCTTTTTTTTTTTTAATTGAAGAACAGTCAGTTACAATGTGTTAATTTCTGGTGTACAGCACAATGTCCCTGTCATGCATATACATACATATATTCATTTTTATATTCTTTTTTGTTAAAGGTTATTACAAGATATTGAATGTAGTCCCCTGTGCTATACAGAATAATTTTTTAAATCTATTTTTATATATAGTGGCTAACATTGGCAAATCTCAAACTCCCAAATTTATCCCTTCCCAAAGCCTGCTTTTAAGGGTGAAGTGCCACCCACCGAATCAGCGAGCTAGCCAAGAGCATCTGATCTTCACCCTGGTCATACGTTAAAGTCATTCAAGGAAATTTTTAAAATAACCATGTCAGAGCCTCACCCCAAACCAATTAAATACAACTCTCTAAGGTTGGGGCCTAAATTCTGGAATTTTCTTTTAAACGTGTAGCCAAGTTAAGAACTACTGATTACAAGAAGCTGGGGTTCCCACGGCAAGGGGCCAGGTCATCATTTCTGATTCATCCTCAGGCTGGTGTCACCTAGTGAAAGACATCTGCCAAACGTCCCAGGAAATGTGTGCCCCACTCATTGTGTTGAGTTCCTGAGAGTGATGAGCTTATGAATTAAAGGATCCTGAGGTCAGCTTTAAAGGAGGCCCAAACGCCTGTGCTTATGAGAAAAAAAATACTCTGTCTAGTCACAAAGGAGGACAGTGACTGATAAAGGAAGTCTGTCCCCTAAACTCTAAAGGGTCAGACCATCAGGGTACAGTTAGCAAAATCTCACAGTGACAGCACCTCTGGGTCTGAGTGTTTAAGTGTTTGTTCTTCAAAGACTCTGACACTCATTTGCTATATGACCTCAGATAAATCTGTTAACCTCTCTTGTAAAGTTTACCCACTTGAGGACTAAGTTGGGCCTTCTTGGCACTTTAAAGATCCTTTGAAGAAACAAAAGGTATTAGCTCTCATCTAAAAATAACTTTTGACCTATAATAAATGAATGATTAAAAACAGGCCATGGAAGCTGTTGATAGGAAAGAGAGGCCCCCCCCGATAAATGGAGGGACCACCCCCCCTTCCCATCGCTTTCCTTCTCTCTCTGCAGCAACAAAAGACAAAACTAACAAAATGCATGAAACTAGGTAAAGGATATATTAAAACTCCCTCCATGCGCTGCAGATAAATGCTTTGAAAATGAAGATGATCAGAGCCACTCAGAGTTGAAATATGATGAGGGTAAATCAGAGAATCACAAGTCTCAACAATCTGTTAAAAAACATAAAAACCCACACGCTTTCAAAGAGCCCCCCCACCCCATATGTACAGATGAATTCATGCATTGTCAACATGTCTTTCTTGTGACAGAGAAACAGGAAATGATGGTGGAAAGTTATTAACCATGACAAGGCTTCCTGACAATAAAAACCAATACAAAAACGAACAATTTCTAGCGGGAAAGACCAGAGTCAGAGCTGACACACAGTATCTTGGATTCAGTCCTCCGAAGTCTTCAGTTCTCGCAGGTCAAGTAGCTGACCAGGTGAGCCCTTAAATTTGGTCTCCATCGTCAAGGGGACAGAACTTGGGAAGCAGGCTGGTTCCTTCCATCCAGGCCCAGGCACCTGACCCCAGTGGGCGATGTCACTTGATTCGGGAGAGCACAGAAAGCAGCTGAGGGTCCCTCCACGTACAGATAGCCGAGGGACACAGGCAACTCGTCTCGTGATGCAGTCCCCTGTGGCAGTTACTGAGATGCAGACATCGTATCTTGGAGGACCATCTACTTTCTTGATTTATTTCCATCAGAATGATTCATTTCTTCCTTCCTTCTGCTAGTCACTCTTTCAGGAAACACATTGTATTCCTATTGTGTGCCAGACTTAATGATAGGTATGGTGGATAATGCAGAGCTTAAAAAAAAAATCCCTTCATTCAAGAAGCGTGGTAAGGGTTGTGACTAAGGAATGCCTAGCACGCCACGAGCAGTGGGAGGGGAACTGAATCCAGATTTAAGGAGTGCAGTCAGGAAAGGCTCTCTGGGAGCATCAACCTTGATGAAATGAGTAACCCAGTGAGAAATGATGGGTATTACAGTTCAGACAGAGGGCAGAGTTTACGCAAAGTCCAAGAGATGTCCATCAATCAGAAAGAGTGTTTCAGGCACTCCTATATGGCTGAGTGTGTGGAATTTGAAGACAAAGGGAAAGAGCTGGGATGAGCAGGAAGGGTGGACCAAATCGGGAAAGGCTCTGAGGGCTCCAGTAAGGAGTTCGGATTTCACACTGAAGGTCATGTGGAGCCACCAAAGGTTTCAACAGTGTTATGAATGGATAAGAGCAACACAGTGAAGGATGGATGGGGAAAATGGAAATGAGGAAGCCGGTCAGGGATGCTTGTTGCATAAAATGGCAGAAATCAAGGGGCACAGGACAGCAGTAAGGAGGAGAGAGTCAGAGAGAAAGTAGGGGGCTGGGGTGAGCCCAGCTTCCGCATTGGGTGACCAGGGGTGGAGGTGAGAGACAAAGCTTGGAGGAAAGCACATCTGGGAGAGAGCAGGGAGTTCAATTTTAGTGCTAGTGGCAAGCTGGGTCCTAACAGGAGGTGAATCTGTGAATCTGGGGCTGGGAAGAGAGGCTTGACCACAGTAGAAATACAAAACTAAGGATACAGGATGGAGAGAGATGCAGTTGCCCACAGAAAGTGTGTTCATGAGATGAGAAGGTGGTGAAGACCAGAATCCTCCCTCTGGGAACGCAAAGGTTGACAGTGATGGACTCTGTAATGACTAATGACTCAAAGCCCCCAAATGTACAAACATAATAGACCAGTGCTGGCTCCCTCTTATTGAAACTTAGCAGGTGCCAGGCAGTGCATGAGTGACCCCACACCACCCTCCAACAATCAGGGATATGCCTCCCATTTTTATCCTCATTTTTCAGATAAGCAAACCTAGATTTGTGGAGGTTACAGGACTTGCCCCGGGTAACACGTTAGTGAGGGAAAGAGCTGGGTTTGAACCTAGCGCTGTCAGAGTGCAGAGCACAAACCTTAACTGATGGGGGATGGTCAGATGCCACATGCTATTTGAGAAGAAGAAGAAGAAGAAGAAGAAGAAGAAGAAGAAGAAGAAGAAGAAGAAGAAGGAGAAGGAGAAGGAGAAGGAGAAGGAGAAGGAGAAGGAGAAGGAGAAGGAGAAGGAGAAGGAGAAGGAGAAGGAGAAGGAGAAGAAGGAGAAGAAGAAGGACTTTACCTCTGCTCTTTATCAGGACAAAAGGTGAGATTTTAAAATGCAAATGTTAGAGGACAGGAGAACCAAGAAGAAAGGCATGGTTTACTTAAATCGAGTCAGAAACTACCTCAGCCACAGTCTGCCCGTGCTTGGGGCGCAAAGGGCGCAGTAAGGAACAGATCGCAGTCTGGTCCCTCCTTTCTGAACCTGACAAGCCCTTGCTGATGTGTTAGGATGGTTCGCACCACATAACAAAGAACGATGCAGGGTGAGTGGACCGGGGACTGAGATGCTACACTACAAACTTCGAGGCAGAGGAGAACTTGGCTGAAACAGTGCATCTTCTTCAGCAAATCATCCAGAAAGTGCGTTTCACTTGCTTAACATCAGACAAAATGTCACACATTTTTTTCCTTCCTTTTTTTTCCCCCTGGAAAAAAATGTGTCTCCACAGGGCAGTCTGGTCTTGGGGCTGGTTTGGTTTTCTATGATTTTCAGCATTCAGACCCAGCCTAACCTCGTCTCAGAGAGAAGTCCTGGAGGAGATTGTGCCGACGAGCCCCTCGCCCAGAACCCCACCGAGGGCCATGTTTGCCTCTTTGGTTTCACATGCCATCAATACAGGAACCGATTTTTTTTTAAAGGTGAGCGTTTTTCTTCACTAAACTCAAGGCTGGCAAGCCTCTCTTCTCTCTCATACACACCCACACCTCTTCCTTTCTAGCCGTATCTTACTGCGTTGGTGAAGGGTGCAGTGAAGCAGAAAACAAATGCAGGAAGTGACAGGCGACACAAGCATTTCTCCAATTAGCAATGCGAAAATCACAAGTGCAGTGATGACCACTCATGTCGAACAGCCAGCTCAGCAAAGAGCCCTGCTCCACGTCTCTCTAATTAGAACCACTCGGGCCCCCACTGCCCAGCCTTTCCCTGCCTTTTTATCCTGCACAGTGACCATCTTGGCCATTAATGAGGGATGTGGAACCATCAATAGTTTTGATTAAGCCACAGACAACTGTGCTGTTCAGATGGACCACATTTCATAGATTCTGAGACCTGCTTCCCCCCAACATTCAAGGCAATCATGAGCTCGTCATCACTGCCTCTGTGGCGAAATTGGTCCCAGCTGTTCATGTTGTCATCACTTCACTGAGTTCAATACATTGTTGCAACCACGGGTGTTGAGGTTCAATGGCTTTTAAAAGGCCCTCCAAAAAGTATCCTATATTTTGGCGTTCAGACCGTGAGCTATTGTGTATACAAAAAGGAATAAAGGTAGGGGCTGTAAATTTGACATTTGTGAAGCAAATATTTGTTGCTACAGGAACAACTGCCATTCAGTACTTTCTCACAAAGCAACTATCAGCCACTTTCAAGACCTAAAAAAAGACGAAATCTACAAGAAATGAAGCAGTTACATTTGCCCCACATTCAGTAATGGGACTCAAAGCAGGAGTAATTGATGACTCCTTCAGAAGAGGTGAAAGTCATTTCAAAGCAGCAAGAAGGCTAGTGTGACCAACTCCTGGGCCATGCAGAACTACAGTTCAGACATTATATGAGTTCAGAATAACTTTTTCATCTTAGAAGTTCACAAGATAATGGTGATCCTTGTTCTATGGTTCTATGGTTTCTTAGGTTTGATGAAATATAGGATTTCAAGAATAAATTTCACCTCCAAGAAAACACATAACTGCTCTTTAATGTGCCTGAGAATTTGAAAAGGGAAACTTCACACTTCAGGAGAGAGTAGCCCCTGCAGACTTTGATTAGAGAAAGAGGTAGGTCTGAGTACTCACAGACACCACCCGCCCTGCAGCAGGTGCTCGTTGTCAGCCCCTACCCCGTCTTCCTTGCTAAAAAGGACCCAGAGTTCATTCAATGCTTAAAGAGACCTGTGCTTCAGAAGACTTGGTCCTTCTTCCCTCCAGAGAATCTTCATTAATCAGTCCCAACATGATGAGTCCTTCTTATTCCCATTGGTTGTTTTGGGGGTCGCATGTGACCCAGTTCTGACCAATGAGATGTGAAAAGATGGGAATGGAAGGGTAGGGAAGACTTCTAGGATCTTAAAAAAAAAAAAAAAAGATGCATGAGAAGAAAAGAAAGGTGTCTATTTCATCTGTGGGCTTGGTGATGCCTGGAGTGGCCCTCGCCAGCTTGCAAGCAGGAGGGAAGCAAACTGAAGGACAGGACATGCACAGAAGGTGGCAGAGGAAGCAGACGGAGAAGACCTAAGTACTCGATGACGGCACTGAACCACTTTCTTAACCAAGCCTAAAGACTGGTTTCTGGTTGCATGAGCTATTAAGCATCTTTATTATTCAGCCCACTGTTAGCAGCTGGCTTTTCTGTTCCTTGCACCCAAAGTCATGTGACTGACACGCTCCTCCCTCCCCACTACTTCCCAGGTGCCACGGTGCCTTCTAGACTTCTTGAAACTCCCACCTGGGAGGAGTCAATAGCAGTATGGACTCTAAAATGAGGGATGTGAGAGTGCTGGTCAACGCCGAGCTGAGCTAGGCAGTCAACATCTACAGGAGGTTGTTGCAAGCTAGGAAACACCCATTTATGGGGGGAAGCGGAGCATGTGTTAGGAAGAACCTGGCACAATAAGGCTGAGGCCTGTTCATAGGAGAGTGACTGATATTTGTTATTTTATTGAGTGGATCTGTTAATGAATAACCAGGATTATACAGTGATATCAAAATCATGTAAGAAAGCGAAAGTTGAATAATATTGTACCTTGGGGGAAAAGAAGCCTTGTTTGGGGTAGGGAAGGACAAGGTCTTCATGGAACTGAAGGTGCAGCATGTGTGAGCAGGATGCTGTTGTTCCTGGGTGGCCCCGGAGGGTAAGACTAGAACACACTATTGTCATTCATTCATTCATTCATTCATTCGACAAAGATGTCCCAAGCTGCCACCTCACAGCCAGAACTTGCCCTCATGAAACATATGGTCTAGTGGGGCAGATGGATGATAAGCAACCAAGTTAATTATTACAAAGCATAAAATGTGCAAGGAAGGAAATGAAGTAAGGCCCTGAAAGAGAGAAGACGGGCAGAACTCTAAAGTAAATAGAGAGATACACGATGTTTCTGAGGCAGTTAGGTTTAAACTGAAGCCAAAACACAAAAAGAAGACACTATTCAGAGGGCAGGGGGGAAGAATATTTAAGGTGCCATAACAGCATGTACAAAGGCCCTGAGGCAGGAAGGGCCGGGGAGATTTGGGGCTCGTGTATCCAAGTGAATGAGAGGATGGGGAAGGAACAAACAGGAAAATGGTGGGAGGGTCCACGCCATATAGGGCTTTAGGCTATCTGAAAGTCTGAATTTTATGTTAAATACAAAGAAAGCCATTTAAAGTTTTTTTTAAAAGTAGAGGGACATAATTCAAGTTCAGTTTTTAAAAGATCACTATGGCCTGAAGAACAGTTTGAAGAGAGGCCTGAGGGAAAGAGCAGAGAGTGGTTAGAGGGAGTTGTCGCTGTTGAAGGGGTGGCTTGAGGAGGCTCGGACAGGGTGCTGGCAGGACAGAGGGAGCCGAGGGGACACATTCAAGACATTTTGTTTTAGTGGGGGGAGGGTATAGCTCAGTGGTAGAGCATGTGTTTAACATGCACAGGGTCCTGGGTTCAATCCCCAGTGCCTTCGTTGTTACTAAACAAATAACAAATAAACCTAATTAACTCCCTCTAGAAAAAAAGACATACTCTTTTAGTTGAAATAGATAGGACTTGCAGGGAGTGGGGGTGGGCAGGAAGGATGAGTGAAAGCAAGAAGTCAAGGGTGACTCTCTAATTTCTAGTTGAAACAAATTGGTGGCTGGTGATGCCATTTATCACGACGAGGAAGAAGGCCGGGCGATTAGGTCCGGGGGGTGGGAAATAGAGCATGCAGTTTGGGCATGTTAATTTGAGATGTCTATGAGGTAACCAAATGGAGGAGTCAAGATGGCAATTAGATATATGAGGCTAGAGCTCAGAGGATTGTACAGAGGACCTACGTGTCTGGGGGCCTGCGGATGCTGTTAAAACCCATGGGGGGCAGGGAAGTGGATGAAGTAATAGAAGGCAAGAATATGTAAAGAAAAGGAGGGCGTAACACTGCACTGTATAGAACTAAGAGTCTGATTAGAATGGGATTATCAGCCAAGGACAGTAGGAAAAAGGGGTCAGAGAAAAGCCAGAAGAGCATTGTATCATGGAAATCAATGGGGTATCTCAAGAAAAAATGAGTGGTCAGCTATAACAAACGCATCTGAGATGACAGAATAAAGGAGGCACTGGATTTATAAACTAGAGGTTGCTGGTTATCCTGACAACGGAGTGATTCAGACAAAGACTAGATGGGAGAAGATTGAGCAGGGAATGAGAGGCAAGGGAGCGGTCCCAGAGACAACTCTCTGATGAAGGTGGCTATGAAAAGCCTCGGGAGGTACAAGAAGACAATAACAACAAAGAGGAAAGCTTCCACGGATGGAGCGCCCACTATGAGCGAGCAAATAATCTCCAGTCCCTACAAGAACCCTCCGTGGCAGATGTTATCATGCTTTAGAGAAAATCAGTGAAGTTAAGAACAAAGCCCAAGATTGCATAGTATGTTATTCATTTTCTTGACTGTGTAATAAACTGTGCAAATAGCAGCTTAAAGTAACACACGTATAGGATTACATACCTTCTGAGGGTCAGGAGGTCAGGAACGCCTTAGCTGGGTCCATGGCAGAGCTGAAATCAAGGTGCCGGTCAGAGATGGCTTCTCATGTCGAAGCTTGTCTGAAGGAGGGTCCACTTCTAAGCTTTCTCAGGTTGGTGGCAGAATGTATTTCCTCGTGGCTGTAAAATTCCTCACAGCTTACTTCTTCAGAGCCAGCATGGAAGATAGCAGTGGGTACATGGAGTCTTGCGTATCACAGGCGTCACATAAGGAAGGGAGGGACATCACTCTGCTACACAGCATAACGTAATCAGAGGAGGGACAACCGTTCCTTTTACCATATTCAATTGTTAGAAGTAAGTCACCAATTCACCTACATTCAAGGAGAGAGACGTACACAAAGGCATGAACACCAGGAGACCAGGGTCCTGGGGTCATCTTCGAGTCTATTCAACTCACACAGTCATTCATTCTCTTTCAGGTTAGCTACAAAGCCTCAAAAATATAAAAATAAGTCTCTAAAAATGTAGTCATCTGAAAATGGAGTGTACTGACTGCAGAGTCACTAACCTCTCTGTCACTGGAGATGTCCACGTTTAAGCTGGACGGTCGTTAGACGTGGATGTGGCTGGAGGGCTCATGCGCTAGCAGCACAGGGCATGGCGGGAGGGAGCTGTTGAGTCAGGTGTCTTCCGAGGTGCTTCCCAACCTTGCAATTCTGATTCCATCGGGCACATCATGGAAGCACAGGATGTGACGTTGGGCAGAGTCTTTGAGATGGAGGCCAGCACCTGCACTTTCCAGACAAGGAAACTGAGGTTAGAGAAGCCAAACTTGTCTCAGGCTCAGCAAAAGCTGCTGGTGATTTTCTACGAATGGACATAATGCCTGTCTTCAAGACACTTATACTCTAACAGGGAGAAAGCAGTAAAAGTACAATGTAATAGACAAAAAACAAGTCTTACGATGAAATATAATTTCAAGCACCGCAGGAACCTAGAGGAAGAGAGGAACCTCAGGAGGGGGCAGGGTTATGGGGGCAGATGACCGTTTTAGATCTGGACCAGTGGACATCGTGTACTTAAGGGACATCCGGGTTGTGATGTCTGGTACGGGGCTTCTCAGACCTTCATGTTCACACACATTCACCCAGAAACTTTGTTAAAATGCAGCTTCTGGCTCAGCAGGTCTGGGGTAGAGCCTGAGATTCAGCATAACAAGCCCTCAGGCGGTACAGAGCCTACTTGTCCTCAGACCACAGTCTAAGTAGCAGTCTCATAAGGCAACTGGGTAAACTGGTCTCAGATAATGTCTCTCCATTCCTCCCCCCGTCATTCCATTGTCCACTCTCTGAAGAGGGACAAGACTGGAGTCTTTTGCCAGGATGAGGAGGAGAGACCATGAGATGATGTCCAGGTAGGCGCACTTTCACCAGAAGGCCACTGGAGGCAGCCACGTTACCTGGGAAGGGAAGATGCCTTTTAGTTGATGCAAAGGATTCATCTACTATTTCTAACCTTCGACTTACATTTACTAACTGTCCTTTCTAAGGGAATACAAAACTGAATGACACAGCCCACCACTGCAAGAATTTAATAGTGCAGATGTTCGTGCCTGATCAGCCAGGACCTGTGGCCTTGAGGGCAGGTGATGTAATAGGTTTCGGTACTGAGGGTGAAAACCAAAAGGAGGCAGTTGGGGGTAAGACACTAAAAGGACAATCAGGGCTGAATGCAGAAGAGGCTAGAGCTAAAAGACAGTCCTTTCCCTTTATCAGGGTAGCTAGTGGCCCAATCCAGAGGGGAGTAAGTTACAAACACACCGAGTCTATACTCCTGAGAGACGATTTTCTCCATCGGGCGCTCTGGGCCCAGTACGAGTTTTTCGGGGACCTGTAAAAATGTTTGAGGCCAGAATATAAAATCCTTGACTCCCAAATGTGAAAAGAAAGCAGCAGAATGGAAATTAAAACATGTTAATTGCCAAAATACAGCATTATTTTACTCACTAATTGTTCAGTTTAGTACTCATAAAAATTCCATTACATTGAAAACTATTTGTAAGTTAGATCTGCTCACTTTGCAAAACCTCCGGAGCAGGCAGGATGATTGCCAGGAAATCCTAGCAAATTGTCATTGAAGGAAGGTTCCAGTAGCCAATAATTTCTAAAGAAATCTTTTGCTTATTTTACAGCAAAAGATGTATTTTTAATGCAGGCATGTATTAACATAAGATATCTGATATCATGCTAATATTAATTAACACATTGATACTTTAATTAATGTGTTAATTAATACATATGTGTGTATTAATACATATGATGTCTGAATGTGGTCTGAAACCTGGTGCTGACCTCAGAACGTTACAGTTACTTTGTGAAAATTCTAAACTGAAAACGAGCGATGGATCTCTAAGTGACAATAATTGTTCAGGTGAAAATGATAGAATTTTGAGAGTTTCACTCAAAGCAGTCTAAGGATAAAAGAGACGAATCCATTCAATGAACACTTTCATGGAGCACCTACCATGTACTAGGCGCTCTCGTAGACAAAGGGATACAGCAGAAGTTAGGAAAGGCAGCAGGTAGCAATGTAACGTAAGGGTAGGTCACTAAGCCATGCTCCCCTCAACCCCTAGGCAGGGCCAGGTGAGCCCAACGAAAGGAAAACAGATGTCCAAGATGCCTGGAAGGCCACCTTGCTTCCTTAGAGAGAGGAAAGAAAATCCACATTAAGTGCCTACCTCGTGCCAGACTGTGCTAAGCGCTGTGTCATTCCTTCCTCTTGACAGGGGTCTCTTAGCTCACATATGACCAGCAAGGGAACTGAGGCCCAAGCGCCTGCCCGCCTGCCCGAGATCAGACAGCTAGTTAGCGAGTGGGCTACTCGGGACTCAAGCCCAGCTCTGCCTGACCCCCAAACCCCACTTCTCCCCTCTCCCAAGGGGCAGCCAGCCCTGCCCGCTGTGTGCTCGGGAAGTCCTCTGAGCGGGCAGCTGTGTGAGCCAGAGCCAGCAGGCAGGGCGGCTGCAGGGGGACTGTTAGCGTTGTGCCTCTTTGTCACCATCTGGGGACACAGGACCCACCCAGGCCCCAGCTCTGTCAGAGAGCCCCCAACGGTGGCCTGGAAGGCTCCGGATGGGCTCTGTCTCTGCGCTTAAGTAAACATCTCTCTGACGAGGGCAGGGTTATCTGGCATCTGGGGAGAGCGCCACCCCAGCCCTCACCAGCCTCTCTCGTCCTGCAGATACTTGTCTGTAGCTGCACCGATGCCACCTGGGGATCCAGCTCAGTGTCCTCCACATCCCTGAGCAGCGTGGCAGACGGCTCCTTCCCTCCCTCTGGCTCACGTCAGCTGCTCCCCCAGCGGCCCCCAGAATTGAGGGGACAGTGGACGGGCCTCTCCCAGGCTCTGCCGCTCACCCAGCTCACCAGCCTCTCTCCTCTTCTCCCCACGCACGCCCACTGCGTCTCAGGTGTCACCGGCTGTCTCTCAGGACCAGATGCCAGAAGTACAGGGAACAGGACTCTTTAAAGAGTGATGGGCGTTCATGGCTCACTTCCAGGCACTCCATCCAAGGGTCCTCCTGTGCAGGCCGCTGGGGAGATGTTAACCACCCCGCACCTGTCTCGGGTGTCCCTTAAAGTGCGTGCAGAAAGCAGCCAGTCTTCTTCTTAGTGTCCTGGTTTCCATCCCTTTGTCTTCAAAGTACTTAACGTACAAAGGAAGAGACAGCAGTGCTTACATTTCTTTCCCCTCCTGCTGAGGAGCGGTTCTATGGAGGCAGAGGTGGGGTGGTCCCAGACCTGGTATTTGGACTCTTTCCCCTCAGTAGCTGAGCTAGAAGTCGGTCTCCCTGTCCTCTTAGGGGCTGCAGGTACCTCAGTAAAGACCTGGCCGGAAGCCAAAGCTGATCAGAGCCAGGGAAAGCCAGCCTGTCTTGTAGCAACAGCAACAGATCCCAACCAATAACAAAAATACTCCGACATCAACTCTCTCTCGCGCGCGTGCACGCTCTCTCTCTCTAGCAGACACCACCAGTCACCCCTCAGTAGGCCTTCTCCTCATCCTCCTCCATCATGTTTAAAGTCTCCACTTCCTTGCATCGATCCCAGCTCCTCCTTCCTCCCAGGAGGACTTCCAACAGGGTGACTGGTGGCCAAAGCAGAGTTTCAAAATATGAGGTCCGTCCATTTAAAGAGACCCTGCGAGTCTCATTCCACTCATTCATTTGGGATTTATCTTCATGAATGTTACTAGACACAAGTCCTCTTTGATCTTCTTCCAGGTGGATAGCCTGTTGGGCTCACATCACTTATTAAATAAATCATTCTTCTTCCACTCAATCGAAATGCCACATTTTCATACATAAAATCCTTCTATAAAATGGGATCTGTTTCTGAATTGTCCGTCTGCGTCCTGATCTGTAGTGCAGACCCTATGCCTGTATCAGACTGATTTACTACAGTGGCTTTTTAGTGTTTTAATACCAAGCTAAGCAGATGCCTCCTTCTTGTGCGTCTTTTTACACTCACTGACTGTTAATAGGCATTTTTTTCCCTCCATATGAAATTTAGATCATCATCATCAATTATCCCCTCAAAAGCCCTCACTGGAATTCTAATTGGAATCACACTGACATATTAATAGTGACATAATAGGTTATGTGTGATATTAACACTTCCATCCAAGAACATAAGTTCTCCGGTTTATTCAGATGTCGACTTACATCCTTCCATCTCATATTATCATTTATTTTATAGGTTCTATTCCTTTCTTACCTATATTTTAAATTTCTTAAATACATAAAATTTTTGTTGATGTAATAACTGAAATGCTTTCCCATCTCCAGATCTTATTTCTAGAATAAAGGAAAGTTTATGCCCAACATCACCACATTCTTATTAATCCTACAAAATACTTAAAACTAGAATTTCTTGATTTTTCTAGGTGTCGAATCATATGAATGGTTTAGTTCTTTTTTTCTCCAATGCTTATACATACTATTTGATTATCATTTTGTCTTAGTCTGTACAACAGAACCTCCAAAACACTACAGACTAGTGAAGGTAGTCACTGGTGCCTCTTTTATGAATTTCGTTAACTTGCGTTCATCATTTCAGTACGCAGGGTGATGTTTCCTAGTTTGTTTTCAAAAATAACCTTTAGCTTTAATTGAGGTATAACTGGCATATGTTAGTTTCACATGTACAACACAATGATTCAATATTTGTGTATATTGCAAAATGATCACCACAGTAAGTCCTGTTATCATCCATCCCCCTACATGTTTACAAGTTTTTTCTTTTTTTTCCTGTTAATCTGATTTATATCAATTTAATTTTTTTGTTTTTTTTTTTGTTTTTGAGGGGGAGGTAATTAGGTTTGTTTATTTATTTATTTTTAGAGGAGGTACTGGGAATTGAACCCAGGACCTCATGCATGCTAAGCATGCACTCTACCACTTTGAGCTGTACCCTCCCCCTCTTTTTCTTTTCTTGTGATGAGGATTCTTAAGATCTAGTCTCTTAGCAACTCTCAAATATGCAATACAGTATAATTAACATAGTCACCATGCTGTACATTACATCTCCATGTCTCATTTGTTTTATAACTGGAAGTTTGTACCTTTTGACTCTCTTTAATCATTAATGATGTTTAAATAGCTTTCTGTTACTGTCACTTATTTAGAGGGTTTTTCTTTAGGAATAACTGCTGGGGATTTTTTGGGTTTTTTTTTTTTTTTACTTGTATTGTTTGTTTTCTGAGGTGGGCGGTAACTAGGTTTCTTCACTGATTTCCACTTGAGGAGGTACTGGGGATTGAACCCAGGACCTCTTGGGTGCTGAACATGCCCTCTACCACTTGAGCTATACCCTTCCATCCTGCTGGGGGGGGGGGGGAGCGGTTAAACAACTTTTTCAGCATTTTTTGCTCTGATCATATGGCTTTTCTTTTATTTGCTGATATGATTAATTATTGATAAGTTTCTTGATATCCAACCACCATTGCCATTCCTCCTTGGTTACGATATACCATCGACTTGATGCTTTGCTGTATTTATTAGTATATATTAGGTAGGCCAGCTATGTTTCCTGATCTTAGAGAAGTGGCTTTCTATAGGAGACATTCCATGGGGCCCAGCAGCACACTTCCTTCTGGTCCCCGGAGCTATAGTCTCTAGAGGTGCCCTTATCTGGGTTCATGGGCCTTTCTGTTCTGGTGGGGCCGACTACAGTGGGCCCACTGGCCGTCGAAACTGGCTCAGCCCAGTTGGCTGCCAACTCCTGCCTTGTGCAATGGTTGCCAGCCTGCTGGTGGACGAGGCCAGGTCCCCCAGGTGCAGCTGGCCACATGGCCCAGTGTCTGAGGCTGGTGACGGCCCATGGGTAGAGGGGCTGGGTCTCGGGGCTGGGTCCCAAGGCTGGTGCCAGCCTGCCGGTGGGCAGGTAAGCCCCTGGCATTACTCAGCCATAAAAAGGAATGAAATAATGCCATTTGCGGCAACACAGATGGACCTAGACATTATCATACTAAGTAAAGTAAGTCAGACAGAGAAAAACAAACATCATATGATATCACTTATATGTGTAATCTTTAAAAAAAAAAGATACAAATGAACTTATTTACAAACCAGAAATAGACTCACAGTCATAGAAAACAAACTATGGTTACCAAAGGGGAAGAGTCAGGGGGGAGGGAAAAATTAGGAGTTTGGGATTAACATATACACACTACTATATATAAAATAGATAAACAACAAGGACCTACTGTATGGCACAGGGGACCATATTCAATATCTTGTAAAAGCCTGTAATAGAAAAGAATCTGAAAAAGAGTCTCTCTATATATGTATGTATAACCGCATCACTTTGCTGTACATCTGAAACTAAGACAACATTGTAAATCAACTCTACTTCAATAAAAAGGGGGGAAAATCTAGCTGCTCTGTAAGTAGTGGTTACCTTGGTGCGCCTGTGGAAGGAGATGAGCTCAGAGTCTTCCTACTCCATCATATTGGCCACATCTCTCTCTATAAATATTTAAATGGATATTTAAATACCTACATAATACCCTCAATTTACCTCTAACAAAGCCTAAAATATTTACTACCCAACCTTCTACAGAAAGAGTTTGCCAACCCCTGTTCTCGATTTTCAGGCAGGTTGCTGATGAGTTGCATGCAATTTTCCCTCACTGTTTTAATCTGCATTCTCTGTTAGCTTTCTCTTTTTAATCTTGCGTATTTTTGCTCTCACGCGTCACTTTTGCTCTTAATCAGGCTCATGAAGAGTTTATGTATACATTACCAATCTTTTCAAAAATCTAGTTTTTGAATTTTTTTATTCATTCTGCTCTTTTAGTTTTCTATTTCATAACTTTAGCTTTTGGCTGTGTTACCACATTTCACCATTATTTTGGATACCACTAAGAAAAATAGAACACTTTCACATTATCTGGGACATAAGGCTTTCTTATCACTTGGAATGTTTATTTTATACTTATTGGGCGAGCTCTTTTAGACTCATTAGGCATACATTTTAATCATATTTCTCTCATGCATTCATAAAAGAAAATATAAAATCACTTAAGATACTTCTAAGATGTCTTCTCATTGAGAGTCCGGCTGTTTAAAATCACCATCCACTCAATCATCAATCTCCCAATCTTTCCACACAATTTTGTCCTCTGTGCTGGTGACACAGCATTTCCTAAAATAGCGTTGCAGTGTTGTTTCTATGACTTTCTTCCAAATTGCTGATCTTCATTCTTCAAGTTCTGTTGGTAGTTCTCTCTTGCTGCAAGTGCCATTCAAAGTATTTCAGACATCAGCTATTATTCACATCCCTTCTCAAACAGTGCTCAGATGGTTTTGTGACTGACATCCCAGGGGATTTCAATCATGCCACCAGGAAGAACAGCCACAGTCTCACATGCATAGGCAGTAATGAGGTCACACTGCTACATGGTCAATAGAAATTGAGGACATATTCTGATTTGAGAGATGTCAAAATAAATAAAGTGAGCCTTAGAACTGATGAAATATGGTAATCCTCAGTTCATGGCTTATTTTGAGTTATTGTATTTTTTTTAAGATAGGCAATAAGTTTATTTTTAGTCCTATTATAATAATGAAGATATTTAAGGCTATGAGTTTTTCTATGAGAATAGCTTTTGCAGTGACTATTAGGTTTTAGGATAAAGCATCATTTTCAGTGTTTTAAATGGACTGTAAATTCAATTTTGAGTTTTGATTATACCAAGAATTTTCTATTTATTTTTATTATCCATGCAGTGATATTTTAGTTACTTCCCAGTCTTTGGGGGTTTTTTTGAATTAACTTTGCTACAATATGACATTTTTCATCTATTATTTCCATTGGAATTAGCTTTTTTTTTTTAATTTTTTATTGAAGTATAGTCAGTTTACAATGTGTTAATTTCTGGTGTACAGCATAATGATTCAGTTAAACATATATATTGCTTTTTCATATTCTTTTTCATTACAGGCTACTACAAGGTATTGAATACAGTTCCCTTTAGGGCAAAGGACACACACAGATTGAAAGCGAGGGGATGGAAAAAGATATTTCATGCAGTCTTGGCTTTTAATTGTATTGAATTATGACCACACAATTTGCCTTGTAAAATCTCTACCTTTAAAAGGCAGTAAGATGTCCTTTTGGGTAACATAAAACTAGTTTTATAAATTTTTATGGACATACAAAAATGTGTAATATTAATCCAAAGAAAATAAGATTAACGTTAATTAAAATAAAATTCACTAAGAATAAATCAATTTGATAATTGTTTCATTCAATTCCTCACTGTCTTATTTTTTTTTCTTACTAGTTATGAAAACAAAAAATTAAGCAATTTCAAGAAGCCTAGAGTTTCTGGGTAATAACGGAAACTTAAGTGGAACTGGGGTGTGATCTTTCTTAATCACACAGTGAAGCAGAGCTCACATTCATCGTTCAGCCACAGCGTTAGTAGTCAGGCCAGAGGTATTTCTGTGGGTTCATGACCGAAAGGGCCATGAAGGGAGGATCCTGGTAATTCTCTGGGGGTTTTGTTGTTGTGATTATTATTCATGAGCCAGTTACATGAACATAATCAGTTGGTAAAGCATTGTATGGTTTTTGTACCTTTCTTTATATATGTTATCTTTTTTTAATGTTTAGTATTATTGTCACTTTTTAAAATTCTTTTATTTGTTTTTTATTTTTATTTATGTATTTTTTAATGGAGGTGCTGGGGATTGAACCCAGGACCTGGGGTCTGCTAGGCACGCGCTCTACCACTGAGCTCTACCCTCCCATCAATTTCTTTTTTAATGTAACCCCAAGGTGAAATTGTTTAACGTCGTTTCTTCTGTCTTTCCCTATCCCCTGTTCTCTTCAACAAACATTGATCGAAAAGAAATATTGATTCCACCTCTACGCCTGTGTTTGGGAAAACTGCTTCATGTTTTTGCTCCTTCCTTTCTTCATTGTTCTTTTCCCATATATTAATCAAGATGGTTTAACCTATGGTTTAACCCAGCACCTCTAGGGCTGAGCTTGCCCACACAAAGCCCTTTACAGATCAGGAGAACTTCCTTTGTCTCATCTTCATCTAGAAAACTGCACAATAGCAGAGAAAGGAAAACCTGGAGAGTCGGCCAGGCTTTGAAGAGCCGGGTCTGCAAGCGGTTACACCACTTCCACCCTCGTCGGATGATCAGAACCCAGCTAACTGCCAGGGGCCCGGGGGGAAAGGCGCTCTCTTTTTGCTGCTGGGGCCATGCCTTAGTGGCCTGGTAGCATGTGTTTCACATGTCAACTCTGCAATCTTCCCAGCTGTCCAAGCTATCTCTTAATCCTGCAAACCAGCTCTGAAACTCATGCAACTGGTATCTTAATCCCTTTTCCTCCATTGTAAACCCAAACGACGTGTGTAAACATTTTACTTTCAGAAAGCAAAAAGACTCCAGTGCTTGTTCTAGTTAAGTTTAAAGTGGGAAAGGGAGAGTTTTAATCATCTATTTACTTACTTAGCACCTCTTATTTTTCTTGGACACTCCTTCGCACATGGTCAATTTTGCCTTTGGTATTCTCACGTCAGCTAAATAGTAAAAGACTCAAATTCATGTGTGGCTTGATCATTTTCTCCTCCTACCTATTCAAACCCATCCTCTGGGGCCTAATTTTCCCCCTGCTCATTAGATGAAATTTAAGACAAGTGTCATGGTTTTATGGTCAAGCATCACCAATTAAAAAAAAAAGTTTTCCAGCTACTTGTAGTCATGAAAATAGTCTTAGTTCAAAAAAAAAAATCCAGATTTGTCAAATTTGAAAAAAAAAAGAAAATAGTCTTAGTTCAATAATTAAAATATCTAGTCTTATAGGATAGTCACAAGATTCGATTCCATTTAGAATGAAATCTTCCTGTCAGACATGCTTTGAGAAGGAAATGGATGTGGTCGACTCCTTTTCTGTTTCTCCACCTAGAACTTCTGTTCCCCTCCATTCTCTGGGCTGTGCTCGCCTCGTCTAAGCTTAGAGTGCAGAGAGAGGCCAGGGGCAAAAACATTCTTATTAGACAGATACTGTCATGAGCTTGTGCACGGAGAAGGTTGATGCCAGCGAGCCTGGAATAAACCTGAGCTGTTTTACTCAAATAAAAAAAATGCACCAGTGTGGCACTGACTCCTGGTCCAGGCATGATTAATAGTGTCACTTTAAAACCATGTGTCTGAGGAGTTTCGGTGCTTTGTACCAGCTTGTCAGCATTGCTTAGTGATAACAGTGTAATTGATGATTTGCATCTGGTCTTAGTGAAAGCCCCCGAAAGTCTCGGCCATTGAGGCTGGTTGCATAGCAAAAATATACCCAAGTGACAAGCAGAGTATAAGAAACCCTGGTCCAGACTCTCCACTGGGCTCCCCAGCTCCTACGTATTCTGTGCACACATCAGTGGTTCCTGCACTGAGAGGGCAGGGGTGCATCCCACCTCGGCCCTCACGGAGAATGACGTCTGGGGCTTGTACCTGGTCTCCCCTGACCCCTTGCTGGAAGGCAGCCCTCGGCTGAGATGGATGTGCTTGCTTTAAGGCCGGTGCTCAATTACCTCTTTTTCCTACCATGAACTGTAGACAGGCAGCACTGACAGATGGGGTCCTGTGAGCCTCCTTTAGTGATCACACCTCACAAGCCACCATCAGTGCAGTTGACACCAGTGCTTCCTAGGATTGGCAGCTGTAGATAACTGACTCTTGGTTCTGAGTGGCAATTTTGTGGGTTCTTCAGAGACTCCTCCTAAGACTGGGTTTCTCCCATAAACCTGGGTGCCGCAGGACCCACCACCTCTCTCGGCTGACTTCACCCTGCCCTTCCAGGCAACTTCCTGGTTGGCATCTAAAACAACCCTCATGAGCAACATCTGATTGGAAGAAAACGTATCTTCTTGCCCAAATCAGCTTGGAGACAGGAAGCCATCCCCTTTGCAACATCTTTTCACTCCTCTCCAGTGAAGCAAGCAAAATTGACCTCTTGCTTTTCTGATTTCTCCAGCGTGGCTCAAACATCAATTGGTTAGGACATATGTCAGACTCACTGGGGGTCCACTGAAGACCTTCTTGAGGTAAAAGGCTTGAGATAAAAGAAAAATCTTCCACCTTTCCAAATAAAACTCTCCTAATCTCTGTTCAATCCTTTCATATCCTTAATGGCAGAGGGGATAAGAGTCCCCAGACTGATTCTAAACTTCCTGGCATGTCCTGCGTGGTGGTCTCATACCACACCTGGTTGCATAAGTTAATAACATCGTCTTGAAGCCCTGGCCAAAACTGATAGCAAAAAAGTTCTGTTTTAACACCCTATTACACTGGCATTAATGGGAAATCAGGATTTGAACCCACATCTACTTGATTCTAAACTTCATATGCTTTCTACTAAGCCAAAAAACATCTATCTGTGTGAAATTAAGGCTGCAATTTAGAATTTATTTAGTACTTTTTTGATAGTCTCCATTTTGGTCCTGGGAAAAAAGCGTCTTTCTAAATATGCATGTGCTGCATCCTCCCCTTTTGGTGATTTTTGTCCACTTTACCAAGAGATGGAAAAAACCAAAGGAAGCCATTGGCTTCTCTTTCCTTGGTTAAGTGGAAAAATTTAATTAGCTCCTCTACTCAAGGAATTATGCGGTTTTAACCACTGTCAAACTGTAGTCTTGTGGCATCACTCTTTCCTTAGAGAAATGGGGAGGTAAGGTGGAGGACAAAAGGAAAAAATACTTTCTCAACTAATGCTTGGAAAAAGCATTTGAGAGATTTTTGCCAGTCACTGACGCGGAAGTCTGGGGATTCCAAATTTTCACTTCCAAGGGGGGGGCCATATCAACAAGCGTGTAAATCTCTTCACATCCTGTGGGTGTCGTTGTTGTAGAACTTGTGGGCAGTCAATTCAGGGCTTTCTGACTCCCCTTCTCACCCTGAGCTTTGGCCACAGGATCAACAGACGTAGAAAACAAATTTGTGATTACCAAAATGGAAAAGAGTGGGGAGGGATAAATTAAGAGTCTGAGATTAGCAGACACACACTACTATATATAAAATAGAAAAACAACAAGGAACTACTGCATAGCACAAGGAACTATATTCAGTATCTTATAGTAACCTATCATGAAAAAGAATATTAAAAAGAATCTATATATATAGATTTATATATATATAATTCATATATAAAAAGCTGAATTGCTTTGCTGTACACCAGAAACTAACATAACACTGTAAATCAACTATATTTCAATTTTTAAAAAGTGTAAAACTTTCTCTTTACCCACCTCTTAGAAAATCAAGGTTAGAAGCTTGGCCATATACTTTCCCACCTTTCTTCATGATCATTTTAACATTTACAGACATATGTGCATACGTACAAGGCAGGTTCTTTCACAACTATTTCTAAATCATACCATACTATACATATTACTCTACAACTGTATTTTTTTCCTGCTTATATAAGGTATTAATTGAGCTATAAGTCTGGCTGCAGATAACAGAGATCCAAATGAAGAAGACAGAAGTTTCTTTCTACCTGACTTAACAGTTCCAGGGTAGCTAGTCAAGGGGCCTTCTGGAGCTGACCCCAGGCAGTGGGCCAGGCATCCAACATTTTCTGTCGTGCTACCCACCCTCCCCATGCAGTACCCCTCATCCACATGGCCTAAGTTTGCCATCACAGCCACGTTCAGGGAATAAGATAGAGGAAAGAGGGAAGAAAGGACATGCCCCGCCCCCCCCCCTTTCCAGAACACAGTACAGAAATTGCCATCTCACTGGCCCTCAAATCTCATTAACCTGGATCTGGTCACATGGCTACACCTTGCTGCAAGGGGAGCTGGGAAATGTAGTCTTTTTGCCTGGCAGCCATGTGCCCAGCTAAAAATCATGGAAAGGGATAGATTTATTTTGGGGAAGATGGTGCAGGGGAGGTAACACACAGCCTTTGCCCCAGGTGGAGGTCTTATTATAATACATGTCACCCATTTTAATTACCATTCTTAATACCCCACCATTCTTTTTATTAGTGGCTCAACTCTCTAAAGCATGGGTGTGTCACAGTTTATCCAACCATTTTATTTCTGAAAATGTGCGCTCTTTCCTGGGTTTTGCTGTTTTCTCTTTGCCATGACAGGCCAGAGTACTTGAATTTGAGTGGAGGTTTATCAAACAGGTTTAAATAAACGTGTCACATTTTAACTCTCGTTGACAGACAGGTGGAGGGACCACCGTCTCTGCTTGTCTAGTGAAGCCCATTGACGACGGGTGACGAGACTCGTGTCAAAGGCCCCCTTGCTGTCCCCTGTCCCCGGGTGTTTGTTATCCCCTTCTCCGTGCAAAGAGCTGCTGAAGATCATGCAAATGGAACCCGACATCCGTACTTAGCTCAGGGAAGGCTGCCTTCAGGGAAGAACAATGCCTTTGCTTATTTCCCTCAGATAATAGGTTGTGAGCTGTACTCTGGGAGGTATGCCCTTCAGCTTAATTTAGCCTTCAAAGCTGAGGGTTTGTAGCTAGGGGATTCCTGGCAAGAAAATGGCTTTGGGTGAGAACAGGGATTCTCTGTAACCTGAATACACAATGATAGTGCAGTTTTGGGGGGAAATTCAAAGAAAAAAAATGAAAAGGAGCAGGGAGGGAGGAAAGAAGGAAGGAACATTTTGCAGCAACAGGTGGGCACCAGAAGTATGTTCGGGAAAATGGGTCTCTGCCTGGTACGTCTCTTTAGTTTGAAGTCACAGAAAATAACTCAAGTTGGCTTATAGGTAAGGGTAGTTTATAAAGAGAGAGGAACATTCAGGGAGCAAAAGGGAGGTAGGATCAGGGAGATGGGGAGGCCAGAAAGGGGGAAGTTCTCTGGAATCTTCTCTTTTCCCTCTGAAGACCAGCCTTTGGTGCTTTCTCTGCACATGTGAGCAGGAAGTGAGCATATCCAAGCTCCTGAGACTCTGTCCTCTCTCCTCAAAAGACCAGCCCAGACTGACCAGGTTTCATTCTCAATTCCAAGTTCCCAGGAGAAGAAATACGGTTGGTTCAGCATGGATCAGGTGCCCCACTTTCGTTTCAACCAACCGTGGCCAGAGAGGCAGAGTCGGGCAGACAAACCTGGCTGGCTGGCAGGACAAGAACCTGTGAGTCAAATCTAGGACTTTATTTTCTCTATGAAAGCATGTTATTGTGAGCCGGGAAGAGAGCCAAGTACCTAATCAAGTAAGGACAAAACCAACTAGCTACTCAAGTCTCTTAATAAGGGAAAGAAAAGATATTCTACCTCAGATAATGTGAATTGCAGTGAGAGCCTGGCCATCTCTGGACAGGTTTCTTGGATTCACAATTCCAGTTACATAGTTGAGGATGAATTATAACTGATACAACAGTTCTTGTCCACAAGATGTGCAAACCTTAACATCCAAACCAATAGATCAGAAAAAGGTCATTAGTTATTGTACCATCATCTGAACACCACTCCATCCCCTGGGAAGGGAGATTTGGCGCTTTCTCGCCACACGCAGACCCAACTATTAGGAGAGTCATTTCAGCCTTAGGCATATGATGACCTACCTGCTTCTAGGACGGTGTAAGCCAGTACAAAATCAAGCTCAGAAAATGACAGAGAAGTTAAATTTAGGAATGACACTTCCCACGTACAGCATGGAGGGAACTGCTTGAAACAGAGACAGGAAATGTTCTTCGGGACCACAGGGCACAGCTCCTGGCATGACTCCCATGTTGAAGATTTGGAACATGGAAGCAAGGGGATTGGCTTCTGTACCACCACACTGACCTGTCCTGCGGGCAAAGCAGCTCCCCCTGCCCCAGGATCACTCCTGAGGAAGGACTCTACCATC
Organism: Vicugna pacos; assembly: GCF_048564905.1. Classification (NCBI taxonomy): domain Eukaryota; kingdom Metazoa; phylum Chordata; class Mammalia; order Artiodactyla; family Camelidae; genus Vicugna; species Vicugna pacos. The sequence goes on along the minus strand of NC_132987.1, from coordinate 21,545,207 downwards.
GGTAGGCAACATCCCTTCCTGCTGGGAAATGAATGCCCAGTCCTCGGGGGAGGAGCTGGGAGGCACATCACAGCACCCTCCATGTAGATCAAAGAAGAGAACTGACTGCACAAACCTAATCTTCTAAATGCACTTATTAATAAGAATGAGATTCTGGGAAAGTGTAACTACATTCCAATGAGACTTAGAGACCTGGCCAATATGCAACAATGGTGGGACAGAGAGAAAGACAACAAATATCAAAAGCCTCAAAGCCTCCAAATCCTAAACTCTCATGACCAGCAAGAGAAACTGTTAAAAAGTGGACCCAGCCAGGACCATTGACCACAACTCTGGTTTAAATTATCTTGAGCTTAAAAAACAGGTCCTGTATCCAGACCAAGAATCCACTGGTGCATCCCAGAACCTGCCATCTCAGTGAGTCTGGTAAACTTCCACTGCTACCCTGGGAAGATAAAAGTATACAAGTGAGAATGAAGACAGAGATATGGATAGAAACAATACAACATTGAAATGAGTAGTGTACGCATCCTGAGAGACAGCAAGGTCCTACTGTAGAGCACAGGGAACTATAGTTAATACCTTGTAACAGCTTATGATGAAAAAGAACATGAAAAGGAATGTGTGTGTGTGTGTAACTGAACCACTGTGCTGTACACCAGAAACTAACGCAACATTGTAAACCAACTATACTTCAATTTTAAAAATTGTGTAATCGTAACAATAAGGTCTACAATTGTTGTGCTGTTCTGAGTGTTTTCTCTCTCTCTTGGGGTGTTTAGATCATTTAAGAGAATCCTTATACTTTGGACTTGTGAAGATTTACTGTGTGAAAGTGTTCGATCAAATAACCTTCTAAGTTTGTGGGGGGGGGGGGGAATATCTTCTCAAATTCCTACATTTTGACATGAAATTGCATTTAAATATTTAGAAGAAGATTAATTATTTAATCATTTTAACACTTATTGTTTTATAAAGTCAAAAAAGTGAATAAACTGAGCATGAAAGGAAAGGTAGATAGTAGTGAGTGATCCTCTCCAAGCAAAAAAAAGCCTTTCACATATCAAGTCATAGAAATGATATCACTAATTGTGCCCCGGGGTTGGCAGAGAAGACATAGTTTGATAGATGTTGGTATTGCTGTAGCCATAAAATTCCCCATATTCAAAAGACAGTACCCAACAGAAGACAATTCCAAGCTAAATGTAAGTAATTGGGTATTGTCCACAGCTTCTACCTTCTTCTAGCTGTCACATCCCATTTGCCAGACAATAGTGGGCTGACTCTACACGCAAATAGTGATGAAGTTCTCTTGATTGGCCCTGATACAGGAGTTCTTTATCTCGTCCTTTAATCAACTCCTTCCATCCTTTGCTCTTCCTGGAAGGCAGCAGATAGACTGTGTTCCAGGAGCCCAGCAAGTGATCATCTGAAACGGGTAATTATTTGAGACTTTATCCATAGTCATTTCCACCAGGAACGTTGCTCTCCTTCCAGAGTGGGAGAAAATCAGAAAAATCAAAGCAAATTCAGATTGATGTTTGTGCGATACAATAAATAGAAAACACTAGACTCCTGACACTCCAGAGAAGCCAAGAACCAGGCAAAGATTCAGATTTTAAAACCAATTCCTTCCCAAGTGTGTTTTTAAGTACTCGGACTTCCAAAATGCATGCTGTACACTCAAAACAACTCCCCTGGAAGTATTCAAACAGACCCTAACGAGCGGGCTTCCTTTTCTTCATAAAGCATGTAAGCTGTGCACCGGCAATGGGAGACCTCTGTCACTGGAATAATAACCTCTCTTGGAAGTTTTCAGTCCTCATGTAAAATGTAGGTGTGAGAGCTTCCAAGCTTGATTCAAACCCACTGTTTAATGTCCAAAAACGTGAGTGCACAATGCCCACTCTGTTCCCACAGATTTGTTTGTGTTTGGGGGTTTTCTATTTTGTTTTGTTTTTTCAGACTCTTGATTTCCTTTTCATTTTCTGTTGAGTTTATATTTACTTTTCAAGTCACTTTCCTGAGCTAGCTTGTCAGCAAGCATCATCCAAGTTGGCTGGAGCTTCCCGAGAGAGAGAGACAGAGACAGACAGACAGACAGAGACAGGGAGAGGGGGAGAGAAAGAGAGAGTCCCGGAGGGCTGCCACTGAAACTGACCACCACCCTCCGGCACTTCCACCTTCCCAACAGATACACAAAACATGGAGACTGTCCCCTGGAGAAAGAATTTTCTTGTCCTCCAAGGAGATGTTCCATAAGGTGCCATGAAGGGGAGGAAAGATCTCTGGTCTCCAGAAGCTTGGATTCCAAGACCAGCACTGCCACTAGCTGGCCATGTGACCTTGGGTAAGTCCCCTCCCCTTTCTGTGTCTGCGTCCTCTCTGGCACAATGAAGGCACAGGATTAGATAATGTATTAAGAAGTCGGACTGAACAGCAGCAGTTGTAATTGACAGCTTTTAACCTCATCCTTCCCACTTCCCCTTCTGCCCCACATCTGGAAAAGCTGAAAAGAACACCCAGATGTTCCCTCAGGGGAGTCTCAAGTCACTCAAGCCTCTGCCAGCCACATGGGAACCCTCACCCCCCTCCCATCCCCTAATGCCATAAAAACCCCAAACCAGCCCCCTAACCCTGCGCTCTCAGGCTATTTTGGAACTGCCTAAGACCTACCCTGCCTTCCCCAGAGAGCCTCACTACGTGGGCAGCAAACTTTTTGTGCCCTCCTGCTATGTGGCATGTAATCGGTCTCAGAATCTGGACCAAATTTGGGGTTGAAGTCCATCCAGTTTCTGCAGGGTGGTCACAACAGCCCGTCTCTGAGATCTTGGTTCTAAGGCAGGAGAAACGTTAACATGAGCTGCCTGTGGAAATTTAAAGTTGCTAGTAGTCAATTTAAAAAGTAAAAAAAAAAAAAAAATGAAATCAACTGTCATAATATAGTTTATTTAATTCAATACATCCAAAATATTATCACTTCAACATGGAGTCAATAAAAAAGTTCCAAGGGGAATCTTAGCATTATTTTTTTCCATTTGCACGTCTTCAGAACCTGGTGAGTGTTTTGTGCTGCAGCACATCACAGCTTGGACTAGCCACATTTCAAGTGCTCAAAACCCACATGGGGCTGGTGGCTACAGTTTTAAACAGCACAGTTCTAGGAGATTCTAATGAAGGCCCTACATTCCTGAAACCTTTGTTTTTTTATAGAAAGTATTACCATATTCATCCAAACTAAGATGCTATCAATTACAAGTTACATTCTTACTTTGTATAACCATAGGGAAAAAATTGTAATTATAAATGCCATAAATTGTCAAATGAATTAAAAATTCAGAGATTAAATTGTGAAAAAAAAGTCACCTTGGAACTTAGGAAACTTTAGAACTGATTAAAAAAGAATATATATATAACATATAATATTATGTATGTATACATTTAATTAATTATTATATATATGTTTCCCGTAAAAGCACTGACATCAGGGAAGGCTGCAAGAAATCAATATCTTTGCTGTTATCACCCATTTCCTACAAGATTCTATCTCTCCCCTTTGACCCTCTCTGCTTAATTCCTGCCAATCATTGCTTTAATTATCATTAAGTGATGAGTGAGTGCTCGCTGATAAGCACTCATTGTATTATAGGAATCCTTGATGTGACACTTGTATTTTCAAAGAGGGCATCTACAATGAGACATTTATTGAGGCCCCATGTTATGCAGTGAGCTCATATAATCCTTCCAGCAACCCTGTGAGTTAAGCATTATTTTCATTTCTACAGGCAAAAAAAAAAAAAAAGCGGAATCAGAGAGGTTAAGTATATTACCCAAGGTCAAACAGTATCTAAATGGCAAATTCAGCTTTAAAACCTAGCTAGATCTGTCTGACTTATGAGCCCAGGTATTTTCTCTGTTACAGAAGAAGGAGATGGAAACGGTGGGTCACAGGTAGCATCCCAGAAGGCAACCACTTACCCACGTCCCTTCCTAATAAGACCACCTCATCCCTTGACAGAGACCTAAGGCTGAAACTGTCAGTGATCCTTCTATCCGAAACGCCATCAGATGCCAGCTCTGGCCACTACATTTAGCCACCCACGGTGATTCAGCAGGTTTCCTCTGCAAGACTGCAAGAAGCACTGGAACCCAAAAATCCCCTTGAAAAAAAACTGCACCATCCTGGGCTCCAGGGACATGCCTCAGTGAGCAGATGCAAATGCACACACAGAAAGAAAGGGCTGCATGTGCATTTTTAGAGGTGAGACTGCACAGTTGAGTGGTCGTGGTCCATCACTCAGGACACCATGGCTACACAGCTGCCGTTCTCAGGAGCCCAGCAGCCAGGCCTGGGCAGACGTGACTTGTTTTTCTTCTCCACCCTTGACAGCAGCCGTCCGAAGACCTCAGTCAGGTCTGAAGGGCTGCCCGGCAAGCCAGCCAGATGGAATTCCAACCCGGCTCAGAGAGCTGAAATGTAAGAAGGGGCTATTCTTCGGGATAACCAAGGTCAAGGCAACACACAGCATTAGCAATGCTTCGAAACACACAGGCAAAGAGCCCTTCAATGAAGTCTCTCAGCTGGAATCGTGGGTAGATACCAGAACTGCTCTCCAGCACTATTTATCATTGACAAGCTGTGAATATGAGAGAGAAAGCAAACAAGAAAAGAGAATTTGGATGCCGTCATAGAGAAATAAGACAGTGCAAAAATGTGGTCCAGTCTGTCACTGACAAGGATTAGAAGTGGGCGAGCTCATGAGAGAGCTTGCTCTGTTACTCTGAGCTGGGAGTCAGGACATGTCATACGTTAATCTTTCTTGGACACCGCTACCATTAAAAAATACTTTACAATAGATAAATAACAAGTTTCTACTGTACAGGGAACTATATTCAGTATCTTATAGTAACCTATAATGAAAAAGAATATGAAAAGGATATGTATGCATGTGGATGACTGAAACATTATGCTGTACACCAGAAATGGACACAACACTGTGAACTGACAATACTTCAATTAAAAAAAAAAACACTTTACAAATGCCTGCCCCACAGGTCCCTACAAAAATCCATATTGAGTTGTTTTTGTCACGATCCTTCAACTTCTAGGTATTTGGGATACTTCGGATGAGAACTGCTGCTCAAAGGCTTAAAAAGCCTCATCCCAAGCCAAGCCCTCGCATCTCCCAGTGAAGGACCTCGGCATGGACACTAGGAGCCGTGTCTCCCATCTGCCCACTCTGACAGCTGCACCACCCGGGGCAGGCGGCAGGGGAGGGGGGACATACAGGCACTTGGCCATCTCCATCCGACACGTGTCAGTAGCCATGGCTGCCCAAGGGTCAGAACAGAGCCAGCAGGGGCCGTTCCACGGAGCCCCCTTCACACCAGCCACACTCCTCTCCTGGGCTCACTGGGGGAGGGGCAGCGCCCAGGGAAGAGTCAGTTCTGCGATCCTGAAGGTAAAGATTCAGACCAACGCATTGTAGAGTGGGTCCCACCCACTTAATTCTAATGGATGGAAATGGGAGGAAGGAACAGACTTCATTTTTGTGCAATCCTCAGACCAAACTCAAAGTTCCCACGTGCCCACTTAACTTTCCCTAATGGCTATCTGAGTTTTATTAACTTTAGTAATAGAGGTGATAAGAACCCTTCCAGTATGCCAGGCCCGGTGTTAAGCAGTTCGCATACCTCATCTCATTTCATCTTTATTGTACTCGTCACTATCTGAGATTATCTTGTGTACTTACTCATTGTCTGCCTCATACAAATCTAGTCACCAGGAGGGTTAGAAGTTCATCTGTCTCACACAACGCTGTTTCCCCAGAGCCGAGAATGGCGCCTGGCACACAGCGGGCACTTAAGAAATACTTAATTGCGTGAATGATTGTATTTTCACAAGAATTCAATGATGGAAACCTTTTTATCCTAAGGAAATAGAGTCAGAACAACTCAGTTTCATAGCTAATAAGTAGCAAAACCACGGAGAGCAAAAGTGGAGGTAGTTCCGTCAGTGCTGAGTTTCATCAAGGACCTGGCTTCTCCGTCCTTCTCTCTGGCCTGTCCCCTTCAGTGTGTGGCTCCTCCTATTGGGCTGTTGGCTCCCTGATGGTCCTAGGATGGGTACCACAGGTGCAGGCATCAAGTGCAGACAACAACATCCAATGGTAGCCTGAGAACCACCCTGTCCTTCAACCCCTATTGAGAACAAGGGAAATTTTCCCAAAACCAGCCCAAGCCAACTCTTCCACTCACCGTACTGAGCAGAATTGCATCCCCTGAGCGCACCCGATCTAAACACTTAGTAAGAGAAACAAGGTGGCCCCAATTGCCTTAGACAAATAAATACTCATCCTCAGAAGTCGCAAAAAGGACCACAGCCTCCCCCTCAGGTCCTACACATGCAGAAGAGAGTGAACAATTGGGATTCTGCCACTCTTCTGGCTATTACTGTTCCTGAAGCAATTCCCTTAAACTTAGTGTCATAAAACAACAATGATTTGATTATTCTTATAGCTAGCATGTTTCTCAATGTCTGGGACTTCAGCTGGGACAATCAGAATGGCTGGGGCAGTGGGGGGAGGGGACACAGAATAATTATCTGGAGACTTCTTCGCTCACATGTCTGGCTTCTTGGTAGGAATAACACAAAGGCTGAGCTCAGCTAGGGTGGGTACCGGAATGCCTACACAGAGCCACACAGTGTGACTTGGGTTTCCGCACAGCATGGCGGCCTCACGGTAGTTGGACTTCTCTCATGGCTTCCCTGGGCTCCCAGTGTTAGTGTCCCTGTGAGCTGAGAGGAAGCTGTATCATCATTTAGGAATCAGCCTAGAAAATCACCTAGCAAAACTTCCACAATGTTCTGTTGGTTGAATCGGTCAAAAGCCCACCCAGACTTCAAGGGGAGATTACGAAGACCTTATCTTTTGATGGAAGGAGTATCCAAAGAGTTGTGGCAACTTTTTAAAACCCCCACTGTTAGCAAAACACAAGGAATAGAATAATAACAGCATCTGCCTTCAGATCAGAAATGAATTTCATTTTCAGAAAACAACCCCAGAATAACCACACTTCTAGAAAACTAACGACGTCTCACAAACTTTTCCTGGAGCTGAGTCTCCGTCCAGCAGTGAGGCTGCAAGACAGACCACCTACCCACTGACTTCATCTATAATTCAGCAATCAGTAAGGCAGGTACTTTTCAAAATATATGAAGAGCACATTCTCTGCTCCCTAGGAGTTGCAAAGTTTAATGAGAAAAAATGAGCCGGTTTACAGCTCCTTTTCTTCAGCGTTTTCCGTTGGTTGGAAGTTCTCTCCGCGTGCTTCCCAGCTCATCCTGCCGCTCCAGTCAAATGGACCCTTGTGCGGGTTTGCTCTGGCTTAGCCGTCTGTAAAATGGAGCTAGCCATCCCCGGGGGAGCAGGTCCTTGTAACTTCTTTTTCCTCTTTACAGCAGACTGTAAGGTCCGTGGAAACTGTGCTGTGTAAATGCAAAATGCTGCAACTATCATTTCATCATTTGAAAAACTAAACAGCACGAGGATGCTTCTGTTGCCACGTTGCCAGGTTACCGACAGACCTCCCCATCTGCACTGAAATGAGTCTCGCTGCAGCTCTGCACCAGGGCGGCCCTTCTCAGGCTGAGAGGAAGGTAGGGGAGAGAGGTGGCGGACCTCGAGTCAAATTGCTATGAACGTCACTGGGAAGAGAGGGTATTTAGCTACCAAGTACCATGGCAGTGTTTGCTTGCTCTTTGCAGCTAAGAACTCAGCCTGTAGTATCAATGCCGGAGACGGCTCAACACCCAGCTGATGGGCTTAACCCTGACGAAGTTGAGACTGCTTCTCTGAAGGAGCCCAGTCCATAGGCACTTCATTTTCTAGAGAGTAAGGGATGAGATAATCAAATGTAACAAGCAGGTAATAGGTAATAATACCTGGAATGTCTCTCATATGCTCCAGGCATGAGAGCATATGACACATTTAAAGGGAGGAGAAAAAAGTTGTGTGCTATTAATATGTACCATTAAAAATACTCTTTCCAGGGCAGCCCCAAGGTGGCTGCTACTGGAAATGTCTAAAGGAAGATAATTCCTCCCAGATATGACATGTAGATAAAGTGACAAGTAATTAACTGCACACACAAAAGAAGGAGCTCTTGCCCAGCACATCTCCAGCTGAGTACTATGTATTGAATACACTCTACTGCTAAAGAAAACTTCCAGCAGCTTTATCCTGGTGAGTCTTTGTCTCTTTAATAATGATTTAAACCTGGCACCAGCACCAGCACCCCCACCCTCAGAAAACCCGCGGGTATTTTCTCCCTGGCTATGTAACCGTGAAGAGTAATTTTAGAAAATTCTGAAATGATCTCATCAATGGGGATGTGATACTCAGTATTCATCTGAAATCCTCTACCCATCTGTTTCCTTCTAGAGAAACATGGGAGAGAAATAAAAAACAAGGAAACCAATAAAGTAACAAATGAACAGGAGAAGGAGGGAAGGACAGAGGAAGACAATGAGAAAGTAAAAAAGGAGACCGATGGAGATCGAGTTGTAGGTGAATTCTGCCTGCACAAGGCAGGGAGGGGAGCGGAGATGGGTCTTCCTGGGAAAACCACGAGGTTCAGTCCTTTGTCACCACGGATTTACTGGGCACCTCTCTGTGCCAGCCCTGTTCCAGGTGCTGAGGGAGAAGCAGCAGAGCCCTGACGGGGATGTACAGTCCTGCCAGAGAAACCAGTAAACACGCAAGGAAATGTCATTCCACAGACAGCGGAGGGAGGCAGCTGGGAAGCCAGCAGGATGCCGGGAGCACATACAACTGGGAGACCTGACTGGGATCAGCAGGTCTTGGAAGGCCAACCTCAGTGAGTGACATTTGCGCTTGAGAATTACTGGGAGCCTGTGGACAGCAGGGAAAGATGCTGGCGGCAGAGCTCACGGGCAGCTCAGCATTGTGGGGGCCTGACCCCAAAGGCAACTGGAAGAGAAAGTAGAGCTGGTCCACTGCTGCCACTGAATCTGGACCGAGAAATCAGCAGGGGCGGCAGCCTGTGGTCTGGCTCTGCCCCCTTCCCCTTCCCGGGGTCCCCAGGGAAAACAAACATCCTGTTTGCAAGATGGTTTGTAGATACTCCCTCTTTCTCTGGTCCAGAATAAAGTCAAAGAAATCTGTCTGTTTGGTTTTGTAATTTGGCAATATTATCCTCTCTTTTAATCCTGTCACTTTTCATAGCATTTTCATCACTCTTTTATCCACATGAACCACCCTCCTCCCTTGGTGGGTAATTAAATGCTTCCCCAGAATCCGGTTCTAAAGGAAGATCCGCAGTAAGCTATCTTCCACAATGAAATGGGACAGGATCTCAGTGTGTATAGACAGGATGAATCTATTCTTTAAAAAGAAAAAAAAAAGAAAAAAGAAAAAAGAAAAAGAAAAAGAAGGTTCTGGGGCTGCAAGAAAACATTCATTCCTCCTGATGTTGAAAGAATTCTTGAAGAGGACTCACCTCACAAACCTCTAACAGGACTACATTAATTAGCTGCAAATTGAGTTAACATTACATAAACTTTGTGGGGAAAACCTAATCCTGTCTCTCAGTCCCTTGAATCATTTTTCCTAATACAGCGTGGCCACAACTTCCAGATGCTCGTAGCCTGGACAGAGAAGGGAGGCAGCATTCAGGAGAACTGGCTGCATTTATTCGCAGTCACAGCTGCCATCCTGCAATAAACATTCTGCATGCAAATTGCCTCAAGTGACTCTCCAGAAATTGACTAGTTTCTTACTCTGTAGCTTAACACCAAAAGAAATTGAAAACATTTTTATGGCTTATGTCCATAATGCATTCCTTCAGTATGTGCTGTGTCTTTATCTGCCAATATATTAAGCTCTTCTCCCAGTGCTGGCTTATGCGTCACCAGTTCATTTTTGTGACAATAGGGGGAAAAAGAGCTTTCCAAAATATCCATCTAAATGAGAGCTATTAATGGCCAACACCAAACTGAGTGCAAGCTTCCATTGTTCTTGGAACTAAATTGTTTTCAAAAGCAATAGGGAAAGTTGTGCAGATTAAAACAATTTATGATGTAGAAATTAAGCCCCGTTTCTCTAGGGGTGAAAGATCTTGGGTGGACCTGAAGCTTTGCTCTGAGTTATTCTGTCCTGAACATAAAGCTTGGGCTACTACTTGGTTGAAAAAGAATTTCCATCAGAGCTTTATAATCCAGTTAATGAGATCAAGCAAAGCCACTGTCTTTCGTGTTTTCTTTTTAATGGTGAGATGAAGATGATTGTGTTTTTGTTTTGTGGGTTTCTAGGGGGTATTAAATGTTTGGTCATGCTCTTAGAAGCCTCATTTTCCTCCTAATCCCATTGCTCTTAAGAAGAGTTTGGCAGGGACCTTCAAAGCAGCTCTATTTCTTTTGTTTCGCTTCCCTGGAGCTTTGCAAAATGGTAACAGTGCCCACGGCTCCATGCCTTCAACATGAGGCCCACCTCCTCCCACTGAGAGCTCACATCTCACCCCTGCTTTGGAACAGAGACAATGGCATGGTGGGGTGGTTTTAAATTTGTTTTTATCACAGTACTGAAAGCTAGAAAATGGTAAGAAATGAAACTAATTCCATAGTGTGCACAGTTCTTCTATTTCTTACTGACTTTCATCTAAGGAGTGGTGGGTGGGTGGATGTGTGCAGTTGAACTTTCGTGCACGCCTGTGACAGTGAGCTATAGTAACATTCTCCTCCTGGGGGGGACCACTTGCTATGCAAATTTTGCATCATGATTCATGGAATCACAGGCTGCTGTTGCTGGAGAAATCTCAAGCCTTCCTCATTTTACAGGTGAAAACATTGAGGCCCAAAGATGTTCATTGTCCAAGTTCATACAGCCATTTGGTGACAGGGCTGGAATAGGAATAGCCAGAATCCAAGTTTTCTGATTTCTGGTCTAGGACTGCTTGGGTTAAATTGAGAGCGGTTGCTGATCCTGGCTGATTATCAACAAGGGAAAGGAAAAAAAAAAAGAAAAATGCTGGCCTGTTTGGAAAAAAAAAAAAAAACTAGGATATTTCTTTTATCCCACAGCTGACTCCTTGATTCCAAGGACATAGCCATGTAACAAGATGTTTTATGTTCCACAGCCGGCACCTTGATCCCAAGGATATAAGCCAACATCTTTGTCTTTGTTCTCTTTTCCTCCGAAGTTTCTGTTGTAGGGCAAGCTCCAAGGGAGGAAAAAAGCCTGTAATGGAGAGAAGGTGACTGGCCTCCACATCACCGGAATAAAGGTGACGATGACAAAACCCTCCGATAAAAAAGCCCCACAGCCCGACCTGGAGGTGAAGTTGCCTCTAACGGTTACCTGTGTGGGGCCTCCCTGCACAAGAGTTTGCTTTTCCCTTCCCTCTTTTGAGCAATAAAGGCATCTTTCACTTTGTCTCTCTGCCTCTGCTGAGAATTCCTGCTCAAGCAGTGGGCAAGGACCCACACTTTGGTGGGTTTCTAACTTGGAAATTTCTCTGTCCACTAACAAAATCACGTCTATGTGATTTTATCAAAGATACTTATCAAAAATATTATATCGCATCAGAAGAAATCTCTAACTTGAAAAGATACCTGCACCCCAATGTTCACAGCAGCATTATTTACAATAGCCGAGACAGGGGAACAACCTAAATGTTCATCCACAGACGAATGGATAAAGAAGACGTGGTACATATATACAATGGTATATTACTGGGCCATAAAAAAAGAATGAAATAATGCCATTTGCAGCAACATGGATGGACCTAGAGATTATCATATTAAATGAAGTAAATCATTTAATCAGATCACAGAGAAAGACAAATATCATATGGTATCACTTATACGTGGAATTTTTTTAAATGATACAAATAAATTTATTTACAAAACAGAAATAGACTCTTAGATATTGAAAACAAACTATGATTATCAAAGAGGAAAGGGTTGTGGTGGGAGGGACAAATTAGGAGTTTGAGATTAACATATACACACTGCTATATATAAAATAGATAAACAACAAGAACCTACTGTATAGCAGGGGAACTATATTCATTATCTTATAATAACCTATAGTAGAAAAGAATCTGAAAAAGAATATGTATTTAAGTATATGTATAACTGAATCACTTTGCTGTACACTTGAAACTAACACAACATTGTAAATTATTGTAAATCAACTACACTTTAATAAAAATTTTTAAATGCAAAAAAGGTATTATATTGCACAGATATTTTACTGAATACCTAACAACAAGTTAGCTATTTGAATAAATGAGAAGATTGATCATGTTGGGAAGAGAAGCCTGGGTCATGTGAAGATGTTACTTCTCTTCAAATTAATTTATAGGCTTAATACATTAGGTTCAGTAGACTGAGGATAGGAAAGAGCGTGATTTAGTTATTCTGAAATACACATGAAAGAATAATTGCTTTTAAATATTTGGAAAAGGCATCTCATTGGAATTTTCACTACTACTTTTAAGAATACACTGCAAAAATACAATAATTAGAACAGTGTAGTACTGCTTTGGTAAGCAGATACACTGATAGGAAAGAACTGATATCCTTGAAGTGAATCCTAATGTGTGTAAGAATTAAATATATTTCAAAAAGAACAGTTCTTTTACATAAAATATTATTCAGTGAATGGTGTTGGTACATTTGGCCATCTGTTTAGCAAAACAATAACGTTAGATCTCTAGTTCACACTTGCACAAAGGTAAATTCCAGATGATCTAAAGATTTAAATTTCAAAATTTCCAAAGCAAATAAAGCCATAAGAGAATGGATTCATGCAAAAAAATTAAAACTTCTTTATTTTAAAAAAATCCTAAACAAAACTAAAACAAAAGTTAGAGACTAAAAATATTGTTTGAATATATATACATATATACACATAAATATAGTGTGTGTGTATATATATATATTCACACTATAGAAACAGATCTACTATATATATAAGAATTCTTGGAATTCTATGGAAGAGAAGAATATTTAACCCATAAAAGTCTTACAAATAAATTAATTAAAAATGAGGCACACTAACAGAAAAAAATAGGCAAAAATATCTGAGCAGAAAAATATTACAAAAGAAGAAATGTAAATATTATAGATAGACATATTGAAGACAGATATTTAATCTCAGTCAGAATCCAAAAAACACAAAAGAAAAACATTGAAAAATATGTCCTCCTATCATGCTTATAGAAAGATCTTTTTTCTCATTCTCTCTTTTTTTTAAAGATAATATCAAGGTTAGATGCTAGTTCTGTCAAAAGGGAATGCTTACACACCCACAAAAAATGTGTTCATTGATACAGTCTCGACAGATGGACAACTTGGCAGTATGTATCAAAAGCTTTAAAATGTGTTGAAACATTTTGGCCTATATCTGCCATTCTAAGAATTAATCCAAGGAATTAAGAGATTGGGGGAGGGGAGCAGGAGGAGGGGAAGCTTTATGCAAGAGAGTATTTCTTATAATATGATTCATAATAGAAAAACTTTAGAAATGTTCCCAAACTCAAAAGTTTTGAATAGCCAAATAAACTGTACTGTAGCCACGTGATAAATATCATGTAACAGCAAGGATCATGTTTGGAAGAATATCTAAAGACATGAGTTACAAATTTTTCTAAAGTAAAATAAAAACTATAGACTACCTATTTCTTCTCAAAAAATTTGGAAAGATATACACTGAAATTGTAAACTTTCATATTGAGTGACATTTAATCTTCTAAACGCTGAATTTTTCAAATTTTCACAATGATTTTATATTCACAAGAAAAAATGTTAGTAGCAAAATAATATAGAATACCAAGTTAGGAAGAGGCCAGAGCTGGTCCAGAGGTAGCATGCCCAGCCCCTTCTCTAGAAAACACATATTTAAACAGTTGCTCTGTATACTGAGTCCTGGAGATCTGTCGTGCTGCTAATGGTTGTGGCTGGCCGGAGGAGATGGTTCTGACTGCTGAGTTTTGAGAGGGGGAGAAAAAACTGACCATCATTAAAAATCCTCTAAATTAGAAGCAAACAAAGTGTCCTTCTGTAGGTGAATGGATGAATAAATGGTGGTACATCCAGACCATGGACTATTTATTATTCAGCCCTAAAAAGAAATGAATTCTCAAGGCATGAAAAGAAGACATGGAGGGAACTTAAATGCATATTACTAAGTGAAAGAAGCCAGTCTGAAAAAACTAAATACTATATGATTCCAGTGATATGACATTCTGGAAAATGCAAAACTATGGAGACAATAAAAAAGACCAGTGGTTGCCAGGAGTTAGGGGGAAGGCGTGATGAATAGGTGGAACACAGAGGATTTTTAGGGCAGTGAAAATACTCTGTATAATACTGGAATAAAGGATACATGTCATTTTACATTTGTCCAAACGCATAGACTGTACACCACAAAGAATGAACTGTAATGTAGACTATGGACTCTGGGTGATAGTGATGTGTCAGTGTAAGCTCATCATTTGTGACAGATGTACAACTCTGATGGGGGATGTTGCTAGTGAGAAAGGCTGTGCATGTATGGAGAGAGGAGGTATACAGGAAGCCTCTGTAACGTCCCCTCAATTTTGCTATGAACCTTCAACTGCTCCAAAAAATTGTCTGGAAAAAAAAAATAGCACCTCTAGGATTCCCTTGTATGCAATCAGCCACATTAAATACCAACCTATTACAGAACCACCACCTATCAGACAGGCTCCCTTTTTTACATCTATCCCTCAAGCCACATGTTGACTTTTTCTAATGCCTTTTTCTCTTAAGCCTTCCCACAACACTCACTTTATTCTGGCTGCACTTGGATAAAAGTACAAGGGGTTATATATGGAGAGCAAGCAGTGTGATCTGCCCCTAGAGTATAAATAGTTCAGAGATTTTTTTCTGAAAGGGAATGATCATGAGATCTGTTGTAGAAACAGATCTACTCAGCTCCAGAAGAAACTTACCTTAGTGGCTTATAGAAGAGAATCCAATCCTTTTATACAAATACGAACAAGCAGCCAAGACACAGCAAATGGTTGAGGAAATCAACAACATGAAAGAAACTCTAAGAGAAACAGAGCAACTCATCCCCAAGGATGCACATGCAGGTTCAAAAAGACACTGCACCCATCAAAACTGAATAGGATACCTGAGCATGTGCAGAGACAACTACAAACTTTTGGAAACGAAATACATAATTGTCAAAAGAAAAATCCTAGAAGGGCTAGAAGACAAAGTCAAAGAAAGATGGTGGATTAAAAAGAGAGAGAAAAGGAGAAATGTATAAGGGAAAAAAAGAGAAAAACTTAAGCAATATGGTAGCTCTAACCTCATTCTGAGAATTCCAACACCAATTCAACAGGAGTTCCAGTAAGAGAGGGGAAAAAAAGAACTAGAAGAAAAGGAAATTATAAAAAAAAAAAATAGAGGAAAATTTCCCAGAGCAGAAGCAAGTGCAAGTCTGGGATGTACCAATTACTGAACAAAAAGGCCCATGACTAAATCTATTCTTATGAAACTTTGAAATGTAAAAGATAAAAAGAAGAACACAAAACTTCCAGTGGGGGGATAAAATGTCTACAAAAGAGGTGGAATCAGCATTATGCTGTATACCAGAAACTGAGACATTGTAACTGACTATACTTCAATTTTAAAATTATTAATTAATTACTTAATTTTTTTAAAAAGAAGTGACATCAGACTTCTCATCAACTATACTGGATGCCAGAAGAGAGTGGAGCCATACTGGCAAAGTTCATCCCAACCTAAATTCTATATCCAGCCAAAACATCAATCAAGTGGGAGAGTGATACAGTGCAAGGACTTTTAAAACATACAAGAACTCAGAAATTTTACTTTCCAGTTATCCTTTCTGAATAAATTGCTTGTCATTGCATGCCAGCACAAATTTAAAAGACCTAAGAGAAAGAGGAAGACGCAGACCAAACCGGAAGTGCAATAAAATAAAATGTCAAGATGACAGCTATGCAGCAGTACTAAACCTGAAAGTTTACATTGAAATGGAGTCAGAACCATCCCTACACACACACAAGAGGTCTTCACTTAGGAAAAAATAGATTTACTTCAATAGCAATGCAATTAAGAAGTTTGAGATGCTTACTGAGTAAAGACGTAACAACATGATTAAAATCTCAGTCTCCAAAATTAGACCGTTTGGTTCAAATTACAAACTATGTGTGTGACCTTGAGCAGTCACTTAAATTCTCTTTGGTTCAGTTTTCTTGTTGAAAAACGGGTATAAAAATAATTTCTACTTCATAAGTTCATTGTGGGTTTTCAACAAAATAATACGTGCAACATATTTAGTGCCTGGCCCTCAGTAACTTCTCTAAAAAGGTTTATTTTTATTGTTATAATTTTCATATCAATGAGAAAAAAAGCAAAGGAATCAGAGACTTTGGAAAAGACAAAATAAAGCCGTCAAGAAATGTCATACATCAAAGCAAATTAAACTGCAGTGTGATTTTTAGCAAGTAAAGGAATATGGAGTGGAAAACAGAGAATCCATCTGACCTTGAAGATTGGATTTTTCTCCTTTGAGTGTCACGAGTTTGGTGATTTAGGATAATTTTTCCATTTCCACAAGCCCAATCAAAGTACTTGGTTCTACGCTGAGTAATATTTATATAATCATAATTTCCAATTGCCATTTAATGATACTCGATTTTAAGAAACTAACCTATCATCAAAGCACAGAAGACTTAATTATAGTCACAGATCAGAATATAAATGTAATAAACCTTGATCATGTAAAAGTAATGACTGACGCTGAGCGAGGAGGGGCAGGGGGTAGGGGAAGGGAGTCTATGTATATTTTCTCCTCTTTCATAAAGGGGAGACAAGAAATAGTGGTTTACATGCACTATTTATGGTTAAAAAGGTAACCAAAAGAAGACATTTTAAACATGTAACTTTTAAAAACGGACAAAGAAATGGAGAGGGGTGATGGTAAATGCTAAATTCTACAAACTTCCAAAACCAACTTAGTTCTTGGGAGTGGGACCAGCAGAGGGAGGTCCTGCGCAGAGGCAGGAAGATCACTTTACTTTTCATTTTATTCCTTGATGTTATCTGAAAATTTTCTCATGCACTTGAATTACTCATATTATTCAATAAATCAAAACGCACTGGTCCAGTCAGTTAATAAATATTTACAGAGACATACTCTGTGCCAGGCCTTGTCAAGTTTCCAGGAATCACAAGATAAAGTCCTTGCCCTCAAAAAACTCACATTCTGGTGAGGAAGGTTAAAAGTAAACATGAAATTTGATGAATAAGCAAATTTTAGATAGTGACTGCTATGAAGAAAATGGGGGGATGTGATACCGAGTTTAACAAGGGGGCCACGTGAAATCTCCTTTATCTGCGGTAATCAGAGAAGGCCTCTGGGAGGGGATGATTTGCACTGAGCTGTGAATGATGCTCTCAGAGCAGCCATGCAGATGTTTGGAGAAGCATCACATTCAAAGGATGGAGACTGGAGGGAGCTTGGCATGTTCTCAGGCTTAAAAGACCAGCTGGCTGGTGCGGAATGGGTAAAGGGGAAGTAATAGCAGTTGAGTTTAGAAAGTTTAGCTGGATTCTTTCAAGGCATCGTTAACCATTTGATTTTGTTCAGTTGCAACACAAAGTAATGAAAGGGTTTTAAGTAGGAGAGTGAGATGGTCTGATATGCACCTTAGTAAGTTGACGCTCACTTTGATGAGTCTGTCATTTGCACCAGGCAATCTGAGGCCATTGGCTGTGCTTTTAACCACACAGTGACATCTTTACCATTAGTGAAGAAAAGGTGAGCAGCTGCAAGGTGCTATCGTGGCTTGGACTGGGATGACAGTAATGGAGATGGCAAAACAGTCAAATTCAGAATATTTGGAGCTAGAAGGGAAAGACTTGGATGGATGGATGGATGGGTGGATGGGTGCGTGGATGGACAGAAGGACAGATGGACAGATGGATGAAGAAAAGTAAGGAATCTATTGGGACTGTGGGATCTTTGTCCTAAGGAACAGAAAAGATGTTGGCGTTTGCTCCAGTGGCAGGCTGAGGAACAGCAGTTCAGGGTGGGAGTAGAGGCTAAGATCCATTGTTCTGTTTTAGCTGAGTTGATTTTGAAATGCCTATTAGACATTCAAATGGAGACATAAAATGAACAGCAAGGTATAAAAACCTGGAGTTCAGGAGGAAAGCCCCAGCAAGAGGTACAGTTCAGGAGTCCTCAGAGGATGGATTGTATAGGAGATTAGATGTGATCACCAAGAAGAGAGTGCAAACAGAAACAAAAAGACATCAAGAAGTTGATGATGTTAGAGAAAGGAGGGATAGATGCAGGAATGAAATATTTAATGAGGTGAGAAAGGATGCCACGCACAAGGAGAAGGGTTTGCCTTGGATCAGACCAGGAATTCTTTTTCCACTCAAGCAGAATGGAAGGCAAGGTGTGTGAGTGCAGATTCCTGTAAGGTGATGGGTCTGGTAGTGGGAAAATAAGGCATTTCTCATCTG
The DNA here is from genome assembly GCF_048564905.1 of Vicugna pacos. Classification (NCBI taxonomy): domain Eukaryota; kingdom Metazoa; phylum Chordata; class Mammalia; order Artiodactyla; family Camelidae; genus Vicugna; species Vicugna pacos. The sequence continues at coordinate 21,526,648 of NC_132987.1, read as the reverse complement.
ATTGTGTATACAAATTGTGAGCTGAAGTTAACCCCAGGGTGAGTGAGAGGGATAGAATGACGCTGGGGATTTGAGGAAGGAGAAGAGGTGTGACATGGTCCTGCTGGAGAGTGGGAAGGTGAACAGCAGGAAACTGTGCTGAGATTGTCTAGAAGTCTTCAGAGATCATTTGAGATTCATGTTAGTAAAATAAAAGTGAAACAAACTAGTTAGAAAGTTGCGTGATCTTTCTCCAGAAACATTCAGCTACTCAGGTGCAGACATGGAGTCAACTGAGAGTCGGATTTGACCAGGTCAGGAATATTGTCAGGCACGGAAGAAGGGGAAGCCGATGAGGGCTGTCAGTGGAGAAATTATATTGCTGCATCATGATGAAATTTTTTCCAAAGATGGCGTCAACAATACCCGCTATTCCACATGCTCTTTTGCAGTGTAATCTTGCCACTCGCCCACCAAGAGATACAGTGTATTTCTTCTCCCTTTGGTTCTGGGCTTACCATATATTTTGTTCTTTCTTTCTTTCTTTTTTTATTGAAGTATAGTCCATTACAACATGTCGATTTCTGGTGCACAGCATAATGTTTCAATCATACATATATATATACATATATTTGTTTTCACATTTTTTATTTTGTTTTGACTAATGTGATACAGCAGAAGGGACGCTGTGTAACTTCAGATGTTGTGCAATTTCTGCAGCTTCTATCTTTGCTAATTAGAATACTCACTCATGAGATCCAACTGCTGTGTAAAGATGCCCAAGACGGACGTCTGCACTGCAGTACAAACTGAAAGAGGAAGAGGCCCCCACCATCACCAACAAGGTTCCAGACACAAGACTGAAGCCATGTGGGACATTCTGACTTCAGTCACCATCTGACTAAACCCTCATGAGAGACTCCAGCTGATGCCATGCAGAGCAGAAGAACCATCCAGTCAAGCCCTGTCCAAATTCCTGGTCCTGAGACCTGTGAGCAAGTAAAATGCTATGGTTTTGAACCACTAGGCTTTGGAGTGATTTGTTACACAGGTTAAATAACTGCTCCACCAGCCTGTTGCCATCATCCACTGAAGGGAAATGAGGACTTCAGGGGTGTTATTGGAAGTGAAGTAACATAGGGATGCTGGAAAGTTGGATTTGAGTCTTCTTTGAGGCCAAGGAACTTCTGAAGTGAGACTACTACAACAGAGGGTAGGAAAAACAGGAGGTGATGCCAGAGAGGAGAAAACTTGAAATCAGTATTTGGAGATAATGCTGTTATAACTGAAGCAGAGACCACAGGCATGGGTCGTCGTGGTAGAACCAAGGCAATCAAAGGACAGAATAGCCAGGGTATCAAGCGGGTCGTCTGCAGGCATGTTAAGGTTGCCAGGAACATGCACAAGAAAACTGCTTAACACAGTATTTGTATGCACCTGCTCTGGAGACAGACTGTATGTCCAACCCTGACTCTGTCACTAACTGCGTGTGACATTAAGAAAAATAGATGACTCGCTGCACCTCAGCTCACTCATCCATAAAATGAGGGCAATGATCATACCGATCTCCTAATGTTCTAGGAATTAAATACAGTAATGTTCCTAGAGTGCTTAGAAGAATTCCAGGAGATGAGAAGGGGCTTGGCAAATGCAAGCTCTCCTTGTCGCTGTCTTCGGCAGTGGAGACAAAGACAGCCAAGCAGGCGCTGGAGGCACTGAGGACTAAGGTCAATGAATGACAGCAACGAGGTGGGGGAGCAGGTGGTAACGTCTGATGATGTGCTTCAAAGGGGCTGTGGTCTTTGAAGTTGAAAGCAAGAGCAATGATTAATTAGAAGCAGTAAAGGGCGGGTAAGGAAGAGACCTCCCCTTTTCCAGGCTGTAAGATCCTTCAGGTATGAAATCGAAGCCTCTCCTTGAGCGGGCTGCAGAGGAGGCAGAGTCCTCAGGGAGAACTGGGGTCCAGTCCAAGTGAGACGATAAAGGGAGCATTCTGGGGAAACAGGGGGATTTATGTCTGATAATGACAAGCCAGGAGCTCCAAAGGGCATGGTGGAAAGGCTTGGACAGATGGGAGAAGCGTCAGATTTCAGGATGCACAGAACAGGGTGGGGACAAGGGAACATGCAGTGAGGGGTTATCTGATGGGGATTAAGGGTTAAGGCAAACGTATTCACGACCCACAAGAGGTCAGTCCGAAAAGTCTCTCAAGAAGAAATTCAGGGAGATCCAGAACCAGCTGTCCATTCTTGTGGCCCACAGTGATCTGTGGGTCTAGGGGAGGGCGGAGGCCTCCTCAGAGCTGCTCTGCTGAGCAATTCGGTTCCTATGCAAGTCTTAAAAAGATACGGAGTCAGGGGTGATGGTGAAGGGGGTGTTCGTCCCATCTCTCCTTGGCTGGAAGGAATTAGAACACCCATCTGTGATCCACGCGTGGAAGCCCAGAGGGTGATCATTCTCTTCCAGGGCTAAGCCAAGCGACCCTGGCTGATTCAAGGGAAGTAGGTGGTTGACATGTCTCAGGGCAAAAGAGGGACCACTACTGGTCTTCACAGTGCAGCTTGCTTAGTCCATTTGCTGCTATAACAAACAGACCATAGATTAGGTGGCTTATAAGTAACGTATTTATTCTTGCAGTTCTAGAGGCTGGGAGGTCCAAGATCCAGGTATCAGCAGATTGAGTCTGATGAGGGCTCACTTCCCGGTTCGCAGGCAGCTGTCTTCTTGCTGTGTTCTCACATGGCAAAAAAGGCAGGAAGCCCCCAGAGGTCTCTTTTCTAAGGCCACTAATTCCATTCATTAGGGCTCCACCCTCGTGACCCTATCACCTCCCAAAGCCCTCTGCCTCCTAGTACCACCACATTAGGGATTAGATTTCAACATACGAATGTTGGGGGCACACAAACATTCAGTCTGTGGCAGCAGTGCCCTAATGCAAATCAGGAAAAGATACTCTCTCTTGGAAGGTGTAGCTTCCAAGGTACATGGCTGGACCAGCACATGGGGCTAAATAGGAAGAAAAAGGCCCTGCTTCCTCTGAGCAGACACAGCCTATAGCAAGGACATCAAGCTTGATGTGGGCTCAGCCAGGGGCCCCTCTACAGTGCACAGCCTGCACATCATCCCTGGTGGCACCAGCTGGACATGGACCGAACTTCAGCTGCACTGGGTTCTTGTGTTGATTCTCACTTTGCAACCGTGGATCCATCACTTCTTCTCTCCAAGCTCACTCATCCTCAGAGGTCTTACTTGGCTCATATGGCAGATGGATAGTTGGGGTAATTCAATTCATACATCTTCCAATGCTCTTATGTGTCTGTCACTTGTGCTGGGCACCAAAGACACCAGGATGAATTAGAAACCCGGTCTTTGGGGGAGGACAGACCCAGAAAAATCTGCCTCCCACACTGTAATGCAGGGGCTATGACAAAGGTGTGCACAGGTAGCTGTGGAAGCAAAGAGGAGTCCCTGCGTCTCCTGTCAGACATGTGACAAGTTCTGGCCAAGGAGATGTGAGTAGAAGAGAAGTGTGTCACTTTGCCCAGAGGCAGTCACAGCCCCCCTGCTATTCTCCAATCTCCTCCCATCCTGCTACAATGCTCCCAGGGAGGTCTCTTGTCAACATGGGGAAACGAGCAAGACCAGAGCATCCTGGATCCCCAAGGAATCACGTGACAGATGGCTGCCGGACCCACGGTGGACTATGTATGAGCAATAATTAAGCTGAATCCATTAAGATTTTGGTGGTTATTTGTGCCAATGACAAAACCTAGACTATCCTGACTGATATTGGAAAGAGATAATTAACAACGGATGATGTCTAAGTTGCTTTCCAAGGTGGGTAAGTCTGATTAACTGCTGGGCTTTTGTTCGGCTGAACATATATGCAAAACTGGGGCCAATGTTGAATCATTCAGGATAACAGAGGAAGGCTGAACACACTGCCCCCAGGGCCCTCAATCTCCTCGGTCAGATTTCCTCCAAATAAATGTGGTGCAAAACCTTTAATTTTCTTTTCCTTTGAGGACCCATCCTCCCACACCCTCAGTTCATGTGAAATAGCTCCAGGAGTGAGGGTGTACCTGGCCGGTTACAGCCCCACATCTTCCTGGCCACATTGACTGAGTCAGCAATGGGAATGTGATCCAAGCCATGCAGAGACAGGATCCCAAGGCATCTTTCTGGAGAATCACTGGGGGAGAGATTTCTGTCTTAAGATGTGGTTATGTGAATGGATGTAAGGTTGGGGCTGCTAGGCTGACTTTACCATGGCATGGAGAGAACCTTCCTGAAAATGGAGACAACTCAGAGGAAAGCAGAGTCAAGAAATGAAGAGACAGTGGCTAGGTGACAGTGTTTATTCTATCCAGGACACCCACTGTGACAGTCCAGTCTCACCACGCTGTAGCCCAGGAGCCCACCAACCCCCTTGTGGTCCTTGTTGCTAAGCCCAATCTCCGGCACCCAGCTCATCACTTCCATCCTCAGGAATGCAAACGAGGTCAAAGGCTCACGTGCTCTGAATATGCCCACCCAGCCCTAGACTCCACCCCCTCATTGGCAAAGAACAAGAAAAGCCCCCAGAGATTTGTGTGTTCCTGGGAAGGTCCCACACCCCCTTCCCTCCTCCCTCCCACCACCAACAGCCACAGTCTCGACATCACTGTCTGCTGGAGAGCCCATCTGGATGAATCCCACCATACCTCTCCCCCCACTTCTCAGCCTCCACAGACGGGTGACTCCAGGTCACCCCTTACACCCCAGCTCCCACCTCAGACACCCTCTAGTCTGATTCTCTCTCCCACCTGTCCCCAACTCCTGAGACTCTCCTGCTGTGTCTGCTGAAACTCACTGCACATCAACAGAATCCCGCACCACACCACACCGCAACATCTTTTCTGAACACCCCGTCACCTCCCTGCTCCAACGGAAACTGCCTGTGTTCTGAGGGCACTGCTTTCCCTTCAGCCCTCACATGTCATGGGCTATTTTCCCCGTCATGGTCATCATATCCCTGGGCTTGGAGGTCGACTAGGTAACCTGCTTGCTCCTCACTGATATCTCGCTTCTCCCTAAATATCCCAGATGTGCGTGGCCGGACAGCAGCCTAGACGTCCACTGCCCCTCCTCTTGCGGTCACCTCCAGACCCTCGTCACAATCCCTCATTGCTGTTAGCTCCGAGTTCACAAAAAGCACATGTCTGTCCTAAGACTGGTTGATTGCAAGATCCACATAAAGGAAACTTCCAATATTCTGGCTTCCCAATTCCTAGGCCAACTCCCCTTCTCCCCCCACTGACCTACCTCAGCTATCCATGCACATAGTCACACATTAAATCTTGCCAGTAACAATAATCATGAGCTCTTTATGATCTCAGTTTAAATCTCCTGCTGTCTGTTCAACAATTACTGTCTCTTCATCCATCTCTCTGATACTCCAACTGCAACAATTCTGACTCCACCAGGAGAAAATCTATTGATCCCATCATTTTTACTGCTCAGATTCTCACTCCTCTCCCTACACAGCTTAGATTGGATGGTTCACCATTGTCATCACTCCCTTTCCCTTTCTTCCTTTCTTCTTTTTCATCTGAAAAAAACACAGCCCAGTGACATCCCACACTCTCCTTGATTCCCGCCTACACACTCCAGCTGGATGTGGCTGGAGAAAAGCACACCAACAGGCTGACACGCCCCACCCTAAATTCAAGACCATGATCGACAGTCCATCAGGCTGCCACCACCTCTACCGTTCTGCCTGAGTTCAGTCCCTCTCCCCCCTCTCCTAGACTCTCCTCTCTTCTCCCCTCTTACATGCATGACCTTAAGTGTGGGGCTTAACCCTCTAAAATCTCAACTCATCATCCATAAAATAATTTCAAAACCTACCTCACACTGTTGTTGCTAAAGTAACTGACATATGCTTGTGAAGTATTTCCACTGTGCTGGGATTTGATAGGAGCTAAATAAGTTCTTACCATTGCTGTTGTCATCACAACTGATGTCATTGTAGCAAACTGTGGTCAAGAATTCCGTTCAAAGAGTCCCCTGAAAACCCTCCTCATCCAGTTCTGAAGCTTCAGGGATCAAACACACTCCCCAGGCCTCCCCTGCCCCAGCAGACCCTCAGCCAAGCGTCCCTCAGGGCAGCTGGGGGCCTCAGGCTTGTCGGTACCCGAGCCCTTTGTGGAGGAACACTCCTGCTGGGGGAGAGAGGAGCTCACCTGTGTGACACCAGTTCCGTCTTCCAGGACATCAGGGTGGTGTTCTGTGTAATGAAAGTAATTTACTAAATAGCTCTCTGGTGCCGCGGAAAAGTGAATTCGTTTTGCACAGGTCGCAAGTTTACTTCCAGAGAGCAGCTTCCTCCCTGCCCGAACAGGTCCAAGTCTAATGGAAAATTGAAGAACAGCACTGAGGGTCCACGTGACAGTGGCTCCTGACTGTCCCGAACTTCGGGAGCCCGGCTGAGGGGGAGAAACGGGAGCAGCAGTGATGACTGTGAGAGGGGGAGGTCATTCTCTACGCTGCTCCTGGGACTGCTGGCTGGCTCAGAGGGACCAAGAGACCGGGGTAGGGGGGTCGGGTGACTCCCACCAGGAAGAGGAAGAAGAAACAAAGAAATGAACACAGTGGGAACCACTTGTCTAAAATACAGGAAACTTAAACCTGACGGTGATGAGAGAGAAAGAGAGAGTGAGTGTTATGGTAGCAGAGATAGAATACAGTTCTTAACCATAGTCTTAGGATGTGGCTGGGAATTCCAGCCCCCAGATGTGTAGTCAAGTTCAAACATGAAGTGACTGCGATGATGACAGAGTCTTCAATAAATAACAAATCCCTACATCAAGTTTCTCTCTTTCTCTCTCTCTCTCATTTCTGTGTTTTAAAAAGATCTCTTTCACATACACGTGCACAATCTATAGCTGTTCCTCTCAGATAAGTAACAGAATTTCTCACCATATCTGCGTTTAGAATCTGCCCTTTTTGAGCATTTAGAAATCACTTGAAAATGTCAAAAGAAAAAAAAAAAAAACAAGGCTATTTGAGGAGATGCTGCAGCACACACAGGGAGGGCAAGTGAGGTTCACCACTATACTTCCAAACTCACATCAAGAGCTGACCGCGTCGGGAAGGAATCCAACAGTGTTAGTCCACGGTGGGAAATGTCAGCTCAGCAGATTATCATAGATCTTAAAAGGTGAATTTAGACCTCATAGGCAAAAAAGACAACCATGTGTATCATGGTTTCACTTCTTAGTCATTTTTTTTCCAGCCCTTTTTTGCTTGCCTTCTTTGATTTTTAAGGAATCAGATTGAAATTATACAACACTGGTTCTACAGGATATTATTATTTTGTGAATATAATTTCACAAAAATCGGTCAGCTTAACTTGGTAAATTAGGTTGAGAAAAGTTAACCAGGTGTCTTTACTGAGGGACTCTTCTGTACCTTTAGTATGTGTCTGGTGAATCTCAAATATACCAATACAGCATGTGAAGTTCGCCAAACTTATTTGATGATAGAAACCACTTTACAGGGACCATCCTGAAGGGGCATTCCTGCAAGGAACACATTTTGAGAAATGCTAATTAGGTCTTTCCTTTTTATTGGCCCAGAGAAACATTAATGGAGTCTCTTGTGGTCAAATTCTAATCAACCGTCTTTTTAAGGTAAGGACTTATATACTGGGCACTTATGAAAATCATGGTTTGAATGTTTGGTAAACATGTCAGTTCATGATACGGACATCTGAACCCCAAAGTAGTGGAATTATCATAAACTCAAGCCGCGTTTGAATGCAGACAGGCTGGCATAGAGTTTCAGGCCACGGACTCTGGAGCCAGACTTCCTGCATTTGAATCCCAGTTTTAATCTCATTTATTAACTGTGCAGCCTGCGTTAGGTACTTAACCTCTCTGTGCCACCGTTCTCAGCTTCCCCGTGTGTATAATGCAGATGATGATAATTATAGTCCCTGCTGACAGAGTTGCTTGAAATTTAATGAGTTAAAATTGCATAAAGTACTTAGGATGGTAAATACTAACTAAGCCTTCAGAAAGTAGTATGTGACGCCAATCGTTTCAAGCTCTCAGGAACAAAATGGCGCACGTACCCTTTGGACCAGTGAGATTTGTCCCATTGCCCTTCCCAGTCTGAGAACCGTCTCGTTTTCAATGTGAAAAAGAAACAGTGGAAATTGGAGTTAGACATTAAAAAAAAAATCAACTGAAAAGTTATACAATATTCAGATGCAGAATGAATGTTCAGTTTGGGATGTTTTAGAGAAAATAATCCGACGTGAACTAAATACGATCCACCAAGTCTTTGGGCCTGGGAACCCTGACATATTGTGGAGGAGGGTGTGCAGACCTGCATGTCTGGGTGCTTTTGTAGACACTGGGCAATAACATTTTTAAGATTTTGCTATTTTAATTGCTGAATTTAAAAGATAACTATGTGTCGTAAAACCATCAGTGTCACGAGCCCGTCATTAATAAGTAGATTTTCAGCATCTGTCTAGATTCAGTTTGGGGGCTACCAATGATTTTACATTGGGAAATCCGTGTCCCACCACAGGCCCCTTCTTCCCTCTCTCTGGGCTACAACTTCCTGCTCATTCTCCCCTGGTCTGTCTCTTCCCCCATCAGCACAAATGCAAGACTCTGCCTTAAAACAAGCCTTCAAAACTCCACTGAGCACTCCAACCCCATCGCCTCATATTTTCCCAAGCTCATTTCAGCTTTCTTCAAAATAATTTTCTGTCCTTAAAGACATGACTGAAAATCCTCTGGGTTCTCTACCCTTGGTTTGGGAAAGGCACTTCAGATCACGCAAATCTAGTGAGGCTGCAGCTTCCAATGAAGCCTGTCCACTCTCTTTGGATTCACTGTTGCCTGCAAAAGCAAGCGTGTTATGGCTGGTTGGCTGCCTCTCCCCAGGGCCATCTTGGTCTTTCTCAGGCTGCTTTGAGCCCTGTAGACTGACTCCCATGGGCTGCATCAACCAGGCTCTGCTCCCAGCTGGCTCTTGGCAGGGTCTGGCCAAGGGAAACACCTTAAAGCGAGACAGGAGAGAGAAGACAAGGCATTTCTTCTTTGCTCCCTCCCTGTGCCAGGCCATGTTTTCCCGCAGCAGCCGCATCCCTCCCTGACTCTAGCTTGCACCAGACTCAAATAAGGCGCCTTGTAAAGCCCCGTGGCCCTGCCGGCCTGGGCAGTGATGGCGCTCACTGTTCCTAGTCTCAGGGACCTGAGCCCTGTCCACACCCCTGTAAACAGCCTCTTCTTTGCAGTCTCTTGACCTTTGTCCCTGGGATTCTGCTTTTGCTGGGATGTGGACTGATATAGAGCCCTAGTAAAAATATAATACTTTCATGTCAATTATAATTAATGTGATTATTAACAAAAATAGCATATTTGCATATCTATAACCTCAAAGGTAAGAAAAAAGCCAAGTATTGTTTCTTTTCAGTTCTACCGCCCTGGTGAGTGAGGGGCCCTTCTACAGGGACATAAGCCTAGTACAGGTATCTTAACTCTTTCATAAGTAACATTCATGATTCCTAAATAAGTTAAAATACCTTGTACAGGGCACATGCTTACAACTTAGACACAGTTATTTCACAAAAATTGGAAATGTTTCAAAATGTATAATATTCTCAAAAAAAAAGGGAGAGAAAAAGCTCATGTTAAAATTTTTAATTTAGAATCTCACAAAATTCACCCCCTTTAGCAAACACACTGGGTCTCTCCCTCGCCCCTTGCTTCGTTTCTCTACCTGGAATTCTCCAGATCTCTTGATAGCTGACTTTTTCTTATCATTCAGGTCTCAGCTTAATGGGGACCCACCTTCTACCCCAGCATTCTAATTTAATCCTGTGGATAACATCTTTTACTGTCTGGTTTGGGGGCAGGGTTTGTTTGTTTGGGTACCTTCTCCCCAATCAGGACATAAGCTTCAAAACTGCTGAGACCTTGTCTATTTTATACACCAATGTATCCTCAGCATTTGACCCACAGTAGCTGCTCAAAAAAAGAAAAGAAAGAAGGAAAGAAAAAAATTATGGACTGAATTAATGAATGAACTGACATTTTATAAAAGATAAATAAAAGAAAAAACTGTTCCTGCTCTCAGGGAAGCCATAAATGGGAGAAAGAAACACACCTGAAAATTTAGAGTATGTATAGATTAATAAGGATAAATGATAAGATTGAGAATTTTATCGGAGAATTAGAATCTCTAAAAAAGAATCAAATGGAAATTCTAAAACTGATGTCAGAAACTGAGAACTCAACAGACAGATTTCACAGATTAGACACAGCTGGGAAAAGGACCAATAATTTGGAAGATGGGATAGTGGAAATCATCTAGAATGAAGTACAGGGGGAAAAAATGATGGAAAGTATTAGAAGAGACTTATGGGACCCAGTATAAAACTCTAACCTAAAGAATTAGAGTCCCAGAGAGAAGAAGGAAAGAAAGGGTCAGAACAATATTTGAAGAAATAATGACCAAGAATTTTCCAAAGCTGACAAAAGACAGTAAACCACAGATTCAAGTAGCCCCCAAGCCCCAGGAAGGATAAATATAAGGAGAACAGACCGACCCACATCAGAGAGAGCTGCTAAAAGCCAAATGCAAAGGGAAAAAACCAGGAGGAATATGGCAAATGCTATCGTTCCATAAAGGAGAAAAATAGTTTTTGCTCCAGAAGATCAGCTAAAGATTCCCGAAGGAAGTGCAACTCATTTATCTATTCATTCAACAAGAACTCACTGAGCAGTTAATACATTTCCATCACTAAGTAGAATCTCAACAAAAAGATAAAAATGACACAGCCCCGCTCCCTGGGAGCTCACGCCTGGTGTACAGGAGAGGCAGAAATGTAAGCAGAGCCTCCATAAAGCCTGCCAAGGGGGTTGTTTTTAAAACAGAGGATGGGAGATGCTTGGGGAAGATGGTGGGGAGGGGCTCAGGGAAGACGCAGGACATTTGCTTGTCGTCTTGCTGGAGGCTCTAGGGGTGAAAACAAGCCAAGCAAAGGCCCTGTGGGCATCTCATTGAGCAAAGTGAGTTGCCGTTTCGAGTTCAGTGTGGGGAGAACGCAGGAGGGTTGCAAGAAATGAGGCTGAAATGTTAGGTTGGAAACAGATTCAATGGGCAGTGGGGACCCACCACAAGGTTTTCGGCAGGAGAGGGGCAGCATCTGAGTCGTTCTTTAGGAAGAGCACCCAGAGGGAATGTGAAGGTACTTTTGAGAAGGACTCGATGGCAGCCCATGAGACCAACCAAGACAAATATTTGTTGTCCTGGCCTGGGCAAGCAAGAACTATGGTAGTGGAAGTAGAGAGGGAATCCAAAGAGAGTATTCTGTAGACATTTCAAAGTCAGAATCGACAGCTCTTGCCCACCATGGATTGTAGGAGACAGAAAAATGTCAAGATTGACTCCGGTGTGTAGAGGGTGTCAATGGTATTAATGCAAATATTGCTTGGAGTTAATATCATGAGGTCCCTGTTAGTTTGTTTAGTTAGAAATACCAATAGGATTTTTCTGAAATGTTTCTTAGGGAACTGAAAAATCCAATCTGGACCCCAGAAGCAAGATCAGGGGCTGACACCAAGTTCTGAGGGCCCAGAAGGGGCTGCCTGGCAGAGCAAAAGCTAAGACCAGTCATTCCAAAGCAAACACATCTCAGGAAATACAGTTCATCCTAACAATCTATTCTTGGGTTTCTCATTTTGAGATATGTGAAATTATATTAATTGAAAAAATCATCAAGATGCTCGGTACATAGGAAAACTCTTTGAGAAACAGATATTTATTACCCTTCATATTTTGTTTTCCTCAGCCTTTTGCTAAGCTGCATTCCAATTTTTCCTGCTTAGACAGCAGAAACACTAATGATGTGAACTGCAGTTAAAAGCTCTCTCCAAGTCGGATGGTTGAAAGCTTCGGTATGAATAATGCCAGAGGCACAGAGGGGTTTAAAAGCTACATCGGTGTCATGTTTCTTAAAATAATGCACATCAAATTAAGAAAAACACCACTTAAAACTGAGATGAAGTTTCCACAATATTAACCAATTACTTTGATTTAAATATATATGTATATATATACACACACGTCATACATACACTGTTTACTGTCGCTGGGGAAATGTTTTCCCTGCTATCAGTCAGTTGGCTCCTCTCATTTCAGATATGATTTATGGATAGGAATATAACTTTGTCAGTGAGAACAGAAGCATTTTTGCAGCCCCCACATTATTGCAGAATACTGAAGTTCAGGTCAAGAGTAACAGACTTCCTCTGCTGCAGAAATTCTCTCACAGAGTTACACCGGATGCAATTTGAACTTTTGTGTTTTTCAGCTACTTGTGGTTTATTTCTTGAAAAGTCTGTTGATCTGCGCCAAGTCCCCTGAGGACTAGAGACAAGCAACCTCAGTTAATCTTCACACATTTGGTCTTTGGAGATGATCCCCCCAAATTACTTTCCGACACCCCTGAAAATCAGCACCCTCTGGTATCTACTCCAACGAGGGTCTAATTAGAGAGTGAAACAATGAACAGTTACTGAGTTCCTTCTACGGGTTCAACTCTGCCTCATGTGACAGGAAGCAATGGAAGAGATGAGCTTTGAAGTGAATGAAAGACGTTATTAAAGAAACTAACTAAAAATAGCTATCATCAAGGGCTGGAGTAGCATCAAGGATTAAGCACTGTAGGATCTTCTGTAAAGGAGTGATGTGGGTGGACTGCAAAGATCTGAAGGCTGCATGGAGAAGGGAGAGTTTAACCTTGGAAACACTAGTGTGCCTCTCACACAATCTTTGGTCCAGATGTAACCTGTGTGGTGTATTTTTCCAACCAGCCAGGGAAGTCTGTAGCATCACAGACCTGGTGTTTAGATCAGGCTGAGAAGTCAACCCCTCTTCCCCACACATTGGAGTAAATGGTCAAAATTACAACTTCCCTCACTCCCGTGCCCACGTTTGTGCTGCCTGCCCCCATCTTACACACACACACACACACACACACACACACGAGTGCCTGAGTGGGCATGAAGAGGTAACGCAAGGAGAAAGGTGTAAAGGTCCTCATAGGCTGGATGTCTGGAGAGCCCCAGTCCAGGCCAACCCCAGGCAAGATGGCAGCAAGATGGAAGTGGTCCACAGAGCTCCTTGTGCTGCCCCGCCTCCCGCAGCTCTCTTTTCACTCTCATTTAGCTTCTCTCTGGAGTTTCTCCTCTGCAGATTTAGATCTCATGGGTGGTCATTCGCCAAACATTCACTAAGCCTCTACAAAGTCCTGCACACGAAGCAGACAGAACCTGTGTACCCAGTGAAGGGACTGTCAGGCTGTGCACAGCCTGTCAGGGGGACAGACAGACAGAGAATTCTCAGGTGGTACTGTGTGCTAGAACTGGGTACAGACAAAGCTATAGGGGATGAGAATAGTGAGTCCACAGACACAGGAATTTTTTAAAGCCTAGTGGTATAAGATCTGCAGGGAGGGGAGGAGAGTAGGGCTCATCAGCCAGTTAACACACAGAATTACAAGGAGCCCCTCTGAGGACAGCCTTGTGGTCAGCAGGGGAAGGGGACCAGGATGGCACTCAGAGGAGAGGAGATCTCATTAGACTCAATATGAGAAGAAAGAGCAAAGCTTACAACTGCTTACAAAAAGAAGAAGGAGGAAGGGGGTAGTGTTTGAAGAAAGTACACTTGAAAAAAGTCCCAGCATTTGTTCAACAAAACGTTCGTGAGCTTTCATTTTGCTGAAACGTTTTCTTTCTATAAAGCTCCATAAGGTCGTCTTATGAAAGCAGGAGCTGCTTTCCGCCTTAAGGATGACTAAGGGAGAGAGAAGGGAATTGGGAGGCTGCAGGAAGACTATGTAGGAGGTGGTGTATGAATCCAGCCCAATGCGCAGACTTTTTAAAGGCAGTGATGGGGGCACCGCATGATGGGAATCCTTGGCGAAAGGGAGCAGCAGCTTCCAGGAGCTGCACAGACTCCGGGAGAGCTGCATGTCCACACAAAAGGTAGGACGGGGAGTTCAGGAGGAGTCTGATCCAGAAGAGGAGCCTGGCACTAGTTCTTGCAGCCACTGTGTGCCAGGCTGGACTGTGCAGACTTAATCACATGGGCACTGGGGAGCCACTGAAGGTGGCTGGAGCCTCCATCTCACCAAACCATCCCCTGAAGCCACTTGTGAATATTGCCTCAGGGATGGTCCTCCTGGAAATATTCATATTTTAATTAAAAACTTCCTAAAGGCAAAAAAATAAATAAATAAAGGGTTTGTTAATCCAAAGAAATAGGCATCAAGTGTCAAGTGAGAAAATACTTACAAGGGATGTATCTTGGGACGGGGCTTCCAACTACACCTCAGACCACTCCTTCCATGCCAGGACACTTGGCCTGCAAAATAAAGGAGGTCTAGCTCCAGATTTCCCTTCCCTTTTTGCCCTGAGACACCCAGGACAGATGACAGTCACTGACAGAACGTCCTCCAATGGGTGGACCCAGGCTCACGTGGGAAACCAGCTCATCGAACGGACTGAAGCAGGCAGGGTTCAAACAGGAAACAGCGTTGTTGTCCTCCAGCCACTGCCCTCACATGGGCCCTGGCAGACCTCCCTCCTCCCCCCGGCGACACTCTTGGCTGATGCCATAACTTCCCTGACATTTCTAAGAGCAAGCCTTATGTTGATAGTGAAGACTCACTCTCAGGCCTGGTCCGGCCAAAATCGACATTGCAGTCCTGTGCAGTCAACGCTCAGCCTCCTCTCCCTCAACCACTGACCACACCTGCCCCAGCTTAGCCCAGACCTGCGTGGGCCGGAGAGTGGTGTGTGTCTCTGCTGCCCTTCCCCGCCTCCCCCACCTCCGCCCAGCGCTCTTCCATGGTAGGAGCAGGGAAAGGGGGATGGTGCAAAGGGGACATGTAAATGTTACCTGATCGATGCTTCTGTGACTCAGTGTTGGACCCCTGGGGGACCTTCCACCCCAGGCTCAGAGGCAAGAGCCAAAACTCTGTCACGCAGAGCGTCACTCATTTCTTTGTTAATCCCTTTGAAGCTCTGGTCTTCTCTTCAGGTAAGTTGAAGGTGGTCATTGGCTGAAGCTCACTGGGCTGGTTTGGCCTCTTCTTTTTTTTTTTTTTTTAATTTTTCTAATTGAAGTAGACTTGATTTACAATGTTGTGTTAGTTTCTGGTGTACAGTACAGTGATTCAATTATACATATACATACATTCTTTTTCATATTCTTCATTATCAGTTATTACAGGATATTGAACCTAGTCCCCTTCCCTGTGCTATACAGTAGGACCTTGTTGTTTATTTTGTATATATAGTTTGCATCTGCAATCTCAAACTCCTAGTTTATCCCTTCCCACCGTTCCCCTTTGGTAACCATATGTTTGTTTTCTATGTCTGTGAGTCTCTTTCTGTTTTGTCAATAAGTTCATTTGTATCGTCTTTTTAGATTTCACATATAAGTGATATCATATGATATTTGTCTTTCTCTGATTTGTGAATACTACTCAGCTATAAAGAAGAATGAAATAATGCCATCTGCAGCAACATGGATGGACCGAGAGATTATCATAGTAAGTGCTTTGGGCCCCTCTTAGTAGGTGCTGCAGGACCATGGCTAGCAGCAACTCCCTAGGAACTTATCATTCAATTATGATTATTGGCTTTGGGAGTTTAGTTGAATTTCTCGAGCCAGCAGAAGTGCCATTCAGCATCTAGTGTAGATGCACTAATTGCCACAAAACCTTTCTCTCCCACTCCCTCATGAGATCATATCAAATGTCAGCCAATGAGAATAAAATTATTACACAGAAACCCCTAAATCTACTCTAATTTATTTTTCTAAATATATATTGTTAGCACAACGAATAACAAGTTAGACTTGACACAGCTCATGGCTGATGTTCTACAACATACATAGAACCTTTCCTTTACTGGGGCAACTGCAATCTCCTTCCAAGGCGAAGAACTCAGTAGAGAGAGGTCCACTTGCGCAGATACAGAAGTGCTGAGATGCCAGCGTTAGGTAGTACTTTGTATTACTAAATCACGTATCACGTGGGCAGGTTTAAAGAATCCTGACTAATCGCACCTTGCGTTTTTGAGTCACCTCTCTGACTGAGGCAGGGAAGAAAGTGATGGAGAATCAGGAGACTGGAAAAGAGCACGTGGCGTAGAGGGAGTATGGATGGTGCCAGACATGCAGCCCTCACAGCACACTTCACGGCGTTTTCCAGCTGCTAAGTTGTGAGTACCTTTGGTCTCTGTGACCTAATATGTGGTGAACCAGCATTATAAGAACTGCCTGAGAGCCTGACCCAAATGGACCAGTGTTTGGACACCAATATCCATTCTCACTCCTTGGTCCCTTGCAGATTAGGGCCTTAATCTTCACAGTGATGTGTTAAATCACCACAGCATCCATTAGCCTGCTTCTGTGAGCAGGAAGAGGCTGGCGGAAGTCAGCCAATTTTTGTCAATTTCTCAATCTCTTCTTGGATACTGAAAACATTTACCGTCACAGGCAAATCAATCAAGGAACAAAAACCTAAGAAGCACCCACTAGGTGCAAGGCCCTGCAGGGTACCCCCAACCCCAGTTCTAAGGAAAAGCACAAGCCAGCCTACCTCTAAGACAGAGAGGCTGGACTCACCCCATAGCACTTGACCTCACAGCATGTTCCCTTTAGGGATGGACTTCAAGGACGGACTTCAGGGATGGACTTCAGAATTTGATGTGGGTCAGGAGGGAAGGAAAGAAAGGAGAAAGCTCATCAAGAGGTAGAAGAGATCACAAATTTCTCATGGAAAATGCCCAACTGATAGATAGAAATTAGGGGATGAAGAATTAGGGTTCCTAAGAGAAGACAGATCTAGCGATATACTCAGCTCTAAAATAAGGAAGGATGTCTCATACACAGGTCAGAGCCATCCATTTAGCTGATGGTGTTGAGTGACTTCTAAGTCCTCCGTGCTGAAAACATGGTCCACAGACAGAGCATCAGCATCACCTGGGAACTTGTTAGAAATGCAGACTCCCTGACCGCATCCCACAAATGGTGGATCAGAATCCGCATTTTAACAAAGATCCACAGGTGATTCACAAGCATATTAAAGACTGAGGAGTCCAGGTCTGAGTACTAAGCATTGACTACACAGACAAATAGAGACCAGGAAATCTGCTTGAGTGGGCTGTTCTGAGCTGCTGAGAAAGACTCAGTCCTAAGCTTGTCCTTCTCCCCTATAAATCTAGAGAAGTCTCAAGTGGCTGGTGCTCTCAGAATTCCCACCTGGCACTTAGTTCCCTCAGTGGGGGCCATTGACTGCTACGGCTGCTTTGGAATTCAAGACAGCCTTCTCTTCAACCACTGAGCCAGCAGGAAAAATGCTGAATTACAACTCAGAATGCACTTTCCCATTGGCCAGGGTTTGTTACATGTTCTTGTGCATTGGCTTTCTTGGTATTTCCAAATTAGTTTATAGAAATTATTTATACTTCCAAAAATGATCTGTAACAACTTGCAGCAAAAGAGATACATTCAGGCGGGGGTATAGCTCAGTGGTAAAGCACATGCTTGGCGTGCACAGAGTCCTGGGTTCAATTCCCAATGCCTCTGTTAAGAGGGGAAAAAAGACAAAAAAACAAACAAACAAAAAATAGAGAGAGAGAGAGATAGTCAATTAAGGGTGTTCGAATACAGAAGAAAAATCAGACAGGTAGGAAAAAGAAGAAGCAAGAGGAAATGCTTCAAGCACCTCGAGTATCACGATTATTTAGACTAAGCAATAGTGGTAGCTTTGAGGTTGCTGGTAGCCAGAGCAAAAATAGAAACACCACGAGTTACGAAATTCATTATGTGAAACATACTACTCCACTCAAGAGAGGTAAGAGTTATGTTCGCAATGCCTCAATATCAGTGCTAGGAGGAAGAAGTTAAATATTTAGAGAAAGAAAGATTAAAGAAACAAGTCTTGTTCCAAAATCTTCAGATCAAAAAAAAAAGTTTTGCATTTTGCATACATCCTTCAAACTCTATATAAAACTCTTCAGGATAAGAAATGTATTTCCTTAAACTTTTGCGTCCCCCAACAAGGCGCTGAATACAAACTGCAAATTCAACACTAGCGAAAATATATGTCCCTTTTTCCCTCTCCATTACAGACTTAGAATTTCAAACACTCAGATTTTCACAGCACTTTCAAGTGTTATATCTTGTTTGACCTTCACAGCAACCTTCTGAGATTACTTCTTCCATTGCACCATGAGGAAAGCAGGCCCATGAAGGTTACATCACTTGCCTAACATCACACAGCGGGTCAGCCCCAGAAGTTAACCTGGAATCTATGTTCCCCAACACCCGGTCTGGTCTACTTGGCGCTACAAGCTGCCCATTCTTGGAAGTCAAGATTTAATTCCAGTGAGCAGTTCAAAAATCTCATTTCCAGCTACCAAACAGCAGATTCTTAAGGGAAGTAACTCCTTAAGACAAGAGGAAGGTGGATCTGTAATATATCACAAGGCCAGTGACTGCCTGCACTTAGAAAACTCATTCTTAAAAGGGTCAAGGGGAGAGAGCTCTCCATCTAAAAAAATTCCTGCATCCACGCACTTGAGAGCTCTGCTGAAACCCTAAGAGGAGATTTTAAAGTCTGAAATAACTGAGAAGGGGGAGGGAAAGGTAAGTCTACCATAATCAAAGAAACACAGCCAAGACGAATGAAAGAGACCTCTGCTGGGATGGGCCATTCAGCAGCGAGCTTGTCTTGCCAGAATATAACTCAAGAAAAGGTGTCAACATTAAAACTGAAATTGCAGAAAAACAGCGTGAGGATGAACTGTGCAGTGGGGCAAGCTGATCACACAGAGGATGACAACAGAGATTCAAAATATAAATAATGTCGTCTCCACTGCAGGGAGAGCCCTGGCGCCACTCACTTCCAGAAGGAAACCTTCATGTCTTCCTGCCAGGAAAACCGAGCCAAGAACAAAAAAAAAATCTCTAGTTCCTTCTCTCCTCACCACTAATCCACCACTCGGGCAAACAAATTGGACACCTGGGGTTCTGAATAATAAATCTCAGCTCAAGACGCTGCTTGAGTGCATCTGTGAATCTGCTCTGTGAGCTGTTTAGTAACTAATCATGTTTCCCTTTTTGTCTCTGTGGCTAGGAAGCTCGGAGCCAAATCTATAAACCTGCATCTAGCAAAGGTTCAGGACCAAATGGTGTCTATTTATTTGTGGCTTTGGGTTCACATTTACTTCCTACACCATTTTATCCAGTGGCTGACATGTATTTTTATAAGCCACATTAAATTGACTTTGGAATGAGGTGGGATAAAGATGAGAAATGAATTGGAAGAAAGGAGGGAAGGAAGGAAGGAAGGGAGAGAGGGACGGACAGTCCATGATTGTGTGTCTGTGTGTGTGAGTCAAGAATTCAGGTGCATCGTTGTGGGTTACAATAAGAACATCACAACATCTGCCAAAAATGGGTCCACAGGGCCCTGGTAGGCAAAGTGGGTGGCTGACAACTCTGCTGATTTATTGGGGCAGGAGATCAAAACTAAAACCACTGGTGTTGCTGTCCATGCCTGTCATACCCACAGCCACCACCCCTGAGTAATTACCCTGTGCCCTTTACCTCCTTGTCCTTTTTGATTTAGGGATAATTTACATACACTACTATGCACACGTCTTTTAGATGTTCAGCTCAGTGAGTTCTGACAATTGTATACACTCATGTAACCACCAGTCCTGCAAAGATAGACATCATGTCCATCACCCCACAACATGGCTTTGGGTCACTCTCAAGTCAGTTCCCACCCATGAAGTCAACCATTGTTCGATTTCTATCACTGTAGATTCATCCTGCTCTGTCTTACAATTTACCAGAAATGGAATCACACTGTATGTTCTCTTGTATCTGTTCTCTTTCACTCGGCATAATGAGGTTCATCCATGTCATTATGTATCAGTGGCTTGTTCCTTCTTATTGCTGTGTAGTATTTAATTGCATGGATATACCACAATTTGCTTATCTTTTCACCTGCTGAAGGACATGTAGGTTGTTTCTGGCTGTTATGAATAAGACTCCTATGAACATTCTTGCACAAATCTTTTTGTGGACATAGGTTTTCATATCTCTTGGATAAATATCTACAAGTCTAATTACTAGGTCATAGGGTAGATGCATGTTTACCTTTGTAAGAAACTGGCAAGCCGTTCTCCATAATGGTTGCAACATTTAAATTCCTCTGAGCAACGCGGAGGGTATAGCTCAGGGATAGAGTGTGGGCTTAGCATGCACAAGGTCCTGGGTTCAATCCCCAGTACCTCCATTTAAATAAGCAAACAAATGAACAAACATACCTGATTACCTCCCCCCAAAAAAACAAAACAAAAAAGAATTTTAAAAGAAAAATATATTTAAAAAAATTTTTAAAGAAAATATTTTCAAAAGATGAGACTGATGAGGGCTTAATTTCCAGAATATATAAACAGCTCATACAACTTAATAATAAAAACAAATCTCAATCCAAAAATGGGCAGAAGACCTAAACAAGCAATTCTCTAATGAAGACATACTAATGGCCAATAGACACATGAAAAAATGCTCAATATTGCTAATTATCAGAGAAACGCAAATCAAAACTACAATGAGGTATCACCTCACACCAGTCAGAATGGCCATCATTAAAAATTCCACAAACTATAAATGTTAGAGAGGGTGTAGAGAAAAGGGAATCCTCCCACACTGTTGGTGGGAATGTAGTTTGGTGCAGCCATTATGGAAAATAGTCCAGACATTCCTCAAAAATCTAAAAATAGACTTACCTATATGATCCAGTAATCCCACTCCTGCGCATATATTCAGAGGAACCCTTAATTCAAAAAGATACATGCACCCCAATGTTCATAGCAGTGCTGTTTGCAATAGCCAAGACATTGAAAGAACCTAAATGTCCATTGACAGATGACTGGATAAAGAAGTTGTGGTATATTTATACAATGGAATACTACTCAGTCATAAAAAATAAAATAAAATAATGCCATTTGCAGCAACATGGATGGACCTGGAGACTGTCATTCTAAGTGAAATAAGCCACAAAAAGAAAAAGAAATACCACATGATATCACTTATATGTGGAATCTAAAAAAAAAAAAGGCAAACGAACTTACTTACAAAACAGAGAATAGGGGTCAGAGAAGCCACAGCCCACCCACAAGATGATGTGGTTACTGAGAAGCTTAATCAGTCCTTCAAAACCACCTACCCCTTGGAAGAGTTGTTGGAGTGATTTCCATCCCAAAGACACTGTCAGCAGGAAATCATGGGATGACCGGGCCAGAGGCTGAAGTCTCCAGGGACGAGATAAGGCAGCCTCTAGAGAAACACAGAGGTGATCAATCAAGGACAGAAGGACAATGTCCAAGAATTCAGAAGGAATTAAAAAGCAAAATGGCTTCTGCACAGCACAGGGAACTATATTCAATATCTTGTAATAACTTTTAAAGAAAACAAATATATGTACATATACCCATGACTGGGACCTTATGCTGAACACCAGGAATTGACACAATGTAACTGAAAAAAAAAAAGCAAAATGGCAGCGCTCATGATGAAGATATGAAATCTAAGTGGTAGAAAGAGAAACCAATGCAGAAACCAGTGAAGAGTTCGGCTTTAAAATCATTCTCCTGGGATCTGTGGACCTCCCTTACTCTCAGGACACAGACAAACGTTTCTGCCTCCACAAGCAAACTGGGGGATTCAGCAAATCTCTGGGAAACTGGGCACAAAGAATTCAGGCTTTTAATAAAGGACTGTCTGTTGCTCTCTTCGTCCGAATTACTAGGATGTATCTTCTGCTCTACCTTTAGAGCTCGACAAATAGAACTTTGCAATTAAACACAAGGCTCACCACTTCAGTAGCTTAAGAGAAAGTTAGATTGTTGAGTCAAATCAATTCATGAAACATTTCTTTTCTAAAACTCTCCTCAGGTCTTTGGAATCTTTTATTATCCTCTAAAGAAAATAACAGCAACGGGGAGTTTCTCACCAGATACAAGGCAATTTGCTTAAAATGTATGTCCAAACACAGGAACTCATTACCCACACAAATGAAAGGAAGGACAGGTAATTCACAAACAGCCATGAAGCCACGTAATATCAGTGGCCACCATTTATTAAAAGTTTAGTGCAGTAGGGCAGCCCCAATGCCAACCACCTCACATACAGGAATTTAATCCTTTAAAAAATTCTGTGATAATAATATCAATGGCAACTGATGTAAACGATTTCATTTGGTTCTCAGATCAAGCCTTGGAGTGACGCACTGTCATTAGTTTATAGATAAGGAAAGAATTTAAAGACGCTAAATAAATTCAAAGGCACTAAATGTACTTCCCATGGTCCTGTTGCTACGGAGTGTGGGCCACAGAATCAACCCAAGTGCCTGATCTCATTGTGTCTTTAACTACTAAACCCTCCCCACATTTTACACATGAGGCAACTGAGCCCTAGAGAAGATAGTTATACCAAGGGACATACAACTGGGAAGGGGCCACATCAGGACTTGAACTCCAGTCTTTCTAACTCCAAGTTTCCACGCTCTTCAACTTGGCATTGTACTAAATTGACTTTCACACCTACCCTAACTTTGATCTGCATTTTATTTGAGGATTTCATAAGATATGAAATCAGGGAGATCCCAGGGCTTCAAACCAACATCCAAACTCCACGGTAAAAGACTACCTCAAGAGAAGCCAGATGGACATCTGAGTGACCTGCCCTGACCATGCCCTGAAGGATGGCTCAGAGCACCTTTTGGTTGACAGCAAAGCCAACCACGTATCACCATCTGACTCACACCTACCTTGGCAAGGAGGGGATAACTATCTAGGATTTAAAGTGAATACAATATGTATGTATATGCATGACGGGGACACTGTGCTGTACACCAGAAATTGACACATTGTAACTAACAGTACTTCAATTAAAAAAAAAAGCGAATACATATTTAAACTGAAAAAAATTAATCTGAAAATTTTTAAAAATTTTAAAAATGAAGTGAATACCCATAGGGAATGTGGGGAAAGACAGTCTATTGCTCTGTTGTTTTACTGATGAATTAACTCAGAGTTCACAATAGATAAAGATGAGCACATCACAGAGGGTAGAAGCCCTCTGCTGTTGGCAGTTTACCACCCTCTCCCCATCGGTGGGTTTCTGTTAAAGGTGCTCTGCCGTCCAATAACCTGAGTGGGCACCTGATTCAGGCTAGGCCAATAGGACGCTCCCAGAAACTGAGTCTTGTTGGAAAGATGCAAATTTCTGAAGTTGATTCATTCTTACAGCCATGGCCTGGACACCGTGACAGTTGGTTCCTGCGATGGAGATTCCCAGAGCTTCTAAGTCCCTGTCTTTCTGCAGCAGGGTCCAGCAGATTTTTCTTCCACTCTATGAGCAACCGTATATCCTCTGGCACATTCTTTTTCTACTTAAGGTAGCTAGGGTTGTTTTCTGTTGCCAGCAACCAAAAAAAAAAAAAAAAAAACCCCAAACCGAATCTCAGGTTGGCCAAGGGAAGGCATCTCCTGACTGGTGAATCTCAGCATCAGAGTCCACTACGAAAGCTGTCAGACTAACTGATGTGAAAGAGCAAATGAGTGGAGAACTGGGGGCTGTTTCAAGACAAGAAGATGGGGTAGAGGAGGGTATAGCTCAGTGGTAGAGCATGTGCTTAGCATGCACGAGGTCCTGGGTTCAATCCCCACCACCTCCCTTAAAATAAATAAATAAGTAAACCAAATTAACATCCCAATAAATAAATAAATAAATAAGATTTCTTTAAAAGAGAGAGAGAGAGAGACAATAAGATGAGGGAATAAGTGCTAATTTTGTTGGGTTTCTGCATAGTTTTACACCCCAGAGATACTCCATCTCTTGAATGATTCACATCTTTCACGGTTACTCATCATTAAACCTGTGATTTATTGTCCTGTGAGAAGTAGTTCAGCCGTCTAAAGCATGATGCTAATGAGGGTAGCACTTCTGACTTGACTTGTGGGCTGGGTACCTTAGTTCTGAGTCACCGACAAGAATGCACACGAAACCTGATCAAAGCTCTTTTGACATTTCATGGGGCAGGAGCAATGAAGTTGATGGACAACACTAATCATTGCCACTGGTTCAGCTCATATTTCTTAAGACCTTGCTCCATGCCAGGTAGTGCATTAGGCACTCCACATGCATTATCTCATTGACCGTCAAGCAGGCACCCATGACAAATGAGTCCAAGGGTGCTACAAATGAATGACACAACCACATTGAAAAGGGTGGGAGGAAAGGAACAGAGCCAAGTAACTTTGGTAAATATCATCTTAACTGGGTACTGCAAGGTTAAAGACACAAAGACTATATATAAACATTATACTCTAGTTGGTAAATTTGTTTCTCACTGGAGTATTGGGTTAGCAATTCTGAAACAACTCTGTATGTATGCTAGTGTTGAACAAATGAGAAAATATATTGCTAATAATGAGAACCATCCTGCTGCTAGAGAAAGAAGTTACAAATAAAGCAAGAGGGAGACTAGAATAATCCCTGTCCTGCTAGATGGGAGTGGGAGGCAGCAATGTGAATTTACAGCTATTTTTTTACACACCATACAATTCAGTGGCATTAAGTGCATTCACATTATTGTGCAGCCGTCACCACTATCCATCTCCAGAACTTTCCCATCATCCCAGACTAAAACTTTATACCCATTAAACACAAACTCATTATCCCATTGTTCTTTTCTTTCTTTTTAACATTTTTTATTGATTTATAATCATTTTACAATGTTGTGTCAAATACCAGTGTTCAGCACAATTTTTCAGTCATTCATGGATATATATGCACTCATTGTCACATTTTTTTCTCTGTGATTTATCATAACATTTCCCATTGTTCTTTTCTTATAGTGTCTTTGGCTTTGTTATCAAGCCTCATGATTAATTGTGGCACATGTACAGCCAAAGAAATATAGGTGTATGTGTATGCATAGATTACTATACACACATGTGGGTCCTATCTTAGTCTGTCCCTTGAGAGGGCCTGGAAGTAGTAATAACCCTGGAGCAGTGAGCACACCTACTGCCCTGATCTTGGTTTCTAACACCACACTCTACTGAAAGGAACCTGTGTCCCTTAGAGAAGTAGTTGTTTCCAGGTCTGAAGTGGGGAAAATATAAGATGAACTTGGAATACCTCACAGTGGCGGAAAGTTAAAAAGTGATGTATATTTAAAAAAAAAAAAAAGATAAGGACATGTTAAAAAGCATAGGAGCCAACCTGAAAGAGCTCCCAAAGGCTAAAGATGGAACAATTTGTGTAACAAAGTAAACAGCAATAGTATTGCATCATAACCCAAAAATTAAAATAATAAATTCCCTGAGTCCATAGTGAGATAAATAAATGGTTGACTGAATAAATAATAAGTAGATGGGAGAAAACGGACAACACTTCCTTACAAAAGAATTCCAATAAGTAAATGCAGGAGAAACTGGGGGAATGGGAAATCACTGTTAGAACAGCACAGCAGTACCTATGAGAGGCGCAACCCACTGAATAGTCGTTAAAATTAGTGAGTGAAAATTTAAGGAGAAACAGGATATTTCCATTCTGTCAAACGATCTCCCCCCAGATAAATATTTCAAAGGTAAAATGGTCATTTCACAGCGGAGAAACCACCTTCGCCACTTGATCAAGGCCAACATCACCAGTGACATCATTATGACATCATGTACCCTCCCTCCAACACGACCCACTGACAAGGGCGCATCACCTCCGTGGTGCTGGCCCCAATGATCCCCCGCTCCGATCTAGTCAGGAGAAAACATCAGACAAACCCAAACAGAGGGACATTCTACAAAGTCCCCGAGCAGTATTCTTCCAGACTCTGAAAGCCATGAAGAGCAAGGAGAGACTGAGGGGTTGCCAGTCTGCCAAAGGAGACTAAAAAGACATTACTCCTCAGTGCAGTGTAGCTTTCTGGGATGGATTCTGCAACAGAAAAAGACATTAGCAGACAAACGAGAAATTCTACAATCATCTGTAGTTTAGCTAATTGTACTGTGCCAACGTCCATTTCTTAGGTTTCATAATTATGCTACATTTCTGTAAGATTTTAACATTTACAATAGCCTAATAAAGGGTAAATGGAGCTCTCTGTACTATTTTTGCAACTTCCTTGTAGGTCTAAAATTATCTCAAAATTTAATGTTTTTTAAATATCTGAAGGAAAACAAAAGCACACGAAGTCTATATTTTGAGAGTCCCAAGATGTCATCTTTCTAAGCAAACAAGGCACACTTTCATTTTGCGTGAGTTAGTAATTCATGGCAGGAACTCACTGTCTCTCCCACCCAGGAGTACAGAGCCCTGAAGGGACAGTGGTCAGGCACTGTATTTGGGAAGCACTGGGGCACGGGGCTGAGGCAGATCTGAATTTGAATTTGGGGAACTGGTCAGGGGAAAGTTGTTTCTGACCTCTGAAATGTAATAAGATCTTTCCAGAGTCTTTGCGCCTATTAAATGAGGTCATGCTTAAGAAAGCACTTTATCCATCACAGGTATGCAATCAATAGCCTTTCTTTTCTCTTCTCTTGTTTTAAACATGTTGGAATATGAAAGGAAAACAAAATGTGCCCCCTTCTACATCAGGGCCTTATAATCTAGATTGAGACCAAATATGCACAGGTGTGAAATAACGACCAAAGAACAGCTTTACACTCTGATACAATCGAATGCTGAGTTCCGTTGGACAGTGGGACGGTGTGAACCAGAGCACAACCCGCACAGTAGAGAAGGGAGAAATGGGGCCAGCATCCCCCGGGACGGTCTTCTAGAGCGGTGGGGCTGCCCTGAGCGTGGTGAGCACCAGCTAGGAAAGGACGGGGCAAGGCGGGGGCGGGGCTGGGGGAGGTGTAGTGGGGAGGAAGCCCCAGTAAAGAAGAGGCAAAGGCGTGAAGACAGGATTATCAGTGGGTGGACGCCAGCTATCTCCATTTATTTTTCCATTCTTTCTGCAGATAAAAGCAGACCAGTGGGAGGCACATTCATTGGGAGCACAGGATGAATGCGAGGAAACAACAGATCCACACGAACTGATTTGGGAATGGAGTAAAGTTCTGGAGAGACCGAAAGGCAGCCTGAGTTGTTGGGGATGCCAGAGGCAAGGGAAGCTGTGGCTGGTTCTTGAGGGAAAAAGTAGGGCTCAAGGGAAGCACAAAATGTTTCAGTTTGGACTGAATTTGGTACCCAGAAGTATTTTAAGCAGAGGAGTCCTGTGATCATAGCATGATATATCAGGTAGGAGCCTGTTGCAGGAAATCAAAGCTACTTTGGCAATTTTAAGTGGAAAGAGAATTGAGTACTTATAAAATCATGGAAAAGGCTGGAGAACTGGGTTCTAGGCTGTTTTAGTAGGACTGTAAATTGGTAAAGCCTTTTTCAAAAGCTGTTAGAGGGTGCCTGTCAAAACTGTAAATGTATGTATATTTGATTTAGAAATTCCATTCTTGAAAAAACAACTCAGTTCTGGAAAAAAAAATCTAGTCTAGAAAAGAAAATGGCATAAACACAAAGGTAAATATACAAGGTTGTTCACAGGAGCACTTTTTCAACTAGTGAAAAAATTTTTTTTCTATTTCCTAAATGGAAGACGTTAAATAAAACATGGTATAGAATATCATGCAATAATTAAAAGAATATATGGAGCCTTTGGGGAAAAACCTCCCAGACAAATTTTTAATGAAAAATCAAGTCTCAAAGCAAAGCCCATAGCCTGTCCCATTTATATGTGTTACAGTGTGTGGACCGAACACATGCAAAGCAGCGGTCACAGGGCTTGTCCCCTGGGGCAAGAGACAAGAGGGATGGGGACATGCCTGCCATTGGGAGGCTGCCGCATTTCCCTCTGAATATTCTTGCATTGTTTGAACCTTTCATGAGGACTATGCATTCATGTATTGCTTGTGTAGTAAAAATAGGAGTAATGGGTGACCTCCTCCAAATCTCTCCTTAAAATGGATAAAGAAAATAAGCCTGACCTTAATTGAGACCGTGACGGGGATGGGTGAGGAGCACCATTCTTCTCGTATGAGAAATGAGCTGTTGTTCACCTCGGGTAGAGAGGATGACTCAAAGGGAGTGCCAAGCCATCATCTCCTGATTTTGTTCTAGTGGGTTGGGTGGTGGAGGGAGGAGTGGAGATTTAATTTTTCCTTCATGAGCCAGTTACAGTCATACCGAAAAGGATGTATTGAAAGGGTAGAGGCACTCTCTGAATACACTGGAAAACTGAAGGCATGGACTTGGAAAACAGATAGAAAAGGGCTAGCCAAGCAGCCAGGAACACCAACAAATTTCCATCCAGATGGGATGTTGTCAGGTCATCTCCAGCCAGGCCAATGCCACCCACCTCTGCCTGCCTCAACTTCTCTCCAAAGGACCCTGCATCCTTGCATCACTCCCTGAAAATTCCATATCCTGGTGGAAGCATCTTAATTGCCAAGAAAACAAGGAATAAGGAATAAAGAGAGTCTATCCCTCTCCTCGGTTTTGTCACAGACATCTGGGACCTGCCCAACTCCAAGACCCCCACAAGCACAGACCTGTCTCAGATAAGAAGAGTGCTTTGATACTGACAAAGCCAGCAATGATCAATGTCAACCACACTTGGCTGGTTCAACTCAGATGTAACCTGGTTATTGAAAATGTCCCACATGCCTGTCCATTTGCCTGTAGGTCTAACAAATTCATTTGCTTCTGATTTTTGAGCACTTCATGTTAGCTTAGAACGTCACAAACCACGTGAAGGAGGGAGGGAGGCTCCACAGAGAGAAGGCAGCCTCACTTCTGAAGAAGGCACCGGGAGCGGCATCCGTGAGACGAGTATTTACTGAGCTAAGGAGCTGAGGAGATGACGGATGCCCCGTCCCACAGCCTCCAGCTGAAGCGACACGCCCCATTTCAGGTGCCCCATCGCATCAGGAAGTGAAGCAAATGATTGGGAAGCATCTAGGCTGGCTGGCCGGGAGGGCTGGCAGGGTGTACTCGCTGCCTTCAGCAGGCAGGTAGGTTATACTCTGGAAAAGAATTATTCAGCCTAGACTAGGGAGACAAAAAAGCAAATTCAATTGTGGTTCATAAAACTTATGAAGCATATGCTGAAAAGTGCCTCAGCAACTCACTCCCAGCCTTATCCCATCAATAACACAAGGACAAAGGGGAGAGGAAAACGAAATTGGAGACTGGGAAAAAGATCTCTTTTGCACAAGCAGGACTTTAGATGAGGCAGGCAGGCCATTTGGCAGGCTGGGGTTGCCAGAGCACAAAGGAGAGCAAAATGTCTTTGGAGAGGCCCATCTCATTTGATTTTTCTTTGGCCTTTGCAGGTATGGGGTATTGGCACGTCTTGAGTTAGAAGGCAATTATATGTTTATTGGAAAAGGAAGGACTCAGAGGGTGATTATTTCCCGTGTGTAAGAGTGCTTCATAAAGACCACATTCACGTCTGCATCTCACCCCAGGCTCTCTCCACGTGCCTCGCATCACTCTGGGAAAGGAAATATGTGAATTTCTTTTCTCTGGGAAATCTCTGGGCAGATGTAGGCATAAGCAAAGAGGAGTCTAAAGGCTGGGTCGCATCTTGGCAGACATCAGAGTCCCTGTTTGCTGACGGCTGAAGGAGCGTGCATATGCTGTCTCCAGCAGTCTCTGGCTTTTACCAAGCCACACCAGGGAGCAGGTAGGGGAGCACTAGTCCCCGAGTTGCAACTGCACTCCAGGAGACCTTGGCCCAAAACCATGTTCCTCATTCTCCTCCAGTAAATCAGCAACTAAAATAAGGGGGTTAGTTAAGCTAATACAATTACCTAGGAATGCTTTGGTTGTTGAATTTTGTTTTTAAGGGGCCAAGAAAAGCAAATAGGACCATGGCTGGCCTCTCTCTGGCCGTTCTCCTGGAGTTAGGTCAGGTCACTCCCTGTCAAATGAGGGGACAAGGACAGCCTCTGAAAATCATTACTGCAGGGAGGACAATATTTGTGCGGCAAACAGAGCTAAGAAGACGCCAAGGGATGTGACCAAGAGAAAAGAGCCAGGACAAGAAATTAGGCTAAATAGGAGCAGAGGGAACCCTGCCAGATCTGGAGATGGAAGTGGCCTGTCGGCATCCTCACAAAGGATTGCTTCCATTTAAATTTTTTTTTTTTTAAGGAACACAAGACACAGGAGGCCAGATGCCATAATTTAAGACAAAGCAGTAGCTAGAAAGGCCAGTTCTCCTACAGAGAACTAGACTGTGTATCGTTTTCATTATCTGCTCATACACCCTTTGTTTTCACATAAAATCTAGAGCCCATTTCAAAAAGGGAAATTTATTGCTGTCTGCTAGCCTGTTGTTATGGAAGCTATTTGTATCAGTTAGAAATACGTGGCAGATGCAAATAAATGAAAACCTGACTACCAGGGACTTAAATAGATAAGGATTTATTGGTCTTTGGCAATAAGCAGTCTGGGAGTCTGCAGTCTAGCAATAGCTCAGAAACGCAACACTGGCGTCTGGACTCCAGTCTCTTCTCTTCTTCCTCTTCCACAAACTTTGTATTTTAGGTCTCCATTTCCATGCTTGTCGCCACACTGCTCCAAAAAAGCTGCTGCATCTTAAGTCATCACATCTACATTCCAGGCAGGAAGAAGAGGAAAAAAAAAACAGAAAAGGGAAGCACTTGAATCCAGAAAGCAAATGCTTTTCCAAAAATCCCTTAGCAGCATTCTGCTTACAGCTCAGTGACCAGAGTGGTGTCCCATGGCCACTCAGCAGCAAGGGAGTCTGAGAGGTGTGCGTTTTTAGTGGAACACATTGCCACCCCCTCACAAAATCACCATTCTATTAATAAAGTGAAAGTGCATATTGGAGAAGCAACAGCAGGGCCACTGCCATGATTGGGCTACTTGTACTAGACACGACCACGAGCACCAGCCCAGACAATTAGCGGGTCTGTGGTTCAGTGCCAGTGTTGCAATCGGCTGAGTTCAGAGAGCTGTCAGAAGAATGCTGGCATTTTATATTAATGTATAATGCTGGTACGTGTGTCATATACGAGTTAGTCTCATCAGTAACTCAGCTTTCTACATCTATAAAATGGGTCCAAGCAGAGTTGGAATTATATGGTGAGGAGAAGGAACAAATTGCCCTTCTAACAATATGGAACATGTGTCTGATTTAGTTTTCCTCCACAGCTTTATAGAGTCTACCCTTTGTGATTACCTGTTCCCATAATTATCCAGTTTCTAATTCCATCAAAAGGAGTAGCTATGGGACGACATAATATCTCAGGGAGATCCTACTGCAGGACTACATCACAGGTGAAACTCTCTTGAATGTTCATCTTTCTCTACCTCCAGCTGTTGATGCAGACTCTAAGGTCACCCTGCATCCATCATATGTCTTATCGAATATCACTTTCTCAGAGAGGCCTTCGCCGGCCACCTTCCCTAACACATCTGGCGTTTCCTTGTTTCCTTGCTCTTCTTTATTTTCCTTACCGGTGCTTCTACCATACCTGGGCAGCTCACACGTCTAACAGCTCCATGAGGACAAGGACCCTGCCAGTACTTTCTCCTGTGCCTGGCACAGAGGAGACACCCAATGAATGTCTGCCCAACAACTTTTAAGCAAGCATTTATTGAGTATTCCTCCGCATGATTCTCAATGCTTGACATAGATTAATTCATTTAAACTTTACAGCAACCCTGAGGTAAGTGCTGTCATCCCATTTTTCAGATGCAAAAACTGAGGCTCAGGGAGGTTAAAGTTGCACAGTAAACGACAGATCTGGGACTCAAAGCCAGACAGTGGCTCTGGAGCCATGACGTTAGTCCCTGCTCTGTTCTGCCTCCACCTTGTAGAAGTTTCCACGACACCGTGCGGTGCGTTGTGTCACTGCCTGTCTGCTATTCCCGACACCTTATCTCGGGACTTCATTCAGCTCTTCGGTTATCCTTACTTCTTAATCTTTTTCTCCCTCCTCCCCGCTGCTTAAAGTGACCCTGGCCCTCCTTTAACACTTCATGAATTGGGCACAAAATAGGCACCAGTAAACGTTTATTAAAAACTTCATTACAGCCCTTAAGTGCTCGGGAGAGTCACCATTTGTTGGAAATAACCTACATTTTCAAAGCCAGCTGTGAAAATAGTTATCCTTTTCTGCTCAGGGAATTTCAGTGATGGCAGATGTAATTGATCGAGTACCTACTACTTCATGCCAGCAGCGTGCCGGGCGCTGCTCATACGTTATTTTTAATCCTTTCAGCAATCCTGTACAAAGTCAGCACTTTTCCATTTCTGAGTTGAGAAAGACAGCCTTCAGGGGTTTCAGTGAATTGTCTAAAGGTGTGTCATGAGGAGCAGGTGGAGGATCGGTATTCCCGTTCACCAGTTTTCACCATTTTGTGAAAGGATTAAGTGCCTTCCCAGACCTGAGGGCTTCACAAGGAGAACCTGAGGGACAGTAAACATTAAACCACCGTCTCAACGGAAAGCAAGCTCCATAGGCATCACATGCTCCGTAAGAGTGTTGAACAAGCAGAACTCTTTCACCCCAGTAAGAAGGTGCTATGCTTCTTCCAACAATTGTGCCAAGAGAAAGGCACTTCTGAATTTTCCGTAGAGCCAGGTCACGAGGACAGGAGCACCGTGACTCGGCCGTCTCATTGCATACGCCCAAGTTCCCCCAGAAAGGAAGCTCATTTTGCTCGCAGCTCCTTTCTATAAAGGATTTTTAGCTCTATTCCAAAAATCAAACCCACCTTCAAAGGATAAAGATTGGCCTGTCACTAGAGACGATGATGAGGTTGTAATCATCTCCAGTTTATGAGGGAGGAAATGAAGACTCAGCGCTTGAGTCAAGGGCCTGAGATCATTTATTTGTCATCTGTGGAGCCCAGTCTTGACCCCTCATCTTCCAACACTACACCTCGTGCTTTTCCTCAATTTCTAAGAAGAGCTTCGTTGTCCAGGACAGGTTATAGAGGCCAAGGAGTTGGAGAAAAAGAGAACATGTTATAGGGATTGGGAGCATCACTGGAATCAGCCCATCTTGGCTCAGGTTTTGACTTTGCGGGAAGCCACACCTACATGTGTTAAAAAGCCGATGATTCACTTCACAGTCACAACACATGAGATGTCATTGTATGAAGGCTTGGTGGTCCTTGTCCCCAGGGAGAATTATCCTCAATCCCTCTCTGTAGGACATTTTCCCCTGGACACCAGGGCTTAGAGACTTCTAGGATTTCTGCTCATTTCCTCAGTCAAACAGATGGTGGGATTGAAGGACCTTCTGGATCCCTTAGATGGCAGGCCGCCAGCCACGATGTCTTGGAGACTGCTGTGGGCTCTGGAGACAGACCTGGATCCAGCTCACAACTCTGCCACCTGCCTGGTGGAAAACCTCAGTTTCTTACCACCAATTCAATGGGGTAACTGTACGAAACTCAGGGGTGGGCATGAGGGCTGGAGGAGCTCCTGCTGCAAAGCCTTTAGTGCAGTGCTGGCACTGAGTGAGCTCCCCATTATTTCTGCCCTTCCAGCTGGAAGTGGAGGGTCCCAGAGGAGTCACCTCCATCCCACTGTGGGGACTTCACGGGGCAAAGGAGACAAAAATTGCTCTCCCTTCAAAAGTCAGCAAGACATTGCCTAAAGGGACCCTGACTTTAGACTGAACAACACAGGCTCCCTGAATGAATCTCGCCAGGTGTGGGAGCTGGGAACATCCCTGCCTCTGGTCACAGCAGCTGGGGCCGTGTTTGCCGAGGGGCACCATCCCTCCCACGAAGAAAACAGAGTGAAGAAAATCTCCAAGAGCAGCTTGTTTGCAAAGCAGCTATCCAGCCTCTAAGTATACTTCTTCAATAAAAACGCACGAAAATACTGTTTTTCTTTGTTTATACCATTTCTAGCATAGAAACGTCGTCTAAGAGACACATTACCATAACTGCAGTCACCCTCTGTGCACATAACCTGCTTCTTTCACAAAATATAATTACTCCCACTCTCCATGCTTTTAGTGAAGATTAACTTGTAGCAACTTAAAAGGTCAAAGCTGAGATCAAACTGCGTGTGTTTTAATCTCCAAAAAATGTAAATTGGGCCAAAATCTCAAAAATAACAAGCCCTGCGGGTAGACTGTCTATTCATGAAGAGTGTCCCATGACACAGGAGCTGGTCTTTGGATAACCAGCTTGGCATCTGAGCAGCAGATGTAGCCTCTGAGGAGGTATTTGCCGTGGTCGGGTAAGTGCAGATGCTTTACGGAGGAAGAAACAAGCCAACAGAATAGAAATACCAAAACATTCCACGGTTGAAATGAAGGTTGTCTCCAGTGTGGGGGCCACGATGATTTATTCAGCCAAATGTTTAAAATAAATGCCTTGGTATGTTTGTATTGATCGCTCTTATTTTCACTGACAGAAATCGTATCTACTAACTCCATCTCTGGGTAGAGGGGTTGGATTGGGGGATATAAATTCCACCATTGCGCACCATAAACCATCCTGAGGAAAAGAAAATAAATAAATAAAAAAGCTCCACTTTGCACAGAAACAAAAATGCATTCCTTTCCACATGGCTGTTCTTCAACAAGAAATAATGAAGGAAAACAGCGCTGAAATGTGCCGTGCCAGTCTTAATGGCATTTTAATAGTTTAAATTAGGAGCGAAAGGCCACTCGGCATGTGGTTTTGCATAAACATTGCCCTTTCGTGATAGTAATTGGGGTGAGGAGAGTTGTCAGATGGCAGGGCTCCGCCCCGCTGGCCCGGGGGGTGGCCGGGTGGCACAGACCCGCCTCGGCCCCTGAGAAGCAGCAGCCAGGCCCGGATGTCAGAGTAAAGCAAATCCTATCCTTACCCCCACATTAGGAACTGACTTACAGTTCCTTACACATGCGGGTGACAGCTTGCTGGTCTGCACACTGCAAGTGCTTAATTTATGTAACGTTCAGCTAGGGAAGAAGGCAGACGACCCTTCGCTGCCACTCAAATTCATCTTTCCTAGTCTCTACAAAGAGAGTGATCATAATCATGAAATTCCAAGGCAGACAGCTACGGGGGCATGTGAATTTACAATTTGGTGGTGGACCTGAGACCACAGCATACCAGTCAAGGAGGCCCAGAGACTTGTTCCTTCCAGGTAAAGCTGATGGCTCTGTCTACAAATAGACACAAGCATCATGAACTTGTTATCAGACAGATTTCACTATTCCTGTTCTAAACCCTGGGGATAGGCTCACAACCAAAACAGACAAGGTCCCTGCTCCCAGGAGGTTCCTAGTCTAGCCCCCCAAGTGTCGAGTAAACAAGGAACCAACAAAATAATATCAGGTAATGATGAGTGCTATGAAGAAAATAAAACTGGGACAAGAAAGAGAGTGCCTGTGTGGTCAAGAAAGACTCTCTGGAGAGGGTACATTTCAGCTGAAACCTGAATGGCAGGAGGGGAACAGCCAAAAAATCTCAGGAAACAGCATTCCAGGCAAAAGGTACCGCAAGTGCAAAGTCCCTGGGGTGAGTCTGTGCCACGTTTCCTTCCTTTCACAGTCAAAGCAGGTCCATGTCATGTCAGATCTTCTCACTGCAGCATTTCTTGGACAGATGGCCTAGCTCTCCCAGGAAGAACATGGGCATGTTTCTAATGCCGAAAACAACCACCTTACTGAAGAAGTGAACGCAGTGCTAAAGGATCATACAGGCATAGAATCCCAGGAGAGGAGGAAGACATAAGTCCTATTTCCAAGGTACAAGAACTGGTTTGCAGAATCCCCCTAAACCCTCTAGGGCAATTACCTACAGAAACAACACATGGAGTTAAAGTGTATGTGGGAGGTGGGGGGTGGTCCTGAGAAGGTGTTTGACAAGCGCCAGATCGTGTGTTAGGTTTTTGACATATACTGAGGGATAGGATACTCTGTTGCCAGGTTGGCTGATCTGAGTCAGTCGCGAGTTTTGCTCTGCCCCACAATTCCCATGATGGCAATAATACCTGCCCACCGGGGTAATCTACGAAGGGGAATTGAAGTTGAGGCCTATCCACTGGAGCAGTAGGAGCCAACAGGAAGACAAGTCTCTAGGGGCTGACTTTTTCTTCATCAGGAGCTCTGGAGGAAGAAATAATGCTCCCAAGTGGTTTCAGAATGGTATCACATTGTGTCTCGAGAGGCTAAGATGGAAGACTGGAATGGATCTTATTTTTTCAGAATACAATTTTAAGGGAAGAGCTACTCATAAAAAGCACTCTTCTGTTGAAGTAATTCTGAGAGGCACACGGGAAGTATCAGAGATATCCGATGTCCTTTCTAAGCCTGCTGGGAATGCCCCTCTCTTTGGAAGGACAGTGCCATAGTTAAGTCTAGTGCCATCCCATTCAAGCATATCTCTTGATCAGCAACTATCTTTATAGTCACAACCCAGGTTTGATCATACCAGGAAGTGCTCATTTTGGGGGGAAATAGCTCTGGACAACAGAAAAAAAAATATTTTTATAAGAATATGTAAAATTCCTCCCAACTTCTCTTTTGAAATCTTGCATTTTTCCTCCTTAGTCTGTCGTCCGCCACCAAATGCATCAAATACAACGTAGGGAAGTCTTTGACTTTCTAGATAAGAAGAATTAGGTGTTTTGATTTATATGACTGCTCCAACTGCACTACTCACGTGGGAAATTGTTGGCTAAATCAGCATGATTGAATCATGTTCCAAGGGTTTCCTCACTGCACTCTTATTTGATCTATAGAGTGAATTTGACGAGGAATCCATAGAAAATGAAATAGAGACATCCTTCACCAAAACAGAACAGATTAGCTTTTGCACTGGGATATTTGGCCTTGAAGTTCGTAAATCACCTGTTGACTATGCATATAACTATGATATCCTTCAGGGGAAGGTGTACTCGAGAGTATTGAGCTATGCTGACTTGATACGACTCAACCATCTTGGCAAATACATCACAAACTGGGCAACTGAATTTCTAACTAAAGCTTTATCTACTCAAAAACACAATTGTTTAAAAAATGAAAAATGTAGTTAGTTGTTTAGGGTCTAATTCTGCCAAACAACCAGCCACGCTGATTTTTCCTCCACTAAATTGTCCGATAACTTGAGCAAATGGATTGAGTTAACCAGTTGATAAGGAATTAAATAGATCTAGTCTATTCATACTAAAACATACAAGTACATAAGCAGAGTTAGATTACCCATAATCTAGTCTCCTTTCAGCTATAGTAGAAATCAATTTTGGTGCTCACAGGGGAAAAGATGAATTGTTAGAATAGTAAATAGTCAATAAATATTTGTTGAAATAGAGTAAATAAAAATAAATATGCACACTGGTAGTTTCTGTAACTGTTAGAACATTAGCTTATATCTCAGCCTCTCGTAGGCCATAAAAATGAGTTGATGATAAAGAAGTAACTGAGCAGGAAAGAATGAGAAATGGCAACACACAACCAAGGCCCCTTGTATAGAGGCATACAAGCGTTCCGGATGGTGACCAGATCTAGCACTCAGATCTTAATTTCTAAATGTCATTCTCCAATAAAAGGAACCATGACTCCCTGGAGAAATGGCTGATTCCAGGATAGGGAAAGAAAAGTAAAAGACGAGCCTGGACCATCTTACAATGCCAAAAGGTAAGAAAGGCTCAAAAAAGTGATGGGACTATGTCAAAAGGACACAAAAACCAACCGGCCAAATCTGGGATAATTTTAGCCATAAAGTAAACAATGATAGTAATAGATAGTTGCCCACAGATTAAAATAAAAGCCATAAACCTGCACTGATATAAATAAATAACTGAATAAACAAATCAATAAGAATGAAGGGAAAGCTCTTGCAGTAGAATTCTAATTAATCAATGTAGAAGGAATGATGGAAATAGAGAATTTGACAAATACCACAGGAATAATTGTTCCCAGCAAGAATTATCAATGGGTGTGAAAATTAATAGGCATGAGTATGAGAAACAAGATGTTTACACGGTCTTGGATTATCTCCCCCTAACATACTTACCAGTTACAGAGGGGGAAATAGTAACTTCCCAGGGGAGAAACCTGTCAGACAGCTTGTTAACTGAGTTACCAGAGTTAATACCACCTGTTATGGATCAAATCAATCTCATGTGCCTCCTGATACGTTGCACAAAGACACAATATCACTTCTGTGCTGTTCTTGTCAAAGATGCATAACCTGAATTTAATCACCAGGAAACCTGGACAAATCCAATGAAAGGACACTCCACAGAATAACTGGCCAGTATTCATCAAAAAAGTTCAAGGTCATGAATGACACAGACTAAGGAGCAAGCTGTCACACATTGAAGGAAACTAGGAGACAGAATGACTAAGTGCAACATGCTATCCTGGATTGGATCCTGGACCAGAAAACAGATATTAGATGGAAAACTGGTGAAATGTGAATATGGTCTCTAGATTATTCAAGAGTATTGCATCAACATTACTTTTCTGGTTTTTATAATTTTACTGGGGCTAGATGAAATGCTAACATTTGGGGAATCTGAGTAAAGGGGAAAATTCTTTGTGCTATTCTTGCCACATTTTGTGAGTCTGAAATTATTTCAAAATTAAACATTAAAAAATAAAAAAAAATTCATAATAGTTCTGGATGGAGTTGTGGTTGGAGTCGGCAAGTAGGGACAGCCAGCTGTGTAGAGACCAGCTGTGTGATCTGTCAGAGAGCTAAGGAGTCAGCCACCAACAGAAGGCAGCAGCAACCTGAAAGTTCAAGGTCTAGATAAAGCCTAAACCCTACACTAACCTACTAACCTGAACCCACACCTATGGCCACACTTACCCATTTACATCCACAGATGCTTCAGATTCCAGCCTGCTTCCCACAGCTCTCAAAAATGGAGAGCAAACTCCTTCATGGGACTTTGGACAAGGTATTTAACCTCGTCATTCTCCATCTATAAAATGGGGCCATAATATCAGTTATGTCATGGGGCTGTCATGAGAATTACATGAAATAACATGAAAAGTACTTAGTATGGTGTCTGGCACAGAGACAGCTCTTGATGAACTTTGGCTACTCTAACCATCATATTCATTCCCATCCTCATCCTCATCATCATTATTATTCTGTTTGCAAAGCCCCAAAAACAGCCTCACTAGAGTCTAGTTCCATGGAAGTGGGCACTCTGTCCAGCTTGGTCACTGCTATAGTCCCAGCTTCACACAGTCCATCCACAGAGCAGACCCTCCATAAATGTGCTACTCAAATGGAAGAAAGAAACATCTGGCTCAGCTTACCTCTTAAATTATTTTGAATGGAAGTACAGCTGCTGTAACAGAGACCCAAACTACCAGTAACTTAAATAAGACATAAGTTTACCTTTCTTTCACATCTCCATATGAGCATCAGCAGTCCATGACTGCAAGATGCTTTCAGGAACAAGACCCAGATCCTCTCTTGGGGCAGAGCCTTTCCCAGAAGTTTCGTGACCTCATTCACATACCAGCCTTAGGTGGGAAGCCCCATGAAAAAGATGGCAAGATCCCCAGACAGGGCCACTACTCTCCTGCCAGCACCATCCAGTTCCCTGGCCTGGCAGCATTATCTCGCTTTTTGCCTCTGAAACGGTTTGCTTCCAGGAAAGCGGAACTTACCCCTAAAATTCTGTTGGTTCCTTGGGCTAACTCCTGATTGGTCCATTTGTAGTGCCTTATTTGCATGGAGCTTACTCCTGGTTGGTCCATTTCTATCACTCCTGATTGGTCCATTTCTACAAAGCTCATTCCTAATTAGTCAACTTTGTTACATCTTATTTGCATATGATGTTGCAAAGTCTAGACTGGCAGCCTATAAAGGTCTGTGTAAACCTACAGACAGGGTCCAGAGCTTGGAATGCTAACGCCTCTGGGTCTGCCGGTGTAATAAACCTGAGTTCTCCAAGCCTCCGAGTGCTGCTTGGTCTCTCGCCCAGATCCAGGTTGCTGTCACAACTGAGCTGTAACACTGAGCTGTAACACACTTTGCTGCAACAAGCCCACGGGAAGCAGGAAGGGCAAAGAGGAAGGACACACTCTAAAGAGGGCACAGCCAACAGGATATGCATATCACTTCTATTTCCTCCCCCCTGGCCAGGACTTGAACCTGGGTGACATCCAGTTGCAAGGGAAGCTGGGGAATGTAGTCTTTATTCTGGGCAGCCATGTGCCTTGCTAGCATTTGGTGGTTCTGTGACTGTAGAGGAAGAGGATGATGCATTTGGGAAGCCACCAGCAGTCCTGCCAATCTCTCCAGCTTCATCACTCCCCCTCTAGACACTGGCCCCACAGCACTTCTCCTAGGTCTTTGCACCCACTGCTTCCTCTGTCCAGTGCCCTAGCCTGGCCTCAACTGCATCCCTTTCAGAGAATTCCCATTTCACTTTTCAGACCCCTGAAGAGACATCACTTCCTCTTGGAAGCCTTTTAGCACACCACCCAGTGGGGATTAGCCCCTCACCCCTCCTTGCTAGTCTTCCTCCATCCCTGATCTTGCCCTACAGTGGCACTGTGTCTAAACTGTTTATTAGTCTGTCTCTTTTCACTCCGAAAGGGCAGAGAATATCCATCTGTCTTTGTCCCTTGCACATTACAGCGCTTGAAACTTCTGCTGAATTATTGTATATATACTTTTGAGGATCTATATTTGAATTTTTAAGCTACTGTAGCTTTGCCCAATACAAGAACATTCTTGGCATAAATGGGAGCACCCCGGAACCGGGTAGGTAGCAGAGAAGATATCAGTGAAATCAGACCCGCTGCTTAAGAGAAGAAGGAATCCAGATGCTGTGGGCCTCACAGGACCCTGGGAATGTTTGTCCGGCTCCTGACTCCTGTTTACATCTAGCCAGGCTGGAGGACAACAGAGCCCCATCACCAGCACCTCCCTCATCAAGCGCAGCCAGCCCCGGGGCCACCTCGCCCTCAGGACAGTACAAGCTCACTTCCTGGGCAGGGAACATGGCGACATCAAGACCCTGCTGGTTGAAGTCACAGCACAGATGGCTTATGAACATGAAAAGGCTGTTTAATGTGAAAAGCCTTTGATTTTTTTTTCCCAAATTAATTCCTTCAGTGCCCTGCAAGCTGTAGGCAAAACTATAGGAGCCAAGGAGAAGGGGCGTTTCAACCAAAACTCTCAATTTCCTTGCCTGATAAAGTTTCCGTGAGTTCCAAATCTGAGTCTTAAATATATGTTTGTGGAATTAATGTTTGTTTTGTTTGTTTGTGGTAAGGGAGTGAAGGATGTCGTTCTGGGCTGTTTTGCTTGCCTAAGTCTCAACAAAAGGGAAGAGAGAAAAATATCAACCTTAGATGGAAGGATCAAGAGACGTTACCCCTCGCTAAGGATGTTGTATTGAAGGAAATCAAATCTTCAACCTCATCCTAACTCGCATCTTACTCGCGGGCTTATAACCCCTGCGCACCCTCCCCTCCTCCCTGATGCCATTTCCCTCACTCCCAAATCAGTTTCAAACAAGTTTGTCCATGGAGGGCTTGCTTTTGTTTGTTTCCGGAAGAATTCCTTCAGTAGTAGACCATCTGGCACTCTTAAGTGTCAGGGTCTACAAGGAGTCTCATCTCATTTAATTTTTTTGCCAACGAGAAAAAGTCAATAACAGGCTTTAAGAAAGGTCCCCAGCTGGTGAATGACAGTATCTCTTCATCAGAGACCACCACCTGGAAAAAGACACCAAGATTTAATGTTTTCTTTGACTGCTCAGGGGAAGTGAAGGGAACCCCGAAGACTCTTTCCTGAGGAAGTTAATAAGCCCATAGATCACTCTGGATCCTTGGCTCATACTCGTCTGTTCTGTCGCCCCCCCATAACACCACTCTTAATCAAAATCCCCCCAACTTCTTGCCTCTTACTGACTGTTCAACAGGCCAGAGTGATCTGTGTGTACTCCCTGGGTAACCAAATCTGTGCCCCTCCGCTGTCTCCTGTCAGTGAACAGAGCTATGACATGAAACAGTAATACTTGTCACACCAACGCAATGTCTTTATCCTTATTTTTAAGTACCTGATACTCTGGAAGATGACAGGTATAAAAAAAAATTTTTTTAACCTGCTCTGAACATCACAGGATATTTTCATAATGTCTTGAGGACTCAATCTCTAAAAACTAACATCTATGTGAGATTAAGTTTTCAATGTGCATCTTTATTAACAACACGGTCACTGAGGTCCCCTGCCCACACGTCTGACTAAGAAAACACATAAATAAGTCCTCCTAAATCATGCAATGTCAGCTGATTCTAAATGGCATGGAAACAGAAATTATTGCTTTCCTCTTGTACCCAGATAGGACGTTTCCATTAAAACTGTTCATTTGATTCAAAGTAGGGACAATACATGATGATGATGATTCAGATCAGAAATTATATCCTAATTGGGTCTCTGGATTAGACAATGTGAAGTTTTCTTTAAACAAAGAAAACCTGTAAAAGCAAAAAACAAAGATCCCTCCACAATTATTCAGACGCAAGGAAGGGGTTATGTGACGTTTTCCTCTTCCTGGCAAATCAGTAGTCCTGTTCTAGGTTTTCAACTTGACCGAAGGTAGCCGTGTCAGCCTGAAATGAGAACAACTATAAACTCATTAAAAAAAATAAAAAGAGTTAAATGGTAAGATCCTGGGCTCTGGGCTGAGACTGCCTGCTCTACTGGTTACAAGCTGTGTGACTGTGGGCAGGTTACTCTACCTCTCTGAGCCTCGTCTGAGAGCCGGAATAAAAGTAGTGGCCACTTAGATAGTCACTGTGGGGATGAGATACATGCACAGCACAGTGGTCGGAACAGTACACTCAATAGAGGTCAGCAGTGATCATCCTCTGAAGGTCAAAGAATCTTTTCTACCCATTCACAGCCAATATGAAGTTGCTTTGGAAAAGTGAACCAGCCACCAGTTTGGCAAATCTAAAGGGGCTGGTACCTCTCCTGGAGGAAGGAAACACTGCCTGCGCCAGCTGGCTGTTAGGTGCACTTAAACCCAAGGTGGAGTGTTTAGCCCCTCTTTGCTCAGCTCTTACATGTTAAAATGCTATTTGTCCCTGAAATAGCTTAAAAATACATTTATACACACAAACATATATATATATGTGTGTGTGCCTATACAGATAAATGGATATAGCATATCAATAACAATCTGTTGCCACTCTTGATTTTCCCTGCACTCTGAGGGCTGTCTTCCACCCTTCAGTGAGAACCAGAGTGGCCAGCTGTCCCGAGCTCTCGCCCAGTGAGTCCTCCTCCAGGCTGCCGCCAGGTGAGCATGTCCCACAATGTGTCTTGTTTAATCTGTGGTGCTTTGCTCTCGACCATTTATTGGAGCTGTAAACCATGCTGGCTGTCAGACATGGTGGAAATGAAGGCACTTAACTTGACACAAAGAAACAAAGGCTGAGTAACATGT
Organism: Vicugna pacos; assembly: GCF_048564905.1. Lineage (NCBI taxonomy): Eukaryota > Metazoa > Chordata > Mammalia > Artiodactyla > Camelidae > Vicugna > Vicugna pacos. The sequence continues at coordinate 21,483,093 of NC_132987.1, read as the reverse complement.
TGGGTATCAAAGTGCAAGTTCCCACACTGGGATACTTTCATCAGAGGGGTTAGGTAATAATCTATAAGCCATTAGGAATTCCTAGAAGTCCTTGGGTATTATCAGGCACCAGCATATCATTGCAACCCAGAGAACTGATGCCCAGCCGATGCTCAGCTCAACACTAGAGGCTAGAAGAGCAACTGCCAAAGGCAATGCCAGGACCATGTTCCCCAAGGGACGATGCTGAGTCAGTCATCACTCCCGCTTCCAGGAGAGCAAACCGCAGCTAGGAAGGATATGACTGTGTTCCTCTCCTGCTCCCAGCTTGAAGTCTCCAACCAGCTGTTTTTAAACAAATTCTTAAGTTACAGAAAAGAAATGACTCATTCCTTCTGCCCTGTGTTATTGCAAATCATTTATGTCACATGTACATATGCATAAAACATGCATGTATGATCCTTAGATGAGACTGCCTTTAAAAATCCACTCAAAATTCAAATTATGATTGAGTGCAAAATTCTTATGGTAGAAATATAGTCTTACTAAATTGAGGCAAGCAGAAATCAGAAAAAAAAAAGAACAAGATCAACATTGTCATTTATAGCTAACATAATTTTTATGGGGTCTGGCTTGTCAAATATGCTTATCACCTGAAAACAAGCTATGAAAGGAGAGTATTCGTCATTTTTTCTGTTATTTATACAATGCTTGCTTGCCTTTTGCCCTCTTAAAAATGCATACTCAAAAAGACTCAAAATCAAAATCAAAATTCTGGAGTCAGCCACATGGCAAAAATGCTGCAGGACCGAAGCCCAGAATTCATTTTAACATGTAGTCGTCCCTAGACTGTGACAGAATTCAGGTTTCAATTAGCTTTCTTCAGGCTCCCAAAATCAAGAAGAGTCTAGTGGGTTATTAACATATTCATAAGTAAACAAACATTTGGCCCTTTGGCGGGCAGCCAGGATGGGAGGCATCCAGGCATCCACGGGGAAGCCGTGGGGAGCTTGCCCTTCCCTCACTCCGTGGGACTGGACCGGCTGTGGATGCTGCTCCTGTCTTTCTGAGCATCTTTATCTGTACCTTTATGGAACCCTGTGAGCAAGATGCCCACTGTAAGAAGCCTGACATGCAGCCAGAATTACTAAACTGAGGTGGTGCTTCTTGTGCAGAACCCCTCCAGGCTCGATGTTTGCAAAATGAAATTGCCAATAGGTCTACACAAATGTGAATGTTCATGTCAATCACCGGGTTCCTACTGAATGCAGATTCCAATCTGGCAGGATAGGGAGGGGCCAGTACTGCGGATCTGAAGACCCCACTTCTGTTCACAATTAAATAAACATGGTTTGGAGGCATCCCAGGTGCCAGGCACTGTGCCTTCTGCTGGAAACACAAAGATAAAGCAAGGGTCTTGCCCCAGAGATGCTTGTGCAACAGGAGAGACAGCTTACAACACACTGGAAAATTCAGCATTCGTTTGGATCTTTTGCATTACCGGGAAGAAAAGCCCAGCCAAAGTGGCTCATGCAAAAAAAGAATGTAACTGGCTCCTGTAATTGCAAAGCCTGGGTAAGGTGACTTGCGGTCCAGTTTGAAGCAGGGCTAAAATGATGTCACTAGTACCTGGTTTCTCGCTTTGTGTCTTTTGGCTCCGCTTCCTGTTGTTTGGCTCCCTTCTCTTGGAGGCAACATAGAAACCAGTCCATATGTTTTCTCCTCTTAATAAGTGTGCCTTCTTATCCAGGAAGTCTCAGCAGAAATCTCAAGGTATCTCATTGGCTCTAACTGGGTCATGTGTTCAGCTCTGAACCAATCTCTGTGTCCAGGAAGTTAGACTTCCATCATGGCAAGCCCTAGACTTTAGGGAGGAGTTAGCGCCAAAAGAACCCCAGGTACCAAAAGGGCAGGAGGCGTGGATTCCCACAAGAATCAGAGGTTGGATGCTGGGCAGCCAAAAGCCTACAGTCACCACTACAGAGATGTGATAGAATCATGGGCAGTGAGCATGGAGAAAAACACTGGTGCCTGATAAATACCATCACAACGTGTGTGTGTGTGTGCGCGCAAGCGTGTGTATTATGTGTGTGCATGTGTGAGTGTCACCAGCCACAGGCAAAGTGCACACAGTACCCAGTCTGGAAAGGACTACTGATTGGTTTCTTGGGGGCCTTTAACACAACATCTGCATCCTTCCACCTCAGCCATGGTATAGTTCAGTCACTCCAGAAATATTTCATTCACTACTTTCTGTGCAGGAGTTGAAAAGTAAAAAGTATGATTTCATTGTTCCTGAGGTTAGAGTTAACTGGAATATAGACCAGATTAACACACTAAATATTTGAAAGCCAGTGCAAAAAACACTGTGTAGCTGAGCACTAATTTGTCCTAAAAGAAAGGAGGCATTGTTGTGAGCTGGAATAGAAGCTTCCACAGGCATAAACATACAGATGCACAATCCCACTCCTGGGCATATATCCAGAAGGAACCCTAATTCAAAAAGATGCCTGCACCCCAGTGTTCATAGCAGCACTATTTACAATAGCCAAGATATGGAAACAACCTAAATGTCCATCAGCAGATGACTGGATAAAGAAGATGTGGTATATTTATACAATGGGATATTATTCAGCCATAAAAAATGACAACATAATGCCATTTGCAGCAACATGGATGTCCCTGGAGAATGTCATTCTAAGTGAAGTAAGCCAGAAAGAGAATTAAAAATACCAAATGATATCACTCATATGTGGAATCTAAAAAAAAGAAGACAAATGAACTTAAATATAAAACAGAAACAGACTCACAGGCATAGCATACAAACCTGTGGTTGCCAGGGGGAAGGGGTAGGAAGTGACAGACTGGGAATTCAAGATTTGTAGATACTGACAGGTATATATAGAATAGAAAACAAGTTTATAATGTATAGCACAGGGAAATATATACAAGATCTTGTAGTAGCTCACAGTGAAAAAGAATATGAAAATGAATATATGTATATTCATGTATGACTAAAAATTGTGCTGTACACCAGAAATTGACACAACATTGTAAACTGATTATAACTCAATAAAAAAAAAAACATACAGATGCAATGGTGAGCTGGCTTGTGTACTGGGTCAGGAAGGGACCAAACAAGTTGTAGAATAGGACGTTGTCATCTTCCAACACCAGGGACAAGTGCCCAGATCAATGACCTCTCCACCATGGCCCCCACCCTGACTGCAGTATCCATGGTGGGAACCCGTCTGACATCCTAGCTCCAGTCCAACACAACTACCTTAGCCCTGACCCACGAACAACTGCACCATCTCAGAAATGGAGGTCTCAAGAATTCCTGCCTACCTGTGCTACATTCTGTCCTGCCAGAACTGTGTGTGTGTATATATATACATATATGATCTGAAATCTTTGTTCTCATTAAAAGTTTCAACCCCGTATTTCTCCTACTTTTTCCCTATCCATTACCCATCCTCCAATCAGCCATCTTCTCTACGCCTAACCCAAAGCAGCAGAATGTAGCTACAGGCACGGGCAACCTTTAAATTCACTATAGCCACAAATGCCCAAAACAGCAATGATGACCGATGACAGTGATGATGAGGATGTTGACGACGGCGGTGATACCATTATCACCTAACGTTTATTGAATATCATTTTGCAGCAGCCTTGTTGTGGGCTCTGACTCAGTAAGAACATAATTCTCTTTGGCTTAGTTTTGCTCAGTATACCTCAAAGGAACCGCTATTGGCATTTGGAGCAGGACAATTCTTCATTACCTGGGACAGTTCTCTGCTCAACAGAACATTCAGCAATACTGCTCGCATTCCCCAAATGCCATTACCACTCCCCCGTCCTGGCAAAACACACACACATAACCACACACAGTTTTCTAAAGACTGGTCTTCAATACTCCCCCCAAGCAGTTTGCAGAAACAGTTGAGGACCACTGGCTGATGGACAGAGTACTAATTTGGACGTCAAAACTGACATTCACTGTACTTTGACCTTGAGCAAGCCACTTAGCCTCTCTGGGTATCAGTTTCCTCTCCCATAAAAGGTAGATCATAATCCTACTTCTGCTTAGTGGTGGCAAGTTTCAAATGATCTAATAAAATATTAGTGAGACTATGTAGTGTATTCATTAGGATTGCAGTTGGCTGTGAGTAACAAAAACATTTCACAGCAACGGCTTAAACAATTAGGCATTTCTTCTTCCCACACCGCAGGTATTCGGAAGGCTGGTGGTCTGTGGCTGGTGTGGTGGCTTCATGGTTGCCTCAGTATCCCCAGCTTCGGTCTTTCTGCAAGTGGCTTTTACCCTTGTGGCTGCCTCTCAGTCACAAGACAAAGACCCCACTTCCAGGCTCATGACAGACAGACAGACAGAAAGGAGGCAGGAAGGAAGGGAGGAAGGAAAGGAGGCAAGAAAAAGCTCTATTTATATCAGAAACTAAACTAAAAAGGGAAGGGAGGAAAGAAAAGAGGCAAGAAAAAGCTCTGTTTATATCAGAAACTAAACTAAAAATCCCCAGGAGATTTCTGTTGACAGCTCACTGGCTACCACGTGATCATCTCTACCTGCAAGGGAGACTGGGAAATATTTTTAGCTGAGCATATTGCCTCCTTGAACAAAATTAAGATTCTGTGAGTAAGAAAGAAGGGGAGAAGGTGGGAAGCCAGCAATATTTGCCGTACTTTTCGGTAAAGTACAAAGCATCATAGACATGTAAGCAGCATTATTATAAACCCTGAACGAACACAGTAACTACATGAATTCCGCTCCATGATTTAACCCCTGTCACTTAAATAAGTAAATGTTCTTATTTACATCCAACAAGCAGGGCAGCCCAATTAACTAATAAGGCACTTCTCTGCCCACATCTTAACATAGCAACGCAGAGTCAACCAGCTCTTGCGTAGCAGGATCTAAAGCAGATTGGCCTCAGTTATTCAAGGTAACAGGAGAGTGTAAGAGAGCGTGTAAATGAATATAGAAGATATTTATTGGTTTAAGGCCACCTGACATTTATTCCCGTACTTTTGATAACTGCACCCTGATGTTGTTGTGGGAAACTACTTCCCCACATTGTGTGCAGGTTGGTGGGACCGCCAGTCAAAGTGCCCTGCTCAGGTGCCAGGGAAAGACACCTGCCCCAGCCTCAGCCAATGCAACTCTCTCTTCCAGGACTTTGAATTCTGAATGTGTGAAGTGAGACAGAGAGAGAGAGAGAGAGATTGAGAGAGAGAAGGGGAGTTGGAGAATGGGAGGGAGGGAAGAAGGAAGGAATGAAAAAAGAAATGAGAAAACCAGTGTCCAGCCTTGCTTTGTAGCTGTTCTTCAATTCTCTGGGCTCACAAATCCTTTCCGGTTAATTTCCTGTTTTGCTTAATGTAACTGAGTCAGTTTTTCAACAAAAGAACCTTGACTGATGCCTATGAGAAAGACACTTGCAGATCACCCGGAATCTCAGCTGTCTGCTTTGGTTTCAACCTCATCTCCTACTAAAGCTCGACCAGAATCCCAAAGGGCTCTTCTCTGATCCCCAGACACTATAGAGATACCGCGAAATCGTGGAGTGGCCAAGACTGGGAGGAACCAAGGAAATAAAAGCCTTAGGGTGAGGACGTGTCAGGCAGCCTCCATTTGGGAAGCAGGAGCTGTGATTTCTAGTTTGCACAATTTCTCTGACTAGAGACTCGGCGTACATCTTTCAACCTTTCTGCACCTCGACTTCCACACTTGTAAATGACTGAGCTGACTCTATCTCATCAGCTTTTAACACACCAGAATTACTTAACTTTGCTAGGTCTCCACCTGCCCACTAAGTTCCTACCTGCAAAGCCTTAGAGTCACCAGCAATATGTCAACCTCCTAGACATTCCTACATTTTTTTCCTTTAAATTTTAAATAAGATTGCCCAGAAGCCCCATCTCACAACTGGAGAGAAATTTCCCACCCTGCTCAACACCTCCAGGGACTCCTGGGCTGAGCCAGCGCATCCACAGATCAATTCTATCTCTGAGTTCCTGCTTCCACTGAATTTGCAGTCGCCTCCCTGCGTTTCACCTCCTGCAGTTTTTTGCCCCGTGCCAGCCTGGGAGGCAAGGCTCTAATTCCTTTGAGATAGGAAAGGGGCAGGGCACAGCCATTCAAGGAATGATACAGCAATTAACACCAAAATGGTGGAAGGTTCAACCCCCAGTAGGCCTTGAGGCTCAAGATGGTGGGAGATTTGACTTCTAGCAGATCCTGAGCTTCATTATATGCTCATTGTAATTTATTAACGTGGTAAATAACATGCCCACAGGCGCCATGACAGTCCCAAGGCTAGCCACAAAAGGTCAAAGAGTGGGAAATGGCCAGCTTCCTGGGAATCCCAGGCTAGTTAGACTGGTCCTTGAACTTATTAGCATATGAAGCCACTGAGCCCATAAAAACTGGCAACAGGGTGTCCTGTGGCCACTGCCCTCTCACTCTCTCTCCCTTCAGAGACAGCCCGCACTCTGTCTATGGAGTGTGTACCTACTTTTACACTAATCTGAGCACCCAGCCCCCACATCTCGTGGCCTTTCTCCTGCCTTTCAATGTATCTCTCTGAATAAATCTACCTTCACTCAACTATGGCTCGCTCTTGAATTCTTTCCTGCACGAAGCCAAGAACCCACACTTTGCAGGGCATGTCCCAGGAGCTCAACCGAAGCCTGGGACGTGGCCCTCCTCACGCCCCACATCCGTTTTTCCTGCATCACCTTCAGCCTACAAAGCACCACCCGCTCAAGGCAAAGCACGTAGCAGCCTTTACTGGAAGTTTAGAGTAACAGAAGCTACTACACTGCCACTCGGTGGGGCAAACACCTCTACGCTGAACATGGCTTTTCCCATCACTGGCTTTCCCTTCTCTTCTGGGAGCATCACTGTAGCATCACCTCCTTGGCTCCCGCATCCTGTCATATTGCAGGTCTCCTATTATCCCTCCCTCGACCTCTTCCCTTCTCCTTTCAAACTCTCTTTCTCCCAACCCTCAAATTGCCTGTTGAGGTTTTACACAGCATCTTTCGGCCACCAAAATGACCTATTACCTGTTTTGCTAAACAAAGGTCATTCTAAGAGGAATTTTAACCAGCAGCACTTAAGCCAACAATTACTTCTCTCTACAGAAAAAAAAAAAAAAGCATCTCCAATGATACGAATGACACCTGCTCCCAGGCTGAAGGCATAGTGCCTCCAGCATTTAGGAAGCATTTCTCAGAAAGCATTAGACTGGGACAAAAAGCTTTGCTATTTTGTTGGTATCCCTTCAATGAAAACAGTGTGACCTTTCCTGTACCAAGCAAAAAGAAAGAGGCTTTGTCACTTACTAAGCCCTGTGACCTTAGGAAAATTACCCGTCTAAACCTGTATCTCCTTTCTGTAAAGTGAGGATATTTCTTTGCATCACAAGGAAAAGATTGTTTTTTACTATTTCATTGATTTTGTGTCTGTATGAGATGACAGATGTTCACTAAACTTACTGTGGTCATTATTTCATGATGCATGTAAGTCAAATCATTATGTTGTATACCTTAAACTTACACAGTGCTATATGTCAATTATAGCTCAGTAAAATTGGAAGAAAAAATGAGGACAATAATAATACGTCTATTAATATCACAAGATTGTTATGAGAATCAAATAGAATCATACTAGAAAGTCCTCTGCAGGAGGTGGGAGTGTAGCTCAGTGGTAGAGCATGTGGTCAGCCTGCCAGAGGTCATGGGTTCAATCCCCAGTATCTCTATTTAAATAAATTAAATAAATAAAGCACTTTGCACGGGGACCAGCACATAACAAATGCTCTACAAAAGGGTAAAGGACAGTACTGTTAGGACATTTGAAAGTGAAATTAAAATGGGGATAGAAAGTTATAAAGAGCACAGCGCATCGAGGAGTCACTTGGGAAATGTAAAAATATAAATGAAGACTTAACCTCAAAAAGTGCACTCAGAACTCACATCCTAAGAGGATACTGGTCTCACCAGCAAGGAGGGCTGGTTAAATAACAGGGCTAAAAAGTATAAATGTGAATGCTGTCATTTCAGAAAGAAAATGTGTTTCATTTCTATTTTTCTTTTAAAAAGGAATAGCACAATATCCTCCTTCATCTAAAGATACTGAGCACCAATATGAGAACATCAAATATTTTCATTCCTCCCAGGACCTAATTCAGTCCTAGAGAGAATAAGAGTTTGCCAGAGTAACTGGGACATCTGCAAACAGAAATGTAATATTCAGAACTCCACATTGTTCCTTGAAAATTTTCCAGTCCCTGTAAAGGTTAAAAGATGATCATACTGACGGTATCAAAACAATTACACAGGTTCAGCCTGCAGGACAGTAATACGTTTTCCTAGTGGGCCCTTAAAAACCTGTATCATTTCTACATTCACCCTAATGTTCTTAGCAGCATTTTTTACAGCTGCCAAGATATGGAAGCAACTTAAATGTCCATCAATAGACAAATGGATAAAGAAGAACTGGATAAACAACCAGGTCCTACTGTGTAGCACAGGGAACTGAATTCAGTATCTTGAATAGCCTATAACGAAACTGAATATGAAAAGGAATATATGTATGTGTATAACTGAATCACTATGCTGTACACCAGAAATTAATACAACATTGTAAATCAACTATACTTCAATTTTAAAAAATTAAATAAAATAAAAAATAAAACCCTGGGAAAAAAAATAGTGGAAAAAAGTAGCTATATACACACACACACACACACACACACAATGGAATACTACTCAGCCATAAAAAGAATGAAATTTTGCCACTTGCAGCAACATGAATGGACTTGGAGGGCATTATGCTAAGTGAAGTAAGCCAGACAGAGAAAGACAAATACTGCATGATATCACTTATATGTGGAGTCTAAAAAATACACCAAACTAGTGAATATAACATAAAAGAAGCAGACTCACAGGTACTGAGAACAAACTAGTGGTTACCAGTGGTGGGAGGGTGCAATATAGGGGTCGGGGAGAGGGAGGCACAAGCTATTGGGTGTAAGACAGGGTCACGGATGTATTGTATGATACAGGAAATATAGCCAATATTTTGTAATAACTGTAAATAGAAAGTAACCTGTAAAATTATATAAAAATTTTTAAATGTGTAAATATATACATTTGGTGCATGGCTACAACAACAAAAAAACTGTATCATTTCTGTTTAATTCAGTTCTTACCGTTCTTTTGGGGGCTTCAATTTATTGTTTCTCTGTTTCAAACATTAATATGGAAAGTCCCCATTTGAGGCCTTCCACAAGCCTTATGTGGCATTTCTTTTGCCCACATTAATTTGTCTCGCTATTTCAGCTTCTGCCTGCCACACATATGAAACTCAGGCCATGGTGGAACGTCACCTAGTGACCCTAAAGCCTCTGTGACAGTGTCAGTCCCTCAGTCCCTTCTGCTCAGGCTTCTTGGGCACCTTCTTTTACTCGGCACTCACCGTCTAAGGACCTACTAGCAAAGCGCTGTTTCAGTGTTGGGGAGACACACACACACAAGCAGGATCCAGTCTCTTCCCTCCTGAAGGACCACGACTAGGAAAGGACATGGACTAGAAACCAAGCATCCCAGTCTACAGGGAGACACAGCAACAGATCGACACATCAGGTGGTGAGAGGGACCGGGGACAAAATCTTGGAGCAAGGCTGACACATAAAAGCTTCAAAGAGAGTCAGGATCTTCAGCAATGAGCAGGAATTCACAAAGCCGAGAGGACATGGGAGGCAGGAGAGGGGTAGAGAGTGTGGAGAACTTCACCCAGAGGAGAGCGAGACACACCACACCCATAAGGAAGTACACGCAGTGGACCAGACTCAGCACAACGAGGAGGCAGAACAGTTGGTTGAGCGCATCCAACATCCTGACTCCTTGAGTTTACTGTGACTTGACCTTCTGCTTTTCTAGACATAGACGTCCCCTCTGTTACACACGCAGCAAATGGAGAGAGTCCCACGGTAGCTTCAGAAGGAAGGGAACATTGGCATCAGCAGAACTTGCCAACATCCCCAGTTGAGGACAAGGAGGTCAAGCTCTCCATCCTCACGGAAGACGTCTGTCTTCGTGAGAAGGATCCCCTGACAGCACAGGCTGTCCTGGTCCTGAACAGGATTGGTCCCCAGGGGTCTCCAGCCCAACTGATGACTCAGAGAGCATGTCAATCGCTTGCTGCAGTCACCAAGGATTATCTGTCGTGTGTGCACCACCTCCTTAGAACATCGTCAGGCAGAGTGCACTTGTCTTACTAGGATGTCTGAGTTTTAATTAGCATTATGCACAATCCCCTGCAGCCACTTTCCAGGAACTGTGCAGTTTGTGGGCCCCACATTCAGAAGGGCCCAGGCTTGGTTTAATTCTCTGCTGCTGCAGAATCGAAATGCTTAATAATTTGTTTTTTAACATGAAGCCCTGCATTTTCAGTTTGCACTGAGACCCACAAACTCTGCAGCTGGTCCTGTCTAGAGGACTAACTGCTTCAAGGTGAATTGCTATCAACCCCTGGCTATACACTCAGGATGGGAGCCATTACTGAATGGTTCCGAGTATAGCCTTTGGTTACGGTGATCATTTTCACGTCATTTACTTGGCAGGATGACTGTCAAAAACCTGAAAGTTCAGACAGTCCCAAAACTCTTTTGATGTCTCATTACAAATAACTGATTGGGCCACAAGCTAAGCTTTGGCCCCGGCCAGCCCCTGTCATCCTGCCCGGTAGGCAGGCAGGCTCTTGTTCCTTCAAGCCTCCTTCAAGTTTATAAACAATACCACCCCCCAAACTCTGGTTCATAAAGTTTCCCATTTTATAACTTAATGTGTTATTCAGAATTTAACGATTTCCTTAGCATAATTTGGTTAAGGGTATGCAGAATTGCATCAGATGTAATAAAAGTCAAGCCCTGTCATTTCAATTGTTAAACACTTGTACCAGAGCCTGTACCCAAGCAGCTCAGTGGCTCGTACTTGAACTGCGAAAGTTGCAGCTGGGCAGCCAGAAAGAAGGAAAGGTACAGAAACCAATGGTGTGCTTAGCCGTGACAGGTCAGAAAGGGCCCTCCTCAAGGAGAGTGAGGACTTCTTTTGAGGAGTCCGTAAACTGTGCATTGACCTCAGGACATCCCATCACACACCTGAAGCCATTCCTCCAATTGCAACTGTCATTTTCTACCTGCCCACACTGGATCCTTACTGTCACCAGTTCTGACAGAATAATCATTCATGTGCTCTCAGAGGCCTGAGATCAAAAAGTGTCCCTCCCCACAGACTGTTAGCTGGCAAAAAAAAAAAATCTCTCTTCTAGACATCAAGACAGTGCAGAAACTCACTTACGGGGAGGGGCGTGGGAGCTGTGCATAGAGAAGGAAGAAGAGTGGGGAGGGAGGTAAAGTGACACGTCATCCTTATTCACAACTACAGATAAGACACACCTTTTTACTTCCCTCTTGGTTTTTCTGAAATCTTTATTTCATTGCTCAGACCAAGGTAATATTAATTTAATGGCCTCGCTCAGATTGATGTTAATTTCAGATGGACAGCATAATCCAGCCACAACTATCCTGTGTGCAACAGAAATCTGGACACAACTGGCCAAGACCAGGCAGGAGACGCAGGGGAACAGGCAGCCCTTGTCTCGCTCAGCATCCACAGCAGGACTCACTTCCTGCGAGGGGCCAGTCTGTGCCTGGGTGAAACCCACTGCACAGTCCTCCCAACCTCACAGGCACAGCGCTTCAGACAATAAATAAATATCACAGGCTTCTGCCATCATGAACGTCACAGTTCTCCCTTTAGCACCAGGGCAGCATTCGGTCTGCAGGTATGTTCCGATCCCTGACCTTTCTCTTGTTTGTGCAATGGGAAAAATAAATAATAAAACTTGAATTCCTCACCTGGAAACTTTTACCTCCCCACATTCAGAAATGCTAACTCATCAGTGGGCCTAGACATAGACCCCTTGGAAACCTTGAAGATCTTCCTCTCACCCATTCTCTTCAGCAAACTTAATGAATAGCCTGGAACTTTCTCCCAACAGGTAACCTGTTCTCCCACTCTTACCCTTCCGACCACTTTCAGGTTGGATAGTTACCTATTTCGTTCACTTAATGAATATTTATCAAGTACTCAGGGCGTGGTAGACACTGAAGGGTATAGGATTTGCCCCGGTCCCCACCTGCCAGGTACCCACGGGTCAGCCTGAATGAGGCCTTTGAGTACCTCGGAGCTCCCTGAAACTCAAGCACCCAGCCCGGGTCGCTGCCTTGCTTCAAACTCATATTTGTTGGCTAAATGCACTGGCTAGACTTCATTTTATAAATAGAGCTTTCTAATTAACACAGGCATTCCAAAGTCAAAGGGGTAAGTCAGGCATGCTATCAGTGGAGCAGAATCGGAAAATAAAAATCACTCTGATAACCCGCCCTGAAGAGTATTTCCTCCTGCCAGTGGACATATTGCCCAGTCGGGAACCGTGAAAGGATCTCTTTCACATTTGCTGTCTCAGAAATTGTCACAGGCGCTGTAGCAATTTGCTGTGGCCCCAGTCTGCCTGTACCGGGGGCTGACAGAAGCTTATTAACGCCAAAAACTGCTTCTTTCCTTCTCAAACCCGAGAAGCTGAATGTCATTGATATGACTATCTTGGCCGTTAGTGGGAACTACACCTGTCTCCCTTTCCTAGAATGCAGCTTGGTACAAATCTCCAGAGCAACAATTCACCCTGTCAAATTACAGAGCCTGGGAGTGGTGGGGGGAGAGAAGGCAGCTGCTTCAAAACAAGGGAATTACAGGCAGAAATCCCATTCAGACACAGCAAGGGGAGAACTGTTGATGTTTTGCTTAAAATTTCATCTGAGCAGAGACCACAAACGTGCTGCCGGCTGCAAAGCCTCTACGTGGCATCTCACATTTTTTTAATATACAAGAGCCAAAAACATTTAACATACAAGAGCTAAATTCCACTGTCACGCAAAGTCCTTGGATATACTGAGAGAAAAATGAATTAATTCAACTGCTTAAAAATCCGTCACTCCAAAAAACTCAGCACGAATTTTACTGTGATTAAGTGAAAAGAGTTGATTCTAATGCCACATGAAATTTGTTTTTAAATGGTTCTTTTATTCAGAGTGCTTGCTTTTTAATGATGCTGTCTTCATTTCCTGCTAAACCTGTTTCATCTATAGTCATTGAACATTAATATTTATTTTGTTCATTTAATGTTGAAGTATTCTTAAATTAAAGCTATTACAGATATTCCACTGCTGCTGAAGATGATTTAGTATAGACGCTACCATGAAAATATCATAGAAACCATGATCAATCTGGTTACTAAGCTGTAATCTGGCTTAATAAACACAACACTATAAACTATTCTGGTAAATCAAGAAATAACCATTCTAGAATGTGCTATAAAATCCACTGCTAAATACATCCTTTTTCTAACCTCTGTGCTTCTTTATCTCAGAAATTGAGTGTAGTTAATTGCACACCATAATGAAAATTATACTTAAGATTCATCTTGTGTTAAAATATTTCCCATGTACATATTATTTTTCATCGTATTTTCCTTGAAATAAAATCTTCAGCATTTAACCAATAGATTGGCTTGCACAGATCTCAGAATCAATTATTGTAAAATAAAGTCATAATGAGCTTGAACTTGTACTGTATTTAATGTAATGTATAACTATACTCTCTTGTTCCTATTTAGGCTTCATAACTGCTTATCACAATACAACATTCTGCAGAATGCTTCAGTACAAATGGGCTCAGGACAGCAGCAACACCAGTACCACTGCAGGAAAATTGCAATGGTTTTTCCCCTGGAAATTAACAAATCTCAAAAATCCAACATACTAATTCATAATTCATTTTTGTTTCCTCTTTCCCGTATCTTATTTTTCATATCTAAAAGGAGCTCTTGGTTGAAGCCTTATACTGTCAGCAACATATTGTAACTTCTTTGCAAATTTACTTTTAGGAAACATTATAAGGAAAGGCAATGGGCCCCCCGGACATTCCAGGTAAACCAGTATGAATTCACATTCTCTGAAAAAGAATATGAAAACAAATATATGTATACATGTGCATGGCTGGCATATTATGCTGTACACCAGAAATTGACACATTGTAACTGACTATACGTCAATAAAAAATAAATAAATAAATAAAAATTCACATTTCTCTTTTGCACTAATTTGGATGGGAAGCCAAGAAAAGGGGAAAAGCTTGTAGGTGCCCTTACAGTCCTCAGATCAAACTTCCCTTTTCCCCTCCACGGACTGTGCCAGAAGCTGAAACACACTCCAAACGCATACATTTTCTGTCACTTTCCTAATCAAAGAAGTTGCTACTGTTGCCAACACAATGTTCACACTAATTTTTGAGGTTTGTGTTCTCATCATCAGAAGTTTTTTTAATCACATACTTAAAAAAAAAAATCCTTTTTCTGAACTAAACGCAGGACCAAAACATCGGTCTCTGCTTCAAGGTTTCCCCATTTCAATAGTAATCAAAACTGAGTGCCTTCAAATCCTAAGAGGTTGCTTCTTCCTTTCTGTGCTCCAAGTGGAAGAGGAAAGTAGCCCTGTGCTTTTTCCTCGCTGCCCTGCTTGGTTTTTGCCTTTAGAATTTGAAGATTTGTTCCCATTCCTGGGCACCTGACAGGCTGTGATTTACATGTGAGAAAACAACTCCAAGGTTCTTATCAAGGAATCAGAAGCTGTTCCCACCCATCGTGGCTGTTTTCTAGGAAACAAACGGGCAGAAGGGGTGGCGGGAGGGGAAGCAGATTCTGTCTGAAGCTGCACAGGACAAGTAACACAGGTAAATCCAAAGTAACGGAGGCAAATATAAAAAAAAAAGGAATATTATTTATTACCTTCTTTATTAATACTCACATATAACCTTTGTTTTTTACACAAGTCTACTTTAGAAAAATGCCTCCTTGGTTTAGTTTGCCCAATGGGGCATTTTGCTCCTGGACCACTTCCCCTTTCTCCACCCCAACCCCCACATCCAAATGACTCTTTCACATGTTCACAGATAGACGAACATTTTGTAAACAAGATCAGAGTTACTGGATCTTGATTTAATCAACATCCCACTTTAAAATGGAAGGTAGAGGAGAGGGTAAGAAAGAGGAGCAAAGGGAAAGGAGAAAAGGCAGGGGAGAGAAGAGGAGGGGAGGCTGGTCTGAACTTTCAAGTCTTGCCTTTTCTGAGATGTGTGTGTACTGTGGCTGTTCCTTGAAACTCAATGACTCAAAACATTGACAGCAAGTGCCTGTGTGGTTATTTATATTACGTATCTATAATAGAATATGTGGGCTTCCTCAGTTTGGATCTGGGCTGTTTTTGTTGAAACACACCACAATCCTCCTGAGGGTGTCTCCACAGGGAATCAGGTCTCCCTGGAACCCCTCTCAGAGTCGGGGTTTCCGGAGCAGGGTCTTGCTGAGGTCTTTGACCTCCTCGGGGCTATTGACCCGCTCGTAGCCCAGCACGGCCATGGGCTGGTAGCAAAACTCCTCCACCTGTTTGATCTGCTGAAAGGTGAGGGCAGTCCGCCAGGCGTTGGCGGCCTGCGTGGCGTTGCGTGCAGACACCACAAAAGGCTTGGAAGAGGAGCCCGAGCCACTGGTCATGTTGAGGGCAAACTGCTCCATTTCGGGGCTCACCAGCAGCCCCACGAAGTCGTACACCCTCCGTAGGGTCTTGACGGGGTCTCCCACCAGGTCCTCATATCGCACCACCAGGTAGTGACCTTGCAGCCAGTCAGGGGGCTGCAGGGCCGTCTGCAGCGTCTTGGCCATGCTGTTGCAGATGACCTCCATGGCGCCAAGGGCATGGTAGTCTGCTGGCCCTCCCATGCCTTCCTTCTTGGGACCCAACTTGTGGCCAGCGGCCTCCAGGAAGGGCATGCGGTGGGCTCGCGGGTCCCGGCTGCGCACCACCTGCAGGCTTTCACGGATGAGACCATGGCGCGAGCGGATGCGTGAGCTGGCCACAGCACGGGGATCGCGCACCAGGTGGATGACCTTGAGGTCTAGGGCCGGGTCGCGCAGCAGTGGCGCCAACACGGCCACGTCGAAGACACGCACGCCCTTGATGACCAGCGTACGGTACTTGCGGCATTCCTCCTCGAAGCGCGCCAGGCGCTGCGGCGGGCACTTCTTGCACACGCGATCGTCCACCAGTCCCACGACCTCCTTGCGATAGGCGGGGCAAAGTGGCGACGAGCACACCACCTTGTTGGTGGCAGCTCCAAAAATGCCCAGTGTGGTGAGGTTTCGACCCCCGCTGCCAGCGGGGCTGTACAGCTGGAAGACCGAGAGGTCGCAGCGGTAGAGAGCGCTCAGCATGTCCCGCGCCGCCCCTTGCAGAGAAACGGCGTCCCCTGGGTACAGTTTTTGCCACACGTGCCACACTGGCTCGTAGAGGAAGAACACCTCGGGGTTCTGGTTGAAAAGCTCGCCGAAGAAAGACGAGCCTGAGCGCCACGTAGTGAACACGTACACCAATTGCCGCTTGTCCCCGCTGCCCCCCGTGCCCCGAGTACCATTACCAGGAGGGACTGCTGCCCCTGCCGCGCCGGCCCCGGCTGCCGGAGCCGCGCCGACGGCGGCGACCGGAAGGCGGTACGGGGTACGGGCGTCCAAGCGGGTGTGTGCGCGGGGCGGCACGGCTGGAGGTGGCCCTGGGCGTCCCAAGCTGCCCGCAGCCGCGCCTGCCACTGCACCCGGAGGCCCGTCGGGGCTGCACTGCTGCAGTGGCTCCTTGTGCCACTTGTAGTCCAGGAGGTTGAGCATGGTGAGCACCAGCAGCAACGCGTAGCCTGCGCACAGCACCAGCGCCTTCCTACGAAACACCTTCATTCCGAGCGGGGAGGCGGGCCAGCGGCGACCCGGGCGCCGGGGCCACGGCGGGAGCAAGGCGCGCGGCCCGGCAGCAGGCGCGGCCGGGAGCAACCGAGGGGGCGCGCCCGCAGGCAGGGCTCGCGGCGGGTTGCGGCTCATCACAGGCACTGCCCCGGCCGGCAGCGCGGCGGAGGCGGCCTTGAAACCCGGGAGCGGGACGTAGCGGCCCGGCTTCGGGCGCGGGGACTGGGGCCGCGGCTCCGAGGCGGGCGCGGCAGCAGCGGCGGCTGGTCCCCGGCGCCCAGGGCTGGCTCTCCCATGGCAGCGGCTCCGAGAGGGACCTGCGAGGGGAAGCAGAGTAAGCCCGTGCGCCCCAGTCCTCCTCCCCAACCGCCTCTTCCCCCTAAGTAACGCCCACCCTCGGGTCTGCCTGGCTCCCCCGCTCACCTGGAGCCGCGGGCGCGCCCCGGAACGGGCCGGGATTACGGCCCGGCGGTCTGTCCTGCTGTCACTCGTTCCTTGATTTCGCGAGCGCTGTTTTCCGCTGGGGGTCCCCGCGCCTCAGAGGGAGCTACGGGAGTCGGCAGCCCAACCTCTGGGCAGAGTTTCCGGGCAGCGGGCGCCCTGCGGCTGAGGAAAGGAAACTTTCACCGGGCCCGGAGCCCTGCTCTGCGCTCCGCTGAGCCCAGTGAGCCAGGCTCCAGCGGCGTCTCGGCCGCCCTCTCGGGAGTGTAGCTTCCTTCCTCGCTCTGGGGGACGAAGCTGGCTGGGGTAGGTGAGGGGAAGGGGGCTTATACGGGACCCAGCTCCCGGCAAAGCGGCTCCACCTCTCTCGCTCTCGGCCTCCGCGCCCCGAATCTTCCCATCTCTCTGGCGGCGGTGGATGGGGCGCAGTGTGACCCTGCAGCGGCGGTGGCGGCAGCTGCTTCTTCCATCACCCAGAGGATGCCCGGGCGGGCATTGCCGGCAGCCCCGGCCGCTCCGTAGCCTCCGACTGGCCCGGAAACCCCCGACACACACAGCTCTCGGCAAAGGAGCTGGGGTCCGCAGCGCTCCTTTGCCCACCCCGCACCCGACACCAGACTCTTCAGGCCAATAAGGTAACTGGGCAGAGAAAGCCCCCGCCGCTGCTGCCGCTGCCGCTGCTGCTGCCGCCGCCGCGCGAAAGCAGCGCCCAGGAGGATGCTGCTACCCGACTCTCCCTACGCCGAGCCGCGGCAACGCGCTCGGGCCAGCCTCTGCGCGGCTCCTGCCAGCAGACGCCGGGTTGGTGCGCGCCGCCGTCTGTCGCTGCGGCTCCTCCCCTTCACCGCGCTGCCCTCCTCCTCCGCGCGTCCCGTGCCCGCCCACTTCGCAGCGCCCAGCTCCTGCCACCGCCGCCTTGGGGGTTGGAGATGCGGGTCCCGATTTACAGCGGCGCCGCTTGGGCCGCCATCCGCGCGGCCGAGGCCGTAGCAGTCAGTGCGCCAAGCGCCATGGCGTGGACACGGGGTTCGAAGCGCTCGGGCGCCCTGACCTGTGGGAAACTTCGATTCTGCGTGCGGCTGCCGGACTCAACCGCACATTTTTGCTCTCGGAAAGAGTTAGCGATAAAGTTTGGGCAGAAACTCCCCAGCGGCTTCCCACTCCACTCTTCCTGTGGGTCGGCACCGCCGGGCCCCTCCGGGAACCGAGGATGCACCCGTCCCCCGGAGCGCTCCGAGGACGCCGAGCGCCGCTCTCAGGCTTCCCGCTCCCAGCTCGCCCGTTCCAGCTGGCGTAAGACTTCTCCCTCACCGAGGAAGTAATAAATCTTTCTGACCCTGGGGTCAAAGAAGACGCTTCAGTTTTCCGGAGGAGTATGCCGGCGGGGCGTCTTCTCCCAGCTTTACTCCACCTATGAAGAGGGCCTCTTCGGTTTTATTACGCCCCCAGCAGCCAGACGCTCTCGCAAGCTCCGCTCGTGATGCTGCGTCCTCTGTGACCGACGTCCTCGGGAACTGGGGTGATGGGGGTCGGGGGTGACTCTTTGTTCTGATTTGCAGTAAAATACTTATCTTGCGTCTTGGTTTTAGAGATGAGATCAAACGACTTGACCCTAAAGGAAACGCCGTTGTTGGAAGTAGATCACTTTCAGTTGGTTTAAGTACTTTTTTTTTCAAGACAATAAGGAACTGCTTTCTGTGTGGGTCTCGCTCGCTCGCTCTCCCCGGCCCCGCCCCGCCCCGCCCCGCCCCGCCCCGCCCCGCCTCGCCTCGCCTCACCATAGGAGACTAAGCCATAGCTCAGTTTCATCCGCGAAATGGAGACAATTATAATAACCTCCATAACTGAACAGTGATGGGGAGTTAGATGTCCAGATGATTACATCTCACGTGAGCCCCAGGCTGAATCACTATGAATCGCCACGGGGCCAGAAGCTGATAACAGACTGATCTCCTGGAGGCGTTTTTCTGCGTCCTGTCCCGATGGACTTTTTAGAAGTTTGACAAAGTTAGGGCATATTTATTTTTGAACTATTTGGGGTAGCCTCTCTCAGCCAGAAGATCCTTCTAAATTTAAAATGTTGTTTGTGCCATTATTCTACACTGAGTCTTACAGAATCTTGGAAGTGCAAGGATTCTTGGAAAATGACTTAATTCATTTGAGGTTTCAGGGTAGAAAAATATTCAAAGAACTTGACTTAGCCTCGTTTCCCAGAAAGATCCATAATGCCACAGTAGAGTTTAGATCATTTTTCCCCCTGTGGTTTAAATAAAGTATAAGGATGAGATGTTTCTAGGACAGATTTTATGCAAATAGTGGGATAATAGAGATCGAATTTTAAACGCAGCTTTCCCAAGTAGCATAGCATTATCTCTGGGAGCGTTCAGGACAGACAGACGTTTTTAACTGCTGTCTACAGGCGAAGATGATAGTTTAACTGAGTGACATCACGTCTCTGCCTTTCTAGACCCACCCACTTTCCTTCCTGTGCTGTCTCTATCCCTGTCCCTTCTTCCCTCTACTCTTTACCCACAAAAACTAAAGTGATATTGACACATTCAAAAACTGATGGAAGAGAGAAGAAATTGGGGAGAAAAGAAAATCTCAGTGTTAGTATTCAGTATTTTCCAAAGAAAATAATGTCTAATATTTTAAATTTAGTCTCTGGCTTTGTGGTTACTCAGAAAGCATGTGAATTTGATGGATGGACCCTTTTTTAAACAATTGTTTGCATAGACACAATTTTGTCTGCACTTTTGTAACACTTCGCTAAAGTTGGCAAAATAGAAAATCCATTTGCCAGACGTCCCCACAGTGAGCGCTCAGCTGGCATAAATGTACAGGTGCCAGCATCTCCACCCTCTCCTTGTTTGCAAATATTTTGCCATATTGCCCCATGTCAGTTAATTCCCAACTTTGTTACAACTGATGACATCCAAAGACTTGATAATGCCTTCCTTCCCACATTTGTTCAGCAAGTCCTTTCATTTTAATCCACTTTTCCCTTTAGTACAATCATGACCCAGGCATATAATAATAATAAGCTACATGATTTCATTGGCAGAGAAGCCGGTCATGCCACAGGTCTGTCCTTCAGCTCACTGTTGAGTTCACTGCAATTCAGTCTTTTCCAGGATGCTCCTCGGTCTCTCTCTTCTCTGCTATCTGGGATGTGGAAAGGAAACTGCTGCTGGAAACTTGCTGTGGCTTTTATCTAATCCTGGGCAGAGAGGGGACCTAACATTCTGGGATGCCCTAGGCCCAGTGCCCCGCCTGTGAAATGTGACAGATCTTCCCAGACCTTCCTCCATAGTCTGCACTGGGAAAAGATGTAAGGCTGCAGTGCACAGACAGTTCCTGTCCAGGCCTGTCCGTGTCGCTGGGGAGCTGCAAGTTTCACCTCAGGAACGCCTGCCCCTGGACATCAAGATAGATTCAGTCACTCAGTTTCAGCAAACATGCATTTTCAGTGGAACTTTAGTGTACAGGATTAGATTAATCATAATCCTTGATTGAAAGGATAAACCACAGTTGCCATTAGTCAGAGGGTGGCTCTTTTCTATTTTATATGATTTTAAATAATACAATGAATATTCATGAATTCATTATGGAGCCCAGGAACCTCCAGAGGTAACCAGTCTATTTAATTTAGTTTAAAAACTGAAATGAAATAGTCAAGTCCAAGGGGGAAGAATTGGGGGGGGAAAGGCTTGCCTTAAATGAAAAAAAAAAAGATATAGCCTGAATACTCTTATGATTGTGAAGGAAATGAAGCAGTCAGTCATTTAAAATAAGAAAAACAACGGTCCCAGAGGGCTTTACGGGAGAGTTCTACCAGACTTTTAAGGGCTAGATAATTTCCACCTTATACAAACTCTTCCAGAGAATAGAAGAAGAGGGACTACTTCTCCAGCTCATTCAAGGGTATAACTAGAGAGGGTTTTCAGAGAAGGAAATAGGTTCTTTTCACTGATTAATATATATGTAAAACCCCTAAATAAAATATCAGCAAAACAAATCTAAGTGTGGCAACCAAGCTAGGTTTGTCCTAGAAATACAAGAATGATTTAATAAATAAATAAAAAGTGCTATTCTAACTCTGTGGGAAGCAAAAGTGAAACAGACAGGCCTGGTCCCTACTTTCACGAAATTTACACTCTGGAATGGGAGACTTTCAGTACACGTGCACTTCAACAGATAGGTGCTATGGAAAAAATAAAATAGATCAATATTGCAGGTGACTGGAAGCAACTCCTTTACATTGAGGAGGTGACCTTTGCAAAGAGGAGGTGGCCTTTGCAAAGAGGAGGTGACCTTTGCAAAGAGGAGGTGACCTTTGCAAAGGGAGGTGACCTTTGCAAAGGGGAGGTGACCCTTGCAAAGAATAAGGAGGCAGCCAGGTGAAAACTGGGTATCACTTACATGTGGAATCTAAAAAATAATACAAATCAATTTATTTATAAAGTAGAAACAGATTCACAGACATAGAAAACAAACTATGGTTACCAAAGAGTGAGGAAGGAGGGTTAAACTAGGAGTGTGGGATTAACATATACACATTCCTGTATATAAAATAGATAAACAACAAGGACCTACTTACAGCATAGGAAACTGTATTCAATATCTTGTAATAACCTATAATGGAGAAGAATCTGAATATATATATACACACACACATATATATATATATCTGAATCACCTTGCTGTACACCAAAACTAACACAGTATCATAAATCAACTCTACTTCCTTTTTTTAAAAAAAAGAAAAAACTGAGGGAAGGGCATTGCGTGCAGACGATACAGCAAGTGCAGAAGCCCTGGGGATATTTTTACAATACCTGAAGAGATGTCCTTAACATTAGACTTTAAAAAGCGATCTGTTAAGAAGCCCAGAAACGATGTTATAGAAGAGTGCTCAGACTTACTTCTCCAACAACTTATGTGCTCATCCCCAAGCGTGTTCCCCAGGTGTTGTCCTTGTTTGAGAACCACTCTCTCCTCCCCAGGCTCCACCTGCATGTGCTCAGCCTTTCTGCATCTTCGCCTTTGAGACCTGGACCAGCCGTCTACCTCCTGGCTCTCACCCCAGCCTCGAAGATTGGCAACAAAACCTTGGTGTTTCTTTCTGCAGTTTTCCCTCCCAGACATTGGCAGATGGGGATGGGCTAACTGGACCAGGAGAGATTTTCCTCTGCCAGACTAGACACCATCTTCTCTAGTGTGTCAGCCATTTCTCGCTGCTTGTAGTGGGCATCCCCTTGGGTTCTGCCCACCAGCATCCATTCTTCCCTCCTTTGGTAACAATGTCTGAATGACTGCACCCCATTGTATGTGGCTTTGGTGGGACCTTCAACCAAGAAACCCACTCCCCCCAGGGGAAATGTATGTGCTCTGGGCTCAGCAAATTAGATGAAAGTTGTGTTCATTTTCATTCTTTCAGTCAGTCTGTAGACACTGAGCTCCCACTATGTCCCAGGCTATCTACATCTTCATCAGAGAGACCAAAAGATGGAAAACAGTTGCTGCCCTCCCATCCCAAAAGTGGACCCTAGAGAGATGTCCCATTATTCTCTCAGAAGGGACCCTGTCCCTTTTAAGCCCACTATTTGGTTTTTCTTTAAATTTTGTGAGCTACTCCAAAAGCATCCACAAATTCCTCTCCCCACCCCCCCATTAAATTTGTGAGAGTCAGCTTCTGTTACTTACAAACAAAACTTCATGGTTGACACAGTGACTTACTGCCTAATTCCAGATTTGGTTTCATTCATGCTTTGTCTTTGTGCCTTATTCTCCATCTGCCCTTAAAGCAGTGCTTTCTCTTTTGAGTTCCCACCTTTAAATTCTAGGATCTCGCCAGCCAGGCATCCCAAGAAGCTCCAGCCTCTGCATCAGCATCACTGACCTCACCACTCACACCTTTCTCTGGACTCATTTATCACCAACTGGACTGGAAAAAGCCAGTTTTCCACCCGTGTCTTTCTCCTTTGCTATTCACAGAACACTTGACTACTTACTTCACTTCTGACACTTCTGGTCACCAAATGTGTGGATTTTTTTCCCTCCACACCAAGCAATTCTGTGGCACCAGGTGGTGTCCAGCAACTTAATTCTGATGCTATTTACCTGGAGATAGCTTCAGAGCCCAGAGGTCAAGGGCTTAGTCCCACTAGACTGCCCCACACTTCTGCTGCCAATCACAAATCCAGACTGTTGCCTGGGATTCTGGCTAACTGGTCATAAGTAAGAGGTTCCCGCGACCCCGTCCTCGGGTTCAATTAATTTACTAGAGCGGCTCACAGAACTTAGGAAAAGCTTACTTGTGTTTATTGGTTTATTATAAAAGGTTATGATAAAGAATATAGATGAACAGCCAGATGGAAGAGATGCAAAGGGCAAGGTATTTGGGGAGACGACCCCTGCGGGCGCACCGTCTTCCCAGCACCTCCCAGCGCCACCAGCGACATGCAAGTTTCTTGAAGCCCCTGCTACTGGAATTCAAGGAGGCTTTCTCATGTGTCACGACCAATGGTTAACTCCATTTCCAGCCTCTCTTCCCTCTCTGGAAGATGTGGACTGGGGCTGGAAATTCTAAGTGTCTAATCATGGCTTGGTGTTTCTGGTGACCAGCCCCCATCCAGGAGCCACCCAGGAGCCCACCCAGAGTGACTTCATTAGAACAAAAGATGTTCCTAGTGCTCTTCTGACTTAGGAAACTACAATGGTTTAGCAGTGCTGTGTCCTAGGGCAGAGACCAATATATATATTTCTCATTATCTCACACTAACATTGATTGGGGCATTTACTCAACCTGTGACGTACTGGGCCCTTTTATTATCATTTAATTACAGCCCCACATTCAAAAAAGATAGTAGGAATGTGAGGTAGCCCGCAAAGACAAATACAAGAAAATGCATTCATGTGATTTCCTTCTTCACTGCTTTATTCCCAACACTGGCACTGTATCTGACATCTAAGTGCTCAAGCACTATTTACTGGCTAATTTACTATGGGTCCTTAAAAAGGAATTATGCAGTATAGAAAGTGCCCTGTTTCCTTAAATATGTCTCTATGATCTACAATAAAAATAACTGTAGAGTTGGGGCAGAAGGTGCTGGTTCTTATAAGCAGTCAATGCGATCTAACATTGTAATATCAACGCTCAGTTCAGTAAAGGTACTTCAGTGTGGGCTACGTCCACCCTCCGATGGTAGGGCCCGCCGCCCCATCTCAGTAGGCTGCGTGAAGCTATCATCATGCCCAAGTGTACAGGGATGAATCTCCTCTAGGAAGAGGCTTCTTGGAGAAACGACTGCCTGCAAATAAGAGACTCAGCTTCTGTCAACTCTTTCTGCATCTCCAGGCCAAACATCTCCCAACAGCTGCCAGAGCTGTGTCTTGCGCCATCTTCAGCTAGAAAGTGGTCTTGAAGCATCTGGAAAATCATTTAATTCCCCCTACTTCCCCCCTCAGTTTCCCAGGATTCAGGAGTTGAGAACACGCTAAATGGGGTTGACTGGGGAGTGTGCAGTATGCCTTGCTCCGAGCACCACCCTCATCCCCAGACTGGAGCTCCAGTTCCCAGGAATTGCTCCTTGGAGCAAGCCTGTTCTCTCCATGGACAGCCTGTACCCTGACAGTTGGGTACTCAGGGGTTCGTCCTCTCTATACCCCTCGGGAGATGGCCAACCCCTCACCTGGACCCATCTCTCACCTGGTCCTGATGAGTCAGGAGCGGCTCTCACTGTATTTTGAAACACAATATTTGAAAAACTGAAGGAGCTTTGACACTGAGGTTTTAGTCCATGATCATAAGTGCTTTAAAAATAATCAACCAGTCACCAAAATCAACTGTCATGAGGAAGCAGAGATAACATCACATTAATAGGAACTCCATGGGACGTCCACATGGCTGTGCAGTAACAGAATTCTGTTTAAAACAAATAAAGGGCTGTCTAGTGTGATATACCCCCTGCCTTCAATGTGACTTCTACCTCAGGTACCACCATCTCTGATAAAAGGCTATCAATTGGAAAACTCTCTCTTTATTGACAGAAGAAATTAAGTTCCTTGAGATTCAGAAACAAGATGTAGTGACTCATATACAGAATTTGAAATGAACCCTGGATTAAATTTCCTACAAGTTGACTTACGAGTTCTATGTTCTTGGACAAGGTCTGTCATCTCCTTGGGCTTCAGTTTTCCATCTGTAATATTAGGATATTAATATCTGTCTCTCCAAATGGCTAGAAAAATCCAGGGTATAGGAGGCACACGGTGTGGCTCAGAGTGCTCAGTAAACAATAAGGACTCTTCTCCTTCAGGAGGAATGAACTCCGGGTCTGCAGGAAAGAAGGACGCCATATCATTTTCTCAACCCCTTCTTCGGTTTGGGGGTCTGGTTTGGCGAGGGCTTTTTTCAAGGTAGGGAGCATTCTGGTTGAAGTTTGTAATTATAGAAGATGGGGAGGAGGGTTCAGTGGTTAGAAGAGAGGATGAGGACTTCGCAGCAGGAGCTGACCTGCGATTCATGGGTCTTGACATCCCCTGGGACTTGCTTCTCAAAGTGTGGTCGGTGGATCAGCTGAATCAAGGTCACCTGAGAACTCGTTAGAAATGCAGAATCTCAGGCCCCAGGTGACTTCCATCAGAATCCAGGTTTCAACAAGATCCTTGAGTGACTGATCTGCACATCAGAGTTTGGGGAGCCTGGTAGCAGCCATTCTGGTATTTAAATGAGTGGAAACATCTATAATAAATAACTTAGGGTCACGCAGGTGGGGGGCTGGTTTATCACTCCTTTTTTCTGTTTCATAAGATTATCAGGTGGCTAGTAGAGGCTTCATCTGGCACAGCTGTTAGCACACATATTAATAAGAAGTGCCTTCCTCCCCACCATCCCTGCCCCAGGTGCAGACCAGGGCTCGCAGCTCGTGAGCGGGAGCTTTCGTGCAGAGCAAAACCTGCACAACAGCATGAGGGCCTGTTCTTGGCACAAAAATAAGTAAAGTAATACTGACACGTTTCCAAAACTCGTCCATCACTCTCAGCTTCTGTATTTACCAAAAACAACAGAAATAGCTCCCTCGCTTGCATTAAATAGAAAGAAAAAGAGATTACGGCCGCACTTAATTACAGAAGCAACACATTGTGACATCGGTTGCTTCTCTGGGCCCGTCCTGAGTCTCATGGTGCTCGTTGCCACGAACAACATCAAATTCCATTCCGGGCAGCATTACCTCCACTCTTGTAACTTACAGACAGGTTATTATGCAGAAACACAGCGATTTTCCACAGGTGACCTTCGTGCTCATGTATGTCATTTCTATGGTGCATCGGCGAACGAGGGAGAATGTACAATTTCACGCATACATTGTTTTGGCAGTCACAAGATAGAAAATCCAATCGGTGAAAAATTTCAGAGGAAGAAAAGGGGTCTCAGCCTAGATTGTTTCATTCTGCATCTCCTCAGTCTATGGTTGGTCCTCCCCACGCTCATCATCTATTTCAGCATCTGAGTTCTGAATTCCCAAAGTTTGATGTCAATTCTTTATACTTTGGCTCAGATCTTGCCTTGTTACATGCTGAAAAGTTGGATGCAATTTCAGCTCAAAATGTAACGTCTCATTAATTTTCAGATCATAATGCTTTGTCCTTCTCCAGATTTCTCTTTACTCAGTCACGACATAACATGTGGTTTGACTTACTTCAAAGGAACAACCTTCCTGCTTAAGCACAGATTCTGCCACATCCATTTCGAGAGCACAGAATGTTTTGTTGATTTGTTGAACTGTTTTCTTTCCCTTCGCCTTGTTAACTGTCTATTTTTATGCAAGATTTCATTGTTAGGACGCAACATATTATGCAGAAAAGTTTCTCCTGCAAATCCATGCTCCACTTACAGTTTCGGGAGACAATCTGCTTTTGAATACCCCAGGTCAAATTCCAGTCCAATAAATACCTAAACTCCTAGCCTTCGTATGAAAATATATCATTCTTTTCCTCTCCAGCCAATGCCTCGTTTCTCTTTATTTCAGGATTTAATTGACTTGACATTCCAATGCAACGTCAAGAAATTAGTGATGTATTGTACTAACATATCTGTTTTGATTTCTATAACAAATACCTGGGTTCATCTAGGTGTTTTTTTCCATTACCATTTTAGTGATGGTCATCTTGTTTCTTTCTCCCCCAAATCTCCTCTGCCCAGAGCGTGGGCGGCTGGTGGGCTTTAGACCTCCTGCTTCGGGCCATCGCTTTCTGCTCATCATGGAGAACCAACGTCCAGCCATCGCCACCGCCTAGACTCTGCCCAGAGAATGAAGACTTGATGGACAGCATCATAGCCCATGGCATTGCTTCTGACTGCGGGCAAAGTGGGACTAACAGTCCCTGATGGCAGAAGGAAGCCCTCTCCCTCTGGTGAAATTAATTCTTCTCACTTAATATGCACGGCACTGCTCTGGAAGCTTCTGGATCGCTAGCCTGTTGAGTTCTGTCTGTAATGATGTGGAAGCCGCAGCACCTTCCCCTATTTGCAGCATTTTGCCGGTGTCACCACATCAGAGCCCTTGGGGGTCCACCTCTCAAGTTTTGCCCTTCTGCTCGGTGTGCTATGTTGGAGAAGAGCCAAGAGAGATGGTGCCATCTGGTATGTTTTGGCTGAATGGCATTGTTTCTGCAAACAGCTGGATTTGTCCAACCATATTGGCCATCAGCTTATGTGTTTACAGCCCTTGTGAAACTCCCATGTCACTCAGGCAGGCAACTGTTTACTTATGTTCTGAAGGAAACCCTCGGAAATATGTGCTCAGTCGCTGCAGATGTGCCCACAGCTTGCCCCCAGTCCCAGCCTGGGTCAGCAGTCTTTTGCATCCTTTTAAATAACCCACTCAGAATATCCCCTAACAGATTATTATCCATCTGGTAGTTCAAGTCAAAGTGCTGAATATGCACTATGTGCTTTGGGGGTTCACATTTAGTCTAATCCCATGGTTCCTCTTGATTCAGAAAGTCTTTATTCATCTACAAGTCTCCCCCCATCACCAGTTCTTGCTGTCAGTAGAAGATACACAGTGTTATCTCTTTGCACAATCATGGTTCACTTTCAAAGCAATTTACAGATGCTCACCCTGGCAACCTCCCACCAGAGAAGGATAGAAATTCCAAGAAGACAGGAAATGAGGCACTAATTTTGCCCATGAATAGCTAGGTCCAGTAGAATTTTAGCATCCTTATTTCATGGTGTCCTCCAAGGACCACTGGATGCCTAGCCCTGCACTAGGTTTATAGAGAAAGCGTGAAGTGAGGACTCAAAAAAGAAGATCTTCTGTCTCCACCTTCCCACATCCAAGCATTCTCCTCCCAATCTCTCCCACAAAAACACCGCCAGATGGGTAGCAGATATGTGTGTAAGCTTCATGAGCAATGTGAGAGATACATACACGTACTGAAACTGACCTTGTCCAGGGTTGCAGTGCAGAGCCCAGGAAAGGGGAAACCACCCAGGGGAATTACAAGTCTGTGATCACCAGAGGGATGTTGACTCTGTGCTCAGAGGGTTCTGACCTCCAGCTCTGTATCTATTCTCTAGATTCACAGCCCCTCTCAAATTGTGCCCCAAGGACTTTCTCAAAGTGGCGTTTAAACACTCTCCTCCCCTGACCCACTGAATCATTATCTCCAAGGGTAGGGTCCTAGAGAAGCTCTCTAGCCGATTCAGATGCACACTTAAACTGGGGGACCCCTGTCAACTGCAGTGCATGCCTTGACCCTCAGGTTTTCACAGTCATTTCCCCATTTTGCAAGGCTACTGGCTCCAATCCCCATCCATAGACAGGCTGAAAAGCTTCCTCTAGGAAGGTTTCCGTGATTACTACGGGAAGAAGAACAGCCAATGTCCAGAGCTCTTTCTGTCTGTAGCTGATGTTTGAACCACTGAGTTAGCTGTGCAGAGTTGTGTATGTGTGTCTGTCTTCTCCTTGGGCAGTTTTCCAAACCTCATTCATTCCTCCTTCATTTTTACTCCTTCTTCTCATGTACGGATACCACTTGTTTTATTGCTTATTTAACATTCTCTTTTATCTGATTCACTGTTCAAGACCTAACCCATGTTAATTTTAAATAGAAATTGTGTATCACCACCATAAATGGAAAACCATTATCATTTTTTTACAAATGAAAAGTAACCAAAAATAAACATAACAAAAAACAAAAGGAAGTTATTAAATTCTAGTTAGATTATAGCCTGTAAAAGGCTCAAACATGCTCTCTCTTTGTTTTGGGGTTTTCTTTTGTTTGTTTTGTCCTATTTTTAAAGGAGGGGAAGTTTATCAAGTATTAAAAACAGTTAAAGACAGACCAGCCCCAGACTGAAACTGAAAATTATTCCTTATTCTTCTGAAAACAATCTGACATACTGTGAGTGGTAGGGCTCCTAGTCTTTAAGAAACACTGCCCTAGGAATTGAAAGTTTCTCAAAGACTGTATTTTATGGGAAATGTAACAGTTGAAAAGTAGACGAACTGCCATTTAAGAAATCAGTCAGAACATTTTATAATACTGTCCCGTACATCTTTAAAACGACTTAAGGACTTAGGACAAGTGCTTTGCATATGGAGTGCACTGAACAAATATTTGTTGAGTGAACGAATGAAGGAATGTACAAACATCTTAGCTGTAAAATTGATTTTGCAACTTTCTTCAGTTTAACTGCTCCATTAACCTTTAGTGGTTCAGTTCAGTGTCTCCATGGTACAATACAAATTCAACCCTATGAATTCCTTCCCCTTTGTGGCGAGTTCCAGTTACACAATTCAAGCAGACAGCACCCGATTTGCATGTGATTTGATTACGGTCAGAATGCTCATTAACGGAGGCAGAAGTGGGGTTGTTTGTTTGCTTGTTTAGTACACTTTCCATCTTGTATGCCAAATCACCCCATTCATTATTGTTAGGTCATGAAAGACACGGTTTATGGGAGCCACTGGTTGGCTTTTACGTGCGGATCTTGGTTTAGGATTGTGTATCTAATGTTAACCCTCCAGTCACTAGCTTCTCTGTGGCTGAGGGTTTGTGTTCATGCCTGGGCAGCCAAAGGCAGTTTCACTTAACCTGTAGCTCTAGCTCCAGCTCACTGAACAACTTCTTCATGCTATTTCCTTATTAACTTAACAGTAAATATTTCCATTCCAGGCTCATGAGCATTGAAAAAGATGCTAGCACTCTGCGCATCCAAAATCTGATAATTCCATTGAAATGCTTCTGTGAACCATATCCATACATACAATTTACTTTTGTTGTTAAGCTTTATAGTTAAGAAAGAGCTTTTAAAGACACTCATTTGCTTTTAAGAGCATCTAGGCCTTCTTTTCAGAACAGTATATAATCAATTATTTTCAAACATCAAAGCCACAAGGGAACCACACGGGAACCACACATGCGGTTCTGATGATCAGGAAAAACACATTCTGCTTGCCGTAACACTTGGCATTTTTATTCATGCAGAAGATTCATATATTTAGCACATATTTTTGAGCAGCTACTGGAGGCATGAGGTCAACACTGTATCACCACCTAATTAAATCACAAAACGTATAAATAGTCCTTTTCCATGCTCCATCTTGTTCTGACCTGATTCTGCGGGTTCACACTGGTATCACCTTTTCCAGAGTGCCATTTGGGGATGATGTATCCAAATCCTTAAAAATGTGCCACTCAGGAGATACGGCTTCCACTAATGATCAGCTTGGTTATTCAGATCAGCACACCCACTAACTACAAAATGTGGCAGTTATATAGTGCAGAGGACCAAGAAAAACCAAGCAAACCTCAAAGGAGAACAAGCAGAAGGCTTGCTGTGGTAGATACCAAGGCCTGGTAAGGCTCTTGGAGGGTAGAGCTCAGTGGTAGAGTGCATGCTTAGCATGCACAAGGTCCTGGGTTCAATCCCCAGCACCTCCATTAAAATAAAGAAATAAACCTAATTACCTCCCCACCGCCCCCCAAAATAAACAAAAATAGCAATAAAAATACTTGTAAAAAACCCTGTAAGTGTTCCCCCTTTGAAAAAGCAAAAAGACTTGGTATAAAGCTCTTGTTATTCAGATAGGGTGACAGCAGTGCAGGGACAGAAAAATGGACCATGGACTAGAAGAGACCAGGCAGATCCATCCCAGACTCATGCATACCTGGACCTGAACTGTGACAAAGTTGCCACTGCCAAAGGGTAGGACAGAGACAGTCTCTCAATAAATGTTGCTTGGACAATTGAATGTCCGTATGGAAAAATGACACTGAACACCTATACCTAAAACTCAGTGCCAGCTAAGTTACAAGCCTGAATGTGAAAGGTAAAACATTAATGCTTTTAGTGTAATATAGAAAACTTAATGATCGCAACAGAGAAAAAGTTTTGTAAATGTACAAAAGCACTAACCATGAAGGGAAAAAATATGCCTTTACATTAAAAATAAGAGCTTCTGTTCATCAAAAAATAGCGTAAAGAAAATGGAAATACAAACCATGGAACAGGAGAAGATACTGCAACACATGTAAATGTCAAAGAACTTCAGTCCACATTGTACAAAGAACCCCCATAGCTTAGTAAGAAAAAGGCAGGTATCCTAATAAAAAAAACTACAAAAGATTTGAATAGGCTCTTCGCGAAGAAATAGGTTGAAATTGTCGATATACACAAGATGGTGCTGAATCTTATTAGTAATCAGGGAGATGCAATTAAAGACCACGGAAAGATATTACACACCACCAAATTGCTGAAAACATAGTATCTGGCAGCACCAACTGCTGGTGAGGGTGTGAACTTTCATTTGCGGCTGGTGAGAATCGTAAATTATTGCTAATTTGGAACAAATGTTTTGATATTATCCAATAAACTTGAAAAAGTTCATGCCCTATGACTTAGCAGTGCCACTCATAGGGGATGTTTGCTAGAGAATCTCTGGAGAAGAGACAGACCAGAATCTTCAAAACAACATTGTTTATAACATGTAAAAACATCCAAATAGATCAATAAATTGTACAGTCAAAGAATGGAATATGAAATGAAAAGAAATGAAGTAGAGTCTAAACAAAAACATGAATCTTACAGACACCGTTGAGTCAAAAAGAGGCAAGACATGAAATACGACCTCATTCCTATGAAGTTCAAGAATAGGCGAAATTCCACTGTTCTTTTGATATATAGATGACAATATTACGTTTTTTTAGAATCAAGGAAATGCTTTCCACAAAAGCCAGTTGGTGGGTTACCTGTGCACAGGAGAAGGCAAATGTTGACTGAGAAGGCGTTTGGGGGTGTTTTCGGGGACCCTGTTACTCTCATTATTATATTTTTTAACTTAGATGGTGGTAGTTGAGTGTTTGTCTTTATCAGTATTCATTATAACGTATATTTTTATGTACTTTTCTTATAAGATGAAAGGAAATGAAAGGGGAAAGAAGGAAGGCAAGAAGGGAGGGAGGGAAAAATGAGAGAGAGACGGGAGGCAGAAAGACCCCAGCTGCTGGACAGAAGGCAGGCTTGTGACCTGTTTCGATGCAGATGAGACAGTCTTCTCAGGGATGGCAGAGCAAGGTGGAGGGAGCACCGTCCCTGATTGACCACATGGAGCCCAGCTGGCCCCCAATCTCCCAGCCCACCAGCCTGGGCCACCACCTCGGAGAAATAAATGTCCATCTGCTTAAAGCCACTATATTTTGCAGTGTCTTTGGGAGGCAGCACTGCCTTTTACCATAACTAATACAGTTGTCTACACTGCAAATCAGGAGATTTCAGATAACAATTCAGATTTCTGTTGAAAAATCTGAAGATCTGGTGACACTGGAACTGTATCCTCGTAAGATAATGTTCCAGAGCCGGGTGCTGGCTGTCCCCTCAGAAGGGCCATGTGATGAGCAGCTCCCCAGAGCCCCCACCTGGTCCCCTTCATCTGTTCATGGTACCTGCCGAGCCTCTGAGAAACTGGCCACCCCAGCATCAGATGCACTGTTATCAATCGGTTCTTCTGATCCAAAGATTTCATTCGCTCCCCACTGCCAGCAAGATTTTGCCCAACCCTCTTAGCCCAGCACGGGAAGCGCTGCATTCTTACCCCAACTGTGTTACCCTCCAGTCCTGCACTCTCAGAGCCCCACTTCCAGCCCCAGGCTCGTGCTGGTGGCCCTTCCCAGCCCCGGCCCCCAGCCTCTCCTCTCTGCTCAGGCAACCCCGCCCCTGGAGAGCTCCTCAGTGCCCATCACCTCGTCATGCTCTAAACTGCTAAGACACAAATCAATTGTCTGTGCTTCTCAAAAGAGCACAGAATTTCAGAGCTAGGAAAAAACCCATAAGGAAGGGAACAGAGAAATGTAATGAGAGAATTTGAAGTCACAAAACTAGTCAATGGTCAATTTCTGAAAGGGAAAAACCTGGACTCCCCAACACCTAGCCCTTTTCACTCCATCTGATTCATTAACTTCTCCAAGCCAGAGTTTAATAAACATTTTTTTAAATCACAAAACACAGTAGGAAACCAACTTTACATTACAACCCTGTACAAACACACACCTCCCCACTCATTTGCATGTGTGCACAATTCACAAAACATGAGATGTACTCTGATCTTTTCTAGTCTATTCTATTTTTTAATACTGTCTTTAGCCCCTAAATTATTTTCATGCCCCATAGTTTACAACCCCCACAATCTGAAAAAAAGTTCTGCTCTGTGATTCCTGTTTGTCTGGCCAGGGGGCAAGGAGCTCTGCAGTCCTGGATTAGCCATTTTGGAAGGTCTGAGACTTGGGGAAATTGCCTGACTTTAAGTCTCAGTGTTCTGATCTGTAATATGGGATAATAATGTTTACTAGGTTGTTGTAAGGACTCAAGATAATGTGTGTAAGGATTTTTATCCCAGTGCCTTGTACATAACACATGGTCAATAAACAGAGCCTTTGTTGTCAGTTTTTCTTTAATATTTTTGTGTTACATTCCTCAACTGCATGACGATTTTCTTTAGAATGTCATGGCCCCCAGAAAGCAGATTTGCACCTGCCAGGATCTCAGTGTGCACATTGGGGACAGTGTCCTGTCATCTCCTGCACTCCTGCCCTGACGTCCCAACTTCAGGAATCAGCTGATAGAGTCTAAGTGGAAATCAGGGGGTGGGGAAGGGTGGGAAGAAGGGAGGAGAGGAGGCAGAGTGTTCCCTCCTCTGATGCCTGACCACCAGCCACCCAGCCTCCTGAGCACAGATTTAGAGGCTGTCAGAACTACAAAATATCTTCAAGGTGATCAGAATAAAACTCCTCATGTGGGGCCCAAAGGGAACATGCCCTGGGAGCAGCAGCTGGAGGGATGGGACAGAAGTGTGGTACTCAATTTGGGGGAGGGGAGCTTTTAAAAATTACACACGCACATGCACAAGGACACACACACATGCACAAGGACACACACACACACTGAGTTGTCTGGTAAGAGTAATAGTATAACATGGTGCAATAGCCCCATTTTACAGATGAGGAAGCTGAAGTCCACAAGGTAACTGGCCGAAGGTCACCAGCTCACCCAGATCTGGGCCAGGAACAGAGTTCTTTTCTCAACCAACACCTTTCCCCTTGAGCAACTGCTAGCTGCATGCTTCCAAACGTCCCTGAGATTCCCTCTCTGCCTCTCTCCCCTGGATACAGCCAGGGACCACATTGGTTTTGAAAAGTCTTGGCCATTTCATCTTCTGTTCCCATTTTTTATAAGCAACAAGGCTGGTTTGGGTTAATTTTTGTTTTTTAAATCTCTGAGGAAAGTAACATTGAAGACGTGTGATGTGGAGGTGTAACCATCATACTGGCCTCTTCAGAAACAGCCCCAAAGCTTCAGCCATGGAAATGTCTCCATTGGTGATCTCTGAAGGCACTGCCGTGGACCATGGAAAACCCAGCTCCCTTCCCATCCTCACATTTGCCTCATTTGATTCTGGAAATCAGAAGATAAGCACTGAACCATTAAAATATTATGGAGTCACTAACAAAGGAAAAACCAAGTGAGTTTATTGGCAGCCTGCACTGCTGGCTCGGTCACCCAGCCTGGGGAAATGCCGAACGTTTAGGCCATAAAGGACGGGCCAGGCCCAGTCCACTCCGTCTTCAAAACGCAGGAATTTCTCATAGACAAGAGGCTGAACAACAGCTCGAGCTCTAAATTTCTAAGCTTTTGTCAGTTTAAGTTAGTACTTTAATGCAATTTTAATAGGCAGTGATTTTATTTTGTATCTAATGAAATCAACAGAGCATGGAAATAGACATCAGAATTTGGAAGATAATGAGTCTGTTAGCTCTGCTGCCAGCGTCGCTGAGCGAGGTATGGTACTTAAGGTACAAAGAATAGACTGCTTCAGAGGAGGCATTTATTAGCTTCATTAGGGTGGACATCAAATGAATGATTTCATAGCAGATCTAATTAACCAAAGAATGTGCGGAGGCTGCATCTTCTTCCTGCTAATTGGGCATCTAGACGCCAGGCATGTTTGCTACCTTAGAAATTTAGCCTACAGATAAACTGGAGAGGTGCTTTGTGGAAAGTGTTCCAAGCCAGCGGGGGAGGACTTTATAGCAGAATTTTGAACAAGATAAAAACTTTCCAACCTTTTGGCTCCTGACGGTGGACCAAGGACACTGGTCTAGCTCACCCCCTTCCCCAGCCACCAGGAAAGGTGGTATCAGCAGACCGAAGTTTGAGGAATCCCCGGGAAAGGGTTTGACTGTGGGACAAAGAGCAGAGAAAAAGGCAGAGCCAGAGAGTAGACATAAGTGGAGGGTGGGGGTCAGCCAAAGGGAGCTCTGGGGAAGCTCCAAGTTCTGCCAGAGACAAAGGGCTGTCCTGGGGCGAGTCATCAGATTGCACTGAGGGTGGTCAGGGCTCTGGGCAGTGACCACTGAAATGGAGCCAGGGAGAGCTGACCACAGCGAAGCACTCCACCCCAGAACGACCACCTACTGCTGGCCGGCGTGGCTCTCCCACGGCCACCTGCCCGGCTTGACTTGTCAACTCACCTATCAGGTTGTCCATGTGCCTCACCCACGTATATGAAAGCACGAGGCTCCTGTTTCAGGAAAATTCAGATCCACACGTCTGCAAAGCTAACTCATATGGGCGAGTGGGAGCTGTGGGACATGGTCAATCAGAAAAAAAAGAAGAGATATCAATTAAATACATGATCATCAATATAAAAAAAAAAGTAGAAGGCATGGTGGGAAAGACTGAAGAACAAGTCATTGATTTTAAAGGCAAGTCAAAATCTCCCAGAGTATACAGAATAAAAAGGCAAAGAAATAGAAAACATGACAGAAAAGCAGAGAAGGAGAATATTCAGGCAGTTCCAGTAACTGTAATTCCAGTACAGTCATTCCGGAAGAGAAGAAATAATCAAAATGATAATAAAAGAAGATGCCCTGAACTGAAGAAAGCAGAGTTTTTCAGATCAAAAGGCCTCACAAAGTCTCCAACAAGATTAAAGAGAAAGACCCTCATCTGGAGACATGCTGCTGTTTCCAGAAGCCAAGGATAAAGAAAAAATCCTAAAAGCTTCCAGAAAAAAAAAATTCTTATTACCAAAAAGGAACAAAAATCAGGCTTCTCTTAAGCAACACTGGATTCTAAAAGACAATCATGAAATATATTTCATAGTCTAAGGAAAAATTATTTTCTACAGAGAATTATACGCCCTGGCAAACTGAGCCAAATATAGAGTAAAATTAAAATATTTCTAGTCTAATAAGTACCAAAAGATTTACCACACACATACTTCATATGAAAGAACAAGCAAAATTAAACGAAACAAAATAAATCTACATTACGTAGTAAGAGCGGCCACTGAATATGAGTTCAGAGAAGTGAAGGAAACTAGGAGAGTTTAAGGGGAAATCCATTCAGATGAGATGCTTGGAAAACTCTTCGATGAGCAAAGATTTTTAAAAGAAGGATTGTATTTTCTACTACGTGACTCAAATCAGAGTTGACTCTACAATGACCAGCACCTACCTAATGACATGATTGTAAATGCTGGTTAATAGACCTTCATGCTTTAGAATTAAGCTAAAGGGAAAATGGAAACTTTACTTATAGTTCCATGAACAGAGTGGAGTTGTGGCAAAGCATGACACTGATATAACAACCATAAACTGGGAGGTGGCGAGAGAAGTGGACGGAGAGTTAGAAGACAAGATGGGAGGATCGGCTGCAGGACTCTCTCAGCTGATTAGAGGCACCACTAGAAGATTTGGGCAGAATTACAAACAACAGGCAGCTGGGGTGGAGAGCGAGAAGGGGACAGATGTATGAGTGAGCTAAAGGCTTCTTTCTTCATAGAAGGGAGTTAAAAGATAGTAAGTCAAGAAGCAGAGGTATAAGCGTATTACATAAAGTTACGGTGGTCAGTGCGCCAAGAACTTATGGCAGAAACTATTCACAGTGGTTACCTCTGGGGAAAGGCCCTGGTAGTTGAGGTAGGAGGTATTTAATTTCCTTTTTCACTCTTCTGTATGTTTGAAATGTATTATTTTACCATAGGCATAAGGTTTTATGGAATCTTTAAAATAAAAGATGAATCATCACATTGATAACCTCTCGTCTTCACCAAAGTGTTTCAAAAGCAGTTAATAGGAACACACTGAACAGAACAGTTTGATGGCCTTCACCAGATTTCAGAATTCACTTTCCTCTAAAGAACTTTGTTTAGCTGGATGTTAGAGATCTCTGTGTCTGGACTGACCTTGTCTGTTGCTTTGGCCAAACGAATGTAGCGGAAGTAAATGTGTGCGACTTCAGAGCCTAGGCATTAAGAGATCATACAGGATCCAGACTCATCCTCTCCAAAGAGTAGGAAGCCCTGGATGAAAGGTCACGTGAAGAGGGAAGCCAGCGTCCCAGATGTCCCAGCTGAGCCCAGCCCCCGGCCGACGCACCAGCTGAGTGATGTCACCAGTGCACGGGGGCAAGGCCAGCAAGCCCCAGCCCCATCCGCCCACAGCACTGCACGACTTGGGGGCCACCGAGGTGCGCATGGTTTGTTAGCAGCCATAACTGAGACACAGCTCAGACGGCACAGCCCACTAATTCGACAGTTAAAGAACTGAAAGTAAAGCAGCTCACCAGGTCCTTAAAGGCAAAAAAAAATTAAGACAGAGCCACTGTGACCCAGGCTCTTGCTAGAGATAGAATAATGCCTGTGCTCAGGGAGCCACTAGTATTGCGGGGCCTGCATCCACCCTGCCCTGGAAGGACAGGGGCCCAGAGCCGCAGGTGGAGCAGAGGTCCAGCTTCAGGCTGCAGCTGTCACACCGCCCACCCTTCCCTGACTTGGCCAAGTACCCGGGATCCTCAATCTTAGTGTGTGGGGGTGGGTAGTGGGGGGTGGAGAGGGCCAGCCTGCAGATGCTGGAGGAACCCCCCCACCTCATGCATGGAGCCTGAGCTCAGAGGGTGGCAAATGGGAGAAACAACAGAAATCAGCAAGGGGATCCCCTGCTCATGACCTGAGCCTGAGCTGAGAGACTGCGGACCTGGGGTCATTCTCCACATCCATTCCAGCGTTAGGGGCAAGGCAGCCTCGGAAACCCCCCACTTGCCACAGCCGCTGCCCTGAGCTGATCAGCTGGCAAAGCCAAGAGGCCTGAGCTGGGGGTGGGGTGGTCAGGAGACACTAGAGGAGACAAGGAGGGAGGCGGCAGGAGGAGGAAGAGGGAAACAAGGAAAGCCCAGGGAGGATTCCAGAGGTGCCCCTCCTCCCACCTGCCTCCGTTCATCTCTCTGTACCTGCAGGCCAGAAGACGAAGGATCCGGTCTGGGGCTCAGGAGGGTTCAGCCCCTCCTCTCCAGCGAGGGCCTGGCCCTGCTGCTACCCCTGGGGCCCCTCTCCCTGGGGACACGGCCGGCGGCTCCTCTCCAGTCCTGGCCTGCCCTGGTCTCTCCTCTCTCTAACCCACCCCCACAGTGGCACAGCGGGAACTCCCCAAAACCCCAATCTGCTGCTTCCTTTCCTGCAAAACCGGGACAGACCTCCACCAGCTCTTCACACCCCACCCATGCGATCTCCTCTCCCACGGCCACAGACACCTATACTATCGCTGTGCACTTTTCTTAAAAAAAAAATGACTCACTTTCTGACTTAAATGTCTCCTCGTCCTAAGCAATAATACCCATGACATGGCGGGTTTGATGTGCTGTCTACAGTTTTTCCCAATATGCGTTAAAATAATTACACAGCTGAAGAATGTAAATGTCCTTTGTGCACCACCTCAAACCACTCCGCTGGCTGGATCTCACTGTGAAGCCCCACTGGGAACGTGTCAGAATATGGGGGTCGCCAGAAAGGGGAACTGAGTCTGAGCCCCATAAATGAAGATGTTATTAGGGCCCTGTGGGGGTGGTTGGGGGCACAGTGGGCGGGTCTCACCAGAGAGAGGAAGACAGAAGTCCCAGTTTGGTCTGGTCTGGTGGAGAGAGAGAGGTGCCCAGGAGACGGTGCTCCAGCCCCACGAGGTGCAGCCACTGGAGTGAATGACACCCAGTATTTTCTGTCTCTACGTCAAATCAAAACGCGATTCAAATTCCGGAGAGGGAGTTCCCATCATCCTGCTCGGCTCCCTCGCCCGCCTCTTAGCTACCGGTTCAGGGCCAGTTATAAAAGAGATGCAGCACCACCCAAAAAAAAAACCAAAAAAACCCAATATCCACTCTTGTTTTCTTCTTAACTGAAAACTGCCTCTGCAGAAATACTCAGGGGTAGAGTGTTTCACCAACTTTACACTGAAGGCAGAAATCGGTTTGTGTCTTTGGGGCAGCTCTGGTTCTTTGGAGGGATTTTTATGTTTGTTTGATGTCGGAGACTTTTAGGATGAGGGTTGAGTCACAGAGGACATTAATAATACTATAATTGTCCAACTTTGAAGAAATAAATCCAATTTAAATAAATTAAAAGTACTTGGATCATCACAATTTACTGATACCTGGACCCAGAAGAAATTCCTTCTGGCTCATATTCTAAGACCAGCTGCTTGTCCTCGTTTAACTAGGAAGCTCGGAGCCAAATCTGGGTCCACTGATAGGAGCTGTGCTGGTTTTTAGCCTCGTTCCATTTTTATATATCCGTGCTTGTTTTTCTGCTCTCCATCAGCCCTTCCCAAACTCCACTTACTTTCTTTTATGCCGTATTGTATCCTTGAAAGGAACCTTAAATATGATACATACCAAGTTGGAGGGAGAGAATGGTTAAGACGCACAATACACACACACACACACACAGCAGGATGTTAAGCTGGGCCTCCTTCAGTCTCAGTTTTGGCCCAAACTCCGCATGGTCAAGAACAAATCAGCAGGTGTCCAGGACTCCCACATTTCACAGGTTGGTACCAGACCCCCCACAAAAGAGTTGCAAAAGAGGGGCTCAAAAACTGTAGTCCTTAGCCCAATGCCACCTTGAGGGTGCTCACGGGGGGAAGCTGAGAGATGATGAGAAAGCTGTTAGCGAGATGAGGAGGTTTCCCTCTCCCTCCTTCCGTGGGGAGAGGCAGGAGGAGAGGGGCTTACTAGGGGCTGGGGACAAGAGGGGAGAATAAGTGGGTTCTTAGGAGTCCTTGGGACCCCTACGCTTTGAACACACCAGTTCCCACAAACTCACAGTCTTAATATACAGAGTTGAAATCACAGAAATCAATTCTTCACACAGCACTGGTCCCAGGGCCCCTGGATACAAGCCTACAAGTTTTCTACCAGATAACCCATCACAGAACTGATAACTTACAATTGGACAATAGCATTGATCTAAGCCTAGCAAAATGCCACTCCACCCAGATGCCTAGATGTCCCCTAGGGGCCTTTGGATTTTGTTTTCTTGATCTGGGAGCTTTTCAAGTTTTCCCTTGTTTGCATTTGACGGGCACTGGTCTTCTAAGCCTAAGGATGGGCGGCTCCTTCCTGCTTCTCACAAAACACGCTGACAGAGGCCATTGCCCCGTGGCTGTCAGGCGAGCACCGAGTCTGAAGAGGGAACAGGTGAGGAAGAAAGCGGAGGACCGGAACGGTGGTGGGCCCAGGCGGCAGCGAGATCCCAAGATGTACACCTTGGGAAAGCCTGCGAAGTAACCCGACCAGGTCGTCAAGGCAGAAATCGAGTGGGGAGGTCCTTGCCTGACTTCTCCGTAGGCTGGGAGGGTGAACAGTCCCACTCCTTCGTGAAATGCAGTAGCTAAACGCAGGGCTCTCGTGGGGCACTGACCCACTTCACCTAATTGGGAAGTACCTGGAGATTGGGTGTTTCTACGTCTCCTTAATGATAGGTTGTTCTGAACGTTCGATCCATGTTAACAGATGTGGTAGGAAGAATGGATTGTGCAGTTTAAAGCAAGTGGTATGAAATTTTAGCAAATCAATGCACTCTAGGTTAAGTGTTCGATTACAATTACAGAAAAAGTAAGAGATTCAAATAATGAACTCCAAATAAAGTGTTCCTTCATTTTCTGAGGTTATGACTTGAGCACATTATCTTCCCTGAAAATCAAAAACACAGCAAATGAGATGCTTTTTGTCCTTCAATTGTTTAATTATTTTTGTTCACCTCTGGGGTTGTGCCTGATAGCTAGAAAAATGAGAGATGAAGGCATCCCAGGGCTCCCTATTAACTCTATGCACCAAATGTTCCCAAATAAGCCTACATAATACACTGCCAACCATAAACAATTTAGTTTGAGAAATAAATATATTTAATTATAATGTATGGTTGGGGATAAGCTCTCAGCTTCTTAAGCTTTTTCTTGTTTCCCAAAAATTTCCCAAAGATAGATGTTGCCAAAGACTTTTCAAAAAGAATTTCTTTTTAATGAGTCATCGACTCAGGAAAGAAATGGGCAAAAGATATGAACAGACACTTCACCAGCAACCGAATCCCTTTCCCATATTTGGAAACTTCACCTACATGGGTCCATCCCGCTCAAGAAGCCAAAGAGTGCTGACACTCATGTTCCCAGATTCTGTGTGGATGGCCCAGGACTGTGACTTCAGCTCAACTAACCAGCTTTGCAGATGCTGAGCAGTCGAGAATCTAGTCTGGTGGTGGTCTATGCCTTTAGCACCTCTGTTCCCACCCATCCTCTGACCCTGGCTCACAGCCTTCCTACTGATTCCAGGAGCTGCCCAGTAACTCTTTGTCCCCTCAATCAGCACTAGTCAGTTTCTGTTGCATTCAACTAAA
The DNA here is from genome assembly GCF_048564905.1 of Vicugna pacos. Taxonomy (NCBI): domain Eukaryota; kingdom Metazoa; phylum Chordata; class Mammalia; order Artiodactyla; family Camelidae; genus Vicugna; species Vicugna pacos. The sequence goes on along the minus strand of NC_132987.1, from coordinate 21,440,505 downwards.
AACTCTGACTTAGTTGACAAAAATGTGGAGAAAAGGGAACCCTCATACACTGTTCATGCAAATGTAGATTGGTACAGCCACTGTGAAAACAGTATGGAGGCTTCTCAAAATATTAAAAATAGAACTATCATGTGATCCTGCAATCCCACTCTCGGTATTTATCCAAAGAATACAAAAATAATAATTTACAAAGATACATGCACCTGGTGTTCAGCTCAGCATTATTTACAATAGTCAAGATGTGGAAACAGCCTAAGTGCGTATCAAGGAATGAATGGGTAAAAAAGATATATATACACAATGGAATACTATTCAGCCATAAAAAGGATGGAATCTTGCCATTTGCAACCATGTGGATGGACCTCGAGGCTATTACGCTTAGTGAAATAAGTCAGAAGGAGAGAGAAAATTACTGCATGATTTCACTCATATGTGGAATCTAAAAAACATGTAAAAAGAGCCTAAACTTCACACACAATGAAGCAGTATCGGTGGTGAAAGCATATGTGTATTTTTTCATTCTGGTCGATTTTACAAATTGCCCTCCATAGAACTGTCCCAGTTTACATTTCTACCAGTAACTCTAAGGGCTTGTTTCCCTGCGCTGTCACCAACAGTGTATCAACTTCGTAAGAATCTCCGCCAATCTTACACATGAACATTTGCTCCTTACAGTTTAAATTTTGCTTTTCTTTCATTGTGTGTGAAGTTTAGGCTCTTTTTACATGTTTAGGAGTAATTTGCATTTCCCCCTTTATCTACCATTTCTTCATTGTCTTGTCACACATTTACTGGGTTACTGGTCTTTTTCTGAAATTAACATTTTTAGGAAAACTAAACGTAGTCAGAAAATCCATCTTTTGTCAATTGTATTTCTTTTTCTCCATCTTCTCATATTTCTTTTGTTTCTATGTCAAGTTATATATCCTTTCTTTCATAGCTTTTAAGTGTTTTATATTATCTCTAGAAAAACCGTCTTTCTCTAAGAATTTTTTAAAAATCTTTCATTTCCTCGTTTATTTATGCTTTCAGTTTTTATATTTAAATCTTAAGATTTGTTTTAGTTACCCATTTAGCTCTTCTAGCCTAATTTGCTGAATAATTCGTCTGCTCATCATCAGAATATAATATGATTTCCATCAGAATATAATATGATTTTCATCATATGCTAAAATCATTTATTAATAAATGGTGTCTTTTTATGGACTCTTTAAAAAAGAAACCTGGGAGAGGGATAAATTAGGAGTTTGGGATTAGCAGATACACACTACTATACATACATAGATAAACAACAAGGTCCTACTATATAGCACAGGAAACTATATTCAATAGCTTGTAATAATAATCTATAATAAAAAAGAATATATATATATATACATATACATATATATATAAAACTGAATTACTTTCCTGTACCCCAGAAACTAATACAACATTGTAAATCAACTATACTTCAATTAAAAAAAAATCCTGACTCATTCATTATTGATCCAGGAAAGCAAGAACACTGTGCTCAGACTCCAGATCTCAAACGTGCCTGTTTCCCACCTAGAACATGCAGCTACAAACGCCAGCCTGTTCCCCTGAATTCCTGAAAAGAATAATTTGTCAAAATGCAAACGTCCTTTAGAGTTAAGTGACATGGACAAAACACATCCGTGTACAAGCTTTTTGGACCAGCGCATTTTACTAAAAGGAGTGCAAATTTCAATACTAGAGGAGAAGAAAAAAGGCTCCAGGCAGAAACGCTGTTCCACATCTGTGTCCCAGGTCCTTCAGGCAGTAAGTGGAAATCCAGCTCATACTGCAGCCTGACTGGACTTCAGAAGTTACGGAGCCACTTAAGGGAAGGGAAGAGTTTTCTCGCAGACCCAGCAATGCCATCTAAAGCTCAGAGAAGCATCCCACTTAGCCACAAATCTACCCGTGTGTCACCGCATCTCTGTGTCTCCTTCCCCTGTTTTCTTTTTCAAGCTGCTGAGATAAATAGAGAACCGCAGTCTCTTAAGAATACGTCTGTTGGAGCCTTTTCTTCGCACCAGCTGTAACCTCCAATTGTAGCATCCAAGGTAGAGGCTGCGGACGTGGTAATCTAGTCATGATGTATCAGCCCAGAAGGGAAAAGGAAAAAAGAAAAAAAAAAAAAGCAGCAAATACAAGGAAACCCCGCACGTCTGAAGCCCATTCCTAGAAGAAAAGGGCACTTGCAAGGGAAAAGGAAAGAGGGAAATGAGTATTCAGAGACTATCCCTTCATTAAGACTGTTTCAAACCTAAAAGGTTGAGGTACCCACAGCCTTTAGAGAATATCACACACTTCTGTTTGCAAGTCCATCCAACAGCATTGAGTCCCCTCTCGCTGCAAGTGTGTTGGAGCAATGAATAAGAGCCCGTCCTGGGTGACCCCACTGGGGAGGAGGGAGCCCCAGGGAGCGCAGGGCGTCAGACCAGAGGTAACATTTCCCTGCTGGTGTCAATGACTTGGAAAGTCGATTCTATTCCACAAAGCCTTTTTTCTCAGCGATGATACTCTGAACCCATCTTCTTTTCACACCTGCAGCTTGGAGACAATTGTGTGAATCGGTCTGTCGCCAGCCCACCCTCTGCAAGTCTCCAGCACAGGCACAAGGGTGGCATCGGCAGCTGGCCCGAGGCAAACAAGAGGCTCCTTTCAGGGAAAGGTGCTACCAAAAGATTGTCAAAGTCTGGGTCCCCGGAAGGGAAACCTGCAAACCCCCCGCTGTCTGCAGGGAACCAGACCCTTCTCACGGGGCCCAGAGGGCAGGGAGAGCATCGCGGTACTCCCACTCTGAGGCTGAGTTTGCTAATCCTTCCACACTCCTGGAGGGAGTGCCCAGCAGCAGACAAACTCACAAGCACTTGTAGAATTAAGAGACAGGAAGACCAGCAGTGAGGAGGGTCCAGCTCTGACCTCTCCCTGCAGCTCTGAAGTCACAGGTGAACGCGATTTCCCAGGTTAGCCTCAGGTCCATGCCAGGTGTCTGGGGTGCCCTAGCTCCCAGAATAGGGGTTACTGGTCACCCCAGGTTTGCCCTCAGCCTGCCGTGCTCCTCACCCAGGACACAGTGAAAGGCCATCACTCAGTCAGAGATGGGCACTTCTTTTGCATGCATTCAAAATGCATGCAGCCCCGCGCTTCAGCCAGTATGAGTGAAAATGGCTTCGGTTCTCCCTCTCCGCGGGTGGGGACATGGAGGGGACCGTGCAGACCTGGGCTCAACCACAGGGCCCCACCTGTCCCTGTAATTTTCATTCTATACAGTATGTCCTGACTCTTCAGAGAGTTTAAACCATTCGTGTTAGCATTTTTCAATATTATTCCTAGATGAGACACAACTTTATTACCATCTCCAGCTGCCCTTTCCAATTCTAATATTCTCATATTCTGGGCATCCCAAGGGGCCTCTTTCCTGATAAAGATATTTACCTTAGATATGTGTGACTTCCAGGAGTCTAAAATATGATCACAGAGCTATTAGCTAACACAGTGGTTTTAGCTTCTCCAAAGCAGAAATCACAATATTAATAAGTCTTTTAGGATATTCATCTCTGCGCAGCTTGCCTTCATCTCCCTATGTGAGGAGGACTTATTAGAGACTATATCTTAGATCCACCAGGGGACTACAGAAACGAGGTCTGCGTGGCATTTTATTAGCCCAATAGATTATGTTCATGATGGAGAGGGAGAGAACACAAGTTAACCCCCTCAGGAGACCTGTAATGGTCCAAAGCTTCTCCTTCAGGGGGAAGCAGGTGGGAGACGCCCCAGCCTGGGCAAGGAAGGAGTCAGGCTCCTGTGTCTCCTCTCCTTCGGCTCACTTTTGCCCTTGAGAGACCAAAAGGTTTATGCTGCTTCGGAAACCAGCTCTGAGAGGTCTCCTGAGGATCCAGGATGGTCTGGACAGGAGTTCTCAGACTTGAGCCTAACGGAACCTCCTGGAGGGCTAGCTGGTTGGAGCAGAGATGGCTGGACTGCCCCCCACCACCAGAGTTTTGTCTGGGGTAGGCTCTGAAAAATCTGCCTTTTTAACCAGTCCCCAGAGATGCTGTCTCTGCTGGTCTGGGGACCACAATGTAGAACCAGTGGGGTTCCAGGGCGGGTCCCTGTTTTAGGACACTCTCAGGAGGCCAGTGAATACAGGCTCTGAGGGACATTCAGCTGCTCTTCAGGGCCCTGTGGACACCCCTCCTCAGAAGTCCAGATGTTCCGTTTGACCTCAGGGCCAAGTGCCGTCCTTGCAGCAACCCCTCACCACGAGGACAACTGCTCGCTGGCTCCACCCCGTCTTCTCCCCTGCCAGGACCAGCGACAGAATTTGTGGGGCTCAGTGGCGGAGAGCGTATAGCTCAGTGGTAGAGGGTGTGCTTAGCATGCACAAGGTCCCGTGTTCAATCCCCAGAACCTCCATCAAAATAAGTAAATAAATAAAAACCTAATTATCTCCCCCTCCCAAATAAATAATAAATTTTTTAAAATTGTGGGGCTCAATGCAAAAATGAACACATGGGCCTCTTATTTAAAAATTAAGAATTTCAGTACAGTGACAACAGAGCATTAAGCCAAGCATCCCCTTCTTCCCAGGGTGGGGTCTCTGAACCCCAACATGCAGACCAGCAGGTTCTGAGTCTCTCTCTGCCCCATCCTCCCATCTCCCTCATGTCTTCAGACAAGAATTCACCCTCTCTCTGCACCACACCCCACCTCCTTGACTCCACAACTTCTGTCCCTCAAAACGGGGGTATTGATATATTTTTGGAGGGAAACTTAAATACCCATCAAAATTATAAAGTGTTTGTACATTTTGACACAGCAATTCCACTCCAAGGGATGTATTTGTCCTCCAGTGGGTAGATTCCCTGACGTGCTCTTACAGTGCTCAAAAGATGTTCACCAACAGGGTGTTTGCAAGAAGGAAAAATAGTGGAAATAAGTGTTTATTAATGGTAGTTAAAGAATGAAGCAGGTTTGTGGGCAATGACAAGGAAGTGTGCTCAAGATGTAGTCACTACAAAAAGCAAGTTGAAAATATGTGTGTATGCCTCACATTGGCCAGAATGGCCATCATTAAAAAGTCCACAAATGATAAATGCTGGAGAGGGTGTGGAGAAAAGGGAACCCTCCTACACTGCTGGTGGGAAGTAAGTTTGGTGCAGCCATCATGGAAAATATTAATGGAGACTTCCTAAAAAACTGAAAATAGACTTACCCTCTGATCCAGCAATCCCACTCCTGGGCATATACCCCGAGGGAACTCTAATTCAAAAAGATACATGCACCAAATTTTCATAACAGCACTGTTTACAATAGCCAAGACATGGAAACTACCTAAATGCCCAGACAGATGACTGGATAAATAAGTTGTGGTCTATTTATACAATGGAATACTACTCGGCCATAAAAAAAGAATAAAATAATGCCATTTGCAGCAACATGGATGGATCTGAAGATTTTCATTCTAAGTGAAGTAAGCCAGAAAAAGAAAGAAAAATACCACATCATATCACTTACATGTGGAACTTAAAAAAATGACACAAATAACTTATTTACAAAACAGAAACAGACTCACAGACATAGGAAACAAACTTATGGTTACCAAAGGTGAAAGGAGGGTGGGGGAGGGATAAATTAGAAGTTTGGAATTAGCAGATACAAACTACTATATACAGAATAGATAAACAACAAGTTCCTACTATATAGCACAGAGAAGTATATTCAATATCTCATAATAACCTATAATGAAAAAGAATCTGAAAACAAATATGTATATATATAACTGAATCACTATGCTGTACACCAGAAACTAACACAACATTGTAAATCAACTATACTTCAAGTTAAAAAAAAAAGAATGCACGTTGAGAATCTGGGGGGAAAAAGAAAAAAGTGTGTATGTGTGTGTTAGCACACGAATAGAAAAAAAATAGAAAATCTAAACAATACATTGTTAGCCATTACCACTAGGAATTTTCACTCTTAAACTCTAAATTTTAAAAATTACTTTGTTAATTATTTCTGAGTTAATGTAGAACTAAAAAATACTTAAGACCCCACCAAAACTGTTTCATCCAGAAACCTTGACCACCAGGCAGACTGCTCCCTCCCCACTCCCTCTTCCTTTCAGAGTGTCCTTTGCAAGTTACATGTCCCATCCCTACCACTCTCCGCTCCTGTTGCCATGAAGACTCTGAGGAACCTGATCAAAGAGAGACTAAGCTGAATCTGCTGCCTCTAAATGTGTTCAGTTCTCCCCAGAAATGAGCTCCTGTAAAAACCTGACAAGAACACTGAATGGTGAAGAAGCAATTACGGAATGCCTTTCAGATCTTTTGCCTTATTTAGCTCTCACTTGCGTGATGAGTGCATCCTTACTGTCATGCTTGGACTTTCAGTATGAGTCAGGAAGCTCACCTTCTGTCAAAGGTGTCTCCAGGAACCTCCCAAGCTGAACTTTGATCTTCGCTAGAGACCTCAGCCTCCCCACCTCCTGAGGCTCTAAACCATTCTTCTTTCTCACTCTCAATCCTGAATAACAGGCAGTCAGTTGAGATATTGGGGTGAGTAAGGCTAGCTAACGACAAACTTCCACATTTCAGTGGCTTAACACAGAGGTTTATTTTTCACTCAGCTGGGTCCAATATGGACATTCCTCGCTGGCAGACAGCTTTCTACTTGGCCATCCAGGGCCCCAGGTGCTGCCATCTTCTGGCCCTTCTTTCCCTTGTGTCCTCAGCACAGAGAAAGGGAGAGAGCATGGAGGGCAGATTCGATGGGCCGGACAGACCCAGAAGGGAAGAGAAGGAACCACATTCCTCCGGTCACTTTCCAATGTCCAGAACTTGGCGTCATAACCTCACAGTGTTTTGGAGCCTGGGATGAGTCATGTGGTAGACAGAATCATGGCCCCCTAAGACGTCCCCAGGGCTTTGGGTGCTATGTTACATGCTGAGAAGGACTTTGCACATGTGATTAAGTTAAGAATCTTGAGATGAGGAAATTGTCCTGGATTATATGGGTGGGCCCAGTGCCATCCCAGTATCTTAAGAAGAGAGAGGCAAGATGGTCAAAGTCAGAAAAGAAGACATTTAGATGAAGGCAGAGGTCAGAGCAACGTGCTTGAAGGGGAGGACAGAGCCCCAGCCAAGGAACGCAGGTGCCTCTAGAAGCTGGAAAAGGCAAGGAAATGGAGTCTCCTCTGAACTTCCAGAAGGAACAAAGCTCTGCCAACACCTGGGTTCTAGTCTTCTGACCTCCAGAACTGTCAGAGAACAGATCTGTGCTGTTTTAAGCCACTCAGAGTGTAGTCATTTGTTACAGCAGCAATGGGACTAATACACGTGGTCTAGCTCTGAGCCAAGGAGGAAAAGGCAACCGAATTTGGTAAATAGTAGCAGCCTTTTCCTCAATGGGAAACCCCTTTCTGCTGCTGCCAAGTCTATTCAAACTCTGGTGGCCATTCTTCACCTGGCCCCTGGCTTTGACTGCCCTCCTACCGACTTTACCTTATGCCAACCTTGTGGTTCTCCTAAATTATAGGTCAGACGGCGTCACTCCTTTGCTCAAAATCCCCTAGAGTTGCCACAGGGGAAAGTCCAAAGTTCTCATCCCAGCATTCCAAGTCCCGTAATGTAGCACCTATCTGCTTCCCATCCCAACCCCTCACAATGTCTTCTCTCCTGTGAGGGGGAAATGCTGGGGCGATCAGCACCCAGGAGTAGACGTTAAGAGGTGGGGTCAGGGGAGGGAGGTTATGACTCAGTGGTGGAGCAGGTGCTTAGCATGCACAAGGTCCTGAGTTCAGTCCCCAGTGCTTCCATTATAAACAAACAAACAAACAAACCTAATCACACCCACTCCCCCCAACAAAATAAAAAAGAATTTAAAAAAAAGAGAGAGAGATGAGGTCAAAGAGGCCCGGTTAGATGCTGGCAGGTGGCCGGGGTTCATCCCCTTCCTCAGCCTCAGCACCACCTCTCATCAAGAGAAAGAGAAAACTTGGGAGGGCTTTCCAGATGCGAGGAGTGGTCTTTCTCAAAAGATGCTTCACACACCAAAAAATACAACACAAAGGAGCCTGTTCTAAATCTGAATAATTACAAAGACAAACCCCAAAGAAATTTTCATCGACTCCGTTGGATTCCAGAATATATTGAGGCCAAATTCCTCAGCCTGCCCGGCTAAACAGTTGTCCCTGCCATCAAGTCACATTTACCAAAGTCTTCCATGTGAAAACAGATCACAGTCCTCTCAGTGATGAGATGCCTAAGGTGTCCAACCAGGAGACTCGGAGTCTGAAAGATTCCAGCCCAGGGGGAGGGTATAGCTCAGTGGTAGAGTCAGTGCCTAGCAGGCACAAGGTGCTGGGTTCAATCCCCAGTACCTCCTGTTAAATAAACAAATAAACTTAATTTACCCCCCCGCCCCTGTAACAAGATCGAAGCGTCCACTGTCAACACCTCCCACTTCTCGGCCAGGTGCTCAAATCCCCTCCCCCACTCCTCCCTAGGTAACCCCCAGAACTCTGGGCTTTGCATTATGCTCTGGGCCCCTTTTCCCTAAGCCCTGTTGTTTCTAAATGACAAGGCACTGCAAGTCAGTTAACCATGACATATCACAGACTCGTAGAATTTGAAAATACATGTTAAAGTAACTTTGGAAGAAAAATTGGAAAAGTGGGATGGTAGAGAGAAATCACCCATAAGTCTACTAACCTACTGCTATCATTTTGATATATTCCATTTTAAACATTTTTGTATGCATATTCTAACATACTGTCATAAATACAATTTTGCATCTGGCTGCATCGTCCTCCCAGGCATCATTTAATGGCCTCATAATCTTCCTACCAGTAAATTCTCCACAATCTATCAAACTGCTCCCCTATTTTTGGAATTTCAAGCTAGGTCTAATTTTTTACAGTTTGCAAATAAAGCTTTGGTGCATGCATCTTTTTCCAGATTTTTTTTCTGTTATTTTCTCAGATTTCTAAAAGTGGGATTTCTGGGTCAAAGTGTATGAAAATATTCAGGGCATGGTCAAAAGGCATTTTAAAAAGTTGTACCAATTTAAAATACAGTGACAAAGGAAAAGAATTTCAGTTATCAAAATATATTTTTATTTCATATAAATATTTTAAAATCATTTCAAATATATTTTTGCTACTTTAACTGGCAAGAAGGAAAAAAAAATAGCATTTTGGAGTTGGAAGGACTCTCAGATCCAACCCAGATGCTCCCAAACTTGGCTGCACATCAGAATCTCCTGAGGAGTCTTTTAATAATATGAGTTCCACGAAAGCTTGAGAAATGGCTGCTTTAGGTCTGGAGTCAAAAATGTACAAGATGAGTCTGGAGAATCTGTCATTTCAGAAAACAAGGGAGCTATGAAAGACCAATGTCAAAAAGACTCAGGAGCCAATGGCACGTCAAATATGTTAAAATCCATGAGGTTATAATGATGCTAATGATAATAGTAGTAATAAAATTTTAATGGTCACTTTGGAGAATGGTCATGATATCCCTGCATCAAAATGACTTTGAAAACTGGAAAATAAAGGGGAAAAAAATCAAGTATTTAGGCTGATTTTCCCATCTGAACTGTACTTTGGGCTGAGCATAGCAGACAAGGGGCAGTTTCTCTATTATCCCCACTAACAAATGAAAAAGGAATGACAAACTTAGGATGTCACCATCTGGAGTCATAATGAATGAATGGACGCAGGCAATGACCATCGCTAATGTCACAAAAAGAGACAAACAGACATTATGTGTTCCTGATGGAAGTGCACACCCCCACTTACAAAGTTTTCTTGCCAAAACGTTTAAACCTAAGTCAGATCGAACCTTTAAATCCTCTAAATTACCGCTTTACAGAAAATAAACACAATAGGAGGCACGGGTGCAGTCAACAGAATCCAGATTCTGGGAAAGTCTTCAGGACAAACAACTCAGCCTCTTCCACAAAAGATTTAAAGGGAAATAGAGAAAAATGAGGGACACCAAAGGATGAAACTTACTTAAGAGATACATTCACCAATCATAATGCAGGACCCTTGGATTTCAATTCAAACAAACAGAAAAAAAAATTTTAAGAAGGCAATTATGGATTTGTGAACACCAAGATTTTTGATATCCAGAGATTATTGTTAATTTTTTTCTGATATATAACTGGATCATGGATTTTTTTTATGTCTGTATCTTGTAGAGAAGAAACATACTGAAATACGTATGATTAAAATAATATGTCTGGGGTTTATACAGATGAAAGTGGCTGCAAAGGGATAATTATTGAAGCTGGGTGATTCATCAAGGGCATTCATTATACTATTTTCTCTACTTTTGCATATGTTTGCATTTTCCATAATTGAGTAAATATATAGATATAGATATAGATATAGATATAGATATGTATCAGGTCTTAAATCCCAGCCCAGACCTATTGAACCAGGATCTCAGAGGTGGGACCTGGAACCTGAGTGCTGAGATATCCTGAGTGATTCTGATGCAGCTAGTCTGTGGGCTGGTATTTGGGAAAAAGGAGTTTGACTCACAAGGACACTGAGGCACAAGGACAGTACATTTCTCGCCCAGGCTCACACAGCTAGTTCATGGAAGAACCCAAGTTGCCTGACTCTGACCCAGGATCCTTTTCTGAATAATAGACAACCTGTTGAATGCAAACGCCCTTCCTCCTGAATGTAGTCCCCTCTTAGGCAATGCGATGCTTTGACCCAATTTAAATGCACATGTCCGAAGGCACCCTGGGAGTGATCTAGGATCTTCAATCGCTCTGTAATCCTAGCCCCATGGGGCTACCTGATGGGTGAGGACCTCCGGGTCTTTTACAGAAAAGGAGGGGAATTTTGAGCCACATCTGCACACAGGAACTCAAATTTAAGACCTCCGATGTTATCTCCACGTGGAGATCATAAACCTTCCTTAAGTTGTCCTCCAGGATTCACAGTCCAGCTGCAGAAAAACCCTCTGTATCCTCAACATCTTTTCTGAACTTTCTTATTACCTTCTGCTTGAATGGAAACCAGAAGGCAACATGAACATGCAGAAAGGAGGCTGAGGACATAGGAAGCTTTGCTTCTGTTGGACAGTGAATCCTGGACAGAATAGGGAATATTCAGCCTGAGGAATACTAGAATGTTGGAGGTGAAGGGCGGCCTGGGAGTCTGGGGCTTCTCCTAACTGCCATAACCTGGGATAAAGGACTGGGTACATTCAGTCTTGGTGGATTAAAGAAAAACAATGGTAGGAGCGGTTGTGAGAAGCTGTGAGAGTTGGGGGGTGGGGGGCTGGGTGTCTGTGGTTTTCTCCTGACCTCAGGAGATATGAGGACCTCTTCTTGACCTTTGGTGATGGGGGTAGAGGCTTAAGGGAGTTTCACTGCTAACCTGACCCGTGTTAAGGAGGCAAACCCACACTGGAAGCACTGGCTCCCCCCCGTCCCAGAAGCTGGAGGTGTCTCATCACCTATGGTGACGGGGGTAGGAAGCTTGGGGAGGTATGGTGCGCCCTCCCACCTTGCTACCTACCAGGTATGATGTTCCATATTGCTACTCTTTAGATTAATCAAACACAAGACAAGATTTGGAAGTCTTAAGGACCAAATTTTTATTGACTCAGTGCAAGAGGCTCTCACAGTATTCCATCTTGAGTCACCTGGGAGAAGGACAAGTCTCTTCTTAACCACATATGAAGACAGAGCAGAAAAATGGAAACCCGCCTAGGTGGTCCCTTATCTGGAAAAAAGGATACATAGCATTGCTTGCTTGATTTCTTAATGTACCAGAAATGTCTTCCATTCTATCTCCCCCAGGCCTGCTCCTGTAACACGTAACCATACTTAGACACGTACGCATGTGAAAAACTAACCTGGTGAAATTACATGAAAAATTGAAAACAGCTAAGGTCATGCAAAGACTTACATTCAAGTTATTATAGAACTTCTATCTACTAAAAATTACAGAAAAAAGTGATTTTTTTTTAACTGAGTTACAATAGATTCTTATGGGGAGTGTTTGGCCTTCTGCCTCGGATGTCAGAGGAAACTGTGCAGATCTAGGGATACCGTCGTCCCCCAGTATGGCCCGTGCAAGTGGCATTGCTTCACTCGTTTCTTCAGATGACTAGACCAGCTACCTCTCTCATCTACACAGCCTGCCAGAATCACCCTCCATTTTAGACAGTCCAGAAATCTCCCCAGCTGGGAGCAAGCCATTTCATCCAATTTGAATCACTTTTTTAAATAATATATCCCAAATTCCCAGTGCTGGCAAAGGCATGGTGTTAATACCCAACATTACAAAAGTCTAAAATGGTACATTTTTGGGAAAAAAAGGTTGGGAACATGCATCACATGATCTTTAAAATGCCTATATCCTTTGACTTAATTACTCCATATCTGGGAATAATCCAAAAAAATTTTTTAAAAGAATGAAAACCAAAATGTTATGCACAGTGATGTTCATCACAGCATTATTTAGAATAGAGAAAAAGTGGAAACAACCCAAGTTTCTAACGATAGAGTCTTAGCAAACTATAGAAAATTATTGTTTGTGGCCATTAAAGTTGTATTTTCTAAAAGATTATGACTGGAAAGCTGGGTCCATCAGCTGCCTTTCCTGGAATCTGAACCTCCAGTAGAAGTACAAAAAGGCCGAAAAAGGTGGGAGCTGTGATGATTCCTGGGGCGGCCAGGGGGTGGTGGTTGCCTGGCCAGACCATCCATTCCGTGATTCCAGCTCCCACAGTCTGCTGCCCCCCACGTCCTTCTGACCCCCACATCTGCCTCTCCACCTGGCACTGTCAGTTCTCGGAGCCTGCATGGGCTTCCGTTGAATTTCTTTTCACTTAATTAACTAGGGATAGTCTGTTATTTGTGCCAAAGGACTCTGACCCAAGAATCAGATAGTCAGACTTGGAAAAATAAAGTTTCCCGATTACAGTTTGAAAGTGTTTTCCAAAGTATGTTCAGCAGAACGTTAGCCCTTTGAGATCAGGTAAGTCTGGGAAGCAGGACGTCCTGTCGCCTGCCTGGGGATACGTAGTCCATATTCAAGGTGCTGAGAAGTACTGCTGTAAAGAAGCCTATTGAGCCCGGTGTTGCTCAGCTGATTTGACCACACCACTCCCTTTTCCAAGCAACGCCTATTAACGCCCTGCAGTGCAGTCGGTAGTAGTAGCAGCAGGGGGCAATAAACTATAGGTATGAAAGACTGCTTATGTAGTCTACACAACTCATAATTCCCTCATAAACCAGCCCGAGAGCAACAGGGGTGCTATGTCCTGATCTGGTTTGAATTTGTTTGAGAGGTCAAGTGAAGTTCATCTTAAAGCGAATGTTTAGCCTCTGTTGGGAAGAAAGAAATCACAAGATCCAAGAAAATGACAAGAAGAGAGGTTGAATTATTTATTAGAGAGCTGCTCTGTGCTTGGGGCAATGCTAAACACTTACATGATCTCATTTAATCTTCATAGCCAAGAATTTCCTAACCAGGGTCTGTTTCTCCGCTCGCCTCTGCACAATGACCAGTGATCTGAAACTCCATCACTCCCTCGCTTAAAACTGTTCGAGTTGTACCTCCCCTCACTGCCTGCTGCACCCTCCTCTCCTCACTGCACTGGAGCCACACTGGCTGTTTTCCATCCTCAACACACCAGCACTGTGCCCTCCTTAAACCGTCCATACTTGCAGCTCCCTTGGCCTGGAGCTCTCAGTGCGCTGTCTTCACACCACCAGCCCCACCTTATTTCTCGTCTTAGCCCAAACTTTACCACCACTGTGAGGCCCTCTTTGACTACCCTACCTTTCTGTCTCACTGCCCTGTTTTTTGTTTTTTAGTACCTTTTACTATTAGAAACGATCCTGTTTGATTTTTCACCTGGCTCCTCCCACTAGGATGTAAATTTCCCGACAAAAGACTTTGTTTTATACATCACCATATATCCCCTGTGCCTAGAAAATAGTGCCAGGTGCTTAGTAAATGCTCAGATTGCGGATGAACCCTGCAAAGTGGATGGTGCACTCGTGCTGATGAGGACACAGGCTCAGGATGCCTCAGTTAGGCATCTTGGCCAGCGCCACCCAGCAGGGAAGAGACTGGAAGCCTTGTCTGCAACCAGGCCAGGCTGAAGGGAGTCTTTGGAGTCCAGGCATTATGTTGTCTGGTCTGGACAAGTCCCGCTGGGCTACAAAATACAAGAGCTGGGTCTCCAAGGAGGCACTCGGTGTCCGTGAACTTTTTGCCTATCAAGCCCTGAACGAGCTCATCTAGATTTGTCAAAGATGGCCAAGGTCAGACGCTCATCTTTAGAAATCACATTCCACCCAAAATATCTAAAGAGCCCTAAGATCTTGAGGTTTGACAGCTAGATTCATTCAGACATGAGATTATGGGAGTGATTACATCTAATACTTCGTGCCTTTGCCCTAGTTGTCCTTCTTGCACTGGGCAGTGTTGGGTCAAAGTATCTGTACAAATCAGAGAGAAACATCGTTTAGCCAAGATCAGACATTTTATCATATTTACCTTGTTGTCCACAACACATTCTGCACGGAAAAGCTTCAGGGAAAGTGGGAAGGGGGAAAAAAGAAGCACTATAAGGCAATCAGAAGAGATAAGGAGGGCAAGGCAAATCCTCTATTTCTCCAAAAGTACATTATATCCTCCTGCATATTCATCACAAGGGTCTGTTTCCACAGACGTAAACCATCTTCCACACAGACATAAGATTTGCAAGGTCTTGCAAGGTCCTCTGTGGATCCCCAGTGGGTGCGTGTGATGACATCAAGATACGCTGACAAAAAGCTGAGGTCTAGGATAAAGAGGGGTAGGTATTAGGAGACTCAGGCACTAAAAATAGCTTCAAGGCCTTTTCCCTATGATCCAAGTTATATAAGGACGCGTGAGGTACAAGGAAAGCCATGATGTGATGATCTGTGTGGCTAAGTACTTTGAATTCCATTGTGATAGGCTCTGGTACCTGAAGGGAACCATCTGAACTCTTCACTGGGTAGGACAGTATCTGTGTCTGGGCTGTGATGGTTAACCACGAAGATTATTATTACTACAAGCTCTGGAATATACAGCAGGCAGGGTGATTCTTTATCTTAGCACCAAAACTTCCTCTCATTTTTCGTCATGGTTTTATCATATAATAGAAAAATACATTAGATTTGCTAATACATGCAAATAAAGAATATTCCGAGAAATTTCGACAAGTTCCACGCCTGTCAAGAGAACAAAGATCATTTCCTGCTTAAAAACTTTCTCTAACATATGCCTGCTAGTTAAGTAAAATTAAGCATGATTTTAGGGCAATCAACTCAGCATTAAACCAGAAGTTTTAGATGTCGATGCCCCTTGGGAAGTACTTGAGTGATACTTCTGCTTTGAGGCAGACATATATAGGATTTGGCACAGGTTTGGACATGCCGCAGGTTTTTCTGGAGAGGACACATTCTTAAAATAAGATGGATTTATCAGAAGTTGAGGATAAGCACCCTATGAAATACATAAGGTACACATAATATGTGATCTTGAAATTTAGAGTTGAAATTCACATTAGCTAAATGTTGTGATTGGAGAATACAAAGATAAAAAACCTACTTAGAAACCTTTTGGTTTTTTTGATACTGCACTGTATACCCTGTGAGGGAGGCCGATATTAGGCCCAGATAGCTAACTTTCCCAGGAGTGAGTGAAGAGTTTGACAGATCCCTTATTAAAATGTTAGCATGGCTAAAAACCATCTGAAAAGCATCTTTCCTAAATGCTCTTAACAAACTGCTCACACCCAAGAGCTATTGCAGCACAATAAAACAAAATATGCGGAAAGAAGAAAAATCATCTAACAGCATTTCATGTAATAGGGCTATTTAGCTGCTAAGGTAGTTGGTGTATAGCGAGGTACTCATTCTTTTCAGCTTCAATGTTTCAGCTACATGGAGGACCAAATAGTGTCTTTAATCAAAGTTGTGCTCTTCCAGATTGTTTGTGCTGCTGCGAGAACTCAAAGATCTGTACAAATGTCCTGAAGACATTACTACAAAGCCATTATTTCTGAGTAGAATTTCAAGTGCAATTCCCTTTTCAAATTCTACATAGTTTCAGCTCTCCATTCTAAAAGTAGTTTCAGGGTACATTTCTTATTTCTGCATAATCTGAAAATACAAAATTTGTAACTTTCAAATATACACAAAATACAAGGGTTCAATTATACTCACATTACCAAGCCTCTTTTCCAGTCTTCTCTCAAGCTGTTCTCTGTCCAATCTGTGAAAATTACACTGCTGCTCAGCTCTGGTAACTTGTATAGTCTTTTGTTGCTGTAGTTTTTTACTTTGAACTTGGGCAAAGAATCCAGGGCTTCATCGTTATCTTACACTACTTGCCAGGCTTTTTCCACATATACCCTGTTGAAGCTGTTTCCGTTTGGGTTTTGCTATATGAGCGTCCTTTCAGGAACTTTGATTATAGGAATTCTACAATAATAAATGAGAACTAATAAAAAGTATTTTTAAAAATCTACTTAATGAAAGTGTTTTTCTCAAAGGAGATTAAACGTCACCAATAAGACTGGGACAGCAAATTATTAAGTGATATCAGTGTGCAAACACAACAACATATTCCTAAGTGTGTCGATTCATGAATTCTGTTAACTAAATACAAATCAAGTGCAAGAAAATCGCTTTTGAAGGTAGTTTAGAGGTGCTATGGAATTGTAGTGTTACTCTTTTAGTTAAAAGATGTTCCCATGATTCGTTTTCAGGAATACTGAAAGGTTACTAATTTTAACGATCACTGTATAACAACTATGTGCTGGTGATTTGCATGTGATTTCATCCTTAAAATAAACATACATTATTGAAATACTATAGGCAAGAAAAATAAATTCCAAAGGATCACACAGCTAGTAGAGGGGAAGAGCTGGTGTTCAAGTTCAAATATGATGCCGCAGCCTCTTCCTCCACCGTGCCATGCCACGTTTCATTTAAAAATCAGTCTGATGCTTTATGTTTTCTCAGGATAGGAAAAAAAATAACTAAGAAATATTAGAAAGGTTTTTTTTCCCCTTCCTTTGTGGCAAAATGAGTATCTAAACACTGAGTATACTAAATCCCAAAATTTTAGTTTCCTTTTCATTAGGCAATAAATAAAACTAAAAAAAAAAAAAAAAAGCATTTGAGTACGGTCATTAATATTAACACACTACAACTTTAAAATCACATATGCTCTGAAATTATATTTTGCACCCCATACTATGGAGTGCTGATGTGAAAGCACACCATAAGTAAACATTTAAGAGAACACAGCACAAAAAGTGATCAAAATGGTCTAAGCGAGTGGTACTTGGCATACATACTTGGTACTACTTTGATTTTTTTTTTTTTTAGTTTTTACTCAAAATAGAAAATGTTAATGTGCCATTTGAGGAAAAAACTTTTCAAGTTCTATAAGGAAATACAGAAACTTTAAAGAAAAAGTAGGCTTTAAAAAAGAACCAATGCGTGTGCTACTACATGGGTGAACCTGAAGGGACATGCCAAGTGAGACATGCCAGTCACAAGGCAAATTCTGCCTGTTTCCACTTTTTTGAGGTGTTTGGAGTGGTCAAACTCACAGAAACACAAAGTAAAATGGTGGTTGCCAGGTTGGGGCGAGGGGCAGGGATGGGGAGAAAGGCTGTTTAACAGGTATACAGTTTCAATTTTGCAAGATTAAAAAGTTCTGGAGACAGGTTGCACAATATGAATACACAACACTACAGAACTGTACACCTAAAAATGGTTAAGATGGTAAATTTTGTTATGAGTATTTTATCACAATTTTAAAAAACTTTAAAGGAACCAATCGATTACTTTAATGTGATAATGACACTGTGGTTATGGTTTAAAAATAAAACATTTAGAGACACATACTAATTAAGTCGGTATTTGCAGGCTGATGGGTGTCAGGGATGCTCATCTTACTAGTCTGCTTTTCTGTATGTTTGAAATTTTCCTCAATGAAAGAAACAGAACAAAATAATTCTTTAAAAAAAAAAGGTGAAACCAATAAGGAAATGAAATTTCCTAATCAAGAGAATCATCTATAATGAAAATATTTTATTATGATCTAAACATGTAAAATGCAGTTTAGCTTCAACTGATAAGTATGACATCACTTATTTTGCTTGGGAGAAAGCTGCTGAAATCTGGACACGGTTCACTGGGCTTACAGCAGAAAACCTATATGGAGAAAATTACATGAACAGTCTAAAAGTTTGCTATGAAAACAATGTATTTTTATTAAAGTAATTAAAAGTCAAAAAACAACAACAAAAGGGAAATTTCACAACCTTTGTTTGCAACTATATAATCTTTATGTAGAAAAACTATAAAGTGACAGTCTGGAAAGCAGCTCCACAATAAACGTCATCCTTAACATCAAGAGTAACTAAATTACGGAATCAGTTCACCAAAAGAAACTGTCTCGCTATAGAATGTCTCAGCCGAGCTGAGTTCAACTATATTATTCTCATTTCTGAAAATTTGTCTTTCCTGGTATTTCCGATCACCAAAGACATAACATACAAAGAGCCTATTGAAGTCAAAGAATAAAACACAAATACTCCCAAGCACAATTACATACAAAAATGAATGAAGGCATTTTATCGCTAGAGCTACAAAACTACATAAATAACCAATTACACACATACTCTGTTTACTCTGAAGCTCCATGAGGTGGTACTGAATAAACACTGAGGCATTGAATTTTCAACAATGGAACATGGCTCATTCTGGACAGCAGCACATTCCCACCTTTCAGTCCAGCATCACAACACTGCCCCTGGGGTTTGTATCTGCGTATTATCTCAGCCCTGGGAAGTTGACAACCAAAATAAAGAAAATGCCAAAAGGAAAATGAATTAAATACCCCCTAAGATCTATTCTAAAACATGCATGTGAAACAGAAAGAAACCAAGCACTCTGTGAGTTTTTACAGTCACACATTTCTTTAAACTTACACTCGTGTCTTCATTAGTACCTGCGCTGAATTTTCTATAGCTTTTCCATTAATATATAATAGAGGAAAATGAAGAAAAAAAGCTCTTATTACCTTAGAAAAGTGGTACTATTTATTTTTAAAAACAACTTTCTCTGCTAAAGAGATTACACTGTTGTGGTCATCAGAACAGGTTATGTCACTTTGGCAATAGAGACTTATTCTATCTCATTTTTAATAATCATAATGATAAACTATTTTCATGGCCATATAATTTTTCAAAACTTTTACCACTATGGAAGCAAATATGTACAGGATATTTCTAATAACCTAAATTAAGTCATGATTAGAATCTTTAAAATATCTTCAAGTGCACAAAAATATTAAAGATTGGGGGTAAAAATACAGAAGTCATAAGCAAGCATTTTCTCCTTCTAAGATCCTTTAACTGGGATAAAAGTCTCAGGGTAAGCCCACAGGAATGGTCTGCAATAAAGAAAAGTTAGGTCAGTATGTAGCCATTTCTGCAAACTTTAGCAGAAAAGCCAATGACATTCTACAATGAATAAAAGCATTATTTTGGGTCAGGGCTTTTTGTTGTTTTAGTTCTTTAATCTCTTAACTTCTCAACATGTTACAACTCAGAAGTGCCCGTACTCTTACTAACAGTAATAAGAAAATACAGTCAAAGAAAAGATTCACAAACATGATTCTTTTTAATCATCAGTCTCTCTTTGGTAAGAAATGGACCACCATTTCTTTACTTTCTCTCACCTGTTGAAGACAGGGAGCTTAAATGATACTAACATGATAAGGAATCCCTGTATAAAAATGTTAGAGGGGTAAGAGTTTAAGCCACACCCTTAATAAAAAGAGGAGACAACAGAGAATTTCCTCTTGCATGTAGCTGTGGTGGAAGATAACTGTCTTTTATAAAGCTGAACAAGGTATTTCCTATAACTGGATGGCCATGCCTACGAACATTTTAGTCAAACTGTAGAAATTCTGCTAATTAACTGCTCTTTAGATAGGAAACAGATGAATAATATGCTATTATAAAAATATGGTAGAGTATCTCCCCCTTACAATACACTAATTTCTGACTGTTAAGCTTTCGTAGAATCTATGGAGAATTAAACACGCTTGCTCTAGCTATTTTCTCTTTAAGCAAAGTTGGATATAACCTATCTAACAATACCATTTGCAATTCCAGGGTGAAAAACTCCAATACAATCTAATACGCACATTAACTTCACAGAATACATGTTCTAGCAAGCCTAAATGATACGCACCCATCAACACCCAAAAGGAAGTCAGTCTTACCCCCTCTAAAATAAATGATGTTCGTTATATCTGCATCCAGATTAAAAGAACTGCTAAATTTCACTGCAGCAGAAAACATACTACAAATAAGCACCCAGACTGATCTAACAATTTCTACTCACTCCTGCTTCTCCAGTATATTTTTTTTAAAGACAGAAAAATAAGCACTCTTTGCAGCAACATAACTGGCAAAATCACTACCTGACCAATTATCTCTAAACCTATACTAGACACAAATGAATGATGGAATGCCCAAATCACCAGTAACTCAACATTATTATTTTTGCAAAGAAAAATAATTATATAAAATTCCGTTCTCCCAGGCAATGAACAGGGGAGAAAAAGGTGTCACAAAAATGGCTATATTTGTAGGTTTTTTAAAAAACCAGCACCAAATGTTCATATTTAATTATTCTGAGCAACAATTAGTAATTAACATTTCCTAACAACATGGACAAACAGAAGAGTGAATGATAAGGGAGTAACTTTCAAGCAATATTACATGTTGATAAGAACCACTAAGTAAAATAATCTGACTGGCTCACTTCTACACCTACTGCAGGTTTGCCCGGTTTGGAAATAACATGCCTCACTGGCTCAGCCAATATATCTACTCCTAAAATCACGGGTATAACTTTTTTATTTTACTACTAGGCAAGATTAAGTAAAACAACTTGAAAAGATATTCTTAAAAAACAAGCTAACTCAAAACAATCCATTATTAGAACAGTTTTCTACTCTCTATTAAGGGGAGGAGGGGGAAAAAACATCAAACCACTGTATAAGGTGCCTAAATGAAAACCTGAAAGCAAGATTCACAAATAGCAGTAGTGTCAGTTCAAGTCTACATAACCCTTTATTACATTATAGGAATAGTATGTTTAATGTTATACAAGTTTTCTTATTTCTTCCTCATACTGCAGTTTATTCCCATCGTATAAGATTTCAACTTTGCAAATGGTTTAAATCAACTTTTTGCACCTTGAATTTACAAACCATTGGATTTCAAGTTTCCTGAAAATTTTACTTTTAAATTTTTTTTAAAGCTAAACCTAAAACTAAATTCTATCTTAAAAAAAGAAAAAAGGAAAAAAGGAAACCTAAGGTGCTTTGAACAGAACCTTGTAGAAATATACTGATACCAGTGTTTGAAAGACAGCCTACAGAGGGCTATAAAAGGGCAACTATTATACAAAGAATTCTATGGCCAACTATTGTTAGAAAACTTCTTTTGTAAATAATTTTTTTAACGACAGAAGATGAAATCAAAAGATGAAAATTTATTTTTCCTGAAAATAAATAGTTGCTCAGAACACAAATTAAGTGTATTGAAATCATATTGCTCCTGTGAAAAAAGAAAAATATATTTTAGCCCAGCTTCCATTAACAAAAGACCATGTCACATCCACCTAGTCTTTTGATCTCTGGGTACTAGTATTATCCAAGGGAACCTTATCAAAGAAACTGGCTGGCAAACCTACCAAACAGGAGTAGCTCAGGCCCTTACATTTTGATAGTCATCTTAGTCACTATAAAACTTTAGCTACTTGAACAATGGAGTTTGTAAAGTGCATTACTTATATAAGAAACACAACAGAAGTGCTAAACTTAGTAGGACTTTAAAGGACTTGATGTTATCAATAGGGCAAAAAAACAACATTATAGTTTTCTGTGCAGATTTTATTTGAAATCTAATTCAAATTGTCAAAGCTACAAAAGGGGGGAAGACATCTGTATTATTTTTTGCTAAGTCACAACATCCTAAAACAAAATACTACTACTGCCAGCAGATCCATTATACACATTTCTGATGAAATTCATTAGCACAATAAAAATTTCATCTTGAGAAACAGCCACAACAAAAGTAATTTATACAATATAAAACAACGACAGGTCTACAGATGCAGTTACTTATGAGTTTACACATGCATTCACAAACAAATAAAAACCCCAGGAATGCTCTTTCATTAGATTTTTCGTTTTTTGTTTTTTTTAAAAAACAGACCGTTCAGGCACAAAACAAAATCGCATTTCCAATAAGTGACAGCATCTTAAAAATTTATGTCAGTGTTTGTTTTTCTTTGACTTTTTATGAGACCTGTGTGGAGATCGGGACTGGGATCTGGATTTCTTCCCTGATTTTTTGGGGGATCTAGACCGTGATCGCCTAGACCTTTTAGGTGTCCTTGAACCAGACGGTGACCTGAGGAAACAAACAAAAACAATTTATCAAAGTATTCATGTGATCAAAACTGACTATCCTTAAATTATCTAAAACAATCCCTAACAAAGCACAATGACATTGAAAAAAAAAAGTTGTAAATGTTCCAAATTTATACGTCTGTCTGCTGTACACACACAGATTTTGTACTTCTTATGCATGGTGCATAGGAAACGTGCTTAGAAAGGCAGACTCCTGAGTCTTACCACTGCTCTACTGAATCAAAATCTCGAGAGGCAGGGACTAGGTATTTGCATTTTAACAAGCTGCCCAGATTACATAAGCTTCAAAGTGCAAAATGGCATCTAAGATCAACCACAAAATTTTAGGAACACAGCAGCTCTGCAGCCTATCTCCTTGAGGGAAAAAGCACCCACTACTGCAGTATTGTTCAAGGGAGTCATGACGACAGCATGGCTTTGCAAGTGCTGCTCATGAAAATTAGAACAAATAAATACATTGTGTGTGTGTGTGTGTATAAAACATATATATATATATATGTGCAAGTACCATTTAGAAAGAGAGACTTATCTGTTTTATAGAGAGGTTACTAAAAATGGTTATAATAAAAAAGTTTTAGGATAAAAAGCAGTTTTAGCTCTCAGGAAAATCCCTCTATATAACACCAGATAAATAAAACATTTCTGAACCACCTTTCTGGAACTCGGAGGAGAAAGGTACATGACACACTAAATTATACACTGAAGAAATGGTATGTCTGTCCACAAGTCTCTACCCAAGAACTTTCTACTACTGTTGGGTGGGGAAGGAAGATGCATTTTTCTTTCAGCCTTGACAAAAATCAAAGAATATTCTACAGAAACTAAAGAACAGAAAGAAAAGTAAAGCAGCTATCCCTATTCCACAGGAAACTGGATATGTTCACAATTCTTGGCTCGTCTTTACTTGTTGGAAGCCTTCTTGTGCTTTAGTCATGAGGAGACTAGGGTGAGGAGATGGGAAGGAAGAATCTAAAATGAAAGTATATCTCTTTGGTTTTCTGAAATCTTTTTAAAAATGGCTGCCAACCGAATTATTTTCAAAAGCTGGTGGAATGACAAGGAAACTGGCAACTGAAATATTACAGAAAATGACTTGTGTTTACCTTTTGGCCTTTTTGCTAACATCTCTAGGAGAATCTTTGTGAGATGACCTGGACCGTGAGCTCTCTTTATGAGATCTTTCTGAACGCTCTGATCGCTCCGATTTTGGTGATGGGGATTTCACTCGTCTACCACTGCTACTGCGAGATGGGCTAGGGGATGTACTGTGTCGCCTTTTCCTATGGAACAAAGCCCCCAAAACATTCCATAAGTGAGCAAAGGATCAGGTATTCATTTTCCTTTTACTAAATTAGCTTTTACTTCCTACCAGCTTACACTAACTGTATTTTCACTAACCTTACTAATGTTATTTTCCAACAACATTCAAAGCCCTTTATACCAAGAACAATTGTTAAGTCTTAAAGATAGGCTGATCTAGACAAAAACTGAATTCAACTAAATTGGATTTTCTTCTGCTCTAAGAGAGATTACTGGAACAATGGACAAAATTCCATCAAGGCCTCTGATTAGATAACAGTGTTTTTTAAATGTTAATCTCCTGATCTTGAAACTTTTATTGCAGTTAAGTATGAAAATGGGGCATCATGTTGGCAAGTTACTCTTAAATGGCTGGGGAGGAGAGAGGAAAGAAGGGAAAGAAGAAAATAAAGCAAAAGGAGAAATATTTTAACATTTGGGAGGTGTGAGTGAAGGATATCTGGGAATTCTTTATACTATTCTTGTAACTTTTCTGTAAATCTGAAATTATATCAAAATAATAATAAAAAACAAAAAAGTAATAAATTTATTATTTAACCTATTAGTATAATTATGTTATTTGTAACTATAACGTAAAACGACTATGCCAAAAATTTTTGATTTGCACTTGCTTGGTTTTTATTAGAAAAACCTCACTTCTGTTAACTGAAGTAATTTTCTCTACTAATCAGAGATTCAGGAACTATAAAACTGAGAGAAATAATTTTGATTAGGATAAAGGCAGTGAGGACCAAGTCCCTATGGTTTACGTACACCATCTCCCTTTAAGACAGGACTAGGAGACCGAGTTTACAGGTAGCAGCCTCAGCACAGAAGAAATGCTTGTATTGGAGGCTACAGGTAAGATCTAGCAAGTCGTTCAGTTATTTAAGCCTTAGGTTCGATACCTAATACAGTAACTGAATTCTTGCACTGAACTAAGGCCAAGGTACCATATGAACCATGTAAAGGGATAATGGCCCAGATAACTAAGCCAAGTGCCAACTTACTGCCCCATTTCTCAGCTAATTCTGCCTCCTGCAGGCAGAAGCCAAACATGTTTATCACAAAGAATACTTTTTCCAAATTGTTACCAACAGTGCTGAAAATATTACAGAATGAAACATGATTCCAAATCCTGAAACCAGTCAAAGGCATTAAGTGAGAAATATTATTATACCTCTCTTTCCTTGTTGGAGTGCACTCATCTTTCTCCTTCTTATCTTTGGATCGAGATTCCAATTTTTCTTTATCCTTCTTGTCTCTTTCTCGTTCTCTTTCTAATTCTTTCTCTTTCTCCTGTTTTTTTAAAAGAAAGAATATTTGGTCATTAAAGAATACCAATCTGGTTACTCTCATTTATGTAACAATATTTTGAAGTCACTTTTTTTTTAGCTATTTTTAAATCACTACTAAAGGTTTAATACTATTTTTTTAATACTCACCCTTCCAGAAAACTAATCATTTCTTCTATTTATACTGAGTAAGAGTGATACCAGTGACAGCAGCTACACATTAACTGACTGCCCACCATTACTAGAAGGCCAAGCAATTACTAACAAACTTTCCGTATACCACTTCATGTCATTCTTCAAAACATGCCTAGGAATAGTATCCTCATTCTAGAGATGAAAAAGTATGGCTCAGAAAGGTTAAGTAACATGCCCACGGTCATAAAGGATGGTAAAGTCAGAATCTGAGCCCAGCTCTAAAGTCAGGGCTCTTAACTACCTATAGAATGCAGTTTGGGTTTTTTTTTAAGTGGAAAAAGCTAACAATCCAATGACCTTTCCATCTCAGATTACAATAAAAACTGTCAGTAGCTCTAATTGCACAGCAAGTTGATTTAATCAAAGGAAAGTGTTTATTGGTGTGATATACTGAGAAAAAGAAATAGCTATTCACGATAACTGTCCATCAGAAAATCTTAACCAGTGAGAAACAACTCCCAATCGTATTGGAAATATTAAGTCCTAATTTATAAAAGCATAAACTGACTACAGGACTACATAACTATATAAACCAGAAAAATAACATTTGCTTATTCCCAGCTGCTATAGTTGCCCCTTTTCACTTGAAATTATGACTTCTGTTTATAATATAAAGGAATGGCTACAGACAATGAACCCACAGAGCCAACTTACCCTTCACCAACAGGAAATGAATTTCTCTATGATTTGTATGCATCAAGAAAGCTAACTGACAGCTAATAAAAAGCCTATACTAGATGCTGGCAAACATTTTCTGTCAGGGGCCAGGTAGTAAATATTTTCTGCTTTGTGGGCCACATACAATCTCTCACAAGTATTCAAATTTACACTGTAGTCCAAAAGTGAAGGGGCATGGTTGTGTTCCATTAAGTTTATTCACAAAAATAAGGTGATGGCCAGACTGCTGACCCCTGGTATACACCTTCAAAAACCACTCTTCTCTCCAATTACAACCATGGGATGCAAGGAGACTAAAATGGTAATACATGGATCACGACCATCAGGCCCAGTGGGCATCCTGAGGTATAGTCTTCCACGCTGGTCAAAAATCTGCCACTATCTCCAAAGGAACTCATGGGGTTCAGATATATAACATCTTTTTTTTTTAAATCTCATTAAATTAAATCTCATCTTTTTTCATACATATTGAGTACAAATTTAAAAAGTGAAGCTGAGGAGACTGACCCTCTGGTGATCTGCAGGATGTATTTTCCTGATTGATAATTTTATAGGAACCAGGCTACAGTGAAAATACTTGAAGTATTTTAAACATTTTAATTCAATAATAGAGAGTGATAGTAACAATTATTTAATTCACAATCCTGCAAAAATTGGGACTATAACCCAGTGTCACAGAGAAAAGACAGGTTTCAGGGATGTGCCTGGGTGCACACAGCAGAGTGGCGCCAGACCTGCTTTACCACACGGGTTGGTGCTCCTATCACCATTAACAGCTTCACGTAACTTTAAGTTCCCTTCTAGGTGTTCCTATTTCTCTCTAGTTGTTCTTATAAAATCTTTCTTTGTAATGACAGTCAAGATACAGGTAAAAATTAATAGCAGTCCCAATATAATTCCTGGGTTCTTTCAGCAATTATCATGTGGGCTTCCTTGTTCTAAAATTTTCTGTATATCCCTACATGTTATTTTATGCACAAGACTGTAAGGTCTCTTAAAGTTTAAAATTCACAGATGAGGTATTCTACCACTTGTTACCTGTCCTTGGACACGATGGAAAAGGAGTCCTAAATGAACTTCCCAAACCCTAACTCCACCTCTGTCTCTGTGCCACTTCTCGGGGTTGTTGTGTCTCACTGTCACAAATGTGACTCTTCCTATAGATCTTCCAGTTTTGAAAGCACGCTCTTAGCAGGATTTTCTGCTGCACAGGTAGTATCCACAAAAAAAAAACAGCATGCTGTTGCCCTAAGACTTTTTTCCAAGTTGAAATAATTGTAAAACGTGAAATTTCAAATGTTCCTGTCTACCAGTATTCAGCATTTATACAAAGGATTTAATCTGAAATACATTTTTCCTGAAGTATACCAACATGCCCACGGTGTAGGCAAACAAGTAACTCTGGAAAATGCATGTTAGTGAGTATACTTATTCCTTACTCGTTGGAGAAGTTTATCTCTGTAGTGTTCTACTTGTTCCTGAAAGCTCTGGCCCGGTTTTTTAGGTCTTTTTCCAGATTCCAGTTCATCCTGAAACTTCATAACTTTGAGCTGTGAAATAAGATATTTTTAAAATAAATCTTTTCATCATTATAGCTTCTCAAGCATTACTTTGCTCTGTTTTAAAAAATTCTCTTCTTTGAAACAAGTGTGTAAAAAGGAAAAACATAAATATAGCAACATAAAACATAAGAACAGTAACTGATTAGGACTCAGTCAAAATAGAACATCAACATGTAACTCCCTAATCTGAAGGCCATTTGTCAGATAAGCCTGATGATACAGAATTCAAGTGATCAGGTGTGGGCCCACAGGCTCTCTACACAGCCGCGTGAGATGACCTAGAAACCATGACCTGTGGTATATACCCTTGAGAACCTACTTATTCCTCAACACAGTGAAAATGAATTTGGTATCTGGTTCCCCAAATTAGAAAGGCAATGTTGCTAAAGGCAAGCATACTTTCAGCAAGATATGACAGCCAGCAAAACACAGAAGACAATTATCAAAAAAAAAAAAAAGAGCAGCAGCAGCATTCTGGCCACAGCTCTTCTAAGAATGTTACATTGGTTACTTCCTAGAGCACCTTTTAAAAAATCATTATAAAATCCTTAGTTACAGTTTCTGCTGATGTGGCCTAACTCAGGCACAAGCACAAAAAAATGGGTCACAACTCAGAGCAGCCCATACAACAGCTTGTTAGCCAACCATCCCCTGGTTGCTGCAGGACAGTGCCAAGTATCACTTTCCCACTCAACTATTCACTCTTTCCTCAGGAATCAGAAAAGAGCAGAAAAGGGATCTTCCTCTTTCAACAACAAAAAAGGGTCTTCACCTGGCTCCCTACCTAGTGTTCCACTCCTCCAATCCTTATTGGTAGAAATGGACATAACAGTAGAGTAAGAAAAGACAACGCCAACCTAGGCACTGCTCTAAGCGGTATCTGAAAGAATAAAAACTTGCTTCCAGTAAACACTGTAATACCACATGGCCTCATGTTTTCTATGTGCTTTACTGAGAATGCCAGTATTTTATAACATGAATCCTTTGGTTTTTATTAATCCCATGGTTTAAAAAAAAAAAGGTTAAGCTATTGACATCTTCATTATGACACATTTGGGAAAGAAGAAAAGATACATAGGTGTTTTTAAACAGAAAAATGACATTATATGTACATTATACATACTACATATACTATAGTATACAAAAAAACTAATTAGAACTTTATCTGACAAAGAGAGGCCAGATTATCAAAGAGCATATGAAGCAGGGAAATGCATGTATGTATGTATAAAAGATGTGTTGGTGTGTACATGTATGTGCATGCATGTACAACACATATATACAGATACAGTGTGGAACCATTCAAATTAACAAAAAAAGCTGAATCATGTGTTTTTTGTTTTGTTTTGTTTTTAAGTCAATGAGAAAACAGAACATTTAGGAACCATCAGGCTGTTCTGGCATTTGCAAGAGGGTAATTCAATTATCGAGAAACGATACTTTTTATTGAACTCAGTCTTTGTTTCTACTCCAGTAGTTCCATCAGGTCAGTAAGGCAGAGTTCAGTAAGATTGGGAGGAGTTCTCAGAGTTAAGAAGGAGCATATGCAGCTTAAAAAAAGTCCCCAGGTGAGTGCATTCAGTGATACACATCTTATTCCCCTAAACATTTTATGAAGAATGTATATGTATGTATCTCAGGAAAAATGAATCAACTTATTAACTCTGAAAATCTCTCCTGGTCACTGATAAGTGACACCATACTGATCCTGCATAAGTTTGAAAAAAAGCGTTTTCTCTGTTAACTTTTTGGTTTGGTGGTATCCGAGATAAAGGTGGGCAAGAACTTGTACCAACCCAACAGTGAGAAGCTGGAGTAGTAGTAGTAAAGTAATTAATATGGTAGGTATAGTATCTAAAAGTCAGTAAGAGAAATAGCACTGACACACAGTAGGCATATAAAATACTGTTAAATGAATGGACAGAGTATTAAAATTCCCTCTCTCACACACACTTGAGATTCTGGACTGACTACCACACTATTGCTAACATTCACTGGGAATGTTTCATCACCTGGGGCAAGGAATAAAGTAGGTTTTCATTACAAAACCCTCCTTTCCCTGACATGTCTGAATACTTTTGGTAATTAAAAAAAAGGCATTATAAAAAGGAGAAGGGATGGAGAGAAAAGTCTTGAGAGTTTATACTCTCTGTGAGTTATTCCCCTCCTTGTATTGTTAAGCCTCACTGTCTACTCTCCCCACCACCTGTGCAGACACTTAAAATGAAGTCTACTATAGTACAATGTACACATAACATGAACATGCCAGAAAATATCTCACTTTTCTTTGTTACATACAATGTACACTCAAAATGTGATGGATTTCATAATGCAAGATAAAATCTACTCATCATATCAATTTCTGCAGAGGATCCCCTATGTGCCAGGGACTGGAGATATGATGGACAACAGACATGGAAACCAAAGCCTACTGGGGAATACAGACATTAAACAAGTAAGCAAGAAAAAAAACATAATACACATGCAATACATGTAAAATCACAACACAGATAAACAAGAAGAAAACAAATCCAGAAGGTCAAGAAAAGGGTATGAAGAGAGAAGACACTTGAACTAAGAGGTCTGAAGAAAGGCAGCTGGTACAAAGGTTTCTAGGCAGAGAGGAAAGAGTATGAACGAAGGTATGATGCCACGAGGGAGCACAGTTTGGTGGAAAAAGTAAAAGAAGGCCAGTGTAGTGTAGTTAAAACTTCACTGCAATACTAACCTCAATTTCACGGAGTTTAGCTCGTTTTTCTTCACTCATTTCAGAGTACTTAGAGAATTTGGACTCAGTCATTTCTTCTTTGATTGGATTAGAGTACAAATGATGTTCTTCAGATTTGGAACTTTGAGTGTCTTCTTCATCCTCACTTTCTTCTTCTTGACTTTGGAAATAAACAGAACACATCGTAAGTCAAGGCAGCAAAAAAAAGTTACATTTTACAGTCTGGCTTTTGATTGCCTTACAGCTTAAGTAATGCTAACAAAAACATAAGGACAATTTATCACTAAGATTTTTTACAAAATATTGATCAAATAATATAGACAAATTTATAAACTTATGTTTCCTCCACAGAAAATGTTTGAGCTTCAACATAATCATACTTATCAAAATTCTGCTTATGTTATTTCTGTGCCTTTATTCTGCAACAAACTCTCCTTGCAACAGTTAAATGAAATAAATAATCAGTGATTTCTGCATATTCTGTAGTTACAGCGATTTCATGACAGTTAATGTTTAAAAAGCCAACTGTTTACCCATCCTTTAGCAGAGCCTATTAACTAGAAGATACATGAGTTTAAGTCACACAAGAGTTACTATAAAACAATCAAAGCAGCAGGTAAAGACCTTATCTAATTAACATATAATACCAAAACAATGTATTAATTTTAAATATTAGCACACATTAGTGTTCAAGTCATAGTCGATTACGAAAGCTATACTGGTTCTATGTCAAATGAAAAGAAAATGAAAAACTAAGTGACTACTATAGCTAAGGACACAAAGAAGAAAAATTCTCCTGTCCTCCTAGAAACAATCTAATAGAAAAGACAGGCAAACAGCTCTGTAAAGCTGCTCATCATGGCTAAAATAGGATTAAAATGTTCTTCAAGTAAAAGGAATGAAAGGACCTTTATTTTAAAAAAAGGTTGTATGCTCTGGGACTGGGCTTTGTGTGTGTATATAGTAAATCTAGTCAAGTCTTCCATGTACAAACTAATGTAGAATGTTTATGTATATAAAAACAAAATTCCTTTTAAAATATTGTGGTATGAACACTACTAGCATAGCCTAGAAAATGTGCCATTTTCCCTTTAATATTTGAACCTGATAAGCCCTTACAAGTTGGTATGTGGGTACTAAATACACTCTACCATAAATAGGAGTTCTTTCAGTATATATTTAAAACTATTCGCAATAATATAAAAACAATTACAATCAAATTATTTCCAAATAAAATTTTAATTATTTTAGAGTCTGATAAGAAGATACACACACTGAATGAGAAAACTTTAAGTAAGGTAAACAAAAACAAGGAGAGGATTATGCTACTAGCTTTTTAATTTCCTTTTTGGAATATTAATAAAATACTCCACAAATTTTATACTCTCAGAGCCCCACAGACTAGTAGCATACATTCATACAACTCACTATAATACTTAGGTGAGGGAAAAGAAGAGAAAAAAGTCAAAAACCAATAATTAAAAAATATATATAATATTCTTTTCAGAAATAAACTTTTTACTTATTATTTCTCATTAATTTGTCAGATGCAAATTAATGTAACTCTTAATTTTTTTAAACATAAGAATTTCTTGTTTTATGGCACATAAGTGTTTCAGGTGCTTTTTAAGTGGTTAAAGGGTGTGTGTGTGTGTGTGCTTTTTAAGTGGTTAAGGGGTGTGTGTGTGTGTGTGTGTGTGTGTGTAAATACAGATATTAACTGAAGGATTATTCTGGAGTCAATCAATAAAAATGCAACACAGTTAATTAAACTGTGGTATCTATGTAATGGAAATTATTTAACCAATTCCAGCCTGTTATTTATAATATTTAAAAAAATTTTTTTTGCAATTTGAAACATTCCTTTCTTTTTTTTTTTTTGGTGGGGGGAGGTAATTAGGTTTATTTATTTATTCTTAGAGGCGGTACTAGGGATTGAACCCAGGACCTCATGCATGCTAAGCATGCGCTCTACCACGTGAGCTATACCCCCCCCTGCAATTAGAAATATTCCTTGATAAATTTCCTTGTACACTTATCTGAATGCTTGCTTTTTCAATCACAGATGAATACAGAGCAGAGTAACATATGGATTAACATGGAATAATAACCACCATGATACCTGAGAGAAAAAGGTGGATCACAGAATAGCAAGCAATAATTTGTTTTAAATAGATATGCATTTTTATATATAGAGAAAGGATCTAGGTGGCTTGACGCCGAGCATTAATCATACTAGGACCTTTAAAATGAAACACACTACAATTTGATGGTTTAAAATACATACAAATTTTACAGTTGCAGTTTGATGATTCAAAATATATACAAATTATACAGCTGCTATTTAAATTTTGCAAGACCTGAGCAGTCTGTTTTAATTGGTTTTGATTTTAGCTATTAGTTACTATTTCTAGATTCAGATCTCACCACAGCCTCATCTTGCTCTTCTTTTAAAGAAACAGAAATTCAAGACTCTAAACACATACAGAATTCATTACAAACGAAACTAAATTACTACTTGGAACTTTTCTGCAGGGCATTAGTAGTGCTATATATGTATTTTTTAAATCACCATTTCTGCTACAAATACAATTATTAGTGTCAAAAAGCAGCTCCTTGGTAAAAAAAAAAAAGGCATTTTGGATTCAGCCACTAGAGAGCAGTAGTGAGGCCTAAGAAAATCTCAGGGACCAGAAAGTTGCACGTGAAAAAGTATTTTTTCCCTGCTTCATACTTTCATAAAGTTATTTCAGTGTTATGACTTATTTGGAGCTCCTAGGAAAAATCAAAAATATATTTTCAGTGATCCATGCTTCACTGTATGAATTTATGATTATCATCAACACTAAAAAGCATTCACATTTCAAATATTAACATAAATATCGAATTTATTGCGAAAAAATTAGCACCTTTAGAAACAAAACCACTTAACAATATTTAAGTTCTACAATGGCTTTTCTACCCTTCCTCTTCCTTAAGTAATTATAGGTACACGGAATCATTTTAAAAAGTAGTAATTCTACAATGGTAAAAGATGTTACTAATGATGGGATTGCAGACATAAAAAAGAGAGCAAACTGGACTATTTCCATTTCTTGTATTCCTAAACAGCCTCAGATAGGAATTTCCATCAGTGAACCACATCTGTATTTTGTATATATGGTATCATATTTACAGTATTACAATGTTACACTGTTGACTTGTTCTGATCACACCATTTCCGGACAGACATCACTGTTGCCAAGTTTTCCTCATCATATTAAACTGTTTCCACAAATGTTGATCAGTCATATTTCCTTAAATCTAAATGCTAATACTCATTTACTGAATGCATACAAATGTTGAAACTGTGCTGGGACATAAAGGGACTTTTCCTTCTGTTCACGCTTCCATTTGAAAATGATATAAGAAGAATGATTTTTAAAAAACCAGAAACCTCTGTTTCATGTTCTTGATGCCAACTCTTTAAAAAAAAATTTACTTCCTTTGCAATGATTTAAAAAGGTGTCAAGAGCTACCTAAAAACTACTATCATAAACTTGCAGGAGAATTTGGAAGCAGGAATTCCTATAATCATATTCAGTGTTAAATTCAAAAACAATTGGGGGTAATTACCAAAGAGCAAAATCCAAAGTTATACTTTCTCTATACATTAAAGGAAAGTGTTTTTTTTCTTTTATTTATTCTTAGTTCTTCTAAAGTGTTTACATTTAAATAACGTAACAGAATGGTCATAATGCCTTTGTTTAAGCAATGTACCATCCCCCCCCAAAAGAAGTATAATCTTTCCATTCTTTTTTTTTTTTTTTTTTTTTGCAGGGGGAGGTAATTAGGTTTACTTATTTATTTTTGTGATGGAGGTACTGGGGATTGAACCCAGGACCTTGTTCATGCTAGGCATGCGCTCTACCACTTGAGCCATACCTTCCCCGCCATTCACATTTTTAAAATCACTTTTTATGAAGCCAAAATAATACTTGATGACAAAGATTTGAAATAAATGCAGGTGACCATTTACTAACTACAAAGTGAGAAATGTATAACCGAGCATAGAAAAATAAATCTCAAAAGCAAAGTGAAACCAGATGCATCAAGACTAGAAACCAAAAGTTTTTTATTCACAGGAAAACCAATGAAGAACTAAAAATGATTCTCTTAACAAGTTTTTCTTAAAAGTGAAGTTTTCCTCCTCACTATTATTTCAAGCACACTTCTTAATGAAAAAGGGAGTGTACATGCAATAAGAAAGCTGAGTATATTCGAAACTTAGATTCTTACTTTTGATTTTCTTCTTCTTCTGATTCTTCATGCTGGTCAAATAATTCCCATTTAGAAGTTGTTACAGCTGAATGGAAGGGGAAAAAAGGATGTAATTCCATAAGGTAAATTAGCATTTTTGCAGTGGCATAGTAGAAGCCCAGCTTCAGAACTGAAAGTTTATATTACAGAAGTTCTCTAGGTATACCTTTTCCTTGAATGTGTGCTAAATCTATTTCTTTCCTCACATCTACACTGTAATTTTATTCAAATTCATGAAGTGAATAATGTTGTCATTCTTATTTCTGTGCTAGGTGGTAAGATCTATTTCATGAGTACCTACAAATATTAACAATTACAGGTTATAAGCAC
Source organism: Vicugna pacos (assembly GCF_048564905.1). Classification (NCBI taxonomy): domain Eukaryota; kingdom Metazoa; phylum Chordata; class Mammalia; order Artiodactyla; family Camelidae; genus Vicugna; species Vicugna pacos. The sequence continues at coordinate 21,405,558 of NC_132987.1, read as the reverse complement.
TAGGATAGATGTCCAAGCAAGTATGAAAGGCTAAACTGCATCTAATAAGTCAAGCATTACAGGAGGGACAAAGCTTTGGTTTTTCTGAAACTGACCTCTAAGTAAATTCCAAATACATATAGCTTCCCATCTACATTTTCTACTAAAATGTATTAATCTAAAAGGTTTTTACTGATTTCTCTCCCTGATTACTCTCAAAGCATCCAAACTGAAGGGATCTAAGAAAAGTTTAACAGCAACCACAATGAAAACTTAGCCACTAAACGTAAAATATAACACTGGGTCTTAAGGCTGAAACATGTAAAATACAAAAGGAAAGCATACACGTACAAACAAATGACTCAGTAAAGTTGTTAAGTACTCTTTCTCAAAGCTTCACTAGCTGTACTTTTACTTACCCTGTGCTTCCAATTCAGATTCATCTACAGCTTCCCATTTTGATGGAGCAACTTTAAATATAGGTTCATTCTTCTTAGAGTCTTCAGTTGCATCCACTATTGAAGAAACATAAGGCATTAACCTGACTACCAGAAGATGATTTAAAGAGCTCATGAGTACTCACTATGTTATTAAAAAGTAAGATAAGGCCACACATGGACTAATAATGCTAATGTCAAGAACAAGGATTAGGACTAATTCAAGACTAATTCAACTCTCTGCACCTGAGGTCCAACTTTTAAACATAAATATATACATACATATATATGTGTGTTTGTGTGTGTGTATATGATATATGTATGTCTCTCTCAACCAAACCAGAACACATACATGGTTACTTCAAGCAAATGGAGAAGCTGAGGAAGTACCTTTACCCAATTATTGTTTAAACTGTAGAATTCATATATTATTCAATATTTTAACTTATAATCCAAAGGTAATGAAGATTATGTACCCTTCCTATTTCCAAAGATGATTTTAGGCAGCTAGGAAAACTGAACCTGTAAGTCAGGGAAACTAATAATAAAAATAGAAAAATAAAACCAAACACCTGGGATCATGCATACAACTGAACACAGGATTCCACATATAGTTTCCAGACAATTAAGACAAAAGAAATTTGTTTTTATAAAAGGCTGACTGTCCCAACAAAGAAATGTGACCAGAAGGAAAACCTTTTTCTTGGCACAATCAATGTATTACTGAGTATCTGACAACTCAGAAATAAAAGACAGCAAAAAGTTAATGACTGACACCTTACTCAGAAATTATTACCTTTTCCCTTATCAGTGTGTGTGGAAATTAAAGAGTTCTGTGAACAAATTTATTAGCTAGATTTAATGAGTTTAAAATTTCAACTTACAAGGCACTCCATCAAGATCATCATCAAGGTTCTTGATAGGGACTCCATCGAGATCATCAATGGGAGTAGCATCAATAGGAATTCCATCTACATCTTCTAGAGGTGCACCGTCAAGCTCCTCCTCAATGGGGGCACCGTCAAGGTCATCTGGCACATCCTATGAAAACACACGCTACTGTAAATTTTCTTTTGCATGCTAAGGTCATATTGTTAAAAGATTAATTTGCAACACAGTATAAACCAATCAGCTGGATACCCACATTCCCAGGCACAATGTGAGGACACAGTTAAGTATATTTTTCAATGGAATACTACTCAGCCATAAAAAAGAAAATAATGCCATTTGCAGCAACATGGATGGACCTGGAGATCATCATTCTAAGTGAAGTGGGCCAGAGAAAGAAAAATGCCATATGATATCCCTTATATGTGGAATCTTAAAAAAAAAAAAGGACACGAACAAGTCGTAACAAGTCGTGAAGCTTAAAGAAACTTTTCCAAACTGTCAGTAATAAGGAACAATTTCAATCACCCTTGCTAAAGAAAGACTAAGTGATCTTTCCCTCCCACTAAAGGAAGTGCCATTACATTATTTTCACATTACAAATGAAGAGGTAATCAAGAAATATGTATCCAAAAATATCAGAAAATGTATTATAGAGCTGTATTAGGTAGTGAATTAAAATATTATTTTTTTCTGTAAAAAAAACTACTTATTATTTATAACTTAGATGACTGATTTCTTGAATAAGAGTAAGTACATTTGACTGTCCTTTATGATTGGATTACCGCATTCCCTTGATTCTTATTTTGTGGTTGGCTTCACTTCTTTGATAACTACATAAGTTTAAAAAGCTAAAGCTTTAATCTGTACTTAGAAACAGTGATCAACACATATATGTAAACTAAAAAAAAATGTGCAGTATATTGTATATATGCATTTACATGCAATATAATGTATATGTGCAAACTAATAATTCTACCCAATAAAACTGAAAAAGGAAAAAAATAAGAATATATTGTTATCAAAGAGGCAGTCATTTGTGCAATATTTATCAAACAGTTACCAAGTACTTGAAGATGCCAGGTACCATGCAAGGCACTGAGGATATAATGATGAGCAAAAATGAGTTTTGGTCCCTCAGTCCCTCTTGTCACAGAGCTTAGTAGAATTTTAAGGAAGCAGGGATGGGGAGGGAGGGTGGAGAAGGAGCCAGGCAATCAGATAATCACAATACACGATGACAAAGAGGTGTGCCATAGTATTAGAATGTGTAATAAGTAGGTTTCACCTAAGAGGTCTGAGAAGGCTTAGTGAAGTTATGCTCAAACTGACATCTGAGTCTCAGAAAAACAGATGTCCCAGAAAGAGGAAAGAACATGTACAAAGGTCCATGGTAGGAGGAAACATAATTTAAGAAACTGAAACAAGGACCATGTGGTTGGAGCAGGGAGGCTAATTAGGAGTATCTTGTAGAAGTGAAAGTGAAAATATGGTAGCTGGATTAGGATGACAGAAATGAAGATGAAGGATTTAAGAACTACTGAATAGGTAAAAAAAAGAAATCCAACAGAATGGTGATGAACAGAATCTGCCACCACTGTGGTGCATCTTCTCATGTAAATACTGACTTACATATAGCTATTTTTAGTTTAATAAAACGAAATCATGCTGTATATATATTGCTCTACTACTTGCTTTTTTTCTAATATGTTATAATCATTTCATGTAATCAAATAAAAAACCAGTCACCAATCTTCACATAAGGACACAAAACCACGAATTTCTCCTGGGCTCCAGCAACAAAAATCCTGTTCTGTGACAAATAGTACATATTTTTTACAAACAAGTGTTACTCATATATGTAATATTATCACACCTCCAAAGCATCCCCAGAAATAAATTTTAAGATATTAAGGCATGTATATACTGAGAACCTACCTCTGCTTCCTTTTCTTCAATAATATTTACAAGTCCTAAGAAAATATTTTGTAGTTTGATCAAAAATGGTTCTGGATAAATTGCCCAATCTTCCCATGCTCTAAAGCAGGTCATTACCCGTTGCTAATAGGAAAAAGACAACGAATTATTATTTAGGGCAATATGTATCAAACATCATCTCATAATAATGACCATCACAATCTGAATTTTCCTTTAAACCAATATTCTTTTTAAAATTTAAGAAAAATAACTATCATTACAATATTTTTAAAAAAATCAATGTTACCTTCCAAATGAAAGGGGAGAGAAACTAAGAATAAATACAAGATAAAAAGAAACAATAACTGTTTGTTCTTGGTCACCTAAGATATAGGTCCCATAACCTTGATGGTACATGAGGCCACATTCCGCAAAATACTAGCTTAGAAACTTACAGAAAGCTAGATCTCAAGGTAGCCAAGTTTTGATTTGAATTCCTTTATAGTCCAATAAAATACTTCCTGATTCTGGCTAACACTTCTCTCTGTCCCATCCTTAAACTTTCCTATAAGCTCTGTCTTATGGTCAAAATTTAAGGTCAAAAAAATTTTAAATGGAGTTGTTTCAGTCTGCTGAACGGTGGGGTCACTGGACATCTTCCCAGGTTAAAAAAAAAATTTTTAATGAGTCTCTTCCCATGAAAGTATATCTGTTTTTCAACTGTAAGTAAGATACTTTGTTCAGCTTTTTTTAACATTGGTCCACAGCTTAAGAGGTTATAAAAAATTAGTAACTTTATATACTTTCTAAACATAAATAACTAAGATGTATATTCCTAATACCACTACAAAAGAAGTGATCTGAATGTTTTCTGTGTAGAGACTATATGCTTAAAACTAAAACAAGTACCCAGCAAAATAACACTAGGTATGTTTTAAAATTTCAGACTTTTTAGATACTGAAAATAAATGGCAGTCAATTTTAAAACGATTATTTCTGAAACATACAAGTTATGTCTTATACCTGTCTTCCGTAGATGTGCTTCCTAGACCCTAAGACCCATTTAAAACACTAGGGCAAAAATAATACACGTACCTTAAAGTTTTCAGACTGTAAATGGCCTTGAATTGTACGATATGTAGCATTGAGGTCTGAAAATATCTGACATAACTTTGTTTCAAAACTGAAATTCAAATAATATATTTATTACAATAGAATTTGTTTTAAAGTCCCTATCCACTTCAGCATGCTAGCCAATGAAAATCACTCTTGGAGTTCAAAAAAATTTACAAAAAAATTAATCCAGCAATTCTTTAAAAAAATCAAGAACTAGGTATTTAAAACTATAACTTTAACTATTATTCTACATTTTTCTTCTGCAAAAATCCCCAAAAAGAGTATTAATAACTATTTCCTTTGATTAACAAGGAAATTTACATCTAGGATACTTTGAGCCATCTAGCCCAACCTTTTTGTTTTATAAAATAGGAAACAGAGAAGTTAAGTGACCTGTCCAAGGCAAAAAACAAACAAACAGCAGAGCTAAGATTAGGATCCACATCTCCAAATTTCCTTACAGAGTCATTTCCTAAAGAAAAATTTCCCTAATTCATAAAATAAACACCAAAAAGGAACTACGGGCAACTGAAGAAGAGTTATGTATTAATTACAGTTGAGCAACATAATTCCCTATGCCTAGGAAAACAACAAGGAACTACAACCAATACAATGATGATCAGAGAACAATGATTCCATAAATAGCTAATGTTCTGTCTTTGGTTTCTTCCTTTATTTTTGCCATTATTACTATTGTTTCAGCTTATTTATTATACATGTGCCTAAATATGCAATAGAAATAATTATTTTTTAACTCTTCCTATTTGTTCTATCATCAACAGTTAAGAAACTGAGAAGAAAACTTTCAAAAGATTCTGATAATTAGCTTAAACCAGTTTAATTCAATAAATAAATTTCAATTTTTTAGAAAATCCTATAAGGTATGATGAAATTCAAATTATTTATTATTGAGGATATTAACTAATAAAACTATCCTTTTTTTCTGACCTCCTTAGCCTTAAATATTTTATTTCAGGAATATTAGCTTACATCACTATACTTACAATTTTCTGTAATAGGAAGCATTGGCAACTTTGGCTGAAGAGTTGTATAAAACATCAGAAACCAAATATAATCTGGCAATCTAGAATACCAAAAGGTAACATAAAATGGATTAAAAATTAAAACCAACAGCAAATGTTTCTCAAAAAATTCCATACTGAAATTTATTGAATCAATGGCATAAGGCCAATGTCTAGCTATAATTTAATAATCTCAATTAGAAGAGGTATAAGAAATTCAGTATCACCACAACCATGACTTTGGCAGGCATAAAATTTATAATTCATTTACATTTCAATCTGTTGGTAACTTGTGTCAACTGACATAAGTTATCCAGGCAGAAGGAAAATAAAACTTCATAGGAAAGATTTCTTCAGTCAAGTTCTTCATTCAAAGAGGAAACCAATCTTAATCCAAAAAGAAGTCAACTATTCTCTCTCTTTCACTTAATTAAATGTTCCATAAAGAGAAATCATTCCCATACCTTTTTGGGAAGGGGTGTCTTTAAGATGGACAATGACTCAGTGATGCAATCCACTATTTCTTCAGCAGCTTCAGCATTATTAAGACAGAAAACCATTGCATCTCCAATATCATTTTTCCTTGGAGTTAACCCCCGCAGAATTTCTTCTAATTTATCCCTCTGTCTGAATACAAATTTTTTTACTTATAAATATTTACAGATACAAATTTCAAATGCCATTATAGTTTCTGCTCACAAACTAATTTCTTTAAAACCCACTCAAATAAAATTCTGAAGACTAAATTGTGTTAAGTCTAACTGGTGTTACGTACTCCAAATGTAATTTTTTAAAAGAACTGATATGAGAAAGAATATTTTTCCAAGAACTAATAAATTATTTGAGTGAATTTTGCTTTACAAATTAAGTAAATTTAAAATTATAGGCATTTTTCAAGAGTCTCTGAGAGTGTGCCAGTCCTATTATCCTATTACATTGAAAAAGAACCTCCACGTCCTTTACTTTCCTTTGAAGGAAGTCTGTCACTTCAGCACTTCTGCATAGGATTAGGACAGGCTAAAGCAAGGGCTGACAAACTTTTCCTGTAAAGGATCAGATAGTAAATATCTCAGGCTTTACATGCCATACAGTGTGTCAGTTACTCAACTTTGCTATTAACATCAAAGTAACCACAGACTACATATAAAGGAATGGGCATGGCTGTGTTCAAATAAAACTTCATTTACAAAAACAGGAGGCAGCCCGATTTAGCCTATAGGCTAAGGCTGCAGATCCCTGGGCAAAAGTAATGATGAACATACACCTTCAGAAGCAAATACACTCTCAAATACTATAGCTCTCCATTAGCATATGCTCTCACAAACAATGCATCAATGCAACAAGCATTAAGATTTATAGACTATACAGTGAAGTATATAATCCTATATGCTAAAAATTATTTTAGCCTTTTTCTTTCCCATCAAGTATACAGAACTTTCTCCGAATATTTCAATAGTTAAATCTGTTTTTGCCTCTTAAACCAGGCTAACTGCACTGTACCAGTACTAACTAAGCACTAATAACATGCTTCCATGGTGGCCACACATTGCACTCCGTGGAATAGCTTTGCACAGTCACCCATCTGACTTCACTAAGCCATACAATGATTTCTCCTCTTTATGTTGCATTCAGAGAGGCAAGAATCATAAGGGCCCAGAGATAATTTCTGTAAGAATCTGAAGTATTCCACTGCTGGAGTACTGTCACTTAAGGGATCATCATTCATTTTTAATAGTAGGGGAGGTCAAGTTCAGTAGGACACACACTTATACTTGCCAAGACGTTTAAAATTACAACGCATGTGTTAAGAGATGTCACTATTCTAAAAATTCACAAATTTTGAAAATCATTTTATTTTAGGAGTAACACATCTTATAAGTCCATTAAATTAAAGTGATTATTAAAGCAACATTTTTGAATACATAAACAGAAAGGCAAAAATCTTACTCTTCTTTAAGTGCTCCCTTTTTACTAGGCTCTTCTACAAAAGCTTCTGTTTCTTGCTCTTCTGACATCCCATGCAGGTACGGATTTAATGGTGGCGGCCTCCAAAAAGATCCATTTTTGAACATACGAAAATCTTCCGTCCGCCACTTAGTTGGTGAATCTCCCTATTAAGTGTGCAGAGTATTATTAGAAAGGTCTAATACCTCAGAGTCAGAATTAACAAAGTAACTGATCATACTTGCCTGCAGAATGGAATAAAGTTTCCACCTATAGTAAACATGGGCTGGTGTCTGGTTTTCAAATAAGAATCTAAAACAAAACAAAAAATTAATCATATTCTTTAATGGAGAATGGTCTTCAAGTACATATAAACAAATGCAAATATCATTTGCCTTTCTGGCCCTAAATAAAGCCAAAAGCAAAGATCCCTGAAGAGAAATCCTCACCCACTGCCATCTATCCCCTTCCTTACTCCAACCCCAGACTGCCTTTCTGACATTCATACTCAGAAGGTATGTATGCATCTTGCCAAGTCTCATAATCAGTTTTATTGAACACTTATGTGTCAGCTACTGTGTCTGGCAATGGAGAGGTTTTCCTAAAATATAATTTCAAAGCAGTGGTTTTTAAATGACTTAAGTAAAACTGTTAAACGAATGTGTTAGATACCACAGCTATTCAGAAGTTAAGCAGTTTTCTATTAACCTCATTTATTCTACCATACCTTATTTACAAAAGACTCTTTCATTGAAAATGTACTAAAAAGTATTTTCCTCCTAGAGAATGCTAAGAACAATACTATGTAATTAACTAAAATCTTGAAAAATTATTGAAAATTAACTCAAATACATTCGAGTCTAATTACTAAAATTGCCTCCTCACCCCATTACAAAAATAACCTCAGACTTCTAGAACTTTATTCCTGGAATACTTTTAATTCCAAAAAATAAGTTTCAAGCGTTTTTTTAAATGTACACCTGAGGATAAACAAAATGTGGTATATCCATGCAATGGAATACTATTCAGCCTTAAAAGATTAACGAAATTCTGACACATGCTACACCAAGGATGGACCTTGAAGACATTATACTATGTGAAATAAGCCACTCTCAGAAATACAAGTAAGGTAGGATTGCACTTAGATGAGGTAATTAGAGTAATCAAATTCAAAGAGACAGAAAATAGAATGGTGGTTGCCAGAGTCTAAGAAACCAAGGGAATGGGGAGTTACTGTTTACGGGACACAGTTTCCGTTACAGAAGATGAGAAAAGTTGTGGTAATGGTTGCACATGAATGTACTTAATGCCACTAAACTGTACATGTAAAAATTATAACTTTGTTATATATGAATTTTACCGCAATAAAAAAATACACACCTGAACATAGGATTGTTGATCTCTCTGTTCATAATCATAGCTTCAAACATTGGCCCTTCACGTACAACAAACTCTATCATTCGATGTATTAGGGCGAGCAAATTCCTACAACAACAACACAGTTAAAGAAAATGGATTCAGACCTACCACTATATAAAACTACACTTGACCTAAGTTACTATAATTGTGCAGAAAAGATTATTCTGCTGACTAACGCAGAATCTTATACCAAGAAAGTAACCTGGAGCATATTGTTAATACCTTGTGCATTAAGAGGGAGTGGGGCAAGTGGGATAAGGGAGTGGGAGGGGAAGGAAAGATAAGGGAGGGTGGTAAACCACAACACAGCTTCATAGTAATTAAGATTTCAATTTCTAAATGCCACTTAATTTTATTTTCCAAATGTAAAACATTAAATTATGAATCACAACTAATTGGAAAGCTGCAAATACATAAAATCAGTAACTTACAGCTTACACGTTATAGCCATCTAAAAACTTACACACTATCTCAGTTTTAAAAGAAAACATTCCTAAACCAAGCACTTTTGTGGTAATACTGAAATGCTATATACATAACTATAATTTATAAAAACATAAAACTATTTAACAAGTTTAAGGCCTGATTTAATTTTTAAAAAATCCATCCAACTCCTGTGCTTTTCTGGTACACACATAGCAGATGGAGTTTTTATTGAATCTGACCTTTCATGAGGCAACATCCCTTTGGATCACACTTCAAACTAGTTCACACAGTTCATGACGTGTATAATTTCGCCTATGTGTTATGAATCAATAAAGCAATTATATTGCCAAATGAATGGAGTCCTCTTTCCAAAATATTCCAAAATAAGGGACATAGTGATATGCCATTCCAATTTTTCGTAACAATTACTTTCCAATATTTAAGCCAAAAATAAACATGTGAGCAACTTTTTAGTAGTCATTTTATTGGTTGGAGTTATAAAGTTCTTTATTTTTAAAATCTGAAGCTGATACCTTATTAGACTCCAAACACATTTTTATATATTGATTACAGTGTCAGGCAAAACTGACTCAGCTTATCACAGCTACTTGTGATTTCTCATTTCACCAGTCCCCCAGCAAACAGAACTGGCAAATAACAACTGGGGAAAGCAAAAGGATATTGGCTCTTGGTACAAGGCACACACTAAATTACACCTTTAGCATTCCCAGCTCAAATTAAGTTCATATAATTGCTAGAACATAAATAAATATGTAGTTACAGAATAAGACAGATTTTTTTTTGGCTCTATAATGCCCTCCTTCAGAGTACATGAAATAATTTATGTCATGGTAATTATAATTATTTTCTCACAGTTTTCAAACAAACCTACTTAAGTGGACAAAATCTCTACATTGTGAAATAATGAATTTTTTGACCTCCTAAAACAGGTCAAAAAATTATATGAAGGTTTACTAATCTTTAACAAAGGGGAAACTATATATTTAAAACTATTAATTCAACCTCAAATTGTTAAAACAAAAAACCAAAAGCATCACTCAATTTTAAACCTAAAAATCATTTTTCTTTCACAGAAGTATTAATTGCTCTGCAAATGTGCAGTTCTTGATATCCAAATGAGAATGTATTCTCAGCATCCACAGGGTTAATGACATTGTTTTAAAGGAAGGGAGATAATGTGAAGTTATGATTCAGTTCCAAAACTCCCACTGGTATGTGTCAAATTAAAGTGTAGGGAAATTTTATGTGTCATAATATGTAAAATCAATTACTAGCTGGACAAATGTTATATATCCAGAAACTTGTATGAATTAAGTCAAAAGCAACTTGACTTGCATATTATAGATAGATGAAAAATGGTTTAGGAAGTTTAAAACAAATGATTCATTGTAATGGTGAGTCAAGATTTCACAGCAAAATGTATACTCAATATTTTGTATAGCAATAAGCTGAGCCACAAGTAAAGCTAATACTGGATATACGCTTTTTGAGTGCTACAAAAATACTCTCCTGTGAGTGCTTTATCAGTGGAAAAAAAAAAAACCCACTATAGTTTTAAACAGGCTTGTAACTGATAAATCTATTCTTAGAAATTTTGAAGTTTAAAAGTTTTAAATTTTTTCATGATTATTTAAAATCAAAATCTGACAATTAGTTGTTGCTAACTTAAGCTCAAGATTACTAAAGAATTGTAATCACATTTTTTCCTTAAGGATTGTGTTTCTTATTTTTAAAAGGGTGACTTTTCTATCAAAATGAAACAGTGTAGTACAAAAAGATGATATATTTTAAAGTGCATTATTTTATTTTAAAATGGTAATTATCTTATTCTGGGCAACAACAACAAAAAAAAATAAAAATTGTCTCTCAGTTATAATAAAACCACATTTATTGGAGTCGATCGTACCAATGTCTGGTCAAAAACTGTATACTTTCCCAATCCATCCCATGATGTTTTCCTGGTCCCCCGCTGCCGCAGACAGTTCAGCTGGTGTTGCTCACCAAGGCCAATGTCAAAGAGAATTTGGTATTCTTTTGTGTTCATTTATTATTCAACCAGTGTTGTGTTCCTGTGTTTGGGAAAAGGCTTAGCTTGACTGAGCAAGAGCATACCTAGAGCATGAATTCTTCTGCTTTAACATTATGTTGAAAAAGAAAAAAACAAAAAAGAAGAAAGGAAAATAAAAGAATTCCAAACACCTTTTGTTATCATGAAAAAAGTGGTTCTAGTATGTTCAGTGCTCATGAAAATAATAGAAATTCCTTCTTAAAATTAATCAGAGTGGGAAAAAAAGCTATGTCTTCAATAAGGAAAATCCAAATACTAAACATTCAGAAACCAAGAAAAAATAAGATTGGGTCAAATTGTAACATTTACCTAAAGTTTAAAATACATATAAAACACCTACTTATTTTCCCATCACAACAGTCTATTATGATTAGACCAACAACTCCAGATTAAATCTATTAAACACATTCTAACTACTAAAGCTATAAAACACCCTACATTGGTAACAATAAAAACAAAAAAGATTATGACATAAAATTGCAGAGTATACTAAAGTTAGTTAAATTTCACATATCCCCCCAAAAAGTATTGGGAAGGAACCATTGCTCAGTCAAGAGTTTACCTTTTCCTCAACACCATTTTTTTTTTTAATTCAGAAGGGGATATTGTCTATATTTAGATCAGTAATAATAAAGAAAAACATGTACCTTTCTGTTGGGATAACCACTTTGACTATGGCTTGCGACAGAGTCTGTATATGAAGTCACATCAGATAATAAACATAGAATATGTGAGTATTGTTAACAAGTAACAAGCAAAAATATACATATGCATTGAAAATACTACACATCTAATCACAAGTTTTGCAGGCAATCACTGCATTTGAAGTAATCATATACTAAGCAATTACATAAATGCAAATGGATGTGTTCAGTGAACAATAACGTTCACCAAATGCAAAGAATCAGAACATTCCTGCCAGAATGCACATCAATGCACTGAAATAGGTACTACACTGAGAATTATCAGATAAAGATTTTAATTTGTGAAATAATTAACTGTTTGACTCTGACCATACAGTTTGCTACTTTGTTCCCAAGCCTTTAAAACCAGCCCTGTCATTTTAAGTGTAATTAATTCATAATAGAACCAACAAATTTTTATAACTTGAAATTAAGTTGGTTTTATGTTTAATAAAAAGAAAATACTCACCCTTTGCTTTCGCTAGAGTAGTTAACTTTTTAAAAACCACATATGCTGTCAAATATTCTAATACCTCAGATCTTGAGAACTATTATCTAGCTGCCATCCAAACAATTTAACTATTTAGGAGGTCTTTCTAATTGAAAAGGCACTTAACCAAATACAAAGTATCACTTTCTCAGAACAAAGCAAATTTAGATAGTACACTTAAGCAAACCTGGATACAACAGTGGACAAAGGAAAAAAAAACATAATAAGTGGTCAAAAAAGGAATGGTAGCCACAAATAAAAATATGACCTAGTATCCCAATACAGGGTTTCCATGGGCTAAGGCCGGGAACACATCTAGTTATTTCTTTTTCTTTAAGAGTTGCCAAACAGAATTACACACACATTTTCTATAAAATTGTTGAAAAGAAATACTACCACAGATTTAGTATTTACAAATTAGATGCGGCCCTATGTACATTTTTTAAATTACCTTCTCAAAATCCTCCTTGTTTTTAGGTGGTGGTAACATGGGAGCATTGGGGTTTTTTAACCGCTCTCTAGGCTGCGCATTAAAAGGCAGTCCTGATGGAGGTGGGGGAAGTGTATGTTCCATCATAGAAGGCGGAATGTATATTGGATGTGGAGGAATAGGCACAGCTTTACCCCAACCTAACTTCATTTCAAAAGACATAATCATCTTTCCTAAAAGAAAAGAAAGAAAAGTCACCTTGATAATTCTCAAAAGAAAATAAAAGATCTCTAGCGATTTGAATTAAATTTCATTTTTAACCTTTACATTTCTGGTCCATCTTTCCTCTACAGTTTTTACAAATACTTTTCAAAACCAAAACAATGTCTGAATTCTATAAATGGACTTTCTTACCATTTAAATTTTTTAAAGCTCTTTCAGCATCTCTTCTATTCATAAAGGCCACAAAGCCACAATTTCTCTCTCTTGCCCTTTCTTCATCAGTTCTAGGCCACATAATTTTCACACTGGCTAATGGTCCAAATCTCCCAAATTCTTGACACAACATTTCTTCATTCATCTATTAAAAGGCACAAGAGGTTTTTGGTATGCAAAAAAGAAAGGGAAAAAAGAAATCCATGCAACAGAAAGCAAGGTAGTTTTTGTAAAATGAAGTTTTTGTATTAATACTACAGTTATCCAATCAAGTACTGGGACTTCTACAAGGGTAAAAAGAGAAAAAAATCATGCCCTCATGGGGCACTCACAAATCTTTTCATACCAGAAACATTCCATTTTACTAACAAATGACCGAATAAAGAGGCTGGGTGGCTGAAGAAATCAAAAGCACACCTTTACCTTCATTATTCCTCTTTTTGAGATTCTGATCTCAAATAAGCTATTCCACAGCAAAGGTTTGTTCAGGTATTTAGCAATACTTTTTAGGCAATGATTACCACACTTAAGTCAAGGAGGAAATATTTGCTGGCAATGAAAGAATAAATATGATAACTTTTTCTTATTCCAGCACCCAGCTACCAGTGTAATCAAGAACAAAGAAAACAGAAAATGGTAAATATGCAGTGAAGTTCAAAATATATACATTTTTAAAAGATCATATTATGCACAATAATCAGTACATTCCCCATAACGATTAGCACTGAAGCAGGGAAAATATTTAAAATATAAAAGAAAAAAAGCACAAATACTAGTCTGCTATCATGAGGACAAAAAAATGAAAAAGGAAATCCATAAGGAAGCAAGCTATGCATCAGAAAGGGGTAATCTCAAAAGAATACTGTCCACCACTGGTCATATCCTGATTTGATAAATAAAATCAGCACCTCGTAGAACATTTCAAAATCAGAGTACAGTTCAGTTACAGAAAGAAGAGACAAGCCCTCAAGAATTGCAACCAAAAAATTCAGCCCATACCAGTAAGGCTCAACTTTAAAAGATAATTTTAGAGACTTATCTAGTTCCACTAAATCTGCTTACTTCAGATTCTTGACTTCATTTTTTTTTAATTGATCAACAAAGTTTTCCTCCAAAAGTATAAAGCGCATGAGCCAACATTCATCTTATTTTTCTAATATTACCTGTGGATTAATGTTTCCAAGGTACAAATTAGTAGTGCTTGGATCTCCTACATCATGCGAGCCAGGTGCATAATCATCAAGAACTAGGACAAAGAGAGAAAAAAATTATAACCTGCAAAAAACAAAGTTGGACAATTTCTACGAATTGAAAAAGCAAAAAACTGTATTACCACCAGATGATCTATTTCTTCTTGAAGGTGCGTCCACTTCAAAAGGGGGAAAAGAAAACAATTCTCAGTTTTTAGAAGAGTTTCATCACAAATATAAACATTAAAATAAATGTCACTTACTAGAACGACGCTGACCATCAGAATCTGACTGAGGTGGCTCAAACCGACTTAACCTGCCTTTCGTTTTATGTCTCTCATCACGCTCTTCTTGAATTCTGTTGAAAATATATGTAATCAGTGATAATAAACCAAAATTTGTTTGTTCATATTTAATAACAGACATTATCCAGATACCATCTTCAAATAACCTGAAATATTTGTGTGTAATGCCAGTTCGGATAATCACATTAGAGAGTTCCTCAGCTACAAGTCATGAGCAAATTTCTGATATATCATACAAGTAATGGAATATAACACCTACTTTAAAGATGAGGAGAAAATTCAATATTAAAACCACTGAAATTGTTCTTTCTTGGCTAAGGTCAACCACTCCTCTACCTCATCTCAGTGACTATATTGTTTCCACTGCAAACAGGACTCCGGACATCAGTTATATCAATTGAATTGCATCCACATAATGGAAGCAACCTAGACACTGGACAAAACGCTAATTCATTTTCAAACATACCCCACAAAATACCACCAGAATACCTAAAACATCCTCATGGTAAGCCGGTTAGTAAAAACTAACTGTAGACTACATTCTCCACACCTGCATCTATTAAGTATCAGCTCAAAATACCTATAATACCATGATACCATTCTCAGCACTATAAAACTTACTGTTTCAATTCTTCTTTGAAGAGTTCCAAATTGCTTTTTTTCTTTTCTTTCTCCCCTTTCTTCAGTGGCTATGAAGGATATGATAAGTTATACTTCCAACAAAACAAGTTTAAACAAAACTAATGGTTCGATAATCAGATCATTTTAAATAAATTTTTATTTTAGTGCCAATTATGGTCTAATTATTTAAATTGAAAAGAATGCTTTTGTCACCACTGAACTTTATGGTGTGTGAATTATATCTCAATAGAGCTGTTAATTTTTTTAAATAGTTCTGAAAGAACTATTTTATTTTATTTTTATTGAGTTTGAAAGAATTATTTTAAAAGTCACACACCATACACACATACAAAAAAAATCAGTCACATTTCTTCACCAATTTTGGCTCCAAATGACATGACCCATGTCTATCTACCATCTCCCATGAAAACCCCACTCTCAAAAAATAAAGCTTTCCTAACACTGAGAATATATAAAGTGTCTGACAGTAATTCCAAATAAATTCCAAAAATATTCCAGGCAACAGACACATTGCTGCAGCATATAGTCTTCCAAAGTAACTGATACTACATGCTGATATGATTTAAATACCCAAGTTCAGCACTACTCAAAAAGACAATCCCATTATTTCACATTTATACCTAAAATATAGTTAACTTTTTACTTGCAAAATGCTATGAGTAAGTAACAGCACATGTTCAGTGCTCAAAGAAGATAAAAAGAGTATCATCTATGTGTCCTAATTTATTATCTCTCATCTAGGAAGCATCAAAACTCAACATCTACTCCCGAAATAATTAAAAACAAGAAACCAAAGTCCTGCTTACAGTGGAAGTACTGAAAATATCATTGGCAGTGTTATCTCTGAGTATAAATGGGCACTTCTTTAAGTATGACTTACAGGTTTTTTGGTTTCTATCACAAGTAGAGATGGTGGTCTTTCATTGGATGACTGATTTGGAGGATTTTTTTGATCGGCAAATCTTGAAGATGGCTTATAGATTTTACCTCTTTTTTCATCTGTCTCATGTTCTTCTGAAATTTAAAATAGCAAGCTTCAAAACTTACTTAACATTATGTAATTTTACTATTTTTATTTAAAAATAAACAAAAATTAGTAAAATGCTTTTAGTACTAAGATATATCACTAGTGACAAAATATGAAATTAAATTCAAATATTAGCACCCTACACTCAAAAATGCTAACTGAATCACATGCCTTAAAATTTTTGCAGAGTTCTCTACCATCTTGAAACCTGAGAAGTACTAAATATTTTTAAAACTTAACTGGCTCCAATATCTCATTAATCCACATAGGGCCATTTATTTTATTAATATCACCACCAGAGGGTGCTGACAGAAAGGAAAATATGAAATTTACAAGCAATCAAACTTCTTTAATAAGTATACGCAGTCATTCAACTAAGACTTTTAGGTTTGCTCAAGGACTATAATATTCACACTCACCTTTAGCTGCATTAACAACACCTCCACGCACAAACGTTTTCACTTTATTACCATCACTTCCTTCAAAAGCAGCAAGAAATTCCTCATAAATCTCAGCAGCTGCCTTTTCATCCTCCTAAATATACATGAAAATATTAACGTCACTTGATATTACTGTACATAGGGTGAAACTCATCAAGTAGTAATGGAAACAAAACCTCTCCCTCCACTGAGGAAAGCAGGTTAGTAAGCAGTCCTAATAGGCAATACTATCTAGTCCTTAATAGATATTAGATACTAATTAACAGTAAAATTAAGAGGAGCTCTGCTGCTCCACTGGTAATTTGTGGAACCAGAAAATGATCCACCAAGTAAACTTGCTTAAAGACAATTTAAGGGTCCAACTGTATGACAACTGACTATAGAAAATATATTATTCTATTCATGTTTATGATAGTACCAAGGCATGATCTAATTCAGTGAATATAAAGATCTCCTTCACAAACCACCGAAGACATGAGTATTAGAAGTTTGAAGAAGCAATATCTCTGGACAGTCGGCATTGAAGAAAAAAACCTCAGAAAAACCTTGACAATTAAAACTATTCTAAATGTCCCCAAAACATGTATGAACAGAAAGGCCAACAGAATAGAATAGAAAATGTAGAAATAGATCCAAGAGCATGTGGAAATTTAGTATTCAATAAAAGAGGCATCTCAAATCAGTGGAGAATAGACGGGCTTTTCAATGAATGTTGGGATAACCTGATGGCTATCTGGGAAAAAAAGAAATGAACCAATTCCTCATATCATATAACAGGAGAAACTGCAAATAAATCACATTTAATTTTAAAATGTAAGTATTAGAAAAAACATGAGGAAATTCCTTTATAAATTTGGAATGGAAAAACCTAAACTGACAAACCAGAAATCATAAGACTGATAATAAATCTGACTATACAACAAAAACTAGTTTCTGCGGGAAAAAATAGAACAGAAACAAAATAAAAAGGCAATCTATCTAACTGAGAAAAAACACTATACCCTGTGTCACAGACAAGTGTCACAATACACTTAATACAGGAGTTTCAAAAACAGAGATAATCTACTAACTTAGGGAAATATTGGTTTAACTATGAGCAGACAGTTCAGAGAAACACAAGAAGAGCTGTTCAACCTTACTTACAAGAGAAATGAAAATTTAAAACTACAATGAAGTACCAGTTTTCACCAAGCATATTGGTAAAGCTTTTTCAAAAAACACTCCATTGGCAAGGCTATGGGGAAACAACCCGTTATACACTGCTTACAGGGATGCAAAATGGACCTTCCCATAAAGACCAATTTAACACTATCTAGCAGAACTATGTTTATGCATGTACCATTCAACCCAGTAATCTCACCTATAGGAATAAATCCCAAAGATACACATGGAATAAGCCCACATGCATAATATTATCCATAACTGCACTATTGGAAAAGGTGAAAGAAAAAACACAAATGCCCTCATAGGATTTTAGTGAAAAAACTACTGAATATCTATACTGCTTAAAAAAAAAAAAACAAGGAATAGTAAAAGAACAAGCAAATACACTTGCAGTTATCTGAGATATAAAGTTAAACGAAAAAAGCAAGAGAGAAAAGTATACTGTATATAGCATGAAATTTATTGTTCATCTAAAAAAGAATAGGCACAACATATACTTATACACACTCGCTTATCCAAAAAGAATATACCAGAAAATGTTCAAAACTGCTACAGAGAAGAGATGAAATGGTGGATGGGACAGGAATAAAGCTGGACTCCTCTGAATATACTTTGCATTGTAGACAACTTTGGGGTGGGAGCTGAGAATACCTTGGAGGTGAAGAATCTTTTAAAAACATTTCTCCATTGTCTACACACTGAATGCCCCCTTAGACACATTTATTGACAAACATAACTAAAAAGACTTAAAAAGCATTACCTTCTTCTTTAATTCTTCTTGCTCCTTCTTACTTAAAGTTCGCTTAGCTGTACTCATTTTTCCAATACTGAACGCTTTAAGTTTGTTTTCCAGAAGAGGCTGTGAAAAGAAATAAAAAGCATACCTTTATATATAAATTCTTAATGCTATCTATAACACAATCAACTTAACTGTCAATAACCTCAGGGTTAATACCATACAAAAGGCTTTTTTTTTTTTTTAAGTAAAAATAAAACACAAAGAAAGACACCAAGGCTTTGAACTCATTCAAGCTACTTGCTGGCAGCAAGAATAAAAGCACTTGAGGAGGGAAAGTACAGACGTTTTGGGGCAGAAGAAGCAGTTACAGAAAACAGACGTTCAAATAGGGAGGAGACGTTTGTTTCCATGGTTCAATAGCAGAAATCACTACCATCTAGAACCCCCATTTCAGGCACTACAAATTGCATCACTTCCTTTTATAATTCAGTAAATTACCTTATTCTTCATCAACAAAACTCATGTTTATGAACATAATAATTTCATTTTCATTGCTGGGGAAATATCAGTGTTTTAGGTTTCAGGCAAGTAAACAGTCATCACTTAATGTGAATATGAGAAAATAGTATTTTAATAAAGTCTTCATTAATGTAACTTAAAAGCAATTTCCTTCTGAAATATGGCTTAAATAAATTTCAGACCTTTAATTGCTCAGTTAACTTGAATGTTAATTTTGATTCATAAACTTTTAAGAGAGTAATGTTTACTGAATACAACCTAAAATATTAATCAGCAATTGAAATCTAAAGGTTTCTCCCACACTTGTCAAAATGAGAATTTAACCAATTACAAAATTAGACTATTAATCCCCTGGTTATTAAAACAGGCTTGCCCTTGTGAGATACGGAATGGAAAATTAATAATGCTGCAAACTATTTTAAAGTTACATTAAAATCCTTTTGAAAAAATAAAGCAGTTCATAATTCTAAAGTCAAAATTGAGATTTAGAAACAAAGTAAAAATTTTCCCAAAATAGAAAGGAAAATGTTTTGCCATCATTCAGTACCTTTTGTTTCAACTTCTGAAGTTTAAACAAATGGTAAAGTTACATACAAATTCAATGAAAAATACAATTTTACAAAACAGCTCAATTTTATATATATCCGAAGAGCTAAACTCAGACACCTAAGAGAGAAATGGTTAAGGAAATTATGGAATATTTACTCAAAAAATATTAATCATCCATTAAAAAGTCTGTTTACAGAATTTTTCCTAAAATTAAAAAAAAAATCAGAACGAAGAATACTTTAAAATGCATTCCTGTAAAATGGACCTCAGCAAAGTAAAAATATATTTATGTTTACAAATATTAAACAAGAAAAATAAATTTATCAGTTTTCAAAAAAAGTTATCAATTTTAATACTGGCTGGTAATGACTGTCTTCTTTATTTTATCTTCCAAATTTAATCATTACAAGAAAACATTTGAAATTGGGGGGGAAAAAAAAGACCAAAAAAAAAAAATCACAAGACTACTTTGCAGACACAAGCAGTAAAGATGCTCCTTGTCTGTCACCCTGGGCACTGCACTGACCAGAATGAACAGCACCCACTCGTTTGCTTCCCAGGGTGGGACTACATCTTTGAAGTGTGTTTTAATCATCTGTGTATTTCCAGTGACCAGCATTTAGAATGTGGTTCAATAAATGATTGGTATAAGGGAAAAATAATAAATATATTTGCCATTTAACATCAAAATACTCCTTGGGTTTTTCTTAATCAAATTTTAAAACTTTAAATGAAATCTATCTTACATACGAGCTAAAAAACATTTCCTTAGATGAGTTTGAGTTTCTCGTTTACCCAAAAATAACAATGAATGCTATTTTCAAATAGAACAAGATGAAACAGTAAGTACAAAACCAAAATATTCAACTATCAAATTCAATCCAGGACAGATCAAAATCATTAACTATCCTTTCTTTATTCATCTTACTTTTGAGAGATTCTGATGAGGAGAATCACAAAGGCTTTCACGGGCACTCTCATTCCTATAATTATGTTTTCTTGGGCTCTTAGGTCGCGTCCGACTTGGCATATCACTATCCGAGGGTCCAGACGCGTCCATCTTCAGGAAAAGTAAAAACAAGTTTTTAAAAATTATATACGTAGCACTGAAATTAGAAACAACGCAAATGTTCAAATACTGACAAACTTCATTATACTGTATAAAAATATATCACCAATGATCCCTTAATCCCATCTCTTTCATACCACCACTGATTTCATCAGAAAAGTGCTTAAGCACAAGAAGTTTTCAATAATTTTAACTTGCATTTGAAAGCTCAGATTTGATATTGGTAACAAATAGCTGTTTTCCTTGAAGTAACAGGTTCATTTCCTCAGTTTTCAAGAAAATATCTGCCAAACACCCAAGGCTATTAACCACAGTTCTCTGTCAGTTGTACCTTCAAGTAAAAATGGTATTCCATGAAAAAAGGAGCCAGTTTCATTTCATTTAAATAATCCCATAAATAATTTTCCTCAGGACAAATATCACAGTTTGGCAAGCAGAAGTGTGTTATATGTACTTCCCATTTCATCACTCAGAACATTAAAAAAACCCATACACAAGGACAAGTTTTAATATTAGTAATTTTTACTGCTTCATCAAAAACATTCTTAAATGAAACTAGCGTATTTTTACCATGTCTGGTGGGGGAGAATACAACGGCTACTAGCACATTTTGTGACACTGCCTTGATTTGTGTGCTAAGGTGTCAACAGTTTACCCACCAATTACTTCTGCACCTTTAGTGTAAATGCCAGCATAATGGAGGCAAACAATGTCTTAGTAATGTTACAAAATACTTCTGAACTCAGATCCTCTGAAAGGTTCTCAGTGACCCCAGAGGTCTGAAGACCACACTGTGAGCGCTGCTGTAGTAACACATGTAAAGGAATGTTTATTGCAGTATTATTCAAAATGTCAAAAAGCTTTAAACAAAATGTCTATGCCCATAAACAAAGAAATAGCTTAATAAATAACTGTACCTCCCCCATGGAACATTAAGATCCCACAGAAAGACTAGATTAGAGTTATATCTATTGACTTGCAGGGATTTCCAACAGGTGTATTGTGCAGTGACTGTGCATAATGTAAACCCTTGTTTTAAAAAATGTGTAAGTACACACACTTAGTGTGCATGTACAAAACTTTTTAAGTACAATAAAAAGGAAATATATATATTTGGTTTCTAACATGGTTTGAGGGGGCCAACTTATGTGAATTATAGAACACAAAAAAAGGACACAGAACATCTAACAAAAAAAGGTGAAAGAAAACAGGCACAACCAATTCAATCACATTTATTTATCAAGTAAAATCAAAAGGGATATATCAAGCAGGGATATATACAAAGAGAAATTAAATTTTAAAGAAAAAAGACAAAGATTGTTTTTTATACTCACATGTGCATCTGAAGATCCAGACGAATGAACATCTGATGATCTGGTCTGCAAGTATTAAAAATAAAAGTCAACATTTAAATAATCAGAAAATGAATTACACTAACAAACAAGTGTTTCTCATGTTACACAGACTTAATCTTTCCACACTTGTAGCAATTTCTTCTCAGCTGGGATATATCTGAGGCATAGTTACCTTTTACACTATAGAGTGAAAACCTAACTATTTTTACAACAGAATTTTTGTGCCATAGCTCTTTCCAAGTCATAAGATACACTGTTTACTCCCATAACACTGATGGTCAAAACTTCTTGCTACACAACAAAGAAACCTGTTAAGAGTCAGATTCCAACAGCAAGAAAACCCATACCTAATCCCTTGATGTCTAGTAAAAGGTACAAATTCTACTGGGGAAAGAGTTTCAAGGAAAAGAAACTCTCACTATGAAATCTTAGATAGGCCACCATTTGCAACTTGTTTTAGGGAAACACTTCTAACGTCAGCTTGCCACTATTACCAACTGCTGCATAAAAAAAGAGTTCAGTCTTCACATAATGGCACTTTTCCATTAAGTCAAATGTTAAACTTCATCTTATTTTTTCTTAATTGGTCTACATTTCAGATTATATATGGCATATAATAATTCATTTCATTTTCCACTATGCATCTAAGGATGAAGAAGACAAGCTACAGGGCTATTAACTAATATCTGGTATCTTTCTGAAATTTTTAGTTGGAGGCCCAGAATTTAATTCTATCACTGAGTTGTTTTTATTTTTTAAGGTATTGGGTATTGATATTTCACTTATTCTACATATATTTAAATATTAAAAGTGAAATCAAGAATCTTGAGATCACAAATATCTCACGTGACCCTAGTTCAGTCCTAGATCTGAAATAAAATGCACAAGATGATATACTAATTTTTAAGAGAAAACTGAAGATTTGTATGATGTAGAAAAGAGTAAATAAGATTCATATGGGTCCACACGGTACTGCCTTACCTATCTTGTTGAAACTTAAGGCTAAGAACAGCTGGTCAGATTTTCATACTGAATCAATTTATTCCTCTGAATTCCATTTTACTGGGCCCTGGGCAAATCAGCCCAAGACAACCAAACACCAAGGTATCTCCCATCTCCATTCTTTCTACTCATCTTTTTTCTGTTCCCCCAACTTTTATTGTGTCCCTCCTCATTAACTTTCTTCTCCCTGCTAACCTTTCTTAAAAGGCAAGATGGCATGGAAGAAATGTTTTGACATTTAAATTTAACCCTGTAAAACACACTTTGAATCACAGTTTGAAATACGCCCATTTGCAGACACTTAGAAATAAGAAAATCCAAGGGAATAAATAACTCCTCTTAGAAAAGAAAAAATGTTCAGTCAAGAAACTGAATGAATTGACAAAAAAATTCAACTGCCTTCCAATAAACCTGCAAGGTAACAAGAACAACACCTTAATCATAACAGTTTAAAAAAAAACACATAAAACACCTAGAAACCAACTAAAAAATAAATGAAACCTACACGAAGAAAATACAAACTTCATGAAAGTGTTGTTATTCAAGCCACCTTTCGGAAAGATTCACCACATTCCTAGAGGCAAAAACTCATTATTCAGACAAAGTCAACTATACGTAAAGTTATTTACATATTTAATGCAATTTCATTCAAAAGCTCAAAATCTCAAAGTGAAGTCTTTGCAAGGGGACTAGAGGGATTGCCAAAAATAATTCTAAAGTTCACCCAAAGCAGCTAAGAAAGTGCAAGCCTTTCTTTCTTTAATCTATGCCACCTCATCCAAATCATCATTTCTAGGATTTAAAAATAACAGCATGGCTGAGGAAGATGCATCAGCTGATTCCAATTAACCTAAGATGGCACTGTTCATATTTACTGCAAACCAGACATTTTCCACTGATACGCAGCTAGAGCTACATAGCATTCAGAATGAAACTTTTTTAGGCTTGAGAACAGCTAGAGAGATGCAAATAGTAGTTAATAAAGATTTCAAAGGAATAATCAACTTCTAAAGCAAATGGGTCCAGGTAAACAGTAAATGTAATGCTACTTCAGAAGCTGAGCCTCTCCCTCTACTTAAACTGCAACTGTGCTGTATTATTTGCCTTGGGTTTGGGTTTTACGTTTTCACTGAGGAACTGCAAAGTAACGATGTTTAATGATCTTCTGAATTCCACAGCACAAATCCTCATCCAAATGAAAAGACCCAAAGCAAGAAATGAAAAGGGTAAAACAAGGGAGATTTGAGTCAATAAAGAAGCAGACACAAGAGAAATTTATCTCAAGAGAAAGCAGATACAGTACAAATGTGGCGAAGGACAGCAAGAAAATTTTTTAAATTAAAAATATCATTCTGATGGCTGCTAAGAAGATAAAGGTGAAGCCAACTAAATTATACCATTAAACTTTTTTTCTGGCTGCTCCTACTTTACTTCATTTGAAAAACCCCTACACCTATGTTTTCAAATTAGCAAACTACCTGCAGCAACATTTCTCCAACACCTCCACTCTGCCTAGTCAGCTCTCCATTCCCACATCTCCCTCTTCACATCCTTTGAAGCATCAATTTACATCTCCAAAAGTTTAACAGTCACTCCCACAGGAAACCTATCAACACCTTTATCATACAGAGATGACTCCTAATTCCTTATCTTGATGACTCTCCTGGGTTCCAATATGTTCTTAAACAACTTCCTGGGCATCGTCACCTGAATGTCTTCAAGCTCCTCAAATCTAATATACCCAAATTCCTCCCAAACTGGTTTCTCCTGTTGACCTTCTTATTCCTGACACTGAATGGTAACTCTCAATCACTCATAATCTGTAAGTAGTAAAATGTTAAGAACACAGATTCTGGAATCAGATTTCCTGTTTTTAGCATTTACTGGCTTTGTAAGTTCCTTCATCTGTAAAGCTGAATAGTACCTGCCTCACAGGATTGTTGTGCAGGACAAACACAGGTGAAGCACTAAGAACCGTGTTCGTTACCTAACAACTGCTCGATGAGGGTTAGCCAGCAGCATTATAACAGGGTCAACATGGTGTCCTTTCCTTATCCCCATAATCAACTGCGTCAAATTCTGTTCATCCCACCTCTAATATAGTAGTTTTTCTACAGGGACCCTTCTTCTTCCTAAATTCACTATCGTGGTTCAGATCTTCCCTTTTTTCAACCATTTACTAGGCAACCACTTTCTGGTACTTCACCACGCATGAGAGAGATAAAGCAAGACATTGCTCTTGCCCTTGGGAGCTAATAAAAAGAGAGAACAATGTGGCTATACCACAAAAGCACAGAGGGCAAGCAAATCTTAATGGGAGTAGAGATATGGTAGAAATGCTTAATAGGAGTGGGGAGATGGTAGAGTATCTGAGGTGAGATTTCTGAAGGAACCCTCAATATTTGTTAGCAGCACTGCAAAAATTTTCAGACTAGTCCTCCTCACTTTCAAATCCTTCCTAAACTATGTCCCCAGAATAGCTTTCCTAAACGACTTCTCTGCCTCTAATTTTCCACAGCTTTCGAAAACACAATTTAGCTCAAACCTACGTCTCCAATTCAGCAACTTTTATTCCCTATGCATGTGCCCTATACACTGGCTAAACCAGACCATTTATCAAATCCACTTCCCAGTGATTCATTTTCTTTACCTCACCCATCCATCTTTTTTCATACCCCTATATCTATCCTTCAAAACTCTGCTCATTGTTCTAGAGACTCAACCAAACTCCTCTATTCCTGAAGCCCCCCCACCATCACCCTCCATTCAACTGTCACTTCCTTCTCTAAACTTTAAGATGCTTCTGATAGCTCTGCCTTGTACTGTTATGTGTTGACTCTCTTCCTCTACTATATAGCATGTTCCCGAAAACAGAATACTGTCTTATTTAATGTTTTCTTCTTCAGAATCACGCACAAGATCTGGCAAGTGAAGGAGCCTCAATATACTTGTTGACATAACCTGTTGGAACAAGTACCTACCCAACAAAATTATACTGCACACCATCAACATACTAAGCTGCTGTCCACTCACTAACAAGTGGCAGTACCTGGCTGAACACTACTCTTCAAGACAAACCAAAGACTACTTCTCAAAAAAACTTCATAAAATCACTGAGACATGCACGATTTACTTTAATAAAGTTAAATAACCTAAAATTAAGTTAATTTATTAAGTTTATATTAATTTATAAAATATTATTTATAACTATTAATAAAGTTAACAAACTTAAAATTACATCCAAAACACTACCAATATATGAAACGTTATAAGTATATTTTGAATGATCTGTAGTTAATCTAAACTGAGAAAGAGCCTAGTGAAAAAACTCCTCAAGAGACATCTAACAGTATCAAAGAGCCTCAAATGCTACTGGCAAATGCACTTTGCTTTTTAAAAAATTATTTCAGCAAAATATCTAGCATGTGACCAATCTGCAATTAAGTGCTAAAGCTATTTAATAATAGTATGAGGCAAATTATTTGTAATATTAATGTTTTTGAGTTTAATACCCTGTAGGAAGGTTTTTTTATTTTAAAAAATTATGCTCTTTATAAAAAGAGAGACACAGGAGTCTTCAACCTGCATACCAAATGAACTCTCCTCTCCTTTGCCAGCAAGGTAAATTAAGTAGCTTTTGTCAATTCACTTTCCAGGAAAAACAAAGAATCAGGAATTAAAAACTAGAAGGAAAAAACTGGACTTTTAGGAAACAATCAATTCAATCCAACAAGATGGGAATTTTTTAAAACCATATAAAGTCATATACAAGTACTAGAGCTGCAAATACTCAAATTTCTAAAAAAAAATCAATCAAGAAAACAAAAGTTTGTAATTCCTCTCTCCACACAAAAACACAGCCTTCCACCCAGAAAACTAATCACTTTAAGGTACTTGTCTTATGGATACAACCATATCATAATGAAGATTCAGTTTAAACTAAAACTGGCAAACTATAAAGAGCCTAATTTTCAAGGTCTGTGTTTTGTTTGGAGTTTCCCATATTTAATTTTTACATATATTAAGGTACCACCAAAAAAAAGTGCACAGGCAGTAATATATATCTAAGAATCATAAGCCTTGAATGGATCCTCATTTTATTTATTTCATACAAGTGAAACATTTTTGTTAATCAGCAGTCAATTAAAACAGTTCCCACACCAATTTAGCACTAGGTGTCCAAGGAATCCAGCAGTTATTTTCTACTTTGCTTATGTACCTCTCTAACCCAATTTCTGACAATATGGCAAAAAACCAGCACTGTCAGAGTGAAATGTCAGGGCACACAATTCCATTATATTAGCAGTATTATCAACACTGGAAATGCAGAAGGAATGATAATGCCATATTATCTTCATATCTTCATTTTGCTGAGCAAAGAACTCTTAAAATCAAAATAAATTAATTTTTAGAAATTAAGTTCTAAGGAAATATGTTTAACATTTTTCTAAGCAAATAATTATGGCTCTTTGTCTCTCCTCCCAAGATCATAAATACAAAATAGCACCAACATCTCTCTCATCCAAAGCATTATTTCAGTCTGGTGATACAGGAATAAATGCACAGGAAATTTTTAGTTAATTCCTAAAACATTTACTGAATTTCTCCCACATTTCCCAGGCTTAAAAATGAAAAGTACAGCAAAATTACACAGCAAATAGAGGACAAGGGGGTCTCCCCTATAGGTAAAACTACACATAAAAGTTAAATCATTTGACTATATACACTTACAATGCAATTTTTAAAGTTAAAAGAAACTGCAGAGGTTATCTAATCTCTTCATTTTATAATCAAGACGCATCAAATAATTTTGCCATTGTCAACAGCAAAAACCGTCTATTATACATTTTATTTTTTAATTTCTTTTTATTGAGGTATAATTAACACACAACATTGTATTAGTTTCAGGTGTACAACATGATGCTTCAATATTTATATACACTGCAAAAAGATCACCACAGTAAGTCTTGTTAATAGGCATCAATTTTTTCCTGTGATGAGAACTTTGAAGATCTACTCTCTTAGCAGCTTTCAAACATGCAATAAATACAGTGTTATTAACTAGTCTCCACGCGGTACATTACATCCCCTCGTACATTTTTAAATTAACATTTTCCTCAGTGTCTAGAAACATGATTAACAAGCATCCCCACCCGTATAAATGAGAGCTTAACTACCAAAGAGTAAAAATGAACATTAAACTGAAGAATCTGTTCATTCCATCTGTTATCACAGAACATGTCATTCATGTGCACTCCCCAGAGGAAGGGAAATCAACCAGAGATCAAAGGCTAGAAATTCCAAATACTACAGTATTAGCCAAAATGATCTTATACTCTCTCCAACAAATTCTGGACTTGCATTAGAAGTAAAAAGCAGCATAGAAAGTCATTATGAAAACTGATGACTTAGATTCTAAATCTCAAGATTAGAACTTATCCTGATATTTTGAAAAGTACTTTTCATTTCCTCTAAACAAAAGGGGAGAGGACAGGAATTAAGATTTTTTTACGTACTTTATATTCATTCAATCCTTATATCAACCCTGTAAGAAAAGGGACTATGTCCATGTTACGAACGAGGAAATTGAAGCTTAAAAGCTTAAACAATCTGCTTTGATATCGCAAATATAATTAATTGACAAGTCAGGATTTGAATCCAAATCTCTTTTGTTTGTTATCAAAATCCATAATCTCTCCAATATATCATGCACCCTTCATATTATTGGAGAAAACCACGTCACTATCATTTGAGTCCTGAGATATTTACATACATCGGTAGGAAATCTCTTAATAGCAACAACTGATGATAATTTAAAGAAAAAGAAACTGAAAAGATTTATCACTGGAAGATCCAACAATTTACTTGTAGGTAACAGCCAGAGAGAGACTCACAATCATGTGAAGTACTATTAGAGAAGAAAGCCTGAACATATACATTAAGATGTTTTCAATGTATCCAAAGCTTCAAATAGGAAAGACTTTAAATATTACTTTGAGAAGAAACAAATATAGTGAAGCTTATGCATAAATTTTACGGATGTAGCTAGCTTTAGTAATAGTTCCCTAATGATAAGGAGGACTGTTTTTGTCACTAGTCTACTGAGAAAATGGGCAGTGATGTATTCAACTATTTCCCTCCTCTTCAAGGGAAAATGTACTGGGGAAGGGAAGAAACAAGGAGTAAACGCAGGAAGTAAAGCAGCCAACACTGGTCCTCTAACAGTTTCTACGTAACTAAAGGATTTCTGGTAAATCCATTACTAATTACGAACTAATCATAAGCATCGTTCGCCAAATGGCATAAAGACTGATTTATTATAAACTGCGAAAGCCAAGTATATAACAGGTTATGTTTCCCTGAACAAACTACACACGGGAGTAGTCCCATTACCGTAAACATAACTTCCTAATTGACTTAAAATCATACACACTCTATAAGATATAACAGTCCTTAAAACCTTTAAGTATTACACAACTACTTGCATCAGCATCAAAAAGCTTAACAACTACTTCGGGCAGAACCTATTACTTTTAATATCGTGTTGGAGATGAGAAACTTAAAGCAAAAAACGATTAAATGACCCGTCCAAGATGGCAACTAGGACCTGATGCTAACCACTACCTAACTAACGCTAAACTACTTCTACAGCTCAGCAGTTTCGCAATACCCACACACGCTTTCCTGAAAACTCAAAAGCAATTTACTAATTTTAGGTGGCTTCCAAGTCTATGAAAGGTGTCCTTTCAGGAGTTGCAGAAGACCCCGAGTCCTCGAAAATGAGCCCTCCAAAGGAGTGCTCATTTTATACTTCCTCTTTTAAGTGAGGTAAGACCACGTGTAGAGCGTAGCATTAACCTTGGCGATGCAACACCGCCCCTGTACTTCCCACCCCGGGTCCCTCCACTATTGGTCCTCCCCTCACAACTTGCGGCCCTAGAGATTATTTAGTCCCTGAAGGACGTGAGGGAAACTGAGGGAGGCCGGAAGCGTGTGAAATCCAAAACCAAAGAACTGAGGAAATAGAGACAGACACATAAACACCGGGAAGCGATTCCCGCCTCTCCCAAGCTCTGTCCGCCGCCTCAGAGCTCAACAAGCTGAAATACAGAGGCGCGTTTTCACGGCTTCAGACCTCAATCGAAGTCCCTGATTTCACTCCAATGCCAAGCGCGGGCCGAACTACTGACGCCACCGCCCCGGACTCGCCAGTCTCGAGCCGAATCTAGGCTAGGACTAAGGGAAGCCACCAGGCCTCTCAACCTGCGCACCACGGTGCGTCTGCGCCCCGGCCTACCGTCGCGAACAGAACGCGGACTCCCACCCCAATCTCCTCCCGCTGGTCTGAAGCGTCCGTAGTCCCCAGACGACAGTGACAGACTCACTGACTTACGAAGTCCTCTAAGATATTACCTTTGAACTGGCCTTCTGAGAGCCGCCTGGCGTTTTGTCCGCCATCTTGAGTTTTGCCCCTCCTTCGGCGGCGGCAGCAGCACGGGCGAGTCAAGCGCCGAAAGAGTGGATCTCAGTGGAGCCCGCCAGAGGCGCCTTCAAGGCTGAATAGTCGACTGCCGACTTGGAGAATTCAAGGAGAGCCACCCACGTGACTTCCGGTGTCGGTCTTTCCCCCGGCCCCGCCCTCTCTGCCGAATTTTTGTGGGCGTTTCCTTAATGGGTCGTGCTATTGGGCCTCGGAATTTAGAGACTCATGTCCCGGCTTCAGGACCGGTTGATATTTCAGTGTTTTCCCAGCGCCACCGCTTGATGTGAGCCAGTAGCTCTTCTTCGGCGAGGAGGGAAAATCTCCTTAGAGAAGAAATTCATGATCAGCTGGGGAGGAGCTCTTACTTCGACTCTACAGCCGACCGTGGGCGGGGCGGGGCGGGGGGGGGGGGGCGTCCGGCGCTCCCTGGACAAAGACAGTGTTCGCGCCACCACCGGTGCTCACACCCTAGTGGGAAAGGCAAACTTGCAGTCTGTTCAAGTTAACGCAGAGTAATGCTCAGAAGGCACAGGAGGGGAATATTTGACCCAATCTAAGATTCCAGCAGTGGAGTTAATCAGACTCAGTGTAGGGCGTGTACAAAATGGGTACATGCAGAGAAGTTGAATGAGAGAAAAATCATAAATAGGTGGTATTTTATTTTATATTTTTATGCTCTTTTTACTTCCAGTCTATTATTCTTTTTTGGGTTTTTTTTTAATTTAGATTTTTTTATTTGGGGGGGTAATTAGGTTTATTTATTTAATTATTTTTTAAGTGGAAGTATTGGGAATCAACCCAGGACCTCATGCGTGTTAAGCATGCGCTGTCACTGATCTATACCCTCCCCACAATAAACAGTATTTTAAATCTAGCATCCATGTAAGTTGTATGTCATTTAAGAATTGCATTTTACTGTTTAGTATTGTTTTCGTTTTTAATCACGTAAATGGAGGGGAGCACCAGAAAATTCTCTGCATTTAGGTGGTATTTTTTTTTAAATTCTTAATAGGATCTATATTCAAAGAAGGAAAGCTTGCTTGAGAAGGTCATTCCTGAGCCAAACCAGGCAAAGAAAATGGAAAGGGCATTCCAGGCAGAGTGAAGAGTTGAAATAGAAGCCTATTGGCATGAATCAGTACAGCCCTCTGTGCAGTCACGTTGAGCAGTCACGTTTTATTAGATCAGATGTTGGAAAGATGGATAGGAGAAAGTTCATAAGGGGCCTGAGGTAACCAGTGTAGATAGGAGTTAGAATTCTATTCCAAGGATGAAGAGTGGCCTTTAACAGTTAAGTAGGGTTATGGGGTGATCAGATTTTGAAGTTTTAAAAGATTTCTCTGATCACTGGGGGAAGGGAGGAAGAATTAGGGTTCATGACCTTCTCCCTAATTCATTTATTCAAAATATTTTTGAGCTCCATTTTGTATTATAAAAGCCTGCCCAAAGTGTTGAGAGGCTTACAGAGACAAAAAAAACATTGTCTTCATTTGATTTAAAACTTAATGAGGAATAGGGAAGAGAAACAAGGGAACAACAAACTAACACTAGGTAGAATTAAATTGATGCTTCAAGGAAGGACCAGTAGCAATGAAAGAAGAAATTAATTCTGAAGGTAGGGGTAGAGTAAAGAGATGGGGGAGGTTTCACAGAGAAGGAGGCATTTGCGCCAACTCTGAAGAAGTAGAATTTTGTCTGTTGCATGGTAAGGGGAGTGGGTAGTGGAAGGGAGGTTTTTGGAGGGGGTGGTGAGGGAAGACACATGGAAAGATTAACAATCCTGTGTGTCAGGTGCTGAGGAATCAGCAGGCGAGGTAGGGCTCCTCTTCTGTGTGAAAGGATAGGGGTGGAAGAACAGACAGTGAACAAATAAGCAAAAAAGAAATGATCTGAAAGTAACAAGTGTTATACGAAGAAATTACAATGGAATGGTGCTTTGCCACTTCCAGTGCTATTGTATTTATTTTCAAGCCCAGATTTTTTTTCAGCTCTGGGCTTCTCCCCCCCTGCCCTCATCCTGGCCTCTAATTGAAGGCTAATCCATTTTTTTATTCTTATTGAAGGTATCATTTCCTCCCCACGAGCCTGAGTTAGACTCTGCTTCTGTTACCATAGAAATCTCTTTCCCACTCAAGGTGCTCATCACACTAGACCTTAATTGTCTGTTTACAATCTAGGATTAGAAAGTGAAATCATCAACTGAGATGAAGGGAGAAGTGTGGGAGTGGCTGTGCCTAGTCATGTTCTGGCAATGCTGCAGGCTGATTTTGTTGCTATAAAGTGAGTGTGTGTGTGTGT
This sequence comes from Vicugna pacos, assembly GCF_048564905.1. Lineage (NCBI taxonomy): Eukaryota > Metazoa > Chordata > Mammalia > Artiodactyla > Camelidae > Vicugna > Vicugna pacos. Next base: position 21,372,501 of record NC_132987.1, on the reverse strand, counting down.
GTGTGTGTGTGTGTATAAAGTGAGTATATATATATATACATATGTGTGTGTATACACACATGCTTTTCATTCAAATCCCTAAAGTCCTACTTCTCATAAAAATACTTTTTACTAAATGTTTACCCCTAAAGACTTAAAAATAAAGGAATACAGACTTCTTCCCTCCCTTCTTTCTCACACAGTTAAGCCCCAAAGGAAGTCAAACAAATGTGACCTGACTAGAAGTAATACATAGGCATTTATTTATTAAGGTCTAATTAAGTACCCTCTTAAAAATACAATCACAATTAAGATTAGAGATTTCCTTAATACATACAAGTCATGAAATCATGGCCCTATTACTCAAACCACAAATTAAGGAGGATGAGATAGCATGAATAAAAACACAAGTGTAATTTTACAGAACCTGAAATTTTTAATTAGATTCACAATTACCACGGCCACATTTATACATAAATAGTAAGAAAATCATACAATTTAGTGCAATTAGTGTTACTTTTTTATAATCACATTAAAAACCATGCCACTCTTCTCTTCCTGACCTGATCTCTCGTCCCACACCTGTCATTTGTTTTTAAGGGTAATCCCTGCAACTCTGTTGGACAGAGATTACGTTGAAGTAGCAGATACAGGCCACAGAGGAGTTTTGATTGGCTCAGGCAGGGAGGATGCTTCTCCTTTGAAATTTGAGCTAGCATTTTTCAGTTGGGAGACTTTGCTTTTTTACACTCAGGATTTCCAATTTTTCCGGATAAATGAAGAAGTCTGGCTACAATCCAGTGGAGGCAAGCCACACGGAGCTCTTGGGAAGGAGGCCTTGGGTTCATCAGGGCTTCACCACACAGGGTGGACAGATGCCCCACACAGGCCTGCAGGCAGCCGTAGGAGTTTTTATATCTCAGGTGTAATGTAAGTCTCAGCAGGGGTGATGATCAAAACATTTAATTATCAATTCCCCGGCAGCAACAAGAACTGACTTAGCCACGAGGCAGCAAAGGCTCAGGGCCTGGGACCCATCTACTTTTAGGGGCCTTCCAAAATGTTTTAATGTATTTTTTAAAAAGAGGGAACAAAGGTGGAGTGAAGAGGCTGAAAGAAAGGCAGCATTTCACAATGTACACAATAAAAGAGCAAGACCTCGAAAACGATTGCCCCAGAGCTAACGTCTGTGTTGTGCCTGCTCCTACTTGGTGGCACTTCCTTTCTAGAGAATTTTTAAGCAGTTTCTCCCTGCTCTTTAGGCTTCAGGACGTAGGCTGGTAGAAGGACAGTGCCATCCATTTGTTCCTTTGGCAGTTAATGACTTTCTAGCACGTGCCAGGCTCCCGAAGAAAGAATATAAAAAGGGAGAAAGGGAGAACCAAGTATCTGACTTAGCTTTTCTGCTGAGAGATCCTAGCTGTCACTGGGAATAGTCAGGTGACAGCCTCCGGGGAGGGTGTGGTCTGTGTGGAAGGGAAGAGTCCTCCTGATTACCTTGATTGCCCACCCCGCCCCCAACGCTAGCCTGACGAGTAAGATTTCAGTGGTAATAACAGCTTCCCCCTTTTCTCTCCTCCCCCACCAAAAAACACCCACCCCAACTTACTGATGATATCTGGATTTCCTCTGACAATAGTAATTAGCAGTGGTATTGTTTAAAACTACAGTGCTTGTCCCTTTGATAACTGTATAAGTTTAAAAAGCTAAAGCTTAAACTTGTTAGAAACGATGAACAGTATGTATATTGTAAATTTTAAAAAATACGTGTAGTATATTGTATATATGTATTTACATGCAATATACTGTATATATGCACTCATTGTATCAATTTGACCTAATAAAACTGAAAACTGAAAAAAAAAAGTTCAGACTTTTATATTGTCTTGTGACAGGAATTCAGGTCTTTTTTTTCACCTTTACTCTCTACTTGGTTTTAAGTTTTTCAGAGTATATTTTTATTTACTGATATCCCTTTTCATTTAATGAACTTGTTTTCAAACATTTCAGATAATCAGTTACCTGTTGCTTAAGGGTAATATGTTGTAAAACAAGTTATCAAGCTGTTAATTTGGTGGTTCAATAAATTGTATTTTCCTAGTGGAAAAAAAACTACAATGCTAGGGAGGTAAGAGGTATATAAACAGGTTATGGGGTTGGGTAGGGGGATAGCTCAGTGGTAGAGTGCATGCTTTGCATGCAGGAGGCCCTGGGTTCAGTCCCGAGTACCTCCAAAGAAAGGATGGGGAGGAATAAATCAGCGGTTGGGGATTAACAGCTACACATTACTATGTATAAAACAGATAAACAAAAAGGACCTACTGTATAGTACATGGAACTCTATTTAATTTCTTATAATCATCTATAATGGAAAAGAATCTGAAAAGAAAATATACGTATGTATGTGTACGTATAACTGAATCACTTCACTGTACACCTGAAACTAACATTATAAAAATACTACGCTTCAATAAAAAAAATTTTTTAAAGCATATAACCCAAGAATGGTCTGGCGACATGTTGAAGATAATAAAAATTGCTATTATAGCTATGGTCCTGGGGAGATTACCTTTACCATGTAGCAACCAATGTATCAACGAGATAGTAAAACCTAGGATGGTCCAGGAAAGTCTTCCTTTCGAGGAACATGGCACACCTTTCTTCTTGCGAGTTTTGTTGTTTCCTTCATGTTCACTTTGCACATCCCTTGTTACCCTAATTCTTAGGGTGTGTTTTTTTTTAATCTTTTCTGTTGTTACTGCAAATAGAACATTTTCCCATTTTTCATATGTGTGCTAAGTGACTTTATCTGTTGATTACTATACATGAATGATGTGCCCAACCACGTTGCCAAATTCTTTTACTTTTTGGTATAGTTTTTCAGTTTTTTCTCTTGGGCTTCCAGGTATACAACCATCTCATTTGCAAATAACTACAAGTTTACTTCATCTTGTCCCACTTTTTTTTTTTCCTATCTTTTGTTTTTCTCTCGTGTAGTAGCATTAGCCAGTATGTCCAGAGTAACTATGTAAGAACGGTGCTAATGGATAGCCCTGACCCTTTGCCACGTAAGTTAACACATCCACCGTTTCTGGGGATTCAGATGTGGATGTCATTGGAGGACTATTATTCAGCCTACCACAGGATCTAAAATTAACTCTCTGTGTCTGTATTTTGTCCCTGGCTGGCAGGCATAGCTTTGGTCCAACCAGAAAACTGACATGGGAATGGTCCTAATAAATACAATCTTCTCGAAGCAACTGAATTCTGAAATTGTTATTGCAGAATTAAAAGGGTAGAAGGTGTGGTTCCAGGGAGATGGAATGAAACAAGTTCCTGTTATAAAAGGACTTACAGAGAATAAACAATCCAGATGTGTCACAACGTGTAATGAGTAAAGACTGAAATTTTAGTCTGATGTGTTTACTGCTGTATCTTCAGTGCCTGGAACAGAATCAGTACCCTGCAGGCACTCAATGAATATTTGTTAATGAGTGAAATCTACAGCAGAGGCTGTTTTTTGGGGGGCACACAGATCGACGCTGAATAAGAGGAGTCAGGAAAGAGCTGGTGAAGATGATGTAGAACCTGTAGGGGTATCTGTACTGCTCTTAAGAGGTCACCTCTGGAACTAACTCCCAGAATTTACTAGAGACTCTCAAAGAGCAGGATGGAGACCTTGGCACAATGTTGTCTCACTTTAAGAAAATGCAAATTTTGCTAATTTTAAACAGAAAAGTCTCCCTTCGTGTGTAGATTTTGAAATAATGCGAAGCTCCTCTCATCCCTAATTTAAAAAGTGTTTTTCGATAATTGTGTAATTTCTGCACAGACAGGCTCAAGGGACGGCAAACATCGTTTACTATTTAGCCACATGGTGGTGCTGCTGCAGCTGGTAAACAAAAACACCCACCATCTTTTGTAGGTGTCTGCTCAACACACCTGGAACATCAGTGAGTTGCTTTGGTGTTATGGTCAGTTCAAAATGTTCCTTATGTATCCTGTCATTGATCAGTTGTGCTAGCTCCAGTGCTGAAAATAATTTGGAAAGGAAAGTTAAATGCAATAAAACAATGATATAATGTGTTGTTCATTTAGAGAGAACAGTCCACAAAAATATCAGAGATAAAATATTAGAGATGACACTAGAGATCATCTCTTTCCAGTCGGGCTTGCCCTGCTTCTGGAGGAGGGCAGCAGGACTGAATCCCTGCAGCTGTTACTGTGCACACAGTAGGCAAGCAATAAACCTGTGTTGAATAAATAAGAAATGAACATGGAAGACGGCTACCTTCTAGCTACCAGCCACAGAGCCACTCACCCTACACAGAGACTAATAAAAAGTTCCTGGAACCAAATTCCAAAATTGCAGCAGCGAGTTTCTGAATAGTCCAGCTCAGATTAGCTGTTCATTCTGGCCTAATCAGCTGTGCCCAGGCAATAGGGCCACATAGTACAAATGGCTCCCAGATGCTAACTGTAGGATGAATGAAGATTCCAGGGGAGGGGCAAGGGGAGGAGCCAAAGCTAACTCTAGAGTGTATGAATAATAGGTCTCAAATACATATGCAATTATTTTTCAAATGTTTGGAGATGCTGCTGGGATTGATAAGATACAATTTGTTTTATTGTGGTAAAATGACAAGTAACATAAAATTTGCCATTCTAACCACTTTAGGCATACAGTTTAGTGGCATTAAATTCATTCCCATCTTGTGCAAACTATCACCACCAGCCATCTCTAGAAGTTTTTCGTCTTCACAAACTGAAACTGTACCCGTTAAACACTAACTTCCCATCTTCCCCTTTCTCAGCCCCAGGAAACCATCATTCTACCTTCTGTCTTGATAAATTGGACTACTCTATAATCTCATATAAATAAAATCATACAGTATTGGTCCTTTCATGACTGGCTTATTTCACTTAGCATAATGGCTTCAAGGTTCATCTGTGATGTAGCATGTGTCAGAATTTCCTTCCTTTTCAAGGCTGAGTAATATTCCATTGTACATCTATACCACACTTTGTTTATCTGCTCATCCATCCATAAATATTTGGGTTGCTTCTGGATTTGGGCTATTGTGAATAATGCTACTATGGACATCATCAAAGCATTCCTTTTTTTTTTTTTACTGAAGTATAGTTGATTTACAATGTTGTGTTAGTTTTTTTAGTGTACAGCATATCAAGTCAGTTATACATATATAGATTCTTTTTCATATTCTTTATCAGTAGAGGTTATTACAAGATATTAAATATAATTCCCTCTGCTAAACTGTAAGATCCTGTTGTTTTTCTATATCAAAGCACTCTTGAATTCACAACAGCTCTCTGTCATTATGCGTGTTCTCAATCAATGGTCTTAAAAGTATACTCACAATCATATGAAGATCATCAGAAAAACTGGCACTATGGGTGCCCTCGTGCTTGACATTTTTTTGAATCTTAGAACAGGAATATGTTCAGAGGAGAGGAATCAGGGCGGTAGTGCCTCTGGAAATCAATTCCTGGGAAGAAGGAATGATGCAAAATAAAGTCATCAGCCTGGAGAAAAGCATACAGAAGGAAGCTATGGGACCTCTTTACAAGGAAGAAAGACTTTTCCCCTGGGAGTCTATAAGGCAGATGAGGAAGTGTTGGGTGGGGGCACAGAACAACAGATTTCTGATTTCAACTCAATGTGCAAAATAATTTTTAATCTCTAGAACCGTTTAACAGTGGAATAAATCTACCTTAATGAAATAAATGTATGCATATATACAATATATTTCTTTAAACAGTGTCCACTGTACTTCCCACCAGGGAAGGAAACTTAAGATTCTGGCGATCAGGGGTGAGGGAAAACTTACTTTTTACTGTAGAAACTTTGATCCCTTTCTGTGTATTGTTTATTCAACAAATGAACAAAGAGACAAATAACATTTTTAATATCCTCCAATAAACAATAATTCCAAAGGCTCATTTCTAAAATTCTCATATGAATTTTTTTTTCTGTACTACATACATTAACAACTTACTCACAAAGAAGCTTTTTCATACTTTCTTTAACTTGGGCACATATCATATCACTTCACATAAAAAAGGAGACTCTTTCCTTTCACCTCTTTGGGAGAACAGGAAAATGCCTTCGTTTCAGTCCCTCTGTCTGCCCTCGTGGCCTGATCACCTTGTACTCCAGACACACCCAGGGTCCCACCTCCACCACTGAGACCTATTTTCATCTTTGTCTCTTAACTCACACCTCCTCCCAACTTGGAATAATATCCCTCCCAGCCCCTCCCCTGGCTCATTCCCATGCAGAATACCCAACTCCAGGCTCTTCCTCTTCCCACTCCTGCCCCAACCCCCCCTCATGCCTATACCTCCTAATCCAGCAATTCTGTTCCTAGATATGCATGCCAGAGAAGTGAGTCTCTTGCTTCTTCGGGCTATCCCTGTAGTTTACACTGAGTCCCAGATAAGTCTTCACCCACTGTTTTCTGTCTTCCCTACTAGATAGGGAGCTCCTTGGAGATGAGAGGGGATGGGACAGAAGGCAGGTATATGAAAACTGTGGTACTACATGTCCTGTTCACTCCCCTACTCCCAGTGCCTACTCAGAGCAGGAGCAGTAGATATGGTTAGCCCCTACAGAGGTCACATTCTTGACTTAAAATTCACAAGAGATACTTGAGGAGTTATATCACCTTAGGAAGCACTTTAGTTGCAATGGATAGGAGTCTCATCACTTGTGCAGCTTAAACTACAAGGAAATTTTATTATTTCACTCACCAAGAAGTTCAGAGGTAAGACTGTCCCAGGATTTGTTAATTTAGTGGCTCAGTCTCATCAAGGACCCAGGTTCTTTCCACCTCTCTGCTTTGCCATCTTCAGTGGGTCAGCCTGCTCCTCAGGCTAATTTCCCTCACAGTCACAAAATGGCTGCTACAGCTCCAAACATCACACCAGAGGAAGAAGTGTTCCTTTCTTTCTGAAAGCTTGTATGCCTTTTTTTTTTTTAAAGACTAAGAAAAAAACTTCCTAGAAGCCACCCGAGCAGACTTCCTCTTCTTGTCTTATTTGCCAGAAATAGGTCAATGCCCATTCCTAAACCAACCGATGGCAAGGTGGGTAGGATGACCATGACTAGCCAAATAGACTAAGACACCTGCTATGTTTATGTTTCTCATTGCTTTCTGTTTTTCACTTTAGAACCTAGAATTTTCACTCAGATTTTTGTAGTGAGTTTTTTTGTTTGGTTGGTTGGTTGGTTTTGTTTTTTGATGGAGATCGTGGGGATTGAACCCACAATCTTGTGCATGCTAAGCATGTACTCTACCACTGAGCTATACCCTTCACCGCACTCAGATTTTTTAAAACACAGAAGTTCTTGACTTTTAAGAAAACGAGAATAGCCTTTAATGGAAAAGAATATGAAAAAGAACAAAAAAAAAAAAAAAGAAAAGAAAATGAAGAGCTGTAAGTTTGAAAGTGTTTTCTTTAACCACTAGAGGGCACACTACATTGGCTGTTTTGCTTTTATTCTAATTCTGTGTAATTCAATTTTTTATTTTTATTTTTGTGTGTAATTTTAAATGTTTATTTCAAGAGAATGTCAAAGAATAAGAAGAAGAATGAGATAAAATCTTAGTTTTTCAGTGTCAATAGCTTTTAAGACTTTCATTAAACTAGCAGTAAATGATTAAGCATGAGGAAAGGGCCAAAATAAAAGGGAAAGAAAATCCTCAAAACCTAAAAATTGGTAAATCCAGGTATTATACTTGACAATCAAATAAATAAATGCAGACACTTTTCTCTTCAGGTCCTAAGTGGTGAGAAGGTAAATCTAACTTCCTAGGAAGCAAAAAAAAAAAAGAAAAAAGAAAAAGGAGAGAGAGTTGCAGCACCAGGAAAGAGTTATACTGTGAAGGGTAGGCAAAAGAATATAAAAATGAATATATGTATGTTCGTGTATAACTGAAGCATGGTACTGTACACAAGAAATTGAAACAACATTGTAAACTGACTATACCTCAATTAAAAAAATTTTTTAAGTACAAAATAGTAAGTCTCCCTTCTCCCTACAATACAGTTCCCCTTTTTAGAAGCCACCATTGTTACTAATTTTTTATATATCTTTCAAACAAATCTACAACTTATAAACATATAACTGGACATATATATTGAGTTCCCCGCCCTACAAAAATGGCAGTGTGCTACCTACACAGCTCTCAGTTTGCTTCTTTTTTTTTTTTTTTAACTTAGTGATATATCTTGGAGACCCTTCTCTGTACCTTATTTCTGCCCTAGTATCTTTAGTGGCTGCTTGCTATTGAAGTAACATTATTGTTTTATAACTATTGAAATTATATCTATCATTTATTTCATCACTCTGTATAAATGAACATTTAAGTTACTTCCATTTTTTTCTTTTATAAACACAATTGCAGTGAATACCCTTTCACATACATTGTTTTGCACTGTGCATATCTGGAGTATAAATACAAGGGTTGAGTCAAGGCATATACACAATTAAAGTTCAGATAGACTGTCAATTTGTCTTCTACAAAGGTAGTACTAACAAAATTCCTACCACGTTGTTTTTCCGTACCTTGCCCACACAGTTTGTACTTGATTTGTTTTTTTAAATCTTGGGCAATCTCCTACGTGAAAAATATCTCCTTGTATTTTGCTCTGTTTCTCTTAACTTAAGGGAGCTGAGTTCTTTTTCACATGTTTAAGGAAAGGCTGGTCTTAATCAAGGTGAACTCTACTATATAAAGGGATAGAATGTGGAGATATTATCACCCATGTTAAGACCAGAGGGGAGGACATACATGTTCATGGGAAAAGAGAATCTGTGAAAATCTTGAACTGGCCTTGTAAACAAGGCCCTCGACATCACCCCAAGCCATGCTACTGCTTTCTATGCTGGGACCGCATCCCCTTGGCAGGTCTCGTAGGAGCCCTCCCCATCAAACTGAGAGAAGACCAGACACCCCCTGGGATCAAAATGCACCAAAGCGAACCCATCATTTCCAGAATATCTCTCATCCCCACAATTTCAGCCCTGCTTTGACCTGCTCCCCATATCTCAACCTTTTCCCCTACACTTTCTATGTGTTATTGTGGAGTTTTGGGGGGTGGGTAGGTAATTAGGTTTATCTATTTATTTGTCTTTTAAATGGAGATACTGGGGATTGAACCCAGGACCTCATGCATGCTAGGCATACATGCTACCACTGAGCTATACTCTGCCCCCTTCCCCTGCACTTTTTAGATCAACTCTATCCAATAGAAATACAACATGACCCACATACGTAATTTAAAATTTTCTAGGAGCTACATTAAAAGAGAAGATGCGGTTGCAATTACTTTTAATAATATTTTTATCTAACATAGTACATCCGAAATATTATCATTTCAACATGTAATCAATATTAAAAACCATTACTATTGTATATTCTTCTTTTTGGACTCAGTCTTTGAAATCCATTGTGTATTTATGCTTACAGCACATCTCAAGGGCTCAGGAGCAGCAGGTGGCTAGACCAATATTGTCCAATAGAACTTTCTGCAATGATGTTAATGGCAGATCCTTGTTCCCATAAATACCCTCTAACCTCCTCTACATTCAGTCTCTCCCCAGAGCACTTCTTTCCTCTTCTGTCATCAGTGGGACCCAGGCCCACTCCTAAGGTCATGACACCGTCCCTTGGCATTTCTAGCACAGGCCGCTCATTCTTCTATACCCCAAACAACCGGAACCCATTCCTCACGCAGCTTGAGTCCGTTGTCCCAAGTGATAAACAAGAATAGCATGTGGCTACTTAAATCTAAATGTATCAGAATAAAATCTAAAACTTCATTCCCTCAGTTGCACTAGCCACACTTCTAGTGCTCAGGAGCCACATGTGGCCAGTGGCCACCATATTAAACAGTATTTCTCTTCCACCACCAGATGAAGACTTCTCTCCTTGGAGACCTCTGCCATGCAGCTCTAGAACCTCCCTCCCAGGAGGCATGGAGCTGCCTCTCCTAAGTAAGACTACTAGAGGGGCCTCCTCATCCTTCAGAGCCTTCAGCGCTGCCCCAAGGTGTCCCCAACCCCAGCTCCCAGCATCACCCTGGGGCTTTTCACCACCTGCATACCTCTAGGTATGCAGATTGGCTGACTATCTCTGGTACCTCCTTAACTTCAACCTCACCCTCACTTCATTTCAATCACCTCCTCCCAGAAACTGATCTGGTCATCACCCGACACCACTCCACCCCACCCCAGAAATCTTTTTTATTCCTTTATTTATAATTCATTCATAAACAATACATACTATGCTCTTCTCAGGAAAAAAAAAAAAAGAATTGAACCACATAACTGAAAAGAAAGTCCTCTTTGGCCAGCCCACCCCCTAACTCAGGCCGCTCTCTCATGCCCTTCTCCCAACCCTAGTCCTTGTATTTCTAAACTTTGATATGCGTGTGCATGTTGTTCAGCAACTTGCTTTTCTTAACAGTATGTTTTGCAAAGGGGGAGGGTATAGCTCGGTGATAGAGCACGTGCTTACCATGCAGGAGGTTCTAGGTTCAAGCCCCAGTACCTCCATTAAAAATAAATACATAAACCTAATTTCCCCAAACCCCCCAAAAAATTAGAAAAAAAAAACCAGTGTCTTGCAAACCTTTTAATGTCAGAGTATGTAAACCTACCTCTTTCTTGTGATGTGTAGGTAGGGGAATCAGCAAATCGACACTTATTAACTTAGATTTACGAGTTAGCCCAGCCCTGCTTTTCGTTCACATTCCCCCCTCTTGATGCTTTCACAACCTTTGTTGGAGTAAGCATCATCATTTACCTGTTGCAGGGGCTCATAATTGGAGGCTAACATCTGAAGTTTTATAGCCTCTATCCGCTCACTGACAAAGCGGGTCAGGAAGTTTAGGACACAGGGCCCAAACAGCAGAACTGCAAAAATCAGGAGCAAGGGACTTATGAACAGTGACAGCCAGGAGGTCCAGCCCCAGGGGCCTGTCCATGGGCTCTTGTCTAAAATATGTTTTCTCTTTTCCACTCGGCTTGTAACTCTTGAACCGTCCCCCTGACAATTCCTGATTGATTGGCATAAAAACAGCACTCTTCGTTTAGGAAGACACGTATTCTCCCCTCTTTGGCCGTGAGTAGATCCAGACCCCTCCTGTTTCGTAAGACCACCTTGGCCAGAGAGTCAATCTGATTTTGCAGAGCTCCCAGGGTATCTGCTATTCGTTGGAGATCTTGGCTGAACTCACCTGTAAGCTGATAATAGTAATAAGAGGATGAGGCTATGCCACTGACTCCTGTGCCTACCCTTGTTGCCATTTCAAACTCCACTAGCAAGGGGGTCAGTTTTATGGCTCCTTTTATTCTTCGTGGATGCTGGTGAGTTATGACAGGGACAGGTAGACTTTGATTATTAGGCATAGCGTTCATTTGGAGAGTGAGATAAGCCAAAGGATTTAACCCTGCCTATCCAGCAGGGAGGCATCGGTAGGCAAATTCGACGCACACAAAATAAGTCCCGTTATTAGAACAGCATCCTTGTGTGGGCTGGCACCCTAGACCCATACAGTGTGAGGTTTTAATACATTGTTTTATAGTTAGATTGCCCTCTAAAGGATTAGTTCCATTATTGAAATAACATTCTGGTGCCTTGTAGGCGAGCTGTACCCAGTTCAGCCTGGAACTCCTAGCAGTAGAGGCAATGTCGCTATTAGTCGTAGTGAAAGTCTTAGAGAGGTTTGTCAGGAGTAAATAAAGCCAGGTGCTGGATGGGGCCGGGACGCAAGCACAGCCAGCAATCTTTAGCCAGGTCTGGATTGGAATGATTGAGAACCCCATGGACTGCAGGTAACAGCCCTTTTATTTGTGGATCCAGATCCCAAGGCTCGGCTAAAGACGGAAGCTTTATTGGCTCCCAGGTAGGTAATAATTTCTGGTGTTGCCTCTGGACTGCTTGTTGGACTGCTTGCCGGCATGCCTGGTCCTGTACCCCTTCTCCATCACTCATCCCATAATGTGTTTGCTTGGTCCAGCACACCAGCTTCTCTGGTGTGCCATAGCACTTGATGCCAGATACATAATAAGCCTTAATCATGCCGATTCAGTAGGATCTGCCCTGATATGGGCACTCTGAAGCAGTCATAGCATCGACTCAGCTGATAAGTATAAGCTGAAAATACAGGTCGGTACATGGACCACCTGTCACCCAGTTCAGTGCAGGTGCATTGTGCAGCCAAGGGGAGTGAGGGCATTAGCCTCAGTATCATCAGCCTTATGATTATCTAAGACAAGATGCTGCAGTGATGGCATTAGTTATAACAAGGTATAAAATCGCTATCAGAATCCTATGGCCTATATTCCAGTCAGGTGGGGCGGTGCTGGCCAGCTGGTATAGCAAACAAGGAAAGAGGCAAGGGAGCACAAGAGGAATACATTTAACAGTTTTGTTGAGCTTTCCTCAAGCTTTGGCCGTGCGTTGACTAGCCAGCTTCCAGGTGTGGTGAGAGCAGGGCTCATCGAATCTTTCTCTTGTCCCTCTTGATCTTGATCTTGAGAGGGTCTCCCAGGACATTCTCTCAATTTTCCAGGGACCCTCTGTCTGAGGTGAATTCACTCTCTTGGTGGATCCAAGGGATGATTCCTGCAACTTTAACAGCTGTAGGGCTAGTTAATGCCATTAAATATGATCCCTTCCATGTTGGTATGAGAGGTTCCTTTTTCCAATCCTTTACCCATACGTGGCCACCTGGTTTATGGGGATGCACTTGGACTCCTAACCAAATGGGGTTTTCTCTATTACCCGACCCCAAGCTTCCTGTAGTACTTGTCCTAGTCCCAGCAGTTGTTGGTGGAGCCCTAAATTTCCTATCTCTTGGGTGGGAGTTCCCATCCTGACTAAAGGTGGTGGTCACCCATAGAGGATTTCAAAGGGAGAGTACTCAATACTAAATCTTGGGGTGCATCTAATTCACAACAGAGCCAGGGGTAAATTGTCCACCCAGGGGAGCTAGGTTTCTTGGCTGATTTTAGCTGTCATTTGTTTTAGAGTTCTGTTCATTAGTTCTACCTTCCCTGAGCTTTGAGGCCAGTATGCTGTGTGTAGGTTCCAGTGGATGCTCAGTGTCTTTGCCACTTGCTGTACAATCTCTGCCACAAAGGCGGGTCCACTGTTGGACCTGATGGAGGTAGGCATTTCAAACCGAGGGATGACATTCCTGAGGAGAGCCTTTGTTACTTCTTTTGCTTTCTCTGTCTTTCTGGTGGGGTGGGCTTCCATCCACCCTGTGAAGGTGCAGACAAAAACCAGCAGGTACTTATACCCCTTACTGGGCCCAAGTTCAGTAAAGTCCACTTCCAAATCTTCGAAGGGAGCCAATCCGCACTGTTGTACTCCTGTTGGCCCAGTGGGCCCTTGTTTTGGATTGTTTTGAGCACAGAGCAAGTAGCATTGGGAGACTGATGCGCACAGAGTAGGAAGATGAGAAATCAAGAAATACAGCTTTAGGAGAGCCTCCAAAGCCATTTTTCCCTTATGTGTGGCTTCGTATTGTTGTCAGACTATGAGATAAGCTAGTCACTCTGGGAAGAAAACCCTTCCATCCATCATGATCCACCATCCATCCTTTCCTTTCTTTCTCTTGTTCGGCCTGTGCCCATTTGTTTTCATTGTAGCTAGATTCTGGGGCAGTGGGTAGCTCTGGCGCTGCCATAATTAATTACTGGGTGTTCTCGGGTGGCTGCCTCTCTTGCCTTTTGATCAGCCAGCCTGTTCTCCTGGCTCACAGGGTCATTTCCTTTTTGGTGTCCCTTACAGTGAATAATGGCCACTTCCTTTGGATCCCATACTGCCTCCAGTAACTGTAAAATTTTTTCTTTGTTTTTGATTTCCTTTCCCCCAGCAGTCAAAAGTCCTCTCTCCTTATAGATGGCTCCATGTACATGCAAGGTTGCAAATGCATATTTGGAATTGGTGTATATATTGACTCATTTTCCTTTCCCTTCCCTTAGTGCTTGCCTGGACCAGTGCCCAAATCTCTGCTCGCTGAGCAGACCATCCTGGGGGAAGGGATCTGCCTTTATTACCTCTTGGGTTGTTGTTACAGTGTAACCTGTTCGCTGTTGTCCATCCTGCACGTAACTGCTGCCGTCTGTAAAAAAGTTCCAGGTCTGGGTTTTGCAGGGGCTTGTCAGTTAGATCAGGCCTACTCGCATATACTTTTTTTGATGATTTCTTCACAGTTGTGGTCAGGCTGCCCTTCCCCGTCAGGTAAATATGTGGCTGGGTTTAAGGTTTGCACAGTCTCTAGACGGACTCTTGGATTGTCACATAGAAGCCCCTGGTAGTGGGTCATCCTTGTGTTAGTTATCCATTTGTAACCTGGGCCATTCATCAGGGCCACCACAGAATGGGGCACTTTTACATTTAAAATCTGTCCCAGTCTGAGTTTGTCTGCCTTGTTGACCAGGAGGGCTGTGGCAGCGAGGTCCCGTAGACAGGGTGGCCATCCTGATGCTGCAGGGTCCAGTCTTTTAGACAAATAGGCCACAGGGCACTGCCATGGCCCCACATTCTGAGTCAGGACTCTGAGAGTAAGTCCCAGTCTGGTCTGGTGTCAGGGGCCCATGTCATTGCCCACCCTTCAACATCCAGTGTGTCCCTGGGAGCTCGTCCTGCAGCCATTTTCGTGCTTCAGTGAGAATGTGTCTTTTTTCCTCCATATTGAAAAGAGAAGCGGCTGGTGAACATCTTCCCAGGTGAGCCGATGAGAATGGAAGACAGACTCTACAAGGTCAATCATAGCCTGCGGTTTGACAAGCTGATTACAGTCATCACACACCAAGGAGGAATCATTGTGGGCTGGACAGAGACCAGACATTGGCAAGTCTTCGCGACAGAGCCCCATGACTGTCCCAGCATCGCTTCGGTACTGGGCAGAGGTCGGTGCTCCCCTTCAGTTGCCATTGCGGCGGTGGCGGCGGCGGCGGCAGCGGCCAAAGTGGGGGCGGTGCCAGGGCTGCAGGAGCTGCTGCTGCTGCCGCCGGGCGGCCACGGCCGCTGCTCCGCCAGCCGCCTCCGCTCGCGTGGCTCCCCCTGAAGTCACCCACGGCCCGCTCTGACACTTTTTGCTCCTTCTGTTTGGAGGGCAGACCAAAAATACTGACCAGTTTACCAGTGGCTCTTCATCTGCTATTATTGTGGAAGCTTTTTTTCTTAATTCTGTTCAGACCATAATGTGATTGAAATGCCTGCAGTTTTTCAGAGAAGGAAGGAGTATGATGGCACCAATCGAGAAGGGCTGTAGTGCTAAAGGGTTGGTAGCAGAGTACGGGGCGCCCGGGATGAACAGTCCCGTCTTCCCCAACTTGCTGCGGCCCTTGTGTCTCCCACAGCGGCATTTGGAGGGCTGGTGGTGCTGGTCTCCCAGCTTGTGCTGAGCAAGTCTCCTCCTTCCTATCAGCTCAGGCTGGGGGCTCGGCTCTGCCTTGGGTCCTCAGGTATGGGAGGTGGTGACACAGAGGGTGGCGGTGTCTCCAGTGGGACTAGGGTGTCGGTGCCCCGGGGGCATACGGAGGGGGCAGGCACGTCTCGTCCTCTGTGTCTTCCTGGAATATAGGCTTTTCTTTATCTGTCTTTTTGGCCTGGACCAGCTGAGCTGCTAATATCTTGCATTGTGCAGGTCCATTTGAGCAGAACCAAATCCATGAGGGTTGAGTCTGGGCGATATTCAGCCAGGAGTCAATGTAAGGGAATTGATCTGGGTGGCCTGGGTTTCCAGTGATTATTTGATAGACTGCTCACACTAGGTCCAGAGTTCCTCCTAAGGGCCACCTGATTCCAAAGGTTGGCCATTCAAGCTCACACGAAGTGTGGAGCCTGCCAGGGGTCATTCAAACTCCATAGTCTCCTGAGAACCCTTTTTGAAATTCTTAATCATGTAGTCTAGGATGATGGGTTTCAACTTCGAGTCTCCCATTCTGTCTATATGCTTAAGAATAATTGATCTGTTGCTTTGGGTGTTTAGGAAGGTAGCCTTTATGTCTTTTACTTCCTCACTGTTCAAAACACCGGAGTTCCCAGAAAGACTGCTCTCTTGCAGTCTCTATGAGTCATTTGAAGGCTAATTTGTTCAAGGAGTCTGGGTTCCAGTCATAGCTGATGTCTCTGGAGCTCAAAGCCCCAAGCAGTTCCAGGGGCTTTCTCATTAAATCCTCTTTATATCCTGAACTAATGTACCAAGGGCATGGGCCTGACGCCTGTTGGCAAAACAAATGGACTAGAAAGGCGACCTCCAAGGCCAGGTGAGCCCAGTCCTGAAGAAATTCGTCTTCTAAACTCAAATCCTGGGGGTCTGAGGCTAGGCAAAACGGGCACTCCTTGGGTCAGTTCAGTAGGGAAACAATAAGTCTCAGGTGTTCTGTGACAGAGCCAGGTAGGAGACTTTCTCAAAGAAATAGCATCCTAGCCTCCGAGGGCACAGGGGCGTTGACTCGTTGGCTGTTTTATGTCCCTTTCCCTCCCAGTGTAGCCACCCTGTGCCGGTGTCGCAGACAAGACAAGGGAGGGTTTTAGCTGCATCTGCCTGGACGCTCCCCTCAAGGGGACGAAGGTGCCTCTTAGCTTTGGTGGGTCAGTATAAGCCGCTGACTCCGATCAGGACCCTGAGGGACCAATACCACCCTGAGCCATATGAGATCACTACAGAATGGCAGGTTGGGACTCACTCGAACTCAATAGCAGAGCGCCGTGGAGCTACAAACTCGAGCCTGATCACGTGCTTCACAGGCCACACATTCGCTCACACACACACACACACACACACAGAGGTTAACAACAGTCCTCCCACCAATCCCAATGTCCTGTTTCCTGTAGGAGGGGATCTGCCTCCTCTTCTGTCCACTGGGGTAGGACTTGATTTCTCCCTGGGGGTTCCTACCTTGTCCGTTCGGCTACCTGGTGAGTCTGTCCAAGTCTGTCCGTCCCTCCACCAAGTCTGGCTCTGGTTGTAGCCCAGCCACCGGGGGGGGGGGGGGGGGGGGAGGGTGAGTCACCATCACAAAAGAGAATCCAGAATACTGTTGGGCGGCGCCAACTCATTCACTGCTGGAGTCCTGTCCCCAGGTCAGCCGGAGCCGCTAGTCCAGCGGCTCAAGGGGCCAGCATGGTTGAATCTCACTGGGGCCTCCAGAAATGTTATGGAAATGACAGGCCAGCCAAGAAACAAGCACCACTCAGAGGGTTGGAGTACTCAGATTTATTACGCCAGCGGGCTCAGAGGGGCTTCTGCTCAGAAGCTCTGAGCACCTCCAAGACGTGTGCATGAGGTTTTATAGGGTTAATTACAAGCTTGGGGTATTCGGCCAATAGGCATGGAACAGCTTTAGCAACATCATTATCACAAAAGCAGAGGGAGGGAGGCAGCAAACCAACATTTCAAGGCCAGATATGTCCCTCTGAAAATCCAGCTGGTTAGCAAAAAAAAAAAAAAAAAAAACAACATGAGCAGGGAATCAGCAAACTGACACTTATTAACTTAGATTTATGAGTTCCAGCCCAGCTTTTCCTTCACAATACCACTGAGTGGAAACTACAGGCAGGCACTCCCTCAGTGGGCTGAAGGATCTCTAGTCTGGGAAACACTGTGGCTATAGCATTCCTGTTTTGTTCTAGATTGCTACCTTTCAAAGCTGATTTGTTTCCCCTTCTCTCGCAGAAGGTAATCCGCTTAGTTGACTCAGGACCTGGGTCTCCTTCCCTCTAAAGGATTTAGACCCTGAGACTCTAGTCACACTTTCTCCCACTGGCCCTTGCTCCTTTCCTTGACTAGTCCAAAGGAGCCACCTCAGGCTCATGGAAAGGGCATCCTAACCAAGATGGGGACAAGCATCCCAAAGAACTCCCCATTAGGATACATATTAATAAGCTGGAAGAACTTTAAACAGGGTAGTTTAAGGAAAAAAGAATTAATTTTCCTTTGTAATACTGCATGGCCCCTATACAAACTAGGGGACCAAGAGGTCTGCCCAAAGAATGGGTCATTAAATTACAATGCAATCTTACAGCTAGACTTATTTTGTAAAAGAGGAGGTAAACAGAGGGAAGTCCTATACTTCCAAATGTTTCTGACCCTATCCCAAGACTCAGATCTAAGGAACTCCTGTCGGATATGCCTGGCTCACACCCCTTCAAAGAGGCTCCCCACAGGAGCTCAGTGTTTTAGATGACCCTTTATGGGTCCACCTCCTCAAGGTCCACAGCCAGGAATTTTACCTCCCCCAACTCTGAGGTGGGGATAACCTTCCCAGTCATCTACCCCTAAGGCCCCTTCTGGGCAGCTGGGGACCCCAGACCCCTATGAATCAGCTCATGGATCTGGCATTTGGAGTATTTAACAATAGGGACAGGGTTGAAGAGGCCAAAAGGATTCAGGGACAACAGCAGAAGGCACAATTCTTAGTGGCAGCCTTAATCCCTGTACCACTTCAGGGTTACTTACCCTCCACAAAGACCCATGGCAAGGACAGGATCCAGGATGCCTGGATCAGAGCCACTGTCTCACCAAAAAGGGATCTGTTTTCAGTGCAGCCAGGAGAGCTACTGGGAAAACGAATGCCCCATGTATGGGGGAAGTGCACCAGGACCCTGCCCCATAAGCAAATAAAAAGGTCACTAGAAGTGGGACTGCCCCCTGTCGTGAGGGGGCTTGGGGCTCCCAAACCAATGATGGCTGAGATGACTAAAGACTGACAGGGCCCAGGACCCTCCCTGGCTCCCACAGGACACCTGGTCATTTCTCCCCAGGAGCCTCGGGTAACCCTTGATGTGGCAGGTTAAAAAAAAAAAAGATTGTCTTATTAGGTAAGGGAGCCACCTACTCTGTGCTGGCTGATTTCCCTGGACCCTTGTCTTCCCAATCCTGTGTACTGACAGGGATCAATAGAAGGCCCCAAACAAAGTGCTTACTACAAAATTTACTTTTACACCTAAGTTTTTACTGGTGGCTGAGTGCCCCATCCCCTCATTGGAAAGGAACCTACTTGCTCAGTAAACCCCCAAAAATGATCCAATTCAAAGACCCTTATATGAAAGACACCCACCAAAAGAAAAATGTCTACTCTTGGCTTTGGGAGCCTGCCTCAGTCTTAAGCCAGAAGAGGTCTCCCTTCCACCCCATATTGTTTCTCAGGTAAACCCTGCTGTCTGGGAAACTGAGGTCCCTGATACAGCTACTATTGTCAGGTTATCATCAGAAATGGGACCACATGAGGCTATAGGCAACTCTCTTCAGATCAAGGGCCAAACCAGAGCCTTAATTTAAAAACTTCTCAAACCCAGAAAGCCTCTTCAGAAGTGTTTGTAAATAGATGGCCAAATGGGAGGCCATTGGTTGGTCTAAACTGACCATAGCTGATATTTGGAGCCTAATAAAAAACAATTTTGGGAAAGTCTCCCCTAAACTAAGTGAGAAAAAGCAAAAGTCTTTGTACTACAACTCTAGTCTTTACAGGACCAGAGGTGTGGCCCCCAAAATGATACAAAGACCACCAATCCTTCTACCACTCCCAAAACTTTGCCTATATATTTACCTTAAGAGACAAGTATTCAAAAAATATTTTTTTCTGACCTTAAAGAAACAAATTCTTTCTCAGAGAAACTTGCCTTCCTATGCCTTTGAGATACAAATATTCTACCTTGTCTTCTCCAAGAACTCTGATCTCACCATCTTTCTAAAATACAAATCTCAAAAAAAGGGGGAATAAATAACTTGGAACTTAATTTGCTAAGGACAAGTTAAAATTGTATCTCTTTTTCACAAATATTAGTAAAACAGCTTAGCCATCTAGATGGGCAACTTTAATTTGTTCTATCTGCCCAAATTCCCAGTTTAAATCCAACCTCTTTTGTATCCAATGGGTTTTACTTTATTATATCTGATTCATGACTAAAATTTTAAAATAAAAACTATAAGGTGTATGGTTTGTATGTCATAGATGTATTGTATTGGCAAAATTAAATGGTAAAAAAGCTCTTTAATTGGCTTACAGGAAATTAAGTACTTATATAAATGCTCAAACACAGAGGAAATCTGGCCAAAATAAATTTCAGGTTCACGTTATCTAAAAAGTATTCAGTACTGGTATTGGTATTAAAACTAACTTAAGCTTGTTGGCTTAATTAATATAAACATGTCTTTGGAGATATCAGTGTTAAGTATAATACTTCTATTGTGCCTAGGCTTATACAGGTCAAATAAGACTTTTTTATATCTGTTACAAATTTATCAACAAAAAAAGTAACTCAATGTAAAAAAAAATTTCAAAAAAGAAACAAAATAAGAGATTTGAGGTAAACTCTACAGGAGTTTTATTTTGGAAATATCTATCTAAATTGTCTCCACATTATTGTACTTAAAATTTGAATTTAAGTTAAAAGTTTTGCTCACTACCTGCATCATTTATAAAACATTAAAACATTAATTGCTGGACAGGTCTAAGTTTATCTACCTTTGCCTTAGGAGAAAAAAAATAAAACATAAGTTTCTAGTCAGGAAAGGTGATATGACAACCAATTCACATTTGTTTGCTTCTTGACTTTTGCCAGAGATTTAAGGTTTTTAAGGGTTAAAATTATAGTATATGTAATTAAAGCTCCTAAAATAAGAAATATTTCAATATATAGTGGAAAAGTAAGATGTATGTTTTCAGTAAAAAAAAAAAAGTTTTGTAAAAAAGAAATACTAAAAATTTCATGCATAATCAGGATTTTAAGTATTTAACAAATTCTAAAAATTTTTCATAGCTCCAGTTCACTTTAAGATGCTACAAAGAAAACCTGAGGCATCTTAGATATTAAGTTAACTATGATTATTTAATATGTTAAATTAAATATAATCAGTCATAATTCTAGTAATTACAAACAAATCTCTCTATGAATTACAGATGTTTAACCATGACTTTTAAGTCTTTTTGTTGATACAACTGTCAAACTGTTGTTACAAAGGTGCTTCATCTTTTAAAAAATTCATCAAAAGTCAATGAAAACAGTGGGTTACAGCACTCCCATGTCAGATAATGGCTGTGAGAGGATTCCAGCCCATACTCCCCTCAGACGCAAAAACAAAAGGCTCTCCTATCCCTGGGGCCCCTAGATTAGATATTCAGAGATTTTTACTCCCTGATTGGCAAGGTCAACACCCCTACTCAGCCTGGAAGTAGTTTCAGAAGACGGACTATCACCTCTCTGCAACCTCATAAGATTATAGGAGTAAATCTCTGAGCAGGGAATGAGACAGGATGAGGGCAGGGAACGGCCATTAAAGGAATACCACAGCAGTTAACACCAGAGTGGCGAAAGATTCAACCCCAGTAGGCCTTGAGGCTCAAGATAGTGGGAGATTTGATGTCCTTGAGCTTCATTATATGCTCACTGTAACATATTAGCATGGTGAATAACATGCCCACAGGCGCATGGCAGCGTCAAGGCTAGGCAGAAAAGGTCAAAGAGTGGGAAATGGCCAACTTCCTGGGAACCCCAGCCCCTTCCTCAGGCTAGTTAGACTGGTCCTTCCACTTATTAACATATGAAGCCACTGAGCCCATAAAAACTGGCAACACAGTGCCTCATGGCCGCCCTCTCTCCCCCTTCAGAGACAGCGGCACTGTCTATGCAGTGTGTACCTACTTCTACTCTAATCTGAGCACCCAACCCCCACACCTTGTGGCCTATCTCTTGCCTTTCAACGTATCTCTCTAAATAAATCTACCTTTACACAACTGTGGCTCGCATGTGAATTTCTTCCGTGAAGCCAAGGATCCACACTTGAGGGGGCACATGCCAGGGGCTCAAGTGAAGCTTGGGACACGGCAATCCTCACACCCCACATCCATTTTTCCTACACCAGTTTAGTGCGCTGATAATGGAACAGGCAATTCCACTGACTTTCAGTGAGCATATTTGGCTGACTAGTAGAAAAGCAAAGAGAATTGTTTTATAAATGTATGCACATTAAGAAAACTTAAGTAGTTTTTCAGTCTTACGCTCTCAGAATATGTGACAAAGATGTTGTTAAATGTAATTTCCTTTTCCTACAAATTGTTTTTCTATAGATGTTTTTAAAATTTAAAATAGTAATCCAAGGAATAGTGCTCTTAAATTCTGAAACAATAGGAGTTATCCCTAGCTATTGGGATTTTAAAAGATTTTCTTTGGCTTGGAGGCCTTAATTAAGATGATTTGTTTTGGCAGTTATGGAGTTTTGTCTTCTCTGCGAGTGTATAATTCAAAACTGACAAAGTAATGGGATGATAATAGATACAGTACCTGGTGGATTCAGGTCATATCCACAGTGGTAATGTGAAATAACATTATTTACAAAATCATCAGAACTTTCCACTCAAGGACAATAGATTACCAACGTGTCAATTCAAATGTTAATACTCTTCATGTATACCCGTCCCTACTTTCCTCTACCCTCAGTTGAATCTATACACATCAGTGGACGCATACGTAAGGCGGGTTTTCCCCTCTATTTCTTGTTTAATAACATGAAATTAAAGAATTCTGCTTCAAGAGAGTGGACCAGACGTTTGCCTCCTGTTGTTCCAGAGACAATTATTGTACAGACAATTTGGCAGCGGGTTGGGGGGCAGGAGGGAGGGAGAAAATTAAAACAGCAAAGAGAACAGGTGAGGATGCCACCAATGGACAATCATTTCTGGAAGATGAGTCAGATAAGCCAGCAGAAAAAGCCAAACCCCAGAATACACCAGGGAGGAGGATGCAGATACAGATACAGTGAGAGAGAACCCTGGCCATGGTGTTTAATGTAGAGCCCATATTTAAATGGCTTAGCACGTTGGAAGTACTCAGTAAATGTTAGTCATTATGTCATTGATGCAGGAAAACAGATGTGGGGCATGAGGAGGGCTGTGTCCCAGGCTTCGGTTGAGCCCCTGGGACATGCCCTGCCAAGTGTGGGTCCTTGGCTCCATGCAGGAAAGAATTCAAGAGTAAGCCACAGTTGAGTTAAGGTAAATAAATTTATTAAGAGAGATACATTGAAAGGCAAGAGAAAGGCCACGAGGTGTGGGGGTTGGGTGCTCAGATTAAAAGTAGGTACACATTCCATAGACAGAGTGTGGGCCGTCTCAGAAGAGGGAGAGAGAGGGGCGGCTACGAGGCGCAGTGTTGCTGGTTTTTATGGGCTTGATGGTTTCACATGCTAATAAGTGGAAGGACCAGTCTAAGGGGAAGAGGCTGGGATTCCCAGGAAGTTGGCCATTTCCCACTCTTTAACCTTTTGTGGCTAGCCTTGGGACTGCCATGGCGCCTGTGGGCGTATTATTCACCATGTTAATATAGTACAATGGGCTGTATAATGAAGCTCAAGATCTACTAGAAGTTAAATCTCTCATCATCCTGAGCCCCAAGGCCTACTGGGGTTGAACCTTTCACCATTTTGATGTTAATTGCTGTGGCATTCCTTGAATGGCTGTGCCCTGCCCCCTTCCATCCTGTCTCTCATGACTCAGGAACTTGCTTGTTCCTCCAGATCAATACAGAACATGTAATGTCTTCTTCTGTAGACATGAGAGTCCTTAAACTGTTTATCCATTTCCTTATTTGAGAAACCTTCAGCTTATTTCCAGTTTTTTTTTTTTGAGGGGATGGTGTACAAAAAATGATGCACCTAATTATCCCTCCAAAAAAAATTTTTTTAATGGTGCAACAAATTTCCTTATACAGCTATCCTTTAATTATGCTCTTGTTTCTACAGGCTAGATTTTCAAAAGTCAGATTGCTGGGTCAAAAGGTATGTGCAAGTTTAATTTTAACTAATTAGTCAGTTGATTTAACTTTCCCAAGAAAGTTGTAGCTGATGTACTCCTGCCAGCAACATTGAGGACCACCTGTTTTTCTAGCCTCTGGCCAGAGCTGGATGTTACCAGTATTATACATCGTAAATTTACAACTTTTGCCAGTCTGTTGAATTAAGAAAAAGACATCTCAGTGCTATTGTAATTTGCATTTCCCTGGCCTAGTAGATTTGAGAATCTTTTTATACATTTATCTACTATATAAAGTTCTTAATTCAAGACTTCTTAGTTCTTATTCATATCTTTGACCATTTTTTTCCTATTTTTAAATCAGATTGTATGAGTTCTTTGTATTTTAAAGATACTGATTTCTTGTTGTCCTGTATTGACTTTGATTACCATTTTTCACTAGGTGGAAGTTTCTAGTTTTTATGTTGTTCAACTCATCAGATTGTTCTTTTATGGCTTTGGGGTTTCTGTATTCCTATAGGCTGTCTCCCTCAAACCGAGGCTAGACAAATCCTCTCCTGTATTTCTTTTTGTTCTTTTTGTTTGTTTGTTTTAGGTTTTAAACCTAGATCTTTAACCTGTCTGGGATTTATTTTTATCTGGTGAGAAGAAATAATAATAATGAGCAATAATAACAGCTAACATTTACTGAGCAATTCCTATGTGCCAGGTGCTCACTGCTTACAAAGCACTTAATACACTTCACATAGGTAAGAAAATTAAGGACTATGGAAAACAGTATGTGGATTCCTCAAAAAACTAAAAGTAGATTTACCATATGAACCAGCAATCCCACTTTTGGGCATGTATCTGGAGGGAACCTTAATTCAAAAAGATAAATGCACAGCTCATATGACATAATAAGAAAAAAACAAACAACCCAATCCAAAAATGGGCAGAAGACCTAAACAAGCAATTCTACAAGGAAGAAATACAAATGATCAATAGGCACATAAAAAAATGCTCAGTATCACTAATTATCAGAGAAATACAAATCAAAACTACAATGAAGTATCACCTCACACCAGTCAGAATGGCCATCATTCAAAAGCCCACAAATGATAAATGCTGGAGAAGCCATGGAGAAAAGGGAACCCTCCTTCACTGCTGGTGGGAATGCAGTTTGGTGCAGCCACTGTGGAAAACAGTACGGAGATGCCTCAAAAAACTAGGAATAGAATACTACTCAGCCATAAAAAGAATAAAATAATGCCATTTGCAGCAACATGGATGGAATTAGACATCATCATTCTAAGTGAAGTAAGCCAGAAAGAGAAAGAAAAATACCATACGAATGCAAGTCATAGTCTTTAGCAAGCTTAAGTAGTTTCCTATTGTTCCTATTATATTTGGAATTTTTATTAGAAAACCTACTTAACTTTATCAGATCTTTTCATCTCTATTGCCATAATCACATAATTTTTAAATGTGATAATATTCTAGATTATGTTGATATATTTCCTAATGTTGTAAAGTGATATAATTCTGGAATAAGCACTACATGATTATTCCTGTTTCCCATACCGTTCCAGACCATGAACAAAGGCAGAAAGCACATTAGTCCTCTATATGATTTTACCATATCCTTAACACTAAAACCTACTACAAAATATATAATACAAAAATTATGGAACAATTTTACTTCTGAAGACAGGGATAAACAATTCTAAATAAAACATTAGCTGGTTAAATCAAGCTGTGTGTTAAAAGTATGACAGCAAATGATATGAGAGTATAATTCAAAGACTGAAGAGATTCGACAACAAAAATATACCAGAGTAAAGGATTTGGGGGAAAAAAGGCTAGATACCAAAAATCAATCATACTGAAAATCAATAGCTGTTCTATACATTAACAACAACCGGCTAGAATTGGAAATGGAGGGAAAAATCCTATTCATGCCATTGTTTTATTTTTTTAATAGGCTTTTTGGAAAAAAAATTATTTTCCATGTTATTTGGAGATTTGTGAAACATAATCTTGAAAATGGAAAGTACACATGGGTGGGGCCCTGTGTGTCATCTAATGATTAATTCAAAAAAGGCCATTTAGAGATAGAGTCCTAGGTGCACGGCTGACTCACCAGATCTTCATTTCCACAACCAGAACCAGCGACACCAACCAAATTCACAATCATCCTGTCCTTTCCCTAAACAGGTTCTGAGTAAATTGCGTTTCACGAGAGAATTTCTGAAATGAATTTCCTTTTGTTTGAGCTGGTTTTTACATCAGGGCATGGTTGGTGTTCACTTTAGTCTCCTAAATGTTGTGCTGTCACTGTTACCTATTAAAAAAAAAAAAAAAAAAAGGAAGGAAAGAAAAAAAGAAAGCAGCACATGTAGCTTGGATAGAAAGTCCCCTGGAGAGAAAGAACTGGGTTGTCTTGTTGATTGGAAGTTTCCTCTTTCTAGGAAGACATTCATTCACTTACGAATTTTACAAAGATCTCTTGCACTTCAGCTGTGTACCAGCTGCCAGGGACAGGAAGGCAGCACAACTGGACAGGTACCACCCTCGTGGAGCTTACAGACTAGTGGGCTGAGCAGAGTGCTCCACATTTGTGATGCAGTTGTGATGGACTCATCACTTTCCTTCAGAACAACCCAATGGAGAGCCATTGGTGAATGAAGCATTGGTTATCTCCACTTCTAAATGAGTAAGTAGGGTCTCTTATCATGAAACAACCTGATAACAGGACAGTACAGGAAATTCTATTACTATCCATGGGGAGGTCTCTTTCCAGTTCAGTTCTGTATCCTGCTCCCCTCCTCCACACGTTCTCTAAGCAGAATGAGCAGCATTTCTTCTCTGCCTTCTTTCCCAGGCTGAGGTCAGCCTGGATCCAAGGTCATTGTGAGTCAACTTGTCCAGCACCAAGTCTCGCCTCTGCCTCGAGGCTGGCCTTCTAAAACCCTGCTGCACACATGAAGTGTGCCTATCCGGGGTCCAGGGCAAAGGTGGGGGCACGTCCCTGTGGAATAAGGGGTGTGAGACCTATGTGGGCTTTCGGTTGACAGGGTAGTGAGGACAGAGATTTCAGTTTTTTCCCAAAAGAAATTTGTCACTCATAACAGAAGCCACCAAACTGTTCATATATTTGATCACATAATTTTCTTGGGAGGAATTTAACACATTACTACATATAAAACAGATAAACAACAACTGTGTAGCACAGGGAACTATATTCCATTTCTTGTAATGAGTTGTAATGGAAAAGAATCTGAAAATATATATATATATGTATGTAAAAAAAATTAAAGTGCTGAGCATAAAAAGAAAATTCTAGGGGAGGGTATAGCTTAGTGGTAATGCATATGCTTAGCATGCATGAGGTCCTGGGTTCAATCCCCAGTACCTCCATTTAAACAAATAAATAAATAAATAAACCTAATTACCTCTCCCCCAAAACAAAAAAAAAAAAACATTTTTTAAAATCTACTTAGGGGAATTTATGGCAAGAAAACAATGTTAAAAAAATGTCCAAAGAGAGTCTCACAATAGTGCAATTGGTAATTATGATAAACTCTTAGCATCCCAAATCCTTCCAGTGGAGGACAGTGATATAATCTGGATGAGGCCTTGTGGAGGTATTAAAAATAGAAAGGATGTGTGCAATGTTAATTCACGGAAATATCTCCATTTAGAACAGAAGATGGAATTCACACATGGATTGTAATTATGTGAAACATCTGTAAGACTATTGAGAAAGATTAGAAGAGCATTTAGAATATTGCTAATGGTTTAGAATTTAATTAGTTTTTTCCCCTTGAATTCTCCATTTTTTTAATGCTTTTATGAGAATAAAAACAAATGGCAACTGATACACCGACTTACACAAGCTACTCTTGCCAGACTTAAAAGGGAAGCCCAGAAGCAGTTGTCTGTGTGTTGGGATTTGTCAGTCGGCCCACCGCCAGCCTCACCAGGACCAAACATGAGACCAGGTGCTGTGGTCCCCTTGCCTCTCAACAGAGCGCCCTGATGTTAGACCTGCAAGTGTGCTTCTCAACTCCTCTGGGTTTCTGGTTGCTGAGCTGTGTTCCTCTTCAGGCTAACTAGATGGCATGATCTGAATATGGCTACCCCCCTGACTGGAGCCCTGGACACCACTCTATGTGTCCTCCTGTTCACGTGTCCTCCTCACCCAGACCCGCTCCTGGCACCTTCAGGGGAAACCCTTTCCCTACCACTTGGCCCATCCCCCTGCCTGTAGCTGGATTGTGCCCGGTTGTCCACCTCATTGCTCACATTCAACTCTTTAAATCCAATGGCTTTTTATTTTCCAGGATTTCCACTAAAAAATAAACACTCTTCAGTAATGTTTTGTAATATCTGTGGCTGGGTTTGTTTTTCCTTGAGTAAGTGAAGGGGTGGGTTCAGGAACAACATACAGCTGCCTTTTATTGATACCTAGTCTGTGTCTATAACTTTTGACACATCGATCTTTACAATAAACTTGCAAGAAAGTGTTCCTTTTGCAGATCAGAGAGGTTAAACAATTTGCCCAGGGTCACACAGTTAGTATATCACAAAGTTTTATTTCAAGTTCAGGCCTATCTGATTCAGAAGTCAGGGCTCACAATGAAACACAGTTATGGAGTTTCCTCAAAAAACTAAAAATAGAACTATTATATGATCTAGTGATCTCACTCCCAGGTATATACCCGGAAAAGATGAAAACTCTAATTTGAAAGGATTCATGAACCCCAATGCTCACAGCAGCACTATTTACAATAGTCAAGACATGGGAGCAACCCAGGTGTCTGTCAACAGATGACTGGCTTAAGAAAACGGAGTATTACTCAGCCATATTGAAATATTGCCATTTGCAGCAACATAGATGGACCTAGAAATTATTATATTCAGTGAAGTACGTCAGACAGAGAAAGGCAAATATTATATGATATCACTTTTATGTCAAACCTAAAAAAAATACAAATGAATCTATACAAAAAACAGAAGCAGACTCATAGACATAGGAAACAAGCTTATAGTTACTAAGGTGGAAAGGAAGGGGAGGAGTAGATTAGGATTAATGGATACAAACTACAATACATAAAATAGATAAGCAATAAAGATTTACTGAATAGCACAGGGAACTATATTCAATATCTTATAATAACCTATAATGGAAGAAATCTGAAAAAAAATATACAACTGAATCATTTTGCTGTATACCTGAAACTAACACAATATTATAAATCAACTATACTTCAATTTAAAAAAAAAGCCAGGGCCCTTTCAATCACTTCACACGGTCACACTGTGTACCCTACGAGTGTCAGAGAAAGCATGGGGCTGGGAGTCAGAAACCCTGCTGTGTGGCTGAACACAAGACTCTTAACCTCTCTGGGTTCTGGTCTCCTCATATGTAAAATGAGGGCACTGGACCTAAAAAGCTGCCCAGTAGGAAGGAATAGAAGGGGATGGAGAAATGGCAAAAAGGGTCTCCAAAGGCCTTCCTTTCCCATTTCATCCCAGGACCACTGCCAGGCCACCACAGGGGCCCAATAGCACCATTCAGGCAGCTACCCATTCACAGGGGAGAAAAGGAGAAAGGGCCAACGGTGGTTAGCACCGTCAAACTTCCCCTAGATGTCACATGAAGAAATGAGCACAGGACTCTTTCCACACTTGTAGAAAGAGTCCTTTCTGATAGAGAGCTCTCAGCTGGCAATTTTAAGCCCTGCAATACCAAGACCTTCCCGTATAATGTGGACATGATGTGGGGAAAATCCTTGTGGGAACGTTAGCTGCCATCACCCTGGGTGAAGAATTAGCGGTAAGAAGGTCCTCTTGGGACAGGCTCTGAATTTGCAGAAAGGGTAGGAAGGAAGAAATGTATCTGGATGTAGTTTTCCCTCACACACCTAAGTACTGTCATAGGCTCTGTCATCAAAGAAAATACACAGGATGCAAACGAGAGGCAACATTATGTCTGGAATACTCCCCACCTATCCCAGCCACTCGCCTTGGAAAGGTCAGGCAACAAGGCACAGATGGTTCTTTTCCCAGGGGCTACCACCAGGGGCAGCCTTTCTGTGTCATCACACACAGATATAAAAGCACCCCTTTTGAAAACAAGGCTAATACTTTCCTAAGTTTCTTATTAAGCACATTAGATGAAATGAAACCTCAATCAGGTATTTAAAAATTCAGGGAGGCATTTTAAAGTTCAGCTTCAACCCCTCAGTTATTGATGCAGAACTCAAATCTTCCACCTCTCCTGTTTCCCAGAGATGTTTTCCTCTCTGAGTCTGCAGTCAGCGCTGGGATGGACTCAGCCTTTATTAGCCTCCATTCTCCGAGGGAGGCTGTCAGCTCACTTAGCACCTGTAGAAGCTGACCCGTCCGGGAGAGGCCATGTGGAGAAGGCCCCCAACAAGTCTCACTTTATAGCTGAGGCTTGGCTACTCTCTCTGTTCTCCCCAAACTGAGATGCCTCAGGGCCACATGTGTGCTGGTGAGACAGGCCACCCCAAGTGTTGGTGCCTGAGTTGGGAAGAGACTCTGTGCAAGGCAGAGTTTCTCTCTGTAGCTGCAAGCTCGGCTGCACCCTCATTAGTGGATCAAAAATTAATGCAGTGGTGAAGAAACCTAAGTGTCCATCAACAGGCGAATGGATAAAGAAGATGTGGTATATATACACAATGGAATACTACTCAGTCATAAAAAAGAATGAAAATTCACCATTTGCAACAACATGGATGGAGCTGGAGAGTATTATGCTTAGAGAAATAAATCAGAGAGAGAAAGACAAATACTCTATGTTATCACTTATATGTGGAATCTGAAAAATAAAACAAACAAATGAATATAACAAAAAAGAAACAGACTCATAGAGAATAAACTTGTGATTACCAGTGAGGAGACAGAAGAGGGTAGGAGAAAGAAAGGGGTAGGGGATTAAGAGTACAAATTACTCCATATAAAATAAACTATAAAGATATATTGTACAGCACAGGGAATACAGCCAATGTTTTATAACTTTAGATGGAATATAATCTATAAAAATATCGAATCACTATGTCATATACCTGAAACTAATGTAACATTGTAGATCAACTATACTTCAATTAAAAACATTTTTTTAAATTAATGCAGTATTCTTAAAAGCTCTTTGACATTTGCAAATCCCCGAGCATTTTTAAACCAGACTTTCAAGAAAAGGATGTGTTACGTTCTCAAAGCTCAGGCCTTAGGCAAAGAGGGTGTAAATTTTTTATACCTCTGTGGCACTATATCCGCACTGACATTTGTTTCTTTATTATCTCAGTTAAGGTGAAACCATGGTGAGACAGAATCCTAAACAGGCTCTGCGGAGCTGCCGCGGTGCAAAATGATGCTATTAATAGAAGAGATTTGAGGAATTCTCTTTGATACAAACTACTTTGTTAGAATTGACCTTTAAAATTCAAATCAAAACACTGTGTCTTTCCTATCAGAATAGCCCATGTTATATACCGTTTCTTTCCAAATAAATTACTAGTCCAACAAGTGTTCAGCAGAGGGGAGAGGAGGGGTAGGGGTTTGTTCTGCTGTTGAGATCCCCAAGTGATTGATTCTGAATGCAGAAACCATGGCCCTAGTCACTGAGGTTCACAGCCAACAGCTTTTGTGTTTTCTATTTTTGGTTTAGCTTTTCTGGGTTGTGGAGATCAGTTAATTAGAGAAGAGTCTGCTTGAGCAGGGTCAATACAAATGTTCTGAACTGAGCCTAACTGGGCTTAGAAAGCCTTGGGGATGGATGTTTTTTAAACATTCCACAGATGTTTATTAAGTGCCCACTATATGCCAGGCCCTCTGATAGGTGCTGGGGACAGAGCAGAGAGCAAGCCCTCGCCCTCACAGAGCATCTATTTCAGTAGGGGAGAAAGAAGGAATAAATACATATTATGTCATATACTGCATGGTGTCGGGCAGAGAAATACGAAGAAAATAAAGCAGGATGAGGAGGCAGAGAGTGATGGGGCTGTCATTTTAGATCAAGTGGGTGTCAGAGTTTTCCAAGAGATGGTGACGCTGAACAGAAAACCGACTGAAGGGACAACGTCAGGGCAGAAAGCATTTGAGACAGAGGAAAGCAGAGAGACACAGCAAGTGCAAGGGTCCAGGGGAAGCTATCAGCCCAGCAGTGAATCAGGAAAAGGCAGCCCTTCTTCTGGGCAGATAGGCCATGCGTGGGCCCAGGTGTGGCCGGCAGATGACAGGCTGCCTGTCAGGCCTCCCTGCCTTTCTGCCGGGCTGCTGTGCAGGAGACAGTCTGTGTACAGCCATACAAAGCCTCTCCCAGGGTATGTGTTTTTAGAGGAACATCAGGAAGGCTGGTACAGTTGGGTGAGAGAGAAGACAGAATGAGGGAGAGTGGTAACCAGCAACCTCAGTCTTAAAAGATGAGTGATTTAGATTAAAAATCCTTTTCACTTACGAACTAACCAACAACCAACCACATGGGACAGAATTAGGAGCAGCCTCCCCACCCCCACCCCACCAAATAGACTCCCCTCTATCCCCCTTTGGGGCAATGATTTTCTGCCATCAACCATGAGGCTGACATAGAATCTTAGAACCACATCAGCTCTCATGACAATATCATTCCAATGTGGAAACCTCAGGCTGGCTATTTCCACGCCCATCTCACACAGAGCAATTCTCTCCTCCCTTCCGCATTTTATTCCTTCCTGTACAGCATTTGTACCATGCCCGTCTCTCCTGAGGCACGATGCTTTGCGCAGCAATGTCAAAATAATCTTGGCGTAAGTGTAAAGTCCCTAATGTTTTTTAAATTACAGAAGAAAACAAGACAAATAGCCTTTCCTCACCCCTTCTTCCATCTCTAACCCCCTTACTTCTTTATGAGAGATGTTCATTTTCTACTCTATTTCTGAATTGTTTAAAATGTCTTACAAATCTACTGCTTTGATGAGCCCAGGTCCAATTACTATTTGTTTTAATTTAATACTATGAGAAAACGAATCGTTGTGTGGTCTTGCATTGACATCTGCCAGACCTGGATTAGCCTGCCTCCCTGTTATTATAAAGGAGTTTGATGCCAGTGGATAGAAGGTCTTTACGTTACTGAAGGACCGGTGAGAAATTTTCACTGAGGATTTCCGATGCAGCCTGGAGCTGGGAATATGAGATAGAATTGTAGCCCGCCCGCCGAGCCATTCCATTCCGCTCCTCTCCCTTCCCAACACTGACCCAATTAAATAAAGTCAGTATAATCAGGAAGCCTCCAAAATATAGGAGTGGCCA
Source organism: Vicugna pacos (assembly GCF_048564905.1). Classification (NCBI taxonomy): domain Eukaryota; kingdom Metazoa; phylum Chordata; class Mammalia; order Artiodactyla; family Camelidae; genus Vicugna; species Vicugna pacos. The sequence goes on along the minus strand of NC_132987.1, from coordinate 21,339,425 downwards.
TTTATGCAATTCACCATGAAAAACAAAGTAAATTCCATTTCCCCAGCATTCAAATCTATTTGTTAATTAGAAGTGAGTGAGCCTGGGCATTGTTATGGTAAAGGGGAAATGAGAGAACCGAAATGCAAACTAAGGGACAGACAAACAAATAATCCAGGACTGACAGTTCTCTTTGAGATGAACAAGGGCAGATGGTTTAGAAGTCTTAGTTTTACATGGTTTTCTTGCCAGATGGTGCTTAACCCTCACCCCAGCGCTGACCTCCATGGGCAGGGTGCAGGTGTCTGTCCGGCACATTACTTAACAGTAAAAACATTGGAAGCTTAAGGGTGTTTGAAGCAGCATTGAAATGTTTCTTGTTTCAAAATGACTACATTAAATGAGTAATCACAAAGTGGTTGCCTTAAAACATTGTGGGCCCATCATCCCTACAACTGAGACAGGGATGGTTCCCACTTCCCTTTGTTGTGCTCCAAAACTTGCTCCTATGCTCTTCCAGGCCCTGAGCCAGCATAGGTGGGGTTTATGATTGCTTGTTAAATAAACAACTGGCCTGTCTCCTGAATGTTCGCTACAGATTTATTCCATAATCCCTACCCATCACTGGGATCTCTCTAGTCAGTGAGTTAAGTGTGCATGATAATACGGGGTCTAGAGTTGAGATTGGTGAAAGGAAGGAGGAAGATTGGAGGAGCAGGGCAAGGACCAAGAATAAAACAAAACTAATGCATGTTGACCATAGAATTCTCAGAACAGGCAGCTCAGAGGAAATGTCCCAATGGGTGACCACAAGAATACCCATGTTCCTAAAGAAAATGCTCCTTGTTCATCGTGTAGAAATGAATTAAGTGTGAGGAGGAGATTCTTATTGGTAACCCTACATTCTCGTGGTTCTCATATGAATGGGGAAAAAAGTGAATGAAACATCACTGGAATACACTCTGCAAAAAAATCGATATATATAAGATTTGATACTGTTACTTAGTTTAGTGATCAGTCCCAAGATAATTATGTTGATAAATAATTTCAAGAGACATTGCACCTCAAAGAAGAGGAAAATCATTTCATTAAAAAATCAAATGTACAGGGGCATGAAAAGATGCGCAGCATCACTGACCATCAGGGAAATGCAAATCCGAACCACAGTGAGATATCTCCTCACACCTGTTAGAATGGCTAGTGTCAAAAAGACAAGAAATAACGTGTGTTGGCAAAGCTGTGGAGAAAAGGAAACCCTTGTGCACTGCTAAATGGAATGTAAATTGGTGCAGCTATGGTGGAAAACAGTATGGAATTTCCTGAAAAGATTAAAAATAGAGTTACCATATGATCCAGCAATTCCACTTCTGAGTATTTATCCGAAGCAAATAGGAATGCTAATTCAAAAAGATATCTGCACCCCTATGTTCATTCCAGCATTATTTACAATAGCCAAGATATGGAAACAAACCTAAATGTCTATCAATGCATGAATGGATAAAGAAGATATGAGATATATATATATATACACACACACACATACATATATACATATACACACAATGGAATATTATTCTGCCATAAAAAATGAAATCTTATCATTTGTGACAACAAGAATGGACCTTAATGACATTATGCTAAGTGAAATAAGTCAGACTGAAAATGACAGATACATATGCATGGGGTAGGGGTGGGCAAGATGGGTGAAGGGGGTCAAAAATATCAATTTCCAGTTTCTGCATCCAGGATATAATGTACAGCATGGTGACTATAATTAATACTCTATTGTATACTTTAAAGTTGCCAAGAGAATAAGTCTCAAAAAGTCCTCGACACACACAAAAAAATTTTGTACCTATGTATAGAGATGGATGTTAACTAGACTTATTGTGGTGATCATATCACAATATATACAAACAGCAAATTGTGTTGTGCACCTGAAATTAATATAACGTTGCATGTCAGTTACACCTCAATAAAATTTTTAAAAAGAAAAAAAAACTAAATGAAACCACAGCAGAATATTTCTTTTCCGTATTAACCAATCACTGTAATCAATAATATTGAACCCAATGCAACGATCATCTATGAAATCATACAATCTGCTATTTGCCTCTTTGTAGAGATCTGGGTTATGGGAAGCCCCCTGGTAACAACAGATGTTAACTGTTTACAGGAAAATGCTCTTTACGTGAAATGTACCTTCCAGCCATGCCTGATCAATATATAGTTGTCACATACTGCATGCACACAAGCCTTACTCGGCATCATTCTTTTCGGGGACTTTCTAACCAGATCAAACTGGTGACCATATTTAAAAACACTTATGGTTGAGCTTTGGGCCAAGGTGCAACAGTGGGTTTTTTTTTTTTTCCTCATCCGTTGTGCTTATTTAAGTATTTATAAAGTTTTCCAACAACAACCATTTTAAAAGCTTAAAATGGAAGTGAGGACCATATGAGGGAGTAAGTGCCTTTACTGGAGGTGTTCAAGGCTGGTTACAACAGCCTCACAGGAGGCAGCACCCTGTAAAGGAGAGTGGAGAGTTTGGAATTAACGGTTTGCCTCTGGGTCTGCCACTCCACTGCTTCACATCTCAGAGCCTCTGATCTCTTGTCTGAAAATGGGGAGAGCGGATTTATCCTGCAAAGAGTATCCTGAGAATTAGAGACAATATATGTAAAGTGTCTATCCCAGTACCTGAATACAGTATTCGATCAATAAATTGAATCAACTACCATAAATGGGAAGAGAGTTGGACTAGATGACCAGCTCTCTGGATGACCAAAGGATTACATGACATCCCTATATAAGATTCCAACCTGTTAAAGATTTAAACTACTGAAAAGAATTTCCCCAATCACAAATAGGTGCTGAGTGCTTACTATGTGCAGAGCATGCTGTCTCAAGGAAAACTGTCCACAAATAATGAGGAACAGGAACTCAATCATCTAGCTTATACACTTGTATCGCTGTTTTTAAAGTTAAATAAATGGAAGCCACCTAAACGGCCCTACCCAGAAATCCTCCTCCCCACAGAGTAACTGTGAATTAGGGTGAATATAACATGTAAATATGAGGCCTTTGTTGGAAGACAAGACAGGCTCAAGTCAGGAAACAGGAAAGGCAGAATTGGGAGAAATAACTCCAGACTGGAGACTGTTAGCTCAGGGAAGCTGTAGGTGGGGCTGAAGGAGTGGGCAGTTCTGGTCAGAGCTTAGGGACCGTCGGCTGAAAGATGGCGACCCCGTAACACCCTTTCCAGTGACCTGAGAGGTAGGAAAGCGGAGTACCTCCTGGACATGGGAGAGGGGATGGAAGCACCCGGACAAACCAGAGCAACGGACTATAGGGCAGAAATCAACAAACAGTTTTGATCATGAGCCTTTATCAGCCAGTGTTTAGCTGTTCCTCGTGCCCCAACATGTTATTTATAAATGACCTGCATGGACTCCATATTAAGTGTATGATACAGCCTTCACAGAGTACAGGCATTTAAAAGTTGTGACATGTTATTCTCTTGAAACAGAAGTTGTGACATGTTATCCTTAACCTGAATCAGTCTTCTGGTACACCCGACTTTAGAGAACACTGGGAGAGAGCAGGTGAACTTGTGTGGGAGAGAGGGGAGTATGGAGCTGTCACTCCCGGCATAGAACCTCAAAAGAAAAAAACACCCTCTGCAGGACTCCTTTAGCTCTTCTTTGAAAGGGAACCCATGTCAGTAACTGGGCAGGAACAGTGCCAGATAAGAACTCAATCTCCCACCACTCACTCTCTCTCTCACTTCCAGCCCTCTACCTGGACTTTGGATTGCATTTTGCCCTGAAAGTTGCCATGGTGACAGCTGATGCCACTTGTGGAAGGTGTTCCACCATTAGGAAGCTTGGACCCTGTAATCTGGTAGAGACCATATCTATGGAAGAGTTTGGACTATACCAATGACAACTGTTTTCAACTTGAGGGAAAGGAAGCATTTTGCTTAGACTGTATATTCTAAATTTATTTGTTTTATTATTATTTGGGGGGGTAATTGGGTTTTTATTTACTTATTTTTAATTGAGGTACTGGGGAATCCAACCCAGGACCTTGTGCTTGCTAGGCACGCACTCTACCACTGAGCTATACCCTCCCCCTTAGGCTGTATATTCTAAAGCGAGGGATTGAACCTTATGGAGTTCTCTTCATAGAGAGCCGTGGTACAATTAAGCACTGGGTCCATACCGGGTTTTGTTTGTCTGTTTGGTTGGTTTTGGCTAAAAATGAGGCTAGCAAAAAATTATTTCCTCCCAAAACAGCTGGAGTATTAACAAATATCCTAGCATATTTTTTTTTTGCAGGTTTTACAAATCTGTCGTAATCCTTATTAGAAAACATCACATTTGCTGTGGAATTTTTATATATGCTTTATCTTATTACTATAGACAGAAACACAAATAAACCTATAGTTGGTCTATAAGAGCATCACCAGAGCAAACCATCAGGGCAAAAGCATTCGTCCTGCTTGCTACAGTTCCTATATATGATTGATTTTTGCAGCCAGGACACCTTAATACCCAAATGTTCAGAGCCTCCACAGAATTGCAATAAACATATTTGTGGCCTTAGTTTGACAAGATTCCAATTGGAAGAACTAGCTGGTTTCTGCCTCTAAACGCTGGCACTGGCTTTCCAATGTGATACCTGGTGACTCTTCTCTGTCAAGAACTTGGTAGTCAGTTCTGGTTACCTTAGAGATGCCTTATCTCCTGGGGCACCTTCAGGGAATGCAGCCAGCCCGCTGCTTCTATCTGTTTAGCCAAGCCCAGGGGACATGACTGGGGCTGTCACTGACAAGAGGGAGTTAGTTTACTGGAGTTAAAATAAATTATGAAACCCAGCCCGTGTAGGATATGGTGAACAGTGTTTTGCATCTGAAAAACCTTAAGAAAAATTAATCCAATAGATTGGTAGTAATTGAGGAAAAGTCATATTGCTGGGTTTGGGCTTTTTTAAATAAGTTAGGTCAATTTTGCTGCTTTTGTAGTTCCTTTTGACTTGGCTTTGTCAAGGTTTAGCCAGAACACCTATCTTGGTTGGCACCAGAGAGCTTTCAGAAACACCACGTCATGACAGCAACTGATTTTAGGCCTCATGTGGGGTGGGCAATGGATAAGAAAAGAGAAAAGCAGAAATCACAAAGACTTTCTGAAAAACTCACAGGAATGTTACAACAGATTTTCTTGACTTCATAAAATACTGAGTGCTTTAAAGGACACAGTACCTTATTATAGCCAGTCTTACCACTCTTAGTCATAAAGATAAATGTTATTCTATCTAACCAGTTTTTTTACATCCATTTACAATCAATTCCATTATTTTACTTGATGTGAACTTTCTATTATATTCTCCCTGATTATGTAAGTGAGCTGATTATACAACTAAGAGGTTGGCAAATATGGGAATTATTATAAGATCAACATTTTTTTTTAAAGGCTACAGCTCAGGTTGTTTGTGGAGCAACAAAGAGAATATAAAAAAATCTTCTTCTGGTCTGCCCTGGATTCAGTTTTATTGATCCTAGGATTGATTTATAAATGTCTGAACCATAATTCCTTTTACAAATTAGCCTGGGTCCTTAGTCCAGATGTGAAAGGAAATTAGGCTTTGCTTTAAAACAACAAGGCTATAGACAGTGGCAAAACAAATTGCTAGAACAAAAATACTGGCTAAGTAACTACAACAGTATCTCATTTAATTAAAATCCATTAATCAGGAATTTGTGATAGTTCAGAAAGGCACAAGACCCAAGTGTACCTTTGGCCTAATGTGTAAGAGTTTGCTATATCAATAACTAGCGGAAAACATTTTTTTTTCTTTTTTGAAAGAGAAAGCTGAAACTTCTAAAGAGACTGTTTCTAGTAGCCTTAGGTAAATTTAGACATTTACAATACTAAATGATTTCTTAGTTATAAATAATTCTTATCCATAACTTCAGTCTTTCTGAGCCACCAATAAGTAAATCATCCTTGATCTAATTATAGGATTTGTTGTAGTGATTAAGGTAGCCTTTCATTTATAAAATGAAAATGAAAGCCTTTTCCTAAACCAGACTATCCTTTCCCTACTAGTTTCCTTTGAGCAAATCAGATTGTTGGATGTTCTGCTTTAAGTACATGAGATCTAGAAGCAGCCTGCTGGGGTCCAATCCCTCTCCTACCAAGAGGGCATTTTATTTGTGGTCCCAGTGCCTCCACTTCCTTATCTGCAAAATGGGAAAAATAATAATGCCTCAAAGATTTAAAACTGTAAAAGCACTTAGCATGGTGCCTGGTTCCTTAAAAGTTAGCTCTTGCTCCCATGACACTATCAGTGATGCAAGGCAAACTCAGTCACACCCTCAGGGCATCACTAAGAGAAACTTCTCTGAAATGTTAAACATTTTACAGGAGGCAGGCTCTTTTGCCCCTCTTTTCACAAGGCTCAGGGGCATATTTTCACACCGTAGTGCATCACAACCGTTTTCCATTCTTCAGTCTTCCTTTTTTCTGGCCTCCAGCCATCCAACCTAGCCTGCCAGGTACTTCTGCTTAATTATGCAAAAGCTTTTTTCAAGCCACTCCTCCCAGTCCCTACGAGTTTATCTCTGTTCTCTTTTCAGTTCAGGTTAGAATGCACCTCCTCCCTGAATCCTCCCTCTCAGCGCTCCCCGTTCTGATCACCTCTTGACTCGGGCACAGTTCTGCTTGGGAATCCCTTTTTAATAAATCTCACAACTCATTACAAGCTTTCTGAATCGCCTGGACTTCATCTGAATTTTATCATTAAAACGTGGAGCTTGAGCAGCCTGCCCTGAATGGTAGGACTTCGGGCTCCAAACAAGATTCCTAGTTAAAGACACAAGAACAGGAGTACGGGAGAGCTGCGGCCCCTGAGGGCTGGTGAGCGCGACCACAGGTCAGTTTAGAGGACGGTTCGTTTGTACAGGACAAGGACTAAGGGAGGTTAGTGACGCACCTGAATAAGTCCGCTAGACGAAAGGAGATTAATGCTTGACATGGTGTCGAGAGTGGGAACCGCGCGCGCGCAGGCGCGCGCGCACACACCCCCGAAAGAAGGGCAGTCCCAGGTATCTGACAATGATATGGTCCCAAGCCAGACACGGCCTCAAAGCTCCCTCTCCCCTACCCCCGATTTCTGGAGCGCTCCGACCCCCTCCGGAGATTACTGTTAGCACATCTCTGCGCCCTGGCCCAGCTCCGGCTCGCCGGCCGCCCTCCCCTACCACCCCCTACCCAGAGACCGCAGCTCCCCGCCCCCCGCGAACGCGGCTCCCCAGTGTCCTCTCGAACGCCCAAGTGGCTGTCGGGTTTCGAATCCGCGCGTCGACTCTCGCCCTCTGCGCGGGCTGCCGAGTCGCGGGCGGAGACTTTGGCCCCCGCATCTATCATTAACGAGCCAGCTCGGGCTTCTGCGACCCGAGGAGGGGGGATGGTACGGAACTCGAGACAGGGGACAACTCTATCCCACGAGGCGGCCACGAAACACTAGCCGGGGAGGCCCCCGCCCTCCCTCGGTGCGCACTTCCCTCCCTCCCTCTAGCGCCTCGGCTCCCACATCCCCGCCTCCCGCACCGGGGGCGGTGGCGGCGGCTGCGCCCGCACCGCGCGATGCCCAGTCACCGCAGCAGCGCCGCCGCCGCCGCAGTCAGCCGCGCCGCCGCCGCTGCTGCCGCAGCGCGGGCGGCCGCGAGCAGGTAGCAGGGAGCCTGGCGAATGGGCCGCCGAGCCCGGCGCGCTCCTGCCAGTCGCTGCGCGGCTTAGAAATTGATGATTCTTTTTTATTTATTTATTTATTTTTTAGGAACGGTTGCTCCGAGGCTCAGGTCTTCCCTTGAACCTGCAGCGACGCGCCCGGCGCGTGCACAAAGGCTCCGACGGCGGCCGGCGGGGACTGGCGAGCCCGCGGGAGCCGGCGCCAGAGGTCGCCTGTGCGCGCCCTAGTCAAGCCCCGGGCACCATGCCGCGGCGCCTGCAGCCGCGGAGCGCGGGCACAAAAGGCCCGCCCGGCACGACCGCGGCGGCTTCAGAGGCCGCCTCGCGCCCCCACCCCTCGGCCCCCGGGGACCCTCCGGCATCCGCCAAGCCGCTGCTGCGCTGGGACGAGGTGCCCGACGACTTCGTGGAGTGCTTCATCCTGTCGGGCTATCGGCGGCTGCCGTGCACGGCGCAGGAGTGCCTAGCCTCGGTGCTGAAGCCTACCAACGAGACGCTCAACTTCTGGACGCACTTCATCCCGCTGCTGCTGTTCCTGAGCAAGTTCTGCCACCTGTTCTTCCTGAGCGGCCGCGACGTGCCCTTCCACCACCCATGGCTGCTGCCGCTGTGGTGCTACGCGTCGGGGGTGCTGCTGACCTTCGCCATGAGCTGCACGGCACACGTGTTCAGCTGCCTGTCGCTGCGCCTACGCGCCGCCTTCTTCTACCTGGACTACGCGTCCATCAGCTACTACGGCTTCGGCAGCACGGTGGCATACTACTACTACTTGCTGCCGGGCCTGAGTTTGCTGGACGCCAGGGTGATGACCCCGTACGTACAGCAGCGTCTGGGCTGGCACGTGGACTGCACCGGCCTCATCGCCGCCTACCGCGCGCTCGTGCTGCCCGTGGCCTTCGTGCTGGCCGTGACCTGCACGGTGGCCTGCTGCAAGAGCCGCACTGACTGGTGCTCTTACCCGTTCGCGCTGCGCACCTTTGTCTTCATCATGCCCCTGAGCATGGCCTGCCCCATTATGCTCGAGAGCTGGCTCTTCGACTTGCGCGGCGAGAACCCCACGCTCTTCCTGCATTTCTACCGCCGCTACTTCTGGCTGGTGGTGGCGGCCTTCTTCAACGTGAGCAAGATCCCCGAGCGCATCCAGCCAGGCCTCTTCGACATCATCGGCCACAGCCACCAGCTCTTCCACATCTTCACTTTCCTCAGCATCTACGACCAGGTGTACTACGTAGAGGAGGGCCTGCGCCAGTTCCTCAAGGCGCCACCTGACGCGCCCACCTTCTTGGGCACCGTGGGCTACATGCTGTTGTTGGTCGTCTGTCTGGGGCTGGTCATCAAGAAGTTCCTCAGCAGCGCCGAATTCTGCAGTAAAAAGTGAGCCTCCGCCTCCGAGGAGGCGGCCGGCTCAGCCTATCTGTTGGGAGTTTCTGTTGTTGCTGTTGTTGGTTTGTTTTCAAGTTTTGTTGTGTTTCCTTCTTTGCTCCAGGAGGGTGCTGCAAAACCACAGGGAAAAATTAAAGGGGGTCTCACTGCTTTGGGCCCTTGGACGAGGGAGGTGGGTTAATCAGGAGGGAGAGAGCAGCTGGTTCTTGCCCCTGAAAAAAAATTCAGGTGGTGTCTGTGACATCCAGGGATTTTTCTAAGGCAGCGAATAAAACCGCAAACATTTAGATTTTCCCGTCATCTTCTCTGCCAGAGGTAATAACAAGTAGCTCTTGTGAGGTCAGGCCTGCGGTAAAGAGGGTAAGTAGACAAAATCCCTGGCTACTTCCATTTCAGTCTGAGGAATGCTTGGATTTGTCAAAGAATAGAGCTTTGTAGGACGCGAGCATGAAGACACAAACCCAGGGCTTAACCTACTAGAAAATGCATGGAATGTGAACACACGTTAATTATTTCAAAATGTTTCTCATACGTTATTTAAATAGTAATATATACAACGATTTTTCATAATTTATGAAAGCCTGTGATCTGCACTGAATTTTCTTTGTCATGTAGTTTTGAGTTTTTGCAGCCCGTCTGCACTGCGTACTCTTGAACTGGACATCAGGGCAAGCTGCTTGAGCGTTCTCACTTTTTTAAACAGTATTTTTTGAAGGCCTGTGTGCGTCATGATATAACTGTGATTTCTCCTACCTTAGGAACTCTGGTTAAACTATTGGGAAGGAGCTCGGTTTGTATAGATCCCAGTTTCTTGTTTACTTTCATGTATTCCACAAATCCCATCCTATTTTTTTTTGTTTTGTTTTTAATCTTAATTTTCCCTTCTCTACTAATTTAAATTGCCACTGGAATAAATGTGCCTTTTGAAGCAATGCCCAAGTGACTGGTCCTCACATACAGCTTCTTGCATGGGGAGAGCAGTAGGAGTAAGCTGTTCGTATTTCCTTACAAATCAAGGTTTGACATTCCACCCAGGAGGGAAGGAAGGTGCTGTTGGTTGTCAGTTTGGGGTAGGACCGAAAGTGGCTTACCAGGACATGCAGAGCATTTGGCTTCTCTGCAAGGGGAAGACGCCAGCCCACTATTGTGGCTGTGGTTCTTAATGCAGCCATCATGAAAGGTGAGAGGACACTGTTCTAGACTGAGCCCATCTAGCCTTGCTTAAAATTAAAATTGTAATGTTCAGGAATAAATATGGCAGTTATATTATGAAAGTCAGGAGGATGTTACTTGGGTCGTAACTGAAAATTTTGAGCTGCCTAAGGTTACCTTGGCCTAGTTAAGCACCAAACTCTTGTTTGGATCCAGACCATGGAGATGAATGGCAGGCACCCTAAATCGCTGGAAAATTAGTGAACACGCTCCTGAAATCCTGTCTGACAACCACATTGGCCAGTGTTATGAGAATAAGTGCTAACCAGCACCTGAGGTGGCAACTCTAGATGAACACAAACCACGAAGGTGGCTTATTTAAATATTTATCGCACTTCCTGACAAGTCTTTTTGGTTAAGAGGCAAATAAGTCATTGAATGAGGAAGTCTTGACTTCAGTGGTATGATTGAGATAAAGCACATAAGGTGGATGAACACTTACCTCAGCAGCGGTAGGCTGGCACCCCTACCAAGACTGCTGTTTTTGTTTATGCTTTTAATTGCTACTGTATTTGTAAACAGGGAGGCTCAGCACAGTTCCCCAGAGGAACCAGTATCCTTGTGTGTTCATTTGCATACAGAAGATAACTATATATGGCTATATTTAACTTAGGACTTCTTAATGGGATCACAAATAACACTTTGCACGTTTGCTGATGGGTGTCAGTGTCTCTTTCGCAAAGTGCAAGGAGATTCTTTTCAGGTTACAGAGGCTGAATAATTGTGCCTGCCACGGTTGATATTCCTCAGCTGTGAGGTAATTCAGTACCTGCATTCAAGGACAACTGTGGAAATCAGGATGTTTCCACAGGCAAACTTAACTTGCATGTCATTGTTGTCTCTTCTAGAGCCCCAGAGACTGTTAGTTTGGTGACTAGAAAAACAGGTTGAGGAGTATTTTGGATCCTCCTTGTAAAATGGGACCTCCTTTTTCAAAAGAAACTTTCTAGAGACAGACTGTTAGAAAAGAGTTGATGAGTTGGAGAACAGGAAATAAACCCTGTATCTGTCATTTTAAATTTTTGTTGGAGAACTTCCGGGTCCTCAAACGGAATTCTCTTCTTGCTCTGTGTCTTTGTCCTTAAGCAGAGGCCACTTAAGGATAAAATTATACCCATATCACTTTCAAGTGATTATGATGCATGAGCCCAGTAAGATGACACACTTTTCTCCTGGAAGGTTTCAGCAGCGAAGTCTCACTTTACTTCCTAGACTTTTCCTTCCTGCACTTCCCCTTTCTCATTCCACCTTAGCTTTTATAGACCACACACAACATTGACAGAGGACATTTTAGTTGAAAACAGCGGTTTGGCTTCACTTCATGTCTCCAAATAGGTACTGTATACACTGCCTAAGACCAGGGATGATGTGTGCAGCTATAGATGGTATTTGCTAAATTTTATCGGATTTCTGTCAGGATAAATGATATTTTAGAATCAGCAAATACTTACTCTGTCTCCACATTCACATGGAGCTATCCAGGTATATTACATATTTCAGGGGTACTAGGGCAAGCTGGATAAAATCTCTTTTAAAATATTTTTTCACTCTGTCCATTTTGCCACATCCTTTAAAATTCAGGCTTGGTTGATTGTGGTCAGCTGTTTGAAATGTAGGACAAATGACTCCATTCTCTCTGTACCACCGATTTTGGCAGTAGAATTGTGAAGCCTATTATGTAATGCATCTTCTTTTCCCTTGTTAGTCATGATCTAGATGACATCTCAAAGAGCAGAATCAGAGAGTCACGCCTGGGAAATGAGGGTGTTTGACTTCCATGCCTGTCACCCTGTGGGTTGGTCTCTGGGGTTGACTCAGGCTGATTTAGATGGCTAAGGAAGGTGGAGGGGGGTTCCTTTCTTCTCTCGTTCTTGTATCTGTACCTTCAGGTGAAGAGGATGACCTTCCCAGAGAGAGGAAGTGAGTTCTTTGGTCATGTCATGGCTGGCTTGTAAAAATAAACGTGATGTTTTCCACTGGCCATACACTTTCTATAAATAGCCCAGGAAGAAAGGATGGGGCTTCAGAGCTGGCCCTCTTGTGTTTCCATTCATAAGTCCTGCCTCTAAGTGATGGCAGTCAAAAACCATTTCACCTAATTTCATCATCATTTTGAAGACTGCAAAATTGGGGGATGGTGGTGATTATTAGTAACTTTTTTCTAATTTGGTGCTGAATTGGAGAGCCAACAGCAATAATAAACAGGGATTTCTAATCTTCAAATCTCTTCACAACTTTATTTAATCTGCACAAAGCTATAGCAGGAAACAAGTACAGGAGGAGTTATCTTCATTTCAAGCTTATACCGCTGGTCCAAGGTGACAGAGTTAGAATGTGGAGGTGATGGTGTGCTTCGTAGTTTGCATGGCTGTGATGTCTGGCCAAGTACATCAACGCTAATTGGATATATATATATATTTTTCCCCTTAAATGACCCTTTAATTATAAAACAGAGCAAAGTAAAATATGGCTATCCTTGAATTTAAGTTTTAAAATGTGATCAGCCACTTAGGTAGTTTTTATCACCTTGGATTGTTCATCTGTTGAAGTTTGCCATCGCTGACTTCACTCTGTCAGGGTCCTTTACATTGCTTTTCGTTTGTTGGTTTCTGTAACCCCTTTAGTGATCACTGAGCAGCTTTTGCATGTAAGGCAAAGCAAGGATCCATCCGTATGATTACAGCAGTTACCCTTTTGTCTGCTGGTGGGACAGACGTAGGTGCACCAGAAAGGCCCTCTGGCCAGGGACCAAGCTCTGGCCCTGGCCGTGAGCACAGTGCCTAAGCCGCTGAGCTTGGTTGTTTCTATGTCTGTTAGCTTAAGAACAATGCATAGTATTTTATTTCAATTAACATGCTAACTTACCCACAGTCAATTTCTTTACTTTTTTTTTTCTGTCTGCTTCTAGGCCTATGTGAATTTTATTGGTAAAAATAACTAGAAAGGTCAATGTATAATCCACGTGAAGGGAGAGCAAGCATACGTAAATGTTAAAAAATTTATCGTGACTCCTAATTAATAAAGACACTACTATCGATCACTTTGGAAGGTTAGTAGTATTCACAGCACTATGAAGCAAGGTTCATCCAAAGTGCCTAAACTGCGACGTCGTCATGAACTGTCTGCATTTCATAGATAGCATGATGAAGTTTCAAAAAATGCGAGCTAACAAAAAAGTGAGCTTAAATGCTGCTATCTCCAAAGATTAGCTAACATTAACTCATGTTCTTTAGCCTTTTCCCTCTTTTAAGGTCTTTGTGTCGTAACCTATGAAAACTGTCATAGAAAAAAATTAATCTGGAGGGAATTATAACGAAAAAGTATCAGATGTTAAAAAAAAAATAGGAAGAAGATGTGGGAAGCAGGGAACCAGGAGGATTAGATTTAAACAATCAGAGTGGGACAACAAGTTCAACCATAAACAATTTGATATTTTGTCCCTGGAAAAGCATGTGCACCTCCATGGCATTAGCTCTCAAATAGGCAAGTGAGGAATTCTGTTTGGCAGCCTGACCACATCCTGTAGCAATATACCTGAGCTCTAGTGCCTAGGTATATTTTGAGTAGCACACTTACCTCTGGTTTAATGTCCTTAATTTGTTTTCATAAAATTAAGGCATAAAGCAAAAAGGCATTAGGAGGTAGCACCAGCCAATTGTAAATCACCTTTTGAGTCGTTTTCTTGAATGATTGCCAATATTCTCTGACATGTCGCCAGACAAAAAGCGCACAAGTCTAGATAAACGGAAAAAAGGAAGCAGTCATTGGTGGACGCTGAGCACCACTGTATTCCATTGTGATGGGATGCACATCTTCCTACTGAAGATTTTATTCCTTCAGTAATGATGAATAATTATTTCTTCATTGTGAAAATGGATGTCCACTCTTCTTAGTCACTATTCCAAAACTAGGACAAATTTTTATTGCCGTTAAAAAAGGACAAACGGATTGCATTTCTGGTTTGCAGATTTCTAACCAGTTGGTGGGCTTTTTATTCAGACCAGCTTTTTAAGAGTCTGTGAGTGCATTGCAGAATTAGAGTATTTATAGGTCGAGGCCAAAAATGCTCATTTGGCTGTTAATTGTGGCAGGATGTGACTTCGGAAGGCTCTGAACACATACCTAGATGCAGCAAAATGCTCACTTATTGACTATTTACCTCCATGGAGAACAGCTTTTGGTTTGAGCTTTTGAAAATGTTCTCCAATGTATTGTGCTTCTAAATGAAATGCATGATCTTTGATACTTTTTGTTCTTGAACAATCTCTGAAAGCTATTGCAAACGTGGCACTTCTTGATTGTGTAGAATTATTCTCGAATGTGTAAAAGTGGCTGGCCACCTTTCTCATGCCTTATACTCCACCTAAAATATGCAATGAGCACTCAAGTAGGAGCGGAGGGTCTTCAGTTGGTTTTTTAACCAAGCTGTAGAGACAGCCCTGCTCCTCACGGCTCACCCCAACATTGAGAAAGGACACCATGTAAATAAACCCTTGTTTCCAGATGAAGGGAGGACAGGGACATGTTAATTTCATTTCTTCTGTTAGTTCCATCTCTAGTTAGAAAGCATGATCTGTTTTTAATATGCTGGATGCAAAAAAGAAAACTAACAGGAAAAATTTTTAGAGAAGTACTCTAATTTTATATTTTAAAAGTTTATAGCAGCAGTTTGTTTGTAAAAACAGGCCTTAGCACATAGATGAGAACCGAGCTTTTTGGAAAGACTCATCTTTTGTCCTGCGAGTTTAATCACCTTGAGCTCTTACCCAAATGATAAAGACCTAGTAGGTCTTTAAAAATGTAAATAATGTATAGTTTCAAGAAGGATAAAACCCTTTTTTAAAAAAGAAGAAAATAGGTCAGTTATGTCATAGGTGTGTAACAAGGCTAAATTTAAGTCTTTTTAAAATTATAGTTAGAAACTTCATTAAATTCACTCTCCCAGCAAGGCTTAGCACAGAGGGTCTAATTTTCTACAGAGCTTTTCTTTTATGGATGCTATGAGCCAAATGATTCCAACTAAGCAACTGGGTACCCAGGCAAGAAAGAAATGAGGCTCAGTTGACTTTAATGGGGGTGCAATCACCGTGAATATCACAGCCAGTGAAATGTGCTGCCGCAGACTCTCTGCCCCATGTTTCTTTGGAGCAAAAAGAAGAATACCCCAGCCATCACCCCACAGGCCAGGAAAAGGCTGTCTGTGTTTCAGGGCTGGGGGACGGGTCAGGGGATGCCGTGGCCACGCTTTCCTCTGAGTAAAGCGCATGGAAGCCCTGAACTCTCCCCATTTCAGCCTTCTCCCCGACCATGTCCGTCAGCCCTGAAGCCTTCACTTTCCACAAACTCAGCCTTGAAGACGGCAGGTTTCTAAAAGGATGCCCCCTGTGTATTTAAGCCTTCTCAAACCATCTGCCTTAGGAAGTTCATCCATTTCTAAACGAAGGATTTAAACACAATTACTGTACTCAGATTTACCAGAATGTACAACCAGCAGGTCCCCTTTTGCAGTAAAGGGCATTAGTTGAAGGGCCATACTCATTTTTTTTCCTCAGGGCAGAGGCAGAGGGAGGATTTAATAGTGACCAAATAGAGACCTCCTGGTGTCAGTGTTCTGTTTTGTTTTTTTAAGTTCATTTAATGGTGATAGTGAAGGAAGAAAGAAGTAAAAGATGATGCAGGCACGAAAAAAGAAACTGAACAATGTTTTCCCACTGTTTGCTAAATCAATTCGTCTTAGGCTACCTTAACTCCAGTCACCACCTACATCCTAAACAGCCGTGTTTAGCAAGCTGGCGATGCTTTCTTGGGATGTGTGGACTTCCAGCAGGGACTACAGTGTGGTTTCAAACCGTTGGTGAATTCTGCCAGAAAAGCATTATTTAATCATAATTCCACATTACCTGATAAATTAAGCGAAATATTCCATAGAAATAGATAACACTTGGTCAGTTCTGTGCATGTAACTGAACAAAATCGTGACTCGTTTCTGTTGTATAGTTTGCTATGATTTTGGTTTTCTGAGACATTTGTTCCCTACGATCTTGAATATGAAAATCTGTAGAAACAATCAACTATGCATTTTTTTGCTGAAAAAACAAATGTATGGAATAAGAATAAATTATTTGTAAGCATCGTGTTTAGGACTGCATTTGTATGACTCTGTGTATGTTCAGAAGATATCCTTCAGCCAACAGATTATTCCTAAATTAATAGTATGTATGACACTAATAAACATGATTAAAAAAAAACAACAACAAGATTTTTCTTACCAATATCAGCAGGCAGAAGGGAAGAATGTAAGTTTTTCCTGAAGAAGCACCGTTAGGATATTACGTTTACAGTTTTAGTTAAATGAAAAAGAAAAGTCATGAGTTTCTTTGAAACCATATCATCTAAGAAAATACTTACATTATCCCAGTAATGAAGCTTTTCCTGACACCTCACTATTTTTCAAGGGTACATGTGGTCCACAGACTTCTGTGCAAATACAGCCTGCCCCAGAACCGTGATATGCATAACTTTGCATCATCTCGGTCCCAAATAATATTCGCAAGGGAGATTCAACTTCAGTTCTTAAGCTCTGTGGTGATTGCTAAGCCTTTAAATCATGTTGACTTTTGTTTCAGGTAGGGGTTTTTGGTTATGAGGAACAGAAAAATCTCTGAATTCAGCATGTAAAGGTTCATAGGCAGGATACTGGGGAATTCCCAGAACACACAGAGCTGACCTCAGGAAGGACAAAGAGCAGGGCAGAACTGGAGACTCCAGCTGGGAACTCCTGCCCCAAGTCAGCGGCTCCCCAGGGTACTGCTACCAGAGAGAGCCAACTTCAGCTGTTTTCTGACCCTGTTATATCTGTCCTCAAATCAGATTCCTGGGAGAGAGTATCTGATTGGCTTAGGTCACATGGCTCTTCAGGTGACCGAGGGTACCGGTGCTTGTGATTTACAGCCCTTTCCAGAACCATGGAGAGGGGAAAGGTTAGTTCCCCAAAGGAAGGGGTGATGGGCAGACAAAAACAACAGCTGTCCACCGCATCATCCATCCCCTTGGCTGTCTGTACACAGGCATACCTCTGTAATCCCCACTCCTGGGGAGCATGAGGACAAGGACGATGGGAGACTGAAGGTTTGGGCTGATGGGTACTATGTAAAGTGCTTGTCCAAGCCCAGTGTCTTACCAATGCGGGCTTGCCGTCCAAGTTCTGGAGCACCTGGTTACAGAAGGAAGGAGGGAAATCCTGCCTGAAACCCACAACTATAGCAACCGCAGCCCAGTGCCCGGCTGGTTAGCTCACACTTTCCATTCTCTGTATGCTTGCCGTGGGAAATACAGATGCTATCTGTGTAATCTGTGTTCTTGCCCCTTTTCCCCAAGTCAACCCAAAGTCCTAGTTTAGAGCTGCAGCCAGCTCCCGACAGCCAGGATCTCCATGTTAATGAATTTCTTTCAGCAAGACATTCAGCCACCCCCCCCCAACTCACTGCACAGGGGCAGAGAAGAACAGGATCACTGAGAGACAAACTCCCACTCACAATAGCATACACTTCTAATAGCAAGCTGTGCCACCAGCACATGGCAGCTGTACCTCCCTTGATGTAGGAAGGACAAGCCCTCCATGAGCTGGCTGTGCGCTGAGCTCCTCAGGTTCCGTGTGCTGGGAGGATCTCTGTCTACCTCGCTCCAAGGCCACTCCATCTCCTGGGCCTGTGCCAGATATCTGCCTGTTTGCCTTTGGATCCATTTCCCCATCCTTCCCATCATTTCTTCTGTGTTGGAGCTGATTCTAGGCCTCCTTCCCTTGACTTTTTGTTAGGTCTTGCCACTCTTCCTTTGTGGTTCCAATTTTTTTCTGGAATCCCTAATCCTGACTGCTGCTGGCTGTCCAAATGTAACCCTGAGAGAAGCCATAACAAGAATAAAACCAGAACATGGAGTGGGGCCAAATAGAGTAAAGCACAAAGGGAGCCTTGATCAAGCTGTGCCTGAAGCCTACCCATTTTTAGACTTTTCCTTATGAGTCAGTACATTCCCTTCATTATACAATCTAGTTTAAGTTGTATTTATTGCATATAATCAGAAGCATCTTAACTGATCCATATGGTTTGCTAACATCCTAGGAATGTATAATAGGATTTGCATATCCCCCATTCCACCTTCACTCAGACAATCCCATATTTTAGGGTCTGCATATTAGATGTTTGAAATAATTCATTCTTAAATTTCTACATTAGGGCTCAGTGCTGCCCAGGGACCCTCCTGTTCCCCATCGCAAGTATTTCATCTCTTTGATCCTCTCACTCCCACTTCTCAAATCTTTCATCCTAACCATTTCCATCTCTTCACACCCCATCTACTGCACATTGTCTCCTGTGTGTTCAACTACTTCTACTCAATATAGTTTTCCCTCTGAACGTTTTAAAATGTGCTACTAGTCTCTCCCTTCTTCTACAAAAAGAGTCACCCTCTCCCCACTGTGTCACACTCTAGCAGCCACCCCCTGCTCTCTCCTCCTTCACAGCCAGGCTTTTGCAAGAGTGGTGTACACTTGTCTTTGTTTTCATACCTCCCACTCACTCCTTCACCCACTGCATTCTGGCTTCATTAATCTCACTAGAACAGTTCTTACAAGATTTCCAACCTCCTCCTTATTGACTCCTGGGTGTTTCTTAGATCCTCTTTTCCATTCCCTTCTGCTGAAACTCTTCCCTTGGCTTCTGTGATCCCATACTCCCTGGATTCCCTCCTACCTCTGTGGCTACTTTTTCACAGCCTCCTTTGCTGACTTCTCTTCCCCTGGTCATGCCTGACATCAATTTTCTCAAAGTGTGAACACAGACCATCTATGATAGTATGCCTTGAGGGCTCAGTTAGCAGCCTGATTCTGCTACTACCTGTCAGCTCTCTGACTCGCAGCAGAGGCGTTGTCATTCTTGCCCCAGGAAGCTCAACCTGCTACTCTTCCAATCCTTCCAGTGGGTTTCTAGCCAACCAGTGCCTGTTAACTAATCCTCTTCAGCCTCAAGTAGCTTGAGTAGCTTGAGTGGATTCTGTTGTCTGCAACTGATGCCAAATTGATACATCAGCTAAGCAGAGAAAGATGGTGATGAGGAGTGCTGGAAATGGGAAGCTATAGCTCTTTATTCCTCAAACCAATCATTGGCAAGTAGTCTATTAAGCCTCTGATTCTTTACCTTTAAGTCTCCTTGGAAGACAAAGCAGATTCTGGATCAGGCAGCTTCTTCAGAGAGTTAGATTCTATTTCAAAGGAAAAAAGGAACATGGGAAAAAGAACTACCTAGGTTTTTTTTCCCTTAATGTTGACTTTAAATAGATGAAAGGAGCCATAATGTGCATACTCAGCATATACATCATATACATCAAGTAAAAGAAATCTAAAATAACAAAACCCATAAAATAGTAAGAGACATTCCCATTTATCAGCCTAGTTTATATAATTTTTATATTGAGATTCAGCTCCTAATCACCCAAAACCCATTAAATATAAAAAATATACAGAATTATATTGGAGAGGAAGCCTACAAGTGCCTGATGTAAAAAATTAATTGTAGTCCTCCATCCTAGTGAAAGGCACTCAGAAGTGAGCCAGCAGCTGCTTGGTTTCCTCTTTCCCTTGGCTTCCTTCTATCCCTGTAATGCATTCCCCCTGCTTCCTCTAGCAGTATCCTAAATTTCCTTTTAGGGAGAGTCCCTCTCTAAACCTTGGTGGGACTGCTGTCCTTGGCTGGGGCGGGGAGGTGGGACTCGCATGTGACCCAAGGTAGGCCTACAAGCCCGGAGCTTCTTTAGATTCTGTACTTACCACGACTTCCCTGCTCATGCCTTCATGCAATTCTGTGAGCCACCCATAGTCTTCGATAAATTATTTCTTTTTTTCTTTTTATGTTAGCCAGAAGGTTTACATTTCCTGCAACTAAAGAAATTTTTTGTTGTTGGTTTTGGAGGGGGAGGTAATTAGATTTATTTATTTATTTATTTATTTATTTATTATTTTTTAATAGAGGTACTGGGGATTGAACCCAGGACCTCATGCATGTTAAGCACCGTGCACCTTATCACTGAGTTATACCCTCCCCCTGCTTCCAACTAAAGAGTATTGATTGAGGACTTCCAGTGTCTGGTCTGGCATGTAAGAAGCTTACAAATTGTCACTCTGTCCTAACAACAACTAAAAATATGAATAAAATAAAATGTCAACAACTCTTCTTGGATTTATTGGAGAAGTGAGATTATGGGGCAAACCACTGTCCTCAAAAGTAGAGATCCAGACAGGTGGATACAGAGAATTAAAACTTATCATGTTAGGAATCCACAGTCAGAAACTTCTGTGGGAACAAGTGCTGGGTTCCTTTTACTGATGCACATCAAGTCTAGTTTTAAATTAAAAATTACAAGGCTACTAGAAGGCGAAAAACTGTTTGAAGGGCCAGAAGCAAGCATCAGAACCAGACTCAGATAAGGCAGGGGTGTTGGAATTCTCAGACTAGGAATTTAAAACAATGATGCTAAAGGCTCTAATAGAAAAAGTCAACAACATGCAAGAACAGATGGCTAATTGTAAGCAAAGAGATGGAAATTCTAAGAAAGAATCAAAAATAAATGCTAGAAATCAAAAACATTGTGACAGAAGTGAAAAAAATGCCTTTGATGGACTCATTAGCAGACTAGACACTGCTCAGGAAAGAATCAATGAGCTTGAGGATACATCCATAGAAACTTCCAAAAGTGAAAAGCAAAGAGAAAGGAGACCGGAGAAAAAAATGGAAAAGACTATCCAAGAACTGTAGGACAACCACAAAAATTGTAACATATGTGTAATGGGACGACCAGAGAAAAAGGAGAGAAAGGAACAGAGCATAGTGCCTGATACAACACCTACTCAAAATCTGTAGAAAGGAAATTCTGCGCATAGACATGACATGACTTTTGAAGCCTTTGGAAATCATATCTTTCTCTCCTGTCTTAGGAGTCCACTATCAGTTTCTGACGTCCAATTTTTTTTTTTAAGAGCTGAAAGAATTCCAAAAAGAAGGTGGAAATTTAAGAAACTGATTAACTTTGCAATTTATAAGTACTTCCTAAAATCATAAGATTAATAAAAAGAAGTCCCACATCCTGCCTGCTCACATAATTTCCATCCTTCCTATCCTGAATCTATATAACTGTAAATATATATGTAGAAAACAGAGGTAGGGAGAAAGCATGTGAATACTTATCAGTACAAAATGTAATTCTTTAAGAGCTACATTTTTTAAATTATTATTTTTATTAAACTGTGGTTGATTTACAATGTTAATTTCATATGTACAGCAAAGTGATTCAGCTATACATATACATACATATATATTTTTTCCCAATTCTTTTACATTGCAACTAAGAGCTACATTATTAATTAAAGGTGATCTGAGTGGGTTTTTGCTCCTGTTCTTAATTCAGTGGTTCACTGTATTATTGCACCCTTACTGTCTATAAATCTGTTTTGATAGTAATCTATAAATATTAGTTTAGAATTCTGTCATATTCATATTTTAGTTACACAGAAATGTCAAAAGTACAGAAAGAAATGAGTTTAAGGAAAAAAGTATTTCTACAGATAGATGCATATAATATACCAACTATAAGACCATGATCTTATCTTGCAAACAAGGCAAGAAAAAGATGCATGTCCTCATTATCTCTTGTTATTTGTTTTAGTTTGCTTTTTTGGTTTTCATTTGATTTTTTGCTTTCAGTTATGGTGTTTTCCTTTTGTCACTTTTAGATCTCAGAGTAAAGGTCAAATATAAAAAATGGTATATGTGCAACCCTGTCAGAAGCCCCTCATTTTGATCTCCAGTGTTACCTACATCTTACCAGATGCAAAGCTTGTTATTTTATAGGTGCCTATTTATCACATGAAAGCATAAAGAGATCCAGGGTAAGCGGTATAAATCTTCAAGGGTCCCTTCAATTTTGTAACACAAGAGAAATCAAGCTAAAGTGAATTTTAAAATAATAGTTTAAAAAGGAAACGTTAAGGGCTTTTCTTAGCTAGGGTGGCAATTCTACACGTCTCCCCCATCCTTCTGGTCCACTGAATAGTTTTAGCCCCGGGGCGGTCATTTGCTCCATCGTGGCAGGGGTAGCTGTCCTAGAAGGATGAGTCACAGCTATTTTGTGAGTCAGACTCAAGTCTGGTGAACATGAAGTTCTTCCTTCTTCCTGAACGTAACACCAGCATAGTAACACAACGGGGCTCGTCATATGAATACCAGGGTACTTTAAAAACTAAACCTTTTCCTTTCTGTCCTTGCTGTCCAGTGCCATAAATAGTTCTGATAAAGACATCTGTCAAGCGGCAATGTTACCTGGCTCGCTGCCACCCCACCCTCCCACCCCAACAAGAGCTGATGACTATTCACAGCCCCTCTTAAGAGATCCTAAACAAGTGCCTTCCTATAAAACAGGAGGCTGCATCTGGAATCGCTGCCCAGGTGTTCGGGGCATCTTCGCGTCCAGCCTGATTGTTGTGTCTGGTGCTCTGGCCCCACTGTTCCCGCTGCGGCCATGGAGCTGGATGACTGCCTACTCAGGCAACCTTGCGGAGGCGCAGCCTGAAGTTCCTGACAACCGGGAAGAAAAAGCTAGACCCCCAAGTTGTGGGGGAGGGTGTGGAAGTGGGGATCCTGCCCCTTCAGAGAGTGGTATCTAAAGAGTTGTGGACACACACACCCCAAACTCAAACACCCTGTTCCCTCGAGATGACGAGATGACCCCTAAGCGGTAAAGATCCCCAGAAAGGCCTCTTTCAGAACCTAGGCAGGCAGAGCTGGCGAGGAGATGAGGAGCGGGGAGGGAGAGGAAAATGGCTCTCGCTGGGCTTTTTGCAGGAATTCCTGCAGCGCCGACGCGGGCTCGGGAATATATTTCGAGCAGTAGAAGGATGCGGGGTGCTCTCCCCGCGTGCGCGCGGGAGAGGTCACCAGGGGACCGAGGTTTGAACGGCCGCAGGACGCGGGGCATCGGCGCCCGGGGCAGCCGCGGAGAGGGCGGACGCCGGACAGGTGGGTCCCCCCGGGACGCGGACGCGGGCGGCGGGGTCGGCTTGGACCTCGGGGAGATCGGCGCCTCGGCCTCGGCCTCCACCCTCGGGAGCCGCGCAGAGAGCGCGAGCAGGATGGTGGGATGGCGGTGGGGTCCCGGGGACTGAAACTCGAGGACCAGGGAGGTTACAGGAGACCTGGCGATGGTCCTGACCCTGTCCATGCTCTAAGCACCTGCCTCCTCCTACTGCAGCTCTTGGCCTCTTGCATCATCAGATCTGGACTGGGTTTGACTTCTCACGCCGTGATATCTTCGTCTTATCATCTTAGAAATTTACTTGGCCCCTCCATTTTCTCGTCTGCAAAATCGAGTTGGAAATATATCTTACTTCATAGTAGTGTGAGGATTCAGTGCATGAATGAAAAATTTTACTCAGTGCCTGACACACGGCAACTCTCCAGTACATTTTAGCTAGGGTTATATTAGCTCAGACTCTTAAGAACCCGTAACATCCCCAGTCCATAAGGATCCTTGGGGGCATGTGTGCACTCCGGAAAAAAGTGGAATTGAATTAACTTTCTTTCTAGATCAGTGCTGTTTAATAGAAATATAATACAAACCATGTGTGTAATTTTTTAATATCCACATTAAAAGGGTTAAAAAAATCAAGTGAAATTGAATTTAGTGATACATTTTATTTAACCCACCATGTATTCAAAATATCATTTCAACATGTGACACAGACCACATTTCAAGGGCTCCCATCTCCCACGTGCTGGACAGCACAGGTCAGATTCCATGTCACTATTTGGGTCTCAGCTCAAACATCACCACTACCTTTGACTATCCATCTCCCCACATACACACACATTCACTGTGGCTTCACCCTGCTTTATTTCCTACACATCATTTATCACTGTGTGAAACCACCTTGTTTATTGTTTCTCTCTTCCTCTTAGAATCCACGCTGTAAGACTGCGGAGTTGGATTCTCAGTACCTCGCACAGTGCCTGGCATACCGTAGGCACTTGTTTAATACTTGTTAGATGTGTGAGTTGTTGAGTTAACAAACGAATCGATGCCTGCATGTGGTAGTATCTACCTATCCTACAGACAGAACTACCTGGTTTTGACTGAGACGAGCTCTCAGCACCCTGGACACAATAATATTATATTTGAAGAATACAGGACGCAGCGATATGAAAACAGGCTTCTGTAAGTTTGACGATTAATCAGGCAATGACAAGTGACTCAGCTACCACCTTTATGCCTGGGTTTAAAAACTCTCTCAACTGCGATGTGAGTTTCAGATGTCCTTCAACAGCCTTTATTTATTTCATAAATATTATCTGACATGTAATGCCAACTCAAAGATTTAAGATTTTTAAAAAGAGTTTTTAAAATAAAACTTAATATATCAAAATGTCAGACTAAGCCCAAATGGTGAAGAGCCAGTCAACTATTGATGGGTTAACCTTCATGAAAAAGAGAGTAGATGGGCTGGCGCAGGAGTATGTATATAAGCTCTGTTGAGACCACTTAACACCAACACTTTCTTGATAAAACTGACCATTTGGGCTATGGAGTCGATAACAGTAGTTCAAACCTATTTCTGGGCAGGCTACACAATTAAGGTCATAAATGTGTTTGTAGTACCAGTTCTAACGGACTTATTCACTATTTATAAATTAGTTAGTAAAACTGTGGTCTCCAAACCTGGCTGCACAGTAGAATTGCCTAGGGAGCTTCACAAGACAGCTGATTCTTGGGCTCCCTCCTCAAAGATTCTAATGCAGGTATTCTCTTGGGGCTTTGAAACCTGTCATTGAAAATGCTCTTGGTGTCTCCAGTAATCAGGGAACCTCTGCAGCAGAACTGTCCAAGTATCACCAGAGGCAGATTCACCAGGACACCAAGAGGCTTCATTGTCAAGGGCTTCCCTACTGCCTGGGTCCCTCCCAAAGTCCTGTATCTAATTTCATATTTGTAATTTTGTTTTCTTTTCTTTTTTTAAAAGAAGGTCCCCTTGTAAAGGGCTCTCTCCTAACAAAACCTGCTTCTGACGGTAAACTATATATATATATAGTCATCAGAAAACTACAGCCACAGAGCAAATCTGGCCCTCTGCCTGTTTTTGTACAGCCCATATGAATAGTCTTTACACTTTTAATGGTTGAAAAAATTAAAAGAAGAATAATACCTTATGATATGCAAACATTAAATGAAATTCAAATGTCAATATCTACAGGTAAAGTTGTATTGCTCACAGCCATGCTCATTCATTTACAAGTTGTCTGTGACTGCTACATGGCAGAGTTGAGCAGTTGCAACAGAGACTGTACAGTCCACAAAGCTTAAACTCTTTACTATCTGGCCTTTCAGAAAACATTTGCCAACCCTGACGTATACTATCAAATGATAACGTCATAGATACCACCAAAACTGAATTGAAAGGGTTACTTTATTTAATGTGAAAAGCATGCTAGGCGAATTGTTTAACTTAAACAACTTATAAACAATCCCAGCTGTAGAAGTGAGAAGTTTATTTTATGAAAATCTACAAGTGATTGCATTCAGATATGAATATCAAAGAATTTATAGAATTGTAGCATCTTATTCAGTATCATTTAGCGTCAGCTGTGCCTGGTCTATGAGTTAGGAGCAACGTAATGTAAGACAGAAGGATTTGTGAGCTGATTCAGGACAGCATGATTATCATTAAAAACCTTCCCAGGTAGAAAATACTAGAAAAATCTTGGAGGGTAGTTGCAAAAGATGCATGCAATTAATGAGTAAACATTAGGCATATGATAGTATGTGCTCTGGGTTGTGGAAAAGTATAGTAAAATGTTGCTAAAATTATACTTTATAGTTTAATTATGAAACCAGTTAACCCAATACTTTTAAACAAGGCTAAAACCATTTGAACAAAAATGATTAGGTGAATTCGGCAAGAACTGTGACAGATCATTGAATTCTGGCAGCAAAACAGATGAAAAATATTGATTTAACTGTCCCTTTTCATGGAAGTATGATGGAAACTTATGCTGGGCAGTGAGGGTCACTCTGGAGATCGGAGATGAAGGGGGACATCTATCAAAGGATGGCCAGTGTAGCAACCTGTGTTGGTGTGAATGCTGACCGGTCAGATTCTGTAGACAAACAGCAGGTGGAAAACTAGACCAAAGGACAAATCAAGTGGGAAGATTAGTCAGTGAAATGTTATTAGATTGGGAGGTCAATGATAAAGGCAGAGCTTTTTTTAATCAGTCAGTTGACTTTACAGAACTTACGACAGAATTGTACAAAAGAGAACAAGAGATATTCCTTAAATGACTCAGGCACCCAGTTCTTTGAAGATCTAGCTTCGGATGAAATCTTGGCTGTTTGAAAACAGTTGCTTCTGTGTCTTTTGGAGGGACCATGGTCCTCTGTGTTCCAAATACCGTCTGGGAATAATAATCCCAACTGCAGTCCAGCCTTTCCATTTCAATGATAAGAGAAGGATCTTGAGAGCTGGAAGGTAAGAGACTTGTTGAGTTACTCTGAAAGATGAGTGATTTACCAGGCAGACATAGAGAAAGAGGAAATAAAGCAACATTTTGGAGCATCTGCTATGCTGTAGGTACTTTGCGTATGTTCATTACCTCCACATCCCCTCAATATAACTATCATTGATTCCACTTAACACCTGAGGAAACAGAGAGGATCAGTTTCATGCTTTCAACCATCCAGCCAGTAACTGTAGAGCTGAAATAGGAGCGCAGGTCTGTCTGTTTGCCTGGCCCTGAGTCCTGACTCCTTCCTTCCTTCCTCACCCTTTCCCAGCAGGCTCTCCAAGCAGAGAAAGCAACAAGCAGAAAAGCACAGCATCATAAATACATTTTCCCACTTTCAGTGACCACTAAGACATTTCTTTAAGTTTATTAGAGTTATAAAAATAAAACTAATACCCTTCATGAATTAATAATACTGTCTCCACGGTGGAAGGTCACATTACCCATCGTAAACTAAGTGCCAAACTCTAAATCTAGGAAATGTCCTTGATTAGGTCCCTTTGAGAGTTCACACAATGTCAGCCCTCCAAACTGGCTGTAAAAATTGTCTCAGATGCAGATGCAAAGCTTTGCAGACTACAAGGTATCCCAGACAGGCAAACAGCTGTCCTGACCCCTCATTCCGGTTATGACTCGTGTCGTTTTCGCCGCACTCCAATTAAAAATTAGGTTGTAGTTCTGTCTTTCCTCCTCAGGGAGTTTCTTTACATGGGCTGTTACAGTAATGAGTCACATGACCATTCTTCCCTTAGGTGATGGTCAGTGGTGAAAACACATGACACAACAAGTTTCTTCTGTATAACACCAGGAACTATATTCAATATCTTTTGTAACCTAGAATGAAAAAGAATATGAAAACAAATATATGTATGTATATGTATGACTCTTATGCCGTCCACCAGAAATTGACACACTGTAAACTGACTACACTTCAATTCAAAAAAGAAAAAAAAACAAACATACATTCAGTAGATCATTAGAGGAATTATTACCAGTGTCTTTAAAAATTGGTTAAAGAACATATACCGCCATTTAGAAGTCCTTTAATAAGTTATTGGATCAATTTATAGATATTTCTTTTCCCTCTAAAACTGCATCCTCAAATTGGTCAGTTTATGTGCCTTCCCCCCGCCCCCCCCCCCCGCCATTCATTCACAAGCCATTCAGAAGAGGTTGTGGGAAGAAACTACTCTCAAGTAATGCTGTCTTCAAGCATCCTGTCTGCTCTAAATTTAGTAGGTTTTTGGGGGGTAAACCTAGGTCTAATCTCAGATTAAACAAAACAAATGTTAACTAAATAGATGGCCTTTTTAAATCTGTTCGCTTTACCACAATGAACAAGCCAAGACTATCCTAATTTGCAGTTCAGAAAGCTCTCTTCCCAACTTAGAAGCAGCAGGAAAAGAAGACCAAACATCAGCTTAAACAGACGTTTCGTAATTACAGGATTTTAGGTTTGGAATCACTTCACTTAATCTTTACATGGCCCAGAATTCAACCCAGAAGATTAAAAGAATAGCGTTTTCAATTCCATTCATGGAAATAAAGGGCTTGGTTAGAGTTAATAAAGCCAAGGAAAAAAAGTATAAGCTGTTAATCAAAGCAACATAATCCTCATTCCAAAGCAAAGTGAAAACAATTTAGTCTTGTATTATTTCCGTGATACTAGGCAATACTTCTGCTTATAGGTTTGTAAAAGAGGACATGATATCCTGAAGGTGAATCTCTCTCCATGTGGGTGAAACATATTAAGATTCCACTGTTGGAGCAACCCCAGAAGCTTATCAGATCTAAATAAAAGATTGATGATGATTCTGAGTTTAAAATTTAATGTTCAGGCTAGCTACTAAATTTTACATTATGAGAATGTTGATGGTACTGTAAATCAATAAAATCATTCATGCTGTCTTTATGAGGTAGATTTTATGCGATAAAAATTATTTACATATCACTGTGCTTTGTCAGAGGGCATTATTTACTTGCTTCATTCACTGTCATTTATCAAGTTTTTCATGTTTAGTGTATGATACATGAGAAGTCCTATTCTGCTACAAATGCCCATTTTCCTTATAAATTGTGAACAGACATAGTCATTTCTACTTATAAGCATGATATACCAGATCTGCAGATACAGTGTAATAACCTGATATCCAAATTTAAGGAAACAGTTCCCACCTTCTAATTATACTTAGGAGCTTCAAGACAGCTATCTTGTGCTATGAAGAAACAATCAAAATAATAATCCTAGCCACGGGACTTCTTTGCAAATAAATGGTAAGTGTCTGTTTAACCAACACCTTAGTTACTATGTAAGTTTTTCCTCAAAACCAGGTTACCAATTCACAAGGGCTTAACTTTGGCTAAGCCCATCCCTCAAGTGAGTTAAAGGTTTGTAAGAGAAGGTAAATGAACTTCTGTTGGTTTAAAACGGGCTGTGAGGTAAAGAGCTGTGAAATGCCACTTGAAGACAAGAGCTGGCAGTGTTTTCTCCTGGCTCTGTCTTATGTTCTCTCACTGATCTCCCTTTCCCAACCTCCAGGAGGGAAAAAACCATCTTACTAAATAATGCAAATGTAAATACTGTAACAACATATGCAAATTGTGGTTTCATAAAACTATAAGATTGAATTGTGTTTTCACAAAATTATAACATCAAGATTTTTGATCATTTAGGCTGATCAGATACTTGGTTACATTCATAATCAAGAAATGAAAAATGCCAAGGGGTAGGTATAGCTCGGTGGTGGAGTATGTGCTTAGCATGCATGAGGTCCTGGGTTAAATGCCCATTACCTCCATTAAAAAAAAAAAAAAAAGTCACTCTCCCTTCTGAGTGAGACAGCCCGCACTCTGTCTATGGAGTGTGTATCTACTTTTACCTTAAACTGAGCACCCAACCCCCACACCTCCTGGATTTTCTCTTGCCTTCTGAAACAGTCTGCACTCTGTCTATGGAGTATGTATCTCTCTGAATAAATCTACCTTTACTCAACTGTGGCTCACTCTTGAATTCTTTCCTGCACAAAGCCAAGGACCCACACCTGGCAGGGCACATCTGAGGGGCTCCACCAAGACTTGGCACATGGCCCTTCTCATGCCCCACATTTATTTTTCTGTATCACTTTTTAAAAATTACTAATGCACTGGTACCTTTAGGTTACCTTGTTAAGAGCATACTTGCCTCATATTTGGGTTACCTGGTACTTTAATTTTTAGAAAGGAAAAGATAGATATCCCTTTATCACAGTAGGTTCCAGCTGGATATAGAATTTGAAATGAACTTTTTGAAATCTTTTAGTTTGTATCCACTTTGAAATGAAAGATATTCAGTCTCCCATTCATTCCACATTTTTCCAACTTGTTGAATTATGAGAAATCTGCAAACAATTTGTAGGGAAGGTGCTCTAAGGAAGTCACTGACATGATAGCTCTTTACAAGGAATCAATTATATTGACACTAAAGAGTAAAGATTTTAAGATGAAAGTCAAGACTAAAGACTTGCCCTAGGTAAGCTTTGTTAGCTACTAGCACCCTGTAATATTAGAATGTCTAAGTCTAATTCATAAACACATATGCAAACAGATGAAAATAGTTTTTATTTTTATTCAAGAGATGAATGCGAAGTAGATTGAAATAATATACTGAAATCAGACTCAAGAAATTTAAATCAAATAGCTGACATTAAAAAAACAAATCTGGATTATCTATATGTTAATAACATGTACTATATTATCTATTATTACTTTTAGATAAAAATAAAATTCTTTAGAGGAACTTTATTTCTAAAATAAATCTTAGCCCCAGGAAACATTTATATGTAATTAACTCCACTACAAGATATGACTCTTTAACGTTTCTGATGAAAATTTAGCATAGTTTTCTTCAACAAAGAGAGCCCATTCTGCTCTTAAAACATGTAATTCATTATCTTATTTGAATATATTGCTTAATCTAGTAAAGGTGTGATGAATAGTAGTTAGTACTGACACAGAACTAAAATGAGGTACTTTCACTTCCATAACTCATTATCCACCAGGAAAGCTAAAAATCTGAATTGTGGAAAGGTGATGTATCTAGTCATGACAATATCAGGAGGGGACAGCCCAACACTTTTACCCACTGTTTGTCATATTTCTGCATGGAAACTTGTTTTAAAATAAAGTGGACCTAACACAGAAAAAAAGAAAAAAGAAAAGAAATGGAAGATGCCAGTGTGGAAAAACAATCTCAAATATTATCATAAAGGATCATTCAAAGCATATTTCACAAAAAGTTATAAGAACTTATAACTAGTTTTTAACTCAGAATCTGAGAAAGACAAATTTCCAGGACAATAGTGAAATACTTTATTTTTTGTTTTCTTAACATGGGGGTGGTTATATTTTAATCGTTGAGGAGAAATCCTGTTTCCAGTTACTAAATATATTGGATTATTGTCACAGGTGCATCCACTTAACTAGAAAGAAGGACATTTCAAAGAGCATTAATCATGCATATTCAAGGTAAAGTTATAAAAAGCAATAATCAATTATATTTAAGTTTGGGAATCAATAATTTACTCAGAAAAGTTTTTCTAGGTTTTTTTTTATCAGCTACTATGATTATTAGTTTTAAAATGTTTCTAGTATCAAATTTAAGCTTTTTTCCTTTTTTCCAGATCACTTACGTCATTTCCCCCTCTATAAAAAATCCCATATTTGAAAAAAAACCACAAAATATATGACACTCATTTTAAAAATTTACAGGGCTTTAAAAATTACAAGCTATGAACACCTGTGTACAAGCCAAACATTACGGATGTATGTAAAGAAAAAGTTATTTAACTTCCCTTCCCTCCCTACATCCCTTGAATCCTATCCTCCTGAGAAACCCAATGTTAAAATTTTAGTGTATATTCTCCACACCAAACAAATACGCACATATGCATTTATTTGAACACAAGTGCCTAATTACAGAGGCTCTGTTTCATATCAGAATCAAATCATTCACATCATTCTACATTTTTGGTTTTTGGTTGCAAGTAACAGAAACAGAAAGTAATTTAAGTAAGAAAGGGGATTTATTGTTTCACGGAACTGAGAAGGCTTCAAGCATAGCTGGATCTAGGGACTTATATTGGCACCTGGCTTTGCTTTGCCTTAGCTCTGTTCTTCTCTATATTGTTCTATTCTTGAGCAAGTCTCCCTTTGTGGTGGCAAGAGGGGTGCTACAGCTTCAAGTTTATATCTTCACAGATCCAAACCCAAGAAGAAAAGAGTCTGTTTCTCTTTCAACAGAATCAATGAAAAGTTCTGAGATTTTGAATTCACTGCCTCTGACTGGATCCGTCAAATGTCTTTTCCTGAATCAATCCCTGTGGCCAGAGGAATGCTCTCATTTTGATCATCCAGGCATGTGTCATGGGCACACATGGTTTGAGAATAGACTTCTGGTCTGGGTCTGGGCTCTTGTAACAAAAATATACTAGACTTAAACAGCAAACATTTACTTCTCACAGTTCTGGAGGCTGGAAATCCAAGATTAAGGCCCTGGAAGATCTGATGTCTAGTGACTGGTTTGTAGACTCAGAGAGAGAGACAGACAGACAGAGACAGAGAATGAGATGGAAATGAAGGAGGAGGAGGGGGAGGTGGGAGAAAAGGAGGAGGAGGAGATGGAGAAAGCTCTCATGTCTCTTCTTATAAGGGCACTAATCCCATTCATGAGGCTCCACCCTCATGAACTAGTATCTAAGGCCCCACTTTCTAATACCATCGCACTGGTGGTTATGATTTCTTTCAACATATGAATTTGATGGGGTGGGGAACATGGACATAAACAGTTCATTCATAACACTCCCAAAAGAACCCAGGTTCTGATTTACCAGAAAGGTTAATGAACCTTGGGTCAGCAAAAACAACATGTTGTCCATTACATCCTGTATCTCTCTTTCTTTATTTAATAGTACCACATGGACATCCCTCCCTATAAAGTAATCAATGTACAGATAATGTCAATAATGGGAAAAAACACCTCATTTTTTGTAAATCCCTACAGAACATACCATTTCGTTAGATGTTCAGCTGTCTCTGCTCCCCCCTCACTTCCCACAGAGGGAACAGTGCTGCAGGTAACATCTTCATATGGTCTAGTTCATTTATTTCTGCAAAATAGATTCCTCAAGTTCAAAAGATGAATACATTTAATGTTTTAATATTTGCTACCTGATACTGGAGGATGGAGTGCCCACCAACCCTGGGAAGGCATCTGGAGACTGAAAAACACGCAGACAGCTCCACATCGTCAGTGAATCTGTTGATCGTAAGTAACTTACTCGTAGGGTGGGATCCGGATTGGCAGACAAAGATCCAGCATTTGCAGCTGCACTCAGCACCGCCAAGGGGCCACTGGGACAATTTTATAGTTAATCCAGGGTATGGGGGCAGGTGCTTGGAAAGAGGACATCCATTCCTAAGATTTTGAATAGGTAACTAGTCCCATGAGCACTAGGAATACATCAGTGAAGCTCTTCATCATTGTTTGGGGACTAACAGAGCATAGAAGCCACATGCTCCTAATGATTATTGAACAATTTCTATTAACTACAAAGCCCTTGACAACAGAGAAGTGATTTACCACACAGTACAGTCCCAGGTAGCATCAGTGGAGGGACAGGAGGAACTCAACAAGCTCAAGATGGCGTTAGTTATGCTAGCAGCCAGACAGCTGACTGTATTTCAAAATCTGTTGTTTGCACTCCCATCAATAACATGGGATGAGAACGTCAGTTTCCTCACATCCTTGACAATGTCATTATATATGCTATCATAATCTTTTCAGTTTTTGCAGATCTCAAGATTAAAAAATGATACTACGCTCATAAAAAGAATAACCAATCTGCATACATGAGAAACATTTTAAATCTGCATGTCAGTAAAAAAGACAAAAAATTTGAAAACCAGAATCAGACCAGAAGAGAATACTAGCTGCAGATGTGACAAATGAAGAATTTTAGTCTCTAACGTGTGTTTTCTTAACAGTTTAATAGCAATACGAATTTTTTTCTATTTTTATTGGTCACTTACTTTTCCTCTTCTGCAATTAACCTCTTCAGGTCCTTGGCATATTTTTTAATTGCTTAAAATTTAATTTTAATAATTTAATTGGTTGCTGATTTTTTTCCATGAACTTTAAAAGTTCTTTGTATGTTAGGAATGGTTTCTGAATTTAATCAATTCCTCTTGTAGGGGCATATATTTATTCTAACATAAGATTATTTACTTTTAATTAGTTAATAATGCATATTGAATTATGTTGATATACTTCCTAAGATTGAATCATCTTTGCATGTGACCACAGGGCATTATTCTTAATCCACTTTTAATCCAATTCAATTTCCAGTTATTTTATTTTGAATCTCTCTGTATGGAGATATGTTGTTTTCCTTTGTTTAGACATTTTATTTTTCAGCTTTTTTCTACATATACACATATATAAAAATTCCTGAACGTAATCACAAATTTTTGCATCTTTTGTTCCCTTTTTGTTGGTTTGGTTTTTGGAGAGTAGGGGGTAACTCGGTTTGTTTGTTTGTTTGTTTGTTTCCTGGAGGTACTGGGGATTGCAGCCAGGACCTCATGCACACTAAGCAGCAGCTCTACCACTGAGCTACATTCTCCCCACTTGTGGGCTCTTCTTATACTCACTGGGAGGGAGTCACCCATAAGTTTAAAGCCCACTCTGCCACTAAAACCTTAAGTATGCCATTAACTACTCTATGCCTCAGTTTCTTCATCTGTAAAGTGGAAATAATATTAACACCTCCCTCATGAGGTCATTGTGAGGACTGAATAATTTAACACATTCAAAGCATTTAGAACATATATGTATATAAGTATGTATATACATGTGGCCCAGCAATCCTTCCCTTGGATATATATCCAGATCAGTTCTCACTCGGATCCTTAAAGGGACAAAGATGAGAATACTCAGTGCAGAGCTGTATATGGAATCTGGGAACTGGATGCATCCTGAGGGGACATGAAAACACACTACAAAGTGCTAGGCATTAGTTGAGAGCAATGAATCAGAGGTATGTATAGCAAATATAGTTGGATGTTTAAGACCCACTGTTGAGTGAAAGACATAAGAAGTAGACAAGTTCTGTTTCACAAAACTATTTACAAAAATTGAAAACATACACAACAACTCAACATTTTACAATATTACACTTATGTGGAAGGATACATATGTAATATTTTATAGCAGATGCATCTGTGGAAGAAGAGGGAATGGAAATGGAAACCAGGGATGAATGGGAGAAATATCCATGAAAAAGCAGTAATTATAGTACACAATGAATTGAAGTATATGACTTTCCACCCAAGGGTTAAGCAAAATAAAGAAAGAACAGAAGGGAAGAATGGAGGAGCAGGAAGGAGGGGGAAAGGAAAAAGATAATTTGTTAGCTGGTGTCTGGGCTGCAGGTGAGGTGATTAACAGGAAATAGGCTGGTCCTTAAAAGGCTGCTCAGAAGAGGTGACATTTAGGCTGAAGCCTGCCATATGGTGATCTGGGGTTGAGTATTACTGGCAGAGGGAACAGCATGTGCTAAGATCCTGAAACAGCAACATGTTATATTCAAGGAATGGGGGGGGGGAGTGGGAAACAAGTGTGGTTGGAGCACAGTGAAAAAATAGAAGACAAGTTTTCATTTTAAAAGATGGTCTGGTGAAGGCCTATGCTCATATGCAAAGTCTGTACATATGGTTTAGGAAAATTAGTTTCCTTGGGAACCAGTAATTCCCAAGAAGAGGGGAAGTCTTTTCCAGGCTCTGGTGAAGTGGTTTGTGACAGGGAGGTGGGAGGTGAGCCCCAGGCAACCAGACAGAGGCAGAACTCCACTTTGCTCCCACTGGTATAGAAGGAGCCAATTCCCCAGCCCCTAACCATGAAAGGCAAACATTATAGCTGGGACAGGACCTGGGGCCTGTGATCTAAGTTCCCCACCGAGGGCCAGACAGCCCAGTGAGGGGCCTGGTTGGACAGCACTTTGGACACAGTGCTTTCCCTGCTGTGGTCCTGCTCACAGCCCAGCCCCACCACTTCCCAGGGATGCTGTCCACACTTGTGCCCTCTGGCATTTGGACTCTGGTCTCCTTCTGCCCCTTCCAGACCTTCTTAGACACCAGATTATTTCTTTGTTTCCTTCAAAAGAGTACCTGGTGCATCAAAAATACAAACTCCAATTTTCATTCTGTCCTGGAGTGTTAGCTTCTTGTCACCCTGTGAAGTGCTGACCACCTCCTTCTAAAACAGCAAAAAGGCCAGGCTTAAAGTAGGTGCTCAATAAAATCGGTTGAGTGAGTTCACACACACGCATAAACACATACACTTAAAATGATGAAAAAAATCGTATGTTCTTTTTATGGTAAAAGTTCCAACTGGAATTCGTCTGTCTCAAGAGAAGCATAGATGTAGCCATGTTCAGCACCAGTTTTTGCTCATAAAGAATTGGTTTCCCTCATCGGGACTGCAATGGGTGATGGTAATGTTCATTGAGCAATATGTGCTAGACACTGAATTATCTCATTTAAAACCCATGACAACACTATGACATAGGTACTCTCTTATCCTTATCTAAACAAAGAGAAAATTGAAGCTTGAACGGATAGAGTAATCTTTAAGTGATGGCTAGATCCAGGTTTTTAATCCCAGGTCATCTGACCCCAGAACCCTTGGTTCAACCTTTGAAACTCTGGTCAATTTCACAAAAATCAAATGTATTAAAGTTGTACCTAAAACAATAATTACTCTTCTGAATATTGTTTTTTCTTTTCTAGTCACTAGCATCCTTACACTGAAGCTGGTTTTAAAGAACTGAAAGCTTTCCACGATATTGTGATCATTTAAAATAAAAGGTTTAAGGACATTTTGCAAGTGAGCAGCAGAGATAATAGAAGTGATCTCTTCCACGTCAGAGGCTATTCTTTGCCCTGTGAGTCCATGTCTGTTTTCATTTCAGTTTCCAGCTTTGAAATTCCCCTTTTTCATCCTCTATTTTTCCTTCTGCTAATGATTTAATTACTTTTTGTGACCATAAAACAATGTCTGAGCATTGTGACAATTTTGCTGCAGTAAACATTCTTTGTCTGAGTTGAGTTCCCTAGCAATTATGACCTGACACAAATTTTACATTCTGAAGCTTTATTGAAAGAATGCAAACCCGAGGAAACAAGTGAGAAGGGGAATGGGGCAATGAGGCAGGAGGAAGGGGAAGCAGGCGGGAAGTGGTGTGTGACTGAGCTGCCCCCACTTCACAAGAAGGTACAGATGGATCCGTAGTCACATGGGAAGTGTCCAGAGGCCACATGGAAACTTTTCTCAAAAGAGTCCTTTAGGGGAGAGGAAGGAGAATTTATCCAGGGATTCTTCCCCATCCTTTACCTCTCAGTGATTAATTTTCTTTGATTTTTTTTATTGAAGTGTAGTTGATATGCAGTATATGTAACAGGTGTACAATATAATGATTCATAATTTTTAAAGGTTATACTTCACTTATAGTTATTATAAAATATTGGCTATATTCCTTACATTGTGCAACATATCCTTCTAGCTTATTTTAAACATAATAGTTTGTGCCTCTTAATCCCCTACTTAGGTCCACTGCTTGCCTCTCGAAAGCCAATACACATGTTGGTAGAGAGGAAAGTTTGCTTTATTTTGGAGGCTGGCAACAGTGGTGGGGGGGGTGCAGAGGGAGGACTCGTGTCCAGAGGACATCTCCTCCCTTGCCGATCAGTAGGCAAGAGCTTTTAAAGGGAAGTTTCAGGAGTGTATAGGCAGAGGAAGGGGACTACATGCAGAAAAGCACAGTCAGCTCTGACAGTCTTCTTGAAATTGGTCCTGCAGTGGTCTGATCAGTGTCATCTTGATTGTTTTAAGTGCAGTTAATCTTCAGTTCCAGGGTCAGTTTGTTCCCCTCTCTTTGAGACCAGTTCTCAGAAAGTGGAGACTTATGTCATGGCCACAGTCTGGTCAACAAGCAGTTAACTTCTTCCACCTGGTGGGGGTTTCAGTATCTACAAGATGGCTCAAAGGATACAGTTCAGAATATTATCTACAGCCTTTGAGGAGGAACTGAAGGTCCCTGACTTTGCTTAATGACTAAACTATTATCATTTTGCTTCACTTGACTATTTCCCTTTGTTTCTGTATTTTCTTATTTCTCTGATTAAACTTTTTCTTTGACTAAAGACTTTCTACAGACAAGAGGCAGGCAGAGGACATGGTGGGAAGGTCTGTCCTGGGAAGGCTCCATAGGGTCCTGCTCCATTTCACTGCCCATCTTACCCCTCCCTGCTTCCTTCTCCCCACTGGAAACCACTAGTTTGTTCTGTGTAAGCTGTGGTACATATATACAGTGGACTACTACTCAGCCATAAAAAATGAAATTTTGCCATTTGTAACAACATGGATGCACTTAGAGGCTATTATGCTTAGTGAAGTAAGTCAGAGAAAGATAAATACTATATGATAGCACTTTAATGTGAAATCTAAAAATATAACAAACTAACAAAGATAACAGAAAAGAAGCCCACTCACAGATACAGAGAACAAACTAGTGGTTACCAGTGGCGAGGTGGAGGGGCGATACAGAAGTGGGGGAGTGGGAGGTACAAACTATTGGGTGTAAGACAGTCTAAAGGGATGTAATGTACAACTCGGGAAATATAGCCAGTATTTTGTAATGACTGTAAATGAAAAGTAACCTTTAAAAATTATATTAAAATACAGATTTTTAAAAAGTGAATGGCTGGATCATCGGGAATACTGTCTTCAACTGCACCAGGTATTGTCAAATTTTATACTCCAAAATGATTTCTTCTTCTTGACTTGGTCTCATTCTTTTCCTTTCCTACGGTTATATCTAAAACTCAGCTATTGTTGAATAAACTCACCCTGGGGTGGGGTGGGGGCAAAAATCCCTGAATATACCTTCACAGTTTCCTCCTGCTTATAGGAATTTCTGACCAAACTCACAGGAAAACTGAGAATACGAATTAAATGGTGCCTGTGTGGTATTCTGAACTTCTTGGAGAAGCTGTCTAAATCCACATTAATTTTAAAACCAAAATTTCCCATTGTTTCCAGGAGAGGGCACAAATTCATTTTATGTGTATTCTCGGGGCTCTTTACCAGCCTTGCTAACCTCACGCCCAAAGGCAAACATGCATGTCTGCACGCAAACACACCCTAACTCATGCTACGCACTCACAGGTAGACACACGGCCTCTGCTGTCATTTCTGAGTCTATGATAAGCAACCTTGGGCAGGCTCCTTGCCCTGCGAGTTGCTGGGGCTCCCGTGGCTGCGGAATGGGGAAGGAGGGAGGGTGTTATAAACGGAATACATCTGGCTTTAGTTTATAGTTCCTATATTAATTTTCCTAATTTCCTGTGGCATTGGTGTTCCGAGAGTAGTCATAAGAGTGGTCCCAGGCAATAAGGGAGTGAATTGTCTGCAGAGACTTTTAAAACAATGATAAAAACAGACTAAGTTGGCCTACTCTTAAAAAATCACACACTCACAATTTTACTCACTGTCGGATACAATGTGAAATACTCTCCCTCCCAAGTCTTTTGTTTATCTAAGTTCTAAAAAAATTTTTTAGTTACTCTTCAATTTTATAATGAATAATATTAGCATGTTTAATTGCTTATCCTTTAATAAATATTATAATCTACATGGAAGTTCACTCACAGAAGCCCTGGCATAAATGGCCTTATCTACATGTGTCTGTTGGAGAGTGTAGTTCCTAATGGTTTAGAATCATTTATGCCTGCTTTGGGCACACTTTATGGCTTTAACTCCGGTGCAACTCTCTGCTTCTGCATTTAAACGCTAGATTTGAAATAAGTAACGGCAGTCTCGATGGCAACAGAACTAGAACTATTTCAGTTCTCTCATTCAGTTTAATTTTCTCATTTTTATGTGACCACTTGGAGCTTTCATTTATGATTAAAATTCAAAAGAGTGAAAGAGTGCAAACTGCAAGGTGTAATATTTTTGTCTAAGTACAAGTTTTAGTTCATTCACGAAAACTTAACAGCATTTGAATAATATCTTTAAAACTGAAATTGATTCCTTTTTAATCATCATTTTTCTTAATTTTTATTCACTTACTATTAACCTTAATGTTATTTATTTCTGTGGCAGACCAAGACATTCATTTGAAAAATAATAATGTAATTTTGAAGTATTAATCCACTACTTTTTCTTCTTTTTGGATCCTGTAATAATTTATCTTATTACTTAATTATTTATTTTTATTGGCGTGATTGTGTATACCAAGTTCAATAAAAGAAAAATCTCCCTGTGTTTTTTTTTTTCTGTTCATAGTGTTATCATTTTACTTTATTATTATTACTGGAAATGATGTAGGGAGGAGGGTCTGTTAAACAATGATTTGCTCTGTGTGTCAGATACAGAGCGGGTTCTCCTGCCTCCCAGGGTGGTAGGACTAATAAATTATCACATGTAGATCTGCAGAGCCAGCAGTGGGTGAGAAGACTGCCCCCTGCTGCTGGGGTGTGAATCTGCCCACAAGGCTGATGGAGGGAGATTAACCCTCACTTTACATTCATCTCCCTCTTGGCAGTGCCAGAGACTCTACAGTTGCAGACTGACTAATTGACTACAAGGTCAAGCCTCAAAACCCTATTCTGATGAAACTGAAAATGGGCAAGGAGTTAAAACTCAATACAAAATAGCATTTCTAATTGTCTTCTTACCCTCTTGCTGATTTCTTTTGGAGGGAGCGCTACTCATTAGAAAATAAAATGATTGGCTTATTAAAAGATACTATACGTGATACTAATCTTTGTTAAATTTTAATAATTTACTACTCATTTATATAACTGATGCTGGAAAATGCATCTAACTATGTATTAGAATTACTAAAGGTTATATTCAAAGTTGGAAAGGAGGGAGAATGTAACTTTTAAAGGATCTGAGTAGCTCAGATAAGGTGTTCTTTCAAAGATAAGTGATATAGAATGTTAAAGACCCTAAAGATTGCATAATCCAGCTTCTATTTATCAATAAAGAATCCAGACCCCAGAGAACATAAGACTTTTGTGTAGGGGGAGTCCCAGGGCCAGAAGCCAGTGACCGTGACTTTTAACTACAGGCTCTCCTCCTTAATGACAGAACTTCTAAATGGCAAGAAAATGCCCTTTACCTGTTTATTGTGTCAACTTAAAGTATTTAAGATAGGTTCTCCAGAGTTACTGCTGTCTATAGTGGCCATGG
The DNA here is from genome assembly GCF_048564905.1 of Vicugna pacos. NCBI lineage: Eukaryota > Metazoa > Chordata > Mammalia > Artiodactyla > Camelidae > Vicugna > Vicugna pacos. The sequence continues at coordinate 21,298,203 of NC_132987.1, read as the reverse complement.
ACCAAATAATGAAAAAGAACATTATAAAGATATCCCTACCTTGGCAAATAGCTAGATATTGATTAATGAAGATATCTTTAAGAACCACTTGTTACAGTACCTACAGCTGCAAAATAGAATTAATAAATAATTACTGAGCATCTACCATGTACATGACATGTATTCCCTGTGGAGACTACTGAAGGACTAAATAATAGACAGCCTTGCATAACACACACCATACGCCAGTCTCTGTTCTGTGCAAACTATGATCCACTTCTCATTTCAAGGAACATAAATACAGGAAATGTGAACGGCTGTGCAGATCTAAAGAACAGTTAAAGAAGACAATAATGTCCACTGGGCAGTACACAGAGATGAGGGAATGGTAAATCAGAGCTCTTTGGGTCCAAGTGGCAGAAACTAAACTAGAAATAGGAAGAAAAGAAGGAAGAAAGGAAAAGGGAGAGAGAGAGAGAGAAAGAAAGATAGACAGACAGACACTACTTATTTGCAGTCCTTATTTGTTGCTATGGGCTTAATTGTATTCCCACCCCTGCCCTGCTCTCAAAATTCATATGCTGAAGACTTAATACCAGTACCTCAGAATGTAACTGTATGGAGAGAGGGGGCTTTAAGAGGTAATTAAGGTAAAATGAGGTCATTAGAGTGGGGCCTTACTTCAGTCTGACTGACATCCTTCTAAGAAGAGGAGATTGGGATGCCAATAGCACAGACATAGGGGGGACCACGTGAAGACACTGGGAGAAGATGGCCATCTACAAGCCAAGGAGAGAGGCCTCAGAAGAAACCAGCTCTGCCGATGTCTTCATCTTGGACTTTCCAGCCACTAGGACCATGAGGAAATACATTTCTGATGTTAAAACCACACGGTCTGTGGCACTTTTGTCATGGCAGCTGCAGCAAACTAATACAGAGGGGTGCCGGGTAGTTGACAGAATTGAAGGAAGGGTTACAGGAACCAGTGAAAGCCAGTCACCTCAAGGACTAGAGCCAGGGCCTCCACACACACACACACACACACACACACACACACACACACACAAATCTCTCTTTCTCATCTGTGTTTGACTTCATTCTTCTAACTCTGCCTTTCTCTACAGACTCCAGAATATGAAAACACCAAGGATGGACTTAATTGACCTAATTTGGGTCTCATGTCCAACTCTAGACCAATCAATTCATTCTCCTCCAGTCAGGTGTGTCTACCACCCGTGCCGGCCCGTATCCTGAGTCTGGAGCCTCATCCAGTTCACTCTCCCCAAAGAGTAAACCTGGTGTCTGCTGGGGTGGGAGAAAGGTAGCCATTTGGCTACTGACTGCTCCTTCAAGATTTTCCATAAACCTCCTGTTTGCAGCCCTGCCCCCTATCCTCTCTTTCAGAAGAGGCCAATTCCAGGGCCTTTCTAGGGTGCGGTGCCATGAGCTGCCTTCCCTCTTAACAGCTCTCCATCTGCCGACACCCGTGTTTTGGTTGTGTCTCAGTTCTGCTGGGTTAGTCACCCTAGTCCAGCCCCTGTCCCTGTTTCCCCACAGAACTGACACTGACTCTTCACCCCTTCCCTCTGTCCTTGTGGATTTGGACCGTTTGGGCTTGTTTGCTGTCATTTCAGTGGCTTTTTTGGAAGGGATCAAAGAAAAGTGCATGTTTTTAAATGGCAGTGTTTAACCAGAAGTCTATTCTGGGGATTTTCACATAATCCTCTCTGAACATGCCACAGTGGCTGCCTTCCGGCTGGGGGGTGCTGGTAGGGACTGGGGACAGAGAGGAGAGAGGAGGAGGCCAGCGTGGGCGGGCCCTGGCCCCCACCCTCTATCAAGCAGAAAATCTCTGCTTTTTTTTTTTTCCTGGTTTATATTTTGGGCTTCTAAGATTTCATTCGGACAAAAAGCCTTTGTCTAAAAATAGAAAAACCTTAAAAACCACTGCACAACACGAGGCTGACTCCCACATATTTTATATAGTTGGAATCGTAGTGTATACCCAGTTTGGTATTCTGGTTTTGTTTAGTTATTTATTTTACATTATATTGCAGTACAAACATGTTTTCATTATTTCTACTGTAGCTTTTTCATGACCACTTTCTCAACCCAGTGCCTGGCACATGATAGATCCTTAGCAAACAGTGATTGAATGAATGAATGATAATATTTAATAGCTGCTGTTTCTAATTTTGTTGTCATTATAGTCATAACTTCTGTTGAATTCATGCATTCGTTCACCTAAAACATATTTGTTGAATACCTACTATGACTGTGCACTGGTGAATGGTGCTGGAAATAAAACAATGAATACATTAAACATGGTCTTTTCCACACCAAACTTACAGTCTAAAAAAGGAATCTGGTAGGTGAATTGACAATCACAATACAGAAGCCTAAATGCTAGAGGAAACAAAAAGGACAATTGGAGCACTTAGTAGGGCCCCTAGCCTATACTTGAAAGTCTGGGAAGGCTCCCTGGAGGAAGAGACAAAGGAAAATAATTTTTTAAAATAAACAGGACATGCCAAGTGCAGAAGGAAAGACAAATGCTCCATGCAGAGGAAGCAGCAGGTACACCACTGGGCGCAGAGGAGACCTTAGCCCATTCCAGGACCTAGAAGAGGTTCAAGAAGATTGGAGGGCAATGTGCACATAAGTGAAATTCCAGGGAGGAGCTGGAGAGGCAGACAAGGGCCAGGGAATGAAAGATCTGATGAACTCCCTGCGTTTGAGGGCAATGAGAATCATTAAAGAATCTTAGAGTAAAACCCATTGGCCATTTCAAGGTCAGTTCTGCAGATCCTGTAGGGTCTGTAAGCTGTGACAAGTCTGCAACTCATCCCTAAGAGTAATAGGTACTATTGAGGGTTTGAATTAGGGGACAATATTTGCATTCCAAAAAACCCCAACAAAATAATAAAAAATACAGATATATACATATATATATGTATAACGGAATCACTTTGCTATACACCTGAAATTGACACAATACTGTAAATCAACCATATTTCAATTAAAAAGAACAGTAAAATAGAAAAAAATTCTTGATCAATTGTCAATAAACTATTTATTGAATAAACCTCAATCTTAAAAGAAAAAAAACACACCAACTGATTGCAATGTGAAGAATGGATGGCAGAGAAAGGAAGACAACTCAGGACTATCAGAGGCTAGAAGAGCATAGCAGTGGGGAGGAAGAGAGACAAATGGGTTCAAGGAACAGGCAAGGGTAGAAGCAATAGGTCTTGGTGGCTGAATGTGGGAAATAAAGGAGAAAGAGGCTCAGTCGACATCAAATTTCCGGCTTAGGCAGCGTGTGGATTGTGGCGCCGTTTATTAAGGTAGAGACCACAGGATGGGGAAACCAATGATTTCAGCTGGACACACTGCGATTAAGGTGCGTGAGGAACACCCAAGTGGAGCTGTCTGTAGAGGAAGAAGGAAATGTGATTCGGAAGCAGATGAGGATCTGGGTATCCTCAGTGGTAAGAGCTGTGGAGGAAGAGGCAGGAGGCCTGTGGTCAGATCCCCGAGGCATGCTGATAGTTCAGGATGGGCAGAGGGAGAGGAGCCTGCTAAGGAGCTGAGATGAGAGAGAGCCGCTCCAGGTGTTAGACGAAATCCAAGGAGGTGCTGGGTTCTGCAAGCTGAGCAAAGACAGTGCAGGAGGAAGAGTCAGTGTGTCAGTGTGCTATGACTGCGAAGTGGCACCAAGAATGTCCCTGGTGCTTGATTAGGCAGCTCCAAGCAGAATGATGGGACAGAAGCCAGGCTGCAGTGGTTCTGAAGCATCTGAGTTTCAGACAAAGTACTTAGGCAAGACTTTCAAGAAGCAGGACTGAAAGGGAGGAGAGAGAGATGGGGTCTAGCTGGAGCGGAAAAAGAAAGTAACAGAGACTTGAGCATGTTTGATGTTACCAGTGGCTCCGCATCACCACCTATTTAAAAACAAAACCAATCAACCAAACTCCCTAATCCACTTACTCCTCGGGGTTCTCCAATGTTGGGCTCCAACCAGCTTTATTTCCTACTATTCTCCCACCATCACCCTGTGCTTTGGCCAAACAGGGTAGCTCGGCAGATAAACTGCACGGTCTTGGTTTATGCTGTTTGCTCCCCTGAAATGTCCCCATCACGTCTCCTTGGTCCAACCCTAGCCACCTGCACCACCCACCTCTGTTTCTCGGGACCCAACAACACGCCATCCGGAGACTCTCCAGAGCTCACTGCTTGTCCCACTCTCAGATCCCTTCTTATCTTCTGTACCTAAGTCACTTGGACGTTTCCCTCATGACCCTTCTAGACTACAAATTTCCTGAAAGCATGGGTTGTAGCTTACTTAGCACTTTGTAAGCACTTTTGATACAGTAAGAGTTCAACAAATATGAATGAAAAGTTTCAGTGAACTTCATGGAAGTGTTTCTCTATCATACACAGCTGATGCCCTGGCAAGAGGTGACCCTCACTCCGATCCTGTTTGAGTCCCTGCATTTTCATTAAATAGTGACTCCGTGGGCACACATGATGTGTCAGGCGTATAATCTATTTTACCCATCACACCTATGAGGTTCATCACCCCTTTTTATAGATGAGGAAATTAAGGCTCAGAGAGGTTAAGTAACCTGCCCAAGGGTCACACAGCTAGTGAATGGCTGAACCAAAACTCCAAGTTCAAATCTCATGGCCCTTAGTGGCTTGTGATCTTCTCCAGGACAGCACAGTGACATTGTTGTCTTCTCTCTGCTTTCACTGCTGACTTGAAAAATGGAGAAAGGCAATTTTAGAAAATGCTCCAACAGTGCTCTCAGTAACAGTCATGCAAACGATTGTGAAATATGCTACTTGAGAAAGCTCTTTCCGACTGGTAGAAAAGTCAAGGATTCTGTCATTTTTCCCTCTTTAAAATTCAGTAATGAGTAAAGAGCATAAACAGCAGGAGCCTCTGAGAAATAGTCAAGTAGAATACAGGCACTGAAAAAGCAAGGTACTGGAATACCAGAAGGGAGGGAAGGAGCTAGACAGGAGAAATACTCACTTTTCTTGGGTCTTTTATCTGGCAACACTTAATATTTAATAAATTCTGAATGTTCAACTCCCTGTCCTGATTCTGAACACCAATTTTTTATGAAAATTGTATTTGTTAGTGAGTATCCTAGGAACATTCTTTCATGGTGACACAAAATTAGGTGGCCTTCATTTTCCAAACTTGTGAAAATGATTCTTTGCTTATATGATTGTGTTTTTCTAGTAGAGAAACATCAAGGAAAACAACTTATCACTGGCTGGAATGAGAGCCCTGCCCTCATTCCTAGGTAGTGATCCAGGAGCTGGATTGTCTCTTCTGTTTTCACAGACACGTCTGGGTCGGCCTTTTTCCATTCATCTAATAACATTACTCATTATTTCTTGACAAACATTATTTAACCACTCATTTATTTTTCTTTGGGGTACCAGTTCTAATTAGATATTCATGAGGATGAAATTAAAACATAGCTCAATTTCTGCTAGTGGACTGTGGCATTCTTCATATTAGGGGGAAAAAATTCTATCTCTACGGCATTATAAAGACATTGAGATCCAGGAATATGCTGAACAAAGTCGGAAATGGCCGGTCATAGTCCCTACTTTGGCCAGATTCCCAGTAATGTCATTGTGCCTTTCCCCCAAGAAGTCTATCAGAATGAGGTTCCTCATCTTTTAACGATGAGCACTCCATCCTTGTCTGATGTGAAAGATTTCTCTTTTGGCCTCTCTTTCTTCTCTCCAACCACCTGTCTTCCATCAAAAAGCATTTCCTGAAACACTTTTAAAAACAAAAGTGAAATTAAAATAGCTGTGTTTTGAGATTCCTTCCCCCTTGACAGAATTCTGGGTCAGGCCCAGAGAATCAGTTTCAGTCAAGATCATTTTATAACCCTTAGCACATCCTTCTAGATTCACAAGCACCTAAAAGTTTTATCACTGATTTATTATTTACATCTTTTTACGTAAATGAAAAATTGAGAAGTTGGTTCAAATAATCATCTTAAAGAGAGGATTTTAGAGAGGAATACAGCTTTTGGAGGCAATGTCCCATTTTTAGCTGTGCAGCAGCCATGCTAGATCCTGAGTTCCCAGCCCCAGGGCAGTGGGTTGAGTCTATCCCATCACGGAACTGGGTGAGGCCAAGGCAGGGATGGAAACCCAAGGGTGACCTGGAGTGGAAGCCACATGTCCTATCTCAGCTGTGTTATATCGTGTAGAGTATGCCCACACCATGCTGGCATCAGGTAGGTCTGGGCTCAACTCCCAGAGAACCGCTCTGTGACCTTGGGAAAATCCCTCACCAACACAAACCCCTATTTTCTCATTCATAAAATGGAAAACTGCTATGTCCATTAGGGGCCAGTCAAGAGACAAGAATTCATACCAGTTATCTGGGCAGTGAGAATTGAATATTTTTTCAAAAATAACCAAAAACCCGTTGACTAGGGATAAAGTTGTTAACTGGGAGGCTGAAAAGGTAAAAAGAAGACACTAAGAAATCACCAGCAGGGCAGTCAACACTACTGCTACCATCCCCTCTCCAGTTATGGATTTACATGAAGAGGGCAGCCCCCAAGGGAGAAAGAGTTGGAACTCTGGGACTGGCCCAAGAGCAATCATCACCTACCCCTGTAGGAAAAGCCTGGTTCTCAGTAGTCTACCCTGTGCACTGATGGCCAGCCCAGCCTCCAGGGACTCACAGCATGAGAGGACTGCAGGAAAGAGTATGGAATAACACACAGGGAGGTTTGACTAACCTCTGTGGCCAAAAAAGCACAGCCTGTCTCAGAATACCACGCCTGCCCAGCCAGTATCTCCGGGAAAGGGGGTACGCATCAGGCCATCAACTCAAGCTCAAGTCCATTTCTCCATCTGGGCGCTTCTCAGCTACCTGCTCCCCTACATCCCTGCACTTAGGCTACAAACTGGGACTTGAACAGGGCACTGCATCCAGGAATTTCCTTTGGCTCCGTGGATCCAGTCCCTTGGCTTTACAACCACAGATGGTTGTATCTTAGCCCTAACCCCTGGCTTACCGGTTGGCTAGGCACATACCACCTGATCACCCATCCATCAGGTGAGAGGGACTGGATGGTAGAAATGGGAGTGAAGGGTATTGTCCTCATGTGGGGTCCTTTGGGGGAAGTGAGAAGAGACACCATCTTCTACAGGTTTGGTCCCTTCAGCAACAGTCACACCATCCCTGCCACCTTGGTGGGCACTGAGGCCTGGAGCAGCAGCACTGTGCTTGGGGTACCTTGGCCTTGGCAGCCACAGAAACATCACAGGAGGCCCCAGCAAAGGGGGAAGGGGTTGCAGGTCCCGAGCGTTACCGAAAGAATTGTTTCACAAGTACACGTGGGACTCTTCGCTAAAGTCTCCCAGAATAATTTGGGAGGAAGCTGATGGGCTGGAGCTCCCACACAGCAGGTGGGGATAAAGCCAGAGGAATCCTAGATTGCACGCTCTCATGGCTCGCTTTGTTTCTCCCATCTGCCTCCGGCCACTATCACCACTCCTGTGTAGCCCGAGGTCAAAGGAGTTACACATGGGTGATTAACATCTGCTATTTTGCCACTTAGCCCTGTTCTCCCTACTGGTAACCAGGGCACAATTTCCCTTGGGGGATCACCAACTCTTCCTCATAAAATGATGGTGGAGTGGATTGTACCCTTGGCTCCAGGTATGGTCAGGCGAGTACCTTATCAATCAGAAAAAAATACGACTTTTTTTTTGGCCACAATGATTGGTTTGGGATTGGGCATGTGATCAAAAGAGTCAATAAAACTCAATGAGGTTTTTGCTGAGAATCTTAGGAAAAGGATAATTACTCCTTTCCAACAGACATGAATGAGGTCTGCTGCTCCTGGAAGCATCTTGTGACCGCAAGGGCCAGTGATATATGGAAATGGAGCCAACACCAAGGAGAACAGAGGTGAGAGAGAGGGGTTGGGTTTCAGGGTTGCCATTGGAGTCCAGATCTATTGGGATTTTTCGGTTATGAGAGCCAATGTATCTTGTTTTCACTTAAGGCTATTTGGGTCGTTTTTCTCTGTCGCCTGCAACCAAGAAAATCAGGACAGAAGCAGTCTCCAACAGGTGCAGTACAGGGTAAGGAACAGAAAAGGTAGGCAAACTCACTTCAGTTTATGTCTCTCCCTTCGGTTAATCCGCATTACAACTATGAGATGTAAAGAGGGGCAGCGATTTTATTGAGCCATTGAAAAGGTGATAAAATTATACCTTTGTTATGCTGAATGACTTGCCCAAGGTTTTCTATCCAGTAGATGATAGAGCTTGGAATTAGTGACCTTCTGATTTGGGAAAGAGGAAAAGTGAACAAGACCAGTAAGCCACAGTATGATAGGTAATCAGACCTACTTACTGATAGTGTTGTCTTGAAAACACTTTTGGGAAAGTATCTGATGCTTCAAACATTTTCTGTTTACATCCACTAATGTCATCTTATTCTGTCATTGGTCATATTTGCAACCCCATGCAGCTTCTCACATTAACAGAGACAAAAAAGTACCTGGAAGAAACAAATTCCATTGATCAATAAGAATTTATAAAATGCTTAGAAACTGTTCCATCACCTTCTACCTCATTCCCTCAGCTTTTGTGCCCCTGGCTTTCCAGAGTTGCTCACTCAGATCCCCACCTGACAGAGAACAGAGTTGGGCAAGAGTTGCCACAAAAATCAGTGCTGGGCGTGGGTGGCGTTTAAACAGCCCTGGATTTCCTATTCCCAAGCATGCATCACTCCCCCAGCCTGGGAGTCGGGGTTGTGAGTGATGCCTGAGGACATTCAGATAGACAGAAGACTGACTGAATGACTGGCTAACCGACAGATTAGTTCTTTCCCTTGTCGATCCCAAATTCTCCACAACCTTACTCTGTCTACCTGCTGGGATGTGAATATCACTTATTGGAAATATTGGGTGCAGACTCTTACCTCATTCATTCATTCACTCATTTGTAACCAGTGCTAGTCATGCACCTACTGTGTGTCAGACACTGGGCTAGACTCTAAGGATACAAAGCCCAGAAACAGACAGTCCCTGCCCTCAACAGCGTTGCAGCCCCCTAGAGAGAGAGCCACAATCAGAAGAGTGAGGATTCTCAAGCACTTTAGGTGCTGTGATACAGATGTGTACAGAGTACAGCCGGGGGGAAACAGAGGGAGAGTCAGTTCCACCTGGGGCAGGAGAGCCAGGAAAGACTCATTGATGATTGGTGCTCGAAGTGAGTCTTGAAAGAGAAGGACGTATGTGCCAGTCGGTGGGGGTGGCATGGGGTGGAGAACAACTTGCCACTGCAGTTGCGTGTGACAGAAAGTCTGAGCCCAGAGGGTTTAAGCAAGAAGGGAATGTACTAGGGAACTGAGTGAGAAAACAAAGTCCAAGGATGGATCTGTCAGGCACGGCTGGATGCTGGACCCAAGCCCTGTCTTCAGGACTCGAGCTCTCTGTGGAAGGTGATGGAACAGTTTCTCTGGAAATCTCATCTGACTTCTCTGCGGTGGCTCCAGTAGCATTGGGATGGTGACAGCAGATCCGACCCTACATCCTCTTAGGTTTCAGCTTCCGAGCCAAAAGTACTCCACGTCCCACTCTTCTCAGAAATGTCTCATTCTCCAAAAATGTTTCATGGCAACCCATGGCCTCTGGGGAGGGAGCAGTCATATCCCCATCCCTGAAGTCATTGTGATGGCCAGGGCAGTGTGAAGCTCTGATTTACTGTGGCCTGAGTCACTGCTCTCTCCAGAGAGCCGGGGTGGAGCTGTCCTCACCAGGACAACTTGGACCAAGGGTAGGGAAGGACCATCAGGGCACTATTATCACAAGAAAGGGGAGTTGACCACAAACGTCTGTTTCAGCATCAGTCCTGCCGACCTTCGCTGTTCGGTGTCATTCTGACCAGGAACCTGGAACCAAGCAGTTCAACACCACAGAGCCCCAGGTGACCAGCACCAAGTCTGATTCTCAAAAGGACCAATTTCTGGTCATGTCTCCTGTAAGCATCGTCTACTCTGGAGTCCACACTTGGGGTAAGGTTTTCTCCTCATTCCACCAGAGAGCCGCCACCTCTGAGGCGAGCCAGCGAGCAGCTGCAGTCTGGAGCGGCCCCTGGAGTCTCAGGGGAGCCTGGCCGACTCCCAGGACCTGCCAGGGCCAGGCCACGGGCAGTGCCACCTCAGTTCTCTATTTCCTATTATACCTTACTAGAATCTATGAGCAAACAGTAGAACCAGCTTGAGGCTTCACCTCCCAGGAGCTGAGCTTCAGGTTTGTGCAGTGGCCTCACGCCTATATCTTGGAACCTATTTCTACCAGCTCATTGCATGTTATCCTCAAATCTAAGACATAGTTTCGTTCTTGGTACAGTTTACTCCTTGTTTGGAGCTTTCTGACTTCTATACTGTTCCCTATAACCCGAAAGCCCTTCTTATACAGATGAGGGGAAAATTATTCACACACACACGTATATCTACACTTTATGGGTAGATATGTATTTGTAAGTTGTTTTTATTGATTTAAATTGCATACAATAAAACGCGCCCATTTAAAGTGTACAATTCAGTGGGTTTTGACAAAAGCATACACCCGTTAAACCACGACCACAATTGAGATATAGAACATCCCCACCACCCCAGAAAGTCCCCTTGTGCCCCTCTGCAATCTATACTCACCCACCACCCATCCCTGTTCTGGCCCCAGACAACCACTGAGGTGCTTTCTGCCACTCCAGATTAGTTTTGCTTGATACAAGGTTTCATACAAATGGAATCATAATATGTACTCTTTTACGTCTGGCTTCTCCTGCTCAGCGTAATGTTTTTGAGATTCATTCATGTTCTGGCACATATCCGGGGTCCATTCCTTTCTGTGACCGAGGAGTTTTCCAATGAATGCATAAACTGCAGTTTGCTTATCCAGCACACCTGGGCCCCTTCAGCTATTCTTAATAGCTATTAAGAATAAAGCTACAATATACTTCCCCGTGTAAGTCTTTGTGTGGACATACATTATTATTCTGCTTGAGAAAATACCTAAGAGTGGGGTTTCTGGGGCAAAGGTGTATTTTAACTTTGTAAGAAACTAGGCAAGCAACAAGGATATATTGTACAGCACAGAGAATTATAGGCATTATTTTGTAATAACTTTTAGTGGAGTATGATCTATAAAAATACTGAGTCACTATGCTATACACCTAAAACTAATACAATATTGCATATCAACTATACTTCAAGAAAAGATAAATTAATTTTAAAACTAAGCAGATGGATATTTAACAGAGAATAGAAGCACTCATACATGTCAACACTCCAGGCCTTGGTTTCCTGTAGCAAGATGGGAATAACATCTGCTCTAATTCTTGCCACCACTGCAATGATCAGAATGGATAATGCCTGTATTAAACATCAAAAAGTGCTACACTGCCGCATGGACAAAGGGCTATATGGTTTCTTAGGGAAGGAAGAGAAGTAAGAGTTAAAGGAGGACTGAGTGGAGAAGGACCTCACCCTTGGATGTTCAGTGTAATCTGCCCAAAAGGTAGATGGATGTACAGATGTGTATATAGATGGATGGATGGATAGATGGATGACACGGCCTCAAGGAATAAATAATAATATAAAGACTATAGGGAGAACATTAGATTTATTTTAATTACATATTTTAAAAACTCACATTGGCATAAAGAATTTCCTAACAACTTTGGGATATATAATTGTCTTGTTCAGGTGCTCGACTGAGGCGAGTGACAATCGGCCAGTGTGGTCCTGCAAGAAAGATGATGCTCCTGTGAAAGAAAAAGCATCATCTGGGCTCTTACTTCAAATTATGTTATATCGAGCTCTAGACTTTCCTAATATTATTTCTATTTTCTACTAGAAGTCAAAAATAAACAATGCAAGGAATATAAAATAAAAGGGGAGAAGAGCACAAGCTTATTGAAGAATGTTTACTCTTGTGTGGTAGTCGAAGTCTAAGATCATATTAAATTTCTCTTCCCTAAAAGCTGCTAGTTGCCCAAGTCCCTTCCTTACTGAGGCAGCCTGATGCGCTGCTCTGGGTCAGGGAGGAGGTGCACCGCCCCTCAGTGGGTATTGGAGACCATCGAAGCCTTCGGAGACCAGAAGCCATGCTCCTCCTCACCTTGGAGTCTGTGCTTGCTGTTCCCTTCACCTGAAGCTCTCTTTCCCCCTTTTCATGGCTAGTTCTTTCTTATAATTCATTTCTCAGCTTAAGTACTACGAGTGAGGATTCTGCTCACCCATAACATGCTGTTTAGTTCTCTTTAGAGCTTTTACTATAGTTAATATTTTTCATGAATTTATTTGTTTGCCTTCTCATTGTCCTCCCTCCTCACTGGAACATATGCTCTATAAGAGCAAGGACTTTGTCTTATTTACCACCATATCCCTAGGGCCTAGTTCCTGGTAAACAGCAGCTCACTAACTGTTTGATGAATGAATGAATGAGATCACCCCTTGAAGAAGAGGAAGAGAAGGGAAGTGATGACCACTGAACTGCCTGAGTAACTACCCAGAATAAACTGAGAAGAGTCTGGTAATGGCTTAGGTTTAGACTCAATAGGTAAAATGAGGCTTTCTGAAATTGAGGGCTTGAGAGATGGGGTACTGTCAGCTGTAGAAGAGAAGAGAAAGTTCCATTTTTGTGACATCTAGATCTACCACTATAAGATTCTGCACAATTGATCAAATAAATGAATGATTTTACTCGTGTAAAGATTACTCCATTCAAAATTAGTGTGGGGTTGGGGAGGGTATAGCTTAGTGATAGAGTGCCTGCTTAGCGTGCATGAGGCCCTGGGTTCAATCCCTAGAACCTCCATTAATTAATTAATTAATTAATTAATTAATTAATTAATAAACCTTATGTGACATTTGACCAAAGTAAATATAAAAATATTTCTGACTTCTTTAAAATGCTGGTAAGATTTTTACACATTGTAAAAAGTTTTAGAAATATGTCTTCAGAAAGAAGTCATTGATTTTTTAAAAATTCTCCCCTCTGAAAAGATAAAGCTGTTTTTCCTGACTTTAATACACTTTTTTTGTAAGCTCTTTTTTATGTTTACTTGGGTAAACAAAACGTATAATTTTTTAATGTTTACTTGGGAATTAAGATAATATGATTTTGTTTAATTTGAAAAGCTTGAATTTCTCCTAGAAGGAAAGCTCACTTCCAAGAGAAAAGGTACAAATCTCCAGTTGGTTACTATGAAATTCTAACTGATCTAAAGTCAAGCTTTTCCTTTGGGCTTAACCACCAGACGCAGGAGGAGCAGGCGAAACCTGTTGAGAATATTTACTAGACAGCAGAAGAATAAACAAAGGAAAGGAAAGAAAGACAAGGGTGGAAGGAAAGCAGGGAGAGGAGTTCTCACAGCAAAGAGAGAGGTTATAAGTATTTGCTAAAGGCAAATGCACCATTTAACCATTTGCATGTGAGAAGCTGTTTGACTGTCTGAATACCAGGACAATTCATTTAAAATCTAATCACCCATCTAGATCAGCACTGTCATAGCAGCACTATTTACATGGAAACAACCTAAATGTCCATAGACAGATGAATGAATAAAGAAGATATGGTATGTGTATATATCCATAAAAAAGAATGAAATGAAATGCTGCCATTTGCAGCAACATGGATGGACCTAGAGATTATCATATTAAGTGAAGTGAGTCAGACAAAGACAAATGAATGAATAAAGAAGATATGGTATGTGTATATATCCATAAAAAAGAATGAAATGAAATGCTGCCATTTGCAGCAACATGGATGGACCTAGAGATTATCATATTAAGTGAAGTGAGTCAGACAAAGACAAATATCACATGGTATCATTTATATGTAGAATCTAAAAAAAGATACAAATTTTATTTACAAACCAGAATTAGACTCACGGACATAGAAAACAAACTATGTTTACCAAAGAGGCAAGGTGGGGGAGGGATAAATTAGGAGTCTGGGATTAACAGATACACACTACTATATATAAAATAGATTAAGAAAACAAGGACCTACTGTGTAGCACAGGGAACTACATTCAGTTTCTTGTAATAAGCTATAAGGGAAAAGAATCTGAAAAAAACATACATGTATATGTATAACTGAACCTCTCTGCTGTGCACCTGAAACTAACATTGTAAATCAACTACACTTCGATAAAAAATAAAATTAAAAACAACAACAACAACGAACTATCACGAGCTGGCAGCCTCCAGCTGCTGCACCTTAGGGATCTACAGCAGGATGCGTGCCAAGGCCACCAGGCTATTCCCAGCCCACGGCGGGAGGACTAGAGCCGGGCTGTTCCTAGGCAACACAGGTCTCCGCTCACAGGCTCCTGGCTCCAGCTCCTCGTTGCCCCGCCTGAGCTATTTTACTCAAGGCTGTACTGTCATGTAACGTTCTTCCAACCCAATTCCCCTTTCCTCTCTAAGTCCTTTCCCAGGTGCCAGACCTGCACTGCAGCCTGGGGCTCCCCACCTACTCAGGCCTCCTCTTCCCCTTACCCTCCCCATTCGTTTCTCCCAATACATCTCTTGCACATCGAAGTCTGTATTGCTGTCTGCCTCCCAGAGGACTTGAACCAACACAAGGCAAAATGAATGCGATTAACCACTTAAAGAAATAACCTTGAAGGGCATTCTCCACTGTGAGGACACAACCTGGATCTGTTCTGAACACCGTATCTCCAGGGCCTGGTGCAGCAGTTGGTACAAAGCATGAAGCAGGCTGTCAAAAACTCATGAAAGGAAGGGAGGCAGGAAGGGAAGATTGGGGTGAGCTGGGATTAAAAATCAGATCAAGCTTTCATGAATGTTAAAAAAAAACAAACTGTAGCATTAGAAGGAAAAACATGTAGACAGAGAGCGTGGTCAGTTTGGAATATAGAGAAGGGAACTTCAAAAAGTAAAAATTGGTTAGTGTCTGGAGAGGCACTGTCTGGGGAGGCTGTGTACACACACAGATGCATGCACACGTTCATACCTACATCCACATCTACATGGACGTAAATGATAACCTGCGGGAAATAATAGGTATTTCACACATACATTCATATACCCTTTCCTTTCCTCAGAATTCTCAGTATATGCAAATAATACCTAAACATACCACAAAGGTAAAAGAAAATGAAACAAACAACAAAATCTCCTCTAGAACAGCCAATGGAAACATTCCCAATTGAGAAAACAGATCATCGCCAGCTCCAGGCCCAGACACAGCACTTTTGTTGCTACAACTTCCCATTTGGGCAATTAGTTCTGCACAGCAGGCCAGGCTACTCCTGTCACAGGCGTCTGGCAAACATCCCTCAGTTAAGAAGTGGCAATTGCAGAATCCCTGAGAAGAGGCTCTGGACTGTATCAGGAGCAGCAGTCCTGTTAAACTCCGTCAAAGAAGTCTCCTGCTAAATTTTAAAATGAATCACCATTTGATATCTACAATAAATATGTGGTGATGTTCCAGCATTTTGGCTTTATTTAAAATGTACTGAAAGTGGTATTTTTCCACACATATCTTCTTTTGCAATTATCTTAGTGGAAAAATGTGTATTCGGAGTTCGACTTGTTTCTTAGGAAAAATGAAGTTTTTGTTGGGATTATTTCAAAGGCATTTACATGATTGTAAAACGTTTTTAGAACTCTGAGGGTGAAGGACTCAGGACACATACTTTAAACTAGGTTTATTAATAGCGTGGATGTGTAACTGTGTTCATACCCATAATTTTATATATTATATATACATATATTAATTACATATAAATTCTTTACATATGATTTTTATATTTATATATTCTTTATATTAAAAGTTTTTGGATAAATTCTTAAATTTTAATTTAACTTTCATTCCTTAGTTTTTTTTTTTAAAGGGGAAGAAGTAATTAGGTTAATTTATTTACTTATTTTTTAAGTGGCGGTACCGGGGTCTGAACCCAGGAACTTGTGCATGCTCGGGGGACATTTGACCACTGAGCAATCCTCTCCCCTTTGTTCTTTGATTCTTAAATCTCAAATACTCTACAGAAATGCTTAAAACTACCTACCAAATTCATAGAAATCTAAAGAATCTCTTAATGACTCAAGCTCATAGTTCTAAAAGGCTCATGGTTCTAATGACTTTGTTTGCATATAGTATTTATTTGGATAATGCCTTTTAGGTAGTTATCTTACTTTTCCAAAAGCAATAACCCTTAAACAATCTTGCAACTCATAATAAACCAGGTTCATATTGGAAATTCAAATTATTTTATTCTAGATGTTTAATGAGCAAGGAATGTGAATCTTTTCCCTGAGGAACAAATAAAAGACTCTTTGAATTGAGGTAGATTTGTCAGCTCTGCCTGTGATTAGAATTGGCTTCTCCAAACAGCAGTTTAGAAGAGCAAATAGTAAGCAGGAAGTTACTTGTGAATGGAGTTAAAATAGAAAAAGATCCACTACCATTCCTGGGAAAGTCATATTCAGCCTGTCACTGCAGTAACGTTGACACTATAAAATCGTTATCATTGATTTTCTTTATTGGTAACTTTCCCAAAATCAAAGAAGGGCTTGGATTTAAAACAAACTCCCCAAATCCTGAGATATAATTAAATAGTAGAAGCAGCCCATCAGAAAGGACGGGAACCTAAAGTGACACTAGTGTCCTCTTTGGGTGGCAAAGTTCATGGTGACTTTCTTCTTTCTCTTTTTAATATTTTCTCAATTTTATATAATAAGCATGTATTTCCTTTATCCTCAGGACAATTTTTACTTAAAAAACAAAAAGAAGAAGAGACAGTGACCAAAGATGGAAACCCACACAGCTTGAGAGAGAGCTGCAGTTTTCATTGCTGGGCGTTGGTTAGCATTGGGTGCTGTCAGCAAAGTCTTGCCCGGAGCTTTGAGAATCACTGAGGAGGGAAGAGGGACCCCAGTGTCATCTGGGATAACGAGGTCTGGGCTAACACCCTCTGGTACTTGGGCATTTCTTGGTTCAGACTCCTGGGTCCTTGTTAGTGGGCAGTCATCACGGCGTTCCTCTCATCTCTGGAGTCCCAGCCCTTCCTGCAAGGGACCCCATTGCATTACTTTCCTTGAAGACAACTACCAGCTTGGCCTGGACTCAAGATTAGGAGTAACATTGAGTCCCAGTGAGACAGCCAGATGAGTGAGCTACTAAGAGCACCCAAATGCTAACTGGATCAATCTACTGAGGTTATTGAAATATGGGGATTATACCATGAGCTCATTTAAATATGCGGAGTGTATCTAACAAATAAAAATACATTTCTTACCTACAGTTAATACTAATCATTCTTATAGGCAAAGATTTAGCCCCAAAAATCAGCATAATAAAATAATTCCAAGTGTTTGGGTTTGATCTGGCAGTGTTGTTAATTATACACTTCACTTCATGGCCCTTATTACCATCAATTTTTTAGGATCAGATTAGTTTTTTGATTAGCACTTGCATCTTTTCACACGTTCAAGTCTCCATATTATATGGTAGAATCCGGGTTCTCAATAGAATCTTTTTCAAATTCTTGTAGGGCTATCCTCACGTGGAAGTTGGGCGTCCTGTTACTGTGAAGCATTCATCTCAGGCTTGCTCCTCCTGTCCTGTAACACTTGCTTACAAGCTGCTTCCAGGGAAAAAAGAGGGTAGGAGACCCTTTCCCCCAATACCTCCAGTAGAAAAGTCCTGGGAGAGCTTTCCGATTGGACAGTCCTTGGTCACATGCCTTATGGGCTGGAGGAGAAATGACTGGGATCAGTGGTCCCAAGTGGATGCACAGCATCTATCCATCCACTACCTGCACCATCTCCATGTACACTGAGCACTCCTGGGTCCCAAGAGAGGCTCTGCTGGATGGGTGTGCAGTTTTGATCAAGAGCTTGAAATTTCCAGTGAGCCTGGGTTCAAATCCAAGCATTTCATTTACACATCGCAGGTTTTGGATTAGTGGTTAACCTCTATAAATCTTGGAATCTTCACCTGTAAAATAGTGATACTCTCTCTTATTGCACAGGGTTTTTGAGAGAATTAAATGAGACATTACTGTAGAGCACTTATGTCAGAGTTCTTGGTGTATAATAAGTACTCATTAAAAGTTAGGGATGATGATGATGATTTATCATGGAGTATTTCCACTGGACAAAGTTTCATCCAAACAGCAAAAAGCTGCTGACTTCTTTGTCCAGTGTGGGCAGGTGAGTGGAGTTGGTTTTACTCAGCATACATTATGTCATCTCTGGACCCTTAGACATAAAGACCACCTTGGAGCTGTTTTCCTCAGCGAAGAGACTAATTGATCATTTTGTATCCTTGTCATGGGCATCCATCATACTTAGGCCTGCCATTATTTTCTGAGTAGCCTTTTAATATTTGGGGAAATTTCTATAGCAGGTGGCTCTTATCCTCTACAAAGAGTTGAGTTTCTAGCCTCACTTGCAGCCAACACAGGCACATGAAATAAACATTACCACATGCACTCGCGTAAGACTGATTCAGAGCTCCATCTAAGGAAAGAGGGTCTAGGGTGTTCCTCAGGTGCCTTTCAAAACAATTGGAGGTTGTCCATATCTGAGATTAATTGTATTGGGAAAGGCCACTTAAAACTAACTTAAAACAGTTCCAGATCTTCATAGCAGATATTGAAAAATTGCTTACAGTTTTAGCTTCAAAAAATGAAACTGAAAATTTTTGAATCAAATTTATTTTATATTTAATAAAATTTCCTTTAGATTTGACGCTATCTGCCAATTCTCATAATTAACAAAGAAAGAATCAAATGTGGGGTTTTTTCGCATAATTTTCCCTCCAAAATGCATTTGACCAAAATACATGGTTCCCTTCACTTTTGACCTTTACAGCATTCTAATGCAGAAGAATATTTTTGAAAAAACAGCACAGGGATTCTTCATTTTTCCTATGGGGCTTTCTTTAATATTTTTTGCATTAAAAATCATTCTTCTTTAAAGGGACTTTCGGTCAGTGACCTTTAGCATTTTTCCTTCAGTTGTTCACTGGAGTAATTCATCCAGGTCCTCATTTGCCAAAAACAGCCCATCAATTCCTCACTTCTTTCAGCATCACTTACATCCATCGTATGAAATTCTGGATCTTTTAGGAGATCAGTACTGCATCATGGATTAAATGTGCATTGTATTTCCATTGCATTTTCAGACGTTTGTAAGGTTGATGACTTGACCAGGGACTAACCAACAAAGATGTTGACATACTGGGCCCAGCTAGGTGTAATATTCTGCAGCAAAGTATATTTGACTGGGGTCTAATTTTATGAGTGCTCAGTTCACTGGTGAATATTTTCAAATTTCCATGACTATGACTGTGACTCTCTGTGCAACTTGGTTAACTGCAGATTCTGGATAATAGATACTCTGGACAACAAAGATCATTTCACTAACTACCCTGATGTTTTTTTGAGGATGCATGCACAGGGCTTCTTTCCTCTCCACCTCTTCCCTTTCCAAGTGCCTGGAGTTCTGTGGAGCCCTACCATTATGCCAACTCTGCATCACTAAAGTTCAGAAATTGGTCTCACAGAAATGGACCTTACATGAATGTTCAGAATCCACTTGGATTCTGTCTCAATTTTAACACATTAAGCTTCTCAGGGCATTTAAAGATTATAATTTTGGTCAGAACTGTAGTTCTAAGTTAATATGTATTTCTAAAAGAGCAAATATTAAGGTCTTAGTAAACTTTTAAAGTTCCATGGTAACATTAGTGTCTTTCTGCATGTCTCAACAACAACAGGACCATCAATGTTGGAACCCCAACTTCTTAGTGAGGATATAAACACAGTCATCAGTCTATAAATTAAGAAAAGAATTGTTGCACATTTATATTCAAATGGTTTTCTGTCCGCTTATCCTGTTGAATACTTTATTTTTTAATTTTAAATTTTGAAAACTTAGCTTAGACCTAAGAATGAAGTATTTTCTGGCTATGATGACTTCAGATCATTACCAGAAAGTGAATTGAGCAATATTTTCACTTGATAATTTAAGGTTATGACTTTTTAATAAAATATCATCTAAAACACTTATGCTATTGGATAGCATATTCTTGAAATGTGTGCAAAGTAAACAATCATTTATTTTCCTCTTTGCTGTTTTCAGACAATTTTTATTGGATTGAGTGTAGGTTTCAGGATATAATGCAGTTTGCCAAATTCTGTAATTCTTTTTATTTTTTATTTTTAAATGTCATACAGGGTGTGGTGCTTTTAGAAAATTTTTTAAAAGTTGTAGTTCTTCGTGTTTTTTTCCTTCATTTTTTCAAAAATAGTAAGAAAATCTAAACCCTACAGGCAAATTCTGGTTCCTACTATTGACTCCTGGATTCCCTCCCTCTTAAAAGTGAGATCACTCCTGTATATAGTTTTTGCTTATTTCCTTGCTGGGAGTATTTATGTTCTTAACATTATAAGCTCATTATTAGAAATGAAGTCTTGATAAGTACTATTTTAATGCTATATATATATTTATATTTATATCTATTTTATTAATATGTATATATTTGCTTAGGATGGTGAAAATAATTTTAGAGGGACAACAAATGAGGCAGCTATATCCCTCTCGTGGTGATGTGATCATTGAAAATCTTGAGGAATCCATTCTGTTCCTGTATTTCTTCTATTAATCCCTGGTTATTGGGAAATACTTACCAAGATAAATACTTGATTTTATTTTAGTTAAAATTAATTAAAACTAATTAAATAAGGGAAAGCCTTGATTCCATAAGCGTGCAATTGCTCTTAGAAAAACAAATTCTCTCTAAATCTTAATATTAATACTACATAAAAAGACATTGTTGGAAAAGATCTTTTAAGAACAGAGATGCCAGCAAAGAAACACTTGGGATGGGGAAATCTGATGATTTAGATTTTGTCTTCATTATTTGACACAGTATGACAATTCACTCACAAATAGCCTGGCTGAAGACTCATTTCTAAAAACCCCGCGCCGCTCAGAAACTCTATTCTCACACATCAGTGAAAACAGAAAAGAATCTACTGAGGCTCTGTGTGTGTGTTTAAACTAAGAGAATAAGAGTTAAAATATGATAGAATCTCTCTTCTACTTTCCTTGGATCTGGCTGTTTGAAGGAGACTCCCTAGGTTTTCCAGCAACCAGCAAACGCTAATACTTTTTATTTAAAAGCAACTAAGGAAAAACACTCCCCAGAGCAAATCAAGGCAACCTCCTGCCTCCAGCCCCCCCACCCCACCCCCCATCATCTGTAAAGCATGGAGCCGGGTCCCATTTGGGTACCACTCGGCAGGGGGTTCGCTTTCATCCCTCTCCCCACCGCCCCTGCCGGCGGGATGTGACTAGGGCTGCGGGTCCCGGGGTGCCAGGGAGGAGCCGCCCGCCCGCCCCAGGAGAGGAGGCGGCTCCCGCCTGGGAGCCGCCCCCTCTCGTCGCCGGAGAACAAACGGGATATTCAGCAGTGGCCTGTGGCTGCCAGAGCAACTCCTCGGGGGAAATTGAGCGGCGAGGCGGACTGCACCGTAATCGCCTAGAAAAGCGCCCGGGCCCCGCTTGCCGCGCACACCGGGTACCTGGGCTGCCCCGCGGCGGTGCGCGCGCGAGAGAGCGGGAGAGGGCGAGCCGGGGTGCGGGCGCGCCGGGCGTGAGCCTGGGCGCTGCGGAGCGCGCGTGCTCCGGGCTGCGCGCCGGGGTCCGGGGGCGAGCCCCGAGCGTCTCCACCCGCCATGAGGGGCGCGGGCGCCTGGGCCCCGCTCTGCCTGCTGCTGGCCGCCGCCGTCCAGCCCTCGCGGCCGCAGCCGCAGCCGCAGCCGCAGCCCCAGGAGAGGTAACGCATCCCCCTCCAGTGCTCCCTCCCTTCCTCCCTTTCCCTCGCCGGCTACTTTTGCTTTACTCAGTCCGCTTCGGGGCGCCGGGGAACCCACGAGCGACCGGGACCTCAAGACGGCGCCTGCCCGCGGGGCTCCCTTTTGCGCCGCTGGCTCCGCCGGCCCGCCACCACGTGGTGGAGCCTTAACCTGCCCTGCGTCTCCTCTCCCCGAAGGTTTATGCAGGCGAGGGAAGCACTGGGCTCAAATATGTGAACTTTGGTTTACTTCTGTTTTTCCTCCCTGGAGAGGCTTTGCTCGGAAACGTAAGCCTAGGGAAAAACTCGAGTCGCGCGGGCGCCCGGGCGCCCGGGGAGCCACCGTCGGAAAGTTAACTCTTTGCCCACCTCCGAGCTGCCGGATGGCCCCAGCACCTGGGCTGGGGGACCCACTCGATGGCCAACTTTGGTATCTCCTCTTCCACCCCCATCACTGTCAACCTCCATTTTCAATGCGGTGCTCTGCCAGTGGCCAACGATTTTAATTAAGAAAAGGGGAAAATTAAGCATCTCTTCAACTCTAGGACATTAAAACTTTTTTTGTATTAGCCATTTAATTGTCTATCTTTAAAACCATGGAACCCACAGAGCCTAGCTCTCACCTTCTCTCTTACAACCCCTCACCTCCCACCCCCAACCCCAGTTAAATTTTCCGTTTACCATTTGCTTGTAAGATGCATACCACTACCTGGAGGACTTGATTGCATATGGATGGATGAGTGGATGAATGGTTGGTTAAATGGATAGACGGATCTTGTGTTATTATGCTGGAGACAGATGGCAGCTGGGCTGAATGTTTCATCAGGCTATAATTTAAATATTCTAAGAGCCAGCAAGTATTTAAAATCCCTTATATTATGCAGGCACTTAATAATCAATATTAGAACACCCAGATTAAATTTCCTTTCCTCTTTTATTTTCCCAGACCTGTTTTCACATGTGGCGGCATTTTTACTGGAGAGTCTGGATTTATTGGCAGCGAAGGTTTTCCTGGAGTGTACCCTCCAAATAGCAAATGTACTTGGAAAATCACAGTAAGCATTTTTAAAAAGGGTATTCTCCTAGAAGTGAATATTGGAAACAGTGGAAGGCTGCTGCTTTTTCCCTCTGGTGTCAGAATTCGGGTTGGGGGCAAATGTCTGAAATAGTGAAATGTTGAATTTACCTCAACTATTTGGGAGGTTTTTAATAGAACTAATGGTGTCCTGCATTAGCGATTAGAAAGGGCTCAAGATAATGCTTGGAGGGATAAATTCTTAAGCAGATGTGTTTCTGAAAACCCAGTGTGACTCAGTTGAGTTTCATGGATTCAGAATAAAGCTATTTTCAGGCAAAGGCCTGCCCTGGAAGACTTAGAAGCTATTTGCTGCCTGTGCCTTGCATAAATGTCTCCCAGTGGGAGACTGAAGATCAAAGGTAGTGATCACCTCTGACTACTTTATATCCATTAGGGGGAAAAAGTGGGAAAAGAAAAAGAAAAAAATCCCACTTTGTGTCCCTGACTTAAAACCACCACCAAAGGCAATCTAAGAATAGAAAATAGTAACTTAGGGGAGAAAAGTCGAAATATCAAACAGAAACGAATAAAATAGCCATGCTGGTTAGTAATGGCATGGATTATGTGGAGTCAAGATAAGAAGTCAGATTTAGAGACAGCCAGCTTTAAAAAAAATAGTCTGGAGTAAGTCAGCTAGACTGAGTTCGCTTTCCACTTAGCATTGTAGCAACTGTTATCTTCTTCATTTCTTCATTGTTCGGAAGTTGGTGATTGAACACAATGGTTCCCTGAAAGCTTCATCCAGATTGTGCCACCCATGAATTAATGATTTGTAAAAGTAGGTTCCTCTTATTGGGCACTTACTGTGTGCCAGGTACTGTCTCAAGTAGTTAACAAGCATGATTTCACTGAATCTTTGAAATCACTGTTAGAAAGTAGTAGTATTATCCCCGTTATAGATGAAGAAGCTGAGGCCCAGAACAATGATATAAATTGGACTTGATCAAACATTTGGTAAGTCCCAGCTTTCTGTCAAGTGAAACCTATTTCACCAATGAGGTCTTCCCACCAGGAACGTCATCTGACAGGCAGAGAGGAGGGGTTTGCCTCCCTGATGTAGAACCTGGCTCCTAGAGGCATTGATGGTCTCCTAGAAAATAATCAGCTATCTGATGAATTGATATATCACATTGCATAGTATTTCGTTATGATATTGTAACACGTGGGGCCAGGAGAGGATGGGTCATAAAAAATAGCTTTGAAATCTTGGTATTAGCATAAATGTGAAGTAAGGCTCTGAAACATACATGTACCTTGTTTTTCATATTATATTTGTGTTTCCGTTGTAATGAAATGGCTATAAGTTAAAAATGACCCGAGGAAATTCACGACTGAGAGCCATCATGTGCCTAACAAGTGGGAATTCATGGTTAGCCAAGTGTTTTGGGTATTGTGGGCGTTGTTAGTGTGGAAACAAACTTTGGTAAGAGGGAGGGTGTCCAGTGAAAGTTTTCCTTGGGAAAAGAAAGGTGTGCCCTGGGAGAGGCCTGACTACCCCATTCTTATGTGTGGGGGAGGGGAAATGTAATGATGCTTCCGTATGAATACAATGGAAAGGTGAGGCCAGTGGGCACTCATTCCATCACTCATAAGTTGTGCAACCAGGATTTATCTTCTTTAAAACTCAGGATTTTTTTTTGTTTTTAATTTTATTTTCTTTAATGGAGGTACTAGGGATTGAACCCAGGACGTTGTGCATGCTAAGCATGAGCTCTACCAGTGAGCTATACCTCCCCTCCCAGATCTCAGGGAAGATAAAGTGAGATAGTACATATACAGCCCTTTGGCTGAACGCCTGGGATATAATAAGTGCTCACTAAACATTAGCTACCACTGTTAACCATTGTTGCTGGCATTGACTTGTCTTTCCTTCTGACCTGCGAGCAATATGGCAGCTCACTGCCGCCCCCTTACATCGGCTAAACTGGGCTCAGCATCAACTTAAAGTGACTCGGACTTTCATGGAACAATCAGTTATGTCATGTATATCTAGGAAAACTTACTTCTGTGCTTGGGTTCTCCTGTGGTCTCACTGGAGAGGTTCTGTGTGAGTTGGGACTAGGTGGGCTCCTAGTGACAGAGATCCAGAGTAACAGTGGCTCAGACAGAAGCTTGGTTCTCTCTCCGGTGAAGGAATCTGGAGGTAGGCAACCCAGGGTTGGTGCTGCAGCTTCAGACCACTAGGCACTCACTGTCCACTCAGATGTGTGCACAAGTTCCAGCCATCAGGTTCATGTTCTAGCCAACAAACAGGAAGACAAGAAGGGCATAAATC
The DNA here is from genome assembly GCF_048564905.1 of Vicugna pacos. Taxonomy (NCBI): domain Eukaryota; kingdom Metazoa; phylum Chordata; class Mammalia; order Artiodactyla; family Camelidae; genus Vicugna; species Vicugna pacos. The sequence continues at coordinate 21,272,960 of NC_132987.1, read as the reverse complement.
CTCCCTTTAAGGACGCTGTACAGAATTACATGCATCTCGATGTTGGTTTCATTGGCTGGTTATTAGTTACATGGCCACTTCTAGCTGCAAAGAAGCCCTGAAATGAACGTTTCATGTCCGCAATCCTTGTGCTCCGCTAAAATTCAGAAGTCTCCTTTTGAATAAAAGTCTTCTATCAACTGTGGAAAGAAGGGAAAACAAGCAGACGACAAGCAGTCTCTGTGACATATTTATTTGTGGTTTGCCCAGGCTGCCTGACCTCATGCTCAAAAGTTGAGTAACAGATGCCAGCCTTTTTTGAAAAATATGTATTTTTAGAAAGCATAGGTAATGCAGAAGAAAAGACTGCATAATTTGCTTTTCTAGTGAAAAGCTTTATGGTTCTCACTCTTAGCCGATTAAGTTGATTCTATTTCAAGGGGCTGCCTCTTTTATGTTTGCATATGAGTAGCTCCCAACAACTTCCAGAGGAGCCCACCACATTCTCCTGGTTATAATTATAGCCTCAGCAGAATGTTCAGAAAGGCCCTGGGTGCTCTCAAGGTCTCAGTTTGACAATACAGTCATTCCTTTGTATTTTATAAGGAATAACACTGAATCGCTGGTAAAAATCTTCCCAGTTCTTTGTGGTTTGTTAGTAGCAGAAGGGAGCTCCTCAGCTCCTGGAGATCCTCTGGTTGATAAAAGGAGGAAAACTGGTAGAGTTAAAGCTTGTAGAAGCTTGTAGCCTTAAGATCTGTTATTCATTCAACAAACATGGGCTGGGCGTTGGGTGCTATTGGAGTTACGGTGAACAAGGCAGCCAAGCTCTTTGCTCTCATGCAGCTAGCATTCTAGTTTAGAGAGACAGGCAATTAATGTTTAAACAAATGAGTAATCAAGGAAATATCAAATAGTGATAAATGATTTCTGAAAATAAAAATCAATACCACTTTGTGTCCATTACGATAGCTACTATAAAAGACAACAACCCAGAAAATAACACCTGTTGACAAAAATGTGGAGTAATTAGAACCCTTGTGCATTGCTGGAAAGAGTGTAAAATGGTGCAGCTGCTGTGGAAAACAGTATGACACTTTCTCAAGAAATTAAACATAGAATTTCCATATTACCCAGAAATTCGACTTCTGGATGTATACTCAAAAGAAGTGAAAGCTGGGATTTGATCAGATCTTTATATGTCCACGTTCATGGCAGCATTATTCACAATAGCCAAAAGGTGGAAGCAACCCAAGTGTCTACCCATCCACAGATGAATGGACAAACAAAATGTGATATACCAAAAGAAAAAGAGAGGGAAATGTAGTATACAAAGGAACATTATTCAGCTTTAAAAAGTAAGGAAATTCTGACACATTCTACAACATGGATGAACCTTGAAGACGTTATGCCAAATGAAATAAGCCAGTCCACAAAAGGACAAATATTGTCTGATTCTATCAACATGAGGCACCTAGAGTAGTCAAAATCAGAGAGACAGAAAGTAGAATGGTAGTTTCTAGAGGCTGGTGAGGGTAGAGGACTGGGAGTTAGTATTTAATGGACACAGAGTTTCCGTTGAGAAAGATGAGAATGTTCTGGAGATGGATGGTGGTGATGGTTGCACTACAATGTGAATGAACTTAACGACACTGAACTGTACACATAAAAATGGCAAAAGTGGGAAATTTTATGTATATTTTATCACAATAATGTATTTTAAAAATAAAACAGAGCAGTGGGATATTATATAATAATAGTATCATTCCCTTACACAGAATGTTCAGAAAAGGCAAATCTATAGAGACAAGGTAGATTGGTGGTTGTGGGGCTAGGTATGGGGGTTAACAGTTCATGGTCACTAGGGATCTTGAGAGGATGGAAATGGTCTAAAACTGACCTATGGTGCTGGTTGTGCAACTTGGTATACTCACTAGAGATCATCCAGTTGTGCACTTACAATGGGAGAGTTTTATAATATGTTAAATATACCTTAAGAAATTTGTAAAAAAAAAAAAAACCCTGAAACCATAATATAGTGGTGGATAGAAGTAGCTGTGGATGAGGTGGTCAGGAAAGGCCACTCTGAGGAGGTGACATTTAAGCTGAGGCCTGAATGACAAGGAGCCAGCCAAGTGAAAGTCCGGGGAAGAGCATTTTAGGCAGTGGGACCAGAAAGTGCAAAGGCCCTGAAGTGTAAAGAAGTTTGATTGTATGAAGAGCAGCCGGGAGGTCAGTGTGGCTGGAACAGCATAAGCAAGTTGGGGGACGGGAGGAGAAGTGAAAAAAAGGTGAGCAGCGTCCTGTGGGCCACAGCGAAGAGTCTGAATTTTATTTTGAGTAGGAAGCCACTGGAGAATCTTAAACAAAGGAGTGAGATTATCTGATTTTAAAAGATCATCCTGGCTGCCTTGTGGAAGATGAATTGTGGGGAATTAAGAGTGGAAGCAGGGAGGCCTATTGGGAAGCTCCGTGGTACCCAGGGGTGAGAAGATGGTAGGATGGACAAGGGGGTAACAAAGGAGATGAAGAAATGTGGACTCCTCTGCCTAAAGCAGTTGTCTTAGGAGTTCTGAATGCAGCTCGGGTGTCGTGGCACCAGGCGAGAGGCCGGATGCACCAGGCTCTGGACTTTCTTGACAGCTGCTCCAGACAGGGCTGTGCCCTGCAGTGGCCTCATCCAACGCAGTCTCTTAAAGGCTTTCCTGAAGCCCGTGGATCCTGTCCATTTCCCAGCTCCCGCCATCAGTAAACCAAGAATAGCATTCCCACTGGTAACTCAGTATCATAGAGGCCCCTCTAGATGGAAGAGTTTCAGAGTAGCCCTCAAACTCAAATTCCTGTAACTAGAAACACCCTGCCTCTCACCGCTCATCTGCTCACAGTCCATTCTTCCAGGCTGGAGATGTGTCCCAGCAAGGTGGCTTTCATCACCAAATTGTCTTCATCAAACTGTGTCTATCTCGTGGGAGGGACTGGGGAGAGTCCGATGTTAACATCAGTTCACTGCGAGAAGGGAGAAGGCTAGTTGTTACCACCAAACTTTCCAGCCCTTCGTAGTAGACTTTCTGATAGAGAACGGACATCGAGATTTAAATTTGGATGTGTCCTTACATTACAGTACTTTAACATTTTCATTGCTATTTCTTGGACAGCTGCACTGTCTAAACACACTATCAACGTTGGCTGTTTAAATTTAAACTAATCAAGATTAAGTTGAAAATTAAAAATCCAGTCCCTCAGTCTCACTGGCCATATGCCAAATGCTCAGTGTCCACGTGTAGACAGTGGCCACCATATCGGATATATATATATATATATGTATATATATACATATGTGTGTGTGTATATATATATATATATAATATCCATATAATATATTATAATGTAATATGAATATTTTCATTCTCACAAGAAGTTTCATTTGGACAGTGCTGTTCTAGAAAAATCGTGAGGTTAATCTCACTCATGTAAAGGCCTGTTGAGGACGCAGGTGCTCCACGCTGCTCATTTATACTCCTGCTTTGCAAACGGGGAAGCTCACACTTGTTCTGCGTGGAGTTGAAGCTGTGACTGGAACTCGAGCCTGTCAACTCAGCTTTATCTTTGCAGCCACTGACTCTTGGTGACCTCAGCTGGTCTTAGGTCTTACTAGTTAATTTTGCTGAGTGTGCTCTCAAAAATGTATGAGTTCAGCTCAGAGAATTTGAGGGTCAAGAAATGGTTAAGTATTTTGTAATCAGTGATGCAGTTGAGGGTTTCTTAATTTCCTGTTAAGAGCTGATTTTCGGGACTGTCACCTAAGGGGCATCAGGATAAACTGCTTAGTCTGCCTACGCTGGGGGTGGGCAGGAGTTGAGTCTAATTTGACAGCTACTGGGTGTATTATTCTTTGGAAAATGGTGGCTGGTCTTCTAAGCAGACTGGGAAGGACAACATGATGGGGCTGAGGCAAAAGTCACCCTAACTGAAGGATGAGAGCTAGGAACTCTCCTGTGTCAAGCCAGGCAACAGGAAATGAAACTCATTGCAAACTTGGCAAGTCACCAATACTTCTGTTCCTTGATCTTTTCATCCATAGCTTACTCATTTTATAATTCCATAGTAGAATTAGAGATTCACATTGATGATTTGACACAATTTGAAAAGAAAAAGAGGCATCAGTAGCAAAATAATACCTTGTGAAAGCAACGCTGTCAGAGTCTGACTTGGGCTGCCTAGGGTATGGCCAGCTAAGTGGAACCAGCTGAACTTCTGTTTATGGCAGCTATGCAAATCAGAGGAAACTTGAAGCCTAGAACTTTCTGGGAACTCTCCTCGAATAGGTATGTAGGAATTGTTATTTTAAATTGGTTCCTGAAGTTGAAACTAAATATTGCCTCTGAATTGCTGTTATTATCGAACAGGACCAGCCATTGGTGTGCAGATGCCAGTGAGGAGGATTTTATTCTTAGACTTAAAGCCTGAGCATAATTTACAGAACAGTGTCTACAAATGGGATAATTCATGTGTGTGGTCCTGTTGTTATAAATCATCATCGAAATTACAAGGTGTTTATTTATTATTTATATTGCTGCTTTATTTTCGAAAAATGTTTCAAGGTAGTGAAATTAGAAAGCAGATCAGTTATTATTTTCGGCAGAAATCTGGTTTGGGAAAATCCAGCAAACGTTTGAGCAGTTTAAAATGTGGTATCAGAGTTTCCTTTAACTCTGAAGTAAATAATGTGGGAAGATCAGAAAGTCACAGACCCAGGCCAGAAGTGGGAGCATGATTATAGCAATCCCATTGAAGCTGAGAGTTTGTGGCGAATTTTTCCTTATTTAACTAATTCACGCAAAAGGAGAAAAGCATAACTTGTCACATGTAGACGATCATGCACATACTGTCACTTTGATAACTACTCATTGTTTTCTATTCAGCTGGAATTAAATATACCAATTATTATATAGTTGCAGATCAAGAATAATAGCATGGTTTTCAGCATCCCTTCAAAAATATAGTTATCATTTTGTCTCATTTACATCCAATTCTGTGATGTCAGTGGATACATGTTCGGATGTCCTTTTCACAAATGGGGAAGCTGAGGCCTAAAGAACTTGTATGCTGCCTGATACCGTCATCCGTGCAAATGGAGTGAAAAGACTGGGTGACAGAAATGCGCCATCACGCACCTATCTTTTTTTTTTTTTTTTTTTTTTTACTTTTCTTTAGTGGGGGTAATTAGGTTTATTTATTTATTTACTTATTTTTTTTAAACACAGGTACTGGGGATTGAACCCAGGATCTTGTGCATGCTGGGCAGGCACTCTACCACTGAGCTATACCCTCACCCTTTATGCACCTATTTAGCAAATAAATATTCACTCAGTGCTTATTGAGCATCTGCTGTATACCAAGCATTGGTTTGAGTCCTGAGGGTAAAAAGGCAAGGCACAGTTTCTGTCCTTCGGGAGCTTATGATCTGCCAGGGAGTAGTTAGACCGGAAAATCAATAGCAATTATGTTGTGTAAATAATTATGCTGCTTACTGTAAGTAGTTGTAAGTATTGATAATGTGGAATAAGGCTTATTGACATTTTAAAAATTATTGAAGGTCTTAGATTATTTAAATGAAAATAGTGATTACCTCACGTGGTGTAAAAGATGGTATGACCCATTTTGTATCTGTGCTACTCTAAGACTTGACAGGTTGTTACTGGGTCCTTCATTTAACAGCACAGGGCTGTTTTACAACACACACCTTGATATTTCCAAATACACCTACTGCTTATGTAAAGGCATTCCTATACGATTGCCTTGGGGGTGATTTTGTTGCTAATGTATGTTAAAGTCGTCATACTGAATCCATCCACCAAAAGCCTGATTAAATGTCAATGGCGTTCACATTTAGAGAAATGATACATTAAAAAGGTGATTGGGATTTATGTCTTCCCAATAACCTTCAAATGGCTTCATGAAAAGCAAAGTCAGTGGTGGTGGGGGCATGGGGTTGTGTGAAAATTGAAGCATATAGTGATGCTCCAGTAAGATTAGTGCTAGGTATGTAATTTGAGAAAACAAATAGTGAATTTAGACGGGAAGTCAACATTTAAATCACTTAATTATACCGAAGAGTATGGCAAAGTGTTCTAAAATTACTGTATTATTTGCCTGGCATTACCACAGCAGGATAGATACGGGAATGGAATTTTGGCTTTACACACACAATTCCTGGCTTTAAGCTACACATAGGATTTAAAATTATATGGAGGCTTAAATTCCTTAAGTCTTTAACTATGGGTTTTTAAGGTGTACATATACATTTGTTGGACTGGGCTTCATTATTTCAGCTGCATGAATAGTAATTTAATCCAATACCTGACTTAATATTATTTACATCTGATTCCTTAGTAAAGATGAGTGTAATTAACAGAGAATGTCTGTATACCCACGCTTGAGGACTGTGTAAATGGGAAAAGAACACTATAGCTGTTTTTTTATTTGTTTTTTAGTGAAGGGAGTCTAATTCAGAAACTTTGATTCTTATGATACTTAAACTGTCCCAGCTAGGTTTCAACTGATAAGATACTGGAAGAATTAAAACATTTTCCTTGCTGCCTTAAATCTTTCTGGGAAGCAGGGAGAATATAAATCCTAAATAAATAAGCAAGTAGGTGATGTTTTCCCACTGGGGCCTCAGTTCAATTTTTCTAAATTTGCTTAGTTTCCTGTTTGCTTTTAAGGGCCTCTGTTGTTTGTTTTTGTTTTGTTTTTCTTTGCTCTCTCACATGGAAATCGACTATGTTTTTATTGATTGAAAGCTTGATATTTTATTAATGTACTTATTTGTACTGCTTGTGTTTTTAGTGCTGGGCTAAGGCACCCTTAGAAAGGGCTTAATGACTAGAGAAGAAAATGAGAAACCGTGAAAATGAAGCCTTCGTTGCGTGTTTCTTTTTTTCCTGAAAGAGATTCTCTTTAGTAATACACTAATGACAAAAAAGTCATTTTTTCCTGAAACATTGCTGTAATAATAGAGCGCAAAGATAACATATTTAAAACCCTTCTATTAAAAAGCAGTGTAATGAGAAAGCATTTGACAGAAGTAGAACACCCAGAAATGATTGGAAAGAATTTGTTTTCAAAAAGACTGGTGGAATTATTTTCACATTCTTTTCGCATCTCCAGAGTTTAATTTATGATGTGAAATTATGGGCAGATTTGATTGTTCCATAAATTTGCAAATTCCTACAAGGCATCAGGTATTGACAGAAAAAAACAAAAGCAAAAACAACAGAGCATGTTCTCATGTGTTGGCTGCTTTATGCTGGAGACCAGAGAAGCATTTAGAGGGCTCCTAATTCTAAGACTCTCTCTCTTTTTTTTAAACTTTCACATGGTCCTGCTTTTAGGTTTTGGAAAATGTTACCATGAATGGCTGCTCGCCCTTGTTCCTTGCACAGTCAAGTGTAATCTCTGTGTAATCTCTGTGGCTCATTGATGCTTGATGCTATGAAAAATGCAACCATGACCTTCAGCTTACACACCTGCACCTTATAATTTAGCAACTTTTTATCGACAGTGGCAGTGGTGCTTTTGGGGTACTCTTGAATTTCTTACTCTCGGAACTTGGGAGAATACAAATGTTTTCTTCAGATATATTATTTGTTAGATCATAAGAGTCAATGTGGCAAGTCTCTGGAAAACCAACATAAATATCTAAAAATAAATGGAACACCCACAGAGATGTGGGGAGTTGCAGTCAAAGCTGCTCAAGCCCCGCCACTAAATATCACCTCTTTCACCACCTCCCCCACCAAGACGCTCCTGAGCACAACATATAATAAAACAGTGTTTCCCAAAGTGTGGAGGAAGGGACATTTTAGTCACAAATGGGCTATTCTCTGGACCAGGCTGATAAGAAACACAGGGAAGCCGGTGGAGATTTGTGGCACTGCTTACTGCTCCTGGGAATGAATGAATGGAGTCTGAGACGAGTCTAACACAGACTTTGTAAAAGCTCTGGGCTATGACCGACCTTCTGTGAAGAAATCATAATTCATTAAAACTATTTTTAAGGTACCTACCAGAGATCAGGTGTTGGGTTGGACACAGAGACAGCAATGATTGGAAAACCACGTCCCAGAACAGGGCTTGGCGAGGTAGGAGGCATCCATGAGTCAGGGAGATGTCCTGGAAATGCCTAATAGTAGCACAGGGTGAGAGGGTTCATGGTGGAGGGCCGTACGTGTGGCATTACTCAGTGACTAGAAGAATGGACATTGGCAAGTTGTACTGAAATACAAGCCATTGTACTGAGCCGTTTACTAGGTATGTGATGCAGTTTCCAGAACTTTCCGAAGGTGGTTGTCACAGCCAGACCTGCCTTGTAAGGGTAAGGTGAGGACTGATGAAAGGCCCTTGGCACACTGCTTGATGCAAGCAAGGACTCAATAAATGTTTTTTTTTTTTTCAACCTCTCTTCCAGGGATGTAATAAGGCATAAAAGTGTGGTGTTTGTGTAGAACTTGACTGCAAGCCAACACATTTCAAGCTGGATGGTAATCCCTTTGGGGCATGGCTAGTTCCCATTGGAAATACTCATTCCTGCTCACTATGCCCTTTCTTCACTTAAAATATGGTCTTTCATAAGACTTTGTCCACAGAAAGTCTTCCAAAACTTCCCTAATTCTCCTCGAGCCTTGTGCCCTCAGCTGGCCACCTCCCACCCAGCACCAACCGAGCTGCCCCTTAACTTTGAAAACTAGGCTGTTTAGAGGCACAGAAAGCCTTGTCAGTTAAAAATTACAAATAATTTTCTGTCTTTAGAGATGGAGACTTTAATTCACCTTTGGAACCTCAAATCATCAGAGTAGCCCCCACTAGTTACACAAATGAAGTAGTGCATTTATTTGTTTATTCCTAATAGAGACACCCCATGATACATAGTTAAGAATGTAATTTCTTGAGCCAGACTGCCTGGGTTCAAAGACCAGCTCCACTATTGTGGTGGTGAGTCTCCAAAGATGACCCTAACTACCCACACTTCCTGGAATTCACACCTTTTCCCAGTACTGCCAAACATGGAATCTGGGCTGGCCCTGTGGGAAAATAGGATGGGGCGGACATGACACTGCATGACTTCCAGGCGAGGGCATGTGAAATCTTAAAGCTTTGCCTTAGTCTCTTAAAATGTGAATTCTAGGGGAAGCTAGCTGCCATGTAAGGACCACCATGCTGTGAGGAAGCCCAAGCTGGCCATGTAGTGAGGCTTCATGGAGAGAGAGAAGGATGCTCTGACAGTCCCCAGCTGTTCAGCCTTCCCAGCTGCGGTGCCAGGCCTGTGAGTGGAGAAGTCATCTTGGAGGACTAGCCCAGTCAAGCCTTGGGATGACTCAAGCCCTAGTTCATAACAGCATGAGATAATTCAAGCAAGAACCACCAACCTGAGACCAGTGAACCCACAGAACCATAAGCAATAAGAGAACATTGCTGATTTAAGCCACCAAATTTGGGGGTTGTATGTTATGCAACAACAAATTACCAAAACAATGACTTACTAGCTGTGTGAACCTGAGTTTGTTAACCTTCCCATGCCCCAGCTTCCTCATCTATAAAATACGGCTAGTAATACTCCCTGCCTCATAGGATCACTTTGGGCATTAAATTAGCACACGTATGGTACTAAAAACGATGCTTAACACGTGGTAAATACTAAAAAAAGAAAACTTACTAGTTCATCCATGAAATATTTAGTGAATGCTTAATATGTGTCAGTCCCTGTTTTGTATTCTGGAGATACAATAGTGAAGGTTCTTGCACTGATGGTGTTTACTTTCCAGAGGGGAAGAGAGACAGTAAAATAGATCACAGAGAGCAGGGTGGGAATAAGTACTATGAAGACAATAAAACAAAGTGATGCAGATTGATGCAGGTGATGTGACACTTGAGCTGAAACCTGGATGATGCAACACATCTCTCCACTGATGGTTCTTGAAAGCATTGTGAGGTCATCACTGCTCTGAATGCAGATGATTGGGTATGTGGCATTAAGCAACTTCTGGGGTTTCTAGTCCATTATAAGTAGAGTACAAAATGTATTCTGGATGGTTATGAGTGGAAAGGCCTTACTCATGAGTTAAGTTTAGCTCCTGCAGAGAAGGTAGTGGATTTGGTTTGCTTCTTTGCTTCTTTGTATTTGATTTGTTTGGTTTTTACTTTTGTGAGGTGCTTTGGGATGTGGAGAGGGGACGGGTTGAATGGTCAGTTTTTGTGAGTAGCGTTGCCTTGGGTGCCAGGTGACACGGTGTGATGCAGAGTTGGGAGGCAACTTGTCATTGTCCCCACAGAACATCAAGAATTAGCATCCTTGAAATGGTAGAGGCTTCCTCTTCATCAGCCTGTTCAGGGGACTTGGAGGGCACATCCATCAACAAGAAAATTTTGTTTATCCATTATTTGTGAATGGACACTTTTTTGGGGGCAATTTTGAATACTGCTGTGACCATTGGTGTACAAGTGTCTGAGTCCCTGCTTTGAATCCCTTTGTGTCTATGCCTAGGAGTGGAATTGCTGGACCACGTGGTACTTCTATGTTTAGCGTTTTGAGGAGCCACCAAAATGTTTTACAGTAATAAGAGAGGAAAGACATGTGAACATTACCGCTAGGGAGCCAGACGGCTTTGTGAGCCTGTGCAGGCATCCCTTGGAGATGCTCCAAAACGACTGAAATTTTAGGGGGGATTCTGGCACAGTCATCAAGCCTTAGGAACTTGTACCATTGTCCATTGCCCTTCAGAGATTACAGCTAAGCATGTGTTATTTGGAGATACATCTGTGTGGTAGAAAAAAAATTTTTTAGAGTAAGGGAATCATCAGGAGCCAGGCAGCTACTTTAAGAGTTAGCTGCCCAATATACTTGTTTTTATCATTGTGAGTTATAATTTTAGTGAACTTGATCTATTGTTCTCCATAAATCTTATATACATTTATTTATTCCCATAAATCTTAGCAAGGTGTATATTGTTTCAGTGTTCTCTATAAATCTTAGCTGTATCCATCTGAAAATAATGAAACTACATTTCTCAACATAGAAATAAATCATAGAATTATTAAGTCAGAAAAGAGTTATCAGACAGCATTCCTATCTGTCTATCCCCCAGTGCAGGCTGGAATCTACTGCCTCTGTGTTCCTGTAGCATCTGGGGAGTATCTTTATTGCAGCGCTGATCACTGACCATCTGCATCCTTTACTAACTGTAAAGCTCTTGAGGACAAGACCCTTATTTTAGTTGTCTGTTTTCCAAGTAGTTAATAGAGTGCTTGGCACAGGCAGTAGTAGTTGAAAGAAAGAATGGACATATAAATAAGTGAATGAATGAATAGGTCAATTACTGCACCTGCTTTTAGGCAGAACAACACGGAAGCCATAGATCTCTGCAGAAGAGTATCTGTTTATTGCCAGAGATCTCTGGGGAAGGCAACTTGCTCTGAAAATGTTCATAGTCTGTAGAATGATGTCGTTGAAAGAGAGGCTCTCTTCCTGTGTGCTGCCCAGCTGCGCTTCTCGTTGTGTTCCGCGTGTGTGCTGTCTGCAGCTCCCCCACCCGGTTTGTGCATCATCAGTCACTGTATGGTTGCCTTGGGTGACCACCAGTCCCTCAGCATATCTACTTCAGTGACATGAACTAAACAACACACCCTTTGGATTTAATGTTGGTTTCTGAATATTTACTTTCCAGTATGGGTGAATATTTCTTAGCAGCATCACGGACTGAAGGTCTTCTTATTGTGGCTTCTGTATTGACATCCCAGGGCACAGTTAGTTACAGTATAAATGCACATTACACTTCGCGTATGTGCAAGAGTCCAATGCCGCATTATTAATGTTGACTTTGATAGCTGCTAATTTTGTGTATAAAACCATATGGGGTTGGAATTTGTAAATAGTTAAATAGAGAAATAGATGAACAGTTAATGTAAGTTACGAGTGTATTCTGTTAGCTATTTAGCTTTGGGAAAAACACTTTCTTTTAAAGCCATCAAATCCTTATAAAAAGTGACAAAAGACTGAATGAAAGAGATTAGATTATAGCATAATTCTAACATTTGTAGAATTATTTGATGAATGGGCATTTATAACATTAAGTCACCTCCCCTAAAGTATTATGTTTAAGTTTAAATATTTCATTCCATTTAAGTCGTAAATCTTTTGGAAAAAAGCCACTTGGGGGGAATTCTTCACATCTCGTGAGGATGAATGAACTGTAAAATCATCATTCTGTTGATGATTATACCTGCCTCTGGCTGAATAGTGATTTTCACACTTACCCCAGTGATCCTGGAAACCTTTATGAGGGAAACAGACACGGTAGCTTCTGTGGCAGAGCCAGGCCAATAAGAGGCAAGATTTTTCTTTCCACTTGGTGTTATTTTGTGGACTGTGATGAAGACCAAAGCAGGACCAGTAGGAGATGTACATATACACACAAGCCTGTGTACAAACACATGCATATAAATACGTACCCATGTATGCATATACACGTGTATATATGTACATGCATAAAGAGATTTGTTTCAAGGAATTGGCTTATGTGATTGTGGCAGCTGGCCAGTCCAAAACTCGTAGGGCTAGTGGGTAGACTGGCCAGGAACTGGTGCTGCAGTCTTGAGGCAGAATTCCTTCTTCCTTAGGGAAACCTTGATTTTGCTGTTAAAGCCATTCGGTTGATTGGACGAGGCCCACTCCCAGTAATCAAGATAGTCTTCTTTACTTACGGTGAGCTGATTGCAGGTGTTAACACAGCCATGAAATACCTTCACAGCAACCCTAGGTTAGTGTTTGAATCACTGGGTTCTGCAGCTCAGCCGAGGTGACAGGTGAAACTAACCATCCAGCACCACTGCAGGGTTTTGGGCAAGTAGTGACGTAACGTGACTTGAGTTTGTAAAGGATCACCCTGGAGGCTGTGTTGAGAATAGAACATGGGGTGCAGGGACCGACGTGGGGAGACTAGTTAGGAGGCTGTTCCTGTAATTCAGCTGGGAGATGATGATGGCTTGGACCAGCGTGGGCGCCACGGAGGGGGTGAGGCATGGTCAGTTTCTGTATACTTTAGAATAGAGCCAATAAGAATTACTGATGGACAGAATGTGGGGTGGAAGAGAAAGAGGGGAGCCAAGGATGACTTCCAAGTCACTGGTCTGAGCACACTGGGAGGATGGAAGTGAGAGCAACTGTGACAGGGAAGGTCAGGTGGAGCAGATTTGCCGGGGGTGATCAGGGGTTCTGTTTCAACATGTTAAGCTGGGGTGTACATCAGACCCCACAACAAGATGTCATTCCAAATACTGCGTAACCAGCAGAGAGAACAGGAGGCAGGTAACATTTGCTTTGTATTCTTGAATCTGTGCTTCAGGAAAAGTTACAAAAATGCAAACGTGATCAGATGGCAACCAGTGAGCCCTGTCTTTAAAGCGTGCGGTTCCAGGACCTGGCTGCAGGAAATGGCTCTTAGGTGTGCTGGCCGCTGAAGATAAAGGTGCTCATGAAAGTTTTTGAAATGAAGAAGGATATACAGTAAAAAAAAAAAAAAAAAAAAAAAAGAGAACGCTTCCCTTCACTGATAATGTCAATAAAGCCATTTTCTCTACTTCAAATGACCTGCTCTGGTGTATTACAGCAATAAATCTTATTTCTTGCCCAGCCTAAACCTATTATTCAGAGCCTACCATCACTATTTTACATTGAAAATAAGACGTTGGAATCTTTTGAGACTGAACTGGTACAGAGGGCTTGGTTGCTGAGAGTTTGGCATATTCCCAACACTGGAGGTTTTTCTTCACTTTTCAACAATTTATTGTTGGGCCTGTTTTCAAGCCGTGCTCAAATGCTGCAGCAGAATGTGAAAAAATGCTTTCTAGAGCTAAACTGGGGGGGGAGGGTTGCAGGGGGGGAAGTAATTAGGTTTTCTTCCTTTAAATTTTTTTTGTGAAGGCACTGGGGAATGAACCCAGGACCTCATGCATGCTAAGCATGTGCTCCACCACTGAGCTATACCCTCCCCACTCTAGAGCTAAATGTTATCTGAGACAGAATCAGGAACCCGTGCACTGTTCCTGCCCAAATTGAAACAGTCAGCTTTCTAGGTCTTGAGTGTGATAGGTCCATCAGCCTAACATTTTACAGAATTTTACCCTTTATAATGAGCAATCACTCCATTACTCTGAGTCCTAATTTGATTTGACTCTCCGGAACAGCCTGACAAAGCCAGCAAACACATTCTTGACATCCTGTTATTCTCAGGAGTTTCTGACTTTTAGAGACAAGAATTAAAAAATAAAGCTGACTGCCTTTGGGACTGTTACCAGATGTATCGGTGCACTTTAGAATCAGCCCTCTTGTTTATGTGAAAATAGTGTTAATTGTAAGACAGTACATTAATTTAATTTTAGACTTAAAAACAGGCCTAAAGTTGTCGAACTGTGTATATTCCCAGTATCCATTAAATGGTCCTTGGAGGCTGAAAGTTTGAGAAACATGATCTGAGACAATGTTCTCAGAAGCTGCTGAACCCAAGGTCATGTGCCAGATGGACAGTGAGGCCAAACAAATTGAAACATTGGAGTCTGGAGCAGAGAAAGTTTTATGGCCGGGCCAAGCAGGGAGAGTGGGTGGCTTGTGCTCAAAAACTCTGAACTCCCCGATGGTCTTGGCGGAGGGAAGTTTTTATAGGCAAAATTTGGAGTGAGGGCTGCAGGATGCGTGACTTTCTTCTGATTGTTTGGTGGTGAGGTAACAGGGTGTTGTCCCAGGAATCTTGCACTCAGCCTGAAGCTGCCATCCTTGACCTGGGTGGGGGCCTTCTTTGGGCAGAAGAACTCAAAGATATTGTTGTGTCTATTCCTTGAGGAGGAACCAGGACCCTGCTTTAGTTGCTGCACTATTGTTTCTTGACTGTTCCTCCCTTGTTTCTGCATCCTCTCCCCTGATGAGCAGCTGTTCGAATCTGCCCTTTGGAACTCGGGGAAGGTCTAGGAGGCTGAAGCCTATTTTCTGCAAACCAGAAACGGACACAGAAAGTATGTGTATGGGAGTGGGGAAAGGGGGTGCACACAGGGTCCTGCTCAGTTTCAAAGCCATAGTTACCTCTGACCTTTTCTTAGAGTCTAACAATGTGACCTGACACATGGTACATTGTTGATAAATATTTGATAAATTTATTGAAAAAAATTGGATAGCCTTCCTGGGAGAAACAAAAGAAGTAACATCGTTTCCTTGTGTTTTTTCCCCTGCCCTTGAGGAACTTACATTCATTTGGCAAGAGTTTACAGCCGTTGTGTTCCTGTGTTTTACTGACGAGTTATTATCAATACGTTCTGCTGCAGTTTTCTCACACAGTATATTTCTGAGCAGAAACCAAGAACCATAAGTCACAACCCTCCGCAACAATTCAGCTTTAGCTCTCTTGGGAAACTATCAAATTAACCACTGATATTTTCTAGTTTTATTTATATACAGAATGGCTGTTATTTCAGATTAAGAGTACAGTTGGTGTTAATGTCACTGAGCCAAACTTGGTTCCGCTTGCCTGCCCACTCTGCAGCAAAGCTAATATACTGACTCCCTGGTTGTGGTGAAGGAAAGTACAGTGTTTATTTGCAAGGCGCCAAGCAAGGAGAATTGGCAGCTTATGCTCAAAAGACCCAAACTCCTTGGTGGCTTTCTGGGAAGGGTTTTTAAAGGCAACATTTGGGTTGAGGATTGCAGCTCATGGACTTTCTTCTGATTGGTTGGTGGTGTGGTAACAGGGTGATGTTTTGAGGATATTAAACATCAACCTTCCGGTTCCAGCCAGTCTGGGTTCTGAGTGCTTGTGGTCAGCATGGAGGCACCATCTTCCATTACGGTGTGGGTCTTACTTTCTGCAGAACAACCCAAAGATGTGCATCACATTGTTACGTATATCCCTCGAGGAGGAACAAGGACTCTGTTTTATCATTGAACTACTGTACAAGCTATCTTGCTTAACTGCTTTTCCTTTGTTTCTTAATTTTTTTTTAACTTCTCTAATTAGTAAATGCTTAGTCTGCTCTTTGGAACTCAGGGAAGACCTCTAGGAGACTAAAGCCTTTTTCTACAAACAAGAAATAGGGGACATGGAGATGCTTTTGTACCCAGGAGGGCTCACAGGGTCCTGCTTGATTTCAGTCCCCCCTTTTCTTTGATACTCTTTGATCCTGAGGGGAACAGGGGTGGGACAAGAAAGGGAGTAAAGTTTTGGATAGAGAGATTAATTATAAACTCGGCAGGGGAACCCAGTTTTAGGGAGACTGGGTTTCATTAACAAGACAGGATAAGTTGGATGTGGCATGTAATAAATTGTGGGATTTTTATAATCGACAACAGGGTGACTGACTATGTTTAAACTTTATAGCAGTTTGTTATACAGATTCATATCAATTTCAAACTTTTTTCTAAATAGCAGATTTAAAGTTTGCACAGTGTTGTGGATGGCAGTGTCATGATAGATAACACTTGTAATTTTAGCCAACATTTATTGGGCGTTAAGTAAGCTTGGCAAGCACTTTCCTAGTTGATAGACATATGTTTGTACCACCTGCATGGCATTGTGTGTATCTGCTTGCTTTGGTTAGTTTTTTTTTTTTCTGGTATATTTACAGAGTGAAATGTACAAAATTAAAATTTATATTTTAATGTATTTGACAAATGCATACACCTGTGTAACTGACGCCTCTGTCAAGATGAATATTTCCAGCATCCAGAACATTCCCTCTTGCTCCTTCCTGGCCAGTTCCACATCCCTCCATGGTACAAGCACCACAGATTAGTTTTGTCTGTTCTAGAACTTCATTAAAATAGAATAATTTGGAATGTATTCCTTTTTCTTCTTCAGAGTTGACTCAGCTTAATGTTTTTGGATTTATCCATATTGTGTCAGTAGTTTGTTCCTTTTATTGCTAAGTATTGTTCCATTGTATGAACACACCACAATTCGTTCATCCATTCTCCTGCTGAAGGACATTTGGGCTGTTATGAATAAAGCTGCTGTGAGCCTTCTCGCATGAGGCGTTTCAGTGCATACGTGTTTTCTTTTCTCTTGCCTAGCTACCCAGGGGTAGGGCTGCCCTGTCGTGGGACAGGTATATGTTTAACTTTATATGAAACTACCAGATCAGTTTCCAAAGTGGTGGTCCCTTTACACTCCCACCAGCAATGGTAGAAAGTTCTGTTTGCGCCAACATTCTGGCATTTGATACCATCATCAATCTTTCTAATTTAAGCTATTCCACAGGATGTATAGTAATGTCTCACTGTGATTTTAGTTTGCATTTCCTCGATGACTAATGAGGTTGAACTCTTTTCATGTGCACATTGGTCTTTCTTTGTAAAGTGTCTGCTCAAGTCTTGTGTCCATGTTTCTTACCAGATTGTTTGTCTCTTTCAAGTTGTGGGAGTTCTTTATTTATTCTGAATAAAATTCTTTATTAGGTATATGTATTGCAAGTATTTTCTTATCATCTGTTGTTTGTCTACTCATTTTATGAGTTTCTTTTTTTCCTTTTGATGGCCAGAAATTGAAAAATATTTGAAGTCCAATTTATCAGTAAAAAGTCTTGAAGTTAGTCCTTTCTTGCTAACTGGGATTGTAAAGATATTTTTCTATATTTTCTTCTAGAAGTTTTATAGGTTTAGCTTTTATGTATGTCTGTGAACCATTTCAAGCTAATTTGTGTATGATGGGAGGTGGGAGTCAAGATTCATATTCTTCTGTGGATTTCTAGTTTTTCCAACATCTTTTTTGGAAAAGACTGTCCTTTTACCCATTGAAGTTCTTTGACACCTTTGCCAAAAATTGATTCACCTTGTAAGCATGTGTCTTTTTCTGGACACTCTGTCCTATTCCATTGATCTGTTTCCCTATCCTGATTGTTTTTCTGTTGCTCACAGGAGTCTTTTGGACATGATTATTATGGTGATACCAAACAACAAATTAAGTGAACTCCATTTTTTTAAAGGGAAAAATAAGCCTTAGGTTAGATGGTCTTCACATTTCTGTATCTCCTCTTTTTCCCCAGTAACACAAATTATTCTAAGCGCTCCAAACTTGGTTTTTGCTAATATATTTATATCATGGGTTAATGTTGATTACATAATATTAGTATTTGTAGTTATTTCTAAAATTTCCCCATGTGTTTAATTGTTGCTTTTTTTCATACCTCCTCTGGAAAGCAGTGAGGGGACTTCCATCCTTCACAGGGTGTTGTTTCTTTCTATACTCTGCAGAAATTGTTGCTGATTGTTCCTACCAAAGCATTCTTTAAGTGGTGCTGTTTTCAGCTCATTGTTATTTTGTGTAGAATAACTTCATCAAACAAAGTTGCTAGGGGCGCCTTGCCCCTCCCTCTTGGCATAAAATGGATGTATGAAACCAGATTTTGCAGTGTGACTCAAATGCTCATCTTTATTACAAATTAAGTTTTGATGCTTTTCTTTCCGTTTGTAACTAGAAAGTGATTTAGGGTGGACAATTTAAAACAACAGGCAAAAGATCTGAATAGACATTTCACCAAAGAAGATACTTGAATGGCCAACAAGCACGTGAAGAGATAGATGTTCAGCATCATTAGTCTTTAGGGAAATGCAGCCCAAACCACAGTGTTACCACTTCACATCCACTAGGATGACTATAATTGAAAAACAGATAATAAAAAATGTTGTTGAGAATGTGGAGAAATTGGAACTCTTGTACACTGATGGCAGGAATATGAAGTAGTGTAGTAACTTTAGAAAACAGATTCTTCTAAAATTAAACATTGACTATATGACCTAGCAGTTGCATGACTCTTAGGTGCATGAAAAATGAAAACACACGTCCACATGAAAGTTTGCACAAAGATGTTTATAAAAGCGTTATTAATTATAGCCAAAAAGTAGATACATCCCAAGTATCCATCTACTGATGGATGGATAAATAATAAGAGGTATATCATACAATGGACTACTGCTTATCCATAAAAAGGAGTGAAGTACTAATTCATGCTACAACATGGAAGAACTTCAAAGACACTATGCTAAGTGAAAGAATGCAGATGCAAAAGACCACACATTGTATGATTCCATTTATATGAAATACCCAGAAAAAGAAAATCTATTGAAACAGAAAGTAGATTGGTGGTTGTGTGAGGCTGGGCATGGGAGTGGGGAATGACTGAGTGGGCGTGAGGAATCTTTTTGGAGTGATGGACATGTTTGAAAATTGGACTGTGTTGATGGCTGCCCAACTCTAAACATTTACTAAAAATCATTGAAATGTACAATGAATGAGTTGTGGAGTTTGTAAATTTTACCTCAGTGAATTTTGTTTTTAAGTGTTTTAGGATTGAAACATTCTGGCCTGAATGGAGTCAGAGATATCAAGGAAACACCAAGACCCTACCTGGGAACATGGCCAAGCTGGGGATGATAAAAGGAGAACTGCTGTGTCTGGCACTGTAGGACTTTAGTTTGAAGAGTCATTTTCTTGAATTAAAAACCCACAGAATAACACATCAGCCGTCATTTTATAGGCAGCCAAGGGCTTTGAGGAAAGGGTATCTGGTGAAATGTGGGTTTTCTCATTTTATGAATAATCCCAAGGTTTGCAATTGAAGAAATAAGAACAGACAGTGGATGCCGTGGAGGAGTGCCAGGCCATGTTTGAATGTAATTGAGACAGGAAGGAAGGTGGCAGAGCACAACCACTGAGGCCAGGGCATAAACTGATTAGAACCAACGCCACCCAAGATGGCAGAAGATTTGATTTCCAAGGGACCTTGAGCCTCATTATAGGCTCATTGTAATACATAAGCATGCTAAATGACACACTCGCAGGCACCATGACTGTTCCCAGGCTGACCATAAAAGGCTAAAAAGTAGACAGGGCTCAATTCCTGGAAATCCCTGCCCCTTTCCCCAAATAGTTGGAGTAATCCTCCCACTTGTGACCGTATGAAGTTACCCAGCCCATAAAAACTAGCCACCCCTGCACCCCAGGGCCACTCTCACTGTCCGAGACCACTCCATCTCCTGGGGCCTCTCTGGCCCTCTGAGATGGCCCACACTTTGTGGAGTGTGTACCTTCCTGAATAAATCTTTCACTCTACTGTGGCTCGCTCTTGAATTCTTTCCTGCGTGAAGCCAAGGACCCTCACTTAGAGTGACAAGGCCATCCTGTCACACCCCATTTTCTAGCAACATAAGTACCTGTACCCTGCCGTAACTTTTCAAGCCACCTGTGCCAGTCATACACAGTCTGGACTAGTGAGTTTGTTTTAAGCCTCTCTCCGCTTTTCTTCTTCCCATCCACTAGTGCCTTCTTTTTATGATTTTTTCCTAAATGTGCTGTTGTCACAGAACATTTCATTTAAATGTCACACCATATGAGCAAAATGATTCGATGTCTTTTCTCCTGCTGACTGAACTCTCTTCTGGGAATCCTGGGCTTTTTTACTTAAATAGCATGTCAGTTTATCCATTTTTCTTTTGGCTTTAATTTCATTTATGTTTTTCGAAAAGCTTTCTTGGGGGATAGGGGTCCGAGTGGAGGAGAATTTATAAGCAGAGTTAGCTAGGAGGTTGGCAAGCTTGGAGATACGGTCGTGGAAATAATGGAGGTGCCGCCTCTGTTTACGCTGCTAACCACCGTCCCAAGGACGATGTGCCCTTTGGGTTGTGGCTTCTGGCATCTCTGAGTCCCTCACACACCCTGTTTCTCTCTTGCTCTCTCCTTGTGGCTTCACATTTGTGAGACATCTGGCTAGAGTAAGAGTCATCTGTGGCCTCAGACTGTTTTCTCTTGTAAAACTTTTCCATGCCCTCTTTCTTGAGAGAACCACACCTTTTTTTTTTTTTTTGGAAGAGGGAGGGTAATTAGGTTTATTTATTTACCTATTTAATGGAGGTACTGGGGATTGAACCCAGGACCTCATACACACTAGGCATGCACTCTAGCACTGAGCTATACCGCCGTCCCAGAACTACACCTTTTAAAACCGTTTTCCTCCCTCAAACTGTCTTTCCAACTGCCTTTTGATACTGAAACATATACCTCTAAACTTGTCATACTCGAAAGTGAACTTATTTTACACCCTCTTTCCCTCCCCCTCTTTCCTCTACAACAAAATAACACAAAAGCTTTCTCCTTCTCACTGCCTTTCTAATGTGGATGGTGCCCGTGGGGACTGAAGCCTCCAGATCACCTTTCATGACTTTCCTCTTCCCTGTCCCCTTCTCTCTTGTCTCCACCACCTTACGTGAACCCAGCTTTCCTATGCAGATGCTCACTGTGAAATGAAAACAACGAGCTGTCGGGTTTTCTGCCTACCAGATGGACGGGTATTGACAATACCAGTGGAGTTAAGGGTGTGAAACTGGGAACATGAATTAACTCAGCTTTTTTGGGATGTATTGTATAATGATCTAAAATGCCCATACTCCTTGACTCAGCAAATCCACTTCTAAGAATTCATTCTACAGAAATATTCTGTTAAACACAGAACGATTTATATAATTGTGATCATTATAGCTTCATTTACAGTAATGAAGAATTAGAACATACTAAAGGCAGAAAAATATGTGATTGTTTCTGTAAATTATGGTACCAGCATACATTAGCATAAAAAAGCCATTGGGAAGGGTGATACAGCTGTCTTTCAGTTCTTTTGAGTCTTCCATGGCATTGAGCATAATTCTTGGTATTTGATAAGTGCCTAATAGAATCTGGCTTCTGTTTTTCAAATGTACTCTTGCATGTAATTTTATAATGGTATACATAACATACTCTTACAAATAACCTTAGAATATAGTGTCATATCATTCTTACTACTTCTTAATAAAAATCACCTTAGTGACTTCTGGTTAAGCATGGTAGATTAAACACATGGGTTTATCTCTGCCACCTCTCAAGACCCCACCAAAATTACAGTAAGGAAATTTAAAAGTGTAAACCCACAAAGACAAAGGGAACTGAAATGGAAGGAACAGTAGATGAGATACCAACACAATTTTGGAAGGTAAGAAAGCAGATGGTCAGTGGTAACTGAATTAGCAAAGGAGAGAGAATGAAATCATGTCAGCTGGAGCAGGTGGGGAGCAGTGCCACCCAGAAGCAAGCTGATTTGTGCCACAGAATCCCTGAAAGGCTTAGAAATTGGGGGCACCAGGTTTCTTGGATGAAGCAGAGCAGGGGTTAAAAACTGGAGTTACATTTGAAAGCCTTTTAAGAGCCACTAACCTCCAAGGGTCCCTCCTCCATTCCAAGCAGCAAGGGGGCTGCCTCCCTTCCCTGTTGCTCCACCCCCACTGCCATCATGGCAGGGCTTCTGCTCTGGAACCAGAGGGCTTCTGGACTTGAGAACTGCAGGTCCAGCAGAAGGGACCAGGCCAAGGTGTGGCACTGAAAACTGGGTAATTAAAGTCTACATATTGCATGGGGAAGCCTTCCCAATCCGCCTTCCCCCTGCTCCTGTGCAAGCTGCAGCAAGGTCTTTACCCCTCGGGTAAGTCACTGAAGGATCTTAGAGAAAATGAACAGCCCCGAGGAAGGACCTCCAGACTGACTTTTGGAGGGCGCAACAAAAAAGCCAGTCTGTCCCCAGTTACGCTGTGGTGACAAGCCCTGCCACAGACCTTCCAGTCAGCCTTGCCTCAGCTCTGAATATGAGTAGACCGTCAAGGGTTCCCAGACATTTGAAGGAACCCCCTTACATGAATGAGTGCACCCCCAAACAGACAGAAACCAGAAACTCTCAGGAAACAGAGACAGTGCAGATGGTAGAAGAAAATTCCAAAATGTGCATGTGTATATTTACATATTTTTAAAATATGTGTGTATGTATATATATACATAGTGGTGGTACCTGAGGATTGCATCCAGGACCTCATGCATGCTAAGCTCTACCACTGAGTTATACATCCCCCCACCCCGAAAATTTCAAAATGAATGTTGTTATCCTCAGAGAGATCAAAAAAGATGTTGTTTTTTTAAAAAAGGATATTGTTCATGTAAAATAAAACCAAGATGCTAAAAAAAAGAAAATAATAAGGTAAGAAAAACACTCCTGGAAATTACTAACTTGATAGAAATGAAAAAATTGAGAAGGACCGTGAGATAAATTTGAAGAAGACACTCAGAAAATAGAACAAAGGAGAAGAGAGAGAATATTGGAGGAAAAAGATAAGAAAATTAGAGGACCAAGGAAGCCCTGATGTGACCAAGGAGAGTTCTAGAAAAAGAGAACAGAGAATATGAAGGGGAAGGAATTATCAAAGAAATCATATTCAGTACAATGAATAGAAAAAGACAAACACCAAGGCACATCTTTGTTAAACTTAGACAAGAAAGCTTCTGGAGGCAGGGAAATTACATAGAAAGGGAAAAAGAACATTAGCCTATTGGAAGCGAGAAGGCAGTGGAACAATGCCTTTAAAATTCTAATGAAATTTCTTTTTAAGCTACAATTCTATACCCTGCCAAACTGGCAGACAAACGTGAGCACAGGATAAAGGTGTTTTTAAGAAATGTAAGATCTGAAACTTAATATCTCTGAACACTCGTTGTAAGAAAACTACAAGAGGATGAGCTCCAGAAAAATGAGGGAATAAAGCAAGCAAGAAAAAAGATACAGGAGCCCCATGGGGATTTTCTAAGTTGATGGTGAAGCAGAGTCGCAGCCTACCAGCTGTGCAGCAGGCCTTGAGAGTGGCCAGGCCAGACTGGAGAGAGAGAGGGCAGAGGGGTAGAGGGCCCCAGAATCAATGTTTCCAAGAAGAAAATGGAACTGATAGGCCATTATTCAGAGGGGTTTTAGTGCCAGGCAAATGGAAGACAAAGGAAACTTAAAGAACAAGGCAATTTATTTGCCCTAGGGAAGACATAAAACTGTGCAAGAAATGGAACTTGTTCAACAGTGAGCAATATTTATGTGGTCATAGTAATGGAAATCCTGAATATTGATTTAATCAGAATTTTGGTGGAGGAACAGAGGCAATAATAGTGAGCAGAGAGATAAAGTTTTAAAAGGATAAATCAAGGTGCAGAAGCACAAGCATTTTATTAAGAAGCATTTTATTAAATGCCAGATGAAACAGTAAGTTGGTTGTCCCTAAGAGGCGGGAATCAGGGATAAGAAGAAAGACAGGACTTTATTTTCCATTAAAACCTTGTGGTGCTATTTTAAATGATAAACTATGGAACTGAACTTTGGGGATAAAAGAATTAGGTTCAAAAGCAATTTTTGTTCTTTCTGTAACAACCTAAGGCGGCCATGTGAACCCTGCTTCTTACTCCTGCAGGAGAACATTGGATGCTCACATTTGCATCTGTTCTGCTTGAAATGTGTTTATTACCTTCCTGTGACTTCTCTCATCCCAGAAGGGAAGGGCTTTCTGTTTCATTCCTAGTAAACTAGTAGAATTTTGTGTTCCTGGGCCATTACAGATTTCTCAGATTTCACACATGACAAAAGTATTCTCTTGAAACTTTCATTGCAGATCTTTTTTCCTTTAGATCATTACATAGAAATCAGTGCTGTCCTGTAAAAGCTTTCAAAGAAATTACACCCACAGGTCATTAAGAAGAAAACAAGGGTGCTGTAGGACAAAAAGGCCCCTTGCTAACAAAAAAGCAACCCTGGCTTTTATTTTTTTTAATCTTTTTTCTTAAAACCTTCATTGTGGTATATGGTTCCTGTGTAGTAAATTACACATATTTCAAACGTACAATTTGATGAATTTTGGTAGATGTACTCTTAATCCCAGCTGTCAGCACGTACCAGTGGCTTAGAGGAGAGACGCTTTTTCTCCAAGAATCTGCACCAGTCATGTTATCCCCTTCTGGATTAACTCCTGTTGATGACTTCTGGAGAACTGAAAAAATATCCTGAAATGACTTAAGTACTTTGTTCCATCTTTTTGGCAGGCTTGAAGAAATTGGCTAGATTTAATTTCTATGACCTATCTGCAGTTTTCTTTCATGAAACACATCTAGGAAAAAGCAATGAATATCCTGACTTAAAAAAATATAGAATCTAGTATATGCAGATTGAGTGATTATAACAAAGCAGGCTGTTTGGGATGGGCGTTTTTACAAAGTTCTGGTGCCATCTCTCACATGCTTCATTGGAGCCCCGACTTGCCCTAGGGAGGCACCACCAGGTCCCAGGGCACATGGACCCTTAAAGTTGAGGTTTAATCGTTGCTGGCTGTATGTCCCTGTGCTGGCAGCTGCTGTTTAGCGAGTACTTATTGATTTGCAGAGCAGATAATCAAATGGCATAGAAAGTCCTCAAACTACTCACAGATCTGAGACTAACATGAAGATAAAAAACTCTTCTGCATCTCCAGCCTCATCTTCACTGCACTTTTTTGATGCCAGGCCTCCAGCTGCAGTTGGGTTCAGACTCAGACACAGTGAATCCAAGTCCTGCCCGTGAAGGGTTCACAGCCCACCTGGGGGCAGGGAACACACCCCTGACTCTGTGGGACTCTGTGGGCCCCGTAGATGCTGTGGGATCTACCAAAAGAGAGGGGAGAGCAGCAGAACCTTGGACCCTGGGAGCGGAAAGAGGGAAGATACCGTCCCCCTGAAGTGTGCACATTGGTTGAGGAGAGGGAGGCTGGTGAGTTTTTAGAGAGGGTGCATTTGGCCCAGACTTTGAAATTGGGGTGGCAGTCTATAGTCTGAGATAGTCTGAGACAGAGAGGGAGGATTCCAGGCAGGGGATGCACACGGGATCTCCTGGAGGTGGGGAACGAGAGGGGCTGGTGTGCTTGAGGATGGGTAGATTCCAACCCAAGATACAAAGGATTGGGGTGAGGGATGGGGAAAATGAGACCAGAATGTCAGAGGGGTGGGCCTTACACACCATTATTCTAAGGAGTTTGGACTTCATTCTGCAGGTGACAGGAAGCCATTCTGTTATCCTTTCATTCTTTTATCCACTCAGCAGCTGTTCAGTAGTCAACCTATAGTTTCTAACAGGGCAGCTTCAAACTTCAGAGGAGGAGCCCAAATGCCCTGAGACCAGGTGTCTTCATTTGCCCTGGACAGTTCCAATAGGTACCTGTCATTTAGGGCATCTCTTGTGATTTACCGTTTGTCATGGATTTTTCATTGTTTCAAAAGAAATATTACTCCTAAGAGTTGTTTTAAAATAATCCAGGATCAGTTTGGTAGAGCATCCCTTTGTGTTTTCGTCTTCTGCCGTGCTCTTGTCTAGAAGTGCATTCTACACATACGCAGTGCCCAGAGTTCTCTCTTCAACACGGGTTAAATGTGAGACAATTAGTGAGAACCGTCTCTCTTTTGCCAACACAGTTAAGACCTTCCAAGGACAGCATTTGGGACATGCAGCAATCACATGTAGTAGCTTGGGCGTTAGGCACAAGGTTCAGCTACTCCTTCCAGTCTTGGGGCAGCGGGGATGAGTATTTGCTGCTTCTGCTCCCGTGAGCCACATGGCACCAGTGCCGTGGTTGTTGCCGCGGCCAGTGGGATGCTTGAAGTCACCGGGCTGTCAGTTGGCTGGTTCGATGGACAAAATGGCAAGTTGGTTCGCTGTACGTGAAATCCATGCTGGAAATGGAGCGCTGTAAAGTAGTCTGAGTGCTCTTGCTGGGGCGGTTGCGTTATTTATTGCTCTGTATAAATCTACGGCTCTCTGTTTTGTAAATCTATTTTAGTGTTCGGTAGTGCTTTTTTAACTTTATTGTAGGGTAAGTCTGTTTTATTTTGCAGTAAACCCTTTGAGAAACAAACAGCCAAAAAGACAGCTCATGTTTGGTGAAAAAGTTAGTAGTGAATTTCTGGTTCTCAAGAAGGTTGACGGTGGATGCATGATGTGGTCAGATTTGTCATCACCTACACCCACGGGAGGGACCTAGTGATACCCTGAGCCATAGGAAAACCAGAAGAGGCACCTCTGTGAAAAGGATTACCTACATTTACACCTGGCTATAATCTCTTAATCCCCACAAAACCTAAACCGGCAGCTCTCTGACCAGTTGCCTGTCTTGCAGTCCTGCTCGGATTCCCTCAGAGTTCCTGTTGCTCTGGGTTTTGCCCTGTTGTTCCTTCACTTTTTTCCCATCTGCGTTTCCCCTTGGCAGACTTGAGTTCAGTAGCGCTCTCAGTGCTGAGTGGCACCCGCCCCTGACTTCTTCTTCACTCTGAGGCTTAAGACATGTGACCAGCTTCTTGTTCATTTCACAGCCAGGTCTTCGGTCAGAAAATCCATTTCTCTTCTCAGCTCAAGAAGTTCTCATGGCTGCCGCCTGCTGTCTTCCCTGAGCGGACAGCCTCAGATAAGGGAGTCGGGGGTCGTGATGGTGGTGCTCGAGGTGCTAGTTAGACTTTGCAGGGGCTGTTCATTTACGGCATGTACCTCGGTGATGCCTACTGAATTTGCTCACTTTTGTGATTGCTCCAAGTTGTCTGTCGCCCCTCTTGCTGTTCACGCGGCCTGAGACTTTGTCTGATTTTGGAGGGAGGAGGGGCATATTACAGTGCTGATTTGTATAGAACTTACAGACACCAAAAAAACAGCAGAGATGTCTTCAGAGTTGCTTGTCACAGAGCAGCTGGTTGAGGACAACTGGCACATGTCCCTTTCTATTTTCTCAAAAAATTTTATTTATTTATTTATTTATTTATTTATTTATTTATTTATTTATTTAGGTGGGGGGAGGTAGTTAGGTTTATTTATTCCATTTATTTTTAGAGGAGGTACTGGGGATTGAACCCAGGACCTTGTGTATGCTAAGCATGTGCTCTACCACTTGAGCTCCCCTCCATTTGTTAATCAGGATAATTAACCCAAAGTGCAGACCTGAAACAAACAACCTCCCAAATATCGGGGGCCTGACTTAGACAGCACATGGTTATTTCTTGCTTCCTTCACAATCCAGTGCAGTTGGGTGGCTGTCCTGCACAGCTCTCCTTTGAGCATTAACTCCTGTGTGGCTCTGGCATCTCCTACAACCTTCCTGTTTCCTCTGTTGAGCCCCCTCCTTAGAGCAAAAACAGAACTCCAAAAGGATTGCACAGAGCACTTTTATGGCTGGGCCTGGAAGTGGGCACATCACTTCCACCGCCATCCCACTGACCAGGACCCGGGCGCCTGGTGCCAGCCTAGCTGCATTGCGGGCTAGGGGATGCCGACTTCCTGCGTGCCCGGGGACAGGAAACAAGAGTGGTGAGCAGCTCCTCAGCCTCCGCCAGACTCAGGCCATGGGAGACACGGGGGTAGAGGTCAGGAGACCTGGGCTCTGCCCCGACTTGCTGGGTGTCTAGATAAGTCATCATGGCCACTTCCTTCCCAGAGGGGTGCTGCTACTGCTTGCCTCGTACCTGTTAGTAAGCTTACATTGTTGTGTAAGCGTATGTGCGAGTACTAGGAGTCGTGATCTGCACTGTTTTCTTTTAAGTTAAGATTTAAAGGATCCAAGACATTTATTCAATAACTGCTTTTTGAACTCCTGTAATAGCTAGGTATTGGACTGGCTGTGGACAATCTCTGATCTCTGGATGGAACATTCTGGTGGAGAGCCAGATGATAAGGAATCAATAAAGAAACAATCTATAAACATGGTGATGTGGTCTCCATGGTCTAGAGCAATGGACGGGCTCGGGATGGCCTCTCTGGAAAGGTGACACTTGAGCTAAGATATAGATGATGAAGTAGAGGAGACAGATGATTAGGGAGGGGAGTGTGCCAAGCAGAGGGGCCAGACTGTGCAAAGGTCCTGAGAAGGAGAAGCAGCTTGGAAGGCTCCTTGAACAGCCAGATTATTGCATGAGAGAGAGGGAAAGATGATGTCAGAGAGCGAGCCAGGGACCATATTCTTCAGGGCCTTAAGCCTCTCTGTGCCTCAGTTTCCTCACCTGTAAACTGAAAAACTGGGCTGATATCAACTTCATAGGGTTGCTGTAATTAAATAGAATAATATGTGTCAAGTGCTTAGAAAAATCCCTGACATCTGATATACACTACATAAGTGTGTGACTACAAGTACAGTGAGGATTTTATTCCAGGAGAGATGAGAAAGCTTTGGACAGTTTTCAGCAGGGGAGTGTCACCCCATCTCCACCAGTGCTGATGGGCTGGGCTTGAGGCGGTTGGGCATTTCCACCTTCCGTCCAGACATGAGGGTGTAAAGGGTTTTTTGGGTAAAAATCCCCAACAAAAAAATTTTTTTCCCAAACATCACATGTTATTTCCCTTAATCAAAATGTATGTTTTATTTTCCAAACATTTTTAAGATTCCATCTTTAAAAAGGGGAATATTTAAATATACACGGAATATACAAGAATAAGATCTTGAAGTGTAGCCAAATATTTGTGCATAATTTGTACATAAATTTCCCTGGATTACATTTGGGGGTGTAGGGGAACTGACACAGAGCTGCCGTGCCTCTTGAACTTGATGTAAATAAAATGTGGCCTACACTGTAGAACACGCTTTCCTAAAGGGCTGTTTGTGGAAGAGGAGGATCTTAGATTAAAACGATTGCTTTAAAAAAAATCAGGTAGGCTGCAGGAATAGATTTTGCTCAAATTAGTAAATGATGCGTTGGGGGCAGAAAGCTGCAGACACAAAGGAGCACTACCATTTCTGCAGAAATCTCCTCCTCCTCACATAAGAAGCTGGCTTCTATCTGCGTTTGCTCATAGTATCCTGAAAATGCAAACCAGCAGCTTAGAATGCAATTCCCCTTTCATTCTCTGTCAGCAGCCTTGCCATTGGCATCGAGTGATTTGGCACGTTTGCCTGTGACCGTAGGCACATCCCAGGGGCCGTGGGGTGAGCTGAGGTCATGGCTGCAGTCCTGGGCTTTGGCCCACACAGGACTTGGCCACTGATAGGGAAAAATGTGAACACAGAATTCTTTTTCTACAGGCCGATAACGGATCCCCTGGTCAATATAATCTCACAAATCAGTAACCTGGTCTATTTTGCTACCAAAAAAGTCTCTTGATTGAGTTTCTGCATTAAGTGTTAGCTTTTACAGGAGATTTAAAATATAAAGTCTCCCCAAAGATACGTATCTTCTCTTTTGTAAAGAATGACCTAGAAAGGAGAGGGGCATTCTGGAGTTTTGCTGCTGGATGGAATATGAAATATTAGAACCCAAGAGGTGCCTTGTCCAGGATTTGTGCAAAGCAGCTGGTGTTCCATTTAGCTCTTGGTGGGTTCATTCATTTAACACATCTTTATGATGCACCTGTGCTTGGAGCCGCACACTGCCTAGAAGCTGGGGGTGCAACAGGGAACGAGGCACGAGAGATCCTTGCCTTCTAGAGCTCCATCTTTCAGGGAAAACAGAGGGAGCGAGCGAGTAGGTGCGTTGAACCATCCAGCACTCACGGACCTGAGGGGCAGGCTGCTAACTGGGCAGCACCCAGCTTGAAAGGAGGAGGTGGGAGGGTCTAGAAGTGCCTCCAGGGAGACGTGACCTTGAGACTGAGACCTTAAGCCAGAATGAGAGAAAGACAGAAATGGCAAAGTGATCTAGGCAGAAGGAATAGCTTGTGAAGGCCCTGCTGTTGTTGTTTTTCTTTATTTCTCCCCCTTTTTTTCTTCTTCACCTAGAAGATTCAAGGATGCTGAGGTTGTAAAGTGATATGTACTGCATTGTTCCATTTTCATTAATTTTTAAAACAGGTACGAAAACACAATTATATATTTTGCATGGATACATACTTACGTATATAAGAGTATTTTGAACAGACACAGAAGAAAACACTAAACTTGTGGTAGTGGTTGTGAGACAGGAGGGAAGGGAGCAGGGCACAACCACTGAAGGAAGGATGCAGCAGCTGAGGACAGGACAAATGGGTCAGAACTAAGATGGCGAAGACTCGACTTCCAGTAGACCTTGAGCCTCATGGTGCACCCACAGGCGCCAGGACAGTTCCCAGGCTGACCATTAAAGGTCCAAAAGTGGGCAGGGGCCCAATTCCTGGAAGTCTCTGCCCCTTCCCCAAAGTAGTTGGAATAATCCTCCTACTCAGTAGCATCTGAAATTACCGAGCCCATGAAAACTAACAGCTCTGCACGTCGTGGTCTCCGTCTCCGTCTCCCTCTTCCCCACTTCCTCCCCCTCTGTCTCTCTCTGTCTCTCTCTGTCTCTCTCTCTCTCTCTCTCTCTCTCTCTCTCTCTCTCTCGCCTTCTGAGACAGCCCACACTCTTGTCTATGGAGTGTGTATCTCCCTAGATAAACTTGCTTTCACTTTACTATGCCTCACTCTTGAATTCCTGACTGCGCGAGGCAAGAATCTGTTCTCCAACAGCACTTGCTTCTGAGAAAGGAGGGCGAATGAGACTGGGGATGAGGACAAAGGAAAACTCATTTTATCTAAAATTATTTATTTACTTCATTAAGGGAGACTTTAAAAATGTGTTTAAAAGTGTTAACAATAATCAATTCAGGATGGTTGGCACCCAGGTGTTTGTTACAGTACTCTATGTATCTTTCTATATTTTTAAAATATTCATAACAAAGAAAAATCAAGGATACAGACTGTAGATTCTTTACGTACAAGGTCATTTTACTGTAGATTCTTCAAGTGGAAAGTCATCTTCAGAGAATACACTTTCCAGAGACCTTTAGAGTGATAATCCAGGAACTCTTAGCAAAGTTCACATCCCGGGGCATCAGACCATCTTGGTTCCTCATGTAAATATGCAGAGCAGCTGTGTGCTGTAGTGAAAGGGTTCACTGTGGAGTGCATCTCACTTGCAGTAGAATTTCTCCTTGGCCTTTGGTGCAGGACGGCACTTGTCTCTGGTTCCAGCAGACCCACAGTTGGTACAGAGCTCCCCTGCAAGCTTCCTTCAAAAGAGGTTTTGTCAGGGTTGTTGGGCTTTGTGTTCAAAATTACAGTGATGCAATCCATTTCCGATGCCAACATATTTGTATCTTATTCTCAGAGAAGCTTCAACCTTTCGTTGCATTGGGACCAAATAAAGAACGTTTGAGAAGGAATGATTTGTCCCATGGGGAATGAGTAAGCAAGCCCCTTTGCCATCTCAGAGCCTGACTACAGGAACGAACAAACACGATTTCTTAGTGTCAGAGAACTGAGAAATGACCAATGAAACAAGACTCTGATGCCCAGTGTCCCTCCTTTTTTCAATCATCTGAAGACTCCAGGAGTCTTCCTCATTTCTTATAAATTGTAGCTCCTGGCTCGTGGTCACTGTCTTCTGCATGCTTCCTTGTCATAATTCACAGTCATCTCAGTATCTACGTGGATGATCCTTTTGGGTCTTTAGCCTCCTCTCCTCCAATGAGCTTACCTGCCTCAGTCCTTAGACACCCACTTCCATGGTCGTCATCCTTGCCGCCGCCACGAACTAGGTTGTCACTGTCCTCATCCCACTGTGTCCTGATTTCTGTTCTTACCCAGCTGGGATTCTGTGGTCCACCACTGGAGCCATTCCCCTGCCTCTGTCCTCTCTCCCCTCATAGTCCTCACTTAGCAAACACCGCTCCACCTCCCCAGCCTCCCAGCCACCACTGCTTAAATCCAACTCCACCAGCCCTGCGCCTCCACCCAGGGAGCCGAATGTGGCTGGGGAAATATACAGCCATGCAGGGAGGTCTCACTGTTGTTCCTTTCTCCTGAGGTACAATTGATGTACAATATTATGTAAGTTACAGATATACAACATACTGATTCACAATTTGTGAAGGTTATACTCCATTTATAGTTATTATAGAATATTGGCTGTATTCCCTGTGTTGCATAATATATCCCTGTGGCTTATTTATTTTACACATAATAGTTTGTACTTCTTAATCCTCTACCCCATCTTACCCCCTCCCCTTCCCTCTGCCCACCCGTGACCACTAGTCTGTAATCTATATCTGAGAGTCTGTTTCATTTTGTTATATTCACTAGTTTGTTTTATTTTTTATGTTCCACATATAAGTGATACCACATAGTATTTGTCTTTCTCTGATTTATTTCAGTAAGCATAATGCCCTCCAAGTCCATCCATGGTGCTGCAAATGGCAGAATTTCCTTCTTTTTTCACAACTGAGTAGTATTCCATTGTATATGTACACCATATCTTCTTTATCCAAGTCATCTGTCAGTGAACACTTAGGTTGCTTCCATGTCTTGGAATCTGTAAATAATGCTGCTATGAACACTGGGGTGCATGTATCTTTTCATATTAGTGTTTTTGTGGGTTTTTTTCCCCCTGAGTAAATAGGCAAGGGTGGAATTGCTGGGTTATATGGTAGCAAGGACTCACTTTTAATTCATTTCCTTCTAGTAGCCCCTCAGCACTCATGACAGCCCTGCGCATTTCCCTCATCCATTCACACACCTTCTCGGTTCTCAGACTCCCAGTAGCTCCTCTCACATCCATTCTTGCTGCTGATGATCTTGTTTCCTATTTTACTAAGAAAAACAAAGCAGTCAGAAGAAGAATTTCATATGTGCTCACAACCTGATGTCCAATGTCTGCCTGCCTTCCTCTCAGTGGGCAGAACCATCCGTGCTCCTGTCTACAACTGCCCCTCCATCTGTGTCTTGGATCATATCTCCCCTTGCCTGCCCAGTGGCATTTCTCCAGCAATACTCCCTCCCTTTTCCTTCATCAGTTTTGCTCCCTTTACAGAATCATTCCCACTGACATGCAAACACCCATATTACAGCTGCCCCATACCAATCACTGTGTTCATCTCTCCAGCAAAACTCCTTGACAGGTTTGCCTGTATTTATTAGCACCAATCCCTCTCACTCCATTTTCTCTGCTTCCTTCTCTTATCAGGCTTTGCCCTACTGCTCCACCAGAATAGTCTCATTGGAGCCACCAGTGACCTCTGGTTGCTAAACCCAGTGGTCATTTCTCAGTCCTCATCTGCTTGGACTCAGCAGCAGCGTCTGACTCAGCTGACCAGACTTTCCTCCTTGACACACTCTCTTCCCTTGGCTTCTGGGCACCACACCCTTCTTGGTTGCCTCCAACTTACTGACTCAGCCTCTGTGGTGGTTTGACCTTATCTTGAAGACCCGATGACATTGGAATGCCCTGGAGCCCCATCCTTAGACCTCTTCCTTTTTTCATCTACACTCACTCTGTGGGTGGATGAGTCTCATAGCTTTTTTGCTATGAGCTGAATTAAGCTGAATTGCCTTCCCTAGGTTTATCTAAACACTTACACAAAGTCATTATTCATGCAAGGACAGTCCTAATTAATTTAGTTTAGAATGTTTTGGGGGGCTGGGGATTTTTCAGCGGCTTATGGAAAGCTTGCTTTTTATTCAAGGTTACAGATGTGGCATCACATTTTGACAATTTTCTGATCATGGAATAAACAGAGATTGTATGCAGCAAGACAAAACAAACAGAAAAAAACCCAAGGACGTTCTACAACAGATATCTCAGTGAGAATGTTGAAAAGTTAAATTGCATTTTCTACGTCGGTTTCTTAGACTGTGGCTTGGGATACTCACCCTATTAATATGAGCTCCCAGCAATTACAATGCACCCATGGCAAAGCCAAACCATCCCCCTTCCTGTGACTACTCCACTACGGTTTCTATGTTGGAGTGTGTTTCTGTGTTGGAGTGTGTTTGCAAAAAAGGCAGATAGCACCAAAACGCTTCTTATCATAGGAAGAAAAAAATTCATGATACTGAACTTACCAACATGGGGAAGCCATGGTTATGTGAAAGCGTCTGCTGATTCTTGAGTCTGAGCAATTTCTTAAGATGGATGTAAACCAACCAGTGTTCCTTGTGGGTTGTTGTTGTTTTAAATCACTGAGCTTTCTTATCTGCAAGTTTTTACTTACTTACTTACTTACTTACTTACTTACACTACTGAGTATGAAACTTACTTACTTATTTTACTTACTTACTTACACTACTGAGTATGAAACAAATCAGATTAAGACTTTATGACTTGAATGAAGAAATTAAAAGATAATGTGAACTGGGAAAGAGATGGGGCTTTTGTAAGAATCCTGTCAAATGCTTTTGGAGCCATTTTTTTTCCCCTACCTATTCAGGAAACAGGGAGGGATGAATCATAAGAATTATGTAGAGGAAATTATAGTGAAGAAAGTCTTATGAGAAAGTGAAAACACCTTTTATTCATCAGTGTGTGTGGTGTCTCAAGGCTGCCTAGTATATAAAATTTTCTCCTGGAAAACAAACAAAAACTCAGTGCCTTTGAGAAGAAGTGATTCAACAATTACTCAGTTAACATAATCAATAGTTGGTCTAGATTTTTCAGGACCCAGTGTGAATTATCTATAAATTAACTGCACAATTGCCAGATCACCCCTTAAGTTTGAACTTCAGAGAAACATTCTGTATATTGAGATTGTCCTGTTGTATTAGTGTGAGGAGTGACATTTCAAATGTTTCTCTGCCAAGAGATGTCTGAGTGCCACGGTGTTCTAGGACGTGCACATGTGTGCTAAGGTCCGGTCAGTACTGGTAGTCTTTGTCAGCAATGACTTATCAATTAATGAGACAGCCAATATTTCACAGCTTTGTTGAGAGAAGCTTCCTAGGGTAAGATCATGTACCCTAGAGAAGTGTGGAATTTGTCAGCAAATGCTTCTGTTTTATCAGGAACGCATTATGGCAGAAAACCTTTCCTGGCTTAGCTCAGAGCTGAGGGAAGAAAGAGCATCATCTTGGGCCTTAGACTTTTGTCTGCTCATCTTAGTAACTGGCTTCAGACATGCTGTTCGTGACGTGATTTTCCTTTTGGCCCTTTTCTTGGCAGGTTCCCGAGGGAAAAGTAGTAGTTCTTAACTTCCGGTTCATAGACCTCGAGAGTGACAACTTGTGTCGCTATGACTTTGTGGACGTCTACAACGGCCACGCCAACGGCCAGCGCATCGGGCGGTTCTGCGGCACCTTCCGGCCCGGAGCCCTTGTGTCCAGCAGCAACAAGATGATGGTGCAGATGATTTCCGACGCCAACACAGCCGGGAATGGCTTCATGGCCATGTTCTCTGCCGCCGAACCAAACGAAAGAGGTATTGTTTCCACGTGACAGCAGTAACAAGGGCTCAGTTATTGAACGGTTGCTGTGTGTCCGGCACTGTTGTAGGCACTTTCTATGGACTTTCTCATTTAATCTAAAGTTTAAGAGCAGCTCTTCTCAGAGAGCTAATAAACGCCACCAAACCATCAAGAGACCATTAAAAGGACAGTCTTTTTTTAAAAGCCCATATATGTTCTCATAAAAATTCAAATATGGAGACTCCTCGAGTAAAAATGTGAAGCTTGCATATAGATATACACGTGCAGATACAGAAACATTTCACCCCATTGTCCCCTCTTACAGTCAGCCACGGATGGTGGTTCTCACTCCTTCTATGTGCACTTGCTTGTGTGTATGTACTTTTGCAATAGCTTCTAAAATACAGAAGTGGGATTATACATTCATACTGTTTCACAACTTTTTCGTTTACTTGATGCAACGAGTAGGGATATTTTCATATCAGTACACGTGAGTTCCCAAGGGTGGAAACCTGTACCGCTGGACCGAGACTGCGGTGGTCAGGATCTGTTAATTTTGCAGTCTTGTGCCTGAGGGCACTCCCTAATCATCTCTTGCCTTGGGCTACAGAACAACATGACTGGTCTGAGATATTAGAGTATGACGTACAGAATCTGGGGCTGACAGCAGCCAGGACGTTTGGAAGGAAATCCTGGAGCTACTGAAGAACTGAGGCACAAAATAGACACATAAAATCCACTCAAATCTTTGTCTAACAGCTAAACTCTATATAGTAGGGGGGAGCCCGGTTGGCCTGGCATCATCTGGAAGATGAATAAACCCAATAGAGATTACAGTTGCTACCCACTGCCAGGGCGACAGATTTTGAGCATGGATCTAACCAAGTTGAATGCCTGCTGAAACCAAAATCACTTCTCATAGGAACACAACAGAATCTAGAGACTTTATAATGTATCATTCATAATGTCCAGTATCCAGTCACATGATGAAATCAGAGATGTGTGTCCATATTCAAGAAAAAAAGAATCAATAAAATCTGACCCCCAAATAACCCAGAGGTAATAACAAGAAGCAGACAAGCACTTTAAACAGCTATTATAAATATATTTAAAGACTTAAATGGGAAGTATATGGGGAAAAAATAAATGGATTGAAAGCCTCAGAAATGAAACACACTATTTTCAAAAAACGAAAAAAATGGTAATACCTGAGCTGAAAGAAAGAGAATATGAAATTTTAAAATTTACTTGATGGGCTAATAAGCAGACTGGAGATGGAAGAAGAAAAAGGCAGTGGATTGGAATAGAAGAGATTCAATCTGAAGAACCAGGAGGAGAAAGATGAAAGAAAGAGAGCCTCGCAGACCAGTGAGACAGTATCACGTGGTTTAACATATGGGTAATTCGTGTTCCAGAAGGAAAAGAGAGTGATAATAATGCAGAAAAAAATATCCCAAGAAATAATGGCTTGAAGCCACCCAAATTTAGTGAGGAACACCAATTTATAGAGCCAAGAAGATGAACAAACAGCAAATAAGGTAAATAAAAATGAAGCCACACCTAAGCACATCGTCATTAAATTACAGAAATCTAAAGATAAAGAGAAAATCTTAAATATTAATCAGATAAAAACCAACTTACATACAGAGGAGCAATGTAGGAACAATGGCTTTCTTATAACTGGAAATAATGGAGGCCAGAAGGCAGTGGAGCAGCATTTTTAAAGTGCTGGAATAAAACTGAATTCTACCCAGAATTCAACCCAGAATTCTATAGCCAGTCTTCAAAAATGAAAGTGAAATGAAGACATTTTCAGAAAAGCACCTGCAGCACAAGAAATATTGGAGGACGTTCCTTTAGTTGAAGGGAAATGACCCCACAGGGTAACCCAGAGGTAATGGAAGGATTGAAGGCCACTGGAAATGGTAAATATCGAAGACTATGGATTCTTTTCTTTCCTTCCCTTAATTCTTTACAGGGGACTGTTCAAAACAAAACTGACAAAAACGTTTAATGCTGTATTGGGTCAAGCATGATGTATGATATATATGACAACATAGAACAAAGGATGGAGAGGCCAGTGGAAATATCCAGTAGAAGAAGAAATACACTGTTAACTCTAAAGAGGTTGTGATAAGTTAAAGATGTGTATTGTAGTCCCTAGAGAACCCACTAACAATGCACAAGTTTTAGCTAAAAGCGAAAAGATTAAAATAGAATACCAGAATTATTCAGCTAACCTGAAGAAGGCAGACAGGGGAGCAGATGGAACAAGAGAAAGGTGAGACAAACAGAACAAAGTAGTAACAGGCACACTAAACCCAAACCCAAGCATGTCTATAAATACATTGAATGTAAAGCATGAAATGCTCCAATTAGAAGGCAGTAAGTATTAGAATGGTTAAAAAGCAGAGCCCAACCACGTGTTGTCTACAAGAAAGCACTTGAAATATGAGGACAAAGTAGGTTGAACATAAAGGGATGGAAAAATATGTACCATGCAAGGGCCATTAAAGTCAAAACTAATGCTTATAAAAAAAACTTGTTACAGGGGAGGAGGGTATATAGCTCAAGCAGTAGAGCACATGCTTAGCATGCACAAGGTCCTGGGTTCAATCCCCAGTACCTCCTCTAAAAACAAATAAGCAAACTAACAAACCTAGTTACCTCCCCCACCAAAAAATAAATGGATTAATTAAATTTTTTAAAAATGCAGATGCCATTTTTTAAAAAAAAGTTACAAAGATAAATAGGCAATCTACAGAATAGGAGAAAATATTTGCAAAAGTATCTGATAAAGGATTTGTGTTCAGAATATACAAAGAACTCATACAACTTAACAATAAAGAGCTAAAAATGTCGATAAGTGTAAAAATAGGCAAACACTTGAATGGATACTTGACGAAAGAAGTCATATGAATGATTAATAAGTACCTGAAAAACTGTTCAGTATCATTAGTTAACAGAGGAATGCAAATTAGAACCACAGAGCGATACCATTACACACCTGCCAGGTTGGCTAAAAAACCCGACAACGCTAAGTGGTAGCAGGCAAAGTGCTCATCCCTTGAGAGACAGAAAATGCTGCAACCACATGGGGAAAAATTTTGGTAGTTTCCTATGAAGTTAAACATGTACATCTACCCTTGGCCCAGCAGTTGCATTCCTGGACATTTATGCAAGAGAAATGAAAATACATAACCACAAAGAGATTTGTACAAAAATGTTCAAAGCAGCTTCATTCACAGTAGCCCAGACTGGAAACCAAATGCTTATCACTGGCAGAATGGGTGAGCAACTCATGGTCCCCATACCCTGGAATACTGCTTAGCAACGTCAAGGAACGGACCACCAATACGCACAGCAACGCGAATGAATCTCAGACGTTGTGTTAATAAGCAAGAGAAGTCAGGCACAGAAGAGCACACACTTTAATTCCATTTATATGAAGCTCTAGAATAAAACTCTAAGGTGAAATTTTTTAGGAAAGTGGTGTGGAGCGCCAGCAAATGGACTGGCAAGAGATACACAAATTTTGTGGGAAATGGATTCTGTCATCGTTGGAGTGTGGCTTGCACTTGTGTATCCATTTTTCAAGTTTTCACAACTAAGATTTGTGCACTTCAAAGTATTGAATTTACTTTCCTCAAACCTGTAAAGTAATAATAATGCAAGTGGTGGGCACTGGGTAGTGATATTGATATAAAGAATAGTAGAATAGTGATAATTGTTGAAATTGGGTGATAAACACTTAGAGATTTGTTATATTGTTATGTTTACTTTGGTATATGCTTGAAATTTTCCATGAATAAAAAGTGAGAGAAATTCCAACCTTATAATACATTGTCTTAAATTTAGAGCTTTAAGAATGATTTGCTTCTGTGTCAAATATTTTATTAAAGTATATTAATTTCTTTCAGTTTTTCTTTATTGGATAAATCCAAGTAAAATTTAATGTGAAACCTGGATTAAAATATCTTTCTAAAATTATTTCTGTCAATCTTTTAGGAAATACGCATAGAGGTATCTGAAATGAGATTTTTCAAATATTAATTGTGGTTAGTTTTAGGTGGTGAGATCTGAGGTAATCTTACTCCAAGTTTAAATTTTTTTTCAACCAATGAAGAAGCAGTCTTAGTAGGAGTCTAGATGTGTCCAGGAATCGCAGTTCAGCTCCAGAGAAGAGAGGCTATGCAGGAGTCTGGCATTGCAGAATATTCTCTTCGAAACCAGGTGTGACACTAAACCTGCATCTTCGTATCTTAACAGAAATAGCACTGAGTTCTGCTCTGGTGCAACTTCGGGAAGCTCCTAGTGAAGTAATGAGACTTGTAAAGGGAGAGCCCCTGGCACTGCTGATTCTGAGCTCTGTGTGAGCTCTGGGCTTGGGAGAGAGAGGGGAAGGGTCGGGAGAGGTTCTCACCTCCCTCACAGGATCTCAGTGAGCAGGTGGACTGAGGGATGCTGGCTGAAGACACAGCGCCTGGCGGGCTCTGGCGTGCCGCGGAGGGCCTGGCAGTCTGCTGTGAGGACGCCCGTCCCTGAGGCCCCGGGGAGAGGCCCTTTCCGCTTCTGTTCTGATCTCATTCAGAGCAGAGCTGCCAGTGCCCAGCGCCCAGGCCAGGGTGGTGGCTGTGAGGAAGAGAGCTCCCCCCCACCGCCATCACACCTGTACCCGTTAGTCTAGGACACTTTCCTGGAGCAGTCACCTTCTCAGAGAAGAGAGAGCTTGCCAGTACAGGCCCCATCTAGAAACCACTCCCACCTTCTTAAGGCTTTTCTGTATTGCTGAAAATGGATAAACATATATTATTTTTACAAACAAAACTTTTCTTAAAAATTATTAAAGATATATGAAAAGCTTTCTAGTAATGAGAGCTGTCTGTAATAACTAATACAAATTTTGTCCATGGACATGACTTTAGCCTTATTGATAAATACCCCTGCCTTGCCTCGAAGATGGCGGCGCTCAGGTTGTCCGGCGTTACCAGCAGAGGCCTCACGTGGATAGCCTTAGGGGCGTCACACAGAGAATCCTGGTCTCAATTCAGAAAAGAGAAATAGCCAGTGGTCGCTGAGACAGTAGAAGAGGTGAAGAAAGAACCTATCCTGGTGTGTCCACCCTTACGAAGCCGAACATACATACCACCTGAAGATCTCCAGAGTCGTTTGGAATCTCACGTTAAAGAAGTTTTGGGCCCATCTGTTCCCTGCATTTGGCAGGACATCTCCCTGGAAGATGTTCATCTGAAGTTCCGTTTCTTGGCACGTGTGGCTGATGACTTGGGTCATGCAGTGCCCGACTTCAGGCTTCACCTGATGTGCAGGGTCAGAGATGTTCTTGATTTCTGTTATGTTCCTGTTCAGGATGGATCTAAATTTGATGAACTTATTCCCAGTAATCTGCCTCCCAATTTAAAAATCACTTGTGGTTACTGAGTAGTTCCGAAGAGGAACAAACACATTGGAATCATTTTTTTTCCCTGAAAAGGGAGCTGTTTATCAGACTGTTTGATACTTTTCCATGTGAACTGCTGTCAGAACTGTTCTCTAAACCCACCTTTTTTGTGGAAGAATGTATTATCTTTTTTTTTTATCATCATGAATTGAAAGTAGTAGGATTTTCTCTTTTCGCATTTGCTGAAACTTTTTTCTTTTTTTAATGGAACCAGATTATTAATAATTTATGGAAATACTCTTTTCTGGAAGACACCATAATTAACTTGGGTTTAACATATACATTTCAGATTGTTCTTTTGTTGTTGTTGTTGTTGTTGTTGAGGTGTGGTCAGTTTGCAATGTTGTGTCGGTTTCTGGTGTATGAGTCACACGTGAATATACATATAATTCTTTTTCATATGTCTTTTCACCATAAGCTACTACGAGATGTTGAATATACTTCCCTGTGCTGTACAGTAAGAAAAAAAAAATACCCCTACCTTGAGAGTTCTTAAAATCTATGTAATTAGTTGAGCCTGTGTGATTTCTGAATGGGCACGTGCCCAAATGTTTTGTCTCATCCAAAAAAAAAAAAAAAAAGGGAAAAAGAGAAGAAACCATGGCCCTGATTTTATTCCTTCACTCTCTTGTGCTGATATAATGTCAAGTAACCTAGAGGTCATTCTGTGTGTGTGTGTGTGTGTGTGTGTGTGTGTGTGTGTGTGTAGAGGAGACTATGTAACCATTTGGGGTTTATTTATTTATTTATTTTGGAGGGGGAGATAATTAGGTTTATTTATTTATTTACATTTAGAGGGGGTCCTGGGGATTGAACCCTGGACCTCATGCATGCTAAGCATATGCTTTACCACTTGAACTATACCCTCCCCACCCCCTGTAACCATTTTTTAAAGAGAAAATTTAAGAGCTCCTGTCCTTTATTTACTATACTGTCAATATTTCAAATCCATAATTTCCACATGGTTGCATTGCTATAAACTTGGGTGTATTTTTTCACTATTAATAAACTTTTTTTTTTTTTAACTTCAGGGGATCAGTACTGTGGAGGACTCCTTGAAAGACCTTCCGGCTCTTTTAATACCCCCAACTGGCCAGACCGTGATTACCCTGCAGGAGTCACTTGTGTGTGGCACATTGTAGCCCCAAAGAATCAGGTGAGATTCACCTGAAAGTATGTAGGAGGCTCACCTGTGTGAATTGCCCAGACTGTGTGAGGGGCCCAACTCTCAAGAGCCCAGGATGCAGGGCGAGGAGGGGCCCTGCTGGGCACAGTACTCCTTCATGCAAAGACCCAGGGTAAAATTGCCTTTTCATTATTTGACTGGCAAAGTCATGGGTTTAATTCACTATTAGAGAATTACACTTTCCAAAACAGGTTTTGAAATGCAAATGGTAGGCAAATCCCACGTGAGATCGTTTAAGCCCGAGGAAGATGTAAGCGTGGGGTCATGAGCAGCAGTGACTGACTGAGGGAGGAAAACACATCCCCAAGTTCATGTCCACTTCAGGTTGCCATCTGCTCACAGAGCACACACCCTTTGGGTCCTGATAAGCACCATTCTAGCCTCCGAAACAAAAACGGTCTGAATGCTCTGTTTCGACAAAGCCAATGCAAGCACACCACATCATCTTTTCTAAGAACAAGGTGTTTGATGTGAAAGCTGGTCTGCTCTGTGGTGTTTGTTTATCTTGGTTGTTGTTTAAAATAAAATTTGTGCAGGTTCCCACAAATAACTTTATGCATTACTCTAAACCGATCAACAGAGAAGGTCTAGTTTTCCAGTGTTTATTGGTTTGTGGTTCTATGAATTCTTACCCTTTCTGGGGACCGCTTTCAGATATCAATTGCAGGGCAGAACTTAGCGTGGAAATAGACCAAGCCTATGTTGTGGGATTTTGAAAATAGCTTTTAAAAAATTGTTATTATTACAAACATTACAGACTTTAATCTAAACACTATACTTTGAGCAGGATGATGTTGTTTAAAAAAAAAAAAAGAACTTTTCCAAACTGATCTTTTGTATTGCTTACACAAATACTATCTGCCATATATTCATTTTTTAATGGAAAGTTATTCAGGCAAATATACCATGCAAGTTAGTAATTTGAGCGCATACAGACACTTTGATTATAATCCCAAAACTCAGTTTTATTTTTAAGAAAAAAATATGTTCTGTAACTCTATTGAACATTTTATAGCTTAAAATAGTATTTAAAAAGTTAAATTTCTCAAATACATAAGCCATGATGTAATTCTTGAGATGGTATTGATCATTTTTCTCTGTGTCATTTGTGGATATGTTAGATTATATAATTTCAAATTACTGATACTCACAGATTACAATTTAGTATCTTTTCCCCACTTTTTTTCTCTTTATTTAAATTTAAATTTGGGTTTTATTTTATTTATGTGATTTTTGGCTTCAGCTGATTGAATTTTTAATCATTGTTGTAGTATCTGAAATCACTGGAAACTCTGTCCAAAGAAGAAAAATAAAATGAGACAGTTAAGTCTTGAGTAATTTCTCTGTAAATTGATAGGTATTTTCTTCTCTTAAAGACTTACTTTTTTAAATCAGAGCTTTCCCCTTTACCCTGCTATTTATTTACCTATTTTTAGCTTCTCTCCAAAAGTTATGTGACTAATTTCTAAGTAGAAAAAGTTCAGCCAATTTTTTAATAACCTGGAAAGAATTTTATTACTAGCTGGTGAGAAGTTAGTGGACCCAAAAAGAAAACAGTTTAATATAATTTGAAATGTTGTTAAGTATGAATAAGCTATTATTCACCCATCACTGGCACTGACTTTTTGAAAAATGGGTAAATATATGGGTATGTTGCAGTTACGTTCAAAGCCAAAATTTGCCTTTGTGTCTCTCTGTGATACTGTTTCTGTTACCATCTTCACTCAGATTATGGTGTCTAAGCCTCTGTTAGCTAATAGCTAATGGCTGTGTACCTGTCCTAATAGGAATTAATGCCTGTTATCTTCCATAAGCAGCAGGGAGGGTTGCCTGCCCACCTGCCACCCAGCAAGGGTGGGGACCAGCTGTCTGGGTGCCATGGGTATTTATGAACATGGTGAGACTTCCTTTGTTTCACACACTGGCTGTACTGAAAAATCTGCTTATAACGGGAGTCAAAACTCTTAAATC
The DNA here is from genome assembly GCF_048564905.1 of Vicugna pacos. NCBI lineage: Eukaryota > Metazoa > Chordata > Mammalia > Artiodactyla > Camelidae > Vicugna > Vicugna pacos. The sequence goes on along the minus strand of NC_132987.1, from coordinate 21,228,323 downwards.
AAAATTTCTTATTGGCTCCAGTAATTTAAGACACTAGTGTTGGTACTAGCACAAAAAATTAAGAAATACTTCAGAAACACTGACTTTATGTATCAATACTTCTGTGCAACCTTTTAAAAAATCATGCACATCACCAAGTAGACTGTGCTTGGTGGGCACATTTATCAAACATACTTCCAGAAGACATCAGAGTCAATTCCCACTTCCCTGAACTTCTGGTCCTAAACAATTTGACTTCTTTACATGCGATGGGAATGTTAGTCTCCTTCCTTCAAAAGGGGACCAACTCTGTCCACCCGTCTCACCCACCTAGACACACACATAGACACCACACTCCAACACACACTATTTCAGGGGCCATCTTAGATATTACTTTTTAGTTTAGTTTTCTTCTAGAGAAGAATGCAGTTGGTATATAGCCCTCTTCCCCACTCCAACACAAACTCAGTTTAAGTCTTAACATAGATTGTTAGGGTTACATAGTGTTTCTATACTTTCTTGGCTGTAGATGAAGAGAGTTCCCACGTTTAACACCCTAACTAAGGTGGATCTGGGCTTGAAATGATCTTTTGGAATGTTTAAAAATGAATGCAAAAGAACACCACAATTTTGTTAACTAAAGAAGTGTGGAAACATAAGAAACAAATTTTAATCAGGATGGATAACATTTTCTACAAAGGAAAATCACGGTACCCTAACAAATGTGGGGAGAGGAAGAATTCTGTTCCAGTGCTGCTTTGACTCTTCTAATGTTGTGCTTTCCCTAAAGCTTATAGAATTAATGTTTGAGAAGTTTGACGTTGAGCGCGACAACTACTGCCGGTACGACTACGTGGCTGTGTTCAACGGCGGCGAAGTCAACGACGCCGAAAGAATCGGGAAGTATTGCGGCGACAGTCCCCCCGCGTAAGTCGCGCCTGCTTTATTTCATTAATATTTGAGAGGCTCTGAACTTGTTTCTTGTTAAATTGCCCAACTACATTTTATTTTCTGGAAGATTTTACGTTGTTCACAAATTCTTGGGTTCCGTGGCAGAGGAGTCCCATAAAGCAGCAGCACAAAGAGGTGCCCCCCGCACCCAAGAAAGCGGGAGACCTCGCGGCCGTGCGGACAGACCCAGGCAGGGCTGGGGACGCGCCAGGGCAGGTGCTGAGCCGAGACCTGGGTACCTCGCTGCCCTGCAGGGGTGAGCTCAAGCATCACTGGAATGAGGAAAACTCTGAGCGAAAACCAAGGGGCTGAACATTGGGAAATTCAGACGAGGAAACCTGGACGCTTACAACAGATCCAGATCAGAGATCTGTCTTGGACGTTTTGGGGCTTTATGCCTCCAAATGGTTGCTCAGGTTTGTTGCTGAGTGAGCCTGAAAGGTACTGTGTATCAGCAGACTGGAGCCCCGAGCTCTGCCACTTAGCTGTGTGACATTGGGCGAGTTACTTAACTCCTCTCTACTGTATTTTGGTGCAGCACATGAGTGTTTGGGTGCAAGGTATTTCACACCCTTACATACAGTACTAGGAAAAGCAGCAAATGAGATGACTACAGCTTGCCATCAGGGTCACCACTGTGCCCGTTTAAATAGCTTTTCCTACTCTGTTGCTTACAGATAATTGGGTTATATGCTTCACTTGATCTTACACAGGTTTCTATGATTTCCTATAGACACATCTGAGTTAAAGCAGTTTCCAGTTTAAATTCATCTATATTTATTAAGTTTGATAGTATTAAGAATTTTCAATATATACAGATGAGTTATGAATTAAACAGTACTATAACCAAATTGGGTTTTGCTGAGGAATGTGTGGAGAAAGGCCCATTTCTGAGCTTCTGGGGAGGTTGTCCCTCTGAGTCTTTTCCTGTCGCCACTGTGACAACTTACCATAGACTGAGCGTCTTAGAACAACACCTGTATTCTCTTACAGTTCTGGGAGTCAGAAGCTGAAATCAGTTTCACTGGGCTCCAGGGTCAGCAGGGCAGTTTCCTTCTGGATGCTCTAAGAGTCCGTTCCTTGCCTTTTTTCAGCTCTTAGAGGTGGTGGCTCCTCCCTCCCTCCATCTACCTTTGAAGCCCATTACTCCTGTCTCTGCTTCTGTCATCACATGACTGTCCTGTAGTCAGACTTCCCTCTTCCAAGGACACGTGTGATTACGTTTAGGGCGCACCTGGATAATCCAGGGTCCTCTCCCCTTCTCAGGATCCTGAACTTAATCACATCTGCAGAGTCCCTTTGCGTATAATGTGACATATTCACGGTGTGGACATCTTTGGGGCTGTTACTCAGCCAACCACACCCTCCTTTATTCAGAGCCAGTCTTTTCATCTCCATCTTCCTCCTGACCTCCTCCTTTAATCCCTTAAAACTTCCCTCCCACCAGTAACCGTCCTCATTTTCTCCATCTTCACCCTCTGCCTCCCTTTTTTGTTCCTTCCTCATATAAACTTAAGTTCTCCCAAGTTAAAAAAGTCACTCTCTCGGCTTTGTCCTGCTGTAGCTTTTTCTGCCGTGTCTCTCCTCTTTATATCCAAGTATTTTCTTGAACTAATTTCAAGTTTTATTTTTTAGCAGTATAGACAATAAAATATTCTTTTAAGAAATCTTTAAAAATTAATAAGGAAAAGACAACAACTCAGTAGAAAAAATGGGCAGAAGACATGAAAAGGCATTCCCTAAAGAAGAAAGCTGTACAGTGAATAAATCTTTGAGGAGAGTATAAACTGGCACAGTCACTTGGGAAGTCAGTTTGGCAACATCTAATGAAATTGAAAATGAGCTTATACCCCTGACTTTGTGGAGAGCGTCAGCCCTGCCCTCCTGGTGTGTCCACTGAAGACACTTTTGTCCATGTGTGTCTCAAGACTTATGCAAGACTGTTCTCATCAATATTGTTTGTTACGGGGGGAGAGGAAACAGCCCAGTGTTTGTCAACAGGAGGGCAGTTAAATTCTGCTGTAGTTCACACTGTACAGCAGTGAGCACAGTGGATGAATCTCAACAGTTATAAATTGAGGGTGAAAAAAGTAACAGAAAAATACACACCATACCTTTCCATTTATATGCAGTTTAAAAGCATGCAGACCTATAGAATACATTGTTTAATGACGCGTCTGTATTGGTAAATCCATAGATAAACGAAGAGAAAGAAAAGCACAAAACTCAGGGTAGTGGTTGCCTCCACAAAGGTGGGTGGGGGCGGGGGAGGGGCCGTTGAGCATCGCTGGCTTCTGAGAAGTTTGTCTGGAGTCACTGGACTGCCAGCCCACCAATTGACACTTCTACAAGAGGGATATTTTTGCATGGTCAGAGTACTTCTGGGGTGGGGCAGTGCAGAAGATGAGAAAACCATCTGGGGAGCTTTTCCCCTGCTAAAAGTGTGACTACTTTTAACCGGAGGAGTGTTATGATTGGTGGGACATCACTATCCCTGTGTCTGGTTCAATGCAGTATCCATACCATTGGATTCAGGTCAGAAATGTTTACTACAGTCCAGCCGTGTGGTGGACACTGTGTTAGGTACCTGGAATTCAGAGATAAATAAAAGATGCAAAGGTAAGTAGTGAGAGGGACTGGAACAAGGCAGTTGCTTATTATAGGTAATTTATAGGTGGATTCCAAAGGAATTGTCCTGGGTGAATTTCTGACAAGGACCTTTTGGTCCAGTCGGGGCAAGTGGCGGGGAGTTCAGGGGAGGTTTTGGGGAGGAAATTGTTCCTCTGGAAGCCAGGTCTTGAAGGCAGAGTTGGAGTGAGTCAGAGACAGAACGGTGGCCAGACTCATTCCAAGCAGAGGGGGCTCCATTAGTAAAGATGCACAGGGGAGTTATGTGCTATGCTGGAGCCCACACCTTGCGTGGGGGCCAAGACAGAGAGGAGGCTGAGGATAGAGCTGGGTTCCACGCCCTGCAGACATGAGAGCCCTCTACATGCAGTTAGGGGAAGTGGGAGGACCAGTGCCTCTGGAGACCCCGTCCGAGACAAGATGAGCAAGTGGCTGATGAGGAGGCTATGGCAGTGGTCCCAGTAAAGCTGAGAAGGTGGTGGAGGGGGTTGATAGAGATGAAGAGGAGGAGGTGGGTCAAGGGATACTTAGGAGGCAAAATTGGCAGGACATGGTGGTTGGTTAGCTGCGGTGATTGAAGAAGGGGAGAATGTGGGATGACAGAGCAGAGACAAGTGACATAGTGGATTCTGTACGACATGAAACAGTATCCTCCATCCACTCCTGGGATTGGCCCGTGGGGAGTGGGTCCAAGTGCGATGTCCTCTTGCCTTTCTAGGGATTTGTAACATTAATTTGCAGATGCAACACTTGGCCTGCGGGACATTTATGACACTGCAATTCTGTCACATTCATAAGAAGGCTCAGTAGCAGCATAACAAAAATGTATCTTTGTTACTAAAATGATCTTCCTTGAGAAAATTCAGCTCCCAATGTAGTGCTTCCAAGATTAGTTCATAGAAGAGGCAGTGAATGGTCACTATAATTAGAACATCGTGCCTAGAATGCTGACCTGGTGGGATCTTAAGGTTTTCTTTGCTGTTTGTATAATAAGTGCTTTTTGTAATTTTATCATCTAAACAGGATTAACGTATCTTGTTTGTAATTGTAGCTGAGAACTGTGTTTCATGTACACTGTATGTTTTTAATGGAATGTGTTTTCCAAAGCAAGATAAAAAAATTTCTGCTAAAGGCTTGATTCTCAAGAGCATTATTTAAATGATCTTGGTCACTTTTGTGACTGGAACTCTAAAGGCAGGTGGCAAAACTTGCCCTTGGGTTTGTCTCATCCCTTGGCTTGGAAGGCAGTAACCTCCAGGACAGAAAAGATCCTGCAGTTTTTCTAACTGGTTGGGTCAAGTCCAGCTCTCCCTTCCTCCCCACCTGCCCCACTCACGGTAGCTGATAGGTGGGGGGAAACAGAGGCGCCTCATTATTTCATGTCCATGATGGCTAAGAAGTGGTTCGGCTGAGAAGATGCCTGAGAGAAGGAGTTTAATCAAACCACCAATTAACTCAATTAAATAACTTTAATTTTTTTCCACAGCTGAATTAAATAGAATCAGCCAAACGGCATTTTAAACCATTGTTTAAATAATAATAGCAAAAGATAAAGTGAAGCCACTGTCTTGTATAACACAGTAATCCCCGAAGATTTAAAGAGCTTCGGAGCCTCGGTGATTATCACCACTAAGTCTTTAGTACCTACTAACCAGCACTCTCCTAAAATGGCTTTAAAATTAGAATCCTTAATGATGTTGTTCACAACCACAGCATTTTGCTACCCAGATTATAAACAGAAATGTTTCCATTTCAGGCACGCAGAAGAACTCTCATTAAAATGAAATGAAAGTCCCATTAAACCGTGCCTGGCTTTCTCCTCCCCAGGTGACCAGCCCACTGAGATGATCCCTTTGTGGGGGAATTTGTTCATCAGATTTCTCCACCTGACTCTCCATTGGCCTCTCCATGGCCAATGACCTTAGCTCCCAGCCAGCTTGAACTCGGTTAACTTAGTTCAAAGAAGCTGTGTGGCTCCTGAGTCAGGCCAGACCCTGTGGTGCTTGTGCCGGCCCAGCCGCAGCTTCAGTGTTTACAGTGGTCCCAATGTCTCCCAGTCTCTAGAGTCACCTGGTCCTGGGTTCGAATCCTGACTCCCCCACATACTAGTGGAGGACCTTGGGCAAATCACTTGAGCTCACCCATCTTTATTGCCTGTTTCATAAAGGGGATAGCAGCAGGACTGTTGTGAAGACAGAATTCAGGTCTGCATAAAGGATAGTGCCTGACTGAGCAAACATTCAGTAAATGTCAGCTATTAGCATTAATATTCAGCGCATCAAGGCTGTCACCTTTTTAAGTATTTTAGCTTTTAAGTTTAAACAAAGAATAATCTACTGTCAGAAACTGATGGAAAGTTAGGAAACATTTCAAGAGAGATGCCATTTAACATTGAAATATATATACGTATATATTTTAACTTTTTTTTTCCTTTTAGGCCAATTGTATCTGAGAGAAATGAACTTCTCATTCAGTTTTTATCAGACTTAAGTTTAACTGCAGATGGATTCATCGGTCACTACAAATTCAGGCCAAAAAAACTGCCGACAACTACCATACCCCCTGTTACCACCACCTTCCCTGCAACTACAAGTAAGTTTTCTGTTTTGAAGTTTGTACACAATCTTGAGGAGTATAAGAAAAATTTTTCTGAAGTAGAAAAAAAATTAAATAAGAGGAAAATACTTGAAACTAAGTTAAATAAGATGAAAACTTATATAAGAGAATAATATGGTTCCATTAATGAAAGACAAGTATAAGGTGTAGGAATGCTTATAAGCTAAAAATTTTTAAATGTTATCTAAGAAAATTAAGGTCATGTAAAAATTCTAGGAACCTTGTTGTAGGCACAGATCATTATAAGCCTAATTTTTCTTTTCTGGCACTTATAAAATTATGTTTTTCTTTTTATTACATAGGATTGTAGTATTTTAGGTTCAAGTTTTAGGGCCTTGATACCTCCCTGTTTTCACATCTGTATTTGGACTTTATTTTATTTTTTGGTGTGCTCCAAAATGTGTGCATACAAAATATATTATCTTTTCCAATTAGAGTAAATTAAACAAAAATATTTGACATGTTATAGAAGCCAGTTGGGACACTGGTCTGGGCCTGATCTAAGAAACGGAGGGACAGGAGTTGGGTCCCTGTGTCTTGTCTCTAACACCCTGTCAGTTCCACCCACCAGGATTTCAGGCTTTAGATCTCAAACTCTAAATCCAAGGAGGAGGGAAAAAGTAGGAAGGAAGGATCTCTGGTTAAGCTATGAAGTAAGCTAAAATAAGCCCAGCTTTATTGCCCATGATTTTCTGCGAGTACCCAGGGTAGGGCTGTCCTGATACAGGCACTTCTGGAAGGGCTGATTTTTCTGGGCACTCCACAAATGTGCCACCTTGTGGCCTGAATGTGTACTGCCTCATGTTACAGCAGTATTTCTGCCCTTCATCTCAGTGGTCCCTGGTGTCCTTATTCCCTCCGGTGAATTGTCTGTCTGCACTTATGTGGTTCCCCAGCTTTTGTTCTCCAGCTTTTATCTAGTGGTTCCCCAGCTTTTATCTTGAACCCTAAACTTTCTCTGAAATTGCAAACATGAGTTTGCAATGATCTCCTAGAGTTTGGCAACTGCTAGACATTTAAATGAAAACATATTAAACTCAACTTGTTTTTATCACACTATTTTCTGCCTCACATCTGCTTCTTCACCTGTTTTCCCCAGCACGGCCCACAGCATCCGTAGTCACGCTCTTAGGATCCCGTTTGACTGACTTTGTCTTAACTTCCCACAGCATCCCCCCCACCACACACACACACAGAGCAGACCGTGTCCTTCTCCCACTTAAATTCCTTGTCTCCACCTGTGCCATCCAATATGGTGGCCACTTGAAACACTTGAAATGTGACTGGGGATACTAAGGATCTGAATTCTTAATTAAATTTAAAAAGCCTTATGTGGCCAGTGGCTACCATATTAGACAGTACAGGAGTCAAGTCCTTCACACTTTGTCCCTAGCCTCTCTTTCTAACGTCATCTTTAAGTCCTACCACCTCACTCTTTATGTGCTAAGTATTTGGGATTTTATCCTAAGTGTGGGGGAAGCTGTTGATGGATTTAAGCAGAGTTCAGGATTAGATTCACATTTTATGGGGGCCGGTGTATAGCTCAGTGGTAGAGTGCATGCTTAGCACGCACTAGGTCCTGGATTCAATCTCCAGTACCTCCTCTAAATAAATAAATGAATGAATGAATAAACCTAATTACCTCCCCCTTCAAAAAAGAAAAGACTAGATTCACATTTTGTGAAGATCACTCTGGCCACCGTGAGGTGAATGGGCTATAGGGTCAAGAGTATCAGCAGGTCCTTGTGTTTGTCCAGGGGAACTGTGCGAGACAGAAATACAGAGACGGTCAGGAGATGTTGACTTGTGCAAACCAGAGACCTTGGGAGATACTGACAGGGTTTGGCGGTTAACCAGACTAAAGGGGTCAGGGAGAATGCCTCCCGGGCCCCTGGCTTATACAACTCTAGGGATGATGATACCATTCATAGAAGCAGAGAACTAGGTTTTGGGGTAGATTCATAGGTTTAGGGGTAGATTCATAAGTTAAGCTGGTGACCTTGTTGGGTTTAAGGTGTCTGTGAGACCGTTAAATGGAGCTGTTTTGTAGACAGATCTGTGGGTCTCCAGACCAGAAGAGAGATTTAAGCAAGAGACTTAAATTTGAGAGTCATAACATATACATGGTTAATACCATGATCCAGAATGAGACAGCCTAGGGAGAGGTTACCGTGAAAGAAGGGCTGGAATTAAGTCTCTAGAAACTCCCAACTTTTTGAAGAGGAGAATCTGCTGGCAAAGGAGACTGGAAGGGAGCCGCTACGGAGGAAGGGGGAGACCAGGAGCATGTGTCATGGGGCCGAGGAAGAGAATGTTTTCAGAAGGGAGTGGTCAGGAGAGCCAGGTGTTGATGAGACTTCAAACAAGGGCAGGATCAGAATGTCTCCATCTGATTTCATGACGTGGAGGTGACTGGAGACCCTAGCCAGGGTGGTGAGTGGAGTCGTGCAGGCAGAAGCCAGGCAGGGGCGAGGGGCGTGTGGAGCAAGAAGAAACCGAGACAGTGGGTCCAATAACTCAGTCCACTAGTTCGGTCCTGACAGGGGGAGAGAGGCCGCGTGTTTGAATGTGATAAAACAGATGGGAAGCAGCCGGCAGAGAAGGAGAACAGAATGGCAGAGCGAAGGAATAACCTGAGGAGGAAATTTTCACCACGGTGGAGGGGGCGGGGGGGTCTGGCTCCAGAGGACTCGCAGAAGGATAGACTTGAGCCCGGAAGTGGGCAGGCTCCTCTCTCCGGGGAGGAAAGGAGCTGAGGGTGCAGATAAGACACCTCGGAGGTCTTGGGGGAGCTTTGAGGACATCCTCTTCTGTGATCTCTGGTCTCTCTAGAAAATAGGCAAGTTCACCTGCTGAGAATGAGAAGGGAGGTGGGAGCCCTGGGGGGTCAGAGGAATCCGAAAAACAGCTGTGGAAATTGAAGACAGCTTGTCACATGGAGGAGGGTCCATTTGTATACTCAGCTGTCTGAGTGCAGACACAGAAAAAAAAACCCAGAGGCTCCCAACAGGATTCATCCACGGTTGAAGGACAGAGGCGAAAGGGAGTTGAAGGTATTGTCAAGAAATTGACTGAAATAACGGACTGTGGCAACTATGTGGAATAGCTGAGGAAGCAAAGACAGGACAGGACTGATGGAGTTGGAAAAATGAGAAGGGTCATTTGCTGAACCTCTAAAGAAAGAAAAAAGTAGTCATGAGAGTCTGAGACTGGTAAATAAAAAAGCTTGAAGGAGCAGAGGCTCTACTGGATAGCAGGATGCTTACAATTGGGAGACTGGTGATGAGACTTTAGCAGGAGGATGTGTGAGGCTTGGACTGAGGGACTGGATGGAGCAGAGGGAAAGTCCCTGGGAAGGATGAGGCCACGGACGGAGAGGGATCATCACAAGGAGGGTGGACCCACCGAGACGGTCCAGGAACCCCTGGAGAGGAAGGCTGAGGACCAGTACCACGCCGGGAGCACAGGGCAGTCGAGAGAGGACAGTAAGATGGGGAGGCTTGGGGAGGTATAGCTGATGGCTTGAAGGCAAGAATGCAGGATTGTACCACAGGGAGAGAAGAAGCTTGTGGGACACCCTCCCAACCTCCAGACTAACGTGCTGAGGCTGAGAAGGAGCTGGTTTCCAGTGGTCCATGTAAAGAGATGCTCTTTCATCGGACAGGAGAACCACTAATGCCACTACTTTGTGACTCAGTGAATTAGAGAAAATTAGGTCCCCAACTCCTGGAACAATATTCCCTCTAGTTGCTCTCTGAGCTTTTTCTCTTAAAAATATATATATATGCTGTTACATGTATTTTAACATTAATAATTGTATATATTTTAATATTATCATCCACTTCAGATCCCCCTTGTAATTAAGTATCCCTGCAAATTAAGAGTTAGCAGAACATATTAGAAGGGCAGTATTACACTTGCAAATGCTTACCAATGAGTACGATTCTGTAACAGTTGTTTTGTTTAGTTCTTCCGAGCATATTGCCACATATAAGTGAATCATTGGCACATATTTTGGAAACACTTTTAATGATGATAATGAGGGTTAACTATTTTCATTTATTAACCCACATTCTGTCAGGTAATTAACTCTGTGCTGTTGGAGGCCGCTGTGCTCACTGTGTTTAGCAGTACCCGGGTACCTACCCGCTGGATGCCAGCAGCATACCCCCAGGTGTGATAACCACAAATATTCCCAGACATTGCCAAATGTCACACAGTGGGCAAAATCACCCCTGGTCAGAACCACTGTGTTTGTCTGTTTCGTTGTACTGTTGACATTTGTTTCCTTCTCCATTCTTAAGATCATTACTGGTAATGACAAGCTCAAAGTAAATATTGAGTGATGGTTGCATCTAATGACAGCTATAACCCACTTCCTAAAAACCCGGACTACTCACATTTGAGCAATTGCATATTTCAAATGCACCAAGAAAGCTCCTTATACCCTTAGGGGGACACCATAGGATTCCTTTTGTAAAATGAAGAATTAACCTATATTTCCTGTGTTCATATTTGTTTGTTGTTCTGGGTTTTTCTAAGCAGATCATATGAGACTGTATCTATTTTTGGTTATGCTATTAGTTACATATAAAGAAAGAAAAGAATAGGGCTAAATTTGGGTTATCTTTGATCTCAGGTTTAAAATTCAGCAGAAGGTATTGAGTTAGCCTAAAGAAATTAGAGCAGGAGTTGGTAGCATGAAGAATTTCTTTTGCATCCTTTTTAATTATTTCACTGCAATGACAGATTGGTGGCTCAGGGAAATACAGAGAAATTTTAAATTGATAGATTCAGCTCTGAACACCGATTATAATTGAATTCACTTTCCTGAATCTTATGTCTTTCTTCTTTGAATTAAGGTTTAAAACCCACCGTGGCCCTGTGTCAACAAAAGTGTAGACGGTCGGGGACTCTGGAGAGCAATTACTGTTCAAGTAACTTTGGTAAGAAATAAAACCCAGGCTTTTCTCTTTCATCAGAAACCTGAAACCGCATGCTTAATCTCAAAGGAATGGCCACGAATGTGATGGTAAAGGGTCAGTTACACTCTTCATTTGCCCAAGAAAATATTTTCCTACACACTGAGGTATGTTGACTTGTGCCCTTCAAAGTGTTAGATTTCACAACTGAGAAAAAGACGAATACAGAAAATACACGTTTTTCACATAAACTTCATCATTTGACTCCTGGTACGTGATACTGCCGCTCTGTGTATTCTGGCTGGCTCAGTACTCCTGGAGGGAGCAGGGGGGTGTGTATTTTTTTTTTCTTACACGGCTTTCATAAACCTGTATTTTTTTTTCTCACACAGTTTTCATGTACTGAGTATTTTTTCACACATCTGTAATTCAGCTTAAGTAAATTAGAAACATATCTGGGCTGGCCTCTCTCAGTAGAAATTCAAGTATTTCCTCTGTAGTGTCCTTCCAAAGTACTAAATTAAAACTTGGAAATCTGAAGTCCATTTGGAACCTCTTATAAATTGGAACCTGAGGAGATGTTACCTAATGACTTCGAATCTCTAGGCGCTTTTTCCAATTTGAAGAAAAAAAAAAGCCACACTTGCTGTGAAAATCACTTAAGAGGAAAAGATCCCAAGTTTAATTATGTTGGTTGTGTTTAAAAGGAACATTTAAGAAAAGTCTCACCAGGAACAGAAGGTTGCTGCAGCCTAAGTAGGTCACCCAAAACAAAGAGCTTCCCAGAAGAGGCTTCGCTTGCTCTTTCTATGCCTTCAGGTGGGAACTGTCTGCAGCCCAGGTGGACTACGTTGTAGCGAAGGTGTGATGGCACTAGAGGATCTAGGGCCTAAATCTGACGGGAGTTTGCATGCCGAAATTCAAATAACTGGCGTAGACATGAAAACCGGCAGCTCCAGCTGCCATTGCTCCCACGTCCAGGGTAGTCTCCTGTAGGAGGTGCTGAAATCCAGAACTCCCCTCCCTGTCCTTCACTTGGGTATGGACTGACGTTTTGCCGCGAACACTCATCACTGGGAAGCAAAGCAAAGCATGATGAGAATCGTGATGTTATGAGCTTTGCACACTACGGAAGCAGTGAGTTCTCACTTTATCCTGAAAGGGTCGTATCAGCCAAGTGCAAAACTTGGTCTATTCCACTGTGACTCCCATACATGGCAAAATGACCTAATACCATCACCAGTGGCCCACTGGCTCTCACCAGCATTGGTAACACGCCTTTCAGGGCAGGTTTTGGTTATTTTGAGGTGCCACTGGTTTTTCTGGATAGGGACAGGGTTCTTAAAAAAGTCAGTCCATGCAAGTCCTGCATCCCATGGAATGTCCCCTCCCCCTCCCCCACAAAAGGCCAAAAGCACATCTTTGAGAAACACAGCATCTGTCTTTCTGTAGCTGAGTAGTGAGACTCTTACCTCTGTCACATGGCAAAAAGAGAGAGTTACATAATGAAAAGCAACAGAATTTTGCCTGAGCTTTTTTTTAAAGCAAGAAAATGTTTTCAGTTATACCTCCATGCCATACTCTGACTTGTTAAAGGAGATAAACAGGATGGATAACAAAGACAATAAGAAAGACCCAGAAAAAGACAGGTATTTACTGATAATTAGAGACAGGGACGCCATAGACGAACCATAGCTGAAGGAGAGGGGAACAGGGCGAGTCACAGAACGGCAGGCGTTCACCTACACAGAGACACAGGGACTCAGGTCTTCATGGCTCAGTCCGCCATTGTGCACCTGTTAGTACTGAATTGCCTCCAGAGATTCACGGTCTTGTGGAGTAGTCCCAGGCAGAGTCTCATTAGCCCAGTTATTTGGTGACTGATCCACATGTTGGGTGAAATATTGGGACAAGTCCCCATCTCAGCAATGGATTGCAATATGGCAGGCATTTTGGTTTCTCTCCTCGGTATCAATGCCTAACAAATGGGTGCCTTCCAGCTCCATGGCCCCTATTTTCAACCTGCATTTTGGAGACAAATGTACAGAATCAAATTCGACAGCTCTCTTGGGGCGCTCTCGCTAACATTAAACTCTCCTGTCTGAAACTTAGAGGAGTGTACAGTTGTTTTCAGTTCTGCTTATATTTGTCTTCACGGAGACATTATTTCAAAAACATTTTCCTCTGCAGTCCTGGCCGGCACTGTTATCACAACCATCCCTCGAGGTGGGAGTCTGCACACCACGGTCTCCATCATCAACATCTATAAAGAGGGGAACCTGGCGATTCAGCAGGCTGGCAAGAACATGAGTGCCAAGGTCGTCGTGGTCTGCAAGCAGTGCCCTCTCCTCAGAAGAGGTGAGTGGGAGGAAGACTTCAGTCCTTCTTCTAGGGGAGCTTAGCGACAGAGAAGGGGACAAGAGAGCCTTGCTGAACAAGTCATGGGTCTTTCCGTGCTGTGTCTAGTCTAGGCAAGTAAAGTCAGGGCTAATATACTGCCCACTTCTGGTTTCGAAGGAGGGCCTTTGGAGTCAGAGAGAATTGGGCTCCAATCCCAGTTCCTGTCACTTGTGGAAGAAGACAAGGTAGTGGAAAGGATGAATGAGTCCAAGAAGCATTTGAAGTCAGATCACTAGGGAACAGACACAAAAAGAGCAGCTCAGCAGAAAGAAGTTTTCAATTATTGCACTTAAGGTGCTGATACTAAGTTTAGAGGAAACTATCCATCAAAGAACAGGAAGTTCAGAGCTGGAGTTCAGAAGACAGAGGTATGTATATATGGGCTAGAATGAAAGATTCAGGGCTCATTTGTAGATATAGGATTATTAAATCCAGCAATGAGAATGAGTTTATTATGAAGAGAAATTTTGAAAAAAGGAAAGTTACTCCAGAGACAGAGGCACATGATTTTTTTAAAAACAGGTTCTTTAACTTATAAAAGTAATGTTAAAAAGTTCAGCAGCAACATGGATGGACCTGGAGAATGTCATTCTAAATGAAGTAAGCCAGAAAGAGAAAGAAAAATACCATATGATATCACTCATATGTGGAATCTAAAAAAAAAAAAAAATGACGAACTTATTTACAGAACAGAAACGACTCAAAGACATAGAAAGCAAACTTGTGGTTACCAGCCGGGGAAGCGGGTGGAAAGGGATAAACTGGGAGTTCGAGATTTGCAGGTACTAACTACTATATATAAAGTAGATAAACAACAAGTTTATACTGAATAGCACATGGAACTATATCCAATAGCTTATAGGAACTTATGGTGAAAAAGAATGTGAAAACGAATGTATGTATGTTCCTATATGACTGAAGTATTGTGCTGTACACCAGAAATTGACACAACATTGTAAACTGACTATACTTCAATAAAAAATATATTAAAAATAAAATTAAATTAAAAGTTTAAAGAAGTAGAGAAGGCTATAAAAGCCCTTTCCCTTTCTCCAGAGGCACAATGAAAAGTTCCTTTGAGAAAGTTCTCTCCATAGAAAGCATGCACCTACACACATAGACGGGATCATGCTACACATAGCCTACTGCAACTTTTCCCCCACATGATGTGTGTGCAGACGTCTTTCTGTCAACAGCACATAAGGGTCTCTTTCTTTCTTTGGAGTGATAATAATGCCTGGTATTCTACTGTGTGATAGACTGTGATTTTCTCTATCCAATATCAGCTCATTCCTTTCCTCCGTCTTGTTACAAACCTCTCTCACAACCAAAACAAACCAAACCCCCACCACACACACATACACAGAAATACGAAATACCCACTTCAAGAAAGCTTCACAATGACTTAAGATTGTTCAGAAAAATCAGGAGGCCAGCAGCCTCACGCTGACTCTTTAGAGGGAACAGCAAAGTAAAAGGTGACACTTCTTCCCCAGAACTGTCAGGAGCAGCAGATAATGCACGTCTCGATACTTACTGGAAGGTCTCAGAGTGGTGCCAGCAGCCCGGCCCTGCGGTGGCATCGACCTGCCCAGCCTACCAAGCTTTCTGAGGCTCAAGACCACTATGATGACAACGGTGGCCCACAGAGGAAGGCTTATGCAAGAGAGAAAGGAAACATGTATTTTCTCTATGACATACAGGGTGAGAGAGGGAAAATAAGGGAGGTGATAACATACTTCCTTTACATTTTTCTGAGGGAACATAAATCTGCAGGCTTGAACCCAACATAGTTCAGCTTTGGGCCCAATCTAGTCCTGATCTAGACAGACAGACACACTAATATATTTTTAAAAAAATAGTATAACAGATACAAGTACTTTTTAGTACCTATCTTTTTGCAAGGGACTATAAGAAGGTAAAGTGTATGATACAACCATACCTTCAAAAAACTTACATAGTATAAATGTTCGCAATGTTAAAAAAAAAATAAAGTTCAAGACAACAGCAACAGAAGACAATGGATCGTCAGTTGCCAAATGCCTGGGGAAATCCAGACGCGCTGTGGGGCCACGAGAGGCCACCTGAAGATGGCGTTTCAGGGAGCACTGGCGGCCCCTCGAGGAGGGACAGCCTCTCACAGGAACACAGTGTGTTGTTCATAGTGGAGACTCAATAAGTACACTGGGCCTGCAGCACTGCTGGGCTGGACGTGACTGGATGTGACCATTTCATCCAGTGTCCTCGTGTCCGCAGACCTGGGACAAGTCATTCCGTTGAATTTAGATTTTTTTTGATGAGAGTCTTAAACCACATTTTATCCTAGATAGAATAAATATCTAATTATATCATTTATAGAACATTTACAGAGAGGTAAGTGATAGTCTAAGCTCTTTCAAACCAACACAGAGAAAAAAAATAATAATCTTATATTCTCTTTTAGGCCTAAATTACATTATTATGGGCCAAGTGGGTGAAGATGGGCGAGGCAAAATCTTGCCAAACAGCTTTATCATGATGTTCAAGACCAAGAATCAGAAGCTCTTGAATGCCTTGAAGAACAAGCAATGTTAACAGTGAACGGTGCCCATTTAAGCTGCGTTCTGTCACTGCCTCTGAAAGATCTATTTTTTTCTCAGTAGAAAAAAGAAAAATTTATAACATGAAATATCGAGCATCCAGAAAGATTTACTCTTCACACGATGTAGGTATAAGACCTCCGACGTCGCTGATGGAAGTTGTGTGCCTGCACGGAAGAGGAACATGTCCGACTGAAAACCTGCAGACGTAGTGGGGTGATGAGAAACTAAATGTATCCAGCGTTGGCAATTCGGAAGCCATTTATTTATACGTCTCTGTCAAAGGATATTTTAGAAATGAGTTGTGTGAAGATGTAAAAAAGAGATTTTTATATGTGCAATATTTATAGTGATACTCGTTCTGCCTTCAAGCATTTGCTCTGAGGTGTTATATTCTTCTCTTGCATTTTTTAAATCAATGCTTAATAAAATATTTTAAATGATTATATAACAGCCATTCAACTTATTTTTATAGCAAATGGGACACTGTGAAAAGAATATTCCCCACTATAGACATATAAGGTTGTCTTTGTATCAATTTATACTTTGCTCAAAGAGCATGCCAACAACTGCAGGACGGGATGGATCCAGTCACGTAAACAGTCTATAAATCATCTGTGCAGAACCAGAGGATTGTGTGTCCCTCAGGAATCTGGTTCAGGTCTTTCATTTTGTAATAGAAGTGGGAGGTCAGGCATATTGCGTGGCTTGTCCAGAGCACACGTCTCCCAAGACAACAGAAGGCAATCAAGCTCAGAAGTCCTCCTTCCGAACCCAGTGCCCTCCCTTCCACTACAAGCAGCTTTCTCTGCCCCAGAGGAAAAACCCTCTTACCTTGCAGAGTTCGGTCTTTGTTTTCCTGCCCTGTATCATAATGTGTCATCTTCTAGGACTTGAAATTAGAAGTGAGCCTGAGCCCCCCATCCTGTTCATCCCTACCCAACTGTATCAGGCTGTATCAGCTAGGATGCTTTTCTGCCACTGCTTTGAAAGGTCTACTCTCACTCAGTAATGGACGAACTGTGCAAGGACCCCCAGCGTTTGCATGGAGCTGCTAAAAATGCAGCTGGACCTGCAAGGAGTGTGGCAACCAGCCCACAGGAGGCTGCCTGCCGGGAGCTGCGGGAGACAGGACAACCACCCCTATGTGAAGAAGCTTAGGGAAAAACAAAGACTTGGGTCTCCAGGTCTCCCACAGTTGAAGCAAAGTTTTAGAACTAAGTAAAAATACTCTTTTGGGTGAAAACAACGATTCCCAGCCCTAGAAGTGACCAGACGCTCAGAGAGCAGCAAAATGGAAGTTCAGAAGGAAGACAACTGTTTGGCAGCTGAGGGAACACAAGAAAGCCATGAACGTGGGCTGGTTGGCAGGATCAGGAATCACTCCTCAGCTCTCCCCCTGGGATGCCGTCAGTACCGGAGAATTCACCCGCTGAGGAAGTGGAGGAGCTAGAGGAGCCACTGGTGGGCTCCGCGGGCCAGTGGCACCTTTTAGAAAGGCCCTCTCCACCAGCTGAGGGCGCAGGGCACCCAGCCAGGCTGTAACTGTGGAAACCTGATTGAGTCCAGCATTCTCTTTCAGGAATGCATGTTGTGGGGCTTTGGAGTGATTACTAAAGATTTTAGCATTTTCTCTTTCAGCAGAACTCTCCTGTTGGTGCGCTGCAGGCAGCAGGCTTGCAGCTGTCAGCCTCCCGCACCCCCACGGGAAAGGCTCCCACAGGTTTCTGAGTGGGGGCTTGAGTCACAGTGAGGTTAAAAACTGAGTAGAGCAATCCAGACTTTCCAAACCACTGACATCTCTGACACAAGACTTACAACTGTCTGTGGGATTAGTGGTTAACAACAGAAGGCAGTGGTTTGTCTTTTAATTCAGTTATTCAAAACATAGATGTAAGCTGAACAGGGACACTGCTTTTTCTGCTCCAACAACCATCCCTTAATTTCTTTTCTTGTTTATTATATCATTTATTTTAACTGAACTTCAGTTTCCTTAGTTATAAATTGGGGTTAGGCCAGATGACTTCTGGGGCCCTCTACTATTTTCTCTTTTGGGACTTACTTTTAAAATTTTTATTTCTTTTTACAGAATGATGAAAAGGTTTTGTTTTTGTTTTTAGGTATTTGTGCTTGGGGAATCAATTTACATGTGACAAACAAGTGAATGACCATATAAACATTTCAAAATGATAAACCAGACTCTGATGTGTTTCAGAGGATTCTGCTAGCTTAACTTTCATCCTTTGAATTCAATTCAACTCCTATAACAAAAACGCAAGAATCTTGCAAAGTTCCCAAATCTTAATTCTGTTATATTACTTACTTGTTTGAAGGTTAACCTTAAGTTGGAAGAAATTTACCTTCTTTTTTTCCTTCCTGTAAGAGAGTACTGCTAGGCTTCCAGTAGACCTACTGGACTATTCAATGAAATAAAATAGTGACAAAAATCTTCTTTAAAGGAAAGCCCTGTAACAAAACAGTCACTAATCAGGAAGCTCTAATGTTAGTCAAGTAATATTAACCAGAAAACCCTTTGGTTTAAATTCATGTAGAACAGTAAGTTCATGGAGAAAACAAACATTAAAAAAAAAAAAAAAAGACTTGAGCTAAGTGTCCTCAGGCCTTTATATTGAGAAAGAGAAGGATAAAAATACTAATTAATTTGATAACTTTGAAGTATTTCCATTAAAATATCTAGGGTAACCATAAAAGAATATTGAGTTTGAAAATTTAAAACTAGCAGAGAAAAAAAGGTAAGTTCAAGAAAGTGAAATAAAGTAAAAATAGAACAAAATATGATGGTAGAAATGCAAATGTATCAATAACTTCAATATACATAATTAGACTAAATACTTAAAAGCCAAAGATTATCAGACTGGATTAGAAAAACAAACTCCAACTATATGCTATTCGAAAGACACATCTAAAACATAGGGACACAAAAGACTTGAAAAGCAAAGGATAGAAAAACATAAATATCTCAGGCAAATATTAACCAAAACAAAACTGATGTGGCTTTATTAATATTAGGGGAAAAGACTTTAAGTCATTTCTCCAGATGAAGAGGGCTATAAGGAAATACAACAATTTTAAAATTTGCATGCAGCTAAAAACATCCTTCAAAATATATAACTAAATTTGGCATAGTATAAATGGGAATTGACAAGTTTATCATCACAGTGGGAGATTTTAACACATTTCTCTCAGTAACTGGCAGATTTAAAAGGGAAAAAAAAATAAAGATACAGAAGATTTGAACCACACAGTTAACTAAATTTGCCTGATGGACATAGATAGAACCAAAAGCTCATTTTTAATCTCAGTATGAACAACTTCAAAACTTGACCACTGCACCATGAAACAAATCCCATCAAATTTCAAAGAACTAGCATCGCATGGTCATCCTCTCCAGCAACAACGAATAATTAGAAATTAATGACCCAAAGTACACAATAGTTAAAATAAAGAAAAAGCTTGATGTTGGAAATTGAGAAGTGTACTTTTAAATAACTCACGATCAAAAGGAAACTAATGGAAAATAGAAAATATTAAAAATTTGAACAATAATAGAAACATTGAATATTAAAATGTGTGGAATGCAACTTAAATAGCACTTTAAAATTTACAACATTAAAGGTTTACATTCTAAAAGAAAGGGTGAAAATATTTTGTGAATGATACAAATTAGGAAGTCAGTAAAAGAACAAAAGAACACACTCCTAAAGAGTAGGAGGAAATAAGCATAAATGCAGAAATTGAGTAAAATAGAATTTAAATAGAGAAAATTAACAAAATCAAAAATTGGTTCTCTAAAATGACTAATGTAATAGACAAAACTGACAAGATTAAGCAAAAAATAAAAAATAAAAAAAGGACAACAAAACAACTTAGGAATGAAAAGGGACCTTACAACAGATGTTACAGACCCTTAAAAAGGATTGAGAGGATATTATGAACCACTTATGTCAGTAGATTTGGACACTTACATGAAGTGGACAAATTCCTGGCTGAGGGGTGGGGACTTACTAACTTAGACTCAGGTAGAAATAGAATACTTAAATAGTCCTATAACCACTAAAGAAACTCAAGCATAACTTTAAAACTTTCTTCAAATAAAACTCCAGGCTCGGATAGTTTTATTTAGAAGGTCTACCAAACATCTGGGGGCCAAACACTGCCAATCTAACATATTCTATTCCAGAGTATAAAGAAGTAACATCCAGCAATTCTTTTTATGAGATTAATATAATCTTAACATCAAAACTTTAGCAGACAATAGGATCTAGGAAAACCACTAGTCTGATTTTACTTACGAACATAGGTGCAAAAACCCTAAACAAAATATTACCAAAGTTCAGCAAACAAAATAGGTCATGATCAAGTTGAGTTTATCCCAGAAATGCTTGATTGATTTAACATGAGAAATTCAATGGTCAAACTTTCCTGCAGTGCCAACTAGGGAGTCTTAGGCACAACTAAACATTCAGGCTCAACAGTACCACAGGCCTCCTTTGATATCGATATCCTTAGAAAGATAGAGCACAGGGACCAGAGCTTAACAGGACTGTGTCACACCTTCTTTTGTGGGAGTCTCTGCAGCCATCTGGCAGCTGTCCACACAGCCATCCAGGAGCTGTTTTCCTTGGCTTCCCTAGATGATGTCTCAGATGCCAGGAGACAAGATTCATGCCAAGTGGATGCAGACACTCCAGTTAAAGGCCGCATTTTCACAGAAGCTGGTATCTCTTGTAACAACACCATAGGCCCAGCTTCCAAGCTCCTCATAGATGACATAAATAGTTTTGAGTTATACACTCAGGAAAGCCCAAAGCTATGGCTTCCCTATCAGGTATTCATAGTTCCTTTATATTGGATTGGATTCCTTCCAATCCAATGCAGTTCACCAATCAGGGGTCATTCCTACCATAAACAAGTTAGCCTACCAACATAGTTGACATACTGTATTATCAGATTACTAGGTAGACTAAGCTAGAGCTAAACAAAGATCAACCGTTGATGGGGAAAGGTTCTCTTAAGCCCTATTCATGACAGATTAAAGAAGAAAAATCATTTGGTCTTAATAATGCAGAAGCATTTGATATAATTCAACATTTATTCATGACAAAAATAAACCCTGAGCAAACTATGAATAGAAGGGAACTTCCTTAAGCTGACAAAGAAACTTGCAGCAAATCTCATATTTAATGGTGTAATATTGAAAGCATTTCTTTTAAGATCAGTGGTAAGAATGCTTAAAATCACCATTTCTATCAAAAATTGTACTGGAAGGTCTGGTCAGTGTAGCGAGGCAAGAAAAAGAAATAAATGATATTGGAAAGGCAAGAAACAAGACTATTATAATGCAAAGATGATATGTTTATCCAAATAGAAAACTTGAAGCAACCTGCGCAGAAGTGATTAGAATGAATAGTTTCACAAGTTTGTCTCTTAGTCCTAGCCCCAAACAAAAAATAAATATAATTTTATTTTTTATAACTAAGCATCTTGAATTAGGGATTCGAGGGTCAGAGGGTCATTATTCACACACCAACAGTCCCTTTTTAACATAGAGCCTCCTGTGGCAGTGCAAGCATCGGGGTATATGCACATGGATGTACAGTTAGGTATGCAGACGAGGCACCTCTGGGATATATATAGACGTTTCTCTGAGGGATTTTAAAGTTATTATTTAAAATTTTGACTTTTTGTTTTTGTCATTTGCTTTTTCCTCTCAAAAACAAAGTCAACAATTAGGTTTAAAAAGGCTAAAATTTGATCAGATATAAATTTGAAACAGTATCTTTTGCTTGAAGGATGTCCCTATGGCATTATGATACTAAGATTAGGTTAGATTTAAACACTGAGATGGAGCTTTTTAGTTCACAAATATATTAAGAAAATCTACAAGCTCAAAGTACGACTTTACACAGCTGACCAATTTGTTTCACAGGAAAGAAATTAGTATTAACAGTAACATAATGCAATTAAGAGCGTCCTGGATGAGGAGGAGAAAGACTTGGATTCTCCTACACAGGGCAGCATTGGGAATTTTAGTTTCATTATCTGTAAAATGAGGAAGTTGAAATGAATTCTTTCTGAGATCCTGTATAGGTTTAAATTGTTTCCAGATCCTTGAATAACCAAATTGATAAGGATTTAAAGTGACAAAGAAAATTAAACAGTTTCTCCTTTCTAAACCCTTCGTCCCTCTATGGCCTGGCTTATTTATTTTCTAAGACTGACTCCTGCTTTTTTATGTTTGCGACCTCACTGCTCATCCTTTCCCCCTGACTCTGGCTCATCTCGCTGGTCTGTGCTTCTGACCTTGGTCATAAACTTAAAAGTCTTTAACAAACAATCATTTAGAAAAGCAGGAACTGAACATCTTAAGTTCTGTTCTCTGACCAAGATGAACCTACAATGAGAAATTCATTCAAAAAAGCAAAGGTTTGGAATATATCTTTCCTAATACAAACAGGAAATTGAGTTCAAGATCTCAAGTCAATCATTATACAACCTGGATAAATCACTTAAAATGTCAGTTTTCTTACCTATAAAATGAGAAGTTTGAAGCAGGTGCTCTGAGTTTTCTTCCAGTCCAACCTGATGAAATAGGACCGAGAGCCTGCAGTTGTTAGATGGCTAACCGATTGGATGTCAATTCCAGGATATTTACACAAACAGATAATGGCTAAATTTTCATTCAACAAATTTGTGTCATTTAACATCAACACTGTACTTAAGCTGAGGATATGGAGAAGAATAAGAGAACTGTTCCCTCCTATGCTTAGTTTAGTTTTATAGCTTAAAAAGAAAAAAGCCCTCTGTGTTAAAACAATCATTATAGAAAATACAGTGATTTCTTGCTACTTCCACTGAAAAATAAAGTGGGTGAAATGAGTTTTAAAACATGGAGCTGAATTATTCTCCAGAACTGCTTTAATTTCTGAGTGAATGAGGTGGCTAGTAAATTTTCTTCCTCAAAATTCTTTTCAAATGGCACTTGATCGTTTTAATATCCTTCAATAAGAATAATTTTACCTAAAACTGAAAGGATTGATTCAATAGTCTTTCTAATGGAGAGAGAGAGAGTGAGAGAGAAACCTCTAGATTGCTGGTAGCAGATTGAAGGAGCCTGTCATTATCTGGCTGAAACAGTTCTTTTTTGAAACATACATTTACCTCCTACCCAAACATGCTGTTTTGCCTCTTGTATCACTGTAATTTAATTTACATCTGAAATCATATCTCTTAAAGAGTTATTTTTAAAGCATGCAACTAACACATAAAATTTTTCTTAGTTTTGATTTCTATATTCGAAGTATTTATTTTAAACTAGGGGCAGGGGAAGCAGGAAAAGAAAAAATAGTGTGAAATAACCAAAGGAAGAGAAACACTGTCATTGTCATGTCTAAGTATATCTTCAAGAAACAACATGTTTACAAATGGGGCAGTGATGCCAGAAAGCTAACAAATTTACTTACAGATGAGAGATTCAGAGTAGCCATTACCCTGGCGCTATTAATATTTTCTTGGTGTAATTTTGAATAATTAGACTCTCTAGGGCCTAAAACCTCAGCTTATTTTATATTTTATAAATGTATTTTCTGAGGAAAACCAAAAAATCAATTTCAGTGCAATTCCAATTAAAATCCCTACAAGTTTTTTTTTTTCAAGACATTGATGGACAGATTCCAAAATTTACATGAAAAAGCAAAGAACCTAGAATAGCTAACAGTTTTGAAAAGTACAAAATTCTTCACCTTGGCATTCATTACTGTACTTGACCTGACTGTTGTAATAGCGACGGGCTTGTGTATCACTGTTTTCTTCTGTGGTGGTAATAAGTCATAAAACTCCACTGTCATTTTCTTATTTCTTTATCTTAGAATATCGTAGCATTACGTATTTTTGTCAGGTTTCCTGAAGCATAATTGAAATGAATACATTAAAATTCACTTTTTTTAAATTTAGAAAAGTTTAATAGGTATGCTGCTACAGGCAACAACAGTGGCCACACAGACGAGAGGTGCCTGTGTGAGCCAAAATTCACCCTTTTTAAATGTACAGTTTGAAGAGTTGTGCAATCAGTCTCCTCCCCCAACCAGGTCCTGGCAACTAATGATCTGATTTCCGTTTCTACCATTTTGTTTTATCTAGGATGTCCTATAAATGAAATCATACAGTAAGTAGCCTTTTGTGACAAGCTTCCTCACTTAGCATACTATTAAGATTCATCTATGGCATTGCATCCATCAGCAGTTTGTGCCTGGGTCAAACTGAATTATGTTTCTCAGCATTCTCTCCCTTGTATGTTTTCAGTTAGGGTGGGCCACAAGACACATGTCAGTGGAATGTTTTTAGGAAGCAGCAGCCACTTCAGCTTTTTTCATAGTTCACACATGTTGAAACTTACCTGCTGGCTCAACTTGTTGGAGTGGGGCAGCAGGCAGGACTATAATCATTCCATCTTTCCTTGGATCGTCCTTCAGTGTCTCTGATTCCTGGGCCACTCGTGTATTTAGCAACGGGGCACAGGGCAACTTCTCCCACAGGACACCCACATCATCAAGGATGGAGACAGTGAGAAGGGGCATGGATCTCAGTCCAACCTCATGCGTTCCAGCTTCTCTGTGTTTCTTCCAGTTGACCTCTCTCTTCCCCTCCCAAAAGCCTACCTGGTGAACGTCAAGCTCTAGTATTAGATGCAAAAGCAACAGCCTTAGAGTCTGCTTAACCAACTTTAACAACTGTGTAATGTCAAATCCCTGTCAACAAATCACTGTACACACATACATGTGTGCCTGCAAACATCCTAGTGGTTCTGCTTCTCTGACTGAACTCTGACGGAAACAACTCTTTTTTATCGCCAAGCTGATTTCCATTGCACAGAGGTACAACTGTTTTATCCATTCACCAGTTCATGGGCATTTGGTTGTTTTCAATTTGGGATCATGAATAAAGCTGCCATAAACGTTCACATACACGTCTTTGTGTATACGTATTACTTCAAAACATAGTATTTATAAATATATGAAGAAATAGCTAAAAGAGTTAAATGTGACTGCCATTGGAGGTACGAAGGGGTACAAAGGAGTCTGATGTTGATATTTAGCATTTTAGACCTTCGTTGCCATAATTTGAAAAAAGCACTGAACTGTATACTTTAAAAGAGTAAATTTTATGGTATGTGAATTATAGCAATAAAAAGTGTAAGAGTATATAATAATACAATGAACAGACTGTCAATTTATAACCTAATGTCAAATTTTATTTACCTTTTTTCTCACAATATGCTGTCATTCAAAATATACCTCATAAGTAACTCATGCATACAGTAGGCACTCTATAAATATTTTGATTTAATAATTAGGTTTTTTTTTTAGAATGACTAAAAACCCTGATGTAAAATCCCAGTTGGGAAGTGCATAATCCCATCATAGACAAAATATATAACTTTACAATAAACATTTTTATAAGAATTTGCCCAAAAAAGGGAACACTTACAAGTTGGAAATTAAAAAATAAAAAGTTAAAAGCAAGATGAAACACAATACTAGCATATTTCGACAATGATCCCTGGATCGGTGGTGCTTACAGACCAAGGGCTACCTGCACCCTGTGGCCTCAAGACCATCTGACATTCAGTTAAGAAGATAATGATACACCTAATAACCTCTTAACTGGAAATGCTGCAAGAATATACAAGCAATAGCCTATGAAAAAATGTTAACTATATCCCTTATACGAACACAGGGAAAAAATTTAAATACATATTTTATTCTCTAACTTAAAAAATCAGTGCTTTTCATCCTAAGTATCAAGAATGAGCCACAAATAAGCATGAAGTCACTTTTATAGAAGCTATGTTAAATCCGGTGGAAAATAATTTGGGAGATAAGCTCAAGAACCTCAGCTCAAATATAAAACAAATCCTTGCATTAAACGGTCCACCAACGTTTACAAAAACAGAACAGTCTGTGATCATACATGATAAAGAAATAGCTTCTAAATCCTTATTTTGAGTTAGCTTGATAACTAGGAACATTCACTCCAACTTAAAAAAAAATTACCACTATTATGATAACGAAAAATTAAAAGCTAATAAATACCTAATCTTAGAGAAATAGTTGTGCAGACTTATAGACATAATCAAATACTCTATAGCTACAGAATGAAAAGTCTACTACATTTTTCAAAAACTATATAATTCTATAAAAATTTAAATACGTGAACTGTATCAATATATGGAAATGTATATATAAAATACTATTAAGTGAAAAAAGCAAAATTAAAAATATAAAGTGATTACAACCATGTAAAAATAAATATATTACAATAACAAACATTGAAGTGAATTTAAATTTACAGACACATAAATAAATTCAAATATTCATTAGGGTTTTATCTTTGTTGCTTAAAATTATAACAAAAGAAAAAAGAAAAAGAAACTACTATTTTAGGTAAAACTATACTCCTAAACAATAAATACTGAATTATACGTACTCCTAAAACAAAGATTTTAAAAAGCATGACTTCTATATCTCAGTGTAGCCTGTGGAAGGAGACCAGTCCACATTTGCTGATCTTCATTTTTACAAATCCTTCTGGCAAGTGTACACTTCTAACTGCCCTTCTTAAGCATAAAGAGAAAAAACTGTTAAAGCACTCTTCAAATAAGAAAATGAAGCAGCATGCTAACAAAATCTATTACTTAATCTGTTTTACTCCTGCAAAAGCCACTAACAGAGGGTTTAAAAAAAACGAATTCTATATACATATTTTACATAACATATATTTATGCTATAAATATTTTAAAGAATGGCTTTCACATAATTCTTTATTTTAATGTATATCTTATTAACTTAATTGCAAGTTATGCAAATGCAGTGCTTCAGATTTATTATTGAAAATTATTCTCTACATGATTTAGAAAATGGCTAATTTCTTGGATAAAACATAGCATATTTAGAAGTCCGAAAGCCAAGTAAATCTCTTATTTCATTTCGGAATTTTGACAGATCTTGGCGCAGTTCATTTAGATTTTCCACAGTTGCCTGATCTGTACTTTGCATCTTTTGTCTCATGGAAGTCAAGTAACGATGCACTAAACAGCACATCACTTTTTGGTAGTTTTCATCTCTCTTTTGTTTCAAATTTCTCCATTCCTTCAAAACAAAATAATATAATACTAACAATGTGCACAGAAAATATTTAAACAAGGTGAATTTAAAAAAATTTACAGATATAAACACGTATCTTGTTATACTATATTAGACTATATTTTTGCCACTACTTATTACAAAATAATATTTAACACATGTTTAAAATAAATATGCCCTCCATATTTGTTTTATTCATTTACCTGTATGTTTCTCTTGATTTAAAAATCCTCAGTTTAGCAGGGGAGGGTAGAGCTCAGTGGTAGAGTGCATGCTTAGCAGGCACAAGGTCCTGGGTTCAATCCCCATTATCTCCATTAAAAAGAAATAAGTCTAATTACCTCTCCCCAAAATAAATAATAAATTAAAAAATTTTTTAAATCCTCACTTTATAGTAGGGATTAGCAAACTATGACCCACAAGCCAATATGGCCCACTTCCTGTTTTTGATGGCCTGTGAGCTAAGAATGGCTTTTACAGATGAACATTTGTAATCATTTGATGATACGGAACACTAACTTTGAACCCCAGTTAAACAAAATGTTATCCCCCCGAAAATGGAATTCCATTCTTTTCATTAACAGACCTGTATTATAAAAATAATTATTACTCCATTATTGTTATATTTTTAATTTTATCAATAAAAATTTTTGGAAATTTGTTTTCTTTCTCATTATATTACTACCCACATAATATCTACAATTTTGTCACGGCCCACAAAGTCTAAAATATTTCTTATCTGGTCCTTTACAGAAAAAGTTTGCCAAGTCCTGGTTTATAGCAACATGTATTGAATTATTCTTATATCAAACAACTTTCAATAAGAACCAGAAATATATGCACTGACTCTAGGAATCACTCTTTATTTATGATGACAGACCAGGTATTCTAAATATTTTCCATGTTTTAAAACTGTTAGATGAGAGTTCGTGAAAAAAAATGCAGCTCTATCTCTCATTCTCAATAAATATTTATTGAATCCTTACTTTATGTTAGATACTATGCCATGTATTAAGGATACAGGAGTGAAAAAAAAAACAAAAACAAGACAGTTCCAGCCCTTAAGAGACCTGCATATTATGCTTTAGGAAACATCTGAGATTAGGAATTGTTTAAATTATCATGTTGCATGATCAAACAGCTACCTTCTTACCTTTAAACTGTTCTGCCGTTTAACCTTGCCTTTTGATGTATGAGAGCAAATCCACTTACTGAGGCTGCTAATCATATAGCAGATAGTCTTGGGCGAAGGAATGATATTGAAAGGTGGGGGTAATGTACATTTGTCATCGAAGTAGCTAAGCCACAACTTTGCTCGAGCAAACTTCCATTCTTTGTCTTCATGATTCTATAAGAGGCAAATGAAAAAGTAACACAAGATATGAATTGGCACACATGCGTGTGCACACACACACACACACAGTAGGGGCCAGTGGGGAGAGATTGTTCAAAATTGTTCAAATGTTTCCACACCTTGTAGATAAAAATTTGGTTCAAGACTTGCAGTTAATATCCATTACTTACATTTTAAAAAATCTTTATTTAATTTTAAAATAATACTAGTTCTTAATTCTTTTACATCTTTGGTTGCCTTACCTACTACATATATTTGGTTATGATCTGAAGAGAATATAAAGGTTTTAAACAAACGAACACTTACTGCTATCAACTGAAAACTTTTGTGAAGCATTGCCACCAGCAGCTTGGTGAGCACAATCACAACCACGACATTGTACGTCCCAACAATCACGGCTCCCACAAAGGACTGCAGTTCTTCTCCATAGCTAAATCTTGTGACAAAGATTGCCACGTGTGCTAAGGAGAAAATATACCAGAACAAAGCAAAGCAAGTGCCAATGAACCTGTGAAGATAATTATACATCTGTTTAAAAAGAACTTAAAGAAAATAAGTAGCAAAAGTGAAGAATTCATTTATATCATTATTACCTAAGGGATACATTGATAACCCAGGATTAATATTTTATAAAATAAGTGAAGTTGGACCCAACATCACAGATATGCCTTAAACAAAGAAATAAACTCAAAAGGAAGATAAATTATTTCTGTTTAACCTCTTACTGCTTTTCTGTCTTTCCACAACACAGTAGCATATGTGATCTTGTTAATACTTAATTATAGATTTTCCCACTCCTTTGCTCAAAAACTTCAAATGGCTCTCAATCTCAAAAGCCCAAAGTCCATTCACAGGCCAACAGAGTCCTACATGATCTCATTACCTTTCTTTTCTTTTCTTTTCCTTCCTTCCTTCCTTTCTTTTTTTCTTTCCTTCCTTCCTTCCTTTCAATTGAAGTATAGTTGATTTATAATATTATGTTAGCTTCAGGTGTACAACATAGTGATTCAGAATTTTTGCAGATTATACTCCATTATAAATTATTACAGGATAACAGCTATAATTCCCTGCACAATACAGTATATCCTTGGTGCTTATCTATGTTACACATAGGAGTTTGTACCTGTTAATCCCATATTCATAATGTGTCCCTCCCCAATTCCCTCTCCCCTTTGGGAACCACGAGTTTGCTTTCTATATCTGTAAGTCTGTTTCTGTTCTGCATATACATTCATTTGTATTATTTTTAGATTTCACATATAAGTGACATCGTAAGGTATTTGTTTTTCTTTGACTTACTCCACTAGGCACTATTATCTAGGTACATGCACATAGCTGCAAATGGCAGAATTTCATTCTTTTTTTTTTTAATGGCTTGTGATATTCTATCGTGTGTGTGTGTGTGTGTGTGTATGTATATTCCATCTTCTTAATCCATTCATCTGTTGATGTGCCATTCATTTGCTTCCACATTTTGGCTATTATAAGTAGTGCTGCTATGAACATTGGGGTGCATGTATCTTTTTGAATTAGTGTTTTCATTTTTTCCAGATATATAGCAAGGAGTAGAACTGCTGGGATCATATGGTAGTTCCATTTTTAGTTTCTTGAGGAACCTCCATACTGTTTTTGCAATTTTAATTAATGGTACGTCTTGGTGTGGGTCTGTTTGGGTTCATCTTGTTTGGGACCCTCTGTACTTCCTGTACCTGGATATCTGTTTCTTTCTTTAGATTTAGCAAGTTTTCAGCCATAATTTCTTCAAATACATTTTGGATCCCCTTCTCTCTCTCTCCTCCTTCTGGAACCCCCATTATGTGAATGTTGGTGTGTTTAATGTTATCCTAGAGATCTCGTAGACTTCTTTTTTTTTTATTCCATTTGTCTTTCTGCTGGGTGATTGGGTCATTTCTGTTATTCTACACTCCAGATCACTTATGTGTTCTTCTGTGTCACTCAGTCTGCTATTCAGAATGTTTTTTATTCAAGATATTGAATTATCTATTTTTGATTGGGTCTTTTTTATATTTTCTAGTTCCTTGTTAAAATATTATTTGTTTAGATCTATCCTCTTCCCTAATTTAGTTACCATTTTTATTACCAATGATTTGAATACTTTACCTGGTAAATTGTGTATTTCTATTTCATTATTTTTTTGAAGGTTTTTCTCTTGCTTTTTCAAATAGTTCCTCTGCCTTTTCATTCTACTTAATTTTCTATGCCTCTATGACTTCAGGTTAAACAGCTATTGTGGTCTTGAAGGTGTGTTCCTATGTGGGAGCACCCCTGTGCAGACTGTGGGTACCTAATGCCTTTGGTGGGAGGGCTGGGTTTGATCTGGATGCCAGTCTTTCCTCAGGGTGTGCTGGCAGCTAAAATCTTGGCAGGGGGTGTGGCTAGAAAGGAAGGAGCCAGAGATTCCAGGGTATGAGGTGGGACATCCTCTCTGCTCAGTGGCCATCACCACCCTGAGGTCAGGGGTGGGGTCTGCTCCCAAGTTGCTGGAGTGGGAGCCCTGAGAGTATGGCTCAAGCTGGCTCTGTTTCTTTAAACTGTGTGCTTTTCCTTCTCCCAACACTGGGATCTTGCCCCAAACGAGAGGATTGCTGAAGCAAGTAGGGCTTGTGCACTTACGGTGGTCAGATGCATTGCCTGTATAGGTATCTGCAGCTCTGCTCAGACGCAGCCCACGTTGTGTCTTATCTCCAGTCATGGCCACCCCATGGCCACTCCACATCTAGTGCTGGGCCGTGGCATGGATTGACTGGGGCTAGAGTGTTCACTCAGCCTAGGCTGGACACATAGCAAGTTGGTCGCAGGAAACCCAACAGCTGTACTACTGTCAAATGTCTGGACTGCTTCTAGGGTGCTGCTGGAGTAAGCGCCAACACGGCCACCCCCCCCCCCCAGGCCATGCCTCAGGACTGAGTTGCCTCTGCATCCCAAAGTCCTGGATGCCCTAGATCCAATGCTGGACTGTGACGTGGAATGAGCAGGGCTGGGATATTTGCTCAGCTCGGGCTGGGGGCCATGGCGAGGCAGTCACAGGAAGCCTGGAAGTCACTAGGGCAGACCTCTCCCCACCCTGCTTCAGGGCAAGCCAGCACTCATGCTCCTCATAAGTGGAGTCCAGGTTTCTCCAGCCTATCATCTGTCCCAGTGGTTCTCCAGCCAGCTGAGGGGGCTGGTCTCCTATGTGCCCAGTGAGCTTGACCCGCTCACTCCCCAGAGCAGATGTCTACCCATGCAATCTCCCCCTTCCGTTGAGTCCCCTCCCAGGGGCACAGGTCCTGACCTGATCACTTTCTTCCCATCCTACCAGATTACGTGTGTTATCTTTCTTACAGTCTTGGTTGTACAGGAGTCCTTCTGACAGTTTCCAGCTAGCTTTCAGTGAGAGCTGTTTCACATGTAGATCTATTCCTAATGTGTTCCTGGCAGGAGGTGAGCTCCACGTCCTCTTACTCCACCATCTTGATCTGCTTTATTCCCCATTACCTTCCTGACTTCATCTCCTACAGCTCTCCCTCTGATTCCTACACACCATCCACACTGGCCTCCTAGCTCTTCTCTGAACATGCCAACCACATTCTCTTCTTAGGTATTTGCCTTTGCCATTCTCTGGAAACTGCCAATGCTCTTCCCGCAGATAAATTCATGGCTTGATCCTTGACTAGCTTTAAATTTTATATCATATATATATGTCCATCTCTTGTGAGGCCTTCCATAGCCTTCCATCTAAAACTACTCTCACACAAAAACTCCCTGGCCCAAGCTTTATTTGGGCTATAGGCCCTTATCACTGTGTGATATACTACTTATTTTATTTCTTTTTATTTCCTGTATCACCTTACTAGAAAATAAACTCCACAAGGGTAGTTTTGTTCATTTATACTTCATTCACTTAGCAGTTAGAACAGTGTCTGGTATACTGAAGGTGTTAGATAAATATTTATTATTCATTTAATCTTATTCATTAAACTGGAGAATAAGTGGTACCTAATAGGAACACAACAAATGTGTAATTCCCTATCCCTTTTCCATTATTTTATTTAAAAATGAGTTTTTTTCCCCCAGAATTTAGATATGTATTTATCGTAATGTGGGGAGGGGGGCTGTGAGAATGGAACAAGGATACCCCACTTCCACAGGGGGTTCAGGCAGAGCTTCCCCGAGGAAGGGGCATTTGAGCCCAGATCTGAAGGATTAATAGGTGTCAGGGCAGAGAAGATGTGACAAGTGAAATGAACCTGGAGATGAGGGGGAGGCTGGTACAGGGCAGAGAGGAGAAAGCCTGGACTAAGGCAGGGAGGGGACAGATGGGAAACAGGACAGGCAGGGCCTGGTTGATGGCTGGAGGCAAGGGATTAAAGGCAGATGTTAGGGACTCCTGGGCTTCTGGTTTGCAAGCTAGGAAGGATGGGATGCTGAGATACTGCAACCCTCTGCCCAGTGCACAGTCCCCCTCTCATGGTTTCTCTTTTGAGCAGAGGTATTTTGCCTGTCTCACAATTGGGTTGTTCAATTCCTTATGATACAATAAGTTAGAGAAAAAAGTTGTTCATGAAGCTTTAATAATCTCAATTCTAATGATCTCCTAGGAAGTACTGAAATGTGAGATGAGAGTGTCTTGGTTGTAACAATGACTGAGAATTGCTACTGACAGTGAATACTTAAGGGGCAGAGATGCTCTACATCTTGCAATGCATATATAGGACCCACAAAGAACTGTCCTTCCCAAAATGCTAACGGTGCACAAAATGCAAGAGTTCCCGTTAAGACAGACTGTAGTCGAGGAGACAATGAATAAATAACTCAGGCCTATTAATTATTTAAGATTCTACATGTAAAGATGACCATCAAATGATTCATGGAAAATAAGTATCTCTTACCAAAAGTGAATTTCTTTAAGTAAATCTGAAGTTCTATTTCTGTAAGTATGAATTCATACATAACAGGACAGAAAGACGGAAACATATTTACTACAAATTTAAAAGACACTCACGAGTGGAAGGTATCATTGCTTTGCTGTTCGCAGAAGATGCCGACACAGTCCTTCTGTTCTTTTGGAGTATAGCCTTTATCGTACAGTTGTGTCAGTCCAATTGTGAAAGAAAAAAGAACAAGAAGAAACATCCCAAGAAATTTTCCAAAATCTTGTAACATCTGTCCCATTGAAATCTGTGGAATATATTACACAGGCGTTCATTAAAATTATCAGGAAAACAAAATATTAAATAACCAGGCAACAAAAGGAAGAAAACATACAATCCACGTGCTATGCCTTTTATTCTATCTGTTTGAGATATTTCGACAGTTTTAAAACATCAAAAGTCCAGTTGCCTAACAAACAGCCATTCTTATCATGCCAGCACCGTGAGTGTTGGATGGTACATTCCTTGAATCTGGACCAGGTCTGCAGGGGACATTGTTGGTGCAAAAGCAGAGAAATGGAGATTTAAGAAAAGGCCTAATTGCAAGGGATGAAAGGAAAATTCCTTGCTAAAACTGAAAGGGAAATAAATGTTTATATTTATAGCTTCTTAAAGTTTACAAATATAAAGCCATTATGACATAAAGCATTTCATTTGATTTTTGCAACCAATTCTAAACTAATTCTTAAAGGATAGCATTTCTTCCTCTAGGACTGCCCTAATCTCTTTTGCTAAGGTGATCAATTTTCTTTCATTTTGGGTCTATTATAAGAAAAAAATTATGCATGTAAGTCAAATGAGAGGGTCTAATACTTATATGAGTATCTTTTGTAATTTAGACATGTGTAGTGCATTTAGGAGCTTTATTTAAGCCTAATTTCATTTTCCCACAATACTCCTTCAAAATCTGGGGAATAGGTACTTTTCATAAATTCTTGGTGTTTAAATTGGCATACAAATCTGGAGAAAAACTTAACATTACTCTTCTGACCCAGCAATTTTATCCCTACGAATTTAGCCAATAGGAGGTACACAAAGATGCATGTATATAAAGGATTTAGAACATCCAAAATATTGTTGTTAAACAGAATGAAGTACACCTGTATGTGCTGGCACAGAAGGGTGTCTACAAAACATTAAGCAAAAAAGCAGGGTATGGAACAGTATTATACCAGCTATTTTTAAAAGGGTAGGTCAGATATATATTGTCATACAGATAAGGTTTAACACACACAGGAAATGTCTGGAAGTTTATGCAAGAAGTCATTAATAGTGTTCATCTATGGGACTAAGGGGTGGGGAAGGCAGACTTTCTCACTTCATACTCCTTTGATTTTTCTTTACTACATGCATTAATTACTTTTAAGACACAAAAACAGGTGTCTAGAAATAATCCTTCCTTGAATGTAAACAGGTCAAATTTATATAATTAATTAAATCCAGCTTCAAAAAAAATTCCAAATTGCCTCAAGCCTGCCAACATAACATACGCCAACCATCAATGACACAAAATGGGAGCAGCAGGCAAGTGGCCAAGCCTCTCTTGTCCACTAAAGTGAGCCAGCTAATTAAGCAGAAGAGATGTGCTAAAAGTTTTAGGCACACCCCAACCTAGTAACCCCAAGCTACTACTTGGCGTAGAGAGGTCCTATATGCCTGAATTCTGTGCAATTGACTAGCATGTGGGGCTTTACAAAGTCTTATGCTTCCCTCACTTGGCCCCCTTGCAAAATTCTGACAGAAGAAAACAGAGAACTTTTAGAATCACAAAGCTCAAATGGATGAGAAAGGGAAGAAATATATTTCTCTCTTAACCAATGATAGCTTTATTGGGTCACTTCGGAAAAGAAATCATTTATTTAGACTGTGAGTGCTCAGAACAAAGCCGTGTCATACTAGTAGGGAACTTGATAAATTAGGACAGTAAGGATACAATAATTGCTTTAGATAACTATGGAAAAGACTGGCTTTGAAGAAAATTTAGACATTATGAGCTTAAAGGTAAATAATTTTAATTTTAAAAATTTAGTTCAAACTAAAAGCTTTAATTTAACATTACTAAAGTTTTAAAGAGTACATGTAATTCAATTTCAGTATCAAGATGAGCAATATTTATTGAGAACACCACAAACTTCATGACTTAGTTGTTAAAAACACGATATTAGTTCTTGTATAAGATAGAAGAACCAAAATTAGCTACAGTGGGTATTACTCAGGTGAACATTAGCTTGAAGAGCACACTAATGAAACATTCATGTAAAAGGCAAACATCAAAAGCAGTGAATTAATTTTCATCTGAGAAAGATTATAAGGCTCATCTCTTTGTAAAAATAATAACCCTGCTTTTTAAAATATTTATTCACTTAAAACTACCTGGCACTTGTACTTGAGAATATGATAGTAAGAAATGAAGAGACAGGTAATTAAGAAATTAATACTGAAATTTACCCAGTAGTTAACACTAGTATACACAGAGAAAAATATTTCCCTAGTAATCAGAAAAATGGAAATTACTAAGATAGTACAACAAAAAAAGACAGCACTAAATGTTATTAATGTGGTGAACACACAGTATGCTTTTACACTGTGTGACTGAAAATTAACACATCCTTTTGTAAAGGGACAGAAATACTGAAGCACTATAGGAATCCTATCTTTTGATATGTTAATACTACTGAAGACGTATCCTTAGAAAATAAATTAACAGAGGCAAAAAGCCTCATACACAGAGTGTTATGTGGAACAGTAAAAATATGCTAAATTCCTGATAGAGGTAAAAGCTGATAATCATTAAGGTTCATAGTAAGTGTTAAATTATAAAAGTTGCTGACAGAAAGACAACTTCTAGTCATTCTACTTCCAAATCTTTCTTCAGAAAAACCCATAATTATCTTTAGAAAAGTTGTATCAACTCAAGCAATTCATGCTCAAAATGTCCTTTACCTGTGTCAAAAGAATCAAACTGGACTACTTTCTCACACATTCTATAAAAACCTGAAACCATAAAGCTCCTAGAAGAAAACATAAGCAGAATGCTCTCTGCTCAGCCTTCGTAATACATTTTTGGATCTGTCTCCACAGGCAAGGGAAACAAAAGAAAAAAAAGGGGGGGGCCTACTCAAACTTAAAAGCTTTTGCACAGCAAAGGAAACCATTAACAAAATGAAAAGGCAGCCTACTGAATGGGGGAAGATACTTATTTACAAACAACATACTGATAAGTGGTTCATTTCCAAAATATACAAAAAATTCATACAACTCAAGTTTCCTGACTCCTTGCAAGCACCAACTCAGTCATGATCCAAAGTACCTTGTATATAATCTTTAAAGCAGCATTTTCATTTTATACTGGTATTTATGTTTGTCTCTTCCCAGCAGTCTAAAGGACAGGCATAATGTCAGTAAGCTCCTGAGCCTGGCATATCTTGTCAGACTTTACCCCAATCTATTTAAACAGTATCTCTGAGGGCAGGACTGGAGAACATAGATTTAGTGTGTTCCCCCACATGATTCTGCAGCCTCTCTAGTTTTGGAATCCCCTAGTAGACCATATGACTTCTAAGTTTCCCTCTAGCTATAACATTCTATACTTCTTTCAAGAAATATATCCATTCCCAGTATACCGTAAAATCACTCTTTACTCCTTACAAATGAAAATAATATGCCATTTATGTTACACAGGCCACTAAATTAAATCTAATAATTATCCAATAAAGACAAATAATTCCTAGGAATAAGGGATACACTCATGTGTCAGATGCTACATTCAGTTTCCAAGTTTTCTTATATTAGTTTTCAGGTCTGCCAAGGTTACCTCTACTAACTCTAAGGGCATGGAGGAATGGATCGAAACGTTTATGTTATATCATGTTGTCAGGTCCTCTGCTCTGTCTCTGATAGATAATGACCCATTTAATCCTCACAACAGTAGACAGTGAAACTGAGATCCACAGAGATGAAATAACAGTAAGCTAAGGAACAAGATTCTGAACCAAGCTGTGTGATTCTGTCTTGTCCTTCTTGTCTAATCACCCAACTATCTTAAAGGCTGTTTAAGTCATCTGAAACACATGGTTAAATGAAGAAGAATTTTAAAAACCTATAAATTATGAACGCCTGCCAACAGAAGCATTGTACAGTAGAAGTTAATGAGGGAATCCTATTTCTCAAGAAAACTCTAACAGGCAATTCGGCACCATGGTTAAGACCATTAGCTCTAGAGCCAAACCCCATGGGTCGGTATCCCAGTTCTGCTACTTACCAGCTGTGTGACCTTGTGCAAGTTACTTAATGTCTCTATGCCTCAGTTTCTTCCTCTGTAAAAATGGAAATAAAAGAGTCTGCCTCTTAGAATGGTTGTGGGGATTAAATGAGGTAATAAATGTAAATAAAGATCTTAGAACAGTACCTGGCACATAGTAAGGACTCAAATGTTCACTGTTGTTATTACTATTATCATGATTATTTATAGATTCTATCTTCATGTCTTTTTTTGTTAAAGTATGTAACGTTACTGATTTATGCCCAACCACGACTCTTACATCTGCTGAGGTGGATGAGCTGGCATCCTTCATAAAAGCAGGGAGAACTACCTTCAAAGTGGAGGATGGCCTCTGGAGTCAGACAGACGCAGTTCAGCTCTTGACTCTGCCACTTACTAGTTCTGTGAACTATTTCTCTCTCTAAGCCTTAAACCCCCCTGTTTATAAAATGAAAAAAAAATTAAAGTGACAAGGTTTGTGATGAGGGTTAAATAAATGGAAAATGTTTAGCAGAGTGCCTGGCCCACATGAAATGTTCAGTAAACGTTAGTTGCTTTATGACTGTGATAAGCAGCTACAGCAACAGCTAGGATATAGCCCTATTTCTCCATCAGCTTCTTCCTTTTCTCAGATCAATCAGTGTTTGTCTCTATCAACCCTATTCTAACCAGTTTTTCAACATTCATTAAGTAGCTACCATAGCAAGGTAGTGAATAAGTGCAGATAAGAAAGTGAAGATATATTCCCTACCTCAAGGAATTTTTAATTTAGTAGAAAAAAAACTTACAATTTAAGACAAGCTAAATTTAAACTGTCCTATAATTAAGGCTAGCTATAGGAATTGCTCATTAGAGGTTCAAAGTATTAAATCCATCAAATGGAGATACTCATTCACGTGGGAGTGCAGGAATAGATTTTCTAATGGAGGGGACACTGAAGCGTGTGCATGTTCCCTCTCCCTGGAACGTTCTACACCCAATCTCCTTTCAACTCATCTTCCAAGGCTTAATTCCAGTGTCATCTCTTCTGGGAAGTCTCCTCTGATACCTTAGACTGAAGTGAGTGCCCTTCCTCTGAGCTCTGTGTTATACCATTTATCATTCTAAATGCTGTCACTGGCTTGTTCGTTATCCTCAGTGAACTGTGACCTCTTTAAAAAGAGATTGCAACATATTCATTTTAGTATTCCCAGTGTCCAGTACCTATTAGGCACTCACTCAATAAATATTTACTGAATGAACAAATAAAGTTTCAACAAGCAGAGGATATGTCTGGGACATTTTAAACAGAGTGAAAACAAAAATAACATGGAAGTGAGAAAGCACAGGACCTGTGTGAGATTAGTGACTGGTCTTGGCCAGATAGACAAGTATTTCAGGAAAAGACAAGATGAGTATAGCGAGCAATGGCTAGACAGTAAGTAAGGCCAGATTACAGAAGGCCACCTTCCAAAGTCTACCTACAGCATTTAATGTCACAAATTTAATGAATACAGTCATACAAATGTCAAATACTAGAATAAAGGATTCAATCACTGCTGAATATAGTACTATTTCATGTATTCCATTATAGGATAATCCTATGACCTTGATTTGCCTGATTCAGTCCCAGTTTACACCTGTTATCCCAACTTAGTAATGAACAGCATCCTTTTCATTCCCCAAAGCGTCTCTGTTTATATGATAAATTATGGTCATTCGAACCAAGGGAGAGATCTGGACCCCTCCTACAGGTTATATAACCAGCTAAAATAAAAGTCTGTCAGCTTCTAAATCTACAAAGGTTTGGAAGAAAAAAAATTAGTAAATGAAAATAAATTTAACAAACAACTGCAGGAATCACATAAAAACATTATCTGAGATAGGTTATGTATGTAAAGAAAAAAGTTGCACTTTAGCTAAAGTAGTCCTTATTGCCAATTTTTCTTTTGCATTTCTTTTAGTTTTATATTCACAACTGGATCACTCTATTTTAATTGAGGTCCAAACTTATGATTAACAAAATGAAAAAAAGTATTATAAATCTTCTGCACAAAAATATTGTAGAATTCTTTGTCACTGATATATTAATACAAATTTATTAATAAGACTACACTGGAAAACAAATCTCTTTATTTGAGAAAATTTGTAAGCAAAAGCCTGAATCTAGAACTCTACAGATTCTATTTCAGTATCTATTTTTCATCCTCTTCCTGACTAACTAGACCTTCATTTCTTAGGGGGCAATATGCTCAATTAAAACTACTCATCTCCTCAGACTTTCTTGTAGCTACAAATAGCCATGTGACCTAATCCTGGCCAATGAGTTATAAGTGGAAGTATTTGGTAGGACTTAAGGGAAAATGATTGTTCTCTTGATTAAAAAGAAGAAAGACAGCTGGTCATACTTTCTGTCTTTCCTCCTCTTCCTGCTGGATGCTGACTTGATATAATGGCTTGGAGCAGAGAACTTGCAACCATGAGAACCAGTCACATTCTAACCAAGTTCATACATTTGCAAAACTCATCAAACTATACAGTCAAGATGGGTGAATTTTATTATATGCAAATTATATGTTAAAAAAGATAATTTTTTAAAAAGCATTTGCTAGACAAGATCATAATATTTAAACATATATTATGACCAACCTGCAGACCATTTTAAAAATAGGAACACAAGAAATATTGTTATCCTGCTGGAGAAGAAAACACCACAGCTGAAATGACAAATACCCACTTATGTAGTACTTGTATACATCTATAGTTCTTCGGGGAAGAGATTAAGTCAGTAAGATCTTACTCAATAGTTCTAAGAAAAACAAATAATTCATTAAAAAAATAATATACTCTCTTTTTAACATTTTGTAAAAATCTAAAAAATTTTCCAGTATAAAAACTTAGTGATACCATCAGTTTTTAGCTTAAAAAACCCACAAAACCCAAAAACCAATGTGCAGTAAAAATACTGTTGACCCTTGATTAAAATTCATAGAAGATAAGAGTGGCAAATGAAATCAAAATAATACTTAGTTGAAATCAGTGCTTCACATATGATGTTCCGGAGAAAAAACAGAGACTGAGCATATTTCATGAAAAATGGGTATGACGTTAAGTGAATTTAGGTGATGATAGTTTGAATAAGGTTAAACAAGTTTCTTTACTTCTTTCTTGTAGGCTTTAAAGTGATACTGTGCACTCTGAATTCCCAAAATGGGTAATGTGGAATGCAGTGTGTCCCAAACTTATTTCAGTCAGAGCATCTCACAGGACTTGGTTAAGGGACTCATAATTTGGGAAACACCGCTGCAGGATGATAGCACAAGCCAAATCAAACCAGGCTTTTCCTACGTACCTTATTTTCATATCTCTGTTGGAGAAGGTAATTATACATTTTACTTAAAATATCTCCTTTAAAAATATAAAAGAGAATCTAAATTGTTAGTAAATTTTGACTTACTGCTTAGATTTTCACACTTACAGGATAACTTAGAGTACTTTGTAGAGCTAATCACCTTGCAGAGTTGATACCAATTTTCAAAAACAACCAACTACTAAGATCTGTGGGGTACATTCAACCAATTAGGAGTCCTTTCTTTAGTGTAAAGAGACTTAGAA
Source organism: Vicugna pacos (assembly GCF_048564905.1). Taxonomy (NCBI): domain Eukaryota; kingdom Metazoa; phylum Chordata; class Mammalia; order Artiodactyla; family Camelidae; genus Vicugna; species Vicugna pacos. The sequence continues at coordinate 21,186,943 of NC_132987.1, read as the reverse complement.
TTTAGTCCTGGACTCTCAGGCATAATAACCATACTACTCTGAACAAACCACGTACCATCTCAAAAGCTCAATTTCCTTAACTATAAAGAATTATGAAACATAAAGCTGAACCACATAAACTCTATGAAGTTTTTTAGCTCTAAATATCCTATTTTTGAAATTATTACATTTAATATTTATTAAGCAAAGTGAAAGAGTACTTTTTAAATATAACTTAACATAGTTTCCAAATCACCACGAAGTATGAATTCTGTTTGCACACTTCCCTTATATTTATTGTTTTAAATTTTAAATGTGAAATTCATTTTTGCAAATTTTTATGTCCCTCCATTGTCTTATGCATAACTATATTTTAAATGCATCTATGTCTACGGACTAGGGAGAGAGGGACAATGGACCACAGTTTAATAAAGTTTGAATATCTGAAAGCATAGGATTATCATTCAGCCAGAAGCAAAAGCAGGTGAACACGCTGTGTTAATTATTCTCAAAAGCAAAGTTTAGCTTTAACACCGTGAGAGAACAATGTCCCAGTGGACAAGTAAAAAGATGTGATAATTCTAACAAATATTCTTTAAGAAGTTTTGGTTATTTACCTGTAATGGACCCAAGATAGAGCTTGTTGTATACATAAAAAAGAGACGAAGATAACTCAGAACATTTGCAAATGCAAAAAGCCCTTCTGCCACCAGGGTAGGATGGAACGCATCCCAGTCCTTCCGATCAGCAAAATCATGGAACTATGGTTAGGAAGAAAAAGCCAAAGGTAAACAGCTCTCACAGTTGAGGAAAATAAAAACAAATATTCTGACTGTTGAAAGAAAACTATTTTTATGTCTCCTTGTGGAGGAACTCCATTTATGTTTTATGAAGTTCTCTGCTTTTAATAGAAATTGTTTTCACTAAATAAAGGACTTCTACATATGTGAGGCAGTATACGTACTATATATAAAGAGGTTTTCTCAGAAATTCTTAGGTTTTAAAAAATTACATAATTTTTTATGAATGAAATGTTTGCTAGTTTTTCTCAAATTCCACAACAAAAACTTTAAGAATGTGTGCTGTCAGTTAATTAGCTATCATATTAAATTAACCTAGTCATTTGACTCAGGATTCTGGAATGAAACTGAGAAGCTCTTCTCCCTTCTAAATATCAAGAAAAAATGTGTATTATTATACCCAGACATAGAGTGGCCACATGTTCCAATTGCCTGGGACAGTCCCAGATTACATACCAGTTTTCCTGGCATAATTATTAACAGCGCCCCCCCAACTACATTCTCAAAGTGTCCTGGTTTGGATAATAAATTATGTGGGTACCTTGCTTCTAGAACTAAAGAGTCCAGTCTAAAAAAACCAATGACCCTCAACCTCTCTACTGAACCATTTATCTATATATGATCAATTCTTATTTTCTTAATAATTTCACTAGTCTGATCATTGAATATACCTAACAAACATGCTTTGTACTACTGATCAATCACAGGAATAGAGGTTTTAATAAAGTAAAATGATATAAGATAACCAGTTTGCTTTCTCTATAGTCTATAAATTAGTCAAAAACCAGAAAATATTACATAATAGTTCCTTGAATGTGACACCTCAGAATTCTAAACTCAGGTTTAAACAAAGATAGTTAACATAAACTCCATTACTTTTTCTGGGCTTTTATAAATCATTACAAAAGTAAAATTATACGATGTCTATAAGGTTAGATTTTTGTCAGATTTTAAATTTAAAACAACAGGCATCAGAAAAAAATAATTCAATTTACATCACTTTTTAAGCTGTGGAAGATAACAGTCATGATTTGGAATGTGTAAAATACTATATAATGAGTTCCATTCAGATAGACTTTTTCTGGCAAATATAAAGATATCTAACACTAATCAATTTAAGTAACTTTGTGTTCTCATTTTAAGTATATATAGGTTAATGAGGTAAATGAACCTAGCTCAGATATAAGGAATCGGCATCTGGTAGAAAGAAAATGCCTAGACAGACCTGGATTTAAATCCAGTCTTGGTTTCTTACTGTGTGGTCTTGGACAAGTTATTTATTATCTCTGAGCTTCCTTTTCCTTATTTGCAAAATGGGTATAAGGACATCTGTCTCATAGAATCCCTGTGAGAATAAAATGAGATAAAGTATAGCAAAGTATCAACCATGGCGCCTGGCATATACAGGTAACCAACATTTAAAGGTTATCAACACCCTTTAAACCATCAGAAAGGGAGGAAACAATGTGCACTATTCCCTTGCACAGGGGTAGGTTTATAATGAAAACACATCGGACACAGATTTGGTCCAATGTAATTCTGAGTTACATAGCTAAGTATCTTGGTGTTTTTCCTAAATTCACTTGTGTCTCCAGTTGACATAGTTAATAGTCACCTTGTTGTGAGCAACCACTTTGAGGGCAAAGGTTGCCAAATAAAGTGAATTCATGACAAAACTGAGTTGATTACGAGATTCTTCTAAAAAGTCTTCCAACCCTTCATACCAGAGTCTTTTAATGTCTGACCAAATCATTCCTAAAAAAAGGGAGAAAAAAATCAGGTAATGCTCTCTTAATTCAATAATAAACTAAAAAATACTTTAAAACTCAAAATATTAAATAACATGTCAGCTATAGTCTCACACAGAAGAAAAAATAACTTCTTAGTAAAACATTCTCAAAATTTGGAAGAAAATAACATTAAGCTTCATATGGCAATATATTTCCCAGAGAGGGATGTTAATAAATGATGTGAAACAAGTACATTAAAACAAATAAACTGATGTTAAACACACCCCCTACAAAGGCTGTTACCGATTCTTTTCTTTTCTCTGTCTACACTCACTCCTATAGTGAATTAACCCAGTCTAGTCTAATGGCTTTAAATACCATCTATGTGGTAGACTTTCAAATGTTCATCTCTACACTCAATCTGTATTTATATAATAAATAATATTTCTAAACCTCTCTCCTAAACTTAACTTGCATAGGTACCTGGCTACTCTACATCTCCAACTGGATGTCCTAACGTGTCCTAATCTCTGCCCCTAAATTCACTACACTTGAAGACTTCGCCACCTTGGTTGATTGAACTCCATCCTAGTTGCTTACTCTAAATGTCCTTGAATCACCCTTGACTGATATTCTTTTAAACCACACATTCAATGCAAAGGCAAATTCTGTTTGCGCTACTTTCAAAACAGAGTTAGTATCTAAACTTTCTCACCACTACATCAACTTCAAGCCATGAATTTCTCTGGCCTGGATTACTGAAATAGCTTATCTGGTCTCCCTGCTTCTACCCTGATCTCCTGAAAATCTATCCTCAACAAAGCAATCAAAGTAATCCTTTAAAATGCAAATGTTAAACTTCTCTCCTCAAAACCTTGTAGTAACTCCCAGAGCAGAAAGGATTAAATGCAAGACAGAACTCCTTCCCCGGGGAACATAACCTCATGTTATCCTCTATTAAAGTGGTTTCCTTGGAAATGTAGTCTGTTAAGAAAAATATGGAAGGTCAGCTGTATCCAACATTGTTATAAAAACAACCACTGACTGGAAAACTGCATCTGTAGTCGGAGGACAATCAGTGGATTCACAGACCCTCAAAATATGTACAACCAGGACTACATCAAAAACATACTGAGAAACCCGGGCCTCAGCTTCTCTGTGCAGTGTCTCTCTTAATTTGATTAAGTGTGCCTGTACTGGGAGCTACACGCTTAGTCTTTATAAGATACGGTTCCTGACTGATCTGAGGCTTCTGTAGCTGGGGTAGCGCACACCCGTGAACATGGCCTTATCTCATGCAACTGACTGTGCCCACCATGGGGCTGGGAAACAGCCTGGGTCTTTTGTAAGAATCACCAGTAAAGATATATTTGAAGCTGTCATGCTGATATGCTCTATTTCCTGTCTAATATCCTTCTAGAAAGCTAAGGAAACGTGGTGCCAGGTTTCTGCCTATTGCGTCCTGTGAATGTGAATGTCAATGAGAACCTAAGATCACTGCTGCTGACTGTGCAGAGTGGGCACTGCCCTTTCCCTTATATCTCACTTTACTCAGAGTCAAAATCAAATTCCTCACAGTGGTCTACAAGGCCCTACACCACCTCTCCTCCCGGGCCTCCCCTATCAATCCTTCCTTCCACTACTTTAGTCACACTGGCCTCCCTGCTTCCTTGCTCTTTTCTGAACACAGAAGACTCCTGCCTTAGGGCCTTTTACATTGGCTCTTCCCTTTGGCTAGAACCTCCTCACCCAGATACCTGTTTGGCTAACACCCTCACTTCACATCTTTGCTCACCACCTACTCTGATCATCTTGTTTAAAACTGCAAACCCCATGCCCCTACTCCCAATCCCCCAACTCTATTCTATCTTTCTTTTCCCTTAGTATTCACCCCTTTTAAATAATGGATATTGTTTACTTATTATGTCTACTATTAACTGACTATCTTCCTCCCACTTTCCGTAAACTCTTCAAGGGTAAGAATCTTTGTTTTATTAACCAATGTCCTAAATGTCCTAAAGAATGCCCGATACACAGTGGGTGCTCAAAAAAATTTGCTAAATGAATACAAATACACAAATAAAAACCAAACAAACAAAATCCTTCCCCTTTGGCCAGAAATTCCTCTATAGTTACATATTTCTAAGGGCACCAGAGAGCAGTATTATAATCCAGGATAATTTCATGACACATTCCTCCATTAAGATATTTTTAAGGATAAATAAAGTGACCAAAAGAACAGGATGCTACAACATAACATATGGGTGAAGATCAAGTTAAGCCAGAGGATGAATAATTCCAGTAGGCAGAATAATTTCCTTGGGAAATACATGAAGTATTCTTGGAAAACTCTGTTTATAACATCTTAATTATACAATATCCATATTTTATGTAAAAAAATTAAATATTTGCAGATCTGACAGGTAAAACATTTTTTAAAAAATCCTATTCTATTTAAACTTCTATTTAAAATGTATAGATAAAAACTATCCAAAAATGTTAGATCAAACAGTCTATATGTTATTAACTCAAACACTGTAACACTAAAACACTAAGCCAAGAAAGTTGCTTAACAGAAATAAAGTGTTTTTTTCTGTAAAAGGCAATATTATACCTAAGGGGAACTCTTGACAAAAATTACAACATGAATTGGAGAAGATTTTTGATCAAGAAAGGCAGAAATATGAACCCCGGAACCTTTACTTAGCAGCACTCAACTCACTTGTGATTTTTAATTTATCTGTGTGATTCTCAAGTTATGGGGTTTTTTTTTTTTTAACCTTAATTAGGCCATAAGCTCCATGAGTGTTGGGCTATCTCTATTTCTGCCTGCGCTTGGACAAAATTGGTATGTAACATTTCAAAATGCACATTTTTATAATAGCTGTCTTATTATATTTTAACAGTAAAAAAAAAATTAAGTAAAAGGATACCATTAATACTCTATGGATTCATCAACACATTGTTTTCTTTTTTCCTACCTTGTTTTTTTGTTTTGTTTTGTTTTAATAACTTAACCCTACTTTTTTTCTGGAGGGATAAGAAAAAGAACAGGAAACACACGTACAAAAGTCACTCATCATTAGTCAAAAGTCGCTATGCTCACTGCATGAAACTGTAAACTGAATCAAGGAGTGTCTTTAAACAAGTAGGCAAATGGTTTTTAGATACTTCCTTAGAGCAAGTTCAGACATACGTATTTCAGGAAGCCTAGAGTGTGCTAACGACATAACAGGTTCAGAAGACATCGTTGGCAAGGTTTATTCAGATCTAATTGTTTCAAAGCAGAAGCTGTGCTGGGAAAAGTAAAACACTTCCAGGAATTTTACTGGCTTAATTCACACTGCACTCTTCTACCAAGACAGAATATGGTTAGAAAATTAATAATACTGTGTGTGTGTTCACTAATGTTATTGGAAACAGGGCCATTGTGATTAAAAAAGAGTAGCTGAGTAGCCATAGTTTAACCATTTGTTATGAAATTCAATGACACAGCAATATTATGCTATGCCAAGAGTGGTATGATCCTCTGATTTCAATGAGTTTTTACTCACTAAGAAATATAAACTTTAATTCTTATACAGACTAGGGTAAACTGAATCTTATTTAAAAAACAAAGAAAATATTCTTTCTTACTACTATTTAAATAATAGGTTATAGATAAATAATACACATTTCCTTTCTTATAACTAAGGTATATATAACAATCTCTCAAAGGTAGTTTAAATAAATAGAGGGGGAAAGTGCTTTTTTGGGGTTCCTTTCAGCCTAACTTACTCAAGGAAAAATATAAACAAATTTCACACTGAAAAGATCTACAGCAATGCAACTTGGAAGCAAATATGATAAAGTATAAATTATTTCCTAAATTAAAATATTAAATTTTAGATAAGACAGCAGAAACATCAGAAAGAGGAAAATATTAACAAGGAGAAATTATTTAATTCTCTTCAACCTAGAGTTCAGATGTGTATTATTTTTACCTTATCTACCTAATTCTAAACATTAATGCATCATGGATTGAGTACTGCTGAAAGTAAAACTTTGATTTAAAATCAAGGTACTTGAAGTGAATTAATTTCCAAATAAAAATAAAAATCCCAAATACACAAATTATTTTTATAGCTGAAGAACTACCAGTGAACATTGTACATTAACTCATCTTAAATTATTTAATAACTAAAACAATAAAGAACAAATTAATCAATCAGTGCTTCATACCACAGAAGAAACTAAATTTCAATATTCTTTTTATTCTATAGCAAATAGTAAAAAAAGAAGAAGAAATGGTGGGAAATGCTGAGGTTATAAATAAGGTTGACGATCCAGAGGGAAATAAAGGAGATATCATTAAAAGACCATAAATAGACTATGTGATTACACCTCAACTCCCTGCCTTCCCCCATCCCTCCAAAAAAGGGCAAGGGTAGTAAAAACAGCAGAAGGTCATTCAAATATTTATTATAGCGTAATACTTATAAAAAACAATTTTCAGAAAACAAGTATCTTTTTTTAATGTCATTTCTAAAGAGATCTGGCTGCCATTATGAAGAACTGATTTAAAGGCTGTGTCACCAGGGAATGCTTCAATTTAAACTTAAGTAACGGTTCTATAATGGAGATAAGGTAAGGTGTAACAACAAAAGTTCACAGGTTTTTAAAAGTAAGATTAATGATATAATAAAACAAAATAGTTAACTCTCAAAATGTAACCAAGTATAAAATGTATTACATTTCAAAATATCCAAGAAAAGGCTCATAGTCTCATAACAAATGAAATCATCAGCAAAATTTGTTTTTCTGTTTTAACAATCATAAACAATCTTAGCAACTGAGCATTTTTAACTTCCATGTAATTAAGTAATATTAAATAAGAGATCTGCTTCCTTATCATCAAGTTCAGGAATACATATCTTTAAAAAAAAGTTAGCTAAGTCTTCAATGATGATGAAAGTGTTCAAATTCTTGCTGTATCAATAGTATAAAATTACAGATTGAATGCAGTTTATAATGCCACCAAGCAAGGGAGAATTAATGGGCTAAATAAAGGCAGAACCTTTCAAACTAACTTGATACTTACCAATAATCCACAGTATAAGAAGATAGTCTATTCTTTCAAGGGCTGGCCCCATTGTGTTTTTCTTATCCTCATTATAGACAAGAGAGTACAGGTTGAGTAACAGCAGGAATGTGAAATACGATGCTCCATGAATAATAAATTTCATAAAAGGTGTGTGAATGATCCTCCCAAACTGAGATTTGGGAGCTATCAAATAACAAAGTGACAAAACTGGCCAAAAGATGCCAACTGTCAAAACAGTCATTATCTTCTTACAGGTAGGCTTACGTCGGTAACCTGACATCTGCCCAAACCAAACGGTGTTCAGGAACTGCTGGCAGTTAGACTGGGAGACAAACTGAAAAGGAAACACACACACACAGAGAGAAAAGTAAAATATAACCTGTAAATACGATCTGATAGTACCCTTATTTAACTGATATTCAAAGCTTTAGTAACAGTTTAAAATCAATTCTGTACAGTCCACATAGTTGTTGTTTTTCTTTTCCCCTACATGTAATAGAAGAGTGTAGCAGTTAAGAGCATAGACTCTGGAGCCAGACTACCTGGATTTAAATCCACTTACTTACTAAATGATCTTGAGCAAGTTTTTAAACCTTTCAAAGCCTCAAATTCCCCATCTATAAAATGGGGATAATAGTAGTATCTAATCATACACTTGCTTTGAGGATTAAATATAAAGCTCTTAGAATAGTGCTTGGTAATAGCATGCACTATATAAGTATTAGTAACTGTTACTAGCCTACTTGGTCATTTTGAAACACTTAATTTATAAAGACTCATAATGTTTATAAAATTTCAAAATTAACAAACAATCCATAGAAAGAGACTTCAGAATAGAAAAACTAAATCATTTCAGTTATAAGAAAGCAACATGTTAAGACAGCAAAACAATTAAAGTCTAAACATCAGATGTATTATGCGCCACAAAGGCACTGAGGATTTCTTAAATCTGCTTAAAGTGGACTTCCGTGTGAGAAGAAAAGGAAAAATATTCCCAAACAGGAGGAAAATTCTAGTTCAAGTACAGAAATTAATTTACCAAAGTTCACAAAGCTTCTTAGTTTATAAAATTCAGAACAATATTTCCTCAATATAATGCTCATGCTGTGGAGTATAACTTAAGGATTTTGATAACTCTGGACACAGTAGTGTAATCAGGTTTGAAATCACCAAACTAAAGCACAAGTGGTCATAGTATCATTCAGATATTAAGTAATATTGGATCAATCTTCTGTTTTAAAATGATTTATCCTGAGATAGAATATAATTTATAGAATGCAACAACGTAGTTTAAAAAAACTGGACAGAGTTTTTCTTTTTGTTTTTTGTGCTTATCAAGAAATTTCCTAATGTACTAATACCTATTTTTGGCAGTTAACTCAAGTCTTATTCCATTATTTATCCTTCTGTTTAAATTCTAGGGTTCTTAGGGAATCGTAATTTATCCCTCAAGAGGAAATATCAAGGAGAAAACAAGCTTTTCTTCCCACCAAACACCCAGTTTGGTAGCAGCCCAAACTTAGTGGTTTTACCCTTCTCCCAAATATCAAAGCAGTCTCAGGGCTGACTGCTACCCTTGCCATCCCTCCATATAACGGTGATGTAATGAATGGTAATGTTAAATATGTGACTGGAAGAATAAATTTTCAGCTGGAAATGTTCTAAGTCTATGGTGGTTTTAAAATATAGACACAAACTCTTTGATATTCTTCTCATCAACAGATGGGCTACCAATATTCCTACTTTTCAATTCAACAATCTTTTGGTTACTTTAACCAACAGATTCTGGAAGAAGTGATGCTCAGTGACTTCTGAAGGTAGGTCTTAAAAGGTCATTCAGCTTCCACCTTGTTTGAGAAATCGTGCTCTTGGAGCCAAAACCTGGCACGTAAAAAGTTCTACTACCCTGAAGCCACCATATTATGAGGAAGCCCAGGCTACATGTAAGCACTCTGGTCAGCCCTCAAGCCATCTCAGACCATCTCCTTGCAGCCAACCCACCACGATGGCCATGCCCCTCTATGGTTCCAGTCGTGAGTTCTCAGGAGGCCCACCCTCAAGAGACCCATCCACCTGAGCACCCAGTCCATGTAGAGCTCCCTGTTGGAGTCCTCAGCTGCTGCTCAGGCACAAGACGTATGAGTGAAGAAGCCTCCAGATGACTGTTAGCTCCCAGCCATTTGGGCCATCTCCAGCTGAGACCCCTGACATAGTCAAGCAGAGACAAATCAACCTTGCTGGGCTCCTTCCTGATTCCTGACCTACAGAGTCCATGAGCATAATAAGATGATCATGAAGTTATGGCAAAATGACTGTGAAATCCTCTTTTATGCTACTAAGTATCAAGGTAGTCTGTTATAAAGGATGGATTACCTGAACAAAGTCTACCAACTATTTGGGAAAATATTATCTTCCCCTTTGATCATATTTAGAAATCTGTTTTAAAAAACTGATTTACATTTTCATTCATCCTTAAAATTACAGAGTATTTTCCTTTCAACTAAAAAATTACTATTACTTCTATTACTTCTTGTTTCCTTATGTCTAATCTTTTTTTTAGAACGGAACATTTGACTGTCCCCTGTGAGTCCTTCAGGGATTTTATATATATATATAAATAAAATATATAATATATATATATTTTAATATATATATATAATATATATATAATATATATATAATATATATTATATATATATATAAAAAATATATATAATATATATATATTTTATACACACACACACATATACACACACATACATATACACACACATACACACACACACACACACACACACGTGTATTTAGGAAACTTTCTCTTAGTTTTTTCTTCCCTAAACAGGATAATCTTGGTTCTTTCCACTTTTCTTCAAAGGTCTTTTCCCAATTACTTGAGTTGATTTTGTATTTTGATATATCTTTACTTTACCATTTTCTAGTACTTCGTGTCTATTTTAGGTTATAGAACACAGAAATAAATTAACCGAAGATCTAGTCAGTAAGATCTAGTCAAAATGTATATTAGAGGAAAATTACATTAGGGTCCTTGTTTTCTCTGTTTCTACTTATACAGATAAACATTGTATTTCCTTTTTTTCTTTTTCTTGCATTGTATTTCTCTTTTAAGCCACATAGTTATGTTTTTGATTTATAATCTTATAGCTACACTGATGCAAATTCCTATACTTAATTTTTTTTCTTATAAATGTTTTACCTGAAGCAAGAACTTTGCAGTACTATAAAAAGTATAGAATTTGAAGCCAGAGATCTGGATAAGAAATATAATATATAGATAACCTTAAATATCTTAAAATTCCTATATCAATTTTCTGAGTCACAAAGCTATTGGGACGCTCAAACTATCCACCAAGATTAATAGAAAACTCTGCCCCTAGCATCAAAGCTCCTATATCTTGCCTTCTACCATTATTTTGGGCCCATTCGAGATTTGCAGATACTAACTAATATACATAAAATAGATAAACAACAAGTTAATACTGTATGCACAGGGAACCATATTTAATATCTTGCAGTAATCTATGGTGAAGAAGAATATGAGAACAAATGTATGTTCCTATGTGACTGAAGTATCGTGCTGTACACCAGAAATTGTCACAAGATTGTAAACTGGCTGTACTTCAATAAAAACATTAAAAATATGTATATATAAATTTGATAAGCAAATTTTATTCTAACATGTATGTTGATAACAAAAGTAATGGGTCTTAGAAGAAATACTTTTATCAACACCCTCTATTATTAACTGAACATTGTTATCTACATATAAATAACTATGTCTAATAAATTATCTCAAAAAGTGAAATAAATAATGCAAACCTTCCTTCTTCAAGTTCCTGAATTATGTGTATGTGTGTGTATGGGGAGTAGAAATAGGTATTATCCTTAACAGGAAGGGATGATGCCAGAAGAGCCAGATCCAACTTAGTTATTATAGTATGCATCTCTCCACCTTTGAGTTTCACAATGAATTAACAGGTAAGAATAAGAAACATAATATCTGATACTTTATTTTTAAACAGAAAGGCACTATTACTATAGAAAGGGCTATTTATAACCAGATCAATAGAACAAACCTATGACAGACAAAACACAAGATGGAAACTTCATTAGGAAGACACTTACTACCCAATATTTTACCTGTTAGCCACTGTTTAGCAAAAACATTAAATTCACATCCATATTATTATAATAATTAATATTGCTAAAAATAATAGCAACTACCATTTATTGAGTACTTGCTTAATACTGGTACTCATTGTACTAAACTCTTTAAATATATATACCCCTAATTAATTCTTAAAACTAAAGCTCAGACAGATTCAGTTAAGTTTCCCAAGGATACAGTTTCTATCAAGCAGAAGTAGGATCTCAACCTACATGTATTGCTTCATGAGCCACTAGACTACTGGGGGGAAATAATTAAATATATCACAGAAAACCTCATACCTCCTTTTGGTTATATTTGATAGCGAGTTTTAGACGACTTAAATTCATTCTTTCTTCTAGTAATCCCCGTTTGTCAAGAGGCTCATCACTAGATGTATGGTTTAGGATAACTTCCAATTCGCGTGAATTCCGGGCTTGTGCAAGCAAATCTTTAGCAAACATTTTACATTGCCGGGCTAGTTCTTCATAATCATTCCTGCAAAGTGCAACAGTCTATTATTAGAAGTGTCACTTCCATCTTCTAATTAAGCTGTTTTCACTAGAAAATTTTTTACTCAGTTACATTTTAATTCTGATAGTGCTAAACAAAATCTGAAGTCATTTGTGCTGACAGTCAAAGAAACCTACTGGTGCATAAATTCTCCAAAGCTTTGGGGAAAACTGTAACATGGTTACATTCTCTGTGTTCACACTGATAATCTTAGATAAGCACAATGTTTTCTTATATATACTGATATTCCTAGAAATTCTGGTAATAATTTGTCAACCAGTTCTTCACTTAACTCATTTGTCTTTATTCTCTATGAGTTTGGTATAAAACTTCCTTTTATATTATTTATCTAAATGACAGATAATATTTTGATGCTATCCAGAAATATTACTGTACAATTTTTAACTAGAAGTTCTTAAAATAATAGTCTACAACATGTTTATGCTACTTCTAATATTAAAACAGTATTTTGTTTCATTTTTAAAGTGATCATTTGAACAAAATTCAAGTTAGAAAAAAAGATACTAAAACACGCCTAGTAAATAATTCTCTTTCAGAATCACTATTCCTTGAAATTTAAGATTTAACTGCTTAATAAAGGCAAGCCTAAATCAACTTGTGAGAAACTAAGAAGTTTTAGTAGATAATACTTTTAAAAACTATCAATTATATTAAGCTTACGACTGAGTGTTAAAACTTAAGAATAAAATTAGAAATAAATAATTACATGTCAGTTGGGGGTTAGACTTCAGAAAACAACTTTTCATTCAGTATTTTTTTTTTTTAAAGGGAAAGGAAGGGGAAACAGGAAGACTTCCTATTGATTAACGGTTTTCCGTGAACTGGCTGCATATGATTACCACTCAGAGAATTAAAAACTTTTCCTTGGAGGCTAACATTTTTCTCATCCATTGTTTGCATTTGCTACATAACCAAAATTATCTAAGAATAAGTAGTTAGATTTCTTTAACAAACGAAGTGTTACCTGCTTTTTAGTCTAGGAATCTAATTGGAGATATGAACAACCATCAGAAGTGTATGTTACTCTGAAGATATCTCATCTTTAGATAAATGTTGACAGACCACTATATTCAAAGGCAAAATTACTACATTTTATCAGCCTAATTTGCTTAATCTCTAATAGATTACTGGAAGACTAATAAGAGGCTGTATAGTTTACATGGAAATACAGCAGACCAGAAGCCAGGAGTCCTATGTTCTAGTTACAACTCTGCTTCTACTTTCTTTTTTGTTTGTTTGCTTGTTGTGTGTATATATATATATTTTTTGAAGTATAGTCAGTTTACAAAAATACATGGAATGCTTTAAGAATTTGCATGTCATCCTTGCACAGGGGCCATGCGAATCCAATTTTAGTATGTGTGCTGCCAAAGTGAGCGCTCCTACTTTCCATGTAAATTCTGTTCCTAATTAGATGATGATATCAGCAAGACATCTAACCTATACAGATCACTTTCCCTGCCTATGAAAATAAGGGGATTGAAGTCAATGAATTCTATGATCACTTCAAAATCTATCTTTATTTTCCTGTGATTACAATACAATCATAGCAGTTGTTTTCAAATCCTTTCTGGAAGGAGTTAAATGAATTCTGTTTCATATGGTAATTCAGAACTCCAATTATGAGATTATAAGGTATTTCATATTTCTTCATATTTATGAGGAATAATTTTTAATAGCCTCATGTGCAAATAAATTTACAAGTACCAAGTTACATTTTAACCGTGTCTTATGTGCTCAGCAAAGTATATACTTTATCTCGTAACAAGTTTAAATGAATTAAAATTAAAATTAAATTAAATTAAAATATGGTAGTTGCAAACTAGAATACTTACAAAACAGGTATTTTTCAGAAGCTTCCAGAACTAGGAGCTATCAAGAACACAGTGTACTGATGTTAAGGCAAAAGAAGACTGCAAGCTTCTTATTGTCCTTCCAGTAAGCAGAAATTTGAATTTTCCAATCTAGTTCTAGTCAAGTCACTGAGGGAGTGCAATGCAAGACATGGGGCTCCAACATGAGCTGGACACGAAAGGAAAGGTGAGTCAAGGTATAACCCCTGCTGGAGACCTCACAGCAAGGACTGGCGAGAAATCTTGATCAATTCCTCCTTCTTTGGAGGGCACCAGGGATACTTTAACATGAGAGAAAAGTCTCAAAGTTTTTCCTTAAGTCTACTAAATGAAGTTTTCTAAGAATTTTTTGTAATGTTTAAATCAGTAGTTTAATAGGCTGCTTTTTCCAAAGCCTTTTTCTCCCCCCGCAACTTACTTCTTTAAGGGAAAATGATATCAGTGATTCTTTGAGTATGCAAAGTTCCAGAATCACACTTAACTCTTCATTTCAGAAAAATACCTCAGACTGAGTATTCATCGCTCTTAATTTAATTTTATGTCTACATATTAAGTTTCTCTCACCAGTGAAAAGGGACAGTGTCTGTGTGCAGCATACGTGACGTACAGAAAGCACTCTATGCTTCTCAAAGTTATAAAGGATCAGACTCCAAGGATGATTACAGAATCTGGGAATGAGGGGAGGTAGGACAGAGAGCAGGTTTAACTAAATTTGCTCTTGCTTAAAGCTACCACTCCCACTGTTCTTCACACTGCCCTAGAAGGCCCCTGGCAACGCTGAACAAAGCAGGGATTTAAGGGCGATGGGAGAGCAGAAGAGCGCGGATGGGGAAAGAGTGACCTAAGTAGCACCAGGGTCTATTCCACTGAAGGAAAAGAAAAATCCCAAGTACGTGGCAGCAAGGTCTGATCATACTGAATGAAATGTAAATAAACAGACATGATGATCTGGCCTATGAAAAAACTCGGGTTGAAAAGATTCTGAAAAAAATAAAAAGATATAATTTACAATTTCCATTCATTCCCACCTGAATTCCACCTCCACAAGACTTAGTTCTTTCAAATCAGCACTCAGTTCAAATGCTCTCAGGATTGGATCCTCCTCTGTTAACATTATTAGAGCTGGACTGGCCAAGCAGCGATATATATCAAGACGAAACCTGTGATAAAATTTGATTCCATTATGTAAAATAAACTTGTTATATACATATGATTACTAGTTTTAACCTATAATTTTCACAAATTTAAAATTATATATTATAAAAAAGAACATAAAACAACTATAATATATTTATTATAAGGTAATCTATATAAGAAGAAAAAACTTAAAAATTAAATATTTTGAGATAGAATATTAACAAATTTCATATCTATTGCCTTTAAATAAATTGTTTTAGGATATCTTTTCATAGATTCAAAACTGTATTCTTCAATTCAGTTAAATTAAAAATTTTCTATTCCTGAACCTAGTATTATTTTAAATGAGATATGCTGATAACTAACACATTTCAATTATGATGTGGATGATTATCAAATTTTTCCTTCCCCAGTTATAAGTCTACTTTAATATACTACATATATATAACACATGACTCATTCAGCCAGGCTATTTTTGAAAGATGTTTCAAATCTTAAGAATGAAACCACTGGTTTATGCCTAATCTCTAGCTAATGGAAAAGTACTCCATTTACTTTCTATAAATTAATGATCATATTCAATATCTAAGTAGGAATCCAATTAGAGAATATTTGCTATAGCTCTTTCACTTACAAATATATAATTCTTAATTTATAAATTTGGTACATGTTATATAATGTATATTTTTCTTTTAAATATAAATGTAATACATGCATGCTTTTTTTAAAAAAGCAAGCAGTTTAGAAACATAATGCTTCCCAATTCTCCTCCTTCCACCAACTCTAATCCTCAAAGATAGTCACATTTCATAGAATTGTGAATATTCTCCTGATGTTTTCTATTAGCACACGAACATAATCAGACATGCTATGTAAAGGGACAACTATTTCTACATCACTACATATAGAGTCATCTCAGTATTTCCTAAAACTGAATGGTTTCCATTTGATGGTGGTACATTGCATCTCCATTACTGGAAATTTAGGTTGCTTTTAATTTTTTACTTCCATAAATAATGCAACAATGACTATTCGTTAGTTCACATATGCATGGCACACTTAGAATTGCTGGATAAAATGGCATGTATATTGTAAACTCTGATAGATGTTTCCAAAGCACTAACAATAAGGAGAGCTCATTTTCCCCACATTTTCATTAGTACTTTTCCACCCTTAATAGGTGAAAAATGTAATTCTAAGAGTCGTATTACTCTGAATTTCTTTAGAAGCTTAAGCATCCTTTTGTGTTTACTATCCATTTATACTTCTTCTATAAACCACTTGTTCATTTTCATTAGCCTATTTTTCTGATGACTTTTTTAAGTCATCAATTTGTAAGATCTCTTTATATATCAAAGAAATTAGCCTTCTGTCTGGTCAAAGTGTTTTAAATATTTTTTCCCAGTCAGTTGTCTTTTTACTTTGTTTGCAATGGAGTTTTTTCTGTATGGAAATTTAAAACTTTCATTTAAACAAATTTATTGAACTATACCTTATTTACCTGATAGGCTTCATATCATATTTAGACATAAAAATAGATTCTATATAATGCATTTTTAAGAAAACAATATTTGTGAAATCTAGTTATGATCTAGCTACTCATATATTCTATGATTATAAACAAGTATAATCATTTATATTTTAAGGATTTCAAAGGAGTATTTGCCTACACCAAAACTGTCCAAAAACTTGAGAAAAATATTTACAATTAATCAACTTATCTTTCTGTTTCTATCATGTCTATAGTAACCACTTTCTATAGTAATCAATTTTATCAGATTGTTTCTAAAAATGACTTTTGTATTGACCTACATTATCATGTCTCAAAATATGGATTAGTGACAATGCACAGGAAGCATGACTGCTAGTAATGGTGGCAACCAGTTATGCTGGAGTAACAAAGTGACATTGTATGGAAAGCATTTAGATGTAACTTGAACAAATAATGAGGCAGCCTCGCTTTATAAAATCTATCATTTTTGGTATTCAGAACACAATCAAAAGTAACGGTGGGTGAGATATGAAGAGGTCAGTGATTCCACTACACAAAAACATGCATAAAAATGGACAAAATTATTTTTAAAAATTAACCATTTCAAGTCACTGAAAATTACCTATCAAGAATCAATGATTGGAAAACTTTCAGAGCTTCAGGCAAGAACGGCTAGAATCTGTGGTCTTCTTGCCTGAGGCTGCCACCATCACCTCTGCTCCAGTTCATTCAAGGAGAACTGCAGTTTTCCAGACCGAAGCTGGTAAATCTGTACCTTTGTGCCAAAGAAGTAAAAATCAATTTGTTGGGAGGCAAAAACCTATAGCTCCACTGGCAAAAAGGGTTGGATTTAGTAGAGATGAACAAGGAAAATCTGCAGTTTTGTAAGACCAAACTTGCAATCTGAGTTGAAGCAAAAAGTAGACCAACCAGAAATTTAACAGAGAGATTCTGGAAATGAGAAGAGACATTCAAAGATTCATATAAGATCTCCACAGATCTCTGGCTGACTTAAAAATTATGTGCAGAACATCAGAAAGTCTGATAAAAAAGAAAAAGGCAAGGAACTCTTGAGAAATGGCTGCAACTCTGAAAACATTCCCCAACTAACCACAGCCTGCTCAAGGAGATAGCAGAACCCTTACAGGCTCAAAGTGTATTAATGTAAGCTTAGCCCAAATCATGGACAGGGATAAAGATGTGGTATATATACACACAATGTGATACTACTCAGCCATAAAAAGGATGAAATCTTGAAGAGCGGCCGACATGACAGAGTAGGAAGACCCTGAGCTCACCTCCTCCCTGGGCACAAAAACCCTTACAACTATTTATATAGTAACAATTGATGAGAAATAACAGAAGACTAGCAGAAAAGACCCTTCTACAACTAAAGATATAAAGATGGAACCACAACTAGATGAGTAGGAGAGGTGGAGATGTGGTCTAGCCAAGACCCACACCCCCAGGTGGGCGACCCACAAACGGGAGGATAATTACAATTGCAGAGGTTCTCCCTAAGCAGCAAGAAGTCCAAGCTCCACACTGGGCTCCCCAGCCCAAGGGTCCTGCACTGGGAGGATGAGCCCTCATAATGTTTGGCTTTGAAGGCCAGCAAGGCTCAATTTCAGGAGAGTGAGAGGGCTGGAGGAAATAGAGAATCCACTCTTACAGAGCACACACAAAATGTAACATACTTCAGGACCCGAGGCAGAAACAGTAATTTAAAAGGAGCATTATCTCAAACGTACACAAAACTTTACTAAAATTTCTATAAGAAAACAGGAGAAAATCTTTGATCTTGGGTTATGTGAATTTCATAGATATGACACCAAAAACTGAATCCACAAAAGGAAAAACTGATAAATTGGATCTCATCAAAATTAAAATATTTTGCTCTTCAAAAGACCCAAAAAAGAAAATAAAAATAAGTTATAGACTGGGAGAAATCATTTGCAAAACATATATCTAATAAAGGACTTGTGTCCAGAATATACAAAAAACTTTTCCAACTCAATAAGAATAGGGCAAACAACTTTTTTTTTAATCATTTCTTTTTTCTTTCTTTCTTTCTTTCTTTCTTTCTTTCTTTCTTTCTTTCTTTCTTTCTTTCTTTCTTTCTTTCTTTCTTTCTTCCTTTTTCACTTTTTTGGGGGGAGTATTTAGGTTTATTTATTTATTTATTTTTAGAGGAAGTGCTGGGGATTGAACTGAGGACCTCATGCATGCTAAGCATGCAGCTCTACAACTTGAGCTCCTCCCAACAACAACTCTTTTTTTTTAAATGAGTGCATGTTTTTAATAGATACTTCACTAAAGAGGATATATTAATGGCAAATAAACACATGATAAGATGATTGGTATCATAAGGCATAAGGGAAATACAAATTAAAACCACAAAGAGATACTACTACACTTCTGCTAAAATGGCCAAGATCAAAAAAAAAAAAACAATATCAAGTGTTGGTGAATATGTGGAGGAATTAGAATCAACATACATTACTGGTGAGAATGTAAAATAGTACAACCACTTTGAAAAACAGTTTAGCAGTTACTTCAAAAGTCAAACATATGCTTAGTATACAACCCAGCAATTCCACTCCTAGGTATCTATTTAACAAAAATAAAAACATGTGTCTACACAAAGATTTGTATGGGAATGTTCTCTGCCAAAAACTAGAAACAACTCAAATGTCCATTAATTAATAAATGGATAAAGAAAAGGTTAATCCTTATAACGGCATACTACTCAATAATAAAAAGGAACAAACTACTGATGTGTGCAACACTATGGATGAACCTTAAAAAAAGTATGCTAAGTGAAAAAGACTATAGACATAAGTTAACATATTTTATGATTCCACTTATATGAAATTTCTAGAAAAGAAAAAACTACAGACTACAGACAGAAAAAAGATATGTGGTTACCTGGAGCTAGGGATGGGGATGAGGACTGACATAAATGGGCATGAGAGAAGTTTTTCCAGTGGTGGAAATGTTGGAGTACTGGATTATGGTGATGGCATATGGCTGTACACATTTACTACAAATCATCAATCTCCACATTGAAAAAAAAAAGAATTTGGACGAGGGCACTGTGGAGTTATGTGATTATATTCTATGTAATTTTCTGGGGTTTTTATTTTAGCCACATCAAGAAGGATATGGAAATATGTAATTTCATTTGTCCAAAGTATTTTTAAAACAGGAATTTCATATGGCTCAGTCTAAATATTTAGACAATATTAAGAAGAATTGAAGTAGATGAGTCAAGAGTAATTATAGGCAAAATTAATAAGAAATAAGAAAGGAAACTTGAATGGAATCTGTATAGGCAGAAATCAGGAGAGGAAATTTCTGAATTAAACATGTAACTGACAGCCACTGATGAGACTCTAGTTACCAATCTAACACTGGGGTGAAGAGTCACATTTCTAACCAATAACAATATTAGCTATTAAGGAGCAGATATAGAACATCAAACTCATTATAGTGGTTAGCTTTATTAGAGAGGAGAGGAGAATTGGGATTGGTCAAAGGACTTCTGCTCAAAATTAAAGTTAGAATTTTTACAAGGATTTAATAAGAATTTATTCACATATTACTTGTATAACTAAAATACTTTTAAATAAAAGAATTGCATATTCCTAACATTACTTTAGCCTCATAGTTCACTGATTTTCTCAGTGCCAAGAGTTTACTTTCTTCGTGGATACCTAACCAAGTTTTTACAAATTCAGTTGCTTTGAATTGCTTCACTCAATAATACAAGTGAAGATGAGTATATGGGGCTTACAGGCATTCAAATTCAAATTTTTTTTTAAAAACGCAGATTAAACAAAGCACTTCTGCAATTAAATTTAATTGGCAGTCTACTACTTTGCTCTCTCTCCCAATTTGTGTTTTTCAATTCAAAAAAACTTTTTCCTTCCTTTAACAGATAACAAAGATTTCATATCTTCTTTTAAAGTTATTTGAAATTTCATAACACATCAAATATTGAGACAGAAATCAAATTACAGCAATAATATTACTGAAAATATTTTTCTAAATGACCCCATTTAAAATTATTGCCCCCTGACCTTACCATTACCTGGAAGTGCATCATCTCTAAAATTTAAAAATCAGTATCTGATGAATAGATTGCCTCTGTTCCTTATTGCCAGTACAGTGGCTCTTCAACTTCACTGAAACCTTTGCCAATTTCTCTTTTTACTCATTTTATTAGCCTCTGTCTACTTAGTAATTCCCGGAAATGACTTTAGTCAGAACTCTTTGACATTTGCTATAACTGTTTTCTCAATCAATAACAAACTCTCTCGAAGTCTTCCACAAATATACCAAACCATTTTCAGTTCCCTAAATAAACCACAATCACACATTGTACTTTCTCTGTAAATTGTCTTTCCTTTTTTAATTCTTATTACTCTAAAAGCTTTCAGAACAAGTTTTTTTCTCTTCTCAAACCAAGCCAGGTTAAGCATTCTCTCTAGCTCAAATCCACCCACCCCACCAACCAACTGCTTCAACCACTCACATATTTTACAAGTATACTATTTGGAAAATATTTATATTTCACATTAATAAAAGATTTTAAAATCAGAAAAAGCCTTAAAGATCATTTCTGCTTGTCATTTTATAGACTAGTCATTTTAAAACTAAAAAGTTAAATGATAGAGTCATAGCTATCAACTAGATCTTATCAAAGAGAAACAGGGATCTCATTGCAAAAGGAAATTCAAAATAGAAAAAATTTCTTGTTCAACCTCTGCAAACAAACATTAAATTAATTCCCAGGAGACATTTTCAATGTATGGATTTGAGACTATCTGTCGATCCACCAAAGATCTGTTCTTAAGGTGAGGAATGAGTGAGGGTGGATGGTTTGCAGCTTTAAAGCTAATTTCACATATACTGTACAACAATCCGTAACTAAAAAAAGTTTGTCAGCAGACTGCCTAGGACTTCCAGACTACATTTTCTGTAGTAAATGCTATACGTGATACTATTTCAACTGTATCTGATTACTCTACAGGTAATATTTACATAAAGGCTTATGCTGAAAATTAGATTCTCAAGTCAAGCCCAGAACCTTACAGCTTATACCACATGCATGTGTATGATCTTGCTCAACCTGGTACTTTCATGTCCATTCACTCCTCAACTGTTCTTAATATTTTCAACTGGGGAGAATGGGAAGAGAAAATGACTTAAATACTGTGTGAAAGGGAAAAAAGAGGCATAACAGGTTGAATATTTAGTTAGGTAGATAATAGTTTTTATTTCTCTATAAATAAAATAGGAAGTGGTATCTTCGCCCCTTCCACTACTTGGAAGTTCTCTTAGATTAATAAACTCTGCTTCCAAAAAGCAAATGGTGACCCCATCCCTCACCAGCAGGAGTATGAGATAAACCTTATTCATAATTTGAAAAATTTTCCTAATTATTCATCATTTGGTAAGTATTTCTTTAAAATGCAGAATTCATTGTATAAAGCAAAGGAGCTAGAAGTTTGATTTTCATAAGTCACCCCAATTCCATATTTCTTAAAATCTACGTAGAAAGAACAATACCTTACTGCATCACACATATTAATTTAAATCTTAATTTTCTAACCTGGAATGTCGGAGGCTGTCCTTTTTGTTTTTTGCAGAACACAATGTGCATTCACAGCCAACTGCATGGGGCTTAGGTAGGGACACATCCTGCTTTAACAACATTGTAAGAATCTCATAGTTGTTACGATGAGCAGCTAAAATGACAGGGGCAACATCCATAGTCGTTGAATACTCAGGATTCTGAATTCGCTCCATTAGTTTCTGAAAAATATTTATATAAATATCCAAAAGTTACTATTTGTGACTTCAAAATAGCATTTATCTAAAAAATGAAATGAAAAAAATTGAAGGCACAAAAAAACAAAAATTATTTTAAGAAATATAATAAACATTTCACTAGGACTAACATTTTTTTTTAAACCTCAAAACCTAACTTTAGTTAATAAATGCAGTATAATCATGGCAGACAAAATCTTCAATAGGAAACATTCATACACTCAGAGTTCTGTTTTCCTAATAAAGAAGTGAGCACATCTAAAGAAATACTTTAAGAAAAAGTGTTTAATTTTTACAAGATTATGGAAACATACATGACAAGACAAAGAAGAAGAATTTTAGAAAAAGAGCATAATAAAAAAACCCAAAAATTTTGGAAAAAAAAGGCAGAGTATAAATGCATGAGAAAAAAATTTTAAACTCCACCTCTATGGCAAACCTTGTCACATTGATAGCAATAAAGTTACTTAAAAGTGGTAAGTAAATAGAAGGCGCTCTTCCTTTTATATAATTCTCCACATATTTTCAGTAACCATCTATAATGCTCCCTGTTACAAATGCACAAAAACACTAACAATCATAGCTACTGGAAGTGTTAGGCATTTATATTTATCATCTCATTTAATCCCCACAATAACCTGCAAAATTGAGCATTATAATCCCCACGAAGAAACTGAGGCTCAGAGAGGTTAATGTGCCCGAGCTACACAATAGAGTGGCAAAGTGCAGAGAGAACCCAGGTGTGTGTTACTCTGGAGGCTGGGCTCCTTTCACAACACGGGCTTATGCTTAGTGATGGCATGATACGAGAGAAGAAACGTTAGTAAATAAAGATCAGGGTTCAATTTTAAAAGGTTGACTATTTTATGGCTACTGCATATTCTTTCCAAAACTTCTCACTTTTTCACAGATATTTTTCTGAGAGCTATTTGATTCCATAGTGTAAGCTCATCTAGTTCACAGTTTATTTTTGTCATTTTTATTAACATTGTAAAAGTAGTGCACACACATTACAAAATATCTGAAAAATAAAGAAAAGTGAAAAGAAGAATAAAAATACCTATCTTCCTACTACTCGAAAACATTTATTTACCATATTTCCTTCTAGTCCTTTCTCTACCACACCCACTTTTAAGGGTAACATTGGCATGAGTGATTTGGCACCAACAATTAAAAACAATGGTCCCTAATATTTTGAAGATCAAAGACCCTTTTAATGATCTCATAAAGCTATAACCTATAATCTTTTGGAAAAAAAATCCATGTAGAGAATTTTGCATGCATTTTAAGGAAGCTAATAGATCCTATGTTCAAGATATTTTATTTTGATTTAAATAACACTACCACAAACATCTTTATGAATATAGTTTTTTCAAAATTTAGGATTATCACATTAACATAGAACTCATGAAGTGGAATTATAGGTCTAAAGGCCATGAACAGTTTTGAGGCTTTTGATACGTAGTATCAAAGTCCTTTTAATAAGTTTATATTACCAATAATACAGGAATGTACACACACACTAAGGTTTACTCACCAGCACTGGGCATGATAACTCCCAATTTATGAGTAAAAAAACTATCATGAAATATTAATTTACTCTTCCCTGTTTACTGATAAATTTTAATGTTTTCTGACATACTTATCTTTTTTCCCTTTTTCATGAATAGTTGGTTTATATACTTTCCATTTATTTATTGGGGACTTCAAATTAATGAACTTATTTGACACAACATTGTAAAATGACTATAACTCAATAAAAAAATGTTTAAAAAAAAACTACAGAGAAATCTAAAAATTTACTCCATTCTCCCTAATTACAAAAAAGAGGTTATAAAGAGGAGAAAATCATATTTAATCCCTTAGGGAAAAAATAGCTCTCACTTTTCCTATGAAACACACTTAACTATATGAAAAACATTATTAGACATAGATGATTAAAGTTCATAATTCTATTGCTCATAATATAAGCTATATACTACCAAAAAAACCCAACTGTATTTGAAAGTCAAAATTTATCAAAAGATAATTTTGATAAGCCAGGAATACAGAATAAATTCACTGAGGTGGTAAAAAAAAAGTGTATAAAAATATTTGACATTACCTGTCTAGAAGTAATAGGGCTATTAAACTATAATTCAAGCAAAGGCTGGATAACATTTTTTGTTAAAGGTAAAGTAGAAAGTATTTTTTCACTGAGTAAGTGAGGACAGCCCACCCTTGCAACTCAAGATTCAATTGGCAGTGGTAATGGTGATGAAATAATATGTCAGTTGCTCTAATATCCTGACACACTACACCCAACCTCCCCAAGAAGGTAAATGGGTTAAAAGGCTAGAAAGTGGAATAGGTCTACCAAAATATACTAGTTACTGCAGGTTAGGTGGCAGAAATTGAACAAGATTCCAGACATTTCTGATTCTTTGGACAGGGGCCATATTCTTAGCCTTTTCCCCCTCAATTCTTGTTGGTTTCTTACCACCACTTAAACTAGTTGGAACTATCCTCTGGAGAATGTCACGCTTACACAAACTTTGTAATAGTTTAAATGAGGGTAAAATATTTCAGCTAATATATGATAAAGTATGTAATTTAGGGGAGCTTCTCATTGTTCTCAGATAATGGCAGATAATATGCATCCAATTGATAATTCTTTCTCAAAACAATATTTTTCATATGAGTATAGCTAGTTTACAGTCCCAGAAATTATTTTTACTGATTATTTCACTACATCTTACCAGTAATGAGTGTTACAACTTTTAAATTTTGATATACAACAAATACCTCATTTTTATAGAATATATTTTCTTATTAGTAACTATCTTCTTAATTATAAAAACAATAAAGAAAATAAGAATAAGGAAAAAAATCCTTAATTTGGTAATGAGAGCCATACAGTTCCTTTTCTATGCATATTTTTAACCTTGGATTATATTATATGTACAGCTCATTATCCTCATTTTTTTCACTTCCTATATTGTATGTTTTCATGTTCCTAAATATTCCTTTAAAAGTACCATTTTAATCATATGTAATTATTTATATTTCCAATCTTTCATTTTGGGATATTTAGAGTGTGTCACATGTTTTTTTCATTTCTACAAATAAGATTACAATTAATATTTTTGACCACTTCCTTGATAAATTTTAGAGGAGGAAGCACAAGGTTAAAGAATGTGAACATCTCTCTTGTGTATGACATATCCTGCCAAACTGCTTCCCAAAACACCCTCCCTACCTGTGATATATGAGACTGGACTACTCCTTTGCCATCAATGATTTTTTTTAAAAAACTTTGCTAATTTGATAAGCAAAAATTAGCATCTTCTATTTGACTGTCAGTAAAGTTTAATATTTTGTACCTTCTTTTGAGATTTTTTTCATGTCCTTTTCTCATTTTGGTGTTTTTCATCAATTTGCCTAATATTAAGATTATGAATTTGTGATATATGCTGAAAATATCTTTTGAAAGTTATCTATCTGCCTTTTAAATTTTGCCTGATGCCTTGATTCCAGAAATTTAACTTCTGTACAGCCAAAGGCTGTGCCGCATTGTCCATTGTTTTTATGCTCAAAGTTTTTCTCTCCCAATCAGCTAAATATTCACCTACATTTTCTTCCAGTTTTATAGTTTCATTCTTTAATTCTTAGATCCATTTGGAAACTAATCTATATTTTCAACTTAACCTGCAGAATGTTTCAGACTAAAAATACTGGATCATATTAACAAAATTATAGAAATATCACTAGTTTTAAAAGGTTTCCTGAAAGCAATATTAATTATTCTTGCAAGTGTCTACTTACTTTAAAGCAATATTTTACGGAGTAAAAAAATCTATTTATTTAAAACAAAATAAATTGGGGGGGACAAAAATAATGGCAATGGAGCAGAGATATATTTTGGCTTAAAAATCCAAATTAATAAATATTTAAGAGTACTAACTACTATAGTTGGTCTTGATGATCGTTTTGGTCGATGATTAAGTAGTATATCAACAGCTCCCACTACTTCAGAGTCGATTGCCACCAAAAGAGCATCTGCGGACTTTAAAAAAAAAAAGGTTAAAAAATGAAAATGGAGGATAAAAAAGGTAAACTATTTATTTTTACTAATAATTCATAAATAAAACTATTTTTAATTTAAACTGTATTATATACAGTAATACTGAATTTTCAAAAATTTAGGCTGTCCAAATAGTACATTTGCTTGCCTTAGCAGTACTTCTGTGTACCACAACACACACATTTTTGTCCTGGGTTCACTGCATGAGCTGACGAAATAATGAATGCTTGACAGAGGGGTTTATTAATGAAATAGTGCTGATCCATGCAGTATTTAAATTGAAATGTTCTTTTTTTCCTAAGATCTTTACTCTTGAACTGTGGACCAAAAGAATCTTAACACTCCAAATCTATAAAAGACACTGCCAAGAACAATTACTACAGGTAAAGGATTGTGTTCAGCCTGATAAAAATGCTAATCAATGCAACCATGAGCTAAGGGACAATGGGAAAATATGTAAACATCTGCTCTCATCTTTAAAGCACAGATGGCTGACTGAAATTACAAATACGACATTAATGTTGCAATCTTATCAAGTAAAAAACACAAAGAACTAGGCTACCACTGTCCTTAGAGATAAGAGGGAGAAGTGACTTTATAGTTTTACTCCCAAACTCAGTACTCCCATAGCTCATTTTGAAGCTCCAACTTTGATAGGAGGAAAAAGTAAATAGAAGCTGAGGAAATAGAGATTTTTTTCCAATTCTCTGTAACCAAGTCTACAGTCCTATTATGATCACTGGCAACTGTGACATCAGGTTTTGGGGGTTTTTTTGTTTTGTTTTGTAAGGATAACCATAAAGGCAGAAGAGAAAAATGGGGATAAGTAATGATTTAACCTAAGAAAATGCCTTGATTATTTTCAGTCTTTATCTGTTAGACTATGATCATCTTTAATAACTATTTGAATAAACATTTTCTCCCTTGAAAATGAAATTATATCAGATGTTAAATATTCCTCATAGCTGAAAACAAAAAACTTTCACCTACTTTATCTAGATGTCAAAAATAGGACTAAAAATGACAGATTTTACCTGGATGTGTAAAAATAGGACTAAGCACCTCAAAGAAAGGATTGGGGGCCATGTTCAACCATTAGAAACTGCCTATGTATTCATAAAGGAAAAACTCCCCACTCTCAGGGGACACTTAAATTACTATTTTATCCCTTTAAACTTTTAGGTTCATTGGGCTGTAGCTTATTCTTTAGAAACTAGCATTATTATTTTTCTGCTTTGAAAAAATTTTTCTTCAGTTTTTACTGGACTTGGTCAGGTAAAGCAAACAAACAAAAAGAACCATGTGTTCATTACTACTAAATATTTCATTTATTATTTTTAATTTTAACCTATAAAGATAACTACAGTAATGCCCCTGATCTCAAAGTCAAAACACTAGGTAACTCCAATCATCTGAAACATAGGCATGGATCTAGCTGCAAGTTTCTTCCAGAACCATACTGAGCTGTCACAAACTAACTTCATGGGCATTATTTCCTAGAAGCAACTGCCTCAACCACACGGACAGAGTAGTCTATAAATGACGGATATCTGGCTTTCCTAAGTACACTTCAGGTCTCTACTGAAAAAGGGAAGAGCTAGATTAAAGCCAACAAAGAAGAGGGAAAAGGATGAAAAAATTGCTAAAAAGTTGATCATTGAGAAGATAAAATATCAGCATAGCAAAATCAGTCAATACACAGCAGGCTGAAGCCATTTAATATAAGGAAAATATGTCAATCGTTTCAGACTATATGAAGCAAAGTAAAATGATTACACTCTCGACACCCACTTACGATGGTAAAGTTAAATTATATTCAGATATACTATTTAGTTAAGAATAAAGAAAGATTCATGTTAAATCTTTCCATGCTTAAAAGAATAAGCTTCAGATGTAAAAATATTTATTTATGTAAAAAAGTCATTAAATAAGGAGTTGCCATTGACTTATTCTGCACAATGCTGTGTTATTTGATAAAGAAGGAAGTTCTGAAGGAAAAAATGTTTTAAATTGTTTAAAAAATATCTGTGGGTATACAAAATGTCCTCATTGGTTTTGTTTCTCAATTGCTCAGATATTTGATCATTCCTTATTAAAATCTATTCAGTATATATTATGTATTAATGAGGTTACTATCTTCCTTCCCGCCTCAGAATTTGTCTTTTCAACAATTCCCATACTCTTTCCTCTAAGCTCAGAGTAAGAAACTACTTGTTTCCTTCCCAAAGCTAAATTTTCCACCTTGGTTTTAATTTAGTGCTGCAGTCTTCTATAGGACCTTGGTCCTCCATTCGCAGAAATACCAGTCCTAGCCCCACCTCCTAAAAACATGAAATTCTTCCTTACTCTTTGCTAACTTGACTTGATCTATCTTTTTCTTACCACTCAAGTTTTTACTCTCCCACTCTGCAAACTTCTCAAACCCATGCATATCATTTTCTCTAATTTTCGCGATGCCAGAGTTTCAAAATCTAATGGCCTTTCCTACTTCCACGTGTTTCTTGATTTCTAAGCAACATAGTAAAACTGTTTCTTTGGTCTTCACAACGCTGCATTATCCTAACTCCTTTAATGAAACCCTTTCCTTCTAATGTACTTTATTGATGTAGATGCTCCCTGAGAAAGAATCAGCACTAGTTTGCTCTTCTCTGTGATTTCACCCGCTGTCGCAATGTCGGTGATCTCCCCACGCCCACGACTGCTGTATCTCTCCAGCCCAACCTCTCCCTAGAGTTGTAAGCGTTCCATTGGAAACTGCCTGATATCCTTAAAATAAACAAGGCTAAAACCAGAATTCACATTTCTCTGCCCTGAGCTTGACTTCTTAGCTTCCTGTTTTTCTTTCAACCTTCTCCAAATCACCCATGTTTAAGATTTTCAAATCATCTTGGACTCCTTCTCAGTTCCCTCCTCCAAATTCAAATACTCACTAAGTTCTATCAATACTTCCCCCATAACATCTCTCACATCTGCCATCCCTCTCTCATTCTTAGAGCCCAGTATTCTAGGTCAGGCTTTAATCTCTTCATATTTGGATTACTATAAAAACCGCTCACTCAAGCTATTTATAGCCCTCCCCACTTTCCACTTCTTAATCTATATTGAACACAGCCACTAATTGGTTTTTCTAAAATGCCATTGGACACATGACATCCTTTCTCAAAAATCATTTAATGATCTCACTATCTATCATATAAAACACAAATTTCTTAGCCTGGCATTCAGGCTCTTTTCATCAGTTTTGTTTTAGTTATTTTCCCAGGTATCTCCCACTGCTATCCAACCCAAATATTTTGTTCAAAAAGACTACGTCAATTCACTGTCTCAAGAATATACATTGAATGTGCCTTTGTTTACATCTTTCTCCACCTCCTATCCCTGACCTAGCTATACATTTTTGAGAGTAGTTTCAGGAAATAGGTAAAAGCATGTACTCTGGAGCCAGAACCTGGGTTCTAATTCCGGATGTGGCATTTATGCTGTTGACTTTGGACATGTTACTGAAATTTTCTGTACCTTGGCTTTCTCCTCTATAAAATAGGAATAATAATTGTACCTATCTCACAGGGCTGTTGTGAGGACTAAAGAAGTGAATATATTTAAGATTCCTAGTACACGGTAGAACTATATAAATATTACCAATTATTAGTATTTCAAGGCTGAGCTCAACTGACACTCTTCCATGAAACCTTTCTTGATGGCTCCAATCCAGTTTCCAAAACATTTATTGCAAACCACAAAAGTTTAAGTACGAAACAGAGTTTCTCAATAGTGGCACTATTGACATTTTGGGCCAGATAATTCTTTGTTGTGGGATAATTCTTTGTTTAGGGGCTGTCTTGTTCACCATAGGTTGTTTAGCGGTATCCCTACCTCTGCCCACCAGGTGCCAGCAGTAACCCACTCCCAGCTGTAAAATCAAAATGTTTCCAGCTGTTGCCAAATGTTCCCTGAGGGACAAAATTGTCCAGTTGCGAACCACTGGTATACCACAAGATAAAATACATGAAAGCACCTTGTAATCTCAAAGGAATACACAAAGGTCAAGTATTATTACCACTTAGCACTTAGGGAATACATTTTTGTATTACTTAATTGATTTAAAAATTCATATATACTTTCATTGTGCAATTAGTCCTTTAGTACAGAACTCATGTTTTACATATTCATTTCCACAATCACAACCAACCCAAAGGCCTTGGACATTTGTTGACTTACAGAGAAGACAGAACAACCTGAGGTAACCTGAGACAGAACACAGTGAACTGGAAAGAGCATGGGATTTGCAGTCAGAAGACTAGGTTCAAATCTTAGCTTTGCCCTTACTTTAGAACTTTGGGCAATTCATTACAGTCTGTGAGCCTCAGTTTTCTGAACTATAAAATAATACATCTATATAGGTTGGCTATGACGTTCAACTGTGATCACGTATGTGAAAGAACCATGGACATTGCAGAAATTTTATATACATAGACTCTTACATGTAAAAAGACAACAATGATTATTATACCATAATACCTCTTTTATATAGAATCATCAGAGACTTTCTTGGTAACCTTATTGTCTAGGTAACTGAAGCTTATGCCTTTAAGTGTTTAACTTTGAAATTTCAACTATTTTGACGTAAGTTTTCTGCTTCAGAAGTACTATATATATTCTTCCTTCTTCTAAAACAATACATACTGAATATAATTTAACTTTCCCTTACTGCCTCTGGGCCATTGTTATAAACGTCAGTTACCACTCTCACATAGGGCTCCCTTAGAGATTATCAGGCATGTAATGCTGCAGACGTCTTTATTAAGCAGAGTCAGAGGTCCTGTGCCTCACTTCGTTCCACTACAGCCCTTATGCTGCCCCTCTCGTTCTCTATGGATTAGAAAACTAACTAAGTTTATTGATGTACAATCTAAAATGAGAAAAAATAGACTTTGAAGAAGGTCTCCAGACATACTCCTATGACTAAAGTTCATAAATGGTAAACTTCATGGCATCTACTCTGGCTGCTCAGAGGTATTTTTCACTTCCTGGCTCTTGGTGGTGCTCTGTGTAACTGAAATGTCTGAGAAAGCGTTTCTTTTTCTACTCTAAATACGTATACATAGAGACAGTGCCATATGTTGTAATATACATATGTATATTATTATCTCTATAAAGAAATGTACATAGGACTAACCTACTTATTTTTTAAAAAAATCTGTGAGTGCTCCCTGGTGCCACTCAAAAAAAAAGAAGTCTCATTAATTTAAAGCTACAATAATCACACTATTTGAAAGAAAAAGAAAAGAGCCAGAATTCATGTGCTAAGTCCCATAAGCAAACCAAAAAGGAAAGAAAATTGTATTATTAAATTTCCTTCAGAATCTCTTGACTGAATTCTTTCGAGACCTATACACATGCCTGCTTTTTCACCTGAATGATATGAAGACAAACAGAAAGGTCAGTATTTTCCAGTTTAAAAAAATTCATTCACCTTTAATTATAAGCAAACACTAAATTTCAGACAAAAAGGAAAATTTAATTTAATAAAACTTAACAGGAGAAAACAAAGTCAAACTGAAAATTGCTTTGTGAGTGAGAAGCATTTTGTTCTTATGCCTATAAATCATATGGGCTACAGAAATAACTGTTCTCCCAACACTTCCAGAATACTTATACTACTTTCTGATATATATGACAAATAAATAATAAGTAATAAAAACAAAGTCATCTTTAATTAGTTATGATAATTTACCACTGTTGGATATTTTAAAACATATAAGGGGGAGGAAATAAAAGTTGGGAGAAAAAGATAAATCAAGTCAAAATATTATAAAAAAAAGTTTTTGGGGGTTGTTTTAAAAACTTTTAGTGGCTTTCACAAATACAAGGTGACAGAAAGAGAAAAAACAGATATGAAGAGAAGAAGAAAAAAAGGGAGGGAGGGAAGGTGGGAGGGAAATAGAAGAAAACAAGGCATATCTAACAGTACTTAGAAGCTACTGGATAAGATTATCTAGCCTTGTACCTGACAACCGTAGTCCAAAAGAAGCTGCAGTATATCCAAGTTTTCATTTTCAATAGTTATGGTAACAGCATTTCTCCCAAGCACATCTACGCAATTTATGTTCAAGTCACCTGAACTGTTTTCCTCCAAAATCTTTTTAACCATATAATAGTCACCTAAATAACAATATACAAACATAATTTAATATCCATGATATATTAAATAAGAACATCTGTAAAGAAAATTTAGCTTGTTGATTTAAAATATTAAAAAATCTAAACTCATTTTTGTATATGGAAATGTGCAAAGAAAATGTGAACGTTTCCTTGCTGAAAAACTTACATCCTGATAAAATAGTATGTATATTGGCTGCAAACATAAAAAGTAGAAAAAATTTAAATATGCAGTTTAAAATAAAATTTGTTTAAAATTCATAACTGATTGATTATAAGGAAAGTTTTGGGAGACATTTAAAGCAATAAAGAATGTCCAAAAGTACAGACTAGATGCTAGAAAAATTAGAAACATAAAGGATTTAAGTTTTATATCTCAAATACATACACACATTAAATGGTTAAATGGTTAAAAATGAGATCTTGTAATAAGTGGAGGATATTATGAAGAGGTTTTACAGGGCAAAGTACACTTTGGAAAAGCAGTGTGAATATGTATATGCTTGTAGGTATGTATAGTAAGAGGAAAAGGTGCCTGAAATTCCTCCTCTTCTCCCCACTCTCCCAACACACACACGAACACACACACACCCATCTTATTAGTGAAGATGTTTAGATTAGATGATGAGGGAATAATCAACTGACAAAACTCTAAAGCAGGATTAGGATTAACACTTGTAAAGACCAGAGACAGAATATTTCAAAGTGAAGTTTGATTTGTCAGGATTATGCAGAGTAGCTTCTGGCTAACTACCCCACATCAAAACAGCTAACCCACAAAGGAAAATGAGAATAATTATGGAGGTAATCATTTTCACAGAGGGCCCACAATACTCGTCTGCTAACTAGTACATAATAAGGGGAATAAATCAAAAGATAAATATTAGAGAAAGAAAGCAAAGTGGGTTTTATTTTATTTCATCTTACTTTTTAACGTAAGAAAAATAAACCATTTTAAGTGACTTGCAAATATAGTTGTTCCTTAGAAGTCTATGGATAAGAAAAAGGAAAAGAACAATCAGAGTGGAAAACAGAAGGAAAGAAATGATTTCATGACACAGAAAGAGAAAATCCTAAAACTGGACCAAATGAGTGAATAAAAAAGGTAACAGACTTTTTTGGGTTAAAATTTTAAATAAATTTTGCTATTATTTTTAACCAATGACATTAAAGTCCCCACACATTTTGGAAGAAGATGAAAGGTAGTTTTCCTAATGGTATATTTCCTTACTTCCCTCAAGAAGAAAACTTTTACAATTGTTAGCCACTATATATAAAAACAGACTTAAAAAAAAAAAGTTTCTTCCGTATAGCACAGGGAACTATGTTCAATATTTTGTAATAATCTCTAATGGAAAAAAAAAAGTAAACGGATATACGCATGTATATGCATGACTGGGACATTGTGCTGTACACCAGAGAGTGACGCATTGCAACTGACTGTACTTCAATTTAAGAAATAAAATACATTAAAAAAAGAAAACTAGTCAAAAAGAAATATTTTCCTCATAGCACTAATTAATATTTAGATACTAATGCTCCATGACAAAAACTTATCAAGCAATTCACAAAGTGAATTTCTTAGTCACAAGTTGAAATGATAGTGAACATGCAGATTTGTCACTATTGGAAAAAAACTTGAAAACCTTATTTCAGGTGAATTTATTTCAGTATCTTAGTTGGAAGAGGATGCTACCCATAAAAACTCTTGATATATTTTCTTTGGTTTAATGATATATCTAGGTGAGGATTCGTTTTTTATTTATCCTGCCCGGAATTCATTAGGCTCTCTGAATCTCCTCATCAAAATGCAATATTTTCAGCCATTATCTCTTCAAATATTGCTTCATCCTATACTGTTTTTTCTCCTTTCAGAACTTCTTTAGACATCATTTAAGATCGTCCCACTCCAACTTCTGTGTCTCTAAAGATGTCTTATATTTCCTCTTTCTCACTCTCTTTCCTGCATTCTGGATAACTTCTGATTTCTCGTCCAGTCACTTATTCCTCCTTCAACTAGTTCTGCTGATGAAGCCACTCATTAATTTTAAAAATTTTAATGATTATGTTTTGTATTTCTATAAATCTTTCTATATTTATTTCTATAAATTTATTTCCAAATCTTTTGATATACTTTCTTCTGTTTTCACTTCCTTATTTTAAGTCCTTAGTCATTTTAAACATACTTATTTTATGGTCTCTATATGATAATTATCTGACAGTCTTAGGGATTTAATCTTATTTATTGTGTCTACTGAGTCATGATAATGGGTGGCTATCTTCTGAATTTTTAAATTGGGTACTGCAAACTCATCTTCATGCAGCTTAACTATGGGAAACTAGGTAGCCTGGTATGAAAATTTGTCCCACCAAGGATGTTGTTTGCTTTTTCCAGGTAACAGAGATTTTGCTACCCTATGAATCATTTTTGTATTAATTTCTCAGTTTAGGTTTTCCCAGATGAAGTAGGTAGTATTAATTTAAACCCCAGGCCAACAAAAGGCAGAACCATAGTTACAAATTCATAGAGAAGTCTTATTTAAAAGCTTCTTTGTAGTCTCCCTTTGCTGATGGACAGGTTCTTTTCTCATCTACCCCTCTGCTAAAAGTGTAGTCCTTTAAGGCTCCTGGTTTCATGCTTAGATGTTGTTCCAAACCCTCACGTTGTACAAACTCAAGGCTTTGTAACCTGTTTCTATATGGGCATTAAAATTCAAATCCCTACAATGCCCAGACCAATAACTCTTGCTCCCACACCCAGAGCAGTCAAATGTCAGCTCACACACTCCTCTGTTATCCAGTCTTTTCTTTATGTTTGAATCTGCTTCCCTTACTTTCTTGAAAGCTCAGCTGTTCATTTAAATAGATGTTTGTTATATTTTAGCTAGCATTTCTAGGCGATCTCAAGCAGAAGAGTTTTCAGATTACCTAGTCAGCCATGTTGCTAGAGACAGAAAAGTCTAAAGCACTGTATATAAATATAATTCTTATAAAATTTTATAAACTTCACATATAGCAAATGGTCAAAAACAACTGCTACATGTTTTAAAAGTTTAGGTTGCTGTTTAAAAAGTAAATGTATTGCAAATGTCAGATACATCAGCTTTAAGGTTTCAAAGACTATTTCCATTACAGACAGGGGCTATGTAAGGGGAAAAAAACTTAAAAATCAAAACCAGATAATTTTTACCTCTAGAAATAATAAAAACTTCCACCCTGCCACAGTTGCTACACTCATGCAAAAGAAAAATTACAAACTAGTCACAGAACCTATAGGAAACCTAGAATGGTTTCTAAGCATTCCACCTAAGTTTATATTTGCAAGTCATTTAAAACAATAAGCTATATTCAGAAAGCCCAGAATAGTCTTAATATTTATCATGAGTGTATATGTAAGAAGAGGTTAGTTAATTTAAAATATATAACAAGAAGCTATAGAGTAAGGATTACAATGCATTCTTATGTCACGCATACATATACATTTTTAAAATTTTATACTAAAGTTGCTTTTAAGAGTTACATACACTTTTCATCTTTTAGAATATAACATATAGAAAGAAATGTAACATAATTCATTTACATTTTTAGCTCAATGGTTGTTTTTTTCCAGTGAAGGAAAAGAAACTTTTTATTTTGAGAAGAAACTTTTTCAACCAATTCCACCAGTATACAAATTCAACAGCAAGACTTCTCAGCTCCCCCTCTCCAAAATATTTCCCATACTTATTCACTTTATCCACTGCATACTGCTACCCCCAGTACAAGACACCATCATCTCTCTCCTGGACTCTGCATTAACCTCTCTACTTTTATACCTGCCTACATTCTAGTACAGGGGTCAAAAACCTTTTTCTATAAAGGGCCACACAGTGAAAATTTAGGCTTTGTGGGCCATACAATCCCAGTTGCAAATACTCAAATCTGCTCTGGCAGCACAAAAGTGGCCATGGACCGTACGTACACAATAAGCTCCAATGTGTTCCAATAAAACCTTATTTATGGACGCTCAAGTTTGAATTTCATATAATGTTCACATGTTACGAAATATTCTTCTTCTTTTGATTTATTCCCATTTGAAATGTAAAACCCATTCTTAGCCTACAGGCCTTACAAAAACAAGTGGTGGGTGGATTTGGCCTGTGGACCAGTTTCCCCACCCCTGCTCTGACACCACGTCTTTAGTCTACTCTCCACCCAGCAGCCAGAGTGATCATTTTAAAATTAAAATCATACCAGGTTTTCAATCCTCGAGATTTTTAATTACACTTTAAATGCCAAAATCTTCCCTGTGGCTTACTGAGCCCTATGGGATCTTGGCCCTGCTACCATTCTGAATTTATCTTGTTGCCACTCTCCCACTCACCCACTATGATCTTTCTAAACCAATATTTTCCAAACTGCAGGTTGCAACCCATTAGCAGTCATGAAATCAATGTAGCGAGTCCTAACGAGTAATTTTTTTAAATGAAATAGTACATAAAAATACCAGCGTAATCTCATGGATCCCTAGCAACAAATTCACGCTGGCCAACTGTGATAAACCCTTGAGAAATACAGTGGAAAACTGTTATAGTATCGATGAAGAACTGGTGATTCCACCTTTTCTACAATGGCATCTCATTTTATTTTCTGCCATATGATGGTAAATTTCAACATCACTGAAATGGGAGCATTAATATTGATCAGTTTAATTTTATGGTAACTAAATTTTCAGTTAGTTATGAAGCATGAAAGAATTTATCTGTCAGAAAAAGCTTTTCAAATCAAGTTTCTATAACAAAACTTTTTGCTCTGGGAACTGCAACATTCTAATTGAACTATTACTAAAGACACTTAAAACAGAAGATTTTATTATTAAGAGGAAAAAGAATTACGAAGTAAAAAAATACAAAGACATGATCAAATTCCAGTTGTTGGATATGGAAATATAAATAGTGACAGTATTGATTAAAATGTTTACAGCAAACTTCAAATTAGTTTGAACCAAATTCTAAAAAGAAAAAAAAATACATACAAGACTTTCAGAGTGCAGATGATTTAAAATGTAGTTTACCAAATGTGCAAAACCCAGCATTTATCATAGACCCCAATGTATTTGTAATCATATTACTGTGAATGAAATCTTCAAAATTAAAGAGTTGGAAACATGGTATGCTGAATATTTTTGGAAAAAGATAATTATTACCATAATTGTCCATTAATGAAGACTATTAATGATAATAAATATCACCTGGCAAAAGAGCAAAGACATTGCTGCAGGAAAAAAATTATACTTAGAGCGTAGAAGGTAATGCTGATTTTTTAATAGTTAATTAGTTTATAAATTAAAAATTAACATATTCTTGAGTCTCTTAGAAGCAATGTTTATTTTGTAATTAGAGTCTGGTAAATGACTTGCAGTCCAATACACAGTGATGTTACAAGTTGTATAAAACTTTAGTTAATATTAGGTATGCAGCAACAGAGTTTCATAAAGAATTTGTTGTGTTGCTTAAATTTAAACTCATATACATTTAAATTATAAATATTTATAAAACTGAAAAAATATACTATCAATCAACACAAATGAAGCTACAAAATTATAAAAGGATTAGTGATGGAGCAAAAATATGACCAGAAAATAAACATGAGATTTTTTTTTAATTAAGAGAAACTATTAATAACAGTGCTGATCATCACTTTATAGATCACAAAGTTTTGGCATCTAAAGAAATTCCACTGAATCTCATAACTAAATTGATGTGGTACTGGAATTCTTTTAGTTCTGATAATTCATGTAGGCTCCTAAAAGTCACTACTTTCACCTCCCAGCGATAGCTTTTGAACTCTACATATAAACTACTATTCTGAGATCTTAAACTTCTCAGTGTCATTAAATTTGGTGGTGTCAGTTATGAAGAAGATATTTATAACACTGGAAGCATGGAAGAAGAGGAATTTTCTTAAGTTGCAACAATACCCACACAATACAAATTAATCTTTTAACACCCTTTCCCAAAGTTTATAATACACTAGGTAAAAGGGTTTGGCTTGGCTTATGTTTTTAACTGCTCAGAATCAAAGACTGTATATTAAGAATATCCTATGTTCCAAGTCACAAATAGGCAATTAAAATTAAATTGATCATTTGTTTCTTCCCTTGAGACAGATCTGTTAGGTACAAATATACTTTTTTTCCCTTTACTGCTCCTCACAAGAGCACAAGAGAGCATTTCCAATACAGAAGAATCTACAAAGGACAGGGATGTAGTCAGTTACTTCTTGATAAAGCAACTTTCCAAGAGCCTTAACAAAATTAGCTTGATAAATGTATCTGGATGATGACTTACAGAAAAGAGCAGCAAATTAAAAATGAAATAAAGAAGCATACCTGTGGGATCACTACAAAGAAATGCCAGTATTATAGTACTATGAAGCAGAGAGCTGCTCAATAATAAGTCTGTTATAAACTATCCAACAAGATTTTGACGAGTTAAGAGTCTTTTTTGTTAAAATAACTGTGAACCGTACACTATGGCTCCACTGGTGATTTGACAACTGTCCTGTACAAAATACTTAAATGCTATGCCTAATGACAATTTGTGAGCTGTCTGTAGAATTTCATCTATAGCACCCTTCTTACCTCTCCTTTCTGCAAAATTTTCTTCCCTCCACAGCATATATCTCTTTACATTAGGTCCCCCTTGTCAACATAAAACTTCTCGGTAGTACCCA
Organism: Vicugna pacos; assembly: GCF_048564905.1. NCBI lineage: Eukaryota > Metazoa > Chordata > Mammalia > Artiodactyla > Camelidae > Vicugna > Vicugna pacos. The sequence goes on along the minus strand of NC_132987.1, from coordinate 21,147,399 downwards.
GTTTTCTGCACTTTTTCTTCCCACTGCCATCCTCTTCAACCACACACATCAGAAATTTCTTTTCAAATAGTTTTTTAAAAAGTTTCATTAGTATTAAGTAAGATGTTTTAAAACAGCAGCTTAATACTACTTCTCCCAGAAATGTTGCCCATTTTAAAAGCATGCTTAGCCAAAGGTATGCAAATTTTAAGTGGGAATTCAGGCATCAAAGCAACCTCCATACAATGCAGCAAATCAAACCACAAAGGTGACACAAGACTATTATTAGACTGAGGTGACTATTATTAGACTGAGTCCAAGAATAAAGGTGAAATTCTGCTCTCTCCAACCCTCCCCTGACCCCATGCTGAAATTTCAAGAAGGTCCTCCTGACTTAGTAATTGCAAGTCCAATTTCCTGAAAATGCTCTTCAAGGGAAGTTGGCAGGGACTAAATCCAGACTGAATCCTTTCATCATTTCCTTTTTCTGAACAAGAACTGATGACTGATCATCAGCAAATTAAAGGGTTTATACTAAAGCTACCATCTACTCAATAGTTACTTTAAAAGAGGTGAATTAATGTGAACTATATTTAGCTTAGATGCTCCCAAAACAAACACATTAATTCCTTCTCCAGCCAGTAGAGCTGAAGTAAACCACTGGCTCCCGCAAATAAAAGTGGTTCATTACCACACTAACTCTCAATGAGAAAGGAAAAAGACGTGGGTGGTAAGAATAACGGCTTAACATTTCATAAAACAACACACTTACAGCTGCTTTTGTTTCAATTAACCTTTACCTCTGAATTCCAGCATTCCATGCCTAAAAAGAATACAAGTGTACTTTTTGAGAATTTTACTTGGCCGGGGGGGGGGGGGGCAGACAACTTTATGTAACTGCACAGGAAACTTCGATTCATTTTTTCTTGTAAATTTTATAGAAAGAAAAGAACCAATATTACCTTTGAGATGATTCTGGCCCACTTTCAAGATCAGTAACAGCCACTATTAAGTGGCCACTATGTGGATCAGCATTTGCCTAGCTCTACTGAACTAATTTACATAAAATCCAGCTATACAAACAATAAGATCAAACTATAACATCTTTTTCTTTCTTACTTTTTTTCTTTACTCCTTAATCTGGGCATACCTTTCAAAAGGCCACTCATCCACTAGGAAACATAACCACCCCATCTCCACAATTTTTGCTTTAGGAATTCTCCCTAAGTGGAATGTATTATGAACATTTTACACTTGTAGAGTAAAACTGCTTAATGAAAAAGGATGAGAAACATAGATGTTCTAGAGTGGATTTTCTCTGGTGCTATTAAAGCTTTTTACTTTCATTGGATAAATATAATTCACAGAAACCATGATTAATAAAACATTCATAGAGAGCAAGTTTAATTTCCAACTAGTAAGTCCAAATACGGATGTCTTTTCTAGCACAAATGACTTTCATCCATTCAACTACAACTAGTTCAATATAACATATTAGTTAAGAGCACAGGCTCAAAATAGATCCCAGTTCTACTACTTCCTAACTAATGTAACTTTGGCCAGAATAATTCTAAAATTTTGCAGAGTCTCACTTTTCTCATTTGTAAAATGGGGATAACAACAAATCTGGCTCATGGGGTTGTGAGTCATCTATGAAATGCCATATGCACTCTACCCCAAAAGTTGTTTCAGTAAATGTTTGCCATTTGGTTTGATGAAAGCTCCAAAGTAATAATGGAAACTATAGCTACTTCAGGAAATTTCTCACTTTTAGATTTGGTTTGGGTAACACTAAAAAGGTTTTAAAAATTTTAGTGAATATAAACATGCAAACAAAAAAACCCTGTTGTAACTCAAAGTTATTTTCTCAGTGTAAATGTATGCTATAAGTATGTGTAAGAAATAAGCCATTTTTCCAAATCTAACCCAAGAACTCATTTCAGCACACCTGAAAAGGAAAATATCTATTTAATCTCACTCATGAGAAAAAATTTTAACTTATATGGGGGAGAAAAAGCATGCATATTTACTTTCCACCTCACCCCCAAACGCCAAATCTCTCCAAGGATCTTAACGATGTTATAAAAGGGAAACTGAACTGACAAAGAATACCAAGCTATTTCACCTGGCACTACTGGAAGGACTACAAAACTGTCAAACATATTAAAACTTTTTTGAAATATGTCATGCAATAATCCTAAATACACACACCATACAAGTTCTTACTCCACCATGTTCCATTACAACATTGCTCTGTCCTCAGTTTGGCAGGAATATTAAATTGACTCTTTTGACATACTTTGTTTGCTTTAAAATAACCATAGCTCAGTAAGCTGGGGGTAGATGTAGCTGTCAGTTACTAATTCTAGTACAGCAATCTTTTCCCTTTCCCTTTAAGAGAATACTTGAAGGAAGAGAACTCAGACTATCCCTTCCAGTAATACTAAATAATGTTACGTCATCCACAGGTAATGATTTTTGTGAGGTTATAGACATATATTCCATGCTTAAATTCCCAGGACTATTTGAAGTTGTGTCCATAGAAGTATGGACTTTCTAAAATGCTTTCATAATATGATTTAATACTATTACATAAGATCATAAAAGTGACTCAGGATAGACACAGATGGACTTTATGTATCAATGTGTTTTCAAAAAGTTGTGTAAATAAAATCTTATTCAAAAGCAGTTAGAGAGGTCAGGGAGGCTGTCCTCATAAATGCAAACAAACAAAAAATCCTCTGTAGTTAATCTTTTTACAGTGTAAGTTACCCATTGGGTTAGTATTTTTGAAGTTTGCATGACCCTAAACATTCTTCCTAAGTGAGCGTGGCCATTGTAAGGCAAGCTGAATAAATTTACAAAGAGAAAATTTACGGCACTTTTTTACATGTAGGAAATAAAAGCAGTCTCAGGGCAATCAATTTCCCATTTTTTAAAATTACATTTGTCAACAGAAGGCATGCATAAATGAAGAGACTTTATTATGGCCTTTATAAAAGTGATCGATTTCTAGATTTTTTTTAAAACAACGAAAACACATTAAATATATTCCACATTTCTGCCCTGTAATTATTTTGCACTACCTTTATTTCCCAAAGAAGGATGAGGAGCAACAAACTTTCCTCTCCAATAAAAAGCACGAACAAAGTTGTTCCATAAATTTGAAGAAACTTTGGGACTACAGCAGAATTTCTCCATAAAGTCCTGTCTTATTTGTCCACCTAGGATACTGATATACCTAATCCCACACAAAGGTCACTGAACACCAAGGCACTGCGTGGCTGGTGCTAAATAATACAACTAAGGTTTTAAAGAAAACGGATAACAAAAACCAGCTGAGAGCCAATAAACAGTAGGTATCTTAAGCAAAGTCTAGGGATTTTTGGACTGAAACTAGACAAACCCTCTGGGCTTGCAGAAAGAACTGAAGCTCCGAGTGGGGGATACCAGGTCATTCAGGTGGTCAGTAGCGGAGGTGAGGCTAAAACCTTCGGTTCCGGGCCCCCACGACGCTACCCGAACACCAGACCCCACGAAGGGAGGCCACAGCCAGAGCCACCACCCTAGGTGCAGTGCTCGGAGGGTGGCACCCGCGGCTACTCCCGCCTGTCAACTCCGCACACACAGGGCAGAGGCGGTGCCGGGCCGCCCAGGAGATGCAGTGGGCGCGGCGGGAACAGATGCTGGGCGCGTGAGGAAGAGCGAGTGCCCCGAGCTGAGGTTGGGGAGAGGATGGGAGTGGAGGGCAGGAGCGTCCAAAAGCGGAGAAAGGGGCCTAGCTCTCACCCTTGTCGCACGCCAGCAAGAAAAGCTTCTCGTTCAGGGTGTTCTCCTCCTTCACCTCCCGCACATCCTTCAGCGCCATCACCTCGTTCGGCGACGAAGAGGATGGGGAGGAAGGCAGGGAGGAGGAGGAGGAGGCGCCCGAGAGGTCCGTGCTCGGGTACAAGGCCGCCATCATCGCGGCCCATGAAGGGGGCAGGCCAGGAGACGGGGGCGGGGCCCCCACCAGCCCCGACCCCGACCCCAGCCCCGCCCCCGGGCTGGAAAAGGGATGAGTTGTTCCCACGGCCGCCTCGGCGCGGGGCCCGTTGGCCCCGAAGGGCGTCGCCTCCCCTCGGAGCCAGCAGTCGCCCTCCACTGACAGCCCCAGGTTGGTGGCGGCGCATGCGCGGCCCCGGGGCCAGCGCCCCCTCCCCAGCCGCCGGCGCCCGGGCCGAGCCGGTCCGCGCCCGTCCGGGGACGACAGAGTGGCACGCGCCAGGGCGGCAGCCGAGCGCGGGGCCGTGCTAGGAGCCGCAGGGGCCGCGCGGGGGGCGGCCCGGCCCGAGAGGAGGACGAAAATCCGTGGGAGAGGAGCTCCAAGAGGCGATTCTGCATCCGCCGGGCTCCCAGGCTGGGAGAGCAGCCGGCCGAGCTGCTCCTAGAGATGTTCGCGGTTTTCCTCACGTCATCTTCCGCTCGGAGGACCGCGACGACAACGGGGCGGGCTCGTTGGTGGGCGGAGCCTGAGGCGAGGCGGGGTTTACGAGTGCCCCGCCCCCTGCTCCTGACTAGCCGGCCGCCTTTTGGAAGCCCTCCAGCTGCCGAGGAAAGGGCGAACGACCGGGTGCACTCTGTCCACACCCAGATGCGAGTTTGAGGTAATTTCCCCGCGGTCTCCTACTGCACATAACTAAACATCATGCGATGTGTTTCACTGAGACTCTGACGACTTAACGTGTAGTCGAAACCCCCTGTGGAATTGTCAAATTATTGCATACTCCTTTGTCCTCTCCCTAGAGCAGAAAGGACAGGGCCCTCGCCAGTCCGCCACACCTGTGTTGTTTGTGCGTACTTCTATTGGGCTAGCTACCCTCGTTTCTAAACTGTGTTTTCGAAAACTCGTTTGTAATATAAAATTTGCGTAACATTTCTGAGGTCATCCATTGGATGAGCACATCATTCGGATCTACTCTACATCACAGTCCTTCCAGTGGTTTTTTGTTCATCTAAACACAAATCAGATTTTAAGATAAGTGTTATTTAAGCAAAAGCTAACTGAAGTGCAATAAATGTTACTTCCTTGAATTTTTTTTTAATCAGGCTTTTATTTAAAGCAGATTCTTGCACCTACAAAAGCTGGGGGAGGAGGACTGGCAATTGGATCTCGAATAATTTTTATTGCTTTCCACACCCAACTACAAAAATCTAAATTGTGCCCTTAGTGCTTTAGGTTTGTAAGACGATGCATATATTTACTTCAGAGTATCGTATATTTGAGAGAAATACGTCCTATTCTGTTCGGGTTGATTTGTTACATCCCTGCCAACATTAACTCCCAGAGTTCCTAAATATATCCTCATCATCATAGTCCACTTTGGATCTTCTCTAAGAGTCTTTAAGTAGACAGGATTGCCCACCTTTCCAAACATTTTCATGTGTTTATTTCAAAGTAGTTACCTATTAAATCATGTTAGCTTTTTCTTTCTTCCTAGTAGATCATAAACCTGCCCCATTCTCTAATATAGTTCTAAGTTTGTGTATTTGGTGGAATGTCAAAATTGCTCATTGTAAATCTGTGGCCAGTGAACACAGTGGTACATATTTGGGTTTGTTTCTGTGTGTGTGCTTGTATACATTTTGTAGTGCAGTAAAATTTTTAGTCAGTAGCAGAACAGCTCTAACCCTGACCCACCCAAGAGGTCCAGAGTGTTTAAGGGTAAAAGTTCAGATGGCTCAGAATTATAGAAACCACTTTCATCTCAAGTTTTTTTCAAAGCTTCCGGGTTTAGGTGGTTCCTTATCCATAGGACTCCCACAGGGGCAGGATTGATTTCTTAGATTCAGGAGAATTCCAATCTACTTCAGTAGATAATCCTAGTGTTACGGAAATGACAGGCCAGCCAAAAAACAAGCACCACTCGGAGGGTTGGAGTACTCAGATTTATTACGCCGGCGGGCTCAGAGGGGCTTCTGCTCCAAAGCTCTGAGCACCTCCAAGACGTGCACATGAGGTTTTATAGGGTTAATTACAAGTATGGGGCTATTATTAGCCAATAAGGTTCAAACAACAAAAAGCAAGGAATCAGTACTGGAGCTTATCAATTTGGAACAGATCACGTTACTGACACTTGTTGAGCTTGGATTTATGAGTTAGCTTGTTAGCCCAGTAAACTGACACTAAACTTTAGATTTACAAGTTAGCCCGGCAGAACTTATATCAGTAAACCAACCCTTATCACACTTAGATTTGTGACTGAGCTCGTTAGCCCAATAGACTGACACTAAACTTCAGATTTATGAGTTAGCCCAGCTGAGCTTTTCCTTCACACTAGGAGGCATTCCAAAGTATTAGAGGGCTCTTCCTCTTGCAAAGGAAGTTAGTGATACTGCTGTATCCTGTTCTTCAGTCTTTTTTGAATCATCTCAGATGCAGAATATTCTCTCTTGCCTCTCTGGCACATTTTTATCCAGCATAAATTGGGGTATTTTAACATCCCCTATATGATTTGTTCATTTTGCCTGTGAAATGGAGACTAATGAGTTATCATGAACAATGGCATGCAAGATTCAGAAGCGGCACATTACTCAAAGCAGGTCACCAAACCTCAGATATTAACTAAATAGAAGAGCCATCACAACTCCAGTTGGATAAGTGAAAATCCAGATTCAGATCTAGTCCTAAAAATAATAGATCCTATCTTCATCTCCAGACTCTCTCCCTCACTACTCTTAGGCCACATTTACCTATTTCTTTTCCTAAAATGTCTGCAAGACACTTCCTGCCTCAGAGCTTTTGCACTCGTTCCTTCTACCGAACAAGTTATCGCCTGGTTCCTTGACCTCATTCATATCTCAGTCCGAATATCATACCCTTAGGGAGACCTTCCCTTCCCAAACTAAAATCATCTTCACCCCAATTCCAAAGTCAGTCTTCATCACATTACCTTGTTTTATTTTTCCTATTGCATTTATCACCATCTAAAATTTCTATTTGTTTACCGTCTTTCTCTCCTAGGATTAAAGATTCATGTGGTCAGGAAACTGTCTACATTTTTCTCAGCTGTATCCCTGGTGTCTAGCATCATACCTGGATCATAACAAGTTTATTGATAAATTAATTGATTTACTCAAATTATTTCATCATAGATTAAATTTATAGTAATCATGCAGTTGGTCTTTCTTAAAATTCTTTATATTAAAGAACCACAAAACCACCTTCACTACCTCACGAAAAAACCTGATACAAATTTTTATTTTACTCATTAATTTGGGAATTATTCTCTTTTCTGGAAAATAAGTTTCTGATAGGTTAATTTTCAAGGTTACATATTTTTCTTTAAATGAAATAAATACTGACACATTTGTATATACATGGAATTTTTATTAAATATATTTTGTGAGAAAAAGAACACTCTAAAGTGCCAAATTTCATGTAAATCAGATAATTTAGTGAATGTTATGGTGAAAAAATCAAAAGGGGAAACATGATTTAAATAATCTCACAAAAAAGAGCAAGAACATATCTTAATCTTCATATAAGAAAACAATCATCAAAATATAAAAGGAAAGGAAATTTCTTTTGTAGAAGAATATACTTCAAAGTTCCATCTGTTGATGATTTTATTTAAAAAAATTCTATTCTAAACACGAGTAGTCTCACTTCACCAACACACATGTTTTAATCAATGGTAGATGGGTGATTTCGACTACTCATTCACAGTGAGACGGTGACAGCATTTTTTGTTGCACAGCAGTGTTGCTCACTGACACTAACAGTGGAAGATGAAGGAAGTAGCCTTCTGAATTCAATTGTTAGCAGAATCGGCCTACTGGTAAAAATTCAGACAAAAATAGGTCTGAAGCTTAGCTACTCCCAAGTAACACAAGCATTGCCAATCTGAAGGAGGCTGCGGAAAAAACATGTGACAGTTCTCTCTGTTGAATATTAGCTTTGTGTTACTTCCTGCTAAAGATATCAGTGAGCATATTCTAAATTATTTAGGGCTAGGGTATCAAAAATCAGCATGTGTAATATGAAGCTAACAGTACAATGAAGCTAACAGTATGGTGTCAGCGTGTCTTGAGAGCTGTAGCCAATGTTTGGCTATAAATATCTGGAAGAAGTCAGTTGAAAAGTAACTATCTGCAGATCCAAAATGATTATTTCTAAAAGAACTCTTCATGTACAGATAGCTACAATCTGAAGTGTTACAGACATAGTGGGGGCACAATAATTACTTAATGGTTGGCTAACTGACCAATGACAGTCATCCCTCAGGGTCCAGGGGATTGGTTCCAGGGCTCCCTAAGGATTCCAAAATCTGCAGATACTCAAATCCTTTACATAAAATGTCTTGTTTTTGCATATTACCTACACACCTCCTCCCGTGCACTTTAAATCATCTCCAGGTTACTTATACTTAATACAATGGAAATGTGACATAAATAGTTGTAAATATAATGTAAATGCTATGTAAATAGTTGCTGGCGCTTGGCAAATTGAAGTTTTGCTTCTGGGAACTTTCTGGAATTGTTTTTTTCAAATATCTTTGATCTGCGGTTAGTTGAATCTACAGATGAGGAATCTTCAGATATACATCCATCGGATGTGGAGGGCTGACTGTATACATACCATTTAAGAAAACCTGGGTAATTCAGGTGCAAAAATACATATATATATGTACACACACATATTTCTCTAATAGCATCTTACCAACATATATATGCTGCATGTCTTAGTTAAAGCTGTATTACCAAACGAGTATATGTAAAGTATCAATGCAGTTAAAATTAAGTTTTAAGTAAAAAGCTCCTGCTACTTATAGAAGAGAATGAACTTTGGAGTTTATTCAAGTTAGTCCTCATATATAAAAAAGTATAATGTTAATGAACAATACTTGTCACTTAGAAATTTTAGACAATATAGAAATTTACAGAAAAGTTAAAGTTTTAGACAACTTCACATAGTTGGAGGAAAAAAATAAAAGGATTAAACTGAATTATGACTTTGAATATATTTATGATCAAAATCAACACACACCAAAAAAGTCAGAACACATTTCACAGCAGGACCTGCAAAAAAATTTTTTGTATTGATCATTTCTAAACCATGGAAAAGATGAATTAGTCTTGTTTTAATGAGACTTTCAGGAAATGAGAATAATTTAATCGTGAAATATCAGCTTGATAATGAACATACTCTGTTATCAGTATTCACTGGTAAATTAATTGTGTTATCCAAAAAGGCCAGCAAATCCTAACTAGTATGAACAGGATACTGAATTCATTAATGATTTATACTATTTTGAGCATACAAATAATCTCTGGTTTTATACTCACTATCTTTCAGAATTTTGTAAACTGTGAGGCATTCAATGTTTTTAATGTGGCAGAAAATCATATTAAATGTTTCATTATTTTATTTTGTTCAGTCCTCTTCCCATTAAGCATGCAAACACGGTCATAACCATCTTTGGTTTCACTTCCACGAGGTCATCAGGTAAGGCATATATCCGGGCGCCAATCTTTCGAGCAACTGAAATGGCGTATCTTGAAAAGACAAGAAAAATATCTTGGTATTTTCTCTGTTTTCATTTAATGTATGTTAACAAAAGAAAAATATTTTGGTAAGATTAACTTTACAGGGAGGTTTCTTTATAAGAGAGTTTAAATTATATTTTCCATATAAGTTGTAGTTAAAAATGTGAATTTTAAGGACACAGTAACCTTACCTGTAAGGATTAAGAAATGAAAGAGCCACTAAGTTCTAATATAAACCGGAAAGGCTTACTTAGCATTGTTTAGCTTGTCCTCATCAGAGAGGTCTTCTCTCTTGATCATTTCTTGACGAACTGCATTTGGTGCAATGGCATCTATTAAGTCTAAGACAGGTAAACTAGTGCTAATAGATTTGTCCTAGAAAATACAGAATAGATGAACATTCATAAATATCTTTAATATATGTCAGACCAGAAGGTCATAACCATATAACTAAAAGAAATTTATAAATTTTCTTAATACTTAAAATTCAGCTGTTCTACAACCAATGTACATCACAAACGATATAAAATAGGATTTTCCTTTAATTTTTACAGACCTCATAGTATAGAGAATTGTCACCATACCTGGAATAAGGTTTGCAGATATGACAATTCTTTTTTTTTTAATCACTTTATTTACTTTTAAATTTTATTTTAATTTGGGAGGGGAGGTAATTATTTATTTATATTTATTTATTTTAATGGAGGTACTGGGGATTGAACCCAGGACCTTGTACATGTTAAGCATGTGCTCTACCACTGAGCTATACCCTCCCCCTGACAATTCTTAAAGTATGCTAACTACAGTATCCATTCTATAAAAAATAAATAACTTTTGAAAGGGAATAGGAGATGAATTTTAATTAAATAGTTTTGTAAATTCTAATAATATTCTTTTTCTGAAACCACAGATACCTAAGTCTTCATTTTTCAGAAAGAAAAATTAAAATAATAGTGGAAAGGAACTAATATTTACAGAGGCATTATTCTTGTTGCTTTACATGTTCAGTTTGTTTAATCATCCTAACAGCCTGGTAATAAATTATAATCTCTCTTTTAAAGATGAAGTACATGAAGGTCATAAAGCTCAAAGACTTGGTCACACAACCAGTATGTATGAGCCAGTATTTGAACCCATGACGTCTGACTTTAACGTCCAAGATTCTCTACACTTTTGAAGTTACCTCCAAGGCAACTAAAATTGGACAATGCAATTCTAATGGATAGAGCACTGCTACTGAAGTCAGAAACCCTGGTCTGACTTGATTTTACCACTTACCAGTACTTGAACCAATTATTTGTTCTGTCTCTCAGCCTGAGTAGTGGTGACTGTTGCCAGCCTACCCAGAACACACTCACTCCTTACTACTTCCTCCATCCTAACAGAACCCACAGTTTTGCTCTGTATCCACGCCTCCCTCACATGAATATGTGCTTCGAGGAAAGCTAACCCCATCCACAGCTCCAAGGGTGGTCCTGAATTAGTCTAGGCCATTTATTCTGGGTGGTGAGGTGATATTCTATGTATACAGCATACAGTGAATAACAGATAAACTAATAGTCAACTAATATATAACATTAAAATTTCATGAGGGAGAGGAATTTAGAAGTAAATGTCTAAAAGACTCCTTAGGCAAACAATAATGAAAAACGGTTGAAAAATAATAGTCTAAAAAGCCAAAGTGGGTAACCACATCTGATTACCACAGTGAATTTTTGGGGGGCCTAATTTAATTTAATGTGAGGCCCTTACTATTCAGGAACAGCTGTGGAAAGCTAGCAACACCCCCTCCTGAATGTGAATGAGAGGATGAAACCTCTGTCACAACCAGCAGCTACAGAATGACCAAGAGGAAAGCCAGCTTTAGGGTGAAGTTGTCCCCTTAGATGGCAAAGCAGAGATGGACAAAAACTGGAGTCCTGAATGACATTCTTCACTTACTGGCTCTACCAGTCCTGACATCTGCCCTACCTCTGGATCTCTGCTGCTGTTCTCTACCTTTCCTTTTAGTTTATATCACTTGAAGTTGAGTTTCTGTTACTTGAAGCCAAAGGCTCTCTTTCCTAATCACTACAATGGAAATGTCACAGGATTCTTGGGACTATTAAGATAAGTGAAAGCATCTGGTACAGTTCCTGGCCAAATGTGGTTCTTAATAAATGTTTGATACAATAATTTGAAGCCATGTGAGGGGTAACAAGTTGCTTTTCTGGGCCAGGATCTAGGAACTACTATACTGATTAATTTTAGAAAAAGTTGTACTCTTCATTTTCAAGAGTGCTAAATTTATGGAACAGATTTTTTTGTAGGGGAGGTAGAAATAGAGGGTTAAATATAATAGGGTCCTTAAGTCTATATGATGATGGTGATCCAGATCTGGTTTTTTGTCATCTTTTCTATTTCTGAAAAATTCTCACCCATGTTTTCTCCATGTGTAGTCTACAGACCACTCATGTGAAAATCACCTGAGGTACCTGTTAAACACACAAATTAATCCCTAAATTCAAAGTAATAAGTCAGATTATCTGTGGGTGGGGCTAAAAATCTACATTTTATAAGCTTTCTAGAAGCCTCTAATGTACACTGTTATACTTTCTAAAATTAAAACTTAACATGCATGTCATTCTATAATAAATTTAAATTTTTTGTGCTTACTTTTCACATAGTATTTCTATGGTGATTCAAAAACAGAAATGGCTTAATTGTGCTATATTTTGATTACTTCTTTACATATTTGTGAGGGTTTTTTTAAGTTCGGGGGAAACTGTTTGGGGTTTTTTTTTTTCCAGCTTTACTGAGTTAAAACTGACAAATAAAATTGTAAGATACTAAAAGTGTACATATTGATGATTTGCTGTACCTATAAATAGTGAAAAGATTCCTCCCATCTAGTAAGTAACACATCCATCACTCTCACTTATGTATATATATATATTCCATGTGCTTGTTACTGCCCTCATGTTCTCCAATTCAAATCTCTTCTTCATCTCTGTGCTCAGATCAAATCCAACTTCCCCATCCACTCTTCATTGATCATTCAGTTGGAAATGATCAATTAGATTTATTATTAAATAATTCCTTATTCTATATCTTTTCCTTTACCTAGAAATGTTAATAGTTAGACCTCAATAAATATTTATTATTTGCTTCTAAATATCTTCTCATTGTATTTACATTAATGATATATATGCTTATTGTTTTTCACAAATTAATGTACAAATGCATATAATTTCAGTATAATTTTAAAGAGTAACTGCCAACTGGAGAATTTTATACATCCCTTTCCTGTTTTACATTTTAAGTTGTGTTTTATATCTAAAATATATAAAGACAAATCATGGACTAAAAATTCTTTTTTTTTTTAAGCAAGCAACAACAAAATCTCAATGTCATTAGTTCCTTCCAAGATGGAAAAGAAAAAAACATTTGAACTAGAACTCAGGCAACATCTCTGCCAACATCCAGCTGTCCACTTTGGGGCTCAGTTTCTGGTAAAGAAGAAAAGACTGAATTGATCAGTTTCTGACATTTCTTCTGCTCTACAGTGTTGTCAAACATATAGAGCAAAGGCAAAGAAGAAAATAAAGATGGGTAGATAACTCTTAGGAGAGCTTAAGGTTTCATCTGTTTGCACTCTTATTCTGCTAAAAAAAATACAAGTTGCTGGCTAATTTTTCACACATAATAAAGTCACAAACACAAGGCTCACTGAATGAATGAGCACAAGCAGGCATGCTTATGTGTAGCTAGTATCAGCTTGCATGCAAAAGCAAAACACAATGGAAATGCATGACAATTAGTGGGTATGTATGTGCAGACTACATTTTGAGTGCTTTATGAATCATCCACAAATGCTCAGAAGTGAGTGTTAAGTGCAATTATGAAGCCAGATGACAAGAGTTTTTTTTTCCTACCAGTTTTCTCAATTGCCACTTGAATCGGTTTGGCTGGCTCTTTTATGCCTTGGAAATGATGTCAATACAATCTGAGACTGCTGCTAGGGAGCACAAAACATTATAGGTCCTATATAAACAATGGCTTTTTATCTTTCTTTTTCATCTGACAATTGGATTTTTGACTCTATTTCTTTTTTTAAGATTGGATTACTGGAGCCCAATAATATTAACCTTCATTTATACTCAATAGGATAACCAATCAAAAAAATAAAAGAATTCAAACTAAATATTTCTGGTTTACACATGCCAAATAATTAGTATGTCTAAGCTCATCAGTTGTGTGTTTCTTAGATACAACACTGATATAATTCTAAACCTAAACCAATGTAATTCCCAATAAAAATTCCTTCCCAAAAAATTTTTAAATTGCTTTTGATTACCTTGAAGCTGGAAATAAAAGTATTTTTCTGTGCACTTTTAAGAGTCTGATTGACCCATTCAATAATAATTGCATCATTTACTTTTTCACCCTCTCCAAGATCTGATAACACATTCAACGTGTACCTGTAACAGAAAAGATGCATACTGAAGACTGAAAGGGTTGAAATTTGCTCTTACATCATTTATATCAATATTTAGATGAATATTTAAGAAATATTTCAGTTCCAATAAATATTTCTCATTTTAGCCTGGCATTTGCACTTGGCTACATTCCAAAGTTACAAAGCTTCAGTAATGAGAAACAAAAACTGCTATGGGGTATTAAAAAAAAAAAATTAAAACAACTCTCTACAGAGCAGTTTCTCAGAGACACTAATAAAACTATGTTTCTGGAGATTTATTTACCTACTTTTAAAATAAAGTATAATTTACAAAAATATATTATCAAAAAACCAAATCATTTAAAAATTAATATATTTTGCATTGTATCTTTCTTCTGTGCTTGCCATTCAAAAATAGCTAAAATTTTAGTGCAAATGACTTGTTGAAGGACACATTGAAGGACACAGACAGTAATGACACAAACAGATCGGCCTTTACCTTCTCATCAGCTGCCATACCAACGCCAGAGTAAGTGTTGAGTTCCCTTCATTTAAGTCCTGCCCAGCAATGCCAACCAAGGAGAATTTGGCCTCATTCTTCCCAAGTTCCACTGCATAGTTACAGTTTTCAATCTATAAATAGTAAGTAGAAGCTTTAGTATAAAAACTATTTTTAAAGCATGTGTCCTGCATATGCCAGCCTAGTTCAGTCATCTGAAAAATTATTATGACACCGTAAATTTATGACAGAATTTCATTTCGTAATAACCAGTGAAATTAAGGAGGTAACTATTCCCATTTTATAGTTGAACATATCAAAGCACTGAGGGGTTAACCTACATAGAGAAACAACTGGCCAGAAAGTTTAAAGATGCTGTTAAAGTCTTGACTGTCCAAGATTACACAGCTTATGAGTGTCAAATCTGTGACTAAAAACCTAGGTTTTCTGCATTTCTTCAATAGAGGTAATATTGTTTTGTCTAAATTTAAAGTTAAAGAATAGAGAAGAAATTGTCTCATTAAGAATCTAACTTCATCCCCAGTATTCTGTATTTGGATCTCACTCACCCTCTGAAATTCAGCTTTTAGCCAGTTTTCTTCAACAACGGCTTAACCTTAATGTGACAGCTGTATCCCTTGTTAGAATTCAGTCATGGTGATCTCATAATGCTTATGGGCAGTCATCTTCTTATACGTAGCATTTTACGTACTTTCTTTTGCCAAACATAGCATTAAGCTCCTTTAAAGGGCAAAAACTATAAAGTGTACAAATCTACATCATACTTTCCCCACCCCTAGCCCATGACCCAGCACAGTGCCCTGCCTCCAGTAAGAATCTGATAAATGAACACCAAGTAAATTATTTATCTAGCTAACTACTTTTTTCTAGTGATTTAAGTACAATTAAAAAATTTTTTTATCTATCCTGGTCTCTGTAGAGGTTTACTATCTCCAGTCGTCTAGTACTATAATTTTTTATCTCACAATACATACTTAAATATATTTTTTACCTTTCCCCCAGTGAAATTGGAAGATCTCATAATCTTATATCACTACTAGTAAAAATGCTTACTAAATATTATTTAGAATAAAGTAAACATTTAGTTAAGAAAAATTATAAACTCGTGTCCCCTGATTTTTCTTCCCAAGTTAGTTAAAGCTTCATTATAAAACAATTAAACTTGAAATACAAAGATATACCTTTTTGTAAGAATAAGAAAATATTCCTAGGAAAGGTGAGAAAAAGACTACACAATAACAATTTATACAAATTAATGGGTACTAATCTTTAAAAAGGAGAATCCAAATTCCCAAAGGTCAGTTTGTTACAAATAAAAATGCAAGAAGATACTTTGAACCTGCTGTAATATCTGCCTGGTTCCCTTAATAAGTTAAATGAAATTTTTGATATGTATTCATTTTTTTTAAATGCATGGAGATAATATTACAAAATTCTTTCTCTTTCCTAGCAGTCATTTTATAGATTTAGCCTTTCAAATAGAAATATATGTTATAGAAATGCACATAATTGAAAAAGTAGATAGATCCCTCATTTATGGAAAATAGCATCAGAGCTCTGATTATGTAACAGTGTGAACAGGAGAGAGAAATCCAGCATGTTTTCCACTGGCACTCATTTCAGTGAAGGGCCATCTGCTTTATGGTTAGTTTGACCAAAATTCCTGAGGGTGAATAATGGGGAGAAAGGAGCTGAGGGTTACTGGTCTAGAGGGCTAAGATGTGGATGTGACCAGCAATGAAAGAGAAAGTGGAAATGGATGCTGGTCTAAGGCAAAACATGTATTCTACGTTTTAAAGGTTTTTAGCAAAACACCTCTAAGATCTGGAGAGGTACCAAACTAGAGAAGAATAAAAAATTAGGTTCCTAGAGGTAAGCCATGTTTATGGTAGTACTTAACATTCTAAACAAGGATCCACTCCCTGAGGATGTACATATAGAAATTTAAGAGCATCAGGCTGAGAACTGAGCCTTGGAAATTGCTGGGCTAAAAAAGTTGAAGACCCTGTGAAAGGTAAGAATGAATATAAAGCAAGAAGTTGGAGAGTGCCATCTCAAAGAATTAATAGAAGAAATTGTTACCAAGCACTTCAAATGCTTTGGACAAAAGTGAAGCTTAGATCATTTGGCAAATGAGAAAAAAATTACATAATGGAATACGGGGTTTCAAGTGAAAAGAAATACTGAAGAAATAGTGAAGAAAGACTATTCAAGTGGTGCAGCTTTTATCAACTTTACAAATGAAGCAAAGTGAGGTCTGCTGACAAATGCCTAAAGTCTGTAAAATAAGTCCTGGATACTGTGTCATGAAAGTACTGCTTCTTTATTTTTTTAATACTGTGAACTTATTTCAGACCTTGTGTTTCATTCTATAAATAGCTAGTATTTATTGAGAGGAAGCATTCTACATGTGATTTATTTGAGACGGCTTATAATTAACATTAAGAATTCCAGGTATAATGAATGAGTGGTTCAATTCTGTTTTCCTGTTATATTTGGCTTAAAAAACTTATGTGAAATTGGTTAACAAAATTTCCTGAATTCTACTCCCATGAGAATTATAGGCAAATCAAATAAAATTTAAAATGTAGACAGTCCAACCACTAGAAATACTGAACACTATTAATATATATAAACCTCTTGTAATTACATTATCCATTTAATTACTTTTACTACTATGTCTTTCCTTTTTGTCTTTTAAAAAATAGGATTTTAAAAAAATTACAAAGTCTATAATATTCATTCACTCTAGAGATCTGGAGGAAGAAGCCCTTTTTGAATGCATGTCTGTATGTATGTACTTTACACAAATTAGATTCATATGTATATACGTAATTTTGTATCCTACTCATTTCCATGTCATTATTACTAAAACACTGTTTTTAATGGTATACTTTACTTCATTTTATGGGTGTATCCTAATTTATTAACTCTTTATTGAACAGTTGTTTTCTTTTTTTTTCTCTATAAACATTGCTATGATAAGCACTTTGGCAAACAGCTTCTTGTCTTTCTGATTATTTCATCAGGATATAAGTGAAATTATTAAGTCAAAGGACTTTTTGAAGATTATGGATATGTATTACCAAAATGATTCAAGAAAGGCTGTACAGATGAACACTTCCTTGGACACTAGATGCAGTACAATCCAATTGCTTCAAATTGCTTATTTTAAATTGGATTTCTTTATTGTGGGTGAAAAGTTTTTCGTGTGTGTATTATCCATCATTATTTCTTTCTCTGTGAGTTGTTCACTCATGTTATCCACTTGCCCACTTTGTTATTACAATTTTAGTAATGACAATTGAGTTGCAGTAATTGATTCCTATGAACTATTTATATGTTAAGATGTTAACCATCTGCCGTATTTGTTGCAAATATGTGTCCAAGTTTACTGGCTTTGTTTGCTTTTTAATTTTATGGTGTTTAATTTTAAATACAGAAATTTTAAATTTATATGTAATCTATTATATCAATTTTTTCCACTGTAACTTCTTTATCATTCTAAGAGTAGATAATCATTCACTTCTATTTTCTTAATGTTTTACTTATTACATTTAACCCTTTAAGTCTTTACTTTTATTCCATTGGAATTTACTTTGGTCAATGCTATATGGTGAAGATTACATTTTTCCCTAACAAGATAGTTAACCAGTTGTTCTGGCATCATTTTTTGGATGATACTTCCTTTCTGTATTGAATTTAGTAAGCACCTTGCCATTTATTAAGTTCTTATATTTTAGTATAGGTTCTGGGCTACTCTACTCCATTCCATTCTTACATATGTATTAAACTATTTCAATTATTTTAGCTTTATAATAAGCTTTTATATATTTTCTAACAACTCCTCCCTCAGTATTCTCAGAAAATGTTCTTGATGATTTAGGCCTATTTCTTTCCTTTTCCAGTGAACTTTAGAATCACTTTATAAATCCCATCCCCAACACATACATATATATGCCCACATATACACAAAAGGAGACATTATATTGCTAACTGAAAGTATTTTCCACCTATAAGCTAAGTTGCAAAAATTTAATGTCTTTATAATATAAACTTTCTATCCAGGAATATGGTTGTATTTCCATTTATTCCATTAGAGATAGTTTTTAAGTCATGAGGCTGCAGGTTAATTTCGTAACAGTCATACTGATATTACAGCAATTTGTGTCCATTAATTTGTATTATATATTTAAATTATTCACATCATTTTAAATGAAAGGATGAAGTTAAATGAAAGGATAAAAATTTAAAAGTCCTACATACTTTTACTTTAGAAAGCAAATGAACCTGATACAGAAGGTAGAAAGGAAAAGCTGAATATTAAAGCACCAATTCAACAGAACAAGCACAAACACCACCACCACCACAGATCCACTACTGGAGGAAAAACACTGGAGACAACACTTTCTTTACCATTCATCTGCCGGATATTCTCCCACCAACTGTGATCAAGTCACTGCCCTGCTCAAAAATGTTCAACGGCTTCCCATCACTTACAGTTTAAAACCCAAACTCCTTAATCTGACATTCAAGGCTCTCAACAGCTGGCTGCAACCCAGATGTTAAGCATTCATACTCACTTCTTACTATCAGAATCCCCTGCTATAGCCCAACTACTCCTCCTAATCCTCAGCCCCTTCTCCAGTCTCCTACTGACAAAATTTGACCCATTTCTCAGAATATAACTCAAAAATCCACTTCTGCATCAAGTCTCTTTTGGTAAGTGCAGCCTATGGCTTTTTCTTCCTTTGAACCCAGGATATTCACTTTTGCATACAGAGTGTATTATAGTTATTTGCACACGTATCTTATCATTTCTTGGTTTCCTAAGGACCAACTCCATGCCTGTACTATTTTATATTTTGCATTGCACTCTACAGGTCATAGGTAATCAATAAATATCTGTTGAAAAATATTAATGAATAGCCAGTAAAGATCTGGCAAGTTCTGGCGATTATAAAATAGGAATTCATTTAAGATGCATCTCAAAGAACATTAAGTACTACAACTCGCTAAACATAAAAACATTTATATAAATTGTCTGACTGGGAGGACTGCCTTTATCTTTCCAAACATTTATTTAAGCTCACTGGTAAAAAGGCTTTATTAAGCTTAACACATTTTGGTTTGAATCATAATTGTGGGGACAGACCGCACTTTAATAAGCTTTACGAAACTCTAAATTCCCTGTTTTATATCAAAACAATAACAACATATCCACGGTCATTAGTTCATTCACCTTCTTCATGTTCCCTCCAAGAGCAGGATAAGGAGGTCTGTTGACATGGCTCCAGTTGACTGGCACGCGGATCATTTCATAGAGCTGAAAGATGACTAGAGCATCTGCAAGGTCACTAGACAGGAGGAAAGAAGATGACGAAGGAGGAAATGCTGGTACTATCTGATTTTATTAAGCACACCGGAGATGGGCTGATGTCTTTAAAAATACTACCAGGTCATTTAATGTTTAAAGAGTCATAGTCAGAACAAATCATTTGACCCAGAACTTCTAATCTAGAAATTAGTCCAGGTTTTTTTTAAATAAATATTTACAAAACCTATATGTACAAGGACATTCACTGCCACAGTATTTACAAACTTGGAAACAATTTAAATGCCTGGCACTAGAGGCTGTTAAATAAACTATCCATAGCATGGACTCCTTATGGGCCACCATAAGACATAATAAGGTAGATCTCTATGTACTGACATGAAAAGCTTTACATGACACATTATGTTTAAAAAAGCAAGTGGCAGAATACTGCATACAGTTTATTCTTTATCAAAAATATTTTCAAAATTCATATTTAAATACCTCTGTGTGCTATGGACTGTAAATAGCAATTTTACCTCTGGGAAGGAAAAAAAAAAAAGGAATATGGCAGGGGTAAGAAGGGATTATCATGCTTTACTTTGTTCTACATACTTACTTCCTGAAGCTTGTACAGTGAGAATCAGTTCCTGAATCACTTACGGATTATGACTTTTAAAACTTAAAAAAAATAATTACATAAAAATCACAACAGCTACTCAGTAGGAAGCTGTTCATGTTAAGTAGTGTAGGTTATGAGGAAGGAATTTATGGGCAAGTAGGAGTTCTTGTGAAGTAAGAACACTACTTCTTTGGATTCAGGAAAACATGTCCTCCTGAGGCGCTCAAGGTATGTCTACTGAGTATGTTTTCAATTCTATATGCCACGGACATAAAGCAGCAGCAACTCATTTTTAAACTGCTAGCTCAGTGATGAATTACGTGGCTTTTATCTCCCAACAGCTTATTCACTGAGTTATGATTTGCTAATGGTTCATAGGAAAGTTACTCTGCATCTCTGAGCACACACCATATGGCCATGAAGGGGGCTGGGCCCTGTGCTGAGTGATGGAGGGAGAAAGTCTATTATGAAGGAAATCAAGACCTAAGTTATCTATAAGCACATGGAGAATTTTGTATGAAAAATCACTGAAGTAGCTGTATAGGTTCTGGAGTCTCATCTCTTTTATGAATTTTTCTTTTTACTTAAAAGGAATTCATTCTTATTTGTATGTAGTATGGTGTTATTAGTCATGGTTTGCCAATAAGGAAACTGAGGCCCAGAACTGAAACGATTTTCAGAGAATTCAAGATGTGTTCCAGAACCAGCTTGTCATAGAAAAAAATCCAGGACTAGTAGTTCATAAAATATATTTAATAACTTGTTGAGAGGAGAGAATTTTCAGTTAAAATCAATCTATTCTAGTGCTGTGCTTTGGTTTGGGTTTAGTTTGGTACCTGTAGGTGGGGAGAGAAAAATCACTTACAGGTGGGTTTAGGAATATAAACACACAAACACATAGTTCTGGTGCCAACTAGACCTCTGGCTACTGTTTTTCTATATCCCGATGGTTCTTTTTAAGGTGATGTTACTTTTGAGAATCTTCTGAATTCCCTTTGCCTCTCAAAAAATTACATATGCCCAGAAGCCCTGTGCTGGCAGCTCATAATCTGTATAAAACTATAAACAATCTTTAGCTTAAAAGTTTGGTCAATTCTTCTCCACCGTCAACCACAGAGAACTCTAGTGTTCCTGGCATTTATGAACTTACCATGAAGTTTCAACAAATCTTAATCCCCTGGTCTTGTATTTTACTTCTTAATTAAAAAAGAAAATAAATGTTCATTGTAAAACAAAAAACATATTTAAGTTACTAAGATTAAAAATAAAAGTCTCATTACCCTCCTCTCCAGGTTGTATACAGTTTGGGATTCATCCCTCCAGATTTTTAAAATATTCATATACAAATATATATAGACTCAATTTTAAAATAAAAATGAGATCATAGTAGTCCTATTATTATTTTTGTCTCAATTATATATTACAAGCATTCTTTCAGGTTAGTCCATAAAGATCTAACCCCTCTTTCCCTTCAGCATTTGAGTCCTTTACTGCCCTGCTACTGTAGCAGAAGTTCCAGTCTAAATGATATAAACCTCTTGTCATCTGGCTGGAATGTACACACTCCTATTTAAGATTTTATCAAATTCAAGTCTATCACATCAAAGCTAGTTACCACAATAAGGCAACACTGGTTTTAAAGACTATTTTGAATATACACCAAGAAGCAGAAATTAGTGCATCATAAATCCTCAGTTAGCCAATGAACTTGGTCTTTTACAGCATTTATCTGCAGCTCATATTGAAATAATTTAGTGTTCATTAAGGAATTTCTTTGGTGTGTAAATTATTAATAGGTTTAGTTAATTACACCTTTTTCCTAAAAATATATACAATTAGCTGAAGTTGAGTTCTTCTGCATTTTTTAAGGCATGCTGGTAGATCCTATAATAAAGAGAGAAAGGAGGTTTCCTCTCATCCGCACCTAGAAAGACACATTGTTAACACTACCAGAGAGCACAGGAAATGATTTGGTAAAGTATTTTCTCGGTCCTACCAATGTTGACAATGTGTTGTCATTTTTAAAAAAGAAAGAATAAAATAAATTACAAGTACTCAGGGAAACCAAGTTATTTCTACAAATCAGAAAAAATATGCAGAACAAATTGTGGGACAATTGAAGTTTCTGGCAAAAATAAATAGAAAGGGTGTGAATTATAATGAAAAATACTGATAAAATGATAAAAGCAATTTATAAAATATTATTGTTCTAATCTGTTGAAGTTGAAATTATTATTTTCTTGATTAGTAATTATAAAAAAGCAAGATGGATTATCTTTACTAAGTTGTTTATTTAGATCATCAAAAATTATAACTAATATTATCACAGTCTTACCTTTGTAAATAATACTTTTTTTCCCCCTTCAGGCAGTTGATGGGCAACTTAACCTTATGGTGCTGTGGCTTAGATTTTTATTATTTATTTATTTATTTTATTTTTATTTGTTTATATTTTGTTGTTGTTGTTGAAGTATAGTCAGTTTAAAATGCTGTATCAATTTCTGGTGTACACCATAATGCTTCAGTCATACATGAACATACATATATTTGTTTTCATATTCTTTTTCACCATAAGTAACTACAAGATATTGAATATAGTTCCCTATGCTATACAGTATGAACTTGCTGTTTATCTATTTTATATATATTAGTTAGTATCTGCAACTCTCAAACTCCAAATTTATCCCTTCCCACCTGCTTCCCCCCACTAGTAACCATAAGTTTGTTTTCTATGTCTGTGAGTCTGTTTCTGTTTTGTAAATAAGTTCATTTGTCTTTTTTTTTAATTCCACATGTAAATGATATCATATGGTATTTTTCTTTCTCTGTCTGACTTACATCATTTATAGTGACAATCTACAGGTCTATCCATGTTGCTGCAAATGGCATTATTTTATTTTTTATGGCTGAGTAGTATTCCATTGTATAAATATACCACAACTTCTTTATTGAGTTATCTATCGATGGACAAATACTTTTCTTTTGAAATCCATTGTACGGCCAATTCCCATTATTCTGAAACTCTAAATGATGGCTAAAATTCTTGAGATTTTTCGAAAATGTTCTCATGTAAACATACCTACAGTTTGAAACAAAGTTGGACCCTGGCCATAAAGCTGAAACACATAAAATATTTACCTGTACAAATGATTAATATATGGGTTGACTCCCAAGGAATTCATCCAGTTCCGAAATGTCCTCTCTTCCTTGCTCTCTCCTAGAGTAGACACAAGGTCACACTGATGATTCAGGACAAAAGGAATTAAGAACTATATTTTAAATCATTCTGACAGGTATAGACTGGCCATACATACTGTGGATCCTGTGATACTGTATATAGTCTTTTTAGGGGGGAAGAAACCTCTTATTGCCAAAGTCCTTTTTTTCCCTGTCTAGAAAGCCTCCATTTGCTTTCTAAATTTCTCCATCTAGAATCCCTTACTTGATGCCTGTTAATTACTGAGCCATGGGGTTTCTCTGTTCAGAAAAGTAACAGATAAACTTAAAGTCATATCTGCATATGATTCTATGCAAAAGGACTGGCTAAAAATCAATAAAACACAGTCTTTTAGCAGTCAGAGTAGCATTAGCACATTAAACAGAAATAGAAAAGTGGTACCTTTCCCAATGCAGTGTCTCTAAATTTGTACAGATGATGGTTTTACACAGTAAAGTTTCTGAGCACACAGACCTACATTTTAACGATGCCAAACAGCAATGAAGGGGAGAAGGGATTACAGGTAACATAAAAACAAGCAATGAGGGGACATAACTATTTTACAGGCTTCCTGAGTTACTTTAGATGGTCACTACTGAAAATATATACAGGGCACAGCCCCCATACAGAGTGTTAAGAAAAAGACACATTTCATCATAGTAAGTCACCAGACCTCAAAGATCACCTCAAGGAGAAACTCTTGCAGGCACTATTATTTAACCTGTGGTACCCACCCTTCCCAAGCATTCCCTTCATAGCAGTGCTCGTCCCATCTATAAGGACAATGTGCCTATCATGTGCTGCCAAGTGGGCAGAGAGAGATGTGGGCTCCCTTTTCCACGACCACTTTCCAGTCATCCCTTGGACTGCAGATAGTCCTAAGTGACTCTCTATAATATTATTAATTGTTTTTCAGCAAAGTTAGGAGTAGAATGGCCTTGCCCATATCTCATCACCATACTCTTGAAAAATTGAAACATTTACACCTCTCATCACTTCTAGGCCACTGCAAAGGCCAGGTCACTGTCTAGACTTTGGCTTATGTGGGATCCCCAGGATAATTTGGCACATAAATCTGTAAACCACCTGAGCTCCAGGGGTCCATTCCCATGGAGCCATCCCTCAGTCATCTTCAAACTGAGTGCCACAGATAGTGTCAACCTGCGCGCCCAGAACAGAAATCCAAACCTTGTAAAATGTGAAAGATTCTGTTTTTTGTGCCAACTGTTCAGGAAATAATCTGCCCACTGTGTTTTCATGTGGTTTTCAATGCCATTACCGAAAGGCTTTTTCTCAGAATCTGCTTTAATTCTTGCTCTATTCAATTATATATCTATATAATTTCTTGCTTAAATTTTGCTCCCTCTGGTCTGCATAAAAGCTAACTGACCAGTCTGTTGTATCTGCTCCTACCATTTTATAATATATAACTGACACGAGAAACTTTTTGAAAAGAACAAGTTAAACTCCTGGAACCCATGCTTGCCTTGTTTTAAGAGTTATTAAATAGGTGCAAATTAAACATCTGAACTTTCCTGGAAGTGACAAAAATATAACCATACTATGATCAAAAGCTCGATGCATGTGACTTGGGTTTACCTTTTAGTTGTTTCTCTATTACATAATATTTTTCTAGTAATTAGAGAATTTTTACATTATTTCTATCTAGGAAAATCCAAATTCTGTTTTAAAATTACAAACGTTGATAAGGTAACAACAGTTTAATTTTTACTTAAAAATAATATCCAATTTCTGCTGAAACTGATGATATATGAATAGTATTTTAAAAGACACTAAACCTGTATTTTGATTGAGTTCTGAAACTATTATAAACTTCAGCATTTTATATTTCTTCCTGTTGTTCTAAACTAATTATATCATTAATTTTTGACACCTGGAAAGTAAAATAGATTTCATAAGTGAGCATTTATTTATCTAATACCATTTCAATTTGTCTTGGTAAATAAATGCTCAAAGCCAGAAGCACTATGCATTTGTGCAAAAGCCATGGTAAAGCGTTATAAAAACATATGTATTCCAGATTGGAAATGTCTGGATGTCAGACAACTAAAGCAATCTTAGAAGTAAACTCTTAATTGCTGATATAAAGAGAGAAACAACTATAAAACATTTTCATTTTGGGGGCCAAACTGATACTGCAATTGATAAAAGTTTCAGAAAGAATGGCAAATATATTAAAAGTAGGCTACCAAAAGGAAATAAAAGGAACTAATGTATACTGAACACTCACTACACGTGCTAAGCGATGTGCTAAATGTTGTCCTCTTCCCCACCTGACCATCCATCACTGAGCACATACTGTATGCTAAACTCATTCGTTCATGAAAGGTCATTTAAATTTGCTCTGTAATTTTTCAGAATAAGTATTATAAGTCCTGTTTTATATATGAGAAAACCAAGACTCCCAAAGGTCACTCAGTTACTAAATGATTTGGACAAAGTCTAATTCCATGGCCTATGTATTTTCTATCACCACAAATGAATTCTGAGATGGTCTCCCTATACGTAGCCCACATGTTTGGCTCAATTTAATATGAAGATTTAATATTTAATTGGGCTTTTAATTTTCTTTAATTCTATACAGATAAAATTCTTTGCCAGCGAGGACATACTAATATATGAATATAGGATGTGATAAAATCAAGCTTCAAATTTCATAAGGATCTACAAAAACAAATCTACAGAGGAAAAAACTCCAATGACAGTCAAAGTAAAATTCACTTTTGGCAGATGTATCAGGACATACATATGTTCTAAATAAAGATAATTGATAAATATTTCCCACAGTACCTTTTATACAAATAAAGTAAATACTAATGGAAATATTTAGCAATCCTATTCACACTGAAAAATTCCAAAAGCATGCTAAACACTAGCAAAAGAATTCAAACGTGACAAATAGGAGAGCGAGCAAGTTGGAAAAGATATCTAGCAAGAATTCAGTGACTATAAAAAGCAGGTCATTTTTAATATGCCACTCTAAACAATGCCTTCTACCGTAAGACACAGGGATTTTGAAATTTTCCAGGCTGATAACAACCTAGCAGTCTTTTTTTTAATTTAATTTTTTAAAAGTTCCAATCTCTCACCCTAAATTTCTTTGCTGAAAAACCAACATTTTTTTAAAATCTATCTTATAGTTATAAAGTGACAAGGACCTTGGAAATGTGGTTGTGGCTGTCAAGGAGAAAATGATGATGAAACTGATTGCTCACTCTGTCTCACTGGGGAAGGGAGTAAGGTGGGTGATGTGAGAAGGAACATGCAGTATCAAGTTCTCCCCACCAAGAATAATCCCCACCTGAGGACTGTCCTCTCCAAACCAAGGTGACTAACGAGAATATTTTAGGAGTGGCCCCTGCCTCTGACAACTGCCACCAGTTTTTACTTTTAGTTCTGATACTAATGTGGGTTTTGGTATGGATGTGAGGGAGAGTGTGAGAATAGAAGAAAAGGAGGAGTCAGACAAGGAGAAAGGACTACATATTGAGGATGTTTTTGTCATTATGACAGTTTCATATATCGTAAGCTTTGATGACATTTACTAAATGTAACATGGCTAAATAATACAGAATGATCTATGTTATAGAACCTAATAGATCCTTTCAGAGATTACTTGTAATAAAAGATAAGTTTGTTTATGCACAGCAGAGGGATAAAGGTTTTACATCAAATCATGGAATCCAATTGTCAAAACTGATTTCTAATGTGTTTACAGCTACAATATCCCATCATTATAGAAGGCAAATTAGGCAGAGGGTTTATATAATCAAGTCTTGCCCTGATATTCTAATTAAGTTTTATTTGTTTCTTGCTTTGTCATCATTCATTCTTTAGGCATATTAAGACAGAAAAAAACACAACATAAATAGTGCAAAAAATAAATATCAACCCAGATAGAAAGAATAAATGGTACTAATAAAAACATTCAGATGAGTATATATAGAGTATAGAAAAGTACTAAATACAGTACCTACATTAGGAGGGGTCAAATCTGCATTTCATGAAGCAAAATAGGAAAGTATTATAAATTATGAGACAGATAACAATAGCCCACACACAAGACAAGTAATGAATATTATAAGTTTTTCCATGTACACTAAAAACATTAAAAGGAGAAAAATATTGGGAGTCAAACTGTAGCTTTCAAAGGAGGAAAAAAGCTACAAATAAGTATCTTTTTCCAATAGGTAATATTCATTGTCCGTATTGGTGGTGGAATTATGTTATGTGGTCATTTAAGAGAATATTTTAAACGTGTGACAGTTTTCATTAAACCCTTACGGAGAAATGACAGACAGGTAAGATTTAACTCAGCATTCTCTGTTAACCAAAACAAAAAACGACTTTAACGTGAACTTTTCAATGGATGTACATGCCTACACTCAGTAAACTGCATCTCCCACCACAGTCTCCTACCTCTGACAGTGAAGTAGGACAAGACCACAAGACACTTAGAGTGAATCAATGAAAGACAGAAAGAGCATACCTTCCAACAAATTCATATCGATGTCATTATTATCAGGCTTCTGTAGGCTTGGGTATGTGTTAAACAGATTAGCTACAAAGGCTAAATTAAGTTTAGGATTGCCTGAAACCACATCTGCAGGAGTGACAAACTGTCTGCAGCCCAGCTTATCTGCTTGTTGAAGCATGAATTCAGCCCGCTTCAAGTCATTTTTCTCCTAAACAGTGAAATAAAACAAAAATGGTCAAGGTTAAACTTTTGATTGGCATAATTTTTTAGATACACATATTTATAAGCAATTACTTTTCTGGAAGAATATCAAAAAATGGCTCAAAACAGGGTCAGAAAGTGTAGGAATTCCGAATCAGCTTCCCCATGTCTTTTAAATCAGTGAGAACAATTCTCTGAGTTTTCTTGCTGCAATTAGAGGAATATTTCACCCTCCTTGCTGAAGTCCTCAACAAAACTTTCAAATACTGAATCAGTAAGCTCCTGCTGGCTGAATTATAGGTAACCTGTCCAAGGCCATATATTAAAGTGCCTTCTGGCTAAGAGGCCTAATTGTATCACCCATTCTACTCTGATACTTCCAGCAGACTGTTTTTTCAATGAAAAACAAGTTTGGACACATGTACAAAATATTAAGGTCAGAAGGAACAGCACTTTTCACAACTGCAAAACCCTGGAAACAAACCAAATGCTTATCAACAAGAGAGCAGATGAAAACTGTGCAACTGTGTAATATTCCCACAAAGACATCTAACAATATGAGTGACTTCTAGTAACATAATATGTTCAAAGAAAGTACTAGAAATGTAAGTACAACATGAGAAGTTTTATATGAAGTTAAGAAGTTAAATAAAAAATTTTAATTCTGTAAGAAATATATTTGGTTGAAAGAAAACTATTTAAAAAGAAAAGCAACTATATAAAATGAGCATAAGATCCAAGATGGTGATGATCACATTAAAGTGGGGCAGCGAGATGGGATAAGGAAGAACAGCTAAATGTAAACTGATGTCAAAGTCTTAGCTTTCTTGGAGCAGAGGGTATAGCTCAGTGGTAGAGCACATGCTTGGTGTACAGGAGGTCCTGGGTTCAATCCCCAGGGCCTCCACTAAGGGGGAAAAAATTTTAAAAAAATAAAGAAGTCTTCGTGTTCTTGTTGGGCTGAGGGTTCACATGAGCTGGTTACAATTTCAATACAAACAACTAACAAAAATAAATAAAAAGAGGGATATGCATGGACTCATGATGAGAGTACATCATGACCAAGTATTATGACTTACTTAATTCTGTGCACCAGTGTTGTAAATAAAATGTAAATGAAATCAGAGGAAGCAATAGGTTCAGTGCTATTGAACAGCAATAAAAAGCTCCTCAGGTAGATGTGAACAAGTCACAATATGTGGGCCTTATTCAGATCTTCATTCAAATAAATTATAACAAGAAAATCTGATATTTATGAGGCAACTGGAAATGTCAACATGGATTAGTCATTTTGATGATTTTATAAATTATTGTTAATTTTTTGGTATGATAAGGTATTATGGTTATATTTTAAAGAGTATTTATCTTTTAGAAATACATACTGAGATGCTTATTGATGAAATGATATGATGTCTAGGATTTGTTTCAAAATAATATGGAAGAGGAAGGAAATAAGTAGATGAGAAATGAAGGCATAATACTGACCATGAGTTGATAGTTGGTGAACCTGGTAGGTAGTTCACAATACTGAGTCTGTTCACTTTTGAATATGTTTGAAATTTTCCTTAAGTTTTTTTAAGTTCCTAATTTTTTGACTCAAACTAATTTGCAAATTTTGCAATAGATATTTTAGATGTTTTACTATAATAATGTGAATTATAATCAATTAGTGATGTCTCAAGTTGCCTTTAAAACTAAATATTATGTATATTCACTTTAAGTACTTAATAGATTTTCATACAAACTATACTCTGACCAGATTTTAACGTTTAGATAGAACCATCCCTGGTATTTACAACTTACGCTGAAAGAATGGGCTTCTTAGGAAATGTGTTAGATAGGTCAGGATTTGTATCAGTCCTTCTTCCACCGTGAATACTAGGATTTGCCATCTTTTATTTTGTGTATTGCCAAATATAAGTTGGAAAAACTGCTCATCAATTCCTTAGAAATCTAATAATATCTTGTTGCTCCATTTCCTGGTGCACAGTGACAGCCACAAAAGCACCCTGGTAAGTTCCAGTGATGTTGCACCAGGGAAATGCAGGTGTAGGGTTGATTCCATACACACTCAGGGTCAGAATTCTGCAATTCCCTTTCTTCAGTCATGACAGCCAGGTAGCTTAGCATGGAAATTTGGAGCCTAGGGCATGAAGGATAAAAAAAAAAAAAAAAAAAAAACTTCTGGAAAGCAAAGAGCCAAGCTTTAACGAAGGGCTCAGGGCTCCACCAGGGGATGCTGCTTGGAGAGCACTGTACTCTAAATATGACTGCACTGGCTAGTCAAATTCATAGAGATGCAAAGTAGAACAGTGGTTACCAGGAGCTTGGGAGAGAGAAGAATGAGGAGTTGTTTAATGGGTTCAGATTCACTATGCAATGAGGAAAAACTTCTGGAGAGGGGTAGTGGTGATGACTGCACATAAAGCAAATGTACTTAATGCCACAGAACTGTATGCTTAAAAATGGTAAATTTTATGTTATGTAAAAAATTTTACAAAAATTTTTGAAAGTTTAATTAAAAACTATACTGACGTTAAATCCCGAAAGGTCAATGGCAAT
The DNA here is from genome assembly GCF_048564905.1 of Vicugna pacos. Lineage (NCBI taxonomy): Eukaryota > Metazoa > Chordata > Mammalia > Artiodactyla > Camelidae > Vicugna > Vicugna pacos. The sequence goes on along the minus strand of NC_132987.1, from coordinate 21,116,520 downwards.
AGCACGTCCATCATCCCGGTCACCTTTAGGTGCAATCTGATTAAGCAGATGAAAATACGCTCTTGAATCCTTTAAGAAAAGAAATGAAATGGAATTTTAAAAATGAATAAAATCATCACTAGATACAGGAAAAAAGTAGTCAAACTGAAGAAACTTCCCCCATCTCAAAGAATGGACTAAGAACTTAGTAACCTTTACTTATTACTTACAGGTTCCTGAGCGCACGATGCTGTCTCACACTTTAGGGCATCTAGCAATCCTGTTTCCGACACCTGGAACGGCCTTCCTCACCTTTTTCATTTGTTTACACTCTTAAGCATCAGCATCAGTTAAGATTAGGGTCCAGTTTCCTTCACATGGCCCTTCCAGTAGGGAGGGAAGTGTTTCAAGCTACTTTGGTTCAAAGACATATCTGAAGACCTCCTTTTGTCTATGTTCCCTGTGCCTTCAGATATTTTGGTTTCCTATTAACTGCTTATTGGCAAAGTGGGAGTAAGGGTATTAAACTGGTCAAGCCCACAAGGGCCTCTAGTCCAGCCAACAGATGTCATTCTCAGTCCAAATGCATAGACCGACATCCTCATTATCATTTAGTCCACCTGTGGCACATCAAATGGGAAAGAATGCTTTAATCTGCTAATGCTAGCACCTCTTCCCTCTCACAACTAGCTGTATTTCTTATAAAAAGCCAATAAACCAGTTTTTTTATTTAGTAAAAGATTTTCTGATTACAATTGGGGGATCCACCTCAGACAGATAAATGCAAAATTTCATTTTCTATACTGTGTCCCCGTGAATTAAATTTCAAATTTAAGTCTGAAACCCTTTTTCTTTTTTTTACACTGCACATCCTTATTTTATGGCATGAATCTGAACATTAAAATGTAAACCTTAATGTCTTGGCTGAAGTTGCTGATGGTACGCCACCCTGCATTGGTCAGATGGTAGTTCACCCACCGCAGCAGTAATTCCTCTGGAGAAAGCTTCATCAGCTCTTCCAGGTCCTCACCTTCATTTAGCAGTGCAATCAGGGCTGAGGGGGAAATAATGAAATATAAATTCTCCTCACAGTAAGACTATGTCAATGGAAAGCAAATATTTTTGACTCTCTTACCTTCGTTCCTAGAAATCTCAATATCAGCAAAAAGACCCACTTTGATGATCTGCCAGAGAAGTCCCAAGACCAAGTGAGGTTTTCCTTCTTTGAGATCCTGAGCACCAATGTTGACCACGGTGCAACCAATGGCAGAGGCAGAATTCAGGGCTAGGTTTAAATTTTCCTGAATTGGCACAGAGGAAAATGAGTGTGAGGAAGTACTTTCTAAACCCTTATCAAAAAGTTGTGAAGGTAAAGAAGAAACAATGGATGGTGAACTTTCTCATTTATTTTTAACATAAGTAATACTGATACCACCTCTATATGCCAGTGATTTCCAAAGCTCTAGGCCACGTACCCTCCCAGCCCCCAGTCTAAACTCTACACATAGATATGCACTGTATTATGCCCATCTAAATGTTGCATAAGCACCTCAAACTCAACATGTCCAAACTGAAGCAATTCTCAGGCCATGCCTCCCTCGTCTTCCTCTAATTCCCTGTTAAAATGGGCTTTTCCTTTATTTCCCATCTTGGTTGACAGGACCAACCTTCATTCTTGCCTTCTTTCTCCCGAAGTCAGAAACCTGAGCAAAATCCTTGTTCTTCCTTGCCTCCTATGTGACCAATTTCTGTCAATCCCCCCTCTTCTGAATATCTCTGGAAACTGTCAGTGCCTTTCTTCAAATTTCTTAATTCCTTCCTAGCACCCATCCTCCAACTTAACACTCTATAATCCATCTTCCATGACACCCTGCTATTGGTGACCATAGTACAATATGAACCTGATGGTGTTCCCTAGCTTTAAGATCCTTCAAATGAGTCCCTGTCATTCCTACTATGTCTTCTCACTCACTCTGTTCCAGCTACATAGAGACTTCAAACTCTGCCTGCAACACACTTTCCCCAGATAGCCACAATTCCTTTAGGACTGCTCAGTTGCAACTAATGGCTTTCCCTGTTTATTCTACAGAAAATAGCAAACAGCCTGATTAAAATATGGGCAGAATTTCTCCAAAGAAGATACCAAATGGACAATAAATACGTGAAGAGATGATCAACATGACTAATCGGGGAAATGTCAATCAAACCCACAATAAGACACCACTTTATATCCATCAGGATGTCTATTATTAACAAAACAAAACAAAACAAAACAAAATAGCAAGCGTTGGAGAGGATGTGGATAAATTGGAACCCTTTTGCATTGTTAGTGGGAATGTAAAACAGTGCAGTTTCTGTGGAAAACAGTACGGCAATTCCTCAAAAAATTAAACATATAATTAGCATCTAATTTAGCAATTTCCACTTCTGGGTATACACTCCAGAAAATGCAAGCTAGGACTCAAACCGATATGTGCACACTCATGTTCATAGCAGCATTATTCACAAAAGCCAGAAGGTGGAAACCACCCAAGTGTCCATCCACAGATAAACAGGTAAGTAAAATATGGTATAGGCATACAATAGAGTATTATTTAGCCTTAAAAAGAAAGGGAATTCCAACTTATGCTGCAGCATGGATGAATGCTGAAGACATTACACTAAATGAAATAAGTCAGTCACACACACAAAAAATAGCTACTGTATGATTGTACTTTTATGAGGTACCTAGAGTAGCCAAAATCATAGAGACAGAAAGTAGAATGGTGGCAGCCAGGGCATGGGGGAGTGGACAATGGGGAGTTATTATTTAATGTGTATAGAGTTTCAGTTCGGCAGGATGAGAAGAGCTCTGGAGAAGAATGGTAATTATGAATGCATAGCTATGTGAGTGTATTTAAAGTCACAGAATGCACACTTAAAAATGGTTAAAGTGGTAAATTTTATGTTATATGTATTTTACAACAATGAAAAAAGGGAAAAAAAACACCTAGAGCCATCTTGAAGATGCTCTCTATGACTAAATCTGGGACAATTTAAGAACCAAAATAATTAAGCACAGTAATGAATTAAGCCACTGGAAAAAGTAGGAATTCCTGAGTCAATATCAATGACAGAGTGAGAGAGGAGAGAAGAGACATCTCTTGGTTACAGCAGAATGCCAAGTAAATGAGTGGTAAATGTGGAGGAAGTGCTGGAGTTGAAAAAGAAAACGTAATTTTGCAACCACCATGGTAACACTAGATTAGGAAAGAATCATCAATGCACACTAAATCTAGGGAGAAATTCTGTTAAGGAGCAGGGTATCTGCGTAGCCTTCAAGTGTTTCCCCATAGGCTATTAATCACAAGGGAGAAAAAGAAAACAGTAATTATACAGTGGAGAAACTGGGCAACATCTTAATCTGATGATAAAAACTAACATCAACTATAAGGGACATATAGATCTCTTGTGCCTCTAAATATATCAGTGTATAAACTTGATAACTATACTGTGGTAATAAAAGAGAAAATCCTTATTCTTATTAAGTATATGCTAAGGAATTCATTAGTAAAGAGTCATGGGGTATGGAACGTACCCTCAAATGGTTTAGGAAAAAACACTGTGTCCACACACACACACACACAAAGAAGTAGGAGAGCACGAATATTAAAGCAAGTGAAATAAACAACTAACAACAGGTGAACCTAGGTAAAGGTACATGAGTGTTTTTGTACAGTTTTTAGTTTTGCCATTTCTTACAAGTTTGGAATTATTTTCACATAAACCTAAAAAAAAAAACATAACTCTCTTAAAGGTTTTTTGCGGGGTTGGGGTTGGGAGGTAATTAGGTTTACTTATTTATTTTTAGAGGAGGTACTGGGGGATGAACCCATGTCCTCGTGCATGCTAAGCATGTGCTCTACCACTTGAGCTATACCCTCCGCCCCCTTAAAAGTTTTTTTAAATCCAGACATGCCACTAATTTTAATCTAAGAGCTTAACTAAAGGCAATATTTACTTAATAATATGAATTAATTTGTCCTTTAGTTGTCATCTGTTAATGCTGTGCCAGTGAGCAGAAACACAAATGAAAGGAAAAAGAAACACCAAACAACAAAAAACTGGGACAACATAAGGCAGCAAATTGGAAAAGACATTGAATTAGAAAAAGTATAGTTACCTTGGCTTTTCATTTTTTTTTTTCTTTCCTCAAACTTCTTTCCTAGAAATAACAAATGTACCTAGGCCTTTTTTGTAATCACCTTTTCACCTTTTGGAAGGACGTAGTGGCCTGTTTGCTGCTGGGCCTTATTTTTGTGGCCATTTAATGGTAATAAATAATCAATACAGTTAGACTTTAAAGTCACCAGAGATAAGAAAAGGTAAATTTAATAGCTAGTGGGTTTGTTATTAATTGTGTTTGATTTGCTTTTGGGAAAAGGTAGAGATTGTCTTTTCCTCTTTTACTTCAACAGTCCATGTTCAGGTGGGGTCCCTGCTTCCACAGCTTGTTTAAATTTTTGAGTTTGATGTTTACCAGCCAGAAGCTACACAAAGGGTCACAAAGCACAGCGATTATTTCAAATGCTTCTTGCAGTATGCTGAAGCAATCTGGCTTGCTGGGCTCCAAGTAAATGGCTGTGTCTCTTGGGGTTCAGTCCAGGGTAATTAAAGTAAGCATTTGGAATTAAATTATTTTTGTCATGGTATTAAGCAATATTCATTTAAACACAGTTCTCCCAGAAGAAGGCAGAACCAGAGAATCCTTTAATATATTTATAATATAAATCCACTACAAATACACATGATAAATATGAAAATATTACCAGTAAATTTCAAGTACTTTCTGGATATTTAGAAGATTTTTCATATCTTCAGATATGTTTCAGCTACCTGAAATCAAATCAATATAACTTTCAAGAGACAGCCTCTGCCAATTGAGGCTTGACCAGTAATATTTTTCTATCTTCTTTTCCAAGAGCACAAAGGATGTTTGGTCCACTTGGGATTCTCCAGAATGCATCAGCAGGGGAAAGAACTGGACTGATGAAAATTATTCCAATAATAAGGGTAATCTTGTAATGACCCTTTATTATATGCACTGACAGCATGGTGCTGTGGCCAAAAGAAATATGCAGTTTCACTAAATTGATTATAATAATTAGTGAGAACCAAAAAATCTTCCACTGCTTCTCTCTGCCTGGACAGTGACAAGGAGATCACACCTTAACATGACTTTGGGCAATTCCTGTTTTCACTGACATGACTTTATTCTTCCAGGAAAAGAAGGCAAAGTGTTTGATGGTTCATTGCGGGCACTACTTGAAAGACTCAACTCTTCAGTGGGAAACATTGATGGATAGTTAATACTCTAAAAGATTCTTTGACTCCTTCCCCTCGAAATCCTCCCCTTGCTATTTCCACCAATCTTGATTGATGTATGGTGATCCTTACCCAGTAATCAGTCTCCCCTCTATTCCTCTCCCACACTGAAAGGCTCTCCTTAAATCACAATTCCAAATCTCAAATTCTGACCTTCACTAGAAGACACTGCCGGGGTTTTGCAGGTGGTGTTTTGTCTTACTGCAGTAAGCAGTAAAACTCATTTTTGTCTTATCAGTAGGTTGTGTTGGTGATATATGGGGAATCAGCCTTTGATGTTAATTTTATTTAAAAAATGTTGGGCTTTGCAAGTATAGCAAATGACTTACAAGTAATTGGCTAAAAAATGGATTAAAAGTAAGGAGCCAAAATGTGCTTCCTCAAATAAATGGTAAGTTTCCAATTGGTAACTACATTACCACCCTACAGGTAATTAGGGAATAGGGTTGACCACTATTATCTAAAGCCAATTCTGAAGAACAAGAAGTAACAGGAGAACCCCACAAAGAGGTTGTTCTCTGAGTCTTAAAATGGACAACTGCCCTGAGTGCTCAATCTTCCTTCCTGAAGACCTGTCTTGGCGGGGGTAGACAAGGACAATGAGGAACTTCCAACAATTGAGACATGAGAGAGATGTTGTTTCTCCTTTTGTTTCAGTGTCCTAATCTGTGAAATAGGATATCTTACAGAGATATTAGCAAAAGACTCAACCAAACATGGAGGTTTATCTTGGATAAACCATCCATTCTCCCCCATTTTTTGTGTGGGAACATAACCTATTGATATTGAAAAGAATACAGTAGTCAGATGGATGCATGCATGCTCTCCCATCTTTTCTGTGCATCAATGAATTCTCTGTGCCTAAGATACAGCTGGCTTTACCAGGTAGGAAATTTTACACTGCTGGTTTAGATAGCTTCTCACATCCCTTCTATTTTAGTTAATTACCCAATTCTTCACTAACAGTCTCAAATAGGAACACTGCAAGTTTTCTTTCTTTTAGTTCATACCACTTTGCAAATTTTCATTTCCTTTAAAGCTTCAATTCCAGATGAGTTCATTTTTGTTAATGATTTCTGAGAGGGCTGGGCTATACAATTAATGGGTCAGTAAGGATAAACGCATGATTTGCTATTCAGATTTCATTCTTATTTTACATATCATCACTTCTCCTCCATTTGGAATGTCCAAATGAGATTTATGTTTTTTTCCGTACTTAAACTGTAATTGAAATTAAGGTCATATGCGTGTGTGTACATATGTATACAGATATAAGTGTAAAGTGTATACACATATATCTTGTATGTAGGTAGTATATTAATTGCATTGGATTTTTTACATGTTATAATGAACAGATTCAATTTCCTATACCCACTCTTGTGTTAGTTTCCTGGCTTTCAGGTCCCCAAATCACTACCGTCTGTTTTTCAGACTCTTATTCATATAATTATTTTTTTTCCTTTCAATAATGATGAACAATCAAGAGAATGCAGCTCAGTAACACACTGGATAGAAGAAAGATGACAAAGTCTCCAAGACCATAAATGAGTCCTGCTCTTAACTATTTGATCTGTCCCTTTCCCTTGCTTTCATAGTTATTGTATGTCATTTTCGTCCTTTCATATTCCTCTTCTTTCATACATTATGATACTTATCATCATGAGGTGAAAAACTATATTATTACAACTTTTTACAAATGAGTTAGGCTTCTTTGGGATAAAGTTTCATGGGAAACTGGTACTTTTCTAGCAGATCTATTCCCAGAGCTCTAAAATTACTGAATAAACAAAGCAGATTTAATAGGCACAGTAACACTTTGCCCCTTCCCAGAGGCCTGCCCTTTCTCATCCTACATTAGTACACTCTTTCAAGCATCCTAGAGACTTAGACTATGACCTACTCATACTAGAAGAACACTCTCTCTAAAAACAGAAATGTAAAAGACTTAGCCCCTCAGACCCATCCTATAGCTATTGCAAAATAGTTACAGAGCATTTTTCTTTCATGTCCTGCAAACAACTATTAAAAGTCAAGCCATACAATTAATTTATACAATAGTAAGAAATGCTGTATTTCAGATCCAGGGCCATAAAAAGTTGTGTGACACATATATTCTAAAAGAAAGATGTAAATGAATATTTCCAACAACTATAGATCCTAGATGAAGCACCCTGACACAAGATGTGAAAGAAAGTGAACTTATGGCAACTGCAGTCAGAAATGGGCTTCTTCAAGAATGGTCGTTTCTGCTAGGAAGATGCCACATTATTGGCTTTCTGGAAAGTGGAGGACAAGAAAGCCATGCTAGTTGACACCCAATTCTTACTTAACAGGAAATGGGAGTCCCTGTTAGATAGTCCAAGACTAACCGCGCACCACTGCTCTAAGGTCATGGCTGGCTTCCTTATAGAAGAGACTTCAGCAAAATCAAGCATTATACTTGCCAACAGAAATGAAGGAAACAGCTTAGCAGTAGCTTGCTGTTAACAGCTACAGCTGTGACCAGCACATTAACTAGTTGCTTACTACTACCACCACATGAGAATGGCAGTATAGAGTAATGATTAGAAGGATGGGCTGTGAGCTAGGCTACTGGGGTCATATCCTGGCTGGACCACTGTGTAACCTCTCAGTGTCTCAGTTTCCCCACCTGTAAAATCATAGTATTTACCTTGTTTTAAGGCTGCTGGATGGAGTCAAAGGGATAATTCATGTGGTGTGTTTAGAACACTGATTGGTACCTACTACATACGCACTTAGTAAATACAGATGTCCACCTAATAATCTGGACATTTTGAAGGGAAACGTATGGTGACTATAAATTCCTGGCCTTTGACAAGATCTGAATGGAGAAGCTGATGACAGAATGATCTACTACAAAAAAAAAAGCTAAAATTTTGTGAAATGGTAAAATGTGGTAAAACTGTGTAGTATTCTTATTTCAACCAACCAACATGAACACTGGCACTAAGCAAATATTCATTAATAAACATAACTCAGTAATTATAATAACATAATCTGAATACTATTATCTTAAGAAGTTCATCCAAAGTACTTTGAGTCTTAATTTCACTCATTAAAAAATGCAGCTGAATTCTTACCTAATGAAAACCTAGTTTTTTACAGGAAGCCAAAATTATGTTAAAGCAAAGGTTCTGCCTGGGTTTAAAGATCTGTTAATAAGGGATCCATGATCCTTATGGTAACATGATCACCAGCAAAGGACAAATACTTACAGAAATAGTGAAAGGGGTGAGCTTCTTCTTATTAATGGCTCTTTCATCAATCGTGTCTGGTTCAGATAAATTGATCATTTTGCTGAAGAGAAAACGGAAATAATTCAGTTTAAGACCCCTAGAAATGTTTTTAGTTTATTTTTACAAGTAGACAATAGAATTAAATTTTGAAAAATAATAATCCATTTCTTTAAAATAGGATAGTGTAATTCATGTAGGGACTTAATTTTAAAAACCTAAGAAATACTTCCTAACCCAAAACAAATACATCATTTACTACAATAGCAATCTTAGATTTCCTTCTAGTTTTTTTCAAACAGTCTTGCATTTTCTGTCTCTGAATCTTGCCTTTATTTCATTTAATGAACATCTACATTGGGCAGCCTGAGATGTAAAACAAAGACATTTTCAAGAAGCCAAATTTCATAAAGTGCTATCAACAGTGTTAAAAGTACTTTTGTTGCAGAAAGATAAAGAGCCAGACATTTTACCTTTCTAAAATCTCAATAGTGCAAACATTTTAAAAGAAACTAATATAAAATGTATCTCTGTATTTTAGAATATAATTTACATTTTAAAATAAGGGTAAGAAAATACCCATTCAACTCATAACAGGAATTTCCTCTGAAGGTCAGAGGAAGAGGTCAAAGTTGTACATGGAAGTCAAGGCATATTTTATACGTAATGTCCTAAAAACTAATATTTTGTACTCATGGGTAGTTTTTTTTCTTAGGTAAAAACATGGGAAAAAAAAACTGAGGAAATTTGCCAGAATGTCAATAATAGCTAATTATAGGTGTTAAGAATATTTTTAATGGTTATTTTCTTCTTGGTAAGTTTCCTGTATTTATACACTTCAAAAAAATAAAAAATAAAAAAGACATCTGCTTTGTTCAGAGATGTATGCTAGGACTCCAGAACACATAACTAAGACAAAGACATGCCCTTAGAGAGTTTACAATCTCGTGAGCAGAAACAGACAGCAAAGAGCCAAGGATGACAGGAATGACTTGAAACATTAATGGCACTTAAGCACAAAATGAGATATATATTTCTATTGTATTTCCTCATGTTCCTGTTTCAGTCAATAATGAACACTCTCCTACTGAGAAGTGAAAAAAGAAACCCTGTGAACCCATTAAAATGCACCAGAGGAATTCAAAAGTTCCTTGGTATTATTAAGGAAATGGATGAAAAAGACACCAGACAAATAAGAGCCTGCATGTGAAGGAAAATTTTGGAAAACAAATAGTACTTAATTTTCTATGCAATCTAAATTCTTCAAGATCGATGTAGCTCCTTGTTAACTAATTTGAAAAATTTGCTGAATTTTAGTTTTCACTGAATGCTCACTAATGGAGACAGTAAAAACATAGCTCCCTTAACCCAGTGCTCAACTCACCAAAGAAGGATGCCATCGGCAAGCGACTTGAAAAGACTGCCATCATTGGGGTTCATGGGTATGAGATGCTTACAGTCAGGGTCATTCTCCAGGGCTTTGTTTATCCAGTTAACAAAAGCCACTTTTTCTTCCTCTGGAAACAGAAAATCTCAGTTGGCAGACCTCATTTCACAAAATTAACTGCACTACAAAAACATACTTTAAAATTTCTGTCCAAAAATAATATATGCCAATTTTTAAAACTCTACTAAAACACCAGAGGGTTTAAGAGGGCTTACAGGTTGAAGAAGAAAGGGGAATTCATTCCACTTTTTCATCTGATATATCAGGGGAGACTAAGGCATATATAGCTTAAATGAGCACAGTACATATTCGGTTTGATTCCAAAATCTTTCCAAATAGTTATTGCTTCTGAGAGCTAATCGATCAGAAGCCAAACATCAAAGGTCAGATTATACACACACACATACACACACACACACCAGGGGGGGAAATACAAGAAAAAAATATTCACAGCAATAAACTCCACTCCTCCCTCCCCTACAAAAAATGTACACAGTTGTGGTTTGGGGCTTACAACAGAAATACTGGTTTTAATCAAGAATTGAATGAGTAAAATAGTTCCATTTCTGTGGAATTTCTACTAGAAGGAAACGGACACAAATCTGGATATCAGCATTACTCTCGGCCACCTTCACCCTCAACTTCTCAACACATGGCCTCTAGAGTGCAAGCACTGCTCTTTAGGCAGAAAGTGTTGTTAGGCTATGCAGTGGGGAAAACAGGGAGGAACTTACAGGGAAAATGTTCTACTGCCTTATGATTCTTCTCTAAATAAAAAATGATTTAACAATATAAAACCTAAAGGAAAAGAATTCCCATTTTCATTACAGGATAGCATACCCTACTCTGACCTTCCCCATTATTGCCCCAGTTCCTAGAACCAGGTAATCTTCCTAACAGCACATTTGGTAGGTACCCCTCAAATTTAATCCATCTCACACACACACACACACACAATTGATAAAAACACATTTACTTTTGTACATATCATTATCTGCTTCTTTTCTTCTTGCCGTACTTCCTCAGGGACTGAGAATCTAGAGATTTAAAGATCACTAAGATACTGTATCTCCTCCCATCAAGGAATTTTTAGTGTAATGTTAAGATAAAACAAATCTATGAAGAAATGTAACAAAAGGAAATGGACACACCACAAGAGAGATAAAAGCGGTGTTTCAGAGAATTTAAAGGAAGAAAGGTTTCCGGTTGGGGTGATCAAAAAAGGCTTTATAGAAAAGGTACTATTTAAAAGACAGATTTTTAATAGGTGAAGATGAGCAGGGAAAGGGAGTATGTTCCAGGTATAGGAACCAGGAATGAGATACCACTTTACAGCCTCTGGGATAGCTGTAATAAACGAAATGGACAACCACAAGTGTTGGTGAGAATGGGAAGAACTCAGAACTCTCAGACATTGCTCATGGGAATGGAAATGGTGCAGCCACTTTGGAAAACAATTTGGCAGTTCTTTAAAATATTAACCATGGAGTTACCAAAAGACCACTCCCAGGTAAATACGTAAGAGAATTCAAAGCATATGTCCACACAAAAATGTGTACATGAGTGTTCATACAGCATTATTCATAATAGCCCAAAAAAGGAAACAACCTAAATGTCTATCAGCTGATGAAAGGATAAACAAAATGTGGTATTATCCATAGAACGGACTATTACTTATCAATAAAAAAGAATGAAGTATGACATAGGCCACAAAATGGATGATCCTTGAAAATGTAATGCCAGTGAGGAAGTCTGTCAAGTGAAAGGCCATGACTGTTAGTCCATTCATATAAAATTTCCAGAATAGGCAAATAGTAGATTAACGGTTGTCAGAGGTGGGGGGGATGGGAGAAATGAGGAGTGATTGCTAATGAGCATCAGGTTTTTCTCTGGGGTAATGAAAGTGTTCTAAAATTAGATGGTGGTGATGACTGTAGAACTCTGTGAACACGCTGAAAACTACGAAACTGTATACTTTCAAAGAGTGAATTCATGATACCTCAATTATATCTCAATTAAGCTGTTCTTTTTTTATGTCATTAACTGTTCCATATCTGGTTCTAAATAATGGTAACATGGGTGTATTCATATGTAAAAAAAATCATCAAGTCATATACTTAAGAATAGGGCACTGGATGCACTTTACTCCGTGCATCTTATACCTCAATAAACAAGTGAAAAAGAAGCTGTGGTATATTTACACAAGGGAATACTACTCAGTGATAAAAAGGAATAAAATAATGCCATTTTGCAGCAACATGGACGGACCTGGAGATCATCATTCTAAGTGAAGTGAGCCAGAAAGAGAAAGAAGAATACCATATGATATCACTCATATGTGGAATCTGAAAAAAAAAAGAAAGAAAGAAAGAAAAAAGAAAAAGAGGACACAAATGAACTCATCTACAAAACAGAAACAGACTTGTAGACATAGTAAACAATCTTATGGTTACTGGGGGAAAGAGGGTGGCAAGGAATTAATTTGGGAGTTTGAGATTTGCAAATGTTAGCCACTACATAATAGATTTAAAAAATTTCTGATTAGCACAGGGAACTATATTCAATATCTTGTAATAACTTGTAATGCAAAAGAATACAAAAACAAATATATGTATATATAAGTATGACTGGGACATTATGCTGTATACCAGAAACTGACACATAACCGACTATACTTCAGTTTTAAAAATTATGCTCAAGAATGTTCATATCTGCAAAAAAATTCTGTGGTGTGAGACATCAGAAAAGTAGTTACCTCTGGGGAGGCACAGTTACAGTTAGAGACATGAGGGAGCCACTGAAGGTGATAGAAATGTTGTCTGTTGATGTGGTTGGCAGCTGCATGGATGTAGTTACATGATGTATACACGTGTGAAAACCCACTGAGCTGTACACAAAAGATTATAACACTTTGCTAAATGCATTTCATACCTCAATAAAAAGTTTCGTTTTTTAATGAAAAAGCCATTTCATTAGAACGGACAGGCAGAAGTAGAGTTAAGGACTAAGTACCTTTCAAAAGATGGAGGTGGCTATTATAGACCATTGCCTTTGCACTATGCTTCCCTGGTGGGAAAAGGTTAGGAAAAAAATACATACAATGGGTAGGAGAAGTGTGAGTGCATTGTTAGGGGAAAATCCACTTAGAAAGGAATAGAATCAAGAGGATAATTAATAAATTCAAAGGAGGAAAGAGGGGGAGATGTTACAGTACATTTTTATCAACAATTTAAAAAGCAGAGTTCCAATTATGTTACCATGAACAAAAGGAACTTGGCCAAAGGTTCTTAGACATCTTGATCCTGAGAAGCAAGCTGAGCATGGCGCAAGCCATCTCCTCTTAGGAGTTAACGTGATTCTGGATTTCCCACTGAGCAACAATCCAGTGAGTCTATGCGATCAAGCAAATCAGGTGCTGTGCTCTGCTAGTCACTTGGTGGCTTGATAAAAGATGAATCAGGCATCTCAGTTCCCCCCTCAAATGGGAAGTCCTTGCAGTAAACCTCTCCCCCACCCCTAAAACAGGTCTAAAGTAAACGCACTTCACCAGTCAGGATGAAAAATTCATTCAGAGGTCATGATTAAACACATTCAATGCTGAAATACACACGAATTCTGTTTTTCTATTGTTGCACACTGTGCCTGACACATAGTAAAAACTCGCTGATTTCAGTAATTCTAGGGTTTTTCACTCTGACACCTCTGAAATTAAGGTGCATTTCAAATCTGATGGCATGTTATAATTTAACCTGATCTTATCTCAGTGGCACATAAAACAATGGTGTGAATTACGATAAATGGCACGTTAGATTGGATGAGATATAGGACTTGTTGAATGAAAGATTGAATTTGGAGCAAGTGGTTACCTGAATAAGAATGCTGGGTGCCCTCACTGGAAATGGATGAAGTTCCTCCAATAGCAGTAATCCCCTCCTTCTTGTTAATTATTTTTCTGAATGTTTTGCTGATGTCTTTGCTTTTTAACTCTTGCATTAGCTGGAATGGGATAGAAGTAAAGTTGACTCTTGATTAGATAACCATTAAAATCCTTGCAACATAAAAGATAGTATTTATTTTGATGTCATTCCAAATAAATAATCAGTTGTTCTTGCATTTGCTGCTTGTATACACAGATAACTCTCATGTCATCTTATAACACAAAATAGACAAATGTTTGCACTCCAACCTAGAATTAAACTCAAATTGTACACACTGAAATTGTTCTTCTAGACGTGCTGTAATCTTTTATACTTGAAAACTAAAGAATAACTAGCTACATGATAAAGACTTTAAAATGCTTCAGTGAAGGCATTTTCCCATCTGAACGGCTCAAACGTATATATGTTATAGTAAAGAAGTCAGCTTTTGCAGATGAAACAGGCTTAGAGAAACGCCCTCTGCCGGTCACTTTGTCACCAGGTCACTCCAGAGCCTTGCCAGACTGAATTCAGTCACTTCACACAGCAGCCAGAGTAAGTTTTTTTTTCAGAGTTTTATTAGGTCTTAATAGGTTTTAACAGGTGTATGTCATTAAGTTGTTCTTGTTTTGGTTTGCTTTTTAAATTCTTCTTATTTATTTTTAAGTGGCAGTTTCTTTTTATTTATTTACCTGTTTATTTGGAGGGGGTAATTAGGTTTATTTGTTTATTTATTTTTTAAATGGAGGTACTGGGGATTGAACCCAGGACCTCGCACATGATAAGCATATGCTCTACCACTGAGCTATACCCTTCCCCTTCAGAGCAAGTTTTTAAAAATGCAAATCTGATCAAGTTGCTTCATATTCTATTCCTCCCACATCACTGGCTTCCTGTTGCTCTTGGGACTAACAAGACCTTGATGGCCTGATCCTGATTCACTTCTCCAGACACATTCCTAACCCTTAGTAACTCAGCTCCAGCCACACTGATGTTTTTTTGCAAGTGCTTAAGAGGATCAACCATCCCTAGAGCCACACAGCCTCTACAAGTGCTCTCACCTCTGCCTGCCTCACACATTATTCATTTCCCCATTTCCCCCACGCAGCCGTTTTATTTGTTTAACATCTTCCTTCAGATCACAGCTCAGTCTTCACAACTTCCGGGACAGTCTTCTGTTTCCCTGAATCTCTGAGTTCTCTGGCCTCCCCACCCCTACCCCCACCCCTGCCACCCAAGTTCAATTCCTCCTACTACAGACTTTCAAAGGACCCGTCTTGCTCTGTCACAGTGTTTAGCACAGTTATTTGTTGTCCCTCTGTGAGAGTCTGTCTTCCCCACCACCTGTAAACTCCAGGAAAGCTGGGGCAACATCTCTTTTTGTTCATCACATTATTCACAGTGCCCAGCAGAGTTCCTGGCAAGAAAGGAGCTCAAACATTTGCCCAATGAATAAAGAATGCAAAAGCAGGCAATTTATATTCCATTCGTATATATTCAATTATATTAGTGAATAAACTAGTTTACTCATTTTCATATGTAGTCATGGTGGTGTTGACGGACAGCAGTGACAGCTCCTGCTCAATGCCAGCTGGCAATGGCAACTGGGTCAAGTCCTCTCTCTTTGCGGGAGAGGTGTGAAATATAGGAGACTCAATATTCAGTTCTATAATCTACTTTTCTTTTATTGGTGGAGTTGTATATTATTTTTCATCTTGTTCAGTTCCCTGAACCCTGAGATAGTTCAATCATGAAACCAGAGCTGGCATCAAAATTCACCTGGTGACATTTACCGAAACTGAGGATTCAACTCATCACAAAGAAATAACCAATTTCTATTAGGTATGTCTTCCATTCCTTAGCTATTTCAGTTACAAAAAATGTTCCACTTCCCAAGACCGAGTGCTAAGATGTGAAAATACTCTGCATACAGAGATAATCAATAAGCACTGAACTCAACTGTAGTTTTATAAGGGCCTGAACTGTTATTATCTAAATCTGACTTCAACTCCAACAACTTGAGAATAATTTTTTCCTTTGTTTCCCGAATTATTTGTGGAAATTGTTGCTATTGTTGTTATTATCATCATCATCATTTTAAAGCACTGTTTTTTCTGGTCTATGAAGCCAGATTTAACCCAAGAGAGCAAAGACATTACTAATATTCTGCACAAAGCAAAACAATCAGTAGCCAGGAGAGGATTTAGATTACTTACTGACACAAACTCTTCAAAACTGATTTTGCCATCTTTGTTGTTGTCAGCAACCGCTAGAATTTTCTCCACGATCTCGCGCACCTTGTAGCCAGGCAGAGGAAGGCTTGCTTCCTTAAACAGGTCCTGAAGTTCATAGTCACTGACGTACCCACTGTTGTCAATATCTGTAAAGATAAATTATGAGCTGTCAAATATCACTTGAACTCCGTTGGAGAGGTGCACTCAGAAGGCCGTTTGGGAGAGTCACAGGCAGGCAGAACCTTTCAGGCTGGTTTCACAAGTGGCAATAATCTTTTCTCCTGCACCTGAAGTGTACAAGGTATGCCATACACTTTATCAAAAACTTCTTATTTAATGAACTTTACCCCCATAGATTTAGGGCTACCATATGTATTTTAAGTGTATAACATGGACGTTGTGCTGACAGATGAAAAACTCAGGTTTAACACATAACTAAGTTTCAAAGAATTAAGTCTGGGGAGGTCTCAGATATCAAGAAGAAATACAGCAGCAATAGTCAGGAGGGAGCGCCCACCCAGTCTTTGACTTCTTCATAGAATTTACAAAAAGGATCTGCTGGCCCCACGTTCCATATAAACTTTGTGCAACATGCAAAATACACATAAGGCACTTCTCGTCTTTATTTCACCTGGTGGCAGTTCTGTTTCATTTGTCAATAATTCATTGCAGCTTCATTACTTCTTCATTACGTATTTATGATACCATTATGTAGGCTGAATCACGTTTGATGTCATTTGGAGATTAAGTGTTCAAGAAATAATTTCACACGTACATTTGGACTCTTGGAAATGGGTTTCCAGGCATTTTCATATCATCACTGAGATGCCCTTACCTGGGTTTTCCGTAGAGACTGAATATCAATTCTTGACACAGAAAAAAGGCAACACAAGACACTTCTGGCCAGAGTTGGCAACAGGGCTTTGGACTGTTTGGTTAGTTGCCTGGACCCACCTTATATAGCCTCTCTTTGCTCATCTGGTAATGGTTGCTTTGTTTCCTATATTCTTTTTCCTCTCAGTAAAAGAGCTGTCATCTCATAACTGAATTAATGTTAAGACAGAAAGTTTTCTTTCAGAGTCTCATGCACAAGTTTTAGAATTAATCCTGTTTGCAATGATGAAAAATATCTAAATCAAGAACCAAAATAGTACTATACTCTCAAAAGTCAGCTGGGAAGCAAAATTCCTTGATATTGCAATAATTGCTTTCTTTGAATTTAGAGTAAAGTCTCATTATTTAGTACATTACCAGTTCAGAATTGTTTCCTATAATTCTGAAATGGACAAACAGACTAGATAGGCTTACTTTTATCATAGCACTGTGGTGGGGAGTATTAAAAAATAAACAAGGTCAAGACAAAGTTTCTTACCTGCTAACCATGATGCTAAACTAATATTAAGAGTTAGAGCTCTGAAGATGGACAGACCTGCATGCTTAAATCCCAGCCCCATCTCGACAACCTCTGTGGTTTGAGTGTGAAATGATAAGAAATAATAGATACGACTTAATGAGCACATATTCTATGCCAAGTGATTTAAGAACTTGACTCAACTCATGAAATCCTTACAACTTTGAAGTAGTTAATAATATTATTCTAATTTTAAAGATGAGGAAATCACGGCTTACGTTAAATAGCCATAAACATAACAGTTTAAAAAGAAACGAAACTTTCCTACAACTCAACAACAAGAAAACAAGCAACCTGATTTAAAAGTGGGCAAAAGACTTGAATAGACATTTCTCCAAAGATATATAAAGAGCCAATAAGCGCATGAAAAGACACTCAACGTCACTAATCATTAGGGAAATGCAAATCAAAACTACAATGAGATACCATTTCATACTCATGAGGATGACTATTTTAAAAACAAACAAAAATGGAAAACAGCAAGTGTTGGCATGGATTTGAAGAAATTGAAACGCTCGTGCTTCCTGGTAGGAGTATAAAATGATGTGTTCACTACTGAAAACTGGTAGTTCCTAGAAAAATTAAACATAGAATTACATGATCTAGCAATTTCACTTTTGACTATATACCCAAAATAACTGAAAAGGGAGACTTGGACAGATGTTTATAGCAACATTGCTCACAACAGCCAAAACACAGAAACAACTCAGAAGCCCATCAACAGATGACTGGATAAACAAAATGTGGTAGAGAGAATGGAATGTTAGTCAGTCTTAAAAAGGAAGGAAATTCTGACACATGTTACAATATGGATGAACCCTGAAGACATTATACTAAGTGAAATAAGTCAGCCACAGAAAAACAAATATTGTATTATTCCACTTATATGAGGTACCTAGAGTAGCCAAATTCATAGAGACAGAAAGTAGAATGATGGTGGCAGCCCTGTCGGGCAGGGGTGTGGGCAGATAGCTGGGGAGTTAGTCTTTAATAGTCTTTATTGGGTATAGTTTCAGTCTGGGAAGATAAAAAATTTCTGGAAATGGATGGTGGTCATAGCTGCATAACAATGTGAATGTACTTAATGCCACTGACCAGTACACTTACAAATGGTTAAAATGGTAAATTTTATGTTATGTATATTTTACTACAATTTTTTAAAAAAAGACAAATATTTTAAACTCTCACTTCTCCAGAGAGACCCCAAAATATCCCACCTAGCAAGGTTGGATTGGCATGTCCCTCTGCCTCTGAGAAAAGCTGTTTGGTACAAATTAGCAGAGGAGTACTAAATTTATGAGTAGCAGTTTACCGTATAAAGCAAGGAAGTATATATTCTGCTAGTGTTAGTACTTCCCTCACACAGAGCAATTATCCTGCTGCCAGAACTGTTCCACCAATGAATTATTTATTCAAAATATCACTAAATAAATACTGCAAGACTATATGTCCATGAGTCATCAAGAGTAAAGCTGGCGTGTTAAAGAAAACACACTGCTAATTCATTCATTTTATTAAGACCTAGATAGCACTTTTATTCAAGCTACCAAACTGCACCTATAAAAACAAAAAATTACTTCCTCTGTTTCAATGCTCGAATTGAGCAGAACATTCCAATAATTGCCCAATTTTTGTCTTGAAAACACTGAACAATGTAGGTAATACCTAAAACGTGTCTTTTAACAATAACTTTTTAGAAATCATACCATATTCACACAATGCTCTGCTGATAAATGCACCACCCACAAAATAAAGACCAAGATCAGGGCATTCATTATGAGCCTAGTGTGGCCACCACGCAGACAATATTCTGGAGATTTGAGTTAGTCTGGAAATGGCTGTGCAGGGAGAAGTGGACAGGCCCAGACATCGATAGAATTTACTTTATTTCATAGCAATGGTTTGGAAGTCATGAGCTACCAGCCATTCCATCAGTGCACACTCCCTGGTCTACCACCTGACTCTGTTTTCACAGGGTGCTCTGATGCCCTGGGGAAACAGCCTGCTCAGGAAGGGGCAAGGCGGTGGTGTCACCATCTCAATCTCCACTCACTGGGCTCACCTTTCACCGGGGTCACCTTTCACCTGCACGCATGTGCAGACTAGAGCAAAACATGGTCTTTATATTCTCTTTGTTTGCCACAGGTCTCCTAAGAGCAAAATGCAGAACTGCGATCCAATAGAGGGGGAAGGAATTTTTTAGAAGAAAAAGTCAAAGCTGTCCAAATGATGTCATAAAGGCAAAGCATGGAATGGCTGTAAAACTGAAAAAAGAAATCTAAGACATACGGCCTTTAAAAACAACATTAAGACTTTTAAATTATGCATGAGGGAGGAGAACAATAAGATATACGGCCTTTAAAAATAATATCAAGAGTTAAAAACATTCCGCACGAAGGCAAAATGTTCTTATTTGTGACAAACACACAAAGGCCAGAGTTCAGTTTAGAGACACTGAAGTGTTTCTTTATTTTTTCTCTGTAATGAGATCTTGTTAAGCATATTCAGTTACTCTGTCATTCATTAACCTGGATTATCCTCTGCAAAGAAATGGTCAAAGAATTCAAAGTCCAATTCTCCTAGAAATTCAAACCAGTCTTAGTTTATCTTTCAGAAAGAAAGAAAGAATCCAGTGAAATCCAGATGGAAAAAAAAAAAGGAATAAATTTAGGGATTAATGGATGGTAGTAGAAGCAATAAAAGGTATTGTTCCACTCCTGGAAGGCTGACCCGGAGCAGAATAGTTAACATTGTACTCAGTTTTTCTCAAGCCTACCTATTTTATTAAATGCTTCTTGGAGTTCTTCCAGCTCCTCCCGAGAGATCGTAGTGGTACTGTTCTCCATCTCTGAATAGCAAAGACTACCTTCAGGTCTTTATACCTAGAAAAACCAATGTTAGAAAAAGAATGTTAGCCCTTGGGAAACTTTTATCCAGGCAATAAAATATCTAGAAGTCACCTGAGTGGCCCGGGTGACAAGGAAAAAATAGGAACAGAGCCCCTGGTAACACTCTTTCCCAGCCTAGGGCATAACTGAGACTCAGGAAGAGGAAGAAATACTGGCTTTTCACACACCCTGTGCTTATCTAGGATATGGGCATTTCTCAATGGTTTGTATAATTTTCATATACACTTGACCCCACTATTTCAGAAAAATAAGCATTTCAACGTTGAGAAAAGTCTATGAAGGATGTGGTCAGAAAGTAAAATTTTAGGACATGAATAATGTCCATAAAAAGAATAAAGTAAGTTAGAGCCTCTTGGAGCTCGTGGCTTGAACGTTCACAATATTTGACCACTGCTACCTCCTTTCTCTCTCCCTGTGCAAGGACTCTCCCAGATCTGTGGAGCCCTTCTTACAATGAGCACCTGAGACAAACTAAAGAGAAAAAAAAATGATGTAAAACTGGGTTGTAAGAAAAGCAAGCATGTGATATTCACTGTAGAAAATAAGTGGTAACTTACTGGTAATGCCCAAATCAGAAATTTTAATTATCCACAATCCTACTACCCAGAAACGTAACTAGTATTGTTTTGTTATCTACATCTTTCTGATCTGCTTTTCAAATGCACCTGTACCTTTTTTTTGAGGGGGGGAGGGTGTGAAAATGTGAGTATGTTGTAATTTTTTGTACTAATACATTGTATGTATTAGCATAATATTTACTGGCCACGTAGTCCTATGTCATAATTTATCTGGTAAACTCTTTGTTTCATGGGTACTTGCATTGCTTCCAGTTTTGCATTATAAACGAGTGCTACAGTGAACATCTGCATAGATAAAACTATGCTTATCCATGTTTATTTCTGTAGATAAATATTTCTAGGTGGAATTATTTACACTTCTAGGGCTTCTGATATGCAACAGGGCAATTCTTACTTTTAAAATGACTTTGTGCTTCAGCTATTCAATGTAAAGCTAAAGATGATACACACCTAATTACATTAGAGTTAATACATATTTCAGAAAGTAAGTGAAAATGAGTGTTTTATAAGATAACAAGAACTGAAGCTAAGTAGGAAGTTCTCTTTTTACACACTTGTATTTATATAAGAGGTTCAACGTCATCCCTGAACATTTCTAGTTTTTCAGGGAAGCACATAATTTTTGAAATAACTCATTAAAAATTTTCACTGATCATTTAAAAATCAAATCACATGAAGCCGTCTAAGAGTACAGTTCATTTGTCATTAGTGATCTGTATACCAACTTGTTTAAGATTTTTGTTCTTTCAAAATGACAGGTTTTTTTAATTGAAGAATAGTTGCTGTACAATATTATGTAAGTTGCAAGTGTACAATATAGTGATTCACAATTTTTAAAGGTTATATTCCATTTATAATTATAAAATATTGGCTGTGTTTCTTGTACTGTACAATATATCCTTGTAGCTTATTTTATACCTAATAGTTTGTACCTCATAATCCCCTACCCCCATACTGTCCCTCCCCTTCCCTTTCCCCACTGGTAACCACTAGTTTCTTCTCTATATCTGAGTCTGCTGCTTTTTTGTTATATTCACTAGTTTATTGTATTTTTTTTAGGTTCCACATGTAACTTTATCATAGTGTCTTTCTCTGCCTGATTTATTTCACTTAGCATAATGCCCTCCAAGTCCATCCATGTTGCTGCAAATCGCAAAATTAATTTTTTTATGGTTAAGCAGTATTTCATTGTAAAAATACACCATATCTTCTTATCCATTCATCTGTTGATGGACACTCAAGTTGTTTCCATATCTTGGCTATTGTAAATATCACTACTATGAATGTTCAGGTGCACGTATCTTTCTGAATTCGTGTTTTGGGTTTGTTTGTTTGTTTGTTTTGGTATATACCCAGGAGTAGAATTGCTGGGTCATATGGTACTTCTATTTTCAGTTTTTTGAGAAACCTCCATGCTGTTTTCTACAATGGCTGCACCAATTTACATTCCCACCAACAGTGCATGAGGGTTCCCTTTTCTCCACATCCTCGCCATATCTGTTATTTGTCTTCTTTTTGATGATGGCCATGCTGACAGGTGTGAGGAGATATCTCATGTGGTTTTGATTTACATTTTCCTGATAATTAGCAATGTTGAGCATCTTTTCATGTGCCTGTTGGTCATCTGCATTTCCCCTTTGGAAAAATGTCTATTCAGTTCTTCTACCTATTATTAAATTGTATCTTTTTTTTATGTTGAGTTGTATGAGCTGTTTATGTATGTTGGATATTAACCACTTATTGGTCATATTTGCAAATATTTTCTCCCATTTAGTAGGTTGCAAAATGACAGATTTCTATGTCTTACAGTTATTTTGGGGCCTGATTCTAATTAAATGTGTAATTAAATCTTTTGGTTTTAAATACACACACACACACACCATTGCCCACTATTTAATTGTACACTGTTTTAAAAATATCTAAAGAGTTCAAGTCAGTGGAGTAGGAAAAAGGTGGTAAATGAAATTCTTAATCCCCAGATGCAGATTCTTACATGTTAGCATTAAATACGTATTCACACTTTATTGAATTTTCACTTTTAGAATGTTTTACTGTAGTTAAAACTATTTAAAGGCATACTTATTTTGTGTTGAAAGAGATTAAACAAGTCCTTTTAGGATTTCTAAAGATAATTCCCCAGTCTGCAAAGTGCTAACTCTGTCATGCTGGTTTTGATTCTGTGGTTTTGGTCATCCTATTCAATATTCAAAATGGTTTCTATTCCTTGCCTCAAGTTTTAAAAACAGTGGTCCAATTTTAGCATCTGCATTCCACAGAAAGGCTGCAAATTCACAGTTCTTGTGTTGACCTTGCATTTGAGATGATAAATATATCCAGGGTTCTATTCTTTACTCAAGCCTTCAAATTTATATCATTTGTTAATTACATAAAATATTTTTATTCCCCCACAACTAGGCAAAACCAGCACATTAACTTACTGAAAAAGCAATTTACCCAAATGATATTATAAGTATAAAGAAGTTGTTTCAAGTCCTTTGATATTCAAGTGAAACAAACAGGAAAATACAGAACAATCTTTAAGATGTATTCTTAAAAGAGCAAAGCAAGGTGCAGAAGAATTAGTATGGTTGGAGGAAGAGGAGCTATATCAGTTGTACATTTATAAGAGCATTTCCAGAAGGACACAGGAAAGGTAACAGCAATTGCCTCTCTAGGGAAAATGGGGGATTGGAGGCAGAGTGGGAAAGAGGCTTATTTTTCATTATACACTTTTTTATTTTTTTTTAGGGTATAAGCCTATCAAAACCAAAAATAACTGAAAAATAACAGAGGTAGTTGTGGTAAAACATTGGAAACCAAAATAAATACTAGTGGTCTGAAGGTATACATTATACACTGATAGACTGTGGTAAGAATAACATATACAGTACCTAAATGTCACAATTTTAAGTAAGATCACCTATATTTCCTTACAGAGCAATACACTCTGATTAAAATAGTAAACTAATTTATAGCTTTCCACAAAGGCATGAAGACTTAGCAGTAGAGTGGTTAATGAAAAACATATTGCCTCTTTTCTAAGTGTAGACTCATGCATAAAAATATAGCATCGATATTTTTCTAAGTTTTTGCAAATTTATAATAATGTTAGGATTCTTCAAAAACTAAGTACAGTATATGGTATGCCTTAACAAGCATTTTTATGTAGCACAATGAACTTATTGGGAACAACATATACTATTGGCTGAGAAAATAGTTGTTTGATTTGATGTATAAAAGATTGTTCTGGTTTAATCCTCCAAATAAACTACCTACTATCACGTTTTTCAGTGAAACAAAAGGTTTCTGCTACAAAAAAATAGCAATTACTTTTTAAAACTTTATGGAAGAAAATTAAAATTTCAAAATAGTATATTAACATTTTAGCAGAAAAGCCCAGTGACCCGATAACTAGTAACATAATATTTATTTTTCTTTCTAGTCCCACACTGAGATGATTAATGCACTGTCCTAAGTGCTTTGTGTCCATTCTCACTTACTCCTCACCACTCCATGAGGTAGGTACTGTCCTCATTTCGTAATTGAGAAAAGGATGCTTCAAAGGACTGAGTAACTTTTTTAAGGTCCCAGTGAATAACTCTCACAGGCTCATGGCGGAGCTGTGGCAGAACCTGACTGTCTCATTCCTGCCTCTAGGTCAGTATGCTCTGTAGTCTCCCAAGTACAATCTGATAGCAAACCTTAAAAACATACAAATATGTACTTGTATAATAATCATACAATGCTTTACATAATATATGTAACATACATTATATACCTATGAAATAAGAATTTGCATTTTAAAGAAATTGGCCTCTGTAAAATTCTTTGGAAGGTTTTGAGGGAAAAATGCTAGCTAGATCAACTCATATTTATCAGGCACATAACCTGTCAGTTCTGAAACACTCTACAATACACAGTTACTAGAAGTTATTATGCAGTTTTTGAAATGAGAACACATCACTAACCGGTACCCAAACACCTGGCATTGAAGCATACATACCTGGACGCCTGAGATGGCTCAGAAAGCACAGTTTTCCAAAGTCAGGTCTGAAAGATGCAGCCCAGAGGTGGCCAGGATCACTGACCAGAGACACACCAACAGGGCAGGTTATGCTGAATTCTCTAGACCAATTTACCTTCTCATAGATTTTGACACGTGTCCTATACATCTTCAGTAATGTCAACCCTGCTTTCCCTCTCTGCTTTTTTTGTTTTTTTAGCCCATATAATTCTAAGTAAAACCTGCTTTTGCCAATTAAAGCCTTTTTTCCCTCTCCTAATCCTCAAGTGTACCTGGACCCAACCCAATATAAATTCAGAAAGTTAAGGAAGTATATTCTAAAAATGAGCTTCTTAATTTAGATGAAATTGGATCTGATCTTTTATTCTCCCTTAAATTTCTAACTTCCTTGAACCTTTAAAAGCTATACCAAAATTAGTCTAAGTAGCCCTTTATGACTGGCAGAATCCAAAACCCTCAGGACAGTTTCAGAGTTAAAAAAAGGCACTAGGAACAGCCCTCAGACCAACAAGACTTTGACGCCTTTCTACCAGTCTCAAAAGCCCCAACTGCAAGGGACCAAAGCTCTCTTCACTGTTACCTCTTGGCTTCCTGGCTATTCTTTCCTCCCTCCCCCTGTGGTCCTAGCCAGGGTCACTGGAGATTCTGAGTTCTCCAGGGACCCTTACCCCAGCCCATCCTTCACAATTCCCTTCCTCCCTTCCTCCCCCTTCTCTGGCATTGTAAACAATAATGGCAAATATTTACAGAGGACTTTCAGCGGGCCTGGAACTATGCTATCCTCCTCACACACAGGAGCTCACCATTTATCTGTTCTACTAATGGAACAAGCATCCTCCTTTAAAATGTAAATTAGGGGTAGGGGGGCGGGAAGGGATAGACTGCGAGTTCAAAATTTGTAGATACTGACAGGCATATGTAGAATAGATAAACAAGATTATACTGTATAGCACAGGGAAGTATATGCAGGATCTTGTGGTAGCTCACAGTGAAAAAAACGTGACAATGAATGTCTGTATGTTCATGTATAGCTGAAAGATTGTGCTCTACACTGGAATTTGACACAACATTGTAGAATGACTATAACTCAAAAAAGAAAAATGTTTAAAAAATAAAATAAAATAAAATATAAATTAGAGGCCCACAGAAATTAGGTAACCTGCCCAAGGAAAGCAGACAAAATAAAAGATTCAAAATCAAATCTGTTTCTAGTGCCCAAGCTCTTAAATTCTACTCACAGTTCAATTAACATCCCTATTCTCTCACAGCAAGCATCATAGGTAGTTTTAAAGAAAGGATCAATGACTAATTCACACCTAAGTGTGAGTGACTAATAAACTCTCAAAGTGTTAATCATTCCATTTTCCAACCATATTTATATGTTAAGGGTAAGTGCCTGTTTTCTTTAGTAGAATAATGGACAAATACATTGTTTAAACAACAGAATATTTATACATCAGTAGATTAAAAAAACTACATCTATCTGTTTTCTCCAAAATATAGTTACATGGAAAAAGCAAACTGCAAAAAGAAACATACAGTATACCAATTACTGTAAATTATAAAAACACAAAATATTCTGTTGTTTATGTTGTTGTACGTATGAAGTAAAACTTTAAAACACGTGGGAATGACAAAACAAATTCCGACAGTGGTTATCTATGGAGAGGGAGGTAAGGGGCACAGCTTGGGGCTAGAACTGGATCTGTTCCTTTTTTCTCAAAGATAGATTTGGAGCAGGGGGAGGGTATAGTTCAAGTGGTAGAGCCTATGCTTAGCATGCACAAGGTCCTGTGTTTGATAACCAGTACCTACTACAAAAATTAGTAAACCTAATTTACCTCCCCCTCTGCCAAAATAAAATAATTAAATAAAGATAGATTTGGAGCAATTATGGTAAATATTTAGCATCTGCTCAAACTAAGCAATAAGATGATGGCTATCAGTTGTGTTGTTTTAAATAATTCATAATATAAAAATTTTAATTTTTAAACTCAGATAGTAAAAATAATAAATAAAATAATAAAGATGACAAAAGAATATGTTTTGAACAGGAGAAAATCCTCTAAGGGCTTGGGGAAATTTTTTTTAATACTTCAATTATGAACAGTCAAAATAGTATTATTGTGGCATAATAATTTATTGAAATATAAAATTGTGTTTATTCTTTCCCCCTCAATTAAAGCAGTAACTAACTCTTGTCTTAGGGATTCTGACAGCACAGAAGGTGAAACCAGCTTGGAATCCATGGTCCCCTGAGTCTCCGGGCATAAGCACAAACATTCTTAGGGCTCACCTGGGCTGGGTGTCCTGGGAGGGGGGCGGCAGGAGGAGGGTGTCTCTGAGAAGCCACCAGCTAAGGAAGACAGAGAGAAGGGGAGAGTATCCTGATGGAAAGGAAGGGGAACCTGTGAATGTCAGCAAAGAAGACAACTGCCCCAGGGGAGGCAGAAAGGAGGGACAGACAACGTGCAGCCGAACCTCCACTGGAGGGAGCCATGGGCCGCACCTGTGGGTTTGTCCCAGGCAGCCTCTAAGGATGGGGGACCCAGGACCAAACAGCTTCCTCCAAGCCTTGGCCCTGCTTCAGACCTCTGGACAACAGAGGCTGAGGGACAGATTCTAGGTGTCTAACACTAGACAGTACTCAGGCAGGATGGGACATCACAGTCAAAATGAAGTTGCTTTAAAGAACAGCAAGAAAGGGGATATTTCTTTCCTACTTGACTTTTATGGTAAAAGCCTTGACAGTGTTTCTCTGGAGAAGTGACAGAGATCTGAGGTTCCAGAGCATTTCAGTAGCTCTGGTGAGCAGCAGTTCTGCTGGTGTCCTGTCTCCTCCTTCCCTTCCTCAGAAACCCTCCTCCGAGCTCCCAGCACAGCCTTCCTCTTTTCCTGTTCCATCCTGTATTCACCTCTCCATTATGAGAAAGGTCACAGGGTCACTGAAATAAGTCACTATATGAAACAATAAACAGCAAAGAAAAATGAATTAATTGAAGAGTTTTCTTTCTAGTTTAAAGGAAACCTGGACAATATTTTCACCTATCTGTAATATTCTCAGCATCTCCTTTTTCAATCATATTTCATAACAGGGAGCTGCACAGTTCATTTTGCAAGAAGCAGACATACATATCCCCTATCAACCACACGTGCACACAAGCACATGCAAACATGCGTTGAAGAGAAAACAAGAACGAGAGAAGGAGACAGAGACCAAAGACTTTTGTAAGAAAACAGAAGTTCTTGGAAAAGCATTTAGCATGTGAAGGATTCATGTTGTGGCAAAACTCTCTTTTTCCTTAAAGCAAAGTGTAAGTTAGAATAGGGCATGACCCCAACCAGAATACCAGTGTAAAAGCCAGTGGTGAGTTAATAAGTATTCTGAGTTCAAAAATGGACTCAGGCAAAATAAATTATACAGAAGGACTTGGAAAAAATAACACTCCCAAGGACAGATACTGTCTGGAATTGGAAGCTGCTGGAACCACAGCTCTGACCTTCACTACTTTGTGTATGGGATTTGGTCACTCAAGCACTGAGGTTCAAATGTTACTTGACTTGTGCAATTGAATGAATGGTGTGATGAGTAAGAGTTGGTTACTGAATGGTTAAATCAGCATGTTAAAAAAAAAAATCTGGTCTCCTCTCACAAGGCCCTTTCTCCAGAGTTCTCCCCATTATTCCTGGCTAACACCAAACAGGTGCCAACTCAGTTTTGAAACCCGAAGACTTAAAATCGTAGCAAGTGCAGAGGTGATAAAGGGTGGCCTGGGCAGAGAGGGACAAAGTGTATAGCTCACCTCCCACCCCGCACCCTCAACTCCACCCGGGTGAGTGTACTAACGGGCCCGCCACGACTCAGTGGTACAGACACGGCTCGTCCACTGCAGCCTGTCCAAGAGGCAGGGAAACCTCTGCTCCTTTTTTAGCTAAGCTAAGGTTAGGTACATGAATACATAAATAAGACAAAGTAGAGTTTGTTGGTCAAAGCTTAAGTCAAGAGTCATAGACGCTTACGTCACAGAAGACCGTGATTAGAACCATTTGGAGGTATGAAATGGAGGGGAGGCCTCTGTCCCCAGTACCTTCCGGAAGCCTCAAGCTCTCTCAAATTCAACAATAAATGAATATAGCTAATTTGTCAACCGAGGACATTACAATCCATGAAACGGGAATTAGTTCTTCTCAGGAACTGCTGGCCATTGCCACAAGCTCAGCAATGCTTCTGTTCCACAGCCCATGAAAATTCTACCCAGTACCTGAAGTCCTAGATGAGGAAGGAGGATATCTGATTCCCCACCTTTACCCCTTTTCTGATGTGTCCACAATGCTAGGCTGGGGCTCTCAAAGGGGAAGCCACTGCTGAGCGTCAATGGACTGTTGCCAAGAGGAATAAGGCCCAAAGCTGCCTGATCTTCTGCTTTTTAAAGGTAAGTCAGAAATCCATATTTTTATGTGAAATTTAATTTTTAAATTTGGCAATTTGAATTACTATAAACACTAGGGTTGTCAGATTAGAACTCTAGTCTATTAATTTGGGTTTTCACGTCTCTAATTTTAAGTTACTTCACTTGGAGGACATGCTGTGTGCTTCTCTAGGAACATTCCAAATTAGCTCATTCTAGGGCCAGAAGAAAGTATTTTGTCCCTTAATGTGTCAAAACCCAACCTCAGTTATGCACCACTCACCAAATCCCTGCCCCCAGTGAGGGACATTTCCAAGTGTCAGCTCCTCTGAGAAAAGAGGGGCCAGCAGGTCAGAAGCCCATCAGCCAGATTCCTCGCTCAGGTAACTGGATCTGCCCACCACCCTGGGATCTTTTTCTTCTCATTTTTTATTTATATCCCATCTTCTCTCCCCCATCCCCAGCCCCACTTCAGGACTTCTCTGGCTCCCTGAGAAAATTCAGCACAGTGTTACCCAAATTCGTGTCATACAATGTCACAACATCACCAACGCTTCAAGTAGAATTTTCTCAACATGTTTTGCTTTCTTCTCCAGCAACTATTTCTGTACTTCCAGTAACAGCACCAATTTTAGTTCTGGGGCCCTACTCATTCCCTATAATCTATCCATGCCTTCTGAGTGAAGATCCAGGCCCAAGGCAATCAGCACGACACATTGTCTGGCCACAGTGATTTGGTTTAGGGGTGGGCATATCATCCAGTTGGAGCCCACAAGACATAAGAAGGCCTTTGTGGAGGCTTCTGTAATCAGAGTCCACACACTCCCCTGGACTGGACCCATATTCAAGAGGAAGCAGAGGCCGGAGCAGCTGTACCCATCTTGTCTCCATGAGGAAAGGACTCACGGCTGAGAATGAAGCCAAAACCAACTCAGCAGAAAGCAGAGCCAGAGGGTGAAAGGAAACCACCACCTGGCAGGGCTGAGTCTTGAATCCCACTGTGCTAAAGCCTTTGTACTTTTTTAGGAACGTTAAAGAATATTTTTTAAAGCCAGTTAAACGGGGATTCTATTACTTGCAACAATGAGTCCAAACTGATAACATAGTCATAAGAGACAAAATTTACAAAAAAAAAATGGAAAGGGGAGTGTGTGTGTCAATTCCTCCAAAGATGGAGAGTATCTGGACATCCTGAATTGGGAAAGAAAATTAATCATAATGTTTTCTGAATAAATTTACATCTAGATAAGAAGTATTATTTTTGTCATAACTTGTACTTTACCCCACCACAACTCGGAAAGCCAGTAGAACAGTCAGTTTACGATGGCTCCCACAGCAACCAGCAGCATTTAAGATTATATTCATAACCTAAAGGCCTCCTAGCCTGTGGTTTCTTTGCACCTTTCTTTTTCCTTCCCTTTATCCAGAAAGGTTCTTCCCACTTCTCTCTTATCTCTAGCTAAAGGTAACAAACTGAGTAGTAGTAATAATATGAGGAATGACAGGGCTTCCTGGTATGAGGCGAGGCAGGGCAGAGCAATCAAGCTGCAATAATAAACATTCAAAGTCAACAAATCAAAAAAAAAGTCAACAAATCATTAAAATCAGGAAATTATTAATGCATTGCAGGTAGAGAAAAAAGAAGTAATCCACCCAATTCCCGAGAGTAAAAAAATATACACGCAAGACATTTGCACGTTTATCCGATGGCCCACCAAGCATCAAGTCCCTGGAAGTTAGTTCAATTTTCAAAGAGTACTTACTCAGACCTCAACAGGACTCATACTATAATTTGCTGTGTGGCACAGTAATGTGCTTCCAACACACAAAGAGAACAAGAATGACGCGTGGCAGACAAGAATTCCAGAATGAATCAGGCTGAAAAAAAATCAAACTCTCCATCTATTCCTATAATTGCATTTTTTTATACATGATCAGATACTGAATGCAGTTATGGCTTCTCAAAGAAATTGGACAAAAATAAATTTTAAGTAGGAATACTAGAAATGACAGGTTTCTTTGTGAAGTCTATTTCTTGCTTTTATTATTGTTTTGAACTTCCAGTTTACAATAATTTCCTGAGATGTCACTATATTGCTGTTTTACAATTACACAAGCTGCCTAATTATCCTCTATTCTTAAATTCTAGAGGAGGAAAACATTCTAAAAGCTGATGTCTCCTAGAACTAAACTTTTTTTCTCTTGTCCTTTTTGTTCCTTTAAACTATATTTTCATTTCCTTCATCAGATCATGGCCTTACTGATTTTGGCTAAAACTTTGCCTCTGGACACTAGCTCCTTCCAGGGTAGCAATTCTTGGTTCTTACTCTACCCTGAGAAGGGCCTCCTCTTTCTCCTGAGGCCTCTTTCTGCTGATTCCAGAACCTTCCTTCATGTCATTTCCTGCCCCTCCCCAAGCACAGCTCCAACTCCACCATGACTTTCTTCATTGCCCTCATTTCATTTCAGCACATGTTTATTGAGAAGCTGAGGCAGCAGGTGTTGAACCAAGTGCTGGAGACACTCAGATGGTGACTAACACAGGGGCCTGGCTCTCCAAGAATTTACAGTCTAGGCAGGGAGTCAGTAAACCAGAGGTGACAGCAATGGCAAACACACAGGACTCCCCTCGCCCCCTGCAGACATCACTCACCAAGCACAGCTCTTACCTACTCAGCCTTGAGTTGCCTCAGGATCCCCTTTTCAACAAGGCCCCCCATTTCAACATGGCCCCCGACACAGCCCCTCCCAGAGGGTCAGCTTTCAAGGTGAACTCAAACGCCACCTCCAGAGCCACACCACCAGCTGGAATGACATAAGCAGGAAAGGAAGACTCTTCTCACTGGCAGATTCAAGGAAAACTTTCTACAGGAGGTACCATTTGAGACCTTAAAAATGAACAGGCAGAGAGAGAATGATCTAAATGCCAGCGGAGGCAGAAAATTCTTGGTGGTTTCCCCACAGAGCACTCGTTATGACAAAATGGAGTTCTTAACGAAGTATCTGTGTTGTATTACAGCATCTTATTACCTTGTAATTTTTAATTACAGAAGAAATGTAAGATATGCCATTGCCTTCAACTAACCTAAAAAATTTCAAGGGGATAAGATAATGCAATATATTATATCTACCTTAAAAACCCACTTTTAACTTCTTGGTGACAGTGATGGTGAGTGAGCCTACTGAAATGTATCACGCCTTTGAAAATCTTTAACTTTCCTGTTAGGCTTTTTGCCTACTGGCAATTTCCATCTCTGACATATGAAAAACAACTCCTGCCATTTCAAAGATACCTGCGTGCTACATCTTATATTCAGAACAGACCAACACTGGCCGGTGTGAAGACTCTTCCTTTTTCCATTCAAATAGGCCAAAATTCATTTTTTTGCACCTCAGAAAACAAATGATATTCTCCTCCAAGCCATACTTTCTAAAGAGGAATTTTCTATGACTTGTAGGACTTTTGGCTTCATCTGTGTCCCCTTACCTCCTGACAACAGAATCATTTAATCTACCTACTTGGTTATTGGTGCCAGGTAAGGTATTTTGATCATAAGCAAGAAAATTAAATCTGGTAAAATGTGCCCAAAAAGGACGTCACTGGAAGAGCACTGGGGGTTGGCTCAGAGAATCAAGAGAGGGCTAAACAAGCAGGGTCTGGAAGGACAGGTGCCAAGAAGCTCTAGGGAAACCATGATGCTCCACTTTGGAACGCCATCTCCAGATGCCTCAGCCACCTCCATCTGTGGATGGCAGCTTTATCCCCAGGATGGTGAGTCTGACTGGCAGAGCTCAAGCCATATGCCCATCCCTGTGGTCAGAGGGTACCAGGAAGACAAGATCTACATCTACTGAGAATCTCTTTGTCTTAGTGGTTCACTTGCCTTCTGCACGTCTCTGTGTTTGCCTGAAGCAAAGACAAATGTGTAAATCTGACTCCTAAGCAAATGCAAGTATTCCGTCCTAACAGTCTTCTCCTGACCTGAGCTCATCGCATCCAGTCGAGAACACCTGAAGTTCAGATAAACAAGACTCAAAAAATTGCCCCCAAGTTCCACACCCAAAACCGTAATCCACAGCACCCTACCCAACGGCAGTCCAAACAAGGCAAGGGAGACTTGGGTTCTCACTACAGGCCAAGCACTGTTCTGAGCAGTACACCTATTGTCTCACTTAATCCTCATAGCAATACCACGAGGTTGGTAATATTACAATCCCCATTTCACAGTTAAAGCAATTGAGGCCAAAAGCTTCACAGTCAGTGGCAGAGGTGGGATCCAAACCCAGGGAGTTGGCCGAGTCCAGACCCTCAATTGTATACTGCCTTCATAGCGGTGGTCTCCATCCATTCCCATCCATTCCCTTCCATCCCCTTCCATCCCTGTAGCTCAAGTTAAACACCCTGTGGCCTTTTCTGTGAGAAGCTGCCCTAGAACCCTTCCTTCAGCACAGAACGGTTAGCGTGAAGTGTGGACACGATGTGACCAGTCTTACTAGAAACTCAGGGAATGGGTAGAAGAGCTTGGATGAGCTTTGGGAAAATAATGTGAGTTATTTTACATCACATTTTTTTTTTCAGTATCTGGAAAAGTACCTTGCTCCTATTTGCTATGTATTATTCAATCACAGGAAATTAAACGTCAGGGAGAGAATTGCTTGGATTGTCAACTACCTAGATTGCCAAACATCTCACTCAGAATGACTGCCTCAATACCAACAGTGAAGTGCTGGTAGAGAACAGGAAGACATGAGTCATTTCCAAGTGCTCTGGAATAACCCACGCATTATATCCCAGTTTATAACCCCCTCCCCCCAATTCTAGCTAAGAATGTCGATGTAAATGATTCACACCAACACAGAGATCCTGGTCCAACCTATGTCCAAGTGAGCAGTGAAGTCCTACCCAGAGTGGTGTTTCCATGCCAGGGTTTGAACTTTAATGTCCAAAGCACACACTGGTTGTGCTTTGAACACACTTAAAGTCTTCACATTTTATGCAGATAAACTAAAACAGTGTTTCCAGGAGTTGAATCTCTGAGGTACTTTATTTTATAACCTGCAGAATCCAACTCTGACATTTCCTTATTAACAAGCAAAAAAAGGAATTATCACATCTTTGTGTGTTTTTTTTAAGAATCCATAGAAATAATCCTAAATTTCTATAAATTATGTATAAAATCATTAGTACAGACGAGAGATTAAAAAAAAGAAAGGAAAAAAATGAAGATTCACATTTAATCATTCCTGTAGGACAGTTTAAAAAATTTTTGAAAAATGAAGGGGATAAACCTTGAAGTACTACTAGAATAAATTTAAATTGTTATCTAACGAAATACCCCTATGACCAATCCAACCCATACCATCAGAGGTCACCGCTGACCACTCTACATGCTCCAGTCAGTCATACTGAGCTGCACATCAGCGGGTCCCCTACACGTTAGTTTTTCCTTAATACCAATCTTCCATGTCCTTTTCCTAGGATTCCCTTCATCCTTTCCTCACCCTGTAAAATCCTAGTAATCATTTCATCCTGGTCAAATGCCATTCCCCCGTGGAGCCTTCCACACTGAGCATCTGTGTCACTTAGTAATGCCAAACAAAAGCATTCAACACTCTGGTTAGCTCCATTTTGCACGCTGCATTTTCTGTCCATCTTACATCCGTCAAGGATTATGCATTTGGGATGTAAGAAGCAACTTTTTTCAGATCATCCCTGAAACTGACTGTCCAACACACTCCTTACCCACAGTTGGTGCTGAATGAAAATTTTCTGTATGACAAGTATGGCAAATCATTCCAATCCTACCAAAATAAACTTGGGAATCATCTGCTCAGTGTAGTTTTTCTCTCCTAGCCTCAGAGAAGTGAACTGGACTCATCTACCCACTGTTTGCTTACCTCCTCTTGAACAATTGCCATCACAAATACCATTGGCCCAATCTTTTATTTTTCTGGCCTTGTATTGTTTGCTGTCTCTGACACACCATGTCTGCAATCACAATCCCTTCACCTTCCCAGTTCTATAAAACTCTCCCAGCTGATTTTAACCAATACCTTAAATCATTTTTAATGAGCAGTTTGTAGCAGACATGGCTTTTCTAGGTTTCTTTGGGCACTGGAAATAGATGAAGAAAGAGTAACATAAAATGACTATCAATTCAATTAAATTAAGTTAAATAGTTTGTGACTACTCAGTGTTCAACACTATGTTAAGCATCATAGGAGATATAAAAGAAATATTAGATGTATTCTCTGTACTCAAAAAGCTTAAATGCATTCACTTATTCATTCAGCCCATGTTCACTGAGAAACAACTACGCACTTAGCCCAGTGCTAAGCAGTGGGAAGAGCATCAAGACACTGAATCCTGGCCTGGGCATTCCAGGAGTTCACACACTAGTTAAGGGGGATGTAAAAAACACAAATAGAAAATTAAATAGCAGCGTTAGTGTTAGGCATGTAATCAGTAACATTCAGCAGAAAAGATGTGAAAAGACTATAAATGAGGTTGAGATAATTTTTCAGATGTTACAAGAGATGTCATTGGGTAGATAGTGTGGTCTGGACACAAAGAATTCAGAGAGGAGGGAGAGGCTTTTATATACCCAATGATCCAGAAAATGTTCCAGGGAGAAGTGGGAACTGGGGAGACTATATGTTATCTCAAGTACAACAGGGTGAAATTGCAAAATAGTACGCTTCTGTTTCACAACCCCCACATCCCCTAGCCTCCACCATTCCACTACTCCACCAAGTCGACTTGAAGGGGCTCAAGGTCTTAATGAAGGGACACCACATGGACCACAGACCAAGTGGGAATTCAGACACTTCAGTAGATGTCAGCAGAGAGGGACAAGCACGCCCGGAGACTAAGCAGGAACCAAAGTCTCAGCAGAAGCCAGTGTCAGAGACAGTATTATCTCCTACGTGTCTCGAGGAGTTTGTATAGAATTGCTATTATCTGTTCCTTAAATGTTCATTAGAAGCCATCTAAGCCTGGAGTTTTCTTTGTGGACAGGTTTTTGACTACAAATTCAATTTCTTCAATAGATACAGGGGCTACTCATGTTACCGATTTCATCTTGAGTAAGCTTTGGAATTTGTTTCATCTAAGTCATCAAATGTATTGGTATGAAGTCGTTCAAAGTATCTCCTTACTTTCCTTTTAATATCTATAGAGTCTACAGTGATGTCACCTCTCTCATTCTTCACATGTACGTTGTCTTTTTTTTCCTCTGATCAGTCTGGGTAGATGGTGATCAGTTTTACTGATCACCTCAAAGACTAGCTTTTGGTTTCAGTGATTGTCCTCTATTGTTTTTCTGTTTTCTGTCTTGTTGATTGGAGCGCTGATCATTATTTTCTTTATTCTGCTCTTAGGCTTATTTTACTCTTTTTTCTAGCTTCTTAAGGAGGAAAGTAAAGTCATTGATTTGAGACATTTCTTTTCAAGTAAATTGCATTAAGTTGTCATTTAGTGCAGTAAGTTCCCCCTAAATACTGCTTTAGTGGCATCCCACACACTTTGATATGTTGTATTTTCATTCAGTTCAAAATACTTAATCTCCTTTGAACTTCTTTCATCCCTGGGTTATTAAGATGTGTGTTGTAAGAACTTGGTTTCCAAATATTCATGGATTTCTCTAATTTATTTCTAATTTAATTCCATTGTGGTGAAAGAAGATGCTTTATTTGACTTGAACCCTTTCAAATTTATTGAGACTTATTTTATGGCCCAGAATTTGATCTAATTTGGTAAATATTCTGCGTGCACTTTAAAAGAAAGTATATTCTGCTGCTGTTGGGTATAGTGACCTATAAACATTAATAAAGTCAAGCTTGATTATAATGTTAAGTCTTCTATATTTCTGCTGAATTTCTGCCTACTGCTTCTATTCAACTGCAGTCTTCAATTGTAATTACGGATCTATTTCTCACTGCAGTTCTATCAAGTTTTCCTTGATATTTTAACGTTATTTAAAGTTATTTTTCCAAGTTATTTTAAAGATCTGCTATTTGGTACATAAATATGAACTAACAATCTTTATCATTATGAAATGACTTTCTTTATCCCAAAAATAGTCTTTGCTCTGAAATCTACTTTCCTTAATGTTAACATAGCTAGAGTTCAACTCTCTTTTGATTAGCGTTACCATGGTATATCTTTTTCAACCCCATTACTTTTAACCTGTCTATGTCTTTGTATTTGATGTGTGTTTCTTTAAGGCAAATACAAAGGTGGGCCTTGTGTTTTTACTCAATCTACCTCTGCTTTCTATGGGCTTTTTATTTTATTTTATTTTTTAAATTTTTTGGGGGTGGAGGTAATTAGGTTTACTTAATTATTTTTAGAGGAGGTGCTGGGGGTTGAACCCAGGACCTTGTGTATGCTAAGCATGCACTCTACCACTTGAGCTATACCCTCCCTCCCCCTACCCATCTCTGCTTTTTAATTAGGGCATTTCATGTGATTATTGATATGATTAGGTTTAAGCCTCTCATCTTGCTACTGTCCCATCTGTTCTTTGTTTCCTCTCTGCCTCTTTTTCTGTCTTCTTTCGCATTACTCAAAGACTTAAAATTCCATTTTACCTCCTTTCTTGGCTTATTAGGTTTAACTTTCTGTTATTCGAGTAGTTGTTTTAGGATTCATACTAAACATCTTTAGCTTAACACAGCTTATCTTTAAGTGATATTACACCATTTCACATATAGCATAAGGATATTACAATGATATACTTCCATTTTCTCCCTCCTGTCTTTTTATGCTTCATACATTTTACATGTCATAAACTCCATTTTAAATAATTACCTTTTAAAATATTTTAAAAGTAAAACAAAATTTACATGTTTACCTACATAGTAGCAGGTGCTCTTCACTCCTTTAATAGCTCTTTATTTCCATATAGTATCTTCTTTCTGCCTAAAGGACTTTCTGTAACCTTTCTGACAGTGTGGATCTACCGGTAATGAATTTTTTTTTACTTTTTACATGTGTGAAAAGTCTGGTTCATACTTGTTTTGGAAATTTATTTTTAAGTGCAAAATCCTAGGTTAGCAGCTTTTCTTTCAGTACTTTAATGATGGTCCTCTGCTGTCTCGGGTGCATTGTTTTAAACAAGAAATTTACATCATCATTTTCTGTCTTCTGTATGTAATATGCCTTTTTTCTTTGGCTTCTTTTAAGGTTTTTATCACTTCTTTTGAGCAATTTATTTACATTGTGCTTTGATGTAATTTTCCTCATGTATCCTTTGCTTGAGTTAATTGAGCTTTCAGGATTTATAAGTTTATACTTTTCTTCAAATATGGAAATTTTTTTAACCATGATTTTTTCAAACGTTTTTTCTGTTCCCTCTTCCTCCTTCAGGGATTCTAAGTATATATATATTAGATGATTTGAAGTTGTCCCACAGATCACTGATGATATTTTAAATTTTTTTGTAATTCCTTTCTCTATCTGTTTCATTCTGCATAGTTTTTATTGCTGTGGCTTAAAGGTCACTTTTCTTTTCTTCTACAATTTCTAATCTGCCATTAAACCAATCTACTGTATTGTTCATCTCAGATATTTTAGTTTCTACCTCTAGAAATCTAATTTGAGTCTTTTAAAGTATTCCCCATATCTCCATATGGAATACAGTGGTAATAATCCTTTTAATGTCATTGTCTGACAATTACAATATCAGTTTCTAGTGTCTGTTTTCTAGTATCAGTTTCTAGGTCATTTTTGGTTGATAGATTTCTTCTCTCATTACTGGTCATATTTTCCTGCTTCTTTGCATGCCTCGTAATTTTTGACTGGATGACAGACACTGTAAAGTTTACTCTGTTGGGTAATTGATATTTTTATATTCCTTTTTTTTTTACAGTGGTAAAAAGGATATAACAAATTTACCATCTTAACCACTTGTAAGTTTAAAGTTCAGTAGTGTTAAGTATATCCATATTGTTGTGCAACTGATCTCTAGACTTTTTTCATCTTGCAAAACTGAACCTCTATATTCAGGAAACACTAGTTCATCATTCCCCCAAGCCCTTGACAACCACCTTTCTACTTCCTGTTTCTATGGTTTTGATTAATTTAAATACTTCATATGAGTGGAGTAATATAGTATTTGTCCTTCTTTGACTGGCTTATTTCACTTAGCATAATGCCCTTGAGGTTCATCCATGTTGTAGCACGTGAGAGGATTTCCTTCTTTTTTAAGATGCTTATTATTTCATTGTATCTTTATGCCACATAGTCTTTATCCATTCATCTGCTGATGGACATCTGGGTTGCTTCCACCTTTTGGCTACTGTGAATAATGTGGCAATGAACATGGGTATGCAAATACATCTTTTTGAGATATTGCTTTGAATTCTTTTCTAGATATACCCAGAAGTAGGATTTCTGGATCATATGATAATTCTATTTTTTGAGGAAATATACTTTTTTCCATAATGGCTGTGGCATTTTACATTCCCACCAGCAGTACACAGGGTTCCAATTTCACTATGTCCATGCCAACATTTGTTATTTTCTGTTTCTTTGATATTAGCCATCCAAATATATCTCACTGTGGGTTTGACTTGAATTTCTCTTATGATTAGTGATGTTGAGCATCTTTTCATATGCTTATTGCCCATATATATACATATATTCTTTGCAGAATTGTTGATGGAAGTCCTTTGCCCATTCTTACTGGGTTACAGGCACACCTCATTTTATTGTGCTTTGCTTTTTTGCACTTCAGAGATATCGGGGTTTTCACGAATTGAAGGTTTGTGGCATCCCTGCATTATCAGGTGATGGTTAGCAATGTTAGCAATGAAGTTTTTTTTTAATTAATTGTATCTTTTTGGACGTAATGCTATTGCACACTTAATAAACTATAGTACAGTATAAGCATAACTTTTATATGCATTGAGAAACCAGAAGATTCATGTGACTTGCTTTACTGCAATATTTGCCCCTTGTGGTGATCTGGAACCAGACCCATAATATCTTCAAGGTATGCTTGTACTTTTTTGTGGTTGACTTGCAGAAGTTCCCTATATACATATATACATACTGTGGTTCTTCTTTCCATAAAGCATTTTACTTAACCATTGTCTCCGTTTGGTTTTTAAAAAATACAGCGGAAAGTCCGTTTTTAAAGCAAATTATGCAGCAACTCCCCTAAGTTAATGTTTCAATTTAGGAACACAGAGGAAAAGCTTAAGAGTGTTAAGATCTGTTCTTAAGCTTAAATAAAGAGCATCTGGAATGCAAGGCTAAATGATGAATGGGGGTTATAACAGCAGACCTGCCTGGACACAGGAATGACCAAACATGGTATTAATAGGACAGTTTTTTTTTTTTACAGTTGATATTATCTACATATGAAGAGAATCTACTGTGTAATTGATATAAATAATCTCTAATCCTTAAAAAAAAAACCATAGTGGTTACATCTATTTTTACTGATAAAGAAACTCAAGTTCACTAAGGTTAAGTAACTTGCCCAATCCCACCCAGCTGGTGAGCACTAGAGTCATATAATTCAGTGTCAAGGTCCATGTTTCCACTACTCCATATAAGGCTGGGCCCAGGAAGGTACTCTGGACCTGGTCCAAGGAAGTTTAATCATTCTGCTGACAGAATTCTGCTACCCAACTTCTGCAATCTTACAAAATTTTACTTAAATCAATTTCAATATCTCAAAATAACTTTAATTGGCTGATCTGATGTTTTTTGTTTGTGTGTTTTAATGTGATGGGCTTTTCCTGTAAGTCTGTTTATTCAGTTAGTATAAGCGTCCCAGGCAAATTCCCTAGAGATTTTATTCTTTGCTAGTAATAATGACCTAAACTTTGTGAAAGAAAAAATAAGTATGAAACTGATTCTTCATAGCGGCCTAAAACCAAAGGTTAAGGAAGACCACCATGATATAAGGAACATGAGCCATCATCAAAAGAAGTCTCACACTTACGTGCTTCCTAACTTATAAAGCCCTTTCACATATATTACAACATTCAACTCTCACATCAATCCAGTGAGTTAATCGGAACTGAAAATAAGAATTATATTACATATATACATACACATATACACACACACACACACAATAATAGTATGATCTATTTCCTCATAGTATTTTATTCTCATTTTACATATGAGGAAATAGACTCACAGAGGTCAAGCTACACAGCCTAGGTCATCTGCTGGTAAGTGTCAAAGCTGGTACTATTTTCAGTGTGCCTGAGTTCTAATCCCGTGGTCCTTTCAATAAACCACATCTTGAATGCCCAAAACCAATAAAGACATGAACTAGGTTGTCAAGGAAACCAAAGAATCATCTTTCCACAAGACATTCACAGAAGAGATCTGAGCCTCTTTTATGTAAACATTGAAATTAGATGCCTTAGCACAGAGGTTTATAGAACAGTTCTGTATGCAGTTCTTTTTACTCTCTCAATTCTAATTTAACCCCCAATTCTCCCTTTTTTTCCTAAGAAGTAAAATATTTACTTATTATCACGTTTTTATTTACTATTGCAATATTTACTTATTATCAACAAGAATTATCACTCATAAGCAAGATAATGTCAGGAGTACATAAGTTAGTAGGAATAAACAATAGCATTTTCAGGGGTATGGTGT
The DNA here is from genome assembly GCF_048564905.1 of Vicugna pacos. Lineage (NCBI taxonomy): Eukaryota > Metazoa > Chordata > Mammalia > Artiodactyla > Camelidae > Vicugna > Vicugna pacos. The sequence continues at coordinate 21,074,366 of NC_132987.1, read as the reverse complement.
TAAGTACTGTTAATTTCCTGATTTTCATAGCAAGGTCACAAAATGCTGTGCAGAGCTGACAACATACAAAAGTGATGAAAATCAGGTTAGAAAGTAAACAAATTTAGACAAATAGTGAAAACATACAAAAGTGATGAAAATCAGGTTAGAAAGTAAACAAATCTAGACAAATAGGTTATACTTGAAATACCTACATTTTCCCTATGGCATTGATTCTTAAACGTCTTCAGATGTTTAGCCTTTTTAATAAAAAGCTATGGGCCCTCCGCCCAGAAAGGGGCCCACAAATCTGAATTTTGCATGATTTCAGGGACTTTGTAGCTGCATACTCCACCCTCAGGCTCGTTCGTGGAGTCTACAGGCTCCAGGTTAAAAACTCCACTAGCCCCAGGTTTTCCCAAAATGCTCCCTGGGGAAGAAAACATTTTAAAATAATTTCTGGGAGAACATGTTCTCAACAGCATCCTTCAACATTTTCTGGGAAAAACAGTCAGTTAATCAGCAAAGCTTGCTGGTATAAAACTGAGGGATAAATGTGTCTCATGAAAGGCAAACACATTCACATATCTATGATTCACATCTACTGATCAAAATGTACAGATAGCATTATATACGGGGGTAAAAAGAGAAAGCAAGTATTTCAAACACGGGTCTGACAAAGATTTTCCTGAGGGGGTAATGTTTACTCTGGGTGGGCCCTGAGAAGTAAGGACACTTAAAGGTGTGCTGTGGGTGTGACAGATACCTCGAAAATCTTGGCTTGGAAAGCAAATCCTAGTATGTGACTCATTTCTGAAAAGTATTCCTTACAGAAACAACTTCTAAGTAGTGGATTAGTAACTTATGGGGATGAATTACTAGGGACATATCTGTCTAAAAAAAAAAATAGTAAACTAAATGGGAATCTCAGATAAAAACCTTAAAAATCATCTAGTTCAACCCCCTCTCTTTACAGATGAGAAAACTGAGGCCACACCCTTGGCTCCTCAGAAGACAAGAGTCACCAAGAATAATGGTCTCCACCAGAGTGCAGGAAGTAAATATTAGGAGGAAATATTAGGAAATGAAGTAAGATGCACAAATATTTAACATACATATTTTTCACTAGCATCCTAAATCAGTCCTTACGATGGACCATCTCATGTCACAAACAGTTTAAGGGATACCCCAGGGAAGGAGTGGACTTTCCACAAAGTAGGAGCTGGACAGAGCGATGTCACTCCTTTGATCACTGTCAGCACATCTGACAACCTGCCATTTAGGATGCCTGGTTGAGTAGATAACAGACTGTACAACCAAGCTGATCTCAAGCGCATCTTTGCTAAATGGGCACGTAGCTTTAAATGATGCCTGCAAAGTAACTGGGTCCTGGAAATACACCGATCATATAAGCATAAGAAAATGAAGGAGTTGACACCTCTGCTCCTAGTATGTCTTCACCAGTTACTTTAAAAAATAAAACAGAGGCACATGTGACAAGCTGGACAAACAAATCAAAACTATCAAGACTATGTAAAATACAGCTTCACACTGTCATTGACAGTAAACAGTGCCCTGTGTATATGCTGTACCAAGAGGTATTAGTTAAGGGTACTACAAAACCCTTCTAATTAACAAAACATTTTCTAATCACCTTATTCTTTCAAATTTATTTTTATATAGGCTCCAGTATCTATAACATATATATTAAGTAGCACTTGACTATAATAATAAATTAAAAATAGATACCTTGGAAGTGTTGAGTACACAAAACACACAAAGCTTTTTTACCGATGGGAGAACAATGAAAAAAACCTCAAGGCCACTGCTCCCAGGAGAAACAGCTCAGCTTCCCAGCTTAGCTGGAACAAGTAAAGGGATAAGTCTTTCCACTATTTGCCACTTTGGTTAATGACAGCTTCTCTCTTATCCTAAAGGACTGGGAACTGGGTTGAAAACATTTGGAAGGAAAGAGAAAGAAGGAAACCTAAAAACCTTAATTCCAAAGAATACAGTCAGAGAAGGCCAGTATGGGGGAAGGTAAGGCTGAAGTGATAAAGCACATGCTTAGCGCGCAGGAGGTCCTGGTTTCACTCCCCAGTACCTCCACTTAAAAATAAATAAATAAACCTAGTTACCTCCCTCCCCCTACCAAAAAAAATCTAAAAGAAAAGGCCAGTAAACTGGCTTTTTACAATTCCTAAAACAATTCAGGTCCAGCCACACTGCATGTTAGAGATTAAAATCAGCACTTAGAAGAAAAAACAAGCCCCCAGGCGCTCAGTGGAATATATTCAGGAATTCAAGATGTATGCGCCTGCAGTGCACACCCAACCCCAAGTGCTTCTCCTTTCTCCACCGGTTCGGATTACTGGGGTCCTAAGCAATAGGGCCTTTCACAGCATTGACCGTAAGTCAGCGTGAACATTGACTTTTTAAATGGCTAGATAAGTCCACGCCATTAGCAACATCTGTAGCTACGCAAAGTAACATAATCGGGGTAATCAAATGTCATGCTTTGGGTGGTAAGCTGATCTAAACTGGGGATCATAGAGGAATGTTATCCCCCTCCTCTGCAAGAACACAATTGAGCTTGTGGCCCATTCACTAGGAAAGGATTGGCACAGGGTACAGCCTTTGTTGGACTCTGGACATAATACAGGAAAGGGAATTCTGGCTCCTTTGAAGCAAGCCATTAAGGGTTTAAAAAAAAAAAAGAATTATGTGGAATTTGTCCATGGTACTTATTTTCCAGAGTTAACCAGTCATGATGTGTTCATTTCTCTAAGAGCCACAGAGTAACTCTATCTATGACGCCTCCAAATAAATGTAAACGGCTGACTGCTTCACAAAGCTGAGCAGATAAGCCTTCACTCTCTACTTAGCTTTGAGAGCTCAGGTCACTGCACAAAGGGAACACACTCAGCTTCTTAAAAGCTGGCCTCTTTTAAGAAAATTCAAGAGTCTTTCATTCTGTGGCAGTAAGATCTATGCAAATTGCCAGTGGTATCAGTATCCAAGTTTCTTCGACATGTATCATTTAAGACCTTCTCAGCTTTACATGGACTGCGAACTGTTCATTTTCTGCTTTACTAAGAAAAGAGCTCAGGGAAGGCAGCTACAGCTTCCAGGACTCTGTGGGGTAAAGATACGTGGTTCTTCAGCCAACTTTAGCAACCATTAAAAGTGCTTGCAGTGAAAGGCTACATGTGTCTTTGTACAGAATTCATAGGAAGCTCTTTCTGAAAGCCTTCAGTCAGCCTCTGCCCCAATTCAATGAAACAGTGAAAAAAGCTTTTAAGCAGGAGTGCTATCTCTAAGTACATTGTGGTAATTTAAAAATGTAGAAAATAAAAAATGTAAAGAATTTATTTCCATTAAGATGTTTCCCTTGGACTCCAGATGGTCACCTAGAATCACGCCACAGCCTTAGCACTGGCAATATCCTCTATATCACTTGTTTTCTGTACCTGTGGGATCCCTTTAGAAAAAAAAGAGTTCTGCTTCTCCATGATTAAACTACAAACTGGAAGAGCTGTTTCATCAGATTGAAAGGATCAGGCTTCGAAGCAATAGTACATTTCCACTCTAGATGACATAAAAAGACTATATTCAGTCACTTTAGCATTTTCCTAAAATTTTACATATACTTCTAAAGAGAAAATTAAAGCCAAAATGAAAATTATGAATTTAATTTTTTAATCAAACCCAGAATAAACCAAAACGGCCCTTTCTTACCTAACAAGTATTGTTTAAGAAAGAGTTTTTAAAATAGAAAAATTAAGAGAATTAAAAATTATGTGACCCTCACGCCATGGTCCCTATTTGTGCTGATTATGAAAAGTCACCTAGAATCCCAAAGCAAGAATGCGCTAAAACAAACACCACCCACCGCCCCCGGAAAACATGAGGGGGTTTATCTCAATTTAACAATCTTTTTTTTTTTTAAAGCAGCTCTAGAATCTGAGGCTGTTATTATTGCTATTAACATAAGAAAAATTGTGCATACCTGTTTCAGCAGGTGTTATCACCCAAGATTTGGAGGTCCAAAAAAACAGTTCAGAAGATTCAAAATTCACTCTCTAAACTGTATCTGTCCTCAAATAATCTGCCAAAGTCAGTGTTTGACCAAAGAAAACGAGCAACTAACTCCACGCTTAAGTCTTGTGCCTACTGCACAGATTTTAATCTCAAAAAGAACTTGGTCTCAGGTAGAAAGGCCAATTTGCAATGGGTGTGGTTTGGAACTATAAAAAAAAAAATCAGGAGGCAAAAATGTAGATGTCATCACCTTATCTGTTTGATTATGACTGTAGTGCTTAAAATACACTTTTATTCACTTGGTATATATACCAGGATATTCACCCTTTAGATTCCACTCAAGCAGGTCTTTTTCTTATGGAATGAGACTCCCTGTCCTATGAGGTCTTATGTTAATTTTATAAATATTCTTTTGCCACTTTAATTTTGAAATGGCAATTTCTTTTTCACCATGTGAAAAAACATTAAGCAATTACATATACATGGCGATTCCTAAAAAGATTAGGAAATTGTGTTAAACTTCAAAAAATAAAAACAACAAAAACCCTATACCCTACTGAATTTTTTTTTTTATAGTCACTGGACTAATTTCAGTCAAATGTACAAAACCACCTTTGAATAGTCACTAGAAACATATAGAATTATACAGCCTTAAAGCTAGAAAGTGCTCTCAAGGGTTATAGTCCAATTCTACTTTTTCAGCGAGGTAAGGATCACTTACAAAGTCTATAATCTACTTTCACCAAAGGGTTAGTTCTCTGAAGAGGAAGTCTGAAACACTTTTTATGATGGTTCTATAAAAGTGAGGAATGGCTATTATAAATCATCCTAAAGCGAAAGAAAAAGTAAAGGGTTCATTATGTTACAAGCCAGTTTTAAAAAGAAAGTATGTACTATATAATTCCATTTATATGAGATTCTAAAAAATGCAAACTAACCCACAGTAACAGAAGGTAGATCGATGGTTGCCTGGAATGGGGCAGAAGGAAGGACAAGAGTGATGAAAATGTTCTGCATCTTGATTGTGGGGATGATTATATATACTGTCAAGATATATCCACTTTAAATGGCTACAGCCTATTAGACCTAACTTATACCTCAATGATGGTTAAAAGCACATGGGTTCAATCCCCAGTACCTCCATTAATAAACAAACAAACAAACAAACAAACCTAATTACCTCCCCCCCAAACAAGAAAAAGAAATTTCCCATACCATTAAGCATTTTTTGGAAACATGCCTTTCATGCTTCATAATGGTCCACCTTATGACTTTACCATGACTTATTTAAGCACTCGTTGGTAAGGTGGTTTCCAATGTTTCACACTGAGAAATAATGTTTTGACATCCTTTAACACAGAGAATAAAGAGGGGATGAGGGACGTTGTACCCTGAATCCAAGTTCTCTAACATTTTATATACTTCATTTTGCTACAATTTCACTTTCCACTCTGCCAGGAAGTTGGGCTAGACAATTAAAATAAGCAGCATAGCGGCTGCCACCTTTGCTGACATTAGTTTTTTTTCCCAAATACCTACTATGACCCTCAACCAAAATTCCAGTGAAAATATACTAATTTGATATCAATAAAAACTATGTAGAAACTGATGTGGACTCATTGATCAGGGCCAAGCGCATGGTGAGGTTTAACAGCTTGTGAATATTCAAGGCAAAAGGACTGTCTGAACACTTAAAAATAGTCAATAAATACTGAGAAATAATCTGATTCAAAGTTGCTTATATAATTCAAATTATTTGATAAAACGAAAGTATTTAGAAAAGAATTTACTGTTCCATGTTTAAATGAAACTTTGGGGCAGGGGTGACATTTTAAAAATCTCTGTAAACCCACATACCCCTCCTTAGGAATTTGTTTAAAAGTATTTTCATGATAATCATAAGAATTTTTTCTGTATCTTACAAATAGTCCATTTCTCAACCTTCTAAAACATCAGGACAGTGATTACCCTTGACAGTAGTAACCACAGAAAGGAAGCAGGAGGATTTCTGGGGGTGCTGGTAATAATTCTGGATTCTTGATACAGATGCTGATTTCATGGGTATATCATTTTATAAAAATTCACCAACTTATACACTTACAATATGTACATTTTCCTGCAAGTATACTATATATCAATTGAATATTCAAAAACAGACCAAAGAAAAGTCTGTTCCTTTACCCCCAATATACTGCTAGGTGATCTGACAGAATATGAATTAATATGTTTATTAAAAGAGGATTGGAAACCTCATCTCTAACAATCCCAGTTTTCCTCACTTAAATTAGACATTCTTAGCATTGCTCTTTTTGCCAATGACACTATAAGGAAACAATAAATACACATATATTGCAGAATTTTGGTGTGTAGGTAATAGAATCACAATCACTCAAATTTAGTACTTCAAATTGGAAACGAGCAGAACCCTGTGTGCCCTACCAAGTACAAATGCCCCTGTAAGTCCCCTGCCTCTTGTTTGCAGAAAAGCTGAAGTCTCCCAGGCCTCCCAGAGTCACAACAGAGCAGGCTCAAGTGGTTAATGATTAGGACTGTAGAGTCACGGACTCAGTGTCTGATGACAGAATGGGATCACCACTACTGCTCATAATAATCTACATCTTTATGGGCATTAGAATAATTGTAGCTTGCTCTGCCCAGGTATGTGAACAGGCAACTAAAACTGTCAGCACAGCGATGCTACAGATCTATGTCGACATCTTCCATCTGCAAATACAGCACCTTGTGTCAGCATGAAGAAGTTACAGAAGATGGACCTTCACCTCTAATCCCATAGAAATGGAATGATGTCTGACAGTGGGGATTTGTAACCAGCTCATTTGCCCCTGTCTCTGTTCGTTCATCTATGTTTTCCTCAGATCTTAAACATAAAGATGAGATCACTAGACAACATTTAGCCTGACTTCTGACTTCTGCTCTACTGAATGTACACAATGCCTTGCCTAACCTGTTGATACTTTCCCTGGATTAGAAGGAGTACGAATGAAGAATTAAGTAGCTAAAGAATGACCAACTCTCTACCCTAACTGTGCCTTAGTAAAGCTGCAGGTTTACCCTGAAGGTGCGGGCAGACCATGCAGGCAAGAGAACAAAGGAAGATTAGGAAAAGTCAGCAAGTCTGCACACAATGGAAAAATGACAAAGAATCTGACCTCCTATCTTAATGATTAACTGAGATTTTTACCCCCATTTTTCTCTTTAAAAATTGTCATGGCTGAGTTGGCAGGAAAGTGCAGGCTTATGTTTATCTATAGGTGGTGGTTTGAACGCATGCAGCCCAGGTCTCCATGATCAGCCCTGCTCTGTGATCCCAGAACAACTGACCCCAACAACAAATGTCATGAAGGGACTGTCCCAGCACGAGTCTGCCGAAGGGTGTGTGTCAGTCTTGGGGGCAAGTAGAAGAGACATATGATGGATAACATGACTACTTTTCAAGAAATTCTGTTCAAGGACATAATTTACTTAACATGTCTTATTAGCGTTCAAGGAATCATTAAATAAGTCAACTTTTGGATGTGAAGGCAGCACAACAAACTGGGAGTAGGGGGTGGGGGATGAAATGCTTTCAGAATGGTGGCGAAAATGCAATAGAATTTGAAAGATAATGTGGTTTTGGCTTTCAAGTTAAGCTATATAAACTCCTACTCATTTCTACTCCTCCACAAGATAGGAACTCAAGATCTGGTTTTTTGAATTTGAGTTTAAAAATAAATTTCAATCTCAATAAAGCTGTAAAACAACAAAAAAAAATTGTCATGGCTGAGCAGAATCTTCAGAGATGGTCTCTGGACATAAGTCCACCTTCTCCCTAGATTGCCAGCTTTTCTGAAAAAAGTAACTTTCCTTTCCACTGACACCTGCCTCTCGATTATTGGCTTTTGAGCAATGAGCAGCCAAACCTGAATTTGGTAATAAAATCAATTCAATATGTAGTTTTGAGTACTGGCTATGCCCAAGATGCTACAGGGGCTTCTTTAATGTTGTACAGCCTTATGGAGGAAGATCCTAGAGAAGAACTCAAAAAGAGACTTCAAAAGACCAGGAGATGGCATGGATTCTTTTTATCATTTTAATTCAGTGTCTAGAAAAATGAGTAGATACCATACCTTCTAGCACGTTGGAAAATGTTTCCCAGAATGAGTAGGTGTCAAAGTTGGTCATAAATATGTATTATTATACATAAATGGGCAGAAAGCTAGAAGGGCAGACCAGGAAGTCGAAAGGGTACAAACAAAGTTGTAGAAGCATGAGAGCAGGTGGCACATGATAACTACAGGAAAGCAAATATTCTGGCTGAAGGAGGGTGCCTATTTCCTATCATCTTTTTTTTTCTGAATCTAGATTACCAGAGAAGCAGGCACAATGTGAATTACCTCCCTTTGCAACACATAGAGGTAAGTGTCGCTGCAGCTCTGCTTGACTGCACAAAAGTCCTGAAACATCCTTTCCAAAACTTCTTGTTTTGGAATCTGGCCTTGAGATGATTTCAACTAAGAAAACTATCCAGTTGAGTCCCATTTTCTCATACACATCAACATTAAATGCCTGAAGGCCCCCTGGCAGTGATAACCACTGCCGTCTTATTTGTCAACAAAGGCAGACAATGTGTCTGTGACAGGCAGAATAATTCCCCCAAGGGGCCCATGCCCTGATCCCCAGAACCTGTGAAGTTGCAACCTTCCATGGCAAAAGGGACTCTGCAGATGCGATTAAGGATGCGTATGGGCCTTGGGAATAGGGTAGATTATCCCCAGTTATCTAGACAGGTCCAATCTCATCACCTGTGTCCTTAATAGCAGAGAACCCTGCCCTGCTGGGTGGGAGAGATGAAACAGAAAGAGGAGAGACGTGAAAGCATGAGAAGGGCTGTTGCTGGCTTTGAAGATGGAGGGAGAGGTCATGAGCCGAAGAATGCAGCCCTGCTGACACGGTATTTTAGCCCAGTGAGACCCAGGCGGCATCTAGAATCTGGGAATGGCCTTCAGCTTACACTCAGGAAGAAAACGGGGCTCTCAGGACCACCACCTCAAGGATCAGAATTCTGCCAACACCCCCAATGAGGATTCTCCCCTAGGGCTTCCAGAAAGGAACACAGCCCTGCTGACACCTTGTTTTAGCCCAGTGAGACCCATGTGGGACCTCTGACCCACAAAATTGTCAGAGACTAAATTTGTGTTGTTGACGCCACTAAATTTGTGGTATTTTGTTATGGGAGCCACAGAAAAATAATAAAAGTTTAGACAGTTTTACTCCGGACAGGGTGTTCTTCTCACCTTGGCCTTGGATTTGCCCACAAGAGAGAATAGTTACCCTTCGGGAGAAGCAAAGAGGGAAGACGAGTATATCTGGCAGAAGAGGCCAATGTTAGCTTTACAATTTTGCTTAAATAAATTTTCCCTCCAAGAGAATATATGTACATACACACTAGAAGTCAAATATTCAGTCTGCTATTCAAATAGAAGCTTAAAAAGAAAAATATGACAAAAATTAAAATATTCAAGATTTTGCCAATAATGATGAACAGAAGTGCCTTTGTCTTAACCCTACCTGGTAGACTGGGGCCGGGGAATCACTGCAGTAGACATTAAATGCTACCCAGCAATGAGGTGTGGTGTTCTCACTGGTAGTCACAGGAGCAACCCCTGGAGCTTAAATAATGCAGATCCCTGGATCTCATCCTCCAAGGTTCTCAGTCTCACTCAGAAGGGTGGGGCCCAGGAATCTGAACAGGATTGGAATGAAGAATTTCTGAATTCTGTCCCCTAACAAATGACTAACATTGCTGAACCATTCTCCACTTCTTCCACCAACCACTGGAGACTTCTGCTGGTCTCACCAAGATCCAAAAGGCAGTTCTTGTCAGGAGTTAGCCCAGGGGCTAGCCCATCTAGGACACAAGATAGTTAAGGGTACAGCTTTGATATAAACAAACCTGGATTTGATTCTGCTCCTGCCTCTTAATGAGGGAATGCTTGGGGCAAGTCACTCAAGTTCTCAGTACCAGTTTCCTCATTTGCATAAAAGGAATGGAAGACCTACCTGCCCACAGGGCTGTTATGACAGATTGAGCACAGTTCTTGGAACACAGTAACTATTCAGCTATTGTGATTGTAACATGACCCTAATTCCATTTCTGGATGAAGTTAAAGCAAAATATTTATGAACAGAGGTAGTTTGAATCCTTTTCATCCCTGTAACAGTGTCAGGAAAGATTAAATATTTAATGGAAACAGGCTCCTACTCTAGACTGCATGGAATTGAATGTGTTTACAAGAGGCTGTGTTGAGGGGGGAAAAATAAAGGGAACCATAATAAAATAAAGAGAACCATAATACAACAAAGAGAATTCATATTTGTTGAGGTTATATATACCTAAGGAAGCATGATTTTCTAACAAACCTCTAGAAAGGTTACCTGAAGCAAAAGATGTTTTTCCCAAGCACGAGCGTTTAGGAAATTTACCTCTTTTCTCACCTTAGAACATGAAATGCCAACTAAATGGATTGTTGAGACAAGTCCTTGCCATCACTAAGTATTTCAGTCGCTGAGCCAGCCTCCATTCTGATTTGAAGACTGAGAGTGAAACTGAATTTCCTGCTCAAGGTTACAAAGCAAGATAAATAATCTCAACCTCCGGGTGAATATGAGGGACATAAATTATCACATCGCTGAAAACTACACGATTCAATCACATGAAAATGAACAGATGCACACAGGAAGGCAACAGCACAGCACTGCTGAGTCCATGCTGATGACATCTATTACAGTCAAATGGCCTGGAGTTGGGGGTCACAACTAGAAAAAAGAATCAGAGACTAAGACCTTAATTAAGAAAATACAAAATAAATGACACACAAGGTCCTACTATATAGCACAGGGAACTATATTCAATAGTGTATAGTAACCTATATGAAAAAGGATACATATACATATATATGTATGACTGAATCACTATGCTGTACACCAGAAACTAACACAACATTGTAAGTCAACAGTACATCAATAAAAAGTAAATAAATTAAAACAAAATAAATGATAAATTAACCGTAAAAGATGTTGAAAGAAATATAATATCTATTCATTATTTTCCTCTTGTATCTTTTAGTGCTCTCTGCTTTCCTTTTTCTCTTTTATCCTTTATAGAAAAGGTGGGGGTGGGAATAGCTCAGTGGTAGAATGCCTGCTTAGCACGCACAAGGTCCTGGGTTCAATCCCTAGTACCTCCGTTAAAAAAAAAAAGTTTAAAAAAAAGAAAAGGAAAAAAGGTAGGAAACATTAACAGATGAGAAAAGGGCATCTGAAGAAAATCTTTATGTCTGCACCTGCTGGTCCTTCTCAGACTACTGTCCTCTACAGAAGGCACGATTTGATTATCTGGTGGGGAGACCCATTCAGGGAATCTTTGTTTCCAGGAGGCCCTGTTGTTAAAGCAGCACTCTGGCCTCTTTCTCTGCATTCCCTTCTCACTCTCCTCTGAACAAAGGTAACTGATTCATCTCACTCGTGAGAGAATAAGTGTCTTGGGTCCACTGAACCTCCTTTCTCCACTGCAGTGATTCTCAAACTTTAACTGCAGCAGAATCCTAAGGGCTCATTAACCCAGACTCTTGGGCCCCACTCCCCAGAGGCTCTGATTCAGTTCACCTAGGTTGGAGACCACAAATCTGCATTTCAAACAACTGCAGAAGTCATGCTGGTGCTGCTTGCCTGAGGGCACCATCTGAGAGCCACTGCTCAAGTGGGTGGGGCTAAAATGCTCCACATCGCTGTCCTCACGTGGCGTGGCCTGCCCTTTCCCTCTTCGGCAGCAGCTTGTCCCCAGGATGCACACTGTCCTCTGCCTCCAAATGGTAAGCAACCCAGAGGCAACTGTCCAGCACTTCTGCCTGGGATGGGGTAGGTAGAAGTTAAAATTCTGGGAGGAAAGGAATGAGGAAGACCGTTTGGCCACACGTCTAGCCTGCAATCCTGACCCAGCTTCACCAGGAATAAAGTTGGTATTTGGAGCTCTATGTAAGAGGCCTCTATCGATTTCTCAATCAGTTCAGAGAATAAAAAGAAGAAGAGTATGAACTATCAGCCTCCTCAATCCAAGAGCATCCAGCCTAACAATCATGGGAATGACAGGGAATGTGACTAAGAATTCCAAAGGCCTCATTCTGGAAGCAGAGTGACCCTGTCTTGTCTAAGCCATAATGCTGGAGCCATACAGCATCAACTGTGCATAATGAATAATGTTCCTGCTCCTGGAACACGGAGTTGCCACCAAAGTGGTGTAAGTGGAGAGAAGAAGATAAAGAGCCTACAGGAAATTCAACCTAGATTACTTCTCTAGGTCAGTCACCAATAAATGTTCAGACCAGGCTGGCTGACTCAACAGCTCCATCCCCACCCACAGCAAAGCCCTCGGGCTGTTCCTCAGCACCGCAGGCACCTCTTGGCCACCACTTCCAGCTCTGCTTTGCATCCCTGGGCCTGGCAGCTCTGCTCCAGTGCCACGTTCTGCCCACCTACCGAGATCCTGCAGAGATGCGTTTGTGTCTCAATTCTCAGATGGTGCCCTGGCTTCTTCCAACCCTGCAGTGTAGCCAGCGCTGCCCCACGTCAGCTCAGCCCCACTCAGCTCCTGGGATCCCCATCTGGACTCAACATCGCCAGCCCCTCCTCCTCTAGGAAGGAAATTGGGACAGCAGAAGGTTTTCCTTAAGAGCAGAAAAATTACAAAACAACCTCATCAGCCAAACAGAAGAGAGAAGAGGGTGAAATCCATGCGGGTCTTACATTCTGTGGCCTCCAGACTCCTGGGGCACCCATCTCAGGGCTCTGGTAAATTCTTCCTCACCAAACTAAGGGCCCCCTCTGGCTGCCAAAGGGACAAAATAGTACCATGGGCCAAATCCTGCCTGGACACATGCCCTCTGTGGCTCATTGGGTGTTTTCTAAATTTTGGAGCTAATATGTAAAAATGAAGAGATTCACATAAAATTCAGGTTTCTATTTTCTCTTTTCAAATCAGAATCTCATTTTTACATACCTGCTCCAAAATTTAAAATTTAATTGCTCAGCAATCCTGAGCCCATATTTCCACATGATGACACTGGGCTAGGCCAATGACAGTTGTGCCTTTCAGGTAAGGGGTAAACATTCAAGTTGCCCACAATCCTTACGGTCCCCTACCCTCCCAGTTCTCCCAAGGGCCTTTCTTCCACAGAGCATATGTGAACCGACAGTGGCTAAGCACAAGCTCTGCTACTGTGAATTTTCTCAGATATCCCTAAATTCAAATTAGAGTATGCAGGGGGGGAGAGGGTATAGCTCAGTGGTAGAGTGTGTGCTAAGCATGCAAGAAGTCCAGGGTTCAATTCCCAGTACCTCCAATTAAAAATAAATATATAAATATACCTAATTACCCCACCCAACAAAGAAAAATACAAATTAGAGGATTGTGATCTTGAAAGAAAGAAATATATGTGTGTTTTTTCTCTCTTCAACAGTTGGTGGCTTCCATTCTGAGTTATGAAGAGAGGAGAGGAGAGGTGAGGAGAGAATAAAGGAACTCAAACTAAAAAGGCCATCTCTTTTCCAACATATCTAGTTCTCCAGGACTCCCTGAAAGAAAAAGTAGGCATATCCTGTGTTGTTATAAGACAAAAATTCCGTAATCCAAAGTTACCAGATGTAGAACTTTATGGCCTACTTACTGATAAACTACATATAAAGCAAATAAAAGTTTATTGTTTTTGGAAAGGTCCTGTCACTTGATGGCCTTCTTTATTTCGCAAGAAGCTGGAATACAGAAAAACGCAGAGGAGAATTATCACCTAATTAGGAAAAGATCCTTGTGCCATAAAAGTGTACAAAGATCTTCTCTCGAGTCACCTGTTATTTGCATGCACAGTGAACTGGCTGACAGCACTGCTATGCCGCCATCAAACCACTGCAGTGCCACCGCCAGAGACATGCCCCAGAGTCTCACAGGTCTGGGCACCTTTGGAATTCCTGGTCTTTGCCCAGAAGATTAGATTAGTGAGTCAGTGTCAAGGTAAATATTTGCTTTTCAAAATTCTCCCTTTTCTGTCTCACTTCTCTTTCCTGTAAGGCCAGCACTTAAATGGCAAAATAAAATGTGTCACACCTTACTTCTCTTTTCTTCTCAGAAGACTCCCAGGACAAGAATGGATTTTGCAGTCCTTTTCCTCCTGGTTCAACATAACACAGGTCCAACAATAAGTGAGGGAAATGTTAAATATTCTGCTAGGCGTCTTTCACAGGTTATGTTCGCTTGACATCTAACCTCTTCTATTGATGCAACGTAAGGAACAATGGAAGTCGGGCTAAGGCTTATATCTATAGCGGCATGGCCCACCAGAAGGACTAACAGTGATTCCTCCGGAATCTGATTTCCAGGTTATGAAGTGCTTCCACACAGTGTGTCACAAGCAAGAGAGTATTCTATAAACCCTACATACCAACATAAAGGGTCTGTATTACAATTTTTGAGCCGGACATAACGCACCATTCTATTGTGAATCCTGCCCTGCCCTGATTCTCAGTTCAAAAAGAGGAGGATCTCAGCCCACTGTTTACCCTAAAGCTAGAGTCTCCATTGATTATCTGCTCACAGACAGAAACAAGTTAAAATTAAATCAATGAAAACTACTAGAGTATTTGCTTCCCAAATGTCTCCTTTTGCAATCACATGCTTGCCTCTTAAGAAAAAAAAATATTTTTTAATCTTTATTCACCATTTCTATTCTTTTACAGTGTAATCAAGAAATACAGTTTAGTTACTTTCACACATATATTTCAGTACCTAGGGAGGCATAATGTATCATTAGGAGTCCTGACTCTGGAGTCAGAATCCTTGAGAAGAAATATTGACTCTGCTTCCTATTAATTGCATCAACTTGGGTGAGTTATTCCAAGTCTCTGTCTTCACAGCGAAAAAATGAAGATGATGATGATGATAACACCAACTTTACAGATTTTGGGGGAGGATTAATTTTAAAAAACAGCAAAAGACTTAGACAGATGGTAAGTGTCTGATAGATGTTAGCTATTATTTTAAATATTGGTGATTCATGATTTTCACAGCATTAGTGGTCCTCAAAAGTAATATAAGTGTGTATACAACTGTATATTATGTGTATACACACGTGTATGTATATGTAGGCACATAATACATATAGGGGAAGGGAGGAAAGGGTGAAGAAATCATCTCAATTTGCAGAAACGACATTCACCAATAATTGATGGGAGACTTGTTTATTGAATAAAGGCTTGGATGAAGTTAATGACATTTAAACACTGCACTTGAATAATTTAAGTAATCATTAAGGCAGTTCACTACCCATTTGTGAGAAGAAAACCATACAGAGCATTACAATTAAACTCCAACCACTTACATGCATTCTTTTTTTAGAGATTCTGTGTTTTTTTCTTTCTGTTTATTAAAAGGAAAAAAACCCTACAGAGCTCTTTCTAGACCAGGGGTCAGCCAACAGCCCACCAGATAAATCTGGCCCACTGCCTGCTTGCATACTACCTGTGAACTAAGAATGCTTTTAGATTTTTAAACAATTTTTTTAAATCGAAAGAATAATAGCTTGTGACATGTGACATTAAGAAATCAAAATTTTAGCACCCATAAATAATGTTCATTGGAACACAGCCACACTCATTTACTTACATACTATCTATGGCTGTTTTTGTGCTGTAAGAGCAGAGCTACGTAATTGAGACAGAGACCATCTGGCTTATAAACCCTAAAATATTTCTTATCTGGTCCCTTACAGACTAAGTTTGTCACTCCCTTGGTCCAGACTATTGTTTCTAAGAAAGATAAAGACTGCTAGGGCCTAGCCCGGTGCCTGGCCCAAACCGTGTTCAGTAAATATTTGATGAATGAATATGGCATCGACATAAAGAACCTGAGGTGGGGCTCCTCTGTGCTAAAGAGAGTTGTTCTCAAACAACAGAGAGCCTCTTTCACACAGAGAACAAGAGAGGACTGCTCCCGTCTGTGCAGCCCATCTAGGGTCTCTGATATCCTGTAATTCCAATGGCAGAATCTGAGGCCACAATGAAGTACAGAGAAAGGGCAGATCATAAGGATAAACTAAAGAGGAGTTCTGTGTTAACCAGCAGTAGGTTAACCAGCAGTAGGTTTTTAAGGGAAAAAAAATGGCATCACAAAAACACAACCGAAGAGGATTAGTTTGAAGGAAAAAAATGTACAAACAAACAAAAATCCTACGGCCCTAAGTCTTAGTTCACCACAAGCTTTTTTCTAGATAGGGCTGCTAAAAAGGTCTGCAGAATCTTAAGTTGCATATGTACAAGTATAAATCCAAATCACAGTAAATATTGGGTCTCACTGTAACCTCTGCTAGTTAGAGCACATCCAGAGTACAGAGCCCAACCTAGGGAGCCTCTGTGTATGAGAATATAGTGACAATCTGGTTTCTAGAGGAGAGCTATCAGCATGGTGATGCGTCTAACCTAGGTACCACTTCTAAGGTTAATTGATGGAACTGGAGAATATTTACCATCGAGATAAAATCACAGCCCTCAATCTGAATTCATTTAATTCATGTAAAACTCTTAGACTATCTTACTAAATGCAAGCTTTGATCATCAGCGCCATCACCTGAAGAATTATCATATGAAAGAAGTAAACTTTATTGTCATCCTCTTAGAATAGCTTTGATATCCACAAACAGGTATCAAGTCACTGAATCAGCTGTATCTAAATCATCAAGTAATTATCACATTTCAGAAAGCTTTTCTCTCTTTACTTGGAGGTTCCCCTCCCCCAAACTAACCAGTTCTCTGGTTCTAAAGGTGAAGCAAAGACATTTACTGTTCACTGAATAGCCTTGTGCTCCCCCTCACTTCCAAGCAAGGTCATGTGATTAGTTCCAGCCGACCAGCTGTGTAGAAGTGACCTGTGTCCCCCAAGGCCAAAGCAATTCAGAGCCAGTATGTGATCCAGCTCCTCTCCCCCTGCTGAGACAATCTGTAAGTCCCACGTTAAAACAGCAAAATCACAAAAATCACAGCAGCCTGGGTCTTTGAGTCACTGCACGCAGAACAGCTGCCCTGGAGCAGAGCCAATGCACACTGACATTTCTGTGAGCAAGAAATCAAGGGAAATATCAGGGTTGATTTGTTACTGTAACATAGCCTACTCTACCTTGACTCCTACAGAAAGTCTGAGCAGAAGAAAACCTTGGATTCTGTGATCAACCCAGTTGGGCCATTTACAAGGATTCATTTGCTGAATTAAGTAGGGAAATTTTCCAGACCTTCCTCAGACAGGTAATCCGTACAAATTTATTACTTCAAGTGCATTCACAGATTATTACTACATCCTCTCCTATTCAAAGGTAAGGATTGAAAACCAAATCCTCTACGCCACTCACTTAGCAAGAAAACTTAAGATCTTACTGAGACATACACTGACTGATGCCCCTTGAGCAATGTTCACTGAACGATGTAACCCCAGACAAACCGTAGCTGAACATGCTGTGCTTCCATGTGGCTCCTGTCTTGCTTTATGACCCTCGGGCTTCATTTTCAGAAGACACGGGTAGCAATGGAGTTACTGCTCCACAGACAAGATGGCAGAGTGCCCCGGGCAAAGCTGGCTCAGTTCTCTTCTGTTAGCACTCAACAAGTATACTGTTAATCGGACAGCCTGATTTCGGTGGGGCTTTGAGCACAGAGAGATGCTATCTTCTCCAGCTGGCAGTAAAAATATCCAGTAAGATAAGGACTCCATCCTGTGCCCTTTGATAACTTCCTGATTTAAAACCACTGGAAACTCTGGAGCCTGGTCTGGCAAACAGTAGGATATAAACTTCCACAGCCCTGGGTTCAAATCTCATCTCAACCAACAGCTGTGTGAGGCAGGCCAGACAACACAGCCTGTCAGAGCCCCAGTTCCCTGCCCCCTCCACAAGGCAACTGGGAGGACTACTGTAATGGATGTGGGTGGAAATACTCATTGCACGTTGGACCCTTGCCGCCTCACACTGTGGAATTCTTAAAGTCAATCGGAATTTCTATTCACTTTATGTTTTACTACAAGAAAAACAACATTCTCGGGTACATTTAAAGAAGAAAAAAATATATATATACACCTTTGGCTTTACTCTTAGGTTAGATGCTGCCTGACAGTCACAAAAATGAATTCTGTTACATAATCTGATCCTCTTCCAATGCGACGATGATGATTTTCCAGTCGTCGCTAGGAAAATATAGCTTGAGTTAAATTTCTGTTCATCTTCCTGAGGCAAATGAACTTTTAAAATTCCTAAGAATTCCCTGTTAACCATACTTCTGATTTCCAATTCTGATTATGTAAGTATTTTTACAGCCCAAGAAGCTAAAACTCAGCTAAATGTAATGCGGTATCTTAGATGGGATTCTGGAATAGAATTGACTTTAGGTTAAAAACTAAGGAAATAATAATAAACCATAGACTATAGTTAATAACAATGTAACAATATTGGTTCATTTACTATAACAAGTGTACCATACCAATATAAGATGTTAACAGTAGGGTAAACTGTGTATCAGTGTGGGGGCATGTGGAAATTCTCTGTACTAGCTGCTTACTTTCTCTGTAAATCTAAAACTTTTCCCAAAAAATTAAGTTTATTAATTTAAAAAAAAGTCACCATTGTGGGGAGGGTAATAGCTCAGTGGTAGAGCACACACTTAGCATGCAGGAGGTCTTGGGTTCCATCCCCAGTACCTCCATTTAAAAAGAAAAAAGTCACCACAATGAGACACCACTTCACACCAAGATGGCCATAGTTAAAAAGACAGATAATAACAAGTGCTGGTGAGGATATGGAGAAACTGGAACCTTCATACATTGCTGGCAGGAACACAAAATAGTGCAGCCTGGAATAGAACAGTTTGGGAAAACAGTCTGGAAGTTCCTCAAAACATTAAACATCGAGTCACCTATAACCCAGCAATTCCACCTCCAGGTACACACCCAAGAGAAATGAAAACATATGTCCCCCCAAAACTTGTTCACAAATGTTCACAGCACATTTACTCATAATAGCCAAATGTGGAAACAACTCAAATGTCCATGAACTGATGAATGAATAAATGTAGATCCACACAATGAGCTATTATTCAGCCATAGAAAGTGAAGTACTGATGCTACAACATGGATGAAACTTGAAAACGTTATGAAAAGTGAAATAAGCCAGACACAAAAGGCTACATACTGTATGATTCCACTTATATGAAATGTCAAGATTATGCAAACCTATAGAGACAGACAGTAGATTTATCATTGCCTGGGAAGAGATGGAGGATGACTAACAGAATTTGATTTACAGGAGGGAGCATTTCTGAATAAAGCATGATCCACCAAATGTTTTAAAACTGAGGAAATGAGGAATGAGTGCTAAAAGATACAGGGTAATGGAAATATCTTAAAAATGGCTTATACTTTAAATGAGTGAATTGTATGCTATGTGAATTATACCTCAACACATAAATAAAGCTATTAGTTTAAAAACAACAACATCATGTGCACCAGGAATACTGAAGGAACACATTTAATCCTATTCAAAGACTAAGATTTTGACAATGTCTGGTTGATATGAAATCTTTAATTTCCCTGAGAAGTCTTGCTGCTTGATTTTGTAACACCCTTAGTGTAATGCCTAAGAGCATAACATAATGGGATGAAACTGTGCAGGCACATGGTTTGAATAAGCCTCTTCAGAATAAATGAGAAACATATATAACAAAAGCCCTCTCGAAAGTGTGCCTGAGATGTGAAAAAGGATGCAAAAAATATTCCCACCAATAGTTAATAATAAATTAACTTACAAAAATGAGTACTGTTGTGTACTCATTTTAGTATACTATCTCAGAATTGTCATTTCCTCTGAATTACTAGAAAATTACAATGTTTTCAGTTCTTCCATTATTTGTTGCCCTAGTCCTATGAGAAATGTAGTATTAACATTGCAGAAATACTTCAATTAAGGTTTAGCCTCCCACAGCACAATATATAGCACTTAGGTAAGATATAACTCGGTAAAAATTAAGAAAGTTTAATCTTTTTATCTGAAACATTTCCTGATGTACATTAACAGGAAATATAATAATTTTACAAACCAAATTACTTTGTTCAAAATGAAAGCGATGAATCGTTTTCCCACATTAATCAAGTCTAATTTCAGGAATCAAGAACTGGATTACTGTTAACATTAGAGAAACTGTAAAACCTAGGGTAGAATAAAGTTAACTTTTGCTTCTTGTTTCATTTAACTGCAGATAAAACAGGTATCCAAGCCTCTAGCAGATTAGTGTATTAATATACATTCCTGGGGAGGGTACAGTTCAAGTGGTAGAGCACATGCTTAGCATACACAAGGTCCTGCGTTCGATCCCCAGTACCTCCTCTAAAAATAAATTAAGAAGTAAACCTAATTACTTCCCCACTAAAAAAAAATATAATATAAATAAATAAAAAAATATATATATATATACATTCTTTAAGCTTCTCTATAAGTACCCCCTACTCACCTCTAATCCGATTTCTTTTAAAATAATAAGAAATACTTCAAGAGGAATATAACCTCAATTTATATGTCAGTTTATTTTAGAGGTGAATCAATTTTACATACAAGCATTATCTACATGTAACACATTATTATTACATATCATTACTGAAATCATTTCTGGAATTAGTTTAGAGCACATATGAACTGACAATGAGCCTTATACTTTGAATACAAGCTATGCAGCCATCTCTTGGATAAGGCGGGGGTATCTCTCAAGATTTACTGCCAGTAAAACACAGACCTAGGATTAGCAGTCTGAAAATAAGGCACCATGGGTCTTAAGTCTCTACAAGCAAGAAGCTACAAAATATTAAGTGGGTGAGGTGGGGGTGGGTACAGGTTCATCCATTCATTCATTCCATTTTTCTTCCATTCGTTCAACAATTTATTAAGTGCTTACTTGTATAGTAGGCATTCAAGCAATGGTGTACAAAGTGAAAAAGATACAGTCCTGTCTTCAAGAAACTCACACTCTACGTGGCCACAGATGGGGCCACAAGAACTTAGAATAAATCTTAGTCGTAGAAGATTTTGATCCAAAATGTGTATCATATCTTCCCTATTTTATCTTACTTAATCCACAACAACAACAAGAAAAGAACAACAAAATACAAACAACAATAACAACAACAAAAACCCAGGTTCAGACAGGCTTAAGGACTTGGAGATTCTCCCACCCACGGAGCCTCTCGGCTGTGCCCTCTAGTCTCCAGAGACAAGCTCCTCTAAACCAGTACTCAACCAGACACCTCCCAATGTATATAGATAGCTAAAGTGTTCCAGAGACAACACATGGCCACTCACACTTACCTTTGGAATCGTTCAGCACTTGAAGTCCCTTGAGAGTATTTGTGGCACTCCATACTTTCAGCCTTAACTTTTGAATTCCTATCTCTTCCCAGAACAACCCTGAACAAGCAATATAATCACTAGACCGAACGATTTATTCATTTTTATCTCATTTTTATAATTTGTCTCTCAGAAATTGAAGTTGGATGGCCTTTTATATGTTACATATTTTTGAAAGACCCAGAAGCCTTTAATCATGGATTAACTTTTGCAAGTCTGTAAGATGACTGAAATACACATATTGAAATCAGAGCCAGGAAAAAAACATTTTTAGGTGTTTTTCCAAGAGTACCACAGTTCCAAGGAACCACAGATCAATGCACAGTAAGAAATGGGAGATTCCTCCTCTTCTGTTGTGTTTGGGGGCTAGGAAGGACCTGGGAGTGAGCGGAGGTAAGCTTGTGACTTATACTGCCTATAGAATAAAGTCCAAACTCTACAACCTCATACTGAAAAGGTTCTACAATCCTCCCTGAACACCTTTCCAGTCTTACCTCCCTGTACTTTCCAAAATGAACTGGAGAACTCGGCTCTGGCTGAACTTGCATTTCCCTGTTGCATCTCCATTCTGAGGTTCAGCTGCCCCTTTGTCCGCAATGCCTCTCTCCCTATTACTCTCCCAGCTGTCCTCTTGGCCTGGTGAGCACCTGGCCACCCTCCACTGCCCAATTCAAATGCCCCCCCCTCCTCCATTATTTTCTTAAAGTAGACAAATGCTCTTTCTCATCAGATGGTTCACAAAGATAGATAAAACATCAGAAGATCATCATTCTATGTGAACTAAGCCAGGAAGAGAAAGAAAAATACCACTTATATCTAGAATCTAAAAAAATGACACAAATGAACTTATTTACAAAACAGAAAACTAACTCATAGGCATAGAAAACAATCTTGTGGTTACCAGAGGGGAAAGGAGGTGGGAAGGCATAAATTGAGAGTTCGAGATTTGCAGATACTAACTACTATACATAAACTAGATTAACAAGTTTACACTGTATAGCACAGGGAATTATATTCAATATATTGTAGTAACCTATAATGAAAATGAATATATGAGAACGAATATATAGATGTATATGTATGACTGAAACATTATGCTATACACCAGAAATTGACACAGCATTGTAAACTGTACTTCAATTTTTAAAAAATGAAGGAAAAAAAAAGAAGATTGCATAAACCATCATCTCTCAACCCTGCCCTACTGGCCCTAATTGTTAAAATGGAAAGTGAATCTCTCCTCAGTTCTATCACCTTTGGTTTCCATTATTCTCACAGCACTTAGCACCAGCTGCCCTAGACTGGAGCCATAGATTCGTATATCTTAAACCTCCTACAAGACTGCACTTTTCTGAGGGTAAGGAAGGAACTTCCTGCAATTGTCTATGTCCTCTCTCTTAGCTCAGAGCTTGCAAGCTATTCCAAAAATACTTATTGAATTAAGTTTAACATTATATCCAGGTACACAAAAAAAAAATCCAAATGCATATTCCTTGCATATACTAGTCATTCACACTTGGTTTGGATCAACTCCTAACCTCGTCTAGTGATGTTGGCTGCTCAGCTTTCCATGGTTGGAATGTCACAGTGGCTGAACAGCAGTTATTTAAAACTATGGAATGCAAGAAAAGGGCTGGTTTCCTGGGAGAACTAGGGGATTGGGGTGGGGGGTGGAGTGGGTAAGGAACTTCCAGAGGGCAGCAAAGGGCACAAGGCAGCAACCACTTGGTAAAAGACACTAATTTAAAAAGAAAATAACAACAAAACCTGAAACAACCATTTTATGAAGGTAGGACAGTTAAGTTTTAAAAGAAAACAATTTTTTCTAGCTCTCCTCTCTCAGTTACATGATACTCTGGTCCAGTGGCTCTCAAAGTCCCAGAGCATCAGACTCAGCACCACTTGGGAACTTGTTAGAATGAAATTCTCCCATCCCATCCCAGCCTGAAGAATGAGAAACTTGAGTTGGGACCCAGCCATCTGTTTTTTCACAGGCTCTCCAGCTGATTCTCATGAGTGCTCACGTTGTAAACATAGGAAAAGACCTGCATTTTCCTGAACAGGCCAGCTCCATCCAGTCCCTATCCTTCCCACATGGAAGGCTTTTCCCTCTATCGATTCTCTGCAGACTGAACTCATGCTTTCCTTTCAAAGCTCAGCTCAAAAGTCCAGACACCTTCCTCAACCCACTGAACAGAATGAACTGCTCTCTACTTGGGCTCCCCCAAAGCCACATTCTGCTCTTCCTCCTGGTGCTCCCCCATGTCACAGGCTGTCCCTGTGTCTGCCTCCCCCAGCTGACAGAGAACCCGTGAGGACAAGGACCACGCCTCACTCATAGTGCTACCCCCAGCACAGCTCCCTTTCGTCAATCAAATCCCTTCAATTTTGCAGAGAAGGAAAAAAATTATTCATCTGCAACAAGCCTCTGATTGACAATGAGAAAGATGCTGAGAGGCATCCAACCCCTCTCTCCACAATGGAGATGAACACCCTGTCATGACAGATCTGAAGTTTAAGTTGTTGAAGGCACCTCAGGGAACAGAGAAATCACTTATGGCTTAGCCATAAACACATTCAGGATTTGACAAAAACCAGATCTCAATTTCAGAGAGAAATTATTCTCTCTGGTCAGTAAAAGAAGAAAATATAGACTCATGGGAAGGGCACTGTATTTGGGGTAGACTGCCGCTCCGTGAGGACGGGAACCCCACATCTGTCTTAGCTGTCTGTGGTCCCAGTGCTGAGCCCTGACACTCTGACAGATGTTGAAATTAGAAGACACAGATGTGAGCTCCATCTGTGCCATTTCACAGCCCGGTAACTCAAGTAGGCAAGTCATTCTCAAAGTCATGGCCACCTATCAATGAAAGGCAGTAAAGTCAGAACATTATTGTAACAATAAATACCTCACCTCCTTACCTTATGGTTTACTAATTGCTTTCACATTCACTATCTTGTTTAATCATCAAACCGGTAGCTGAAGAGAAGGCCTCTCTTCTCGTGGGATCAGAAACAGATTCCCAGACTTTGACTTCTCATCTGTGACTCTGATCAGAGGCCAACTGATTTCAGATATCTAAACTTTAATTATCCTAAGGGGTTCATTTAGATTGACCACTAAACATTCCAGTTTTCTCAGATTACCTTTTTTCCATTGATGGTGACCTTGGGGATTAACTCGGGCTGTTTAAGGACACGGAAAGGGATCAGGCAAATTGCTGCTACTGTTTTTCCAAAATTATTTCACCTGCATGACAACTTCTGCTAAAAAACATCACTGAGCTGTGTTTCATGGCTGGCACCTCACTGACCTAGTAACACTTCAACTCTGCAAGAACTGGGCCACTCTTGGTAACATCTCTTGGGCCAAGAGTGTCCCAATGAACCTAAATCTGAGGAGAGAGGAAGAAAAAGGGAGAGGAAGAAAAAGGGAGAGTTCACCAGGACAAAATGCTGAGAACGCGTTCAGAAGAAAGAATCCAGGAGTCTTTGAGAGCTTTTGTTTTGTTCCCAATGGTTATAAATACTAACTTGCTATCGAGCTAAAGGTTCAATTATGTACTAATTTATATTGGCTTTCCATCAAATTATTGATGAATAGCATTTTAACCCTAAGCAGAGACTCATTTACCAAACCTCAAAATTCTAGTTTGCATTGATTTTTATCTATAAACAGTACACAGTATACATCATCAAGGACAAAAAAAAATGAAATCAATAGAACCATAAAAGGTGGCATTTAAAGTGACAAAGTGAAATGAGACAAAAAGTCTACTTGTGCCTTTGCTCATTCACTGTAAATGAGTCAGTTCTGAACCTGCTTTGTTTTTTTGTTTTTTGTTTTTTTCATTTCAACAATGTACTCCAGATTCTGAGTACCTGCTATGGGAAAGAAGTGTGAATACAGCCAGTACTTTCTAAGGCATTCAAATTTGCTTGTTCAAGAGGAGGGTATAGCTCAGTGGTAGAGCACGTGCTTAGCATGCACAAGGTCCTGGGTTCAATCCCCAGCACCTCCATTAAGAAATGATTAAGTAAACAAACCTAATTACCTCCTCCCCTCCCCGCCAAAAAAGTTCAAAAAACTTTTTTGCTTGTTCAACATTTGTTTTACATCACAGGTTGTCATGCATCACTTTGGATTTTACAACTGTGATCATAGAGACAGGTTTACTCATTTATTCGTGGAGTGCAGAGGGCCCAACATGGGACCAAGGAGGATGGTCTGGACAAGCCGACCTTGGTCCTAGGTATAATTAACATGACTGATCCTTCCACACACATTTACCAATGTTTTAAACTCAAATTTAAGCCAAGTTCTACGCTGACAGCACAGCTAACATCTCTTGTTTCTTGGGTCTCCAACAAACTGAAGGGGTTGTCATTTTTTTTAAATGTGTTATTTCCTGGGCTGGATCTTTAAAAAATTTATTGAGCTTCTCCATAATAAAGTAATTCTGGTTTCCTCTAGTATTGAGTTTCTCCTGTCAACTATTCCCCCAAACCTTTTGCTTTTTAGCAGGAAGGCCCTCTCACAAACATTCTACCAAGAGATCCATCCTCCTCACTATCAGAAAAAACTCAGCTTCTCACGATTTCTTCATGGTTGGCTTGGATTCTTTTTGAAGGCATATCTGTGTGCACTGAGTTCCCAAATGTTCTTACAGTTTTTCACAGCACTAAATTGCTCAAAAGAGCAAAACAAAAATGATAGCTTATTATTATAAAGTCTAAAGTTCCCTTAACAACTGGACTTTATGAACAAACGACCTGTAACTCCTCTAGAAAGTAAAATGCTCTCTGCTAAAACAAGTGTTTAAATAGGAGAAAAACTCTCCTAATCAACCCTCCTGCCCTTCCTGTGCCCACAGTATTACTAAAAAGCAACTTGCTTTTACAGATGCCATGCTACATGTTTCTTACCAAAAAAAGGCAAGTAGGCACCTCTAGACACAGTAGTATTGAGAAGAAATAAAATGATCCAAGTTGACACAGCCTCACATCTCATGTGATTTTACAAGTCAGCAAAATTTCCAGCAATCGGCATCGTACAACTGTTTTATAACCAATAAACCTGAAGGCAGCACAAAGGCCTCTTTCTCTCAGATTTTTATCACTATCCAGAATGAAATGTTGATTTGGATTTCTGGATGTTGAAACAAGCAATGGCCTGAAGTGGCGGCCTTTCCTTTCATATCCAGAGCGCAGGCCCTGAGAAGGCACTGGACCAGCTCAGGAGAAGGTAAGGCAGAAGCAGGAAATGGACCGAGCGCTCAGGCGGCACAGGGAGGGGAAGAGCGAATGCCCTCGGCTGGCTTCCGTTTTGACACTCCCCAGGGGGATTAATGAGGTTCATCAGGGAAGGCAGGAGGGGACGTTTTCTCACAGCCAACTCAGCTGGTCAAATCTGAGGCCTGGCAGTCCTGCCTCTAAATCACTTGTTTCTGACCTGGGGCCTTCCCCGAGGGATCAGCACCCACCTGCAACTGCAGCAAGTCCACACTGATGTCAGAACTCCCTGAGTTTGAAGACCATGAAGGGAAGTGTCCAGGTCTGGGTTCAGCCTGGGGGTTTTGACCACAGTTCAAAGATCTGAGATCAAGATTAGGGCCAGGACCCTCAGCTACCCCAGAAGCTCCCAGCAGTGGATCCTGCCACCGCAGGAGAAAAAGTCCTTATCAATCCGGTCTCCCTAGAGTCCTCAGGCTTATACACAAGGTGAGTCTCAACCCCTAGGTCCAGAGTCATCTACTGGATGACTACCAACTCTCCTCCAGCACCCCAGCTCCACCCTACAAAAGACGGTGGGAGCAGGACAGAATTAGCTTTATGGTGCACCCAGAGAAAGAGGTGCTGTCTCCGCCTCCAGGAATGCTTCAAGGGTAAAGGAGAAAAAGACAAAGTGGAATAATTTTAAAAACAAAACCCAGAAAGATTCATCACTGTTATGTTTGTTATTAAAGTCTGGCTCACAGAATGTTGGGAGTGTCACCAGCTAAAATCTGTGGCCATTCTAAGCATCTGTTGGGGTTACCACAGATAAAGCCTTGCATTTTCTTAAGCTATTACGTTATTTGAGCTCTCAGTGCCTGAAGTCAGTAGGGCCTTCCGTCTAAGCTCAGCTCAGCCACTTATATCGACAAGTGACCTCAGACATGTGCTTTTATCTATGTCTCAGTTTTCTCAGCCGTAAAATGGGAATAATAATTGCACCAATCTCATAGGATGGTTTGGAGAGACTCCAACATATTGCTTGTAAAGTCTTCGGTACAGTGTCTGGTCCATGGAAAACATTCTATTAATACTAGTTACTAATATTACTATCATTATTTTGAGGAACTTACATAATATAGTTATTTTACACAGAGTTGTGGTATATTAATCTGGAATTTAATATCTGGGCGTTTTTTTAAGTGTATGAGACATTAACTTCAATGTACTGCCTGATTTTGTATTTGGATGTCCAATTAACTGTGACTAATGTAATGATTATAAAAAGGTAATCCCTCTATACTTGGCCACCCCCCCCCCCCCGCCAGGTAATCATCTCTCAAGCTGTATTTCCCCTTAACTGCTATCTCTTCTTGGCTCTTAAAAGAACAAGCATCACTGCCAGGTGAAGACGGTGATCAACTACAGCGTGAATATCAACAGGAAGGATGTGTGCCATACAACAGCTCCCTCGATGCGATGTGCAGCTCAATGAAAAGGCTGTGTTTTGATTTGCAAAATGGCTATTTGCAACGTCTGTTCCAAGTAAACAAATATTGTAAGCGACTTCTTGAACTTGGATTCTGGTTTCGGAAGAACTACTTTCTGTCTTGTTTCTACAGGTGATGAGACTGATCACAGCTCTCTCAATCTAAAACTTACCCCAAATTCCTGGGTCATAAACACCACGGCTATTGCTCACCACCTCCCGAAAGCGTATGTCTCTCCCAAATACACTCTCAGTTCAAGGACCCTGGGTCCATCCGTTTGGATATTCTGCCCCTGACAAGCTAACCTCTCACGTCCTTTCCAGATGCCTCCTCGACTGCATTGTATGCAGATTCCCAGGTCTGCAGCCTTGCCCACCCTCATTCTGTGTAATCAACCTTGAATTGGCCAGTCATCCCCTGTGTCTCATCTCTTCCAGTGACACAGATGTCCTCCCATTGGCCACCAAGTTTCCCCCTTTCGATTAGGTCTCTGAGGGCTTTTGAACTACAGAACATCTCCAACTGGAGCGTCCTGCTGCCAACTCAAATTAATCTTGGGGCTGGTAACTTTGAAAAGTTAGGGTTAATGAAAAGAGCTTGGGGCTAGTGGTGATAAAACTTGAGCAGAGCCTCTGGCTTCACCACTAACTAGCGTTATCTCAGTTTCTTCTCTACATAATGAGGGGGTGGTCTGGATAAACTGCTGCCTTACAGCCCTAAGGTCCAAAATGCTCATTCTCCCCATGTCAAGATACATTTGTTTGTTTATTTGTTCATGCCGTAACTATTGAGTATCGAATACTGCAAAGCTATGAGAGATTAAAGATCATTCCCCAAAAAGCTTACCATCTAGAATGAGAAATGAGACAACCACATCGACAACTGTAAGAAACAAGAGATTCTGTCACAACTGGAGGTGTTTACAAAATAAAAAGAATAGTACATGACCAGCACGTCAAACCTGAAACGAAAAGAATTTTCAAAATGTCTTTTCTCCTCCACATCGAGTTTTTTACCAAATGCTTTTCCCTTTACATCATTTCTTAAGTCTGTGCTCTCCACTCTGCACTTAGAATCACATGCTTAAATCCAGGCCCTAGGCAACTCTCCTCTACTACGATTTGACCCCTGTCCCCAGAACTGCCGCAAATAGTTTGTGATTCCTCACGAAGATATGAGAATCATCTCATCAGGCTGGTTTAGCTTGGCCACTATCTTGCTATATAGCTCTAAGGTGGCCTCTCTCATTTTACAGAGCACCCACATCAATTCTGTTTAAAGTTGTCCCTCCTTCACATCCTCCCTCCCACAATCAGTACTGAGAACATTATTTGTGCTTAGTTCTGGGTGGGATGTCTAAGTCACAGGCAATCAGAAATTCCAAGAGCTTACACTCACTGGTCAGGAAGTTGGGATATGTACTAAAATTCAACAACCCGGGATACTAAAGATGAGGGGGATACTAGCACAGACAACAGTAATAAACGTTAAGAGGGCTCAGAAGAGGGAGAGTTACTTTCTGGCCGCAGTGATCAAGGAAGCCTTCTAGGAAGAGGTCACACCTGAGCCACACCTGCATGCATGTGCAGAACTTCAACAGGGAGGGAGGCAGACAGGGGCCAAGGGTCCAGCATGACTAAGGTAAGGAAGGAGGGCGGTTTCAAGACCAGGAAATTGTTAGGTGGGGCTTGTGTGAGAGGGTACTTTTTGAAAGCTCCAAAGCTGCTAGCAAGCTTAGTAGCAGGAATAACTAATTTTCTGTTTAAGCCAGACCACAAAGTATAGGAGGTAGAGGAGAATAAGAGAGTTTATCACAGACATAGAAAACAAACTTACGGTTACCAAAGGGAGAAGGAGTGGGGAGGGATAAACTTGGAATTTGGGATTAACAGATATACACTACTATATATAAAGAATAAACAAGGTCCTACTGTATAGCACAGGGAACTATATTCAGTACTTTAATAGCCTATAATGAAAAAGGATCTGAAACAGAATACATATTTATATAAATATGTATACCTGAATCACTTTGCTGTACACCTGAAACATTGTAAATCAACTATACTTCAACTAAAAATAAAAATAAAGAGAAGGTTTAATAATCTAACCAAACTGAGGAAAGTATCAGCAGGGGGATGGTAAAAAGAGCCCTAAAATCAGAAAACCTGGGTCCCAGGCCCAGCTTTGCCAAGGGGCTTTAGCAGCCACAGCAAGTCATTTAACCTTGTTGGTTTCGGTTTTCTCATTTGTAAACTGAAGCAGCTGAACTGGCTGACCTCAAAGGTCTCTACAGTCCAAAACTAAACCAACTGTATATTATTTCTGCCATTAAAACCTTTATCATGGGGGCGGGGGTGTGGAGGGAAAGGCAGGCATCTATATCCCCTTTCCATATAGGTTTCTCCTCCTGAACTAAAAATTTCCCCCCTACACTTACTTATTCTATGCATATGCCTCCCACATCATAAATTTAACACTTAAAGAATGTTCAGTATGTGCCCCCAAATTTTGTTGATGGCTTACAGATTCTTTAAGACATGTGTGCAGCACAGCCTTAACTTCCTACAAGTGTATCCAATACCACAGCCCCAGGGTAAAATGTCTCTGGGCGACCCATAAAATGTGACAGGGTAAATAAAGGGGAGAAAAGTGAGAACTCTGCCACTCATCTAAAAGACCACTTCCTTTTAATAATACCAAATAAAGCCTGAAATAACAGTAATGTAGAAAAGTAAAGCAGAATTTTTTTTTTAATTTTAGAAAATCTGTACTTAAAAATGCAGCTGAAATGCGGAAAGTTTTTGGCACTGAAATGCGCTGAAAGTTGGCATTATTTATGCCGCATCCAGAGGCCCCCCTGCTCCAGGAAAGGCACCAAAACCAGAAACCACGGATGCGATTTCACTCCAGCCCTACTGATCCTGTGTACAAAAAGGCCAAAGGCAAATAAACCGGTCACAGAATTCAAGCGAAACAGGCTGGATCAGAAAGCCTCACCAGCAGCACACCCCCAACCCCCCAAAGTTTAAATGAGAGAAAGGAAAACAGAAAAGTTAACAGAATGCCTAATTTCATGCAGAGAATCATAATGCAGTTCTCAGGCTTACTGTGTAAGCAGCATAAATACACGAGTTAACACCTGCCCGCACTACGTGCTGCCCGGACTGAGCAGGACGCGTCGGGGAGCCGCCTCCCCAGCCAGGGAAACCGGAGAGACTTCTTTGGAGCCGCTGCGCGCGCCAGCGAGAAAGTAAAGCCTCGTTTTCTGCCAGGCTTCCTCTCGGACCCCACCGCCGCGCCGCGTACCTGCCGCAGCCGTCTGCTGTCGAGCCCGCACTCCCGCTCAGGATCCAGGCGCCCGCGGTCCGCTCTGCGGCTACCTCTCGGCGCCCGCCTAGCTGCGGCGCTCGCGCCACTACGCATGCCCGGCCGGCATCCGGGTCAACAAACTCCGAATCCACTTGCCGGGTTTTGGCTGCGACTACCAAGGGAAAGGACCAGAAGCCGAGAGCTGAAGTGGAGCTGCAGGTGCTGAGAGAGGCGCGCAGGAGACGTTGATGGGCGCTGCGACAACCTACTGCCCACAGCTACCCAGGACGCACCTTCCTCCATGCCTAAAGATGACCGTGTACACAATTGGAATGATCTTAGCACAGTGGTTCTCAAACTTGAGTGTGGATGAGAAACACCTGGAGAGCTTGTTGAATCACAGATCCCACGCTCAAGAGTTCGGATGAAATGTAGATCTAGGGTGAGGCGCGACTATATGCATTTCTAATATTTTCCCAAGGGAAACTGGTGCTACTAATACGGATGCCACACTTGGCGAACCACTGGCCAAGAGAAAAGATATATATTTGGTATAAAAAGAGGAAAGTTTTCTCTCTCCTTCCCCCCTTTTTGGGGGATTTCTCATAACACTTCATTTCACAGCCACACCCGCTTAAAAAATGAATGACTGCAGCTCACACTCAAAGGTGGGCTATTTCCTCCAGCATGTGAGTCAAGCAAATGGAATGCAACCACAAGAGTTCTCACATAGTTTGCCTGTAACATAACCTATAGTTGTGGTTTCTCCGATCTGTCCAGGCAATAGGAGGGGTCCTTATTTTGCTGCCCTTTTAACTCAAGTCCTGTGTGGCCCCTTAGCACCTAGCACAGTACTGAATACAAAACAGGTACCGAAGAAATCCTGAGATGGTTTAAGTAGGGCTGGACAGATGAAGAAGAAGCATGTTGAAATTATTTTAGGAACCCAAAGGAATTGATAAGTAATTAAATATGGAAGTAGGTGGGCTAAGGCTAAGGAGGATAAGAGTTTCTCCCTGCCTTCCACCTAGAGAAATTAGTGGATTTAGTATCCTTATCTGAGTCCACATATACAGGAGGAGTTGTAAGTTCTCACAATATATTCCTTTAAAAGTGAAAGACACATCTGCCATATAACCCAGCCACTCCATTCATAGGTATTACCCAAGAGAAATTAAAACATACATACACAAAAAGACTTGAATATAAATGTTCACAGCAGCTTTTTTTCACAATAGCCCCAAATCAGAAGGAACCCAAAAGCCCATCAACAGGTGAAATAATAAATTGTGGTATATTTGTGCAATGGAATACTAATCAGCCAAAAAAAAAAAAAGGAAAGAATTACTCATAGGCTTAATCATTATGCTGAAACGAAGAGGTCAGAGACAAAGGTGTGATTCCATTTATATAAAGTTCAAACTAATCTAAAATGAGAAAAAACAAATCAGTAATTGCCTGGAGCCAGGGGTGGAGGGAGGGGTGGCCTGTAAAGGGGCAGTAAAAATCTTTTGGCTATGATGGAAAATAAATCCTGTTTTGATTGTAGTGGAGATTTCACAGGCATATACAACTGTTGAAACTAAATTGTATGCTTTAAATTTATGAAATTTATTTTATATAAATTATTTCCCAATAAGGAGAAAGAATAATTAATCAAATACTCCTATGGGCTCTTTATTTAATGGGAATATTGACCAAGATAAGTTCATGAGGAAGTGTAGACTCTATGGTGTAACTTGATTTGGAGTAAAGGGAAAAAAAAAAAAAACCCTCTGTAGAGGAAGCTAAAAATAACCAGTATAAAATGTTTAGAACAACTCATCTCTAAAAGTAACCAACTCCCAAATGTAATTTGTAAGTCTATTGTTGATAAAACTGAAGTTTTTCACAGAAGTACTTCCCAAAGGTAAAACAAAAACTAGAGTATATAATTAGAAATGCATAACCAATGCATAATAATGATGAAGAAAAAATTGTTATCTGCAAAACTGATTATATATCTACCAATGAGAAATAAGGTCTTCAAACTGTGTTTCCAGGAGCCTAGAGTGTCACGGAGATGATAAACAAGCAGAGCTCTGGGTCAAGGACTCCAGGCCACATAGCACACTATTACTTCTATATTGGGGTATCCTCTGAGATTTTATTTGATAAAATGGTTCCACTGATAATTAAAAGAGTAATAGTTTAGGATGTGGGGGTATAGCTCACTGGTAGAGCATGTGCTTAGCATGCAGGAGGTCCTTGGTTCATTCCCCAGCACCGCCATTAAAAAAGGGGGAAAAAAAGAGTAATAGTTTAAAGCAATGGAAGCAATGGCTTTAGATTGGAGAAATTCACAGAGAAAAAAAGCTGTATTTGGTTGGCACAAGTATTCTGGTCATCAAAAATATATGTTCTAGTTACAGTAACCATATAGTTTCACTATTTTCCAGAACAGTCTCAATTTTAAATATGTGTTTATCACATGAATTTATGCTCAATCATGTGTTCCAACTGTTGGTTGAAAAAATAAAATCACCAACTTGAATGGAAATAGGATAATTTTCTGGCTTTTCCACACCTTATATAAAATATTGTAATATAATATTATTAATAGAAATAATAATATTAATAATAACATAGCTGAGTTATTGTGCTCCTACTATATCCCACTCACTATTTTAAGCACTTTACAATGTTTCCTCGTAGAATAGCCATGACAATCCTATTAAGGTGACCTCACAGGTTAGAAAACTGAGGCACAAAATATTTTTTTCATAATAACATAATCAAATAAAGACTAAATAAAACCTAAATGGTATATATGTGCATATACGTATATGGATATAAATGTATTTTATACAAACAGTCTTTGCTAATTTCACACTTCCCAGTAATCCTTCTGGATTATTCATCTGTTTTCCCAGGCTCAGTGACACTGGGAAGGAGACCATCAGGAGCAGAATTCCAGTGTCACCACCATTATCAGCTTCACCACCATCTCTAATGTCTATTCCATGTTATCTACATGCTAAACTGCTGTGCCAAGAACTTCATGTTCTTCATCTCATTTAATGCTCACAAGGACAAAAGTGAAGATTCAGAAATTTTAGGTAACAGAGAGGAGTGAATGAATGGTGAGCTAGGATTCCAATTCAAATCCAACTCCAAATGTGTCTTATTCATCACAAGTAGTCCCTGCAAATTTATAATACATCCCATATCCTAAGCAAACAACAACAACAAACCAAGTCTTTGGGGTTATAAAGTAAGTTTTTGTGAACATGGTTAGTGTTAGTTCCCAGAGCCTGATGTTTTCTAAAATGCTTATAACCACAACATCCAGCTGCCACCCACCCCCGAGCCTGATCCTGAAATCAGCTGCTACCAATGAGCACCAATTTACCTCCCATTTCAGGAAAAGTTGGAGCATTTTGAATGACACTGGGTAATACCAGGAAGTATGGTGGGAACATTTTTACTTTATTTGGCCTTTTTTTTTTTTCAGAATAAAGGGAATAGAGAAGAATATAGGTTAAAAAAAAAGGCTAAGATTCAGTTTAACTCTAGCTTTACTTTTTACATCATTTGGAGGAGAAAAGAATAATCTGAGACATAAGACAAAATTATGCAAAAACCTCTCTCTCACACACACGCACACACACACATGCACACATTATTTAATGGAGATTGGATCAAAATAGCTAACCAAACACATGCACCTATACCCTACCTACCACATAAAATTTCAGGAAATATCTACCAATGAGAAATAAGGTGAAAAATAATAGAGAAGATACCTTTAAAAACTTAAAAAAAAAATCCTAGGAAAACAAGAAAACCTGCCATCAACAAACCAGAAATGTTGAGAAAAAACAGAATACAGAGAGGATCACACCTCAGGGAAAGAAAAGGGAAGGAACGTTAAGCTCAAATCATATGGAAGAGGAGGTGAAGACAAAGGGTGAAGCAGCGGGAGGGGTTTGCAAGCTCAGCTCAGCTTAACAGAGGAACAGTTGGAAGAAGGACACTGAGGCGCTGGTCGGAGAGAGTAGCTGGGGAAAGAGGTTTGAGTAGCTAAGCTAGTCAACAACTTTCTCCTCCCCAGCTGGTCCAAATTGTGACCCAGGTAGCTACAGACTTCCAGAAAGAACACGAGTTTCCCACACCTTGAGGGTGAGCTACCAACACAGCCAGGCCTCTGGAGTACTGTTCCTCAACTAAAACTGGAAGAGGATGTCCCCAGTGAATAAAAAGGTAAAATGCACAGAGATTCTAAAACACAAAATTGAACAGATAACTAAACACTGTATCATCCATTTGAAAAAAAATCACTATAAGAGAAGCACCATTTCTATAATTACCATGAGATAAAACAGAGCTAGACAACAAACAGAAGACATCTGAAAAGGACAATGGATACCTTCAGTGAAACATGAGAAGATGTTGCAAGTACAGAAATTTTAACTAGAGAGTTGGGAATTTAAAACTTTGATGATTGAGATAAAGAATGAATTGGATGATCCAGGTTTCAGAACAGACACAGATGATGACCAGTTAGGAACTGGAAGATCAAGCTGAGGAATTATTGCAGTATGAAGTCAGCCTGAAAGGCACTGGGGGGAAAGTGGCTTTAGTGAAGAGAAGGATGATCTGGGGCAGTTTTCTTCATTCTCTATCCTCTCTTCACACCTTGCCCATCTTCAGTTGAAAAAACTAAACCCATGGACAACATTAACTGAAATAGATGGGAAACAGGAAAACAGCTGTGGAGTGTGACAGAGACTGACTGTCCCCAAATTTCTTTCCTTCTATGATGTATTTATGAAGACAGTGACACACCAAAATAATGGGAAAATGATAGACTAGTCAGTTACATACTAACAGACACTGTGGATTGCCCCAACTCCCTTCTTGGATGCCTTCCTGGAAAGCCAAGAACTACATTTCCCAGATTTACTTGTAGATAGGGTTCCAAACATGACTTAGGTTCCACCAAGTCATGTAAGACTTTGGTTAAAATTGAATTGCATGAGGAGACAGAGAAGGCATGATCCTCTTGTGGCAGCTTCCTGGTCCTTTCAGAGTTAGCAACTGTCTTCACAGGTAATTTGGGGAGTTTTGGGAGTCTCATGATGAAGTCCATTTCTCCCAATGACTCTGTATACTATCAATATCTTTTAACAAACCTCTTTATTCTTAAACTAGCAAAAGGGGTTTCAATACTGACAAATGCTGGTCCATCTGGGAAATATGCTGTCTTACTCAAAAATGATCAGTAAGATAAATGAGAAAATGAATATTAGGAAACTGAAGTACAAAAATCTTAGTAAAAAGTACAAAAAAAACCACGTTTAACTTTGGGATTAACCTTCCTAAGCAAGACCCAAAACCCAGAAGCCATAAGGGAAGATATGGACAGATTTGATACAATAAAAATTAAAATTTCTGTATGATAAGAACCAACTGACAAAGAGAAAATATTCTCAGAAAAAGATTAATATCCATAATATATTAAAATACTCCTATAAATAAATAAAAAGATACAACCAAAATAAAACTGATAAAGTCCTGAGTAGTCAATTTACAATAAAAGAAATCCAAATGATTAATAGACGTACAAGTAGACGCTTAAACTTGCTGGTAAGTAGACAAATGCCTATAAATATATGCCTTACCCCAAAACCAATCAACCAGAATCTCTGGAAATGCTCAGATTCTTTTTATTTTTTATTTTTTTCTTCCAGTTTTATTGAGATATAATTGACATTCAGCACCATATAAGCTTGATATACAGCATAATGATTTAACTTACATATATCATGAAATGTTTATTATAAGATATTTAGTGAACATCCATCATCTCATATAGATATAAAATCCCTATTAAAGAATTAGGAAAAAACTTTTCTTGTGATGAGAACTCTCAGGATTTGCTCTCTTAACAACTTTCATATATAACATAGAACACTGGAGTCTGTTGATCCTTATTTTGTGGTTGGCTTTATTTCTTTGATAACTATGTAAGTTTAAAAAGCTAAAGCCCTAAACTGTTCTTAGGAACAATGAACAGTACATATATGTAAATTTTAAAAAATATGTGCAGTATATTGTCTATATTATTTACATGCAATATATTGTATATATGCAGTCAAATTGTAACAATTTGTGAGCTGGCCTTGAGATGAGTTAAGGCCGTGGGACCCAAGGCCACGACTACAGAGCATGTTTGTAGTATGCAGTAAATAATTGCTCCATGCATGCGTCAATTATATAAGATTTAGAACAAAGAAAATAGAAGTACGCATGTGCTAGAGATATTCTGTAAGCCTAATGAACAAAGAAACTCAGACCACGCATGTGCTGACAGAAAACAGATAAAAGCAGGACAGGTGCATCATAGGTGCACCTCCCTGTGGCAATAAAGTGTTGTTAACCCCATGGTGTCTCCGGCTGAAGTCTGTCCAGCAGAATGGCAACTCCTCGTGCATTTTTTCGTTTGGGCCGCTCACCTCCTAGAACCCCACATCAGCCTCCCTCGGATGACACAATTCTACTCAATAAAGCTTAAAAATGAAAAAAAGAAAATGAAAAAACAATAATTATGAGTTAGATGGACTCACCAAAAAAATAAGAGAAGTTATTTATGTTTATCATGTTGTCCATTACAGCCCTAGTACTTATTTATCTTATTACTGAAACTTTGTACCTTTTGACCACCTTCATTCAATCCCCCCTTCCTCCCTACTCCTCCTCTGGTAACCACAAATCTGCTCTCTTTTTCTGTGTTTGCTTATTTTTGAAGTATAACCGATCAGCAGATGGGTCTGACCCAGACCCTTTTCAAATTATTTCTTCTGCCCTGGGTCCTGGAGTGTGTGAGATTTTGTGGGCACCCTTTGAGAGTAGTTTCCCCTAGCCCTCTGGCTTTCCTGCAAGTAAGCCCCAGTGGCTTTCAAAACCAAACTTTCTGGGGGCTTGCTTCCCAGTGCAGGACTCCAGGCTGGGGAGCCCGATGTGGGGCTCAGATTCCTCACTCCTTGGGGACAGCTTCTGCAGTTGTGATTATCCTCCATTTGTAGACTGCCCACCTGGGTCTTGACTACCGTGTTTCTGCCCCTCCTACCTGTCTCGTTGTGGGTCCTTCTTTATTTCTTTAGTTGTAGAAGATCTTTTCTGCTAGTCTAAAATAGTGCTAACTCCAGGTGTGGCCCATGGACAAGCATCATCAGCATTACCTAGGAGCTTACTAAAATGCAAACTACTAAGTTCCCTTTCAGACCCAGTGAATCATAATCTCTGTGGCTGGGGCTCAGGAATCTAGTTTAATAAGCCCTTCAGGTGATTCTGATGCATGCTCAGATTTGAGAACTCAGAAATCTCTCTCTTTGAGCTTTATTTACATTATAGAGCTACTGGGAGGATAAAGAGCCAGATGAAAGGAATTTGAGAAAAGTAAAAATAGTGGCTGCAAATGCAAATACCATTTGAACAAGTCTGATATAATCTTAGGGTCATACTTGGGGCCTTAGTAATGTAAATGCCAATAATTCATTACTAAGATAGAAATCTCCTGTAAACATGGGAAAAGCAATCCATGTAATTTCTGAATTGTCTCCAAATACAATGGAGTCCTAGTCCTGTAATACAGCCTTGGTAAATGTGAACCTGCCACATGGATAGGAAGACGAACAGATTTACTTTTAAGTTCCTTAAATATTTTAAGTTCCCCTATAAAAAACTAGGTGTTTTTTTTTTTCTGTAATGGGCTTTTTCAGTGTTTCTACTAAATGGGTTTAACAGAATTAAATCAACTCATTAGTGTCGTTTGGCTATACAGGATTATTTGTTCTGCTTTATTATGTTTCAGAATATTGACTTGTGGTTTTGTTGGTCTGTTATTTGAGGCTATCCAGTGAAAATCAACAGACATGTGCCCCTTTGTACACATTAATCTGTCTAACGATATTCAATATGTAGTCAAGCTATTAAAGCAGGGAAATGGCATGATCATATTTGAGTCTTGTAAAAGTGCTCCATCTGCTGTGTGAAACAACTCCACACAACATCGGCATCATCTAGGAGCAAAGTGTTTTTAATTATTAAACATGAAAATTATTGAATAATTTTAAAACTTTGGAATTATTTTAAAATGAAAGTTATTAAAATTATTTAAAATACAAATTATTGTATGTATGTGTATGTACCAAGGAGGTGTATATTGAAGACCACTCAGGTGTAGAAAGGAACTTGTAAAATTGTTTATATTTTTTTCATTTCTTTAAGATTTCTATTTTAGTGTATACAATAAAATCCTGACAAAATGGAGTTTTAAAAAAAATTGAATGCATTATTATTGAACTTGCAGAGCTAGGCAGCCAGGAATTCCGGCATCTGACTAAGAACCAAGTCCATCTTCATCTCATTTCGGTTATGGTGCCACCTGGTGGTCATGGGACAATTCTACATACAGGCTGGCTGGAACTTCAAGGACATTGGTTGGTGTCCTGTTGTGGGCTCATCTGAGACATTTAGGAAACCAAAGTCCCAAGGCCATAGGAACCCATCCTCGTCAGACTCTCTGCTTCCAACATCACTCTTCCCACACATTCCACTCCCCCAAATGATAAAAGGAGAGTGAAAGGAAGCAATCAACAGCTGTATTATGTCCAAATTTACATTATAATGAGTTTTAGGTATATTAGAATACAGTACAAAAT
Organism: Vicugna pacos; assembly: GCF_048564905.1. Taxonomy (NCBI): domain Eukaryota; kingdom Metazoa; phylum Chordata; class Mammalia; order Artiodactyla; family Camelidae; genus Vicugna; species Vicugna pacos. The sequence continues at coordinate 21,034,151 of NC_132987.1, read as the reverse complement.
ATTGTGGTTAATAAATAAATATGTACATATTATGGTGCATATTTTTAAAATGTCAACAATACTGTTGAAGAGCAAATAATACTCCATTGTAGAGAACAGACTGGAAGAAAAGCAAGCCCAAAGAAAGAGGCAAGCTGAATGTCACTGATATAATTTGGGTAGAATACAGTGATAGTCTGAAATTAGAACAGGGGTGATGGGATTTGGAGGGAAGTGGATGGGTTTGATATTTAGGAGGTAGAATTGAGTCCTAATCTTTAAGAGATATGAAATAAAGTGCTTACAGATTAATTGATCTGATGCCTGTGATTTTCTTTGAAATAATCTGATTAGGTAGAGGGGAAACGGGAGGAGAGGTTATAGATGAAAGGAAGACTGGCCATATGCTAATTGTTGAAGCTGGGTGAGGGGCATAAGGGGGGTTCCTTATTCTAGTCTCTCTATTCTTGTATATATTTGAAAGTTTCCATAATAAAAAGTTAAACCAAAATAAAGTACCTGGGAAAAATTCAAGGAAAAACATTCAGTAGAAAGACAGATATATGAAATATAAAGCTCAGAGAGAGATCCGAGCAGAGCAAAGAATTTGGGAGAGACCAGCATGCTACTCACCCAAGTATAACAGATGTTAAATTCATCATAATTAATTCTGATCCTATTAGAAGAAAACCTTCACAGATATGTTGAAACCTTATCATTTCATTCCCTTCTCTCCCTCTCCAGAGATACAATTCTCCTTGAGTTATGTAAGTCCTTCTCAACCATGTTTTCATACTTTCATTGTATATGTATGTACACATAGCTCACTCACACAAAATCTTATTTTGTGGTTTTAAAATGGCATGTAAGTGATTTAACACTGTTACGTATTCTTCGGCAATTTGCTTTTTTTCCCACTCAACATCGTTTTCAGAATTCATACATCATTTATTTTAACTAAGAAATGGTATTCCACTGCAGGGTACTACCACCTCTTATTTAATCTTTACCATAATTTTATGAGGTATATACTATTAATCTCATTTTATAGATGAAAAACTGAAGTACAGAGAGGTTAACTTTACTGAGGTCATCTAGTTTCTAGCAGATGGCATGTGAACTTAAACAGGGCCTCAACTTGTAATCCCGTGTTCTTCCCACTATAGCATTCCACTATTTAACAAATATTTACCACACACCAACTATGTGCCAAGCACTGTTTTAGGTCCTGAATATCTAAGCAGTGAATAAAATAGACAAATCCTGCTCTCGAGGATCTTATATTCTAATTGGAGGAGACAGTCAACAAAATAACATGTAATATGTAATTTGGTTCTATGTGCTATGAAGAAAAATAAAGCAGGATGGAGGGGAGAAGAGTGTGCTAGTCTATGTGAGGCTCTCTGGTGACGTTTCCACAAACATTTGAAGAGGGGTCATGAAAAAGGAGTGTTTAAGGTCAAGGTTAAGGGCACAGCAAGTGCAAAATCCATGAGGCAGGAGCGATTTGGCTGTCATTCCATCACTGTTTGTTTTTTTTTAAGATACTGTATAACGATTATTTTCATGTACTAAGGAACGGATGTAAGCACTTGCATGGCCTTGCCTAATTAAATACATAATTTTGACATATTAACAGCCTTTTAGGATGACCATTTTTCATATAAACAAACTGGGTTGAGCTAGAAAATGTCTACAGCCCAAAATCCACTTATTTACTTTAAAAATTAAATCATAATTAATAGGTGCTCATGACGGTGACATAAATGTACACAATACTGCTGCTGATTTGATAAGACACAAATAAATACAATTCAATCCTCTTTTTAAATATTAAAGGTTGGAAGCATCCTCAAAGGGAGACTTCAAGTTGTTTCAAAAAAAAAAAAATCCCCCCAAACTGCTAAAACAGAAAGGGCAAGGAGGAGCCCACCTTTTGCCCCGTATCTGTCAGAAAGGCTGTCAAGAGAGTGGTAGGAAAATGAGGAACCTGGAGTGACGCCGTGGAGAAACCTGGGATCTAGTCTGGGCTTTTAGTTGATGGATTGTCTCAGTTTTCACATTGGTGAAGCCAGGGATTCTGGGCTGGTGCCCACCATGCCCCTTTCCTCCCCAGATCCAGGGGTCTGGCTTCGCTGAGCCTCCCAAGCTGGGAGTAACCGAGCAGGGCAGATAAAACGCAAAACTCGCGAATCTCGCCCGCCAGGCAGTCCCCGCTCAAACCGAACCCTACGTGGGAACCTCGACAGGAACGCGCCCCGCCCCTTTCCCCGCCCCCTCCGGCCTCCCGGCCTTCCCCGGGTCCTAGGCGGGAAGGAACCAGCGCCTGGAGAGCGGGCCGGCAGCGGCTTCCGGGAGGAGTTTTGGGCCTCGCGAGCCCCCGTCGGGCGCCGCGCCTTCTCACCAGAAGTAGCTGTGGAGACGCCGGGAGCCCGCCTCGGCGCCGTTGGCCAGTGCCGCGCGTCCTCAGCATGGGCGAGCATGGTCTTGAGCTGGCGTCTATGATCCCCGCCCTGCGGGAGCTGGGCAGGTAGGGCCGGGCCCGGCATCTCACGTGCTCTCTCTCCCCGGCTGGCGCGTTCCGGCTGCGACCCCCTCAACCCCGGCCGCGGCCCTTGTGGAGGTGCCCGCCGCTGACTTGAGCGCTCCTTCCTCAGAGAGGCGGGTGAAAGGCGTCGCCGCTGCAGAAAGCCGGTCCGAGGGGAGGGGTCGTCTGCTCACCACCCCCTTTACCTCAGCGGTGCCTGGGAGCTCGCCCCCTGGCCCCGCCTCAGGGAATTGCGTCTGTGGTGGGAGGGAAGGGTCCCTTCTGATCACTTTCTGGTCACTTTCTTTCACTCATTTTCTTCTTGAAAGCCTCTTTCCTCAGATAGAGTACTTAACCCACGGACTTTCCCTTTTCTATTCTTTGTTATCGCTCGTGGAGGAATTGGTTTTTAGCTTTATGTTTCGACTCAAGTATAAGTCAAACATAAGACTCAATCATAACATTCTGCTCTCAGAAGAAAAATCACTGTTTCTGATTTTGTGCAAAGAAGGCCAATTGCTGGAAAAACTTTCTTCGAAGTGAAACCATAGGCCATTCTGGAGAAGGGACCCCTTTCATACTGATCATCCAGTCCCCAATCAGACTTTAGTCACAAGTCTCAAGGATCGGCCACGACATCCACAAAGTATAAATGTGCACAGAATGTTGCCAAAACCTGAAAATAACAATGTTCCATTTGCAAAAGCTTTTTTTTCTTTTTTCTTTAAACCGAAGAGTAGAATCATGTAAACCAGTATCCTGTTAGAAGAAAGGAAAGAGTTGTTAATGGCTGTTCCCCATTCAACATACACACAGCCTTCCCTCAACCAGGCCTAAAGACTAGAAGGCTGGGTTTCTGTTTGTTTGTTTGTTTGTTTGTTTGTTTTTGTAACCCACTGTGAACAGGAAATAAGTGGGCTTGTACTGCTTTTGCAGTTGAACTATTAACTGGAATAGTTGCTTTCCAGTTTCTTAAACTGTTTGGAAACTTAGCACACAACCAAACTGACAGTAAGCCCATGGGAAGTTTAATTCCTTTTCTTTTTGCAGTGCAATTGTGACCGCCACTTGTTAGCCATCAAAGACATTGGCATTAGTCTTCCTCAGTTATAGAAATGAGAGGAATGAAGGGACCATATTTGTCTTAACTGAGTCATTCTGTTTCTGTGTGTATGATGTTTTTTCACTCTGCATAAATGTTGCTTATTCAACATCTACACCCAGAAATGAAAATTAACATATCCAAAACCAAACTCCTGATTTACTGTCCTTAAACCTGTTCCTTCCCTAATTATTGTAAATGTACCAACTAAAAGCCTAAGAGTTATCCTTGATTTTTTCCCCCTTACCCCTTAATAATCCATCAACAAGTTTTGTCAACCCTACCTTTAAAAAACATTTTTCACTTTCTCCAGTGCTAGCACCATAATTTCCTGTCTGGACTCTTAAACAGTAACCTCTCAGCTGATTTCTCTTTCCACTTTTATCCACTTACAGTGGATTTCCCACTCAGCAACCAATGTGATTTTTACAACAATAAATCACGTTGTAGATGGTATAACATTACTTCTCTGCTCAAAGCCTCCTTTCTATTTCCAGCATGCTTAGAATAAAATCCAGGCCTGTGAGGTCCTCCATAATCTGGCCTCTGCCTGCCTCTGACTTTGTGGCCTTATATCCCTCCCTTGCTTACTCTACTCCAATAATAGTACCTAATTTTTTTGTGTACACGAAGGTCATTTCTGCCTTTGTTCCTTTGCACTTGTTGTTTCTTCCATCTGAACACTGGCTAGTCCCTTCAGATGTCATCTCTGAGAACTTTGCTGATCTTCCTGTTTAAGATTACTTTGTAATCACAAGATATTTTCAGTTATTGAATGTTGATATTAAAATATTAAATGGGACAATGGGAGGGAGATGGGGGACTGGGGAGTAGCAGCACTAGCCACTACAGGAGGTTTGGATGGTGAGAAGCAGCCAGTCATGTGAAACTGGGAGCAGTGTCTGAGCTGGGGTAGGAAACACAGAGGTCTCTAGGTGGGAATGAGCCTTCTTTATAAAAGAATAGGAAGAAGCCTGGAACATAGGGAGCAAAGAGGGGAGTGGTATTAATTGAGGATGGAGGGGCAGGCAGGGGCCAGGTCCTTTAGTACTTTATAGGGCAGAATGAGGAGTCAGATTTTATTTTTAAGTGCAATGGGAAGCCATAGTGATGTTTTAAACGGGAAATAACGTAACTAAGTTAGTGTTTTAAAAACATATTTACCCTTCACTCACCCACTTAGAACTCTTCAGTGTCTCATTGCCCTCAGTACAAAATCTGAAGTCTTTAGTTGGTCCTTTTGAGCTATGACCTTATCTTCTTTTTTCAGTTTTGTTTCCAATTACTGCCTCCCTCTTCTTTAGAACCTCTTAGTTTCTAGAGCAGTTTCTGTTCTTGTTCCTGAGCTTTTGCACGTATTGTTTCCTCCTTTTGGGATACCCTCCTTCCTTCCCTTATTTGCCTATCCCCTTTGGGACTCAGCTTTGTATCACCTCCTCCAGGAAGCCTTGACTGATAGGTCCTGCTCATGGCTGAGTATCCCTCTTGTGTTCTGTCTTAACTCTATTAATACTTAGCTCTATCTTGGCTCTACATTAATCCTTTGTTAAAATTGCCTGCTTACCTTTTTGTCCTTTAATCTACAAATTCTTTAAGGGCAGATGCATGGTTTCTTGTTTATCCTGGCATTTGATGCTTGCCCTAGAGGAGGTGCGAAGTGTTTGTTAGACATATCCAGACTTCATGTGATGCTTGAATTTCCACTCAAATATTACTGTATACTTTTGAAAAAGTATACCCTCTTAGCTCAGTTCCAAGGTAGAGGTTGCAAAATAAGAAATACTTAACTCTCAAGTGAATTTCCTTATTCTGATAGTAAATCTAATGAATGATAATCAATTCACCTTTTTTAAAAGCTGATTTTTTAAAATTATACAAATAACTCTGGAATGAATAATCTTTTTACAAAGTTAAACTTTATAGGAAACTCTGACCACCTCCCACAATCCCGATTCCTCTCCCCCACATACCTCCTCATTCACATTTTTAAATGACACTTTCCAAATTATCCATGGTTTATGACAAAATCTCCTGATTTTGTCTAAAACAATTCATGTTACCTTGCAATTCCAGACTTAAAATTTTTTTGTTACATCTAAATCTGTGATATCCTGTAATGTAATATGGATACTGAGCACTTCACATGTGACTAGTCTCAGTTGAGATATTGAGATGTGCTCTTAATGTAAGATACTGGGTTTCAAAGACTTAGTACTGACCCCCCCCCCAAAAAGAAATGCAAATAATATTGATTACATGTTCAAATAATATTTTGGATATATTGTTGCTATGAACACTTACTGTTTCTTTTTACATTCTTAATGTGGCTACTAGAAAAATTAAAATTTAAAATGTTGTTTGCATTATATTTCTGTTGGCCAGTACTGTTTTACATAAGATAAATGGTGCCAAATTTTTTTCTAGGTGAAGTATAGGGGATACAAAGAGAAATAAAACACATTTTCCCTCTTGGAGGAGCTTATGGTATAGTGGTGCTACAGAGAATTCACCTTTATAAGCCTATGGTCTAGTGTGGAGAATAAGTAGATACTCCACAGGTCCAGAAAGGTTATAATTAAGGAATAAAGAACCACAAGATCTAAGAAGATTCTTAAGAACCCAGCCATTTATTCAACAAAAATTTTTGGACTGTTTACTATGTACCAGGACCATTTCCATCATGACAGTTATTAGCTGTAAATGTCATAGATCCTGTACATAATCAGTTAGGATTGGACTTTGTGATTGAATAATCAAGAAGATAATTAATCTTCTCATTTTTTCTTTCAGCATTGTTTAAGATAAGTGGGAAAAATATATGTACATTTTACAGTGCATACAGATGTATTAAGTTGTCATTATATGAAATACATAATTTTATTCTTTATAAATAACCAGCTTACTTACCTACTACATCCTCAGCTGTTTTGTCAGTAGAAATGATAGACTGATCTAATCATTTATACACAGCTTTTCATGAATCCTCTAGACAGAGTTAGTTATTTCCTGCTTTGGGTGTATATGACACTTCCTTAAAATTATTTGTGTGCATTCTTCCCCTGTCCCCAGCAACTTCCTTGAAGCAGGGGATCTTTTCTTCTTTTATTTGCCTTTCGAGTTCATTATATTATTAGTATCTCTACCCATTTTTTCCTCTTGTATTAATGAATATGTATTAATGATTATCATTAGGATTAATAATAATCCTCCTGTCTGCAGATTATCTCTTTACTTGTACATGGTGCCAGGAAGGAAAGCCAAGTTTCAGGAATCAGTTGTTGGAAGTCTCTCTATCTTACAGGAAACAAAACAAACTAAACCCTCTTGACTTCATATATTCCTTTAGTTACCACTAACCCCAATTCTGCATTTCATGGTCAAATTTTAGAAAGAGAATGCTCTTCTCAATATTCACATTTCATTTGCTTTTCAACTCCTTGCAATCTGGTTTCTGCCTTCACCTCTACATTAAAACTTTAAAATCCAAAGGACATTAAAAAATTACCTCCAAGTGGTTCAAAGACCTAAACATAAAAGCTAAAACTATAAAACTTTTAGAAGAGAACTCTTACGGAAAAAGCTACTTGTGATTTCCTGGATATGACACCAAAAGCATGACAGCATATGAAAAAATAGATCAAATTAAAATTCATTAAAATTAAAACATTTTGTGCATCAAAGGACAGTATCAACAGAGTGTAAAGGCAACCTATGGAAAGAAAGAAAATGTTTGTAAATCACATCCGATAAGGAGTTAATATCCAGAATATAGTAAGAACTGCAGGTCAGTAACAGCAACAAAAAACAAGCTGATATAAAAATGGGGAGTAGGCTTTCTCCAAAGAAGAAAGACAGATGGGCAAAACTCATATGAAAAGATGTTCACCATCTCTAATTACTATGAAATTGCGAATTGAAAGATAACACTGCAGACCCATGAGGACAGCTGCTATTAAAAAAATAATAGTAATAACAAGTTTTAGTGAGGATAAGGAAGTATTGGAGCCTTTGTATATTGTTGGTAGAGATGTAAAATGGTACAGGTGTTGTGGAAGCAGTATGGCAGTTTTTCAAAAAATTAAACAGAATTACCATATGATCCAGTATTTCCACTTCTAGGTATATACCCAACATAACTGAATCCATTCCATAGGGGTATTATTCGCAGTAGCCAAAAAGTGGAAGCAATGTGAGTGCCTATGGAGGGATGGATGAATAAATAAAATGTAGTATATACACACTGTGGAATATTATTTAGCCTTAGGAAGGAAATTCCAGCACATGCTACAACATGCATGAACTGTGAAGACACTATGCTAAGTGAAGTAAGTTGGTCACAAAAGGACAAATGTAAGATTCAACTTATATGACATAAGTAGCCAAATTCATTGAGATACAATTATGGTTACCGAAGATTGGGAGGAGGGGGAAATGGAGAGATATTGTTTAATGAGTGCAGTTTCAATTTGGAAAAATGAAGTAGTTCTGGAGAGGAATGATGGTGACGGTATAGGATAATGTGAATGTACTTAATGCTACAGAACTATACACTTAAAAATGGTTAAAATAGTAAATTTTATGTTATGTGTATTTCACCATGATAAAAAAATATCCAAAGGAGTTTTTAAGAAACTAATTTTATTTGATCCTGTTGATAGCTCCCTCCTGAAAATTCTAACCTCCTTGGATTCTAGAACACATCTCTCATGGTTTTTCTTTCTGTTTCTTTGGCCCTCTTTCCTTTTCTCCTTCATGACTCCTCTAACCTTGACTTAGGGCTCTCTCTTTGGCTTTCTTGTTACTTAATACATTTGCATTCATATCCAAGGCTTCCACTACTACTAGCACTAATAGTGATAGTATGTAATTTCTATGAGCATCAGTCTCCTCATATGCAAATAGGATTTAATATCCCTATCTTATTTCTTATGAAATATGAAATAATGCATGTGTAGCCTTGTTTGATATGTATTCTTTTCTAATGATAACTTAATCAATATCTCTAGGCTACATGTTTCTTGAGGTCTGGAACTGTAACAACCATCTCTTGGACATCCCACTTAGTTGTTCCCTTGAGACTTCAAACTCAGTATTTCTAAAACTGTTCTTTTTTCTCCCCAGACCTGTGCTTCCACCTCTGTTAACTGTTTTTGGTGAATGGCTTCATAATCCAGGCTCAGTAGAGGGCTAGGTTGACTTATCAGTCTCCTCCACTTAACTGTCTTTCTTCTTCCCAGCAGTAGCTTCTCATGTGTTGTGTGGCACATTGTAGGTACTCGATGAATTCTGATGACATGAGTGACTGTGTGATTCTTCATTATGTAATGGAACACAAACTGTCTATTATATTCTTATATTTATTATTTGGTGGTTTACACCAAATCATGGAACTCAAGTTGAATTCATTCAGGATTTTAGGATATTCTTCCTCTGCTTAATTATTGTATCTCCTTTTACTATTATTTTTTCTTGATTGAAACTGAGACTCAATATGTGTATTTTTTCCTAACATTTTATTCAATTTTTATTGTGGAAAATATCAAACATGAAATAAAAGATAAAATGATATGTTGATTTCCCATTTCATCTAATAATTATTAGTTTATGGCTCTCTTCCTCTTATCAGATTACTTTGCAGCAAATTCCAGACATCTTTTTATCTGTAAACATTAGTATTTATCGCTAAAGGATAAAGACCTTTTAAACATACCACAATACCATTATCACACCTAAAGAGATAATCCTTAACAACATCAAATATCTAGTCTGTGTTTGAATTTTCCTCATTGTCATATGTAGTTTGCTATTAGTTTTTTATTTTTTAATCAGAATCTAGTGTAGGATCATGTAATTGGTTTATATGGTTCTATGTCTTCATTATAGGTTTCTCCTCCTCTTTTTTCACTTGGAATTTTCTTGTTGGAAAAGTATTTTCTATAGATTTTCTTAAAGTCTTAATCAGCACTGTTCAATAGAACTATAATGGAAGCCACATTATATATTTGAAATTTTTCTAGTAGCTACATTGCAAAAAGGAGAAAGGAAATAGATGAAGTTAATTTTTAATTATATGTATTATTTAACTCAGTATATCCAGATATTATCGTTTCAACATGTAATTAATATAAAATTATTACAGCAATATTATATATTTCTGGTATGAATATTCAGAATCCAATGTGTATTTTTATATTTGTAGCACATTTCATTTTGGACTTACTACATACCAAGTTCTCAAAAACTGCGTGTAATAAGGGCTACCATACTGGACAGTGCAAGTCTAGACTTTGCAGACTGGATGCCTGTGGTGTCATTTAGCATGTTCTTTTTTTCCTTGTAAATCAGTAGCATGTATTTAGATTTTCCTTTCATTTTTAAATAGAAGGATACTATGAATGTCAACATTAAGACTAAAACATACTTAGTAAGTTCAACTTTAGATAATTTTTTACAAATGAAATTGTTAGTCCCTTTTAAGGGTTAAAAATGTTTTATTTGTATTTTAGTGCCAGTCCAGAGGAATATAACACCATTGTACAGAAGCCAAGACAAATTCTATGTCAATTCATTGACAGAATACTTACAGATGTAAATGTTGGTGAGAAACAGTTATTTCTTATATAAGTTTTATAAATTAAATTGTTTTCTTTTCCATGTATATAACATTATACTAGATATTTTTCTCTCCATGTAGTTTTAGATATATAGTTAGAATTCACGATGTTACTATTTTCAAGCAAGTTATTTACAGTGTTACTTGTTATATAATATAATTTAAGGTTTTAAAGTTATTCTGGTTTCCTCTTTGTTTTCTAGATTTTCTGCTGCTTGCTATGAGTTCTTATTTGATATGTAGTACTATAGATTAAAAAATGTTTGGCAAGTTCTAATGATACATTCCCTATTTTAGCTAGGCCTAGTGCCAGTGGTTGAGAAACAGCAAATGCCATCAAAAAAAATTCTAAATAAGAGTTGGTGACTTTGTCTATGGGATGTAATGAGATTTTGTGAGTGGTTGATCAACCATTTCCTGTTTGTGGTGGTCTGAAAGACAGATATTACCAGCTTGTCAAGATGGTGTCGTATGTGTCCTGTCTGTTAAAATTACATGGAAGGAGTAATATAGAGTGGCATTAAATTTATAAATTTAATTCCAAATTTGGCACAGATTTTATGACTTATAATAGTCATTTAGCTTTTCTTTTTCAATCAGTAAAATTATGAGTTGTCTAAAAATTACAACAGACTACTGAATACTTGGAAGACGTGCTTTCATATGCTATTGCATCTGTTTAGACCGCTTGCCCTTACCCTCTCTGCTTGACCAACTTCTCATCTAGGAATCAACTCCTTCACAGCATGTTCCCAGACACTTGTTTCCACTATTCTGGATTACTGTAGTTAACATATTGTATTATAATTACTAGTTTATTTGTCTGACTACCATACCTGATTGTGAGGGGGTTTTTTTGTCCTCAGATTTAATACAGTACCAGGCATATTGTAGGCCTACAGCATATGTTTGGTGAATGAATGAATGCTAGATGAATATACATGATTACTAAACATTTAAAATTAGAAAGATAGGATTATAGTGCTAGTTTCTTAACAAAAGGACTGCCATTTAATTTGTCATGACTTTTTTAAATGAATTTTCTCTTGTTTTAGTTGCTCTAGAACTTGTGAAGAAAACTGACTCTCAGCCGACCTCTGTGATGTTGCTTGATTTCATTCAGCATATCATGAAGTCCTCCCCACTTATGTTTGTAAATGTGAATGGAAGCCATAGGCAAAATGAGGCTAAAGGCAGTTGTATTGGTACGTCCTGCTATTTGTGCATTCCTTTGCTATCTCTTTTATGAAATCTATCTTCTTCTGCTCTTCTGAAATGTAACACACTTTGTTACACATATTTTAGTCAAATTTGCTATAAATTGAGAGAGCAAAATGGTAATGGTTAGTTTTATTTCATGCATCCTTGTTGTTTTACTTTGTTATGAACTAGATACCCAGAAGGGAGCAGAGGTAATTGAATATGTTTATTTGCCATTGAACACTTCAGCAGTTTTCTTTTTTCTGTTTTTGGTAATCTTCCTCTAGATCAGGCATTAGCAGACTATCACCCACAGGCTGGCTGCATGTTTTTGTGAACAAAATTTCGTTCTAACAGTCATTAAGCCACTAAGAACACTTAATTGTCTGCATCTGCTTCACAGGCAACATTGAGTTGTTGACATGAAGACCGGCTGACCCTCAAGCCTAAAATATTTCCTATCTAGCCCTGTAAGAACAAGTTTGCTGACTCCTGTTCTGGATGTTGAAGCATTTTTCTAGGCTTTATTCTTATAGTTCCCACTACTATAGTCCCTTTATTGGCTTCCTCATAGAAGTGTAAAACAAACATCTTTTTTTTCTGTACAGTGTGTAGTAAATTTTTAAAAAATTTTTGCTTGAATTTAAAGACTTAACTTTGATAGCATGTCCTCCAAAAAGTCTTTTCTGACCACCACTGACTGCCTACCCTAGGACTGGCTTAGTTGCTTTTTCTTTATGCTCAGTACAGAGTATTCAACACTGCTTCTGTCATGGTGGTTATTAAACTGTATTATAAATACCTGTTTGTCTATATTCTTTGCTACACTTTTAAACAACAGGTCATAACCTATTTAGTGGGTTATGAAGATGAAATATAATAGACTAGAAAATATGTTATGTTGCGTGTAATAAAAGTACTATTTCATGAAACTTTTGTTTCACGTATATAAATAAAACAAATATGCATATGTATATACTGTGTCATGAAATAAAATATATCTCTTAGTTATAGTTAAAAAGTTTGAGAAACCCCTTATAGTATTCATGAGGACAGGCCTCTGACTGATTTGTTCTTATGCACCTAGGACAGAATCACTACTCAATATTTGTTGAAGGAGTGAAAATAAGTACTATTTATTGAGCATTTGTTTAACTTCAGGTACATGCGGAGAATTTCATGTATATTATCTTAGTCGATCTTTAGGGTAACATGTAAAGTAGGTGTCATTATTTCCCTTTCATAAATGAAGTTACGGAGGTTTAGAGAAATGCAAAGTTCACACAACTGATAAATGGAAAGCTAGGAATTTGACTCCAAAATTGGTATTCTAAATTATTATGATATGTTTCCATTGTGTAGGGAATGTTTTAGACTATTTTGTTAGTGAAGTTTATACTTTAAAAATAAATCATCAAGCATTTAGCAAATTAATTAGCACCTCTGATGTACTTATTTAATATCTTTTGTTTATTTCAAAGAATTCAGTAATTGGATTGTAACAAGACTTCTGCGGATTGCAGCAACTCCATCGTGTCATATGTTACATGAGAAAATCTGTGAAGTCATCTGCTCATTATTATTTCTTTTTAAAAGCAAGAGTCCTGCTATTTTTGGTGTACTGACAAAGGAATTATTACATCTTTTTGAAGATTTGATTTACCTCCACGAAAGAGATGCAGTGGGACACTCTGTGGAATGGCCAGTGGTAGTTAGCCGATTTTTAAGTCAATTAGATGAACATGTTGGATATTTACAACCAGCTCCTTTGCAGTTCATGAACATGCAAAATTTAGAGTTTATTGAAGTCACTTTATTAACGGTTCTTATTCGTATTATTGCAGTTGTCTTTTTTAGAAGGCAAGAACTTGTACTTTGGCGGATAGGTTGTGGTCTGCTAGAGTATGGTAGTCCAAAAGTTAAATCTTTAGCAATTAGCCTTTTAACTGAACTCTTTGAGCTTGGAGGACTACCAGCACAACCAGCCAGCACTTTTTTCAGCTCATTTTTGGGATTATTAAAACACCTTGGAGAAATGGATGCTGACCAGTTGAAACTCTATGAAGAGCCACTGTCAAAGCTGATAAAGACACTGTTCCCTTCTGAAGCAGAAGCTTATAGAAATATTGAGCCTGTCTATTTAAGTATGCTGCTAGAAAAACTCTGTGTCATGTTTGAAGATGGTGTGCTTATGCAGCTTAAGTCTGATTTGCTAAAAGCAGCTTTGTGCCACTTACTGCAGTATTTCCTTAAATATGTGCCAGCTGGATATGAATCTGCTTTACAAGTCAGGAAGGTTTATGTGAGAAATATTTGTAGAGCTCTTGTGGATGTGCTTGGAGTTCAGATCAATGCGGAGGTAAGTCATTTTTAAGGTTACTTGTTAAGCATGTATTTTGTTCTTAATTTAAGTGTATCCATATATTACAAGAGTAATAATGAGAAAATAGAATATCTTTAATAATAATGTACATTCAGAATAGGATGATTTTCATGATCTACTTTGGCTTTCTATTATGAGTTTTTAATTTTATTTCAGAAAAATTTATTCACTACATTGGTAATGAACTGCCATTGGAGTAGAATGTTTTAAAGTAGAGTTTGTACAGTGTAAGCATGTTTGTTGCATTATTAATTAAGGGGAAGTTATCAACTGAACTGCAAAAACTTTGAGCACTCACATAGATTTTTCTTTGACAGGTTATAATCAATCCATTTTAGAAAACCTATGAGTATACAGTACTAGTCATGCCAAATTATACCTTTTTTTCTATTTGGACTGTGGGACACAGGCAGTAGAATGAAATAAATAATGCAATAAATCGATTAAATATTTTAGTTTATTTTATCTGTTAAGTCTTGCTAGATTTGTAGTATAAAAGAAGTTAGAAATTCTCTTGTAGAATTTTTCATTGTGGCATTTTGGTCAAGGGAAAAACAAGTTATAGAGAGAAAGATTTGTCTTCGACCTCATGGTTCTAGATAGAGAACTCTATATATGTTTATATATAGACCATGAAATAATATAGATTAACTTAGGTCTTTGTTTTGCTTGATGAGACTCTGAAAATAGTTGCCCTTACTAGAAATTTTATAACTAATACTTAATGCATTTTTGCTATCTATGAATAATATATACTTATTTTCTAAGAAATAGTTTTTGAAATTATTTTTGCTTTCTCAGTATTTGTTGGGCCCACTTTATGCAGCCTTAAAGATGGAAAGTATGGAAATCATTGAGGAGGCTCAGTGCCAAATTCAACAGGAAGATCTCAGCAGTAATAGTGATGGACTATCACCCAAAAGGCGTCGACTCAGCTCGTCTCTAAAGTCTTCCAAAAGGGCTCCAAAACAGACTGAGGAGTATGACCATTCAGTTTGTATTTAGCCATTTAATAAAACTTTATTCACTTAAGCATCATCTTTAGTTAAGTGCTTTGACTTAAATACACAAAGAACATTTGTTCTTTCTAAAGGTAGTCAAAGGGATGCTTAGAATACTTTAATAGTTCTTGTAGTTTATTCTATTATACAAGATTTCATGGCTATGTATGGTTACTTAAAAGGCTTTTTAAGTCTTTGCTTGCCTGGCTAATTTAACTTTTTAATACATGAAAAATCTCCAAGACTGTACATCAATTAGCAATTTAAGAAACGTTAACAAATAAACTATTTTTTTTGTAGTGTAGCCAGAGAATTCCTATATTTCAGCCAACTGTGAAAGTTGTTTTAAATTTCAGTAGTTGACATCACATGCTGTCTTTTGTTTTAAAGATTTTTCGTATTTTAATCAAATTTATATTGAATATGAACATCTTTGTGCTGTGGCTATAATTAATTTCAGAACTAAACATGTGGATATGAACAACAAGAGCATGCTATGGAGTGCACTGAAACAGAAAGTTGAGTCCCTTCAGATTTTCCTTGAACTGAATAATCTGAAGAATCCTGTTATTGAGACTTTAGAAGGAATCGCTGTCATCCTACAGCTGGCTGCTCTGTGTACTGTTCATTGCTCTCATCAAAACGTGGACTGGTAAAATAACTTACATTTTCTGGATGTGGTCTGAGTAATAAATTTGAGTTTTCTGTTTTAGGAGACTTCTTTATTCACTTTATTTTTGTGACCTTAGAACACACTTTTCAGTGAAATTGAAATTTTTTATTGAGCACCTGCTAAATGCTAAATACTGTGTTAAGTACTATACATATCTTGTTTAATCTTTACAACAGTTCTTTGAAGTAAATGCTGGTATGTCCACCTTACGAATTAGAAATTGAAGCTCTTTTTTTGTCTGAAGCCTAAACTAACTTTCCCGGGCATACATGAATAGAAAGCAGCAGAACACATTTTTATACAACTCAACAGCAAGTGCTTTTCTAGCCAAACATTTAGTCAAAAGAACTTTGCCCTTCAATAATAAGAGTAGGAATTTAGGACTAGTTAGAAGTATATTTTCGGTTTAGTATTCTTTTTTTTTTTAGTTTAGTATTCTTAATATAAGTTAATTACTCTATCAAAAGAAACAAGTAAAATATGAACCCTCTCTTAAGATTTAGTCTTATTTTTATTGTCACGTTATAGCCCAACACTGTTACTTTTTTACATGATCATTTATTCTATATTTCCTGACTCACTCTTAATTAGCTAATATAAAGAAACTGTATTCGTTCATACTGCATTAAACTTGGAATTTGAGATAACTTGAAGGAATAGCTAATTAGGCTGAAGTCTGCCTTTGTCCTATTACTGAGAAAGGGTTTACGGGGGCATATCTTCTATTATTTTAAAGCCTGATGTTGTCGTATTTAAATATCCTAGATTAATTTTAATTACCAAATCCTAAGAGTAATTTAGACTAACAAAGAGATTAAACCTAAAGTAGTAATGATGTATTAATTGATATGCATGTACATTTACTTTGAATTGATTTTAAATTATAGGTTAGTTTTATACTCACAATTTCTTTAGGCTTACTATAATACTGGTTTTGAGTATAACAAAATTCATTTTTAATTCTGTGTCTTAAAAAATGTATTAACTGCAGCCATAATTTCAAGGACTGTCAACAGAAATGTAAGAAGAAACCTTCAGTAGTGATAACTTGGATGTCTTTGGATTTTTACACAAAAGTGATTAAGAGCTGTAGAACTTTGTTAGAATCTATTCAAAAACTTGACCTGGAGGCAGTTATTGACAAAGTGGTGAAAATATATGATGCTTTGATTTATATTCAAGGTGAGTACAAATAAGCAATAGATCAAAATAACCTTTAAAGGTAATCAGTATAGAAACAGTTTTTCTCTTTTGCCAAAGGCATAAATGCACAAATGTTCGGAATACCCTAAAGTTTTTTGTTTCAGTTCTGTTGAGCTCATCAGTAACTTATAAGTTCCAAATTTATTTGTATCATATTTTGATTGATTATTACATTTTAATCAGTAGACATTATAACTTTAAAATTTTTGGTTTGAGAATCTGAAGAATGCTATGATCCTTCTAAAAATGTATAAATGTGTATTTTTATAAAGTTATATTTAATCCTTTTACTCAAATTCATAGACCTCAGAACATCATCACTGTGTTAACCTCTGTTTATTCAGTGTTTGCTACAATTCCACTTGATGTGTAGAACATCTTTTTTTCTGAAAGAAGACATAGGTAAATATGATTACGGAAAAGGTATAATTAAGCACCTGTTCTGTGTTTCTGTAGTAAAAACTTCATTTGAAGATCATATCCTGGAAGATTTATGTGGAATGCTCTCACTTCCATGGATTTATTCCCATTCTGATGATGACTCTTTAAAGTTGACCACATTTGCCACCAATCTTTTAACATTAAGCCAGAAGATTTCAGATAGCTACTGTAAGTCATTACAAAATTCTGTATGTATGGTGTTTTGTTTTAACTTGTCTCTATATATGACTTCTAACACTTAATCATTTCTACTTTTTCATTAATTACAAGAGAAGGTACATTTTTTAATAATTCAAAAAGTAGTTAGACATGTGAAAAGTAATACATTGTAGGATTTGTACATCCTCAACTCTGTTCTGCCACATTGTTCTCAAAGATTTCATTCTAGTTCACATTCCTGTTAGCAGAATATGTGAGTTCCTATTGTTTCACATTCTCACCGGCACTTGGCATTGTCAGACTTTAAAATTTTTGCTATCTTAAGAAAAGAGAATGCCAAAAACATAATTATCTTAAAAAAAAATTTTTTTAGTATCTAATGGGTGTGATTTTTTCCAGTTGGATTTCCCAGATTACTTAGTAAGATTGTGCACAGATGTTTTTCATTGTACATGCTGTATTTTTGGAAAGGGAGCTTTCAATTAAATACTATGTGTTTTAAATGTTACTTGACTTCACAACAAAGAATAAATATATAAGTATATATATATAAAATTAACACTTAGAAACCTTGTTTAATACACTTAATTTTTTCAGCACCACAGGCACAGTCACGATGTGTATTTCTTCTAACTCTGTTTCCAAGAAGAATATACCTTGAATGGAGAACAGCAGTTTACAGCTGGGCCCTGCAGAGCTCCCATGAAGTAATCCGGACAAGTTGTATAAATGGATTTTTTATCTTATTACAGCAGCAGAATTCTTGTAACAGAGTTCCCAAAATTCTTATGTATGTATTAATATTTTAATTTGATTATATAACTTGATTGACTAGATATCATATATGTAAATTTATGTTTGTTGCTGGGTATATAGAGCAAATGTTGGTTTTAGTTTTAGAATTAAAAATTTTTTCCTCCTGTCCTTTGTCTTACCAGTACTTTTGCCCCAAATTAAGCAAGACTATCTAGACCACAAAACTAAGCAAGAAGACTTAGTACATCTTTTTTTCCCCCCAGAGATAAAGTCAAAGATGACTCTGACATTGTCAAGAAAGAATTTGCCACCATACTTGGTCAGCTTGTCTGTACACTTCATGGCATGTTTTATTTGACAAGTTCTTTAATAGAACCTTTCTCTGAACATGGACATACTGACCTCCTCTGTAAGGGCCTAAAAGTCACTTCTCAACATGAATGTTCATCTTCTCGACTAAAAGCTTCTGTTTGCAAGCCATTCCTTTTCCTACTAAAAAAAAAAATACCTAGTCCAGTGAAACTTGGTGAGTGATTTGTTATGATTTATTTAATATTTTAAAAACTATTTAAGCTCTTTTTAAAAAATCAGTGATAAAATTAGCCTGAAGCCTTAAAAATTAGACTTGCTTGGTAGATTCATTGCTCAGGTGTTGATAAATGGGATGTCTGGTATTAGACTGTATCACAGAACTAACAAGGGAAGTAACTTTTAGATTTCTTAAATGCTTTTGTGGTTTGACAGCATAATGGAGGCATACATTATGTTTGGTTCAGTATCATGAGGTTTAATACCCTGTGTCCTCTTTAGTGATCCCAGAGACCTTCTTAATGTGTCCCCCGCCACTACTTTGGACCTTCAGAACTTTAAATAGTTAGATGCTTTGCCCAACTGAAAGGTGTAGGTTGTATCTTCTTGGCCACTTTCCAGTGGTAATGGTATTTGAATTTGTTGGGAGCATGAGAAATATAGATACTTGGAAGATTTCATTTGTTTAGATAATAAGTGAAAACTTGTTCTTAAGTTTTCAAAACAATATAGTTTAGGTGCTTTCTAGGACTCCCTAAATCTAGTAATGTAAGACTAAGATGGCCCTTAGTTCAGAGCTCTTTAGATTAGTGAAACGCACTTTTAAGCCTATCTCAGTAACAAAATGATCTGCAAAATCCTAAGTGACTAGTCATTTTATAACTTAAAAAAATTCTAGAATTTATTTTAGATTTAAATTATGTATAACTTTTATTAAGTATAAAGTAAATTTAAATTTTTAAGTATCTGTTTTAATCCTCCACAATTCTGTGTGCTTTACAAGTTTAAGCACTACTGACTTTATAAGGCAACTTAGAATTCTTTGTAGTATATTATTTATTGACAATATTTTTATAGTAGAACTTTTATACTTAATATGTTAAATTAGGTATTATATGCTCTTGCCCTTTAGCTTTCATAGATAATCTGTGTCATCTTTGTAAGCACCTTGATTTTAGAGAAGATGAAACAGATGTAAAAACAGTTCTTGGAACTTTTTTAAATTTAATGGAAGATCCAGACAAGAATGTGAGAGTGGCTTTTAGTGGAAATATCAAGCATATTTTGGAATCCTTGGATGCTGAAGATGGATTTATAAAAGAGGTTGATAATTTTTACTTTAAATGTTATTTTCATGTGTTTTCATAAACCTAGCTCTAAAATTTTCTCTAACTAGTTAATTTTATTGTTCTAGCTTTTTGTATTAAGAATGAAAGAAGCATATACACATGCTCAGATCTCAAGAAATAATGAGTTGAAGGATACTTTGATTCTTACAACAGGGGATATTGGAAGGTATATTTGGCAGCTTTGGTATACTTCCTTACTTATTTTGTCCATTCTCCTTTTTTGTTTGTCTGGTGTTAGACGTGGTGACATGAAAGATGTAATATTATAGAAGAAATGTGTTATCAGCCTGCATTTATTTGTGGTTTTCCATTTATTTTTGAGACAATGATGATAACCTTTTTTTTTTTTTTAAAAACTTTAGGGCAGCCAAAGGAGATTTGGTACCTTTTGCACTCTTGCACTTACTGCATTGTTTATTATCCAAGTCAGCATCTGTCTCTGGAGCAGCATACACAGAAATTAGAGCTCTGGTTGCAGCTAAAAGTGTTAAACTGCAAAACTTTTTCAGCCAGTATAAGAAACCCATCTGTCAGGTGAGAGTCAGCATTGGCCTTGACTGTAAAAAACAGCATTACTTTGCATGAGTTAAAAAAATATATATGTATATTTTACTTTTCTTGCTTTAAAATAGGTTTTTTTTTAATGATGTATTTTGTTTATCGGAAAGAACCTAAATCTTGTCATTTTTGTATTTTAGCATCTTGGTCTGAAGATGTAAGTTATAAATAGGAGAGGGGGAAATTATCTTATAATTTTTATGTTCTATTATTAATCTATTAAGAGATGCCTTTCTTTATTAGTCTTTCTTTTAATGATAATTTCCATTACACCTTGATATTATGAGTAAGGCACTTTGTTTTTTAAAAGATTGATTTAATTTGTGGCTGAAAAGTTAGAATATGTTAAAATACAGGCTCTGTTAGTGGTGTAATCCTTAGCAAGATATTCAACTTTCTTAACTAAGCCTAGTTACTTCATCTGTAGAAGAGAGATTATACACAATCTACCTCATTAAGGTTGTTTTAAAATTTAAATCAACTAGTTCAGATAGTATGTTTAGAACACTGTCTCATACCGTCCTTCATTAACTTGCAACATATTAGTTAAAATTTCTTCCTAGTGTGAAAACTAACAAATCATTTGCTCTAGTTTTTGGTAGAATCCCTCCACTCCAGTCAGATGACAGCACTTCCTAGTACTCCATGCCAGAATGCTGAGATGCGAAAGCAAGATGTGGCTCACCAGAGAGAAATGGCTTTAAATACCTTGTCTGAAATTGCCAATGTTTTTGACTTTCCTGATCTTAATCGTTTCCTTACTGTAAGTTGCAAAGTATAATGGACTTAATTGAAGTTTTCAATTCAATGTTTCATGTTTATTCCATTCTAGATTATTTTAAAAAGAAAATCTGGACACAACATTGTAAACTGACTATACTTCAATAAAAATATTTTAAAAAATAAAGAAAATCTGGCAAGTACAGTGAGGAATATACAGACTGTAGATTTTCAAATTTACCTGTTTTTTTTTAGTTTTGATATGATAACGTTGCTAATGTTATAAAAGTTAAATTCATGTTGATTTGAGTCATTGCTCTAGATAGTTAGCTATCCTGGAAGGTTAATACTGATCGATTAATGTTAATTAATTCAGTTTACTGAGCCACACGTCTTTAGTGCTATGATTGGGTCCATCGGTATTGCAAAATCTAATATGATAATATCTATCCTTAAGGAATTGGAATAATATAGTATAAAAACTAGTGCTATAGATGATCTCCTGTGAAATCAGATGACAGTTTGTAATATGGAGGGTTTGGGAAGCCTTTGAAAAGTTGTTAGTGGGGCTGAGCCTTAAAAGATGGATGAAGTAGATGATCTTCATAAGTTTTCCCAAAGGCAAAGTTTATCATTATTCTTAGTTAATAAATTATAATAACGATTCATGCAGAATTTTCCCCTACAGTATTATTGTATTTTAACACACTTAAATTGCTTGTAAATTGGACAAATCCTGGAAGGAAATATGATAGCATACACTAAGGACCACAAAGTTATTTTTGCCTTTTCATCCACTCTGGAAGCCCCAAAGCACAGACGTTTATTACAACATTTTCCAAGTAGCAAATAAAACCCTGGGAAGAAAATAAATGTCTAATATTTAGGTCATAGAATATTATGTACCTTAACATAATAATTATACTTTGTAGAGACTACCTTGTTATGTTGTAAGCCTTACAGGATTAATATTAAGTTGAAAGGCATAACAGAAATAAGGTTTAAGTGTCTCTGAGGGCAGGGCCCAAGTCTTGTTCACTGTCATATCTCCAGTGCCTAGTATAGTTGACTGACATATAGTAGTTGTTTCATTAGATCCACGGATAAATGAAGGGCCAACTGTTTCATGTTTGGAATTTTGTATATATTTTATGAACAAGATCTTAAAGGAATTAGGATCAAAATCAAAATAGATTTCTTGCCATATTGGGATGGCAGATACGTTAAGATTTTCTTTAATATTGTAGCATCAAATTTTAATTTAAAAAACTGAAAATACTGTTTTTATGGCTACTTTTGCTTGTTGTCTAAATATTGATTAGCTCTATTTCAGGCTTGAAACCTCTGCCTTAGAGCATGAGTATGTTTTAACACGTACTCATGAGGAATTATTTTCTTTACTACTATACATTAGCTATTTATTGTCTGTCTCTCTCCGTCTACAATGTAAATTCTGTACCACCAGGGACCTTATCTGTTTTTTTCATTGCTATATCTGCAGTACCTGCCTGACTCATAGTAAATGCTCTGTATATATCTGTTGAATGGATAAGTGGTAAATCTGAATGCAAATATGTCGTACGTGAACTCCAAATTTGTGTGGCATTTAAAAATATTTTTGCATATAGCTTATGTGAATATTTTGTCATCTGGACAGGTGTACTTTTTGTTAATTGGTGTTTTTGTTTTTCAGAGGACACTGCAAGTTCTGCTACCTGACCTTGCTGCCAAAGCAAGCCCTGCAGCTTCCGCTCTCATTCGAACTTTAGGAAAACAATTAAATGTCAATCGTAGAGAAATTTTAATAAATAACTTCAAGTATATTTTTTCCCATTTGGTCTGTTCCTGTTCCAAGGATGAATTAGAACGTGCCCTTCATTATCTAAAGGTAATTGAATATTTGTATATATTTCAGTCTTTTGTTTGAATTAGCATTATAGGAAAGCTGTTGTGACATTCTTATAGGAAGTAGAATGGGTAATTTATAGTCTATCCTAGGGTAATTTAAGTTCAAATGGAATTATGTAAATAAGCTTTGTCTTGGGCCAAGAGGAGAGTATTAAATAGAATTATTATTTTATTTTGTTCATTGATTATTTTACCTTAATGGCATGTGATAGTCATCCAGTCATGAATCAGATTCTCAGCTAATTTCATTTTAGAATTTATTAATTGATTGGAGCTCTAAATTGACTAATAACATGCAGGTAATTGTATCTATAGGAAGAGATATTATCCTTCAGCTGTACTGTAATTTGTTAGCATTGAGTTTAGTTACTTAGTTCTGATTATAATTTGGCCCAGTTTCTTGCTAGTTTTTAAATGTAAAGTTTCAAAATCTCTTTTTGGTGTCATAGTAGGAACAGTATCTGAGGAATAATAGACTACACAGGAACAGGAGAACTTGTGAGATATGCCTGTATAAAGGAACTATTTTTTCTGATGTTAATTTATTTCATGTGTTTCATGATTTGCCAGCAGTAGATCTCTTTCCACACGAATTTTTGAATATTCAGTATATTTATTCATTTTGAGAAAGAAAATCTGTATTGTAAAGGTGAAATGATAATACCATTCCAGTGCTTACTACATGTCAGAAACTTTGCTAAATGGTTTTTGTGGATCACTTTATCTGCGTAACTACTCACAGTTACCCAGTGAGATAAAGGTACTATTATTTTTCCATTTTATAGAGGCAAAAACTAAGGCAGAGAGAGGTCAAATTAGGTTACTTGTCCAAGTCACAGCACGACTAATAAGTGACAAAGGTGGAATTTAAATACCAGCAGTCTGGCCAGAAAGACTATGTGCTAAGTCACTGTGCTGTATTTCCCCCCAGGGGTTACATGAATAATGAGTAGATGACCTTTTAAGACTTTATAGAAAACTTGACTCCCTTTTTTAAGTTTAATTTCAGAATGAAGTCTGATCACTTCTCTTCATTACCTCTAGCCAGCCCATGGTAGACCTACCAGAAGAGAACAAGATTAGAATCCTTTTCCAATGCCTTTTTTATATCATTAGTAATTCTTGTCACTTGATGTAGAGCTCATGATTAACTAATAAGTACATTAAAATCAGTATACTTATTTCCAAGGTGTCAGCATGGAGAAAAAAGTAAACCTTTTTTCTTTTGTTTAAATGTGTCTTTGGGTTAGAATGAAACAGAAATTGAACTGGGGAGCCTGTTGAGACAAGATTTCCAAGGATTGCATAATGAATTATTGCTGCGTATTGGAGAACACTATCAGCAGGTTTTCAATGGTTTGTCAATACTTGCCTCATTTGCATCTAGTGATGATCCATATCAGGGCCCGAGAGATATCACATCACCTGAGCTAATGGTAAGGAATATGTTGTATGGGTTTTTTTGTTTTTCTCCTTCTTTGTAGTTTAATTATGAAATTGGAGAAACAGGTGTTTTATGTGTTATCCAAATGCTAAAGATGTATTTAAATTTTAAATTGGGATTTTTTTGTTTTTGAAAAGGCTGATGAGTTAAATTACATGGTCACAGCATACCTATTAGTGTTGGAAAATATGCATTTTCAAATGATTTTAGATTTTATTTTTTACACTGAGTAAAACTTAATTTTTCTTCACTACTTTTAAAGTGTAGATTGAAATACATTTCATTCAAAAGACAGAGGAAAAGGGATCTTGAGTGATGAAATATGGTTAGCCTCCTAGGCATGTAACAAGGTAGAAAAGGGCAGAGAATGGATCTGAGGCTGAGAGAGGATGGCAAACAGAGACTGTCCATCTTCCTCCGTGTCATCTCTACTTGCCTGTCCTTTAAGCATCTCAAACAAGTCCCAACATTACATGTCCTTTAGAAATCTTTATTTTCCCTCCATAACCTGCTTTTCCTGTAGTCTTACCTTCTCAGGAAACAGTATGAATATCTACCTAGTTGCTAAAATCAAAACCTGGGAGATATTCATGAGCCCTCCATTTCCTACATCCTTTATAATTAAGTATCAAAAAGTCCTTTCAAGTCTATCCCCCAAATATATCTTTCCATTTCTCTGTCATACAAGTGAGCATCATCTTTCTCCAGGACAACTATAAAAGCCTCCTAACTATTCTCCTCTTTTGTTCTTCCTTTTCCTACATCTTTAATCAATTACTTATACAGCATTTGAAGTACTCTTCTTACAACTTCTTACAAACTCATATCATTCCCTTGGTTAAATTCTACAATTTTCATTGCTCTTAAAATCTGTAAGACTATAAGAGATCTGCATACCTTTCCACCCTCATGTTGTGCAACTCTTACCTTCCTTTCTCCCTGTGTTTCAGCGTTGTTTTGTTTGTGTTTCTTAAACATGTCAAGTTTTTTCCTGCATCACAGCCTTTGCACTAGGTAGTCTTTTTACTTGGAATATTCTACTGGATCTTTCTCATTTTAAAATCTTGGAGTTTCCTGATGACCACATCTAAATTCCCTCATCCCAGTTCTTCTATATTGTATGATTATACTTATTTCTTTATGGCACTTATTACCTTATTTACATATTTACTAATTTAATGTCTATGTGTCTTAATATCAGTTTCCCATGTAAGCTGGTAGGGAGAGAGTGACTTCACTTATCTTGCATTCCTGCCCCTGGCACAGTATTCTAGGCAGATGTACTAAATATTTGGTGAGTGGCCGATGAATGGACTACGTCTAAATGTAAGAGCTATAAAATTAGAATGTTGACACAGATTATGTGAGTATCATCTATCTCTGCTTTTCATTTAAGAAGCATAGACTAGAACCATGCAATTAGTGAATTGTGGCTTATTAATCCAAATCAGAAGTCTGTAAATTAAATGTAATTTTAGGCTTTGGAAAAACAGCTGATTACCTGTGCTTGGCAAGAGAAAAAAGTTTATCCCAGCATCTAATCTGTAGACTGTGTTGGACACCTAACTTCTTCTCTACTGTGTATTAGTGCACACCATTCTACCCTGCACCCCCTCAACCTAGCCGTGTGTGTAAACGAGAGTTAGTTAAATCTGGTGTCTCAATGTTAAACAGCGCAACTTTCTTCTGGAATTGGAAAATACTTTTAATCACTACTCCCCAGCCTTCCCCTCACCTTTTTTTGGTTCTTTTTTCTTACTTATATATAAAGATTTTAAAAGAGGATAATTCTTTGCAGAGGATTCACATTCCCAGTTTATAATATTAACTCAAGTTTAACACTTGAATATTGTAAGTGCTTAATGCATGTTATCTTATTTAATCTCTACAACAACTCTATGCAATTGATGCTTTCATTGTTCCCATCTTATAGACTCAGAGGAGCTAAATAACTTATCCAGCATCACACGCTGGGAAGTGTCAAAATTGGGATCCAAAGTCAGGTTTGGCTTACTTAAAGCCCATACCCTCTCCTCTAGGACCGTCTTTCAAGAAAGAATTAACCCTGTCTACTTCAGGAGACCCAAAGTACCATGGTCAGTGATACCTCACCTGTAATTGTTGATGCACATGGCTTTTATCTCTTTATTGCTGTTACCTCAGGTTATTGACCCCTGTTTCAGACTATCATTCTGGCAGACTGCCTGTTCTTAGTAAGTACTTTTTTTTCCCCCCACTGTAGCTCTAAATGCTCTAGACAAGGGTGTTCACTTGTCTTTTTCTGTTCTCTTCTCCTTTTTCTGTTATCCTCTCCACTCTAGATCCAGACATGAGGCAGATCCTGAGGATTGCACCATAGCTCAACTCTGGATTTCAAAAGTTTATGATTTAGTCACTGTATACAGTACTGTTTAATCATGTTTTATCATGGTGATTGTAAATCAGTTTCACCAATTTTTGAAATATTACATGTCAAAATACATACTTTGGGAGAAACTTAATTCACAAAGTGTTTATTTCCAATATTCTAATACAGTTAGATAAAATAGAAATGATGTTAAATAAATTGTCAATTTATGAAATTTGATCTGTATAAAATCTGTATATAATACTTTTAATGGTTTTCTTTCCCCTTAGGCTGATTATTTGCAACCCAAGTTGTTGGGCATTTTGGCCTTTTTTAATATGCAGTTACTGAGCTCCAGTGTTGGCATTGAAGATAAAAAAATGGTAGGTAGTGATTATTCAGTTGCAAAATGCCGGAATAAAATTCATATAGAATATGCAGGAGACATGACTTCTGCTTCTGGCTGCAAACATTCAAAGATAAAAAATAATCAAACATATGATATATTCTGTATTCCTGAACAACTTGCATAAGCTTTGGAGGAGTCTGAAAAGAATTACATCTTTTATAGTTCTTTTGTTTATAAGGGACAGAAAACACACCCAGACTGGCTTAGAGGAATTGGTTGTCTCTGTAACTAGAAGCATAAGAATAATATAGCTTTGGGCATAACTTGATTTTGGACACAGTGTTCTCAGAATTAATCTCTTAGCTCAAATGCCCTTGGATTGGTAGCCCCAATAGCTTTAGGCTCACATCACCACAACATTTAGCTCAGTGGGAAAAAGAGACCAGCAATCCTTGATAGCTCAAAAAGAAGTTGCATTATTGAATTCATTGGTCCAAAGTGGTCTGATGTGGGTCATGGCCATCGTATTTTTGAATGCCAAGAATGGTAGGTTACAGAAAGTATAGTAACTTCAGTATTTGTCAGTTTGTGTTTGAATGCATTTGGCACAATGAAGTTTCATTATGTTTGCTGTCACAGTTGGTTACCATTGGAAATTTTTGGCGATTGGGATAGAATTTTTTTTTACTTAAATAATATATTTATTTAACCGCATACATCCCGAATATTATCTCAACATGTAATCGATATAAAAATGATCAGTGATGTTTGCATTCTTTCTTCGACATCTGGTGTGTATTTTACATTTAGAACACGTTTAACTTACACTGCCCACATTTCAAGCACTCAGTTGCCACATGCTGGTTAGGGGCTACCATACGGATCAGCGCAGCAGTGGCGGTTTTTCAAAGCCAAGAGCCTAGACCCACTCGGACAGTATAGACAAAGCACTTCCTTCAGAACTGGGATAAAATTTTAAATACTGATTAAATTTATATTTTTACTGCTTTCCACTCTGTAGTCAGTAAATTTGTAGTAAAGCTTCCAGGAAATGGAAGCTTTTATTTCTGTCTGACTCCCCTTTTCTTAAGAACCTTAAGGAAACAAGAAAGATAGGATACAGTATTAGTCTCTAAAGATTTCATCAACAAATACTTGGGTTTTTTGGTGAATTTAATCCCCCAAACAACTTCTATGTACATGAAATCTTTCCTATTATCTCAAGTGAGAGAATAACCTCAAATCTAAGAAAACCAGCGTTTTAGACCATAAAGAGCTTGCATGTTTTGGCACGTAGTTAAGGTTGACTGGAGTTTCTTTACCCCTTCATTAAAATCTAGAGCTGTTGATAAAAGTCTGATTCTGTGTTCCACACCAATAAAATATGTATATTGTTTTCTGAGTATGTCACCAGTTACATTTTTGTTTTATTAAGTTAGAACATGTTGAATTTAGCACCATTAGGACAGAAATACATGTGCTACATAGCAGTTTGGGGTGGTTATGAAGAAGACTAAACAATAGATATTATATTCTTAGTAAGTTTTAAAATTACTGCTTAAGAGGACTACCAGGATCAAAATAACAAATCACTTTAAAGGAAAAAGCAGAATTCAACTTGTATTTTTCAAGTCTGTAATTCTTATGTAAGCAGTTGGGCAAAATGAACTGACTACCATTTATTAGATCTTGTGTTGCCAGAGAGTAGATGCTACTCTGAGATTAGGGTGGGAAGCACTTGTCTTTGGGGCTCATCTGCTCCCACCAGCTTGTTTCCAGGCTTTATTTTAAAGCCTACATGCTTTACAGGCCTTGAACAGTTTGATGTCTTTGATGAAATTGATGGGACCCAAACATGTCAGTTCTGTGAGGGTGAAAATGATGACCACGCTGAGAACTGGCCTTCGATTCAAGGATGATTTTCCTGAATTGTGCTGCAGGTAAATGACTACCAGAGTTCATTAGACATTTTGCATTTCCCAATAGCTAGCACTGCCTTGAATTCTTAGCTTTTTGAGGGAAATTGTTTTCAAACCAGAAATAATTAAGATGGAAAGTCTGTGTATTGAAAAGGGAATGTGTTGACTTCTTTAAAAACATTTTGGTATGAAATCTTTTAATATACTGGGAAATAGAGAAAATAATAGAATGAACCCCCACATACCCAATTCCCAACCTCAGTAGTTATCAGCATTGTTAATCTTATTTTATTTAAACTTTCCAGCGCTACGTTTTTATTGGTATTTGGAATATTTTAAAGAAAATTCTGGTATCACATCATTGTGCTTGTAAATACCTCAGATGTATCTAATGGATAAAGGGCACTGAAAAAAATATATAACTATCATGAATTATTTTGCTTAGCAGAATTAATAGGAATTCCTAAATAAAATCTAAAATTCAGATTTCCCCAGTTGTCTCAAAGATGTTTTTCCCAAAGTAGTTGGTTTGTTTGAATTAGAATCCAGATAAGGTACACATGTCGCACATTTGGTTGTTTGGTCCCGTAAGCAACTCTAATAAATAGATTCATCCCTGAAGTCCCTTCCCCACACTTCTTTCAGACCTTTGAGATTTTGGCATGTATGATTTGACTGACTGATAATTTAATTTAATTTCACTGTTACTGCTATCAGTAAGACTACTGAATGCAGTTTAAGTTCTTGAAGGTTCTTTTTGTTCTTGACGATATTTTATTAGAGATGTACAGTCAGAATAATATGTTTAAAGTCATGTGAAGTTATTCTTTTCTGTGTGCATGCGCCATCAGCTTGATATTGCTAGGTTCAGTTATTTCAGTTTGTTTAAAATTTTTAGAGGTGGCTTTTTCCTTTTATTTTATTTAATTTAAAAATCATACAAAATATTGACATCGTCCCAAATTCAAATATGTGTAACAGGTTACACGCACAGAATCTGGCCTTCATTCCTGAATTCCTACAAATAGCTGTATCTGTTTTCATTAATTTTTGTATAATTCCTCCCTATATAAAAGTATAAGCAAATACACACACACCTAGATACCTTTTTTTTTTATATTAACCCTGCCCCAAAAGGCAACATATTATAAGGGCTGTTTTTCACTTTGTGTGTGTGTGTGTGTGTATGTATTTTGTCTTTTTTTATTTTTCTTTTTGTTTTTACTTTACCCTGCTTTTTTTTGACTTACAGAAATCACTCTTTGTGAGTATACAGCATTGATCTTTATTCCAGTTGTACAACTGTCTTGTAATCTTATTGTTTGTGTGTATCATTGTTTGTTCAGCTAGTAACTAACTAGTAGAGCTTTACAAATAATAAAAATAATGCGACTTTTAACTTTTATTTGTTTTTTCACATAGAGCGTGGGACTGCTTTGTCCGTTGCCTGGATCACGCTTATCTAGGCTCTCTTCTCAGTCACGTAATAGTAGCTTTGTTACCTCTCATACACATCCAGCCTAAAGAAACTGCAGCTATATTTCACTACCTCATAATTGAAAACAGGTATTGTAAATAAAATTAATAAAGGTAGCAACTTTTTATTACTGTATTTTTATGTCTCAAGGTGTTAAGATTACTGTTGGTAATGTGGGACTGTTCACATTCTTTTTAGAGTCCTTCAGTAAACAAAAATAAATGACATGCTTTAAGTCAATACATACCAAACTGATGATGATCTTTCAGTCGTGACATGACCTTTTTTATAATTATATCTTAAACTTAGTAATTCAGTAACTCAGAATTGTTTTTTAATCAATTTTAAAAGAGATGAGGCCAAATTTACCTTTCTTCTTACAGTTGAAAAAGACAGTTGAATGGCATGAGAAAAGTTAGAAGGGCTAATCACTTACTTTCTACAGCTCACCTTAGTTGATATCCGTGTTACTTCATTGTGTTAACCTTTTAACCAACCTCCCTTCCTTCAAGCTTTTATTGCATTTCTTCATATTGTTCATATTTTAAAGCATCTCTTTGTCTGAAACATTCCAGCATACAGAAACATCCTGTGGTTCTCTATTTCCTAACTGATAAATTCCAAATTGTTTATCTTGATAGTCAAGGCTTTCCAAAATCTGGCCACATTTTATTTCTTAAAATCCTTTCCTAAAACAGATCCTATGTTGCAGCCAATCCAGACTGCTAATACAAGAATATACATTACACCTTTCCATTTTTATTTTTCACTCAGGCTGCTTTCTAGCCTGGAATGTTTTTCTATACATTTGCTTTTTTTCCCCATTTTTGTACATACTATTGTATATCATAGTTTCTTTGCTTCTGAAAAATTAGAATTTACATACAATTTATTTACTTACTTACCCATATACTATTGCTATTCCCATTGATCAGTTTCAATAACTGTCCAGTCAGGGAGAAAGTACAGAAGAAAAGGTTAATGGAGTTTTTTCCAATTAAAATACTTTTATTTTTGATATTTTGTACATGATGAAATAATATAATCACTGATCTAATTCACTTTTCAAATACTTTTTGGATTATTATGCAAATAGTATATATCTTTGCTGTCTATTGTAGAGGAATCATTTTTCTATCTTTTTCATATAATAAAGAAATTCTCTTTCATTCTATTAAATAGAAGATCTTAAGCTCTCTGAGTGAAGGATTTATTTTAGCTTTCTTTATTGTTACATCTCCAATGTCTAGCAAATAGTAGCACATAGTAGTTACTTAATACATATTTGTTGCATGAGTTAATGAAAACTGGAATTTAGAAACACTTTTATTTGGACCAAAAATAATTAGGAGTATTACATTGAAGCAAATTTAAAATTGTAGCCTCAATAAGGATCATTTATGTATTTTTCTCTAACATTCTTTGTGAGAATTTGTGTTTTGGAGTTGGATTTGGCTATCTGTTGCTTTTTTACGCACTCATAATTTTGCAATCTGGGCTGGGTTCAGCTTTCTTTGACTGTTCTTACCAGGGGTCACTGCGGTCAGCCATCAGGTAGACTTGGCTGGGCTTCTCATTCTTTCCATATCGTCTCAGAGCTTCTTTCTCTCTCTCCATGTAGTCTGTCCATGTTGGTGGCCAGACTTACATGGTGACTCAGGACTCTCATGAGTATAAAACAGAAGCTGCCAGACCTTTTTAACACTTAGGCCTCCAATAAGCCCAACATCTCTTCTCCCATATTCTGTTTTTAAAGTACATCACACACCTAGCCCACATTGAAGAGGAAGTGACCATACATGGCCGTGTATTCCAAGAAGTAGAGTTTATTTAGGGCCACCAGTGTAGCACACTGCTGTTTCTTAGATTTGATTTGTCACTATTAACTGAGCATTCTAGACATGGTTAGGAAGATTACTTTGCATGTCAATAATCAACTAGCAGTTTTAAATGTGAATTAAGTTGGCCTTAGTTTCATCCTCTGCTTTATATTTTTTTAATGTTCATATTCTGCAAATAATTCTTTTTCTTCCATCTATTAGGGATGCTGTGCAAGATTTTCTTCATGAAATATATTTTTTACCTGATCATCCAGAATTAAAAAAGATAAAAGCAGTTCTACAGGAATACAGAAAGGTATTTAACTTCTTATATATGGTTTAGATGATTGATACAAAATTGTTCCCAAGTTCTAATACACTGAGTAGAGATTCTTTAAAATCATGTCTAGGGATTTCATAGTCACATTCTGATGGCTGGTTCCTGATGACTAGATAAGCCTATCATGAATCCGAGACTTTTAGAAGGAAGTTTTAGCATCTAGATCAAAGATGAAATAGTATTAGATAGAACAGAGAGCAAAGAATACAGTTCTTGTGACTTTGCTACACAGATCAATATGTTCTTACTTACTATCCCCAAAAGAAGTGACCATAGCCACATACCATAAAGGCCAGAAAAAAAAAAAAAAGCTGTGGGAGGATTCTAATTATTTTATACTACAAACCGTGGTATGGAAATGTCAGGTCTGACTCATTCTGAGCTTTAGAAGGGGAGTAATCTGTTATTTACACGATCCTGAATTTCAGTGAACTCTCTGAAATTATAAAAGTAGCGGTGATTCCATAGAATTTTAGGGCAGAAAGTGGGATACCTGACCTTGGGTCAGAGTAGTAGATGTATTTACCAAATAGATCCCAAGACTGGTTCTGAAGACTTTATTTCCTTTTTTACTGGATAAATCATCAGTCATTAGAAAGTAAGTAGTCCAAATAAGGAGTGAATTATCTGCATAAGCTGTAGACCTCATTTAAGGCTATTATGTAGTCCTTTCTTTGTAAGTTAAGGATTTATTTTGAATAAGTAAATTCTTACTTAGTTGGGATAAAATTTTTCTCCATCACTAAAGATTTTAGAATGAAATCCCTTTCTTTGAGGATTATTAAAAGTTCATACGCTATACAAAGAAGACATGAAAATTGTTTTTTAAAACTGCTTTCAACTGGGGTACAGTTTAACTACTTTAATAGTAGCTATGTAGAGAATCCAGGCCTTCTGAAATGGTTCTTAAAGTGGTTAATTGATAAGGTGTATCTCTCTGTGCTCTTTATATAGGAGACCTCTGAGAGTACGGATCTTCAGACGACTCTTCAGCTATCCATGAAAGCAATTCAACATGAAAATGTAGATGTTCGTATTCATGCTCTTACGAGTTTGAAGGAAACCTTGTATAAAAATCAGGTATATTACAATATAATTTTAAAGCTATGGAAAAGAAAGGTGGGAAGTTTAAAGAAAAGATGAGAGATTGGCATATCTGTTTTGAGATTCAGTAGGTTCAATGAAAGAAGTGATTTTCATTTTACTGAGATTTCAGATCTGACTTAGAATCAGTAATTCATGAGATGCTCTTTGAGGCTGAAGAGGTTTGCATATTTTTTTGTTGTTTTTGAAGAGTCATGATTTGACAGTTATATTTTTGGTTACTGCATCGTCCTGAGGAAAGGTGTACATGTTTGTACTGTAGCCATTCATGTGAGTCTTCTCATATAATTTCCTGTAGATATCTTTCATGTAAAATTTCAGGAGTTGTATCATTTTACATTTGGACAAAATTAACTCTGTTAGTTTTAATCAAGCTCAGTTTTCAAGTTTTCTTTTTTATGGGGCCAGTGAACTTTATTCTTTTTTTTTGTTGACATAATGTAGATTATCCCTAACCTTGATGACAGTGAGAACTGTTATTTAAAATACCAGATCACTATAAGTCTATAAAATGGAAACATTTTGAGTGAAATACTCATTTTTGCATATCAAGAGCTCATATAATAAGATGTGAGAGCCTGAGACCCTTAGGAGTTAGTGGATTGCAAAACTGAGTTATATTTGTTTTCATGATGGAAAGAAGCGTTTGCTTCTAGGACAGTAGATGTAATGGTGGCAACAAGTACACGTTTCTGGGTCAGTGAGCTTATATAAGCAACATGGGTAGCAGCCAATGTGGAGGGGATCCTTCCACATGTGAGGAACCTTGAATCTCGAGTGTAGGTTTTATGCCCTCCTAACTGTGGATCTACGTTATCAGTGTTACAGCCTCATTCTCTGCCCTACACTACACTGAAACTGCCCTGGGCTTTCCCCTAGTCCCCAACCTCTACCAGGATTCCAGATAACTTAAAGGGCCTCTAGCTTTTTAATGTAATGTAAGGATTTACGAATAGCAAAGGATCTCTCCTCTTGGCATAGAGATATTCTAGCTTAGGTTATTTCCAAGCAAATGACATGGTCATGGTTTAGCACAAGAAAACTTCATATTAATCATCACATCTTAGATGTAAATGACTAAATCTGAGAACTCAAGGAGATTTTTTATACTCTTAGGAAAGAGCCAAGCTGCCCCACTGACAGAGTTAAAAAGCCTTTCTAAATAGTTGCATTGAACACATTCTTATTTGAAAACTTCTTTTGGAATTGAATATTTCTTGTTGAAAAATGAAACCCAGTTTATCTAACCTAGAAGTAAAATGAAAACTTTTTTAAGCACTTAGAAGATAAGTATATTTTAAAATTACCTTTCATGTAGTGTTTTTCATAATATGTATAGTCTTGAGTGTGAACTGCATTTATCTTTGCCAACTAAAGTGTCCTTTTCCTTGTTTTCTAATTTTAGCAAGGGAATAATGTCTGTAATTATATTAGTTATGCTGTTTATTGATTACTAGTTCATCCATTTTAGGTATTTATGCTTGAATTAACCTGAATGTTATTTAAGTAAGCTAATACTGAAGATTCTGGGTGAGATAAAATGTCTTTTTTTTTTTTTTTGGAAATGTATTACTCTAATTTGGGTCATTGTTTTAACATTCAGTTTGAGATGCTCGTATATACTTTACTTTTGCTAGAAGGAAAATTATGTAAATGAAGTAGTTATAAAATGGTTACACGGGTACAATATCTAAATCTTAGCTGGCTTGAGAATAGTCTCTCCTCACCTAACAGTTTTTCATTATAGCATCCTCAGGAGATAGATGGGAAAAAAAACTACTTGAACCAATATATTTTTTCATAAAGGCTACCTCTTTCTTTGTACCTCTTTTTTTTTTAAATCATCCCCAGGGAACTCATTTCCCATATCTTTTTCTCCCGTATTAGTTTTTTATATACTTTTCAATTTTCTTATTTTAACTAATGGCTCTTCTTCCTTCTTAACTTATGTACTGACATATCTGTCTGTTATCCTTGAAAAGTTACTGAGTTCTTTTTCATCTTCATTGTTCCTTTACTTTGTATGTAGTTGTTATTGTACATATTATATATTTTAATTGTTTGTTTGCATGTTTATTTTCCCTTTAGACTGAGAGCTCATTGGAATAAGACTATCTTATTTTTATATACTGATATAATAAAATAATTTTCGGTTAACTATTTAATGAATTAATGAATAAAAAACATTTAATGATTCTAATCCTGCAGAACATATTGTGCACTATATTATGTGAACTCAGCAAAAACTAAGTGAAAAGACTGCAGATAAAGGAATTTAATTTTATCAGTATTTACATAAGATATTCCTTAATATTTTTAAGCTTTCTTGTTAGAAAAATATACTAGTTTGTAGAAGTTGTGTGTAAGTGTTCTCTTTACTTGTATTTTAGGAAAAATTGATAAAATATGCAACAGACAGTGAAACAGTGGAACCTGTTATCTCACAGTTGGTGACAGTGCTTTTGAAAGGTTGCCAAGATGCAAACTCTCAAGCTCGGTTGCTCTGTGGGGAATGTTTAGGGGAATTGGGGGCAATAGATCCAGGTCGACTAGATTTCTCAACAACTGAAACCCAAGGAAAAGATTTTACATTTGTGGTAAGTTCTGGTAATTTGCAATAGCAGGAAGAGTTCTCAGTCCTAGTAGGGTTTCTGTATTCCATTTACGAAGAACTATTCGGGTTATCCTTAGTGGCAACTTGATCTAAACTAGATAATTTAGGTAACTTCTGAGTTTATTCTTTAATACTATTGCAGAGACCTTTAGCCAAAAAGTATAAAGTTGGAGCCCAGTCTAGTGGGCTGTGTTCTTTTAAATAAGTTTTCTAACCTAATCTTGACAAATATTTAAAACCTAATTAATTATTTAAATATTATGATTTAAACACAATTGCTAAGTGTCTCCATGGGAAACTAATTTCCCAGGGTGTTTTAATAGAGTGTGTATAAAAATGTTTTCATGGTCAAGTGAGTAGATTAGGGAAATCTTGTAAAACAAAATTAGACAGAACTTTTAATATATTGGTGTACTTTGTGAATCTCCAAGGTGAGGTTATGTTGAAATTATTTTTTGAAGTTTCTCAAGTGACCAAGGTTTTATAGAATGAAATTTAGGAAATGCTATATATATAATTTTCTTTCTAATTATTAAAATATGCAAATTGTTGGAGCTATATAAAAGTTAAACACTTTTCTAAGTTAAATTGACTGGGGCAACTAAGTTAAATTCACCAGGGAATAATACATGATACAGTTTAAGAAATATATACAAATTGTCCTGTAATTTTTTCTTGTTTTTATTGAGACTGGAGTCGAAGATTCAAACTTTGCATATGGATTATTGATGGAACTAACAAGAGCTTACCTTGCATATGCAGATAACAGCCGAGCTCAAGATTCAGCTGCTTATGCCATTCAGGTAAGAGTGAATATAGACATCACTGGCTTTACATTATTAAATTCTACTAAGAAAGTTGTAAATTCTATGCTTTATAAACTCTTATTTTTTTTACTATCATTTTTATTGTCAAAGTAATACAAATTCCTGGGAAAAATTTCAGAGTGCCGAAATATACCCTCCTAGTAGATAATTATAAGTACTTTGAACATTTTTCTATGTATATACAACTAAATATATGTTTTCTCCACAAGGAGAACATATTACATGATTTTCTTTTGTGTTTAATAATCTATCTTGTGTAATTTTCCACATCACTACATATATCTCTAGTTGCTTCTTTTCAGTGACTTAATATTCAATATGAATTTACCATAATTTGTGTAAGAAATTTATTTAATACAATGAGGTTGTGTTCATGTTTTGCTTTTAAAAAAATGTTTCAGAAAGCATACTTACAATTTCTGAGTACTTGAGTGAATATATCCACGACATAAATATCTAGAAATTAAAATATGTCTCAGAGCAAATACAGTTTATATTTGATAGGTTTTATCAAAAAGTTTATACTCCCTTGATTGACAAATCTGCCTTTTAAAATTTCAAATCTTTGCTGATGTGGCAGATGAAAAATTGTATTGTTTCATTTTAATTTTCATTTAATTATGAGCGAGGTATAACATCTTTTATATATTTATTGCTTTTTTGTGTATTTTCTCTGGATTGTCTTTTTTCCCATTCTCCCTTTGGTGTTGGTCAATTTTTTTTTTAATTGACTTTGAAGATCTATTTGGATGTAGTGCAAATTAACACTTTGTCTACCATACAAGTAATGAATATTTTTAGTTTGGCTTTCTTTGCCCTTTTCATGGTATTTTTTTCAATTAAAGGGTCCTTGTTAGATATTCAAGTCTGAAATTCATGGTCTGGGTCAAAGATACACATTTGGAGGTGTGCACAGTAGAGTTGGTATTTGAAACTGTGATTTCTGGATGAGATGATCAAGAGAGGGAATATGTGTAGGTAAAAAGGTTCTGGTAATCTTATAACCTGGACAATGAGAGAGGTCAGTGAGAAGAGGGAAGAAAACTGAGAAAGAGCTACCAGTAAGGTAGGAGAATGTGTGTTCTGGAAGACAAGGAAGTGTTTCAGGAAATATGGAGTGATCTAAATGCTGATCATAGTCATAATAATTTAAAGGTTGAGAATTGACCATTGGCTATAGTAACATGAAGGTCATTAGTGACCTTGACAAGAGCAATTTCAGTGGAGTTTAGAAAGCCTTATAAGCATATTTTTTAAGAACATATGGGAAGAGAGAATTAGAGAAATTACAGAAACTCTTTTGAGGACTGTTGCTATCAAGGAGAGCAGAAGAATGACATAGTAGCTGGGGAGGAAAGAGGAATAAATATGGAAAAATAACAGTGTGCTTATATGTTGCTTGGGAACAGTTCAGTGAGAGGAGAATAGTGATGATGTAGAAGAGAATTGATGTAATACTATTTTAAGTAGGTAAAAAGATGTGGAATATAGTGTACAGGTGGAGAGAATAGCCTTAATTAAAAACAAAAACAAGTCATCTGTAGTAACGAGAGAAAGCCGAGTATATAAGCACTGATACTGATATTGCCAGGCTGGGAGATATTAGCTTGGAAGTTGTGAAGTTCTCTTTGATTGTTTGTTTTCTCAATGAAATATGAAGCAAGGTGTACAACTATAAGTATATTA
Organism: Vicugna pacos; assembly: GCF_048564905.1. Classification (NCBI taxonomy): domain Eukaryota; kingdom Metazoa; phylum Chordata; class Mammalia; order Artiodactyla; family Camelidae; genus Vicugna; species Vicugna pacos. The sequence continues at coordinate 20,995,343 of NC_132987.1, read as the reverse complement.
GTGTTTTTTGTTTGTTTTTTCTTCCAGTTTTATTGGTATGTAATTGACATACAGCACTATATAACTTTAAGGTGCACAGCATAATGATTTGACTTACATTCATTATGAAATGATTATCGCAGTAAGCTTAGTGAAAATCCATCATCTCATATAGATACAGAATTAAGTTTTAAAAAAGATATTTTTCCATGTGATGAGAACTCTTTAGGATTTACTCTCAACAACTTTCAGGTATAACATACAGCAGTATTAATTATATTTATCATATCGTACGTTACATTCCTGATATTTATTTATAACTGGAATTTTGTACCTTTTCAGTGTCTTCATCCAATTCTCCTTCCCCTAACCCTGCGTTAGTGTTTTTAAGAGTATAAATTGTCCCAAAACCAAAAAACTTAAAGGATTGCTGATCTGTTAAGTCTGTTATTGGAGACTGATTGCAAGGACTTCTGTAGCTAGAGTGACTTTATGAACATCAAAAGCTGGCTTCATACAAAATTTTAATAGCATTTTAAAGTTAAATGAAAATAAGTTTTGGATATTTCTGTATTTTAGCTTTCATATACTTTCTTACTTTTATTAAAAATACTAAATGTAAGTATAAAGTGTATTTTATTGGACGTTGCTTATATTTTATAATTATTAGGTATACATCTGTTGCATATGGTCATTTTCAGTGGAATTGGAAAGAAAGAATAATACATGATGGCAGATGTAATACCCTAATATATTTGTCTTGTTTTAAAGATTGATATTAGAAAATTTCCTCTGTATAGCACAGGGAAGTATGTTCAATATCTTGTAAGAACCTTTAATGAAAAAATATGAAAATGAATATATGTATGTATATGCATGATGGGGACATTTTGCTGTACTCTAGAAATTGACACATTATAACTGACTGTACTTCAATGAAATAAATAAATAAACCAACAAATAAATAAATAAAGATTGATATTAGAGACAAAGATTTTTTTGTTTTTTTTTTTTCTTCATCTATAAAATCCCACTAGTTTTATTTTCAGAGAAGTAAAATATAACCGTTTAATTTCTGGACTTCAGTAGCAAATTGGTCTTTAACATTTGCATCTTATTTTCAGAATTTTAAACTCAGTATTTTATATCTAGATCTGAGATATTTTGAACTATTTTGGATTTGTAGTTACTTTCATTAAAACTCAGAAAAGGTCAAATTTTATGAATTCTGCAAATACAGAAATTCCAGTTTTTTCCTCCAAATAGCTTTTAGTCATGTATTTCAATACATGTTATGTACAGCACACAAATTTCATGTTCAGATACTACCACAGCTTTGTGACCTTGCATAGGCCACCTAAATAGTTTTAAGCATTGAGATGTTCACAACTAAGCAAGTTCACAACTCCAAAATTTTATAATTTTATATCTTTCTATGTATTTTTATAACCATACTGTATAGAATATTGATTAAAGGTTTATCTGTTTCACTGTGGATTTACATGTGTAAAATATGTGTTTGTAGGAGTTACTCTCTATTTATGACTGTAGAGAGATGCAGACTGATGGCTCAGGTCACCAACTGTGGAGGAGATTTCCCGAGCATGTTCGGGAAATACTGGAACCTCATCTAAATACCAGGTCTGTAGAGTCATTAAAACTATTTTCACAAAATTGTTTTCAACTGTATAAAATTAAATGTTATTTTTTGATATAACATTTTAGCAAAGTATTTTTAGTATGTCCTAATATGTATTTTTCCACTGTGATTTATGCTTATAATCTTGTCAAAATGAGAAGTACAGTCTGCTCATTGGTTAAATTCTATAACTTTAAGTATTTAGACCAATTCATTGAGGCTGAAAGGATTGATTTTCTTTTTACTTCAACTGTCAGTAGTACTTTGAAAAAATCTACTTTAAAGTGAATAAGAGTTGAAGCTTTTGATAGGTCTAATTAGTACAGAAATTTAACAGTTTAAAGCTAGTTCCAAAGCCGCTAGTAATCCCAATTAGGGATTAGAGATTTTCAGCCATACCAGTTTCTCCTCATGAAAATATTTTCTCTTTCTACTTTAAAAAAAGTATTTTTGAACTTTTTTTCAATTTTAATAACTTTGCTAGAACTGATTAAAGTCCATAAATTATGGCCATAAAGTTAGAAACTTTAATTTTAGGTAGCCTAAGTCACAGGCTTATTAGATATGCGAACTTGGGTAAATTACTTTAGTTTTTGAGCCTTAGCACAGTACCTACACTCATAGTAAAATATTTTATAAAAACCCTTAAATATGCTTACTTACTTGCTAGATACCTTTTTGTATTTAGAAGCCTTTTAAACATTTTATTTCTTATGAATAGCATTATTTAAAGATATATTTAATTAATATAAAGTATAGGTTTTTTCTTTTTTGAAGACTTCATATTTCTCTATTTCTTTATTCTGCATTTTATAGCATATATAAATACTTAAGAGATTCTGTGACCTAGTGGCAAGTTTATGGCTTTTAGGGTCATGTAGACCTAAAGTTGAATCTTGGCTCTGCATTTCCTAGCTCTGAAGTCTTGGGCAAGTTTTTTTAATATTTCCAAGTCTTAGTTTTTTCATCTTGAAAATGTGGATAGTTTTACTTACCTTATGTGATCATTGTTAGGAATAAAGAAGGTAATATAAAAAAAGTACCTAGCAGAGGCCTAACATTTGATTTATACTCAGTAATAAATGCTTATTCAATCTCAGCTTGTTGAATTAATTCCTTGCATTTTTTGGAAGGGGTGGGATGGCTATACCCTACTTCATATGAAATAGAAGCCAACATTTCTGCCTATTTGTTATTCAATTTAATATTTCATAAGAAGCCAAAATTTTTTGCCAACTTATTCTGTCATAAGAAGAACATGGTCATTTATAAGAGTGATCTTAGAAAAGCTATGAGAATTCTTCTACTTTTATATCTGAGAGTTTGCAGGAACCTCTGAGATGGTCCCAAATGGTAGAAGTTAGATTTATTTAGCTGGGATCTGCTCATTGAAATCGCTGCCTCATAAGTATGAGGTTACTAGAGGGCAGTATTACTGGAATTGATCCACTTTTGTATGAAACACCGAGATACCAGGTTAGCCAATAGGGCAGTTTTATAGCTTGGACTGCTTGAAATTTGCCCCAGGAGGCTCACAGGAAATAAATTTCCTAAAAACACATTCTTATTTTTGCTGCTGAATGTTATACTCCTATACTCTCTTTAATTTTTTTTCACTTGGGCTATTTAAATGCAGTCACTAAACCTGGATGAAAGGATGGCTATGTTTGGGAGATTTGATCTTTAGAATTATATAGATCAACTACAGTTCAAAGTTGCCACAGAAATAATTTTAGAAGAAATATCAAGATGTATCTCAGCAGAACTTGACTTGTACCCCAATATCAGTAGTTTTCTAGCTAAGTTCACCATAAAACATGGTAAAATGATCTAGAGATTATACTCATGGTGATTCAAAATAGTGATGGTTAACTGAGAGATTATTGGATTTTTCAGTTGTCAGCAATTTGGAATATAGTGAAATACATGTTTGCTGAGACCCTTGAGTATCAGACATTAATTATGTGTGTCATTTTCTAATCTTACATTGGTGACTATAAAGGAACCCACTCCCCTCAAAAAATTGCTATACATGTGTGTAAGATGAGAGCTGTTTTAATATGATTAAATGTTAGTGCTGAGGAGCAAATAGAAAGGATCATGTTGAAGTTATGGAAGAGAGAAGTGGTAATTGTTATAATAAGGACACTGAGGAGCATCCAGGATGGTAGCCACGTAGGACTACACTAGAGGAAGTGAAATCTCTTTCTCTGTGATAGGGGAGGATAAAATGATGGATGGAGCTTAGCTAAATTTATAGATTTAGTTGTGGAATTGTGTTAATGGTTTCTTTTTTCTTCCATGAGGTAAGAGATATAGGAGATAAGATTATTGGCTGAAAGTAGCAATGGAGTTGGTCCAGGTGATTTGAGGAGAATAGTGATGATATGAAATAGCCACTGTGGAAAACAGAAGAGAAAGCTGATAACGAAAAATTAGAAGGATTTCTGAGCAGCACAGAGGTCCACTGAGGTTGAAAACTAAGATATGTAGTAGTACTAACCTCATAAGCAATTTAGTGGTTTTCCTCCATCAATGCAGTGGCCTAGATATCATTTCAGAGAAGGCAGGCATTTAGATTGATCCAAGGTTGGGATGTTGGCAGATGGGTACAGCTAGTAAAGACACTTTGGCAGTGGAACAGGTAAAGGACATTACCAATGAGTGCTTGAAGTGAAGGACCATGGAGACCAAGCTTGTTAGGGAAAGAGGTAATGAAAGGAAGGTATTACAGATATGTTAGAGTAACTGGGTGAAAGAACTGGAACTTTGGGAAACCGTGGCCATAAAGTAAGGCTTAATAATACCTTTTGGAAGTGAAGAACTTTCTCTGTATTAACAATAAAGTCCCAATAAAGAAGTAGAGGAGAAAGTCATTGAAAGATTTTCAATTTAACTAGATGATCCAGCCAGACATTGAAGTCACTCAGGATGATAAATAAGACTTGGGGAAGAAAGAAAACACTGAACCGTCAGTGAGTTTGGTAATCAGTGATTTTGGTAGATGCCTATAATGAGGAGTAGAGAACAGTATATATCTCTGGGTAACTCTAACCTCAAAAACAGGCCTTTCTCAGGATAGAGTTGGAAGGATCTGAAAGGAGCATTGAGGGAGAGAGGAGGCAGACTCAAATCCTTTGAAGGACTTGGAGTTTGCAAGAGTGACTTCCTACTCCTCCATTAATAAGGCTCTCGGGAAAGTGGTGTCTTTAGCCAGATTTCAGTAAAGGCAAGGCAGTAGTGGGGTAGTCAGTGAATGAGTTGATGCAATTTCTTATACTTTGTTTACTAAAGTTCTAAACAGATAGATATATATTTATGTCTTTTTTAATTAACACAATTTTTAAATTATAGGTATAAGAGTTCCCAGAAGTCAACAGATTGGTCTGGAGTAAAGAAACCAATTTACTTAAGTAAATTAGGTAATAACTTTGCAGAATGGTCAGCATCTTGGGCAGGGTATCTTATAACAAAGGTAAGAGAACTCTGTTCAGATTTTAACTGACAGAAATTGTAAAGGAAATGAGAACATCTCTCTGAATGCATAGCACACACAGTGAACATTGAATTATTTGTGCTGATAGTTTTAGAAATTTTTACAGAAAATATTTACTACTCTCAATCTCTCTGTTGTTAGTAAGTTTCTGAGTAAGGACGGTAATTGTTTTATCAAGCAAATCGCTGGTCTTAATGTGTTTATAGAATATTTCTTACATTATGTCTGTTTATTTTACATTGTAAAATAATACTGTTTAAAGGATGTAAATGCTTTATCAAACATTTTTGCATAATAAAAAGATTTCTTATGTAATAAATACATTATCCTTTAGTGGCTACCTCTAAAAGAAGATGCATTATGTGAGCTTCCTCCAAAATAAAAATAAAGTTTTTTTTAAATGATATTTCATGGAAAACTAGAGGTATCTGATGTGTTCCTAATAGGAAATTTTTACATACCTGACAGACAGAAAACTACTCTTGTGTTCCCAAAACATGTTTAAGACACATTTAAAATGTACAATTTTTGTTTTTAATTCACGTGTTAATTAAAATATTATTTAATAATTAGTACCTAATCATTTCAAAAAAGTTTCTCTCATTTCATAATGAACATACTGAAAACATAATATGTGAAATGTAGAATACTGTTAAGTTAATACTTTCAGCTGTGGAATATTTTATTTAGTTCTAGTTTAATTTTTTTGTTTCTTTGTTTAGTGAAGGGTTTATATTTGAAGAAGGAAAAACCTTTAAAATTTTATAAGAACAGTAATGTTGGTAAATTGAAGGTTAGATCATACCAGTAAAATCTGACTCTAAACCCAAATAATTTAATTTTTTATTTCTTTAGTTTTTTTTCCTCCTAGTTAATCACTGTTTATTACTTATTAAAATCGTGTATCATGTACTTAATGTGCTGACCTAGAGCTTACTTTTTGGTTACTTTTCTCATCTGTGTGCTCAGGGAATAAATATAATAAATTTAATGTTAGCTAAGTAAAATATAGTGTAATTAGGGAAGTTAATCTGTAACAAAACATGATGGATTTTTAAATGAACTGTAAAGGGGAAAAGACCGTTTTTGCTGAGGCAGTTTGCAGCCTAGGTAGCTACATTGCCTGTAGGGGTCTCAGGCTCTTGACCAGAGGTGGTGATCTGGAATTCTCCCTGCTGAGTGCTTCTTTCCGTGAGAGAATACTCACCCTGCAGTGATAAATTAGCTCGCATGTGTTTTTTTCTAGCATTAATCAAAAGAATACAATATATATAACTGCTGGCTCTTTCTAAATCATTACAGGTTCGACATGATCTTGCCAGTAAAATCTTCACCTGCTGTAGCATTATGATGAAGCATGATTTCAAGGTGACCATCTATCTTCTTCCACATATTCTAGTGTATGTCTTGTTGGGTTGTAATCAAGAAGATCAACAGGAGGTGAGAAATACCATTTTATTTGGTTTCTGTTTGTGCAAACATTTGTCCAATGTAATTACATATTAGGAAATGTAGGTCAATGTATACCATGTATGTTCATATCTAAATGCTTATAAATCATTTTAAAAACTTTTATCCAAGAATTATATAATGCTTAGTTCATATCTTTTACCTATTTGGAGTTGTGTATGTGTATGTATCCTTTTTAAATAATTGGTAAGAATTCTGTATGCATTCTGGATCCCAGTTTGTACTAGTCATATCTTAGAAAAGAAAAGTTTTTCTAGTTAGTGGTTTTCTTTTTAACCTTTGTTTATGCCTTTTGCCATGCAGAAATGTTAAATATAAATGCCAAATTTGTATCTTTTATAACATTTGAATTTTAAGCCTTTTATATGAAGTCTTCACTTATTCAATATTAGTGAACATGTTTTCCTACATTTTTGATTCTTTTGTTTTTACATTTAACCTTTCAATTACTTGGAAAATAATTTTTGCAGATACTCTGAAATATTGTTTTAAGTTTTGATTTCTACTAGTTAACAAATAGTTTCATTATCATTTATTGAATAATCTAGAAGAATTTTTTAAAATTTATTTTTGTATTTATTTTTGTGACTTATGGTAGATTTTCTTTTCAGAGAGACATTTTATTGGCTTAATTATAGATAAGAAATAATTTATTATTAATCCACAGTGGGTTTTTTCCCTTTTGAAATTGTTGCCTTAGAGAGATCAGTCTTATATGTCAGATAATAGTAAAATGATATTACATAGACATATTATTAACCACAAAATGGTTCTTCTTAGGTTTATGCAGAAATTATGGCAGTTCTAAAGCATGATGATCAGCGTACCATAGGTACTCAGGACAGTGCCTCTGATCTGTGTCAACTCAGTACACAGACTGTGTTCTCTATGCTTGACCATCTCACACAGTGGGCAAGGCACAAATTTCAGGCACTGAATGCTGAAAAATTTCCACAAAACAAATCAAACAGAAATAAGGTAGACTCAGTGGGTAAGTCATAACTTCTGTTTATTTCCTTCTCTTAATTATTAACCAATTAGCTCCTTTTTATATCAATTCTGTAATTTAAGCATTAGCTTTTAAAAGACCTATGTTTTCTTGCACTTTTTTTTCTTAAGATGCCTTTTCACTGAGAAAAAGCAGTGAATTTATAGTTAGAAAATCTCTCTTTGAAAAACACATACCTAATTTTTCTTTGCATAGAATAGTGCTACTATTATCTCTCTTAGAAGATTGAAGAATAAATGGGATGATGAACATATAAACTGTAGAATGTGAAATGAATGCCATGTTAATATTGTTAGTAACTAACCCCTCACTGTTAACCGTTTTTTAATGTCCCCTCAGTGCACTGTGTGTGTAACATACCTGTGCACTTACATGTATATATATATATATGTGTGTGTGTGTGTGTGTGTGTGTGTGTGTATGTATATATATATATATATATAGTGAAGTGTTCTTTATTCTATTTCACTTATGAAATACTCTTTGCAGTCTTTTTCACATTCAAGTTTTAAATTTCAGAAATTTTAATTTCATTCATTTCATGGCCGATTTTTTTCCATTTTTTATTCATTTCATTCTTTTTATTCTTTCTTCCCCCTGTCTCTGGTAGTGTTTGGTATCCAGCAGTTTCTCCAAATATGCTTAATGTATGTTACTACAGTACATCCTGCTATACCTACTGCTATTTTTTCCCTGTGGTATTACAACGCCCACTAAGATGATTAAAAGAAGAATCTCATTAGAGTTTAAAATGACACTTGCCCCTATAATATGAGCATTTGGTGAGAAGAATTATATTCATCAGACAATAATGGATACTCTTAATGTCTTTGAACTTTTATGTTTTTCATTCTTTCAGCAAGTTAGTAAAGTATATGATCCTTCTGCTTCTTTAAACCTCGGCCACTTTAATGGACATCGCATGATTTTCCCCCAAGGCTTTCGAGGCTAATTGAAAAAACTAAGATCCTTAAAGAGGCCTTCACTTACACTAAGTTCTCAGTTTGTGAGCTTTCCTCTTGTTTCTGTATCTGTGGAAGACAATACATTCTTATTGTTAAGCATAATGGTTTGTTATTTTTATAAGATTTTTTTGACTAGTGAATAATTATCTGCTTAGGAGAGTATTTTTCTCTGGACTATAACTATTAATATACTTTACATCAATTCAGCAATTAAATGTTTGGTTTTGTTTCTGCATATAAAAATGGTACCAAAAAACCAAACACAAATTCTGTTATTACCATTTCTTACTAACATTGTAATGAAAATTCTAGCTTTTAAGAATAACATTTGTAATGATCTAAGTACAATACCTTTAACATTTCTCATAATTTGAAATGATATACAAATTTTGAAGGAAGTAAGAAATTTATTTTAAATACAGTTTCTTTTAAATTTACTATCTTGATTATGAAATTATTGTTTCCTGTTTTCTACATGCTGTTATGCATCATTATTAAAATTTCTAAGTTTTAAATAAGAATTTTTAAATTGGTCTGTGCAGAATTTTCCCATTTATGTCTATTCTTAGACTCTTTCAAAAAATTACCATTTTAAAGTATTCGTGATTTTCCTTGAAAAGCAGTTTTACTTTCTATTTCCATTGTAATGGTTAATATGTTACATGTGGTAATACAGGAGAAAACTAAGAATGTTAACAAAAATTCTAAGCTTTAAAATTTAAAAGGCTATTTCCATAATTCTGCTTTTTTCTACTAATAGCTATACTTTATCAGTGTTTTTATAGTTATCAATAATAAATACCTCATCTTTATATCTTTTATATCATCTTTATATCTCCTCAACATTTAATATAAATTTACATTTAATCCTCACAAAAACATTGTAAGGAGGGCAAGACAGATACTAATAGTTCCCTTTTATAAATGAGGAATAAAAATCTCAAATAAGTTAAATGACTGTTCAAGGTAAGGTAAGTAATAATGGTGCTCTTGGAGCAAGAATCCTCTGAGCAATCATCTTCTTGATAGTTACATCCTAAATATGATACCCTTATGCATTTAGATTAATTTATTTAGTGAACTAAATTTTAAATAAATAAATAAAAATTTAAATGGATACTTAAAAATTTTCATCTTATAAGTCTTTAATCACTCAATTATCTTTTTATAATCTAGTATCTACTGTGGATTATGAAGACTATCAGAGTGTAACTCGTTTTCTAGACCTAATACCTCAGAATACTCTGGCAGTAGCTTCCTTTCGCTCCAAAGCATACACTCGAGCTGTAATGCACTTTGAATCATTTATTACAGAAAAGAAGCAAAATATTCAAGAGCATCTTGGATTTTTACAGGTTTGACATTAATTAAACCTAATAATGATGTTTAATATTGCTTGTCTTTTATGTTTATGTTGTTCATTTTATTGAGTGTTATAGATGCTATGCTAGGCACTAGGTATTTGTAAGCACTTTAAAACATTACAAATTAGTGGGGAGAGATAAACATCAGTTCAGTAAGTACAGTGATGTAGATAAGCCCTGTGGAAGGACACTTCTCTCATCTTCTGTGTGGGGTGGGATGAGAGATGGAAGTGGGTGAGCAAGGGATCAGTAAGGGCTTCTTGGAAATGATGTGTAGGCTGAGTCTTAAAATATGAATGATAGATAAATAAAAGGAGGCTAGAATTTCCAAGTTGAAGCGTCTCTGTGGAGTTGGGAAGGAGTGTGGTGTATGCTAAAGTGTCAGTTTTGGAATGACAGAGAAAAGACAGAGATTTGGGCAGAGGAGAGAGAATCATAAGAGGGCCTTTTAAGTTGCCCAAGATTGTTAGAGGATTTGAACCAGGGAAGTGCTATGGTCAGAGTGTTATTTCAGCTTAATGCCTATTGCAGTTGTGCAGGAAGAGTATGAAAGGGCTATGAATCAAGGCAAACAAGCCATTACTATTCACATGAGAAATGCGGGCGTGAGTTTGGGGGTGCGGGATAGGGGGCTGTTACAGCAGAAATCAGCCATGACTGCTGGTGAAATAACGGTTTAGGTGATAATAACTATGGCTATGTAGGGAGGAAAAGAAAGTAAGGGCAGGTGGGGCTAATACAGCAGATTAAATTAGAAGTCAAGATTGGTGGGCTTCTTTTCAGGTGAAAAAGCGAGAGTATGGTGAGAGACTGGGAAAATGAGTAGCTTGTAGTCTTTGAGTGATTAGCCCTTTCCTGTCTTTGTTCTCCTTCTTGTCCAGCTTTGAGCCTCTTGTTTACTGTTAAAATCATTCCTTCACAAGGATATTCAACTCTTGTCTTTCTCCCTCTGTGTTGTACTCACTTTGTAAGACTCCAACCCTGGTAAAACTCACCCATGTGCCTTCCCAGTGCCTGCATGTAAACCACTGAACATTTCTGGAGAAAAATCACACAGTGGATTTTTAACTGGTTTTCTTTTAAGTTCATAATCTCAAACATCACTAACGCTGCCTTCAGTCCTTCTGTGTTTCTCTGCTAATCCTACTTTCCCATTCTTAAAGATGACTGTTTCTTAGACTTTCTCTTTATTTCTCTGCTTCCACCTCACTTACTCTCAACTGATGATCTTGCTTCGTTGTTCATCAGGAAAATTGAAGCCAAATGTCTACCAAATCTGAAAATACATTGACCCCTGCACCATATTCGATATCTTCACTTCCATTGCTTCTAAGGAAGGACCCTTTTCTGTCAAAGTTCAGTCCTTCTACTTTTGTTCTTTTTTTTTTTTTTTAATGGAGGCATTGAGGATTGAACCCAGGACCTCATGCATGCTAAATGTGCCCTGCTACTGAGCTATACCCTCCCCCTACTTCTGTTCTTGATTTCAAGAATTTCACTCCTTCAGATATTCCTGCCTGCTTTCTCCAGTATCATTAATTTCTCTTTCTCAGCCCGAGTACAGAGAGGACATAGATGTGCTCTGGTATTTCCTCTCTTAATTTTTTATGATTTCCTTGGTCTTGCATTCTTTTTCAGATGCTTTCCATCTCTCTGGTTCCCTCCACAGCCAGTTTTAAAAGAATTGCCTGTCTTCTCCATATTCCTTCTTTACTTCCTATTCACTCTTTGCCCATTTCAACAAGAGTTCTTTTTCCATTCCACTGACTCTACTCTTGCTATGAAAATCAGTGGCCCCCATGTTACCAAATCCAGTAAATGTTTCCCAGTCCTCATTTTCTTAACCTCATGGCATCATTTGACCACTCCTCTTTTTGCTGACATTTGCTTTTCTTCTACAAACTCAGGGCTACCGCATCCTCCAGGTTTCTTCAAACTGCTCTAATTCCTCCTCTGTTTCATTTGCTAGTTATTCCTTGTCTGTAAATATAGAAGCCCTCTAGTCTCCTTCCCCAGCCCTCTTCTTCTCTTCTCCTATTTATTTCCTAAATCATTTCCTCCTTTTCCCTGCCATTTTTGTGCTAATTTCTCCCAAATTTTTATCTTCAGCCTGAATATCTCCTTTGAACCCAGATTTAATGTCTTGGGTTTCTGGAAGGCATCTCAATACCAATATATTAAAATGCTTGTTTAAAATTTAAGTTTTAAAATGCAATGAAATGCTTATTAACTATACTCAACAGAATTTATCATGGATTGGATTTTTAAGAGTTCAGGACCTTGAGGTTCTTTACAGTTCTCCTTATCAACAAGTGTTACTAGCGTAGATTTGTATTTAAGTGGGATAGAATGCTTGGAAATAAAGTTTGCAATTTTACTGTCAGTCTGCCTGGAAACAAATACTTATTGTTACTTTGATAAAAAATTCTTGTATGTTCTTTTCTGGTGGTTTTATAGTTTTATTTCCAGTTGTGTTTTTTTCCTCATTTGATTGTTTGTTAATGATTGAACAAAGAAATTGTATGCTGCTATGCATGAACCAGATGGAGTGGCTGGAGTAAGCGCAATTCGAAAGGCAGAACCATCTCTAAAAGAACAGATCCTTGAACATGAAAGCATCGGCTTACTGAGGGATGCCACTGCTTGCTATGACAGGGCTATTCAGTTAGAACCAGACCAGGTAAGAAAATAAATGAAGGGCAACGTAATAAAAAGAACTCTCAACTAGGAACTCTGGAAATTTTAATTTCAATACTGTCTCCACCAGTGTCACAGTGTGTCTGGTAAATATTTAAGCATCTGAGCTAGAGTTTCCTGACTGATGAAATTAGAGACATGCTAGATGATCTCACAGATCCCTTCCAATACCAAATTTCTGTGACCTTAGAGATCCCCTACATGAATAAGATTTATTATGGAGTGTATTTATATTAAGCTGTATGTTCAGTTAGTCTAAAATTGATGTAATTTTAGTTTGCTATTAAGGCTTGTATAATAATAGTGATTCCTTATAGCCTAAGAAACTTTTTCAGATTACACATACCCCCCATCAGCATCTGGGAATCTCTGAAATGGTCCCTTAGAGTCACTGACGTACAATCACTAATGGGGGCATGTTGTATACCTCAGGTAGATCAGAACAGGAAAGAGGTTTAGACTCACTGACTTATGATCTGGGCCTCAGTTCTCTTTAATCTCGGGGTGTTGCTTTTTTGTCATAACTGACATGTTCGTTTTCTCAGAAGTTAAGGGTATAGGGCCTTTATTTTTTACAGTCTTGTTTACAATTTTAAAGAATATTGCATAATCTTATTTAACTTTTTAGTTACTAAAGCCCAAAATATATATTAATAATATTGTGACCTATGAGTTTTAATTTTTATGTGAAAAACAATGTGGCACATAATCTTTAAACAAAAATATTAAAGAGTACATGTTACTTTTTAAAACTTGATCTGAACCAAAAATTATACCAAATCTGGAAAAAAATAATAAATTAAGTCTGAGATTTTCTTTAGTTTTTCTGCATTTAAAAAAAATTTAGATGTGTTTAAGGACATTGGTAGAGGGCTCTCTACTGATGTCAAACAAGTCAGTTGCTAAACTAAGAAAGATAGGCTCAGTAAGGTAAATAATATTTTTTAATGAATATCAGGTAAACTAGTTTTGGTTCCTAAGATGTGTTTGAAGTGACAAGTGCTATTTTAAATACTTTTGAATTTCCAGATTATTCATTATCATGGCGTAGTGAAGTCCATGTTAGGTCTTGGTCAGCTGTCTACTGTAATCACTCAGGTGAATGGAGTACATGCTAACAGGTAATTTTTTTTTTTTAAAGAATGGTTTTCTTTTGTTACTGTTTTGGAATGGAAAATTTTAAATTAATTTATTGGATTGCAGTAATGTTTACTAAAGTAATGAAATCTTTTTTATGTTTTAATGGTATCGGAGATGAGCACCAAAAAATATTTTTCCTACTTTCTTATTGATCAGTCTAGCGCTTAACAGCTTATCTGCTGTCCAAAGAGTCATCCTTGAATTAAATTTGCTTAATGACAGGAACCTTCCAGACATCACCTGCTACTAGTGAGGCTCATAAGAGCACTTCCAAAGGATATCTAAAGCTCTGCCTGTATTATTAGTACCAGTTATTTTCTGTGTTGGGAAAGAGGAAACGTTGTAATCGAATTAAAGAATACCACTCTAGGCTGTATAGGTTGATTTTCCCCTAAAGACTTAGAAAAATGAAAACAGCCTTCCTTTCCTAAAGAAAATGGGTTTCTTATATCAATGTAAATAATGCCAAGAAAGAAAGAAAGAAAGATAGTACTTATATGTGGCAAAGATTAAGGCCGCACAGTTCTTTCAGTTTGGAAAATAACTAGGGGGGTTGGTTCTGCTCTTGAAGCTGCCTTCCTCTGAGGCCTGAAAGCTTTATCCTTAATATGTTTACCAGACCCCTACTGACTTTTCAGGCAGTGAGATCTGGTTGAAAGGGATGGGATCTTAGTTAACCAAAGAGCACTGGCCACTGTTTTTAGTTAGATCACTCTGAAAGCGGCTCTTCTAAGTACAGTTTCTGTAAATTCCAAACTGTGACACTAAGGACCACTGTTCTACAGTAGAAGAGAGAGCAGAGAAGCTCAGTTTTTGTTAGAGTTTCACAGTAGTGGAATTTATGAAATGATGGAAAATGCTTTACAGAAGCAGGGGAAGACTGGTTATATATTTCAGATGTTTATCCAGATTAGTTGAGAGACTTCATGTATAAAGAGATTGCAGGAATTTGGGAAAGTTTGTTGTGCTTCAAGCCAAGATGTTTCCTTATGATGCACAGTTAGACGACTCTTGTCTTTTCTTCGGATCTGGGATGCACAGAGCCTTCTGATCTTTGGGTTGTAAAAAGGCAAATGTCAGTATTCAGTGAGGGCTGCTGTATCATATTGAATCAAGTGGTCATTGAGGGGACATGCGTTCCTTGGGGAGAATATTTGCATTTAAACAAATATTTTTCCAAAATTATTGACTGTACTTGGGCTACACAATCATTCTTTTTGATGCATCTGTGGAGATAAGTTTTCACAGCCTGATCCTCATTGCCATTTGATACTTCTTGGTATAATGCTTGCTGTGACGTTACTGTGTGACATTATCCTGGAAAGCAAATTTTGCTAATTCTACTCAGATTGGTATCCTAAAATTTTGATATTTTAATATCTGGTGATAAGCTTGTAAAGTTCTTCAAAGTTGGACTTTTGAAAATTCTATTTCTATTATACTACCTTTAGCTTTGTTCTAAATTGTTTTTGGTGGTAGTCATATTTAGAAATTGTAGAATATTCAATATTTATGCTGCTATTTTAGTTTTTTAAAATAATAATTAATTGAATCATTTGTTATGTTTTCTTTATATGTTTTTACTACAGGAAGAACAAGGAGGGCTTTTAAAGACATTGATCCAAGCCTCTCTGAGCCTGTTATACCTTATTTATAGTATGGGGATATGTGTGCCTTTTGGTATTATTAGATAATTAAATGGAAAATGCTAGCCCAGGGTCTAACATATAGCAGATATTCGAATGATAATGATTAATAAAGAAACAACATGGAGAAAGTCTAGCTCCTTCTATACAGTCATGATCTAAAATATCACTAGCCATCCTAGTGTCATATAAGCAAAATACTTAGAAAAAAATAATACAAACCCAAGTTTTAAAGTAATTTAAGAATAATTTAATAATAGTTATGTATTTTAGGTAGCTAATTTTGTATTCATTGTTGTGTTATTGACACATCATTTGTAACTTTCTTATTCCCTTATTACTGAGTGTCCTGTGTACCCCGGTGTCCCATTCCACCTTACCAGCTCTGTGTTTCTGTAAATTTAATTTCAAAATCTCAAGTTATTAGAATTGCTTACCTCTGAATGCATGTATGTTCAGTTCGGCTTTTTCCTCCCTGCTCTTTGTTCAAGTTAAGCATGCAGCTAATCTTACAGCTGCTCTTTGTAATTATCCAGGCATTAGTTCTGCTCTAAAAATATGGCATAATTTGTCAAGAAATGGCATTTATAATGGCTCTATCAGAAGTAATTATGAAAAAATGTTTTAGAGGACTGGAAAGATTAAAATTTGGTGGGTTGTTCTGGACAGAGATAATTAGTTTCTATCTAAGTACAAAATATACTGCAATACAAATACAATTAATAGAACAATAAATAAATACAATAAATAGAGTATTTAAACCAATGAAGAAAATCTCTAAATGCTACTTTAAATTTAAACAAATACAAATTTAATTGATAATGGGTTTCTTTTAATAGGTCTGAATGGACAGATGAATTAAACACATACAGAGTAGAAGCAGCTTGGAAATTGTCACAGTGGGATTTGGTGGAAAACTATTTGGCAGCAGGTAAAATTACTTCTTAAAATATAAGCAGTTTTAGTAAGCCATAAATATTCAGACTTAAGTAGCTAAGCAACATTCCTAATTAATCTCTCAGCTTATTTTATGATTGCCTTGTTGAGTTCAAAGTAGAATGAAACCATCTGTTCAGGATTTCTGTTGACCATTTTACCAAATGATATGAAGCTTGTTCCAGGACCCAACCATCATTACTTTCCTTGACTCTCATTTGTTTTTCAGATGGGAAATCTACGACATGGAGTGTCAGACTGGGACAGCTATTATTATCAGCCAAAAAAAGAGATATGACAACTTTTTATGACACATTGAAACTAGTAAGAACAGAACAAATTGTACCTCTTTCAGCTGCAAGCTTTGAAAGAGGCTCTTACCAACGAGGATATGAATATATTGTGAGGTATTTTGAGGTTTCCATTTTTATATTCCTGGTCTATATGTGTCAATTGACAAGCTTGGACTTTTGTGCTTACTAAGTAACTGATAGTATGTTTGGTGTCATACACAGATAGCTACACAAAATGGCTCTTTCATTTT
Organism: Vicugna pacos; assembly: GCF_048564905.1. Classification (NCBI taxonomy): domain Eukaryota; kingdom Metazoa; phylum Chordata; class Mammalia; order Artiodactyla; family Camelidae; genus Vicugna; species Vicugna pacos. The sequence goes on along the minus strand of NC_132987.1, from coordinate 20,978,458 downwards.
TTTACATAATAACCCTATCTATAGTTTTTTTTTAAATGCTCAATACATCCTTTCAATTAGAAAGGCAATTATGAGACTTCTAAAAAATACCAAAAATATATTTGTCCTGTTGTAATGTCATAGTTTATTTCCTGTATAACCTAAATAATCTAGACATCCACTCTACCTGGCACATCGGTGCTCCGAACTGGTTGATTCCCTTTACTTCTTATTTAGAAATGCATCTGCCATTTCCCACTCGCCCCTCAAATGTAGGTGTTACTTTACTCAAAGGAATATTAACTTTTAGAGGTAAGGAAGAACATGATGGAAAACATTTTAGGTCTGTTAATTTACCTGAAGAAAACAATAAAACATATGTTGTAATTAAACTATAGTAAGTTAAAAAGAAAAGTAAGCATTTTTTTTTCTTTTTCAGTTAGAAAAATTTACTATATTTTGTATCAGCCCCTTTGGTAACAGCTTAATGAAACCAGAAATTGGACCACTGAGATTAATTCAGTTCTGTAGCTACTCAACTGCCTGCTTGAACACTGAGTCATAGATACTGCCAATTATACATGGGAAAAACCTAGTGTGAGTGTATCATGCATGTTTCCATCAGCCTTAGGAAGAAAAATTAGTTAAAGTTGTATTCATTTCACGTTTTTTTACTGTCATCTACTATGCTAGGCCCTGTTATGATAGTACCAACAAAATATGCAAATATTTATGTTGATTTATTATGGATCCATATTTTCTTTTATCTTTATATAGGTGATAAAGTCTGGCTTTCTGAATTTAGTTTTATATACCTTTCTCCAATTTAATTAGGAGAATCTGGGGATCATAGCAAAACACTCAGTATTTAAATCAACATAAATTGGTGTTTATTCCCAGTATGAAAAGATATAAATGTTAGTGTTTATATACCAAGAATATATATTGGTTGAAGTTCTTCCAAAGAAAACTGCACATTTCAGATTCTTCATGGTTAATTTAAAGTACATGCTTTATATGTGAGATTAAAATGGTTGGATATGATAACATACTAACATAGACTTTATCTATCTTCAGATTGCACATGTTGTGTGAGTTGGAGCATAGCATCAAACCACTTTTTCACCAGTCTGCAGGTGATAATTCTCAAGAAGATTCTCTAAATTGGGTAGCTCGACTGGAAATGACGCAGAATTCCTACAGAGCAAAGGAGCCCATTCTGGCTCTCCGGAGAGCTTTATTAAGCCTCAACAAAAGGTTTTTCACACTTTTTTTTTTCACATCAGTTATTGTGAATTTAGTATTTTATTTGCATATTATTTGAGAGTATTTATTTTTCTTAATTTTCTCTCTGAATCTGTATTTTTCTTTTTTTTTTTCTTTGAAGTATAGTCAGTTACAATGTGTCAACTTCTGGTGTAGAACATAAGGTCCCAGTCATGCATATGTATATATATATTTGTTTTCATATTCTTTTTCATTAAAGAATCATTAAAGATTATTACAAGATATTGACTATAGTTCCCTGTGCTATACCAAAGAAATTTTTTTTTTATTTATAGTGGTTAACTTTTGCAAATCTCAAACTCCCAAATTTATCCCTTCCCACCTTCTTTCCCCTGGTAATCATAAAATTGTTTACTATGTCTGCAAGTCTGTTTTGTAGATGAGTTCATTAGTGTCCTCTTTTTTCTTTTCTTTTCTTTTTTTCTGGTGAATCTGTATTTTTCTACTGTCAGTTGTCATAACTACACTGTATAGTTGGAATGAACCTAGAACTTAAGAATTACTTTTATATGCAGTATGTCATTTTTTAATATTAAGAACCTATCTAAGGAAGGTACAGATATAAGCTAATAATAAGGTCTTCATAGACTTGTAATTGATAGAAATGGAGAACCCGTAAGAAAATTAAAATTAGTTTTTAAAGTGCAGGGATATAGCTCAGTGGTAGAGTGCATGCTTAGCATGCACAAAGTCCTAGGTTCAATCCCCAGTACCTCCATTTTAAAAAAAGTTAGTTTTTTAACAAATTAATCTTCTTTGATTCCTTTGAAAAGATACATTGAGAAGGTTTCATGTTGGGAGGAGATATTTTTATTAAGTTGTTGAATACACTTTAAAATGCTCTTTCCCCCATTTTGTCACATTCCTTTAGACCAGATTACAATGAGATGGTTGGAGAATGCTGGCTACAGAGTGCCAGGGTCGCTAGAAAGGCTGGTCACCACCAGACAGCCTACAATGCTCTCCTCAATGCTGGAGAGTCACGACTCGCTGAGCTGTACGTGGAAAGGGCAAAGTGGCTGTGGTCCAAGGTAATGGCCAAGGGAATGTCAGCATATCTGTACTCCATTGTGCATTAGGTACTTCCTACAAAGGCCTGATTGAGAGATGATTCCTAACCTAAATTCAGACTCTTCTTTTCCTGTCACCTTTCCTCATCATTTATCTCCCATAACGAGAAGAAACTTCCTTCTATCCTGAAGTTCCCAAATATTTTTCAATTTCAAGACTGAAAGTGCAGTTCTTTCAGTTTTCATCTGCCTTCCCTTTTTTTCTTGAGGCAAGTGACCAACTTTTACCTTGTTTTTACCTTCTATATGTATTCTATGAGTGCATGTAGTAGGCAATTAAAGGTATTTAAGTGAGCATAACGCTATCCTTACTCACATTCTTGGCAGATAATTAGTTTTGCGTGGGCTTGCCTGTTACTGTCAAGATTTGTTTCTAATCTAGCCTGTCAGGAAGGGCTTAGCTTTGGAACAAAAGTCCTCAGCAATCCTCAGATCAAAGCTACAGTTATGAGAAGGGGCTTTTAAAATATCTTAACTACTTGAAAAGCTTATGAGGAGGACACGTTTCCTGGATGGGAGGTGAAAGTAGTATCTCAGCCTGCGTTAGTTGGTATCTGGTCATTTTTGGAGCTAGTGCTAGTCTCTGTATGTATTGTAATACCTTAAACTCAATATGCTGAGAATGCAATTCATCTTGGAAAATTCAATGCCTGTGTCTCCTCCATATTCCCTGTTTTTCTACATAGGACCCTATCTCACCCTCTCATCTACAACAGTAATTTGAGCATCATCTTGAAATTTTTCCTCTCCCTCAGTTTGCACATCCAACTGGAGAGTAAATCTATCTTAGAAATATCTTTTGTTCTCTTCCTCTTATTTATCTTTGCTGTTTTCATTCATGGCTTTGCATTCATAGCCTCTGAAAATATTAACAACATTTTTGAGGTGGTGTCACCATTTTCCCAATGTTCACTACTACAGTGGTCATCTTTGTAAAATGCCCATTGAATCATGTTGCTCCCCTGGTTAAAATCCATCAAGGTATTCTTCATGCCTTTAGGATTGATACTTTCTCATCAATTCCCAGCCCATCTCTTTAGCTTCGTTTGTCACTATCTCACAAACCCTTTAGTCTTCAGCTAAAATCAGACTACTTGCCTTTCTCCCAATTAAAATAATTGTTACTTCTACCAAGAGTATCCTTCATTGAATTCTAGGCCAGGAAAATTTCTAGTCATTCTTTAAGACATAATTCAGATTTTCCCCATTTGATAATCTTTCCTGACTGCTTGCTGCTCAACTCCATTTTCCTGTATCTTCAGGTACATTTAGGGAACTCTTTTCTCTTTCCTCCGTAATACTCATGTATATTCTTTTGTTAATAACACTTAGCACATTGTGCTGTTGTTTTACAGTTTATTTCCTCACTTGATTATGAACTTTTTTAAGCCAGAGATTTTGACATATTTATGTTTGTTTATCGCTGATTATCTACATGTATCTTCAGTTCCCTGCACTTTGACCGTAAAAAATGAGTGAATGAATGAATGAAATGAAGCAATGATTCCTTTTTAGGATTTTTACCTTCATAGGATGAAAATGATAGAGAACATAAAATTACAAATAGATTTATACATAAAATATCTAGTGAACTTTAAATCCTAATCATTGATTTTCAGAAAATGGAAATATGTTTTTAAATTAAAAGGCTGTTGTTGCTTTTTTTCTTTCAGGGTGATGTTCACCAAGCACTAATTGTTCTTCAAAAAGGTGTTGAATTATGTTTTCCTGAAAATAAAACCCCAACAGAGAGCAAGAACATGTTAATCCACGGTCGAGCTATGCTACTAGTGGGTCGATTTATGGAAGAAACCGCTAATTTTGAAAGCAATGCAGTTATGAAAAAATATAAAGTAAGTATATGTATAATGCAATTTCAGTTAGAAGCAGACTTTTTTTGTTGTTTTGGAGAAATAGATAAAATTATTTTAAAGTCCAAACCATGTATAAAAATAGCCATGAAACTTTTTTGACTTTATAGTGAGTATATAACACAAAGATATAGCCAGAGGAATTATCACAAAATAAATATACTCCTGAAATCACCACCCACGTCAAGAAACAGAGTATGATTAGCACTCTACAACTCACCCTTTTACACTACTCTCCAAAGTTTTAACACATCCTAGCTGAAAAATTCTAAACAAACACAATGTATACCTTCCTTACTAGGTTTTAAGCTTTACATAGGTGATGTTGTAAATGAGATACTTCTCAGTAACTCAGAGGTCAAAGAAAAACATTGCAGTAGAAATTAAAAGATACTTTGAACTGAATAATAGAAGTATGACATAGCAAAATCTGTGGGATTCAGCTAAAGCCATTCTTAAAGGGAATTTGAAACTTTATTTGCATATGTTATAAGAAAGTAAAGGCTCAGAATTAATGAGTTAAGAATCCATCTCAAGGAGTGAGAAAGGGAACTGAAAAAGAAAAAATTAAAATTAAAAAAACAGAATATAGAAGATACAAGATAATAAAGTAAGAACAGATGGCTAGAATTATGAGGCAGACTAACCGAGAAAAAAGAGTTTGATGATAAGTTCAGCATAGGAATCACCCTGAGTCTTTGACTGAATACCAGGATGCACATGCATAACTCAAAACTCTAAGAGGCCCAGCTAGAACAACTGCTAAGGAAAGAACAATCAGGACAATTTGCAGAGGGTAGATAGGCCAATTGATATAAATCATCAATGTCAAATCATCAATGTTGTGACACAGAGCAGGGTAGAAAGGGGTAAAATGTGACAGCTGTATTTGGAGGGGCAAACTGAGGATAGCTAGCATACGTTTCAAGACTTACTATAAAGGTATAATTAAGGTGGTGCTGTGGTCATGTTAGTTTAGACAAATAAACCAGTAGAGCAGAAGAGAGAACCCAGAAACAGATTCCAGATACTATTGTAGAATAGTGACAAATAATCTTTTCAATAAATGGTGTTGTGTCATTTAGATATCTTATGGGGGAATCAGACTTGATCCTTTCTTCACAGCATAAACAAACATAAATTTCAAGTGGATTGTAGATCTAAATGTGAAAGACAAAATAATAAAGTTCTCAAAGTAGAATATAGAATATCTTCAAACCTAGAGATAAGTCAAGACTTCTTAAACAGACCAAAAATTCTAACCATAAAAGAAGTAATTAATAAATTTGACTAAATTAGAATTATGAACTTTTCTTCATCAAAAGATACCATTCAGAATGTAAAGGCAAAAGGGAGGAGAGGTCTGTAGTGAGGGAAGAGATGAAGGGGATTAAGACATACGAACCTCCAAATACATAATAAAAAAATCATGAAGATGTAATAAACAGCATAAGGAATGTGGTCAGTAATACTGCAATAACTTTGTGGACAGATGGTTACTAGACTTATCGTGGTCATCATTTCATAATAAAATTTCATTTCAAATATCAAATCATTATATAGTACACCTTAAAGTAGTAGCATAATATTGTATGTCAACAGTACTACAATTTTAGAAATAGTAAGTATATATTTATTAGTAAGAATTTTTTAAAGAATGTAAAGGCAAGCCATAGATTACAGGATATTTGCAATACATAAATGATAAAAGGCTCATATCCAGAATATAAAAACTTTCTGTATAGCACAGGGAACTATATTCAATATCTTATAGTAACCTATAATGAATAAGAATATGAAAACGCATATATGTATGTATATATGACTGAAACATTATACCGTACACCAGAAATTGATACACTGTAAGCTGACTGTACTTCATTAAAAAAAAATAGACAGCTGAATTTTAAAATTGAATAGAAGCCTTCACAGAAGTGAATGTATAAATGACCTTAAAAAAGTGAAAGGAAAACATGTTCACTGCAGTAGACAGGAATAGATGCAGATTTTAAAAGTATTATGAGATAGCAGCATATACTTCCCAGAATGGTTAAAATTTAAAAGCCTGATGTTTTTTAGCATCAGAAAGGCTGTAGGACATGTAGACTCCCGTTCAGTGCTGCTGGAAGTATAAATTGTTACGGTCATTTTGAAAAACAGTTTGGCATTTTCTCCTAAAGGTGGTAATACTGTGACACAGCCACTTTACCAGTGCTCAGCCTGTCTCCATAGAAAATGTACAAAAATGTTTACACCAATATTATTTGTAGATTTTAAACTGGAAGTAATTCAAATGTCAATCAGTTACAGAATGGATAAACAAATTATAGCATATTCCTATAATAGAATACCACATAGAGCAAGGAAAACCAACCACCCAAAGTTACATGCAACAACTTAGATTGATCTCACAAACTTAATGTTGAATGAAAAAAACAGATAAAAAAATCATACATGTAGTATGATTCCATTTATATAAAGTTCAAAAATGAGCGAAATAGTAACAAACATGCCATAATAAACATAGTGTATACTGAAGGGCTTAAACAGCATTTATTTCTGTACGTCTGGCCATGTCATTTTCTTCTTTATCCAGAAGCAGATTTCTATCTGTAAGGTTTCAGTATTAGATTCATAGGAAACTTAAGATCTCATTTAAGGTTCCTGTTCTAAACCATGTTCTCAAGCTCGCTGGAATTAAATGTAGAACTTCATTTAGAAAATTTTTTATTCAGCTAATCATATATTTTCCATAACATTTTCAAGTAATATCATTATTTAACTATTTTATTTTTGGCAGAAGGGGGGGTAATTAAGTTTATTTATTTTTAGAAGAGGTGCTGGGAATTGAACCCAAGACCTTGTGCACACTAGGCATGCACTCTACCAGTTGAGCTATACCCTCCCTCTCAAGTAATATCATTAAAAATTAATAAACCACACAAATATAAGGGCAGAGAAAGGGAGAGGAAATGACAAAGGAGGCTCAGTAGGAATGGCCAGAAAGGTAGAAGAAAACTTGGAAGATTGTGGCCTCACAGAAGCAAAGGGAAGAAAGTGTTTCAAAGAGGAAATGGCATGGACGACAGAAACAGGTGCTGAAGAGAGCTCAGATGAGATCAGAATTGGAAAGGATCTCTATTTAAGTTGCTGCTTTAGTGGAGTGGCGTAGACTGAAGCCAAAAAGAGATAGTCTGAGGGATGAATGTGAGATGGAGAATGCTTTTTAGATGCCTGATTATGAAGGAGTTGAGAGAGAGGGCAATGACTTATGTGAGATCTTGGAGAAAAACAAGATACGTGATTTTTTTTAAACCATATTTGTATGCTTTTAAACTCCTGTCCTCTTCAGGGATTGATATTATCTCTACTTTCTTTGAGGTTATTTTAAAACAATAAAAATATACATATGCACACATACATAAAATACTTCAATCTACCTGAAAATTATAAAGTACAATGTAAGTGGAATTTTTTCCCCCTATATAGCTAATTATCATGACATGTTGGTCAGTGGGCAACCCACCAGAACCTACCAGCTATCTGGAGAAAACCTTTGTAAGAAAGTAGCTATTCTTTATTCACACCAAAGAGTCAGTCTGCCTTTGATTTCGCTCTGCCTAGATGTGGATCTCATACTTTTGATCCCTAATTATCTATTAGTGTTTTACTTCCCAGCATAGTAGGAGTTTTCTTAAGTAAGTATCCTGTGTTCTCTTTTATAGGATGTGACCTTGTTCCTGCCGGAGTGGGAAGATGGACATTTCTACCTTGCCAAGTACTATGACAAATTGATGCCCATGGTCACAGATAACAAAATGGAAAAGCAGGGTGATCTCATTCGGTATATAGTCCTTCACTTTGGAAGGTGAGAGTGAGAACTGCATGTTTGCTGATTAAATCCATCAGGGTGACTCTGTTGATACTGAACTATTATTACAGATCTTGGCATATGCAGGATGTTCTCTGCTTTACCACTGATTCAGATTATCACCTTAGATGAGATGTAAATTCTTTCTTTATACAATTTTTCCTTCCCTTCAAAAAATAACTGTTTTAGTGGAATAAGTATTATATGCATGTTTTTTTAAGAATTCAATAGCACCAAGAATATATAGGAGGGAGGGTGTAGCTCAAGTGGTAGAGTGCATGCTTAGCATGCATGAGGTCCTATGTTCAATCCCCAGTATCTCCATTAAGAAAGTAAATAAATAAATCTAATTACCTCCCCACCAAAACAAAACAAACAAACAAACAAACAAAAAATATATATATATATATAGTGAAAATTAAGTGACCTTCCCATTCTGGATCCCCTGAGTCCCCTTCCCTGAAATTCCAGAAGACCCTAAATCTAATATTTAATGGTTGTATTTAATTGCTAGTGGAATATTTCCTTCCAGCCCATTCTGCTAAGAAGTAGTATATAGAAAAGTGGTTTTGATATTAAGCCTGTAGAAAGACATTATCTCTTAAACTAGGTAACAGGTGAAATAACTTAATTTCATATATTAGTGTATTATCATCAAATAGTGTATTGTCTCATGCCTACTGTTTATATTATCACAAGTTATTAATTCCTAAGAAGTAGTAGTCATTCTTCTTATCATACTCATGTATCATTGCTTTATGTTGAAGGGTAACTTACTTCAGAGCAGTGAATCTATTAAAAGTTGCCTATTATGTATTTTGACTTTTCAGTTCAATGTTTTCAAGAATCAAAGCAATATTTATTCATCAGTAGTGTTAAGATTGCAAGATTTGGCCAAGCCTTTCTTCCCAAAATGGAATTCAGGTTTCATAAAGTCCAAACCTAATTTTATTTATTAATGATTATTAATTGTTAAATGCATTTTTCTTTCCAAAATGAGTAATACTTTTCATTTGTTCTTTAGTCTTAGCATATATTGTGCATTAGTGTACAGAATTTCTTTATTGTGCATTAGTGTACAGAATTTGTTTAATATATTTCTTCTAATAGAAGGAGTTATTTAAACTCCTTGGTATGCATAAAAGTATCAGGTATAGTGTGAAATTTTTTCAAGTACAGTTTAAGAAAGAAAGTAAGGCTGTTTTAGAACATATTTCATCCCTAATAATTAAAACATTTGGATGCGTAAAGGGTTACTCAGCTATTGATACTCATTCCCTGAGTAATTGAATTACTGTGTCATTACTAATTAAGCATTAGTCTTTGCCCTCAAGGAGGGATTGGGTAGAGAAACCTTAGCACACAGAATATTTAAATAATGATACATAATAGAATGTGATCAGATATCAAAATAAATGGTATAAATATCAGAAACATTTTTTTGATATTAGTAAGATCCAGAAATGAACCAAACAGGTCTGGGCATCATGGATTTGGGACAAATCTGAAGTCAAAACTCAAGGCAGTGGCTTCATGATACCAAAAGTATACCTCTTTGCACTGCATTGCCCCAGAAGTCTGTTAGGCCTCATGAAGAAGATAGGATTTCAAAGATAATTAAATTCAAGAAGGAAAGGACATTACAAGCATACCTCATTTTATTGAGCTTCACAGATACTGTGTCTTACAAATTGAAGTTTTTGACAACCGTGCCTCAAACAAGTTCATCAGCATCATTTTTCCAACAGCATTTGCTCACTTCAGATCTGTGTCACATTTTGATATTCTTGCAACATTTCGAACTTTTTCATTGTTATTGTATTTGTTATGGTGGTCTATGATCAGTGATCTTTGATGTTAGTTAACTACTGTAATTGTTTTGGGGCATCATGAGTTGTACCCATATAAGACAGGGAACTCATTCCATAAATGTTGTGTGTGTTTTTGACTGCTGCACCAACTGGCCGTTCTGCCATCTCTTTCCCTCTTCTTGGGCCTCCCTATTCCTTGAGACACAACAATATTGAAATTAGGCCAATAAATAACCCTACAGCGGCCTCCCAGTGTTCAAGGGAATGGAAGAGTCATGCAATCTCTCACTTTAAATCAGAAGCTAGAAATGAAAAAACTCAGTGAGGAAGGCATGTCAAAAGCCAAGATAGTCTGAAAGCTAGGCCCCTTGTGCTGCGGTGAGCCAGGTTGTGAATGCAAAGGAAAAATTTTTGAAGGAAAATAAAAGTGCTACTCCAGTGAACTCAGAAATGATAAGAAAGTAAAACCGCCTTATTGCTGATTGGGAAAAGTGATAGTGGTCTGGAGAGAAGATCAAACCAGACACCATATTCCCTTAAGGCAAAGGCTAATCCAAAGCAAGGCCCTAACTCTCTTATATTCTATGAAGGCTGAAAGAGGTGAAGAAACTGTGGAAGTTTGAACCTAGCAGAGGTTGGTTCATGAGGTTTAAGGAAAGAAGTCATCTGCATAACAGAAAAGTGCAACGTGAGGTGGCAAGTGCTGATGTAGAAGCTGCAGCGAGTTATCCAGAAGATCTAGCTCAGATCATGAAGGTGGCTACACTGAACAACAGACTTTCAATGTAGACAAAACAGCCTTATGTTGGAAGAAGATAACACCTAGGACTTTCCTAACTGGAGAGGAGAAGTCAATGTCTGGTCTCAAAGCTTCAAAGGACAGGCTGATTCTCTTGTTAGGGGCTAATGCAGCTGGTAACTTTAGGTTGAAACTAGTGCTCACTTATTATTCTGAAAATCCTACAGCCCTAAGATTTATGCTAAATCTATTCTGCCTGTGCTGTATAAATGAAACCACGAAGCCTGGATGACAGCGAGTCTGTTTACATGTTTTACTGAATAGTTCAAGCCCACAGTTGCTTAGAAACTCTGCTTAGAAACAGAGATTCCTTTCAAAATATGAGTGCTCATTGACAATGCACCTGGTTACCCAGTAGCTCTGACAGAGATGTTACAATGAGATTAATGTTTTCATGCCTGCTAACACAGCATTCATTCTGCAGCCCATGAGTCAAGGAGTAGTTTCAACTTTCAAGTTTTATTATTTAAGAAATACAAATACATTTCATTGATTGGGGTGACATCAGCAAGGCAACAATGGCAGAATAAAAATGTACCTTTGTCTCAGTCCTTCATCTTCTACAACCAGTAAAACATCCACAGTGCAACAAAGGTGCCTGTTCAGTACACCAGGACACTGGAGAATCCACATATCAGTACCTCTAAAGGTGAGTGGACTGGAACACATAGAAGAGGTGAAAGCAGGGAACAGCAGAGGTGGTACCTGCAATCCCAGTCCTCCAGCCATAGCAGCTGAGCCCACAGCCCCAAAGAACCCAATCGTAGTAGGGGAGGAGGTACACATGATTCCAGCCTCCTGCCCACAGTAACTCCTGTGGCCACAGGTAACAAGAAGCAGCAGCAGTGGGGCCCGAGACCCTATCCCTTCAGCTGTTAAGGTGCCCACGAGTCCAGGCCTACTGTGGCGGAGCCCACGAACCTCACAACACCAGACACAGCAGAGGCACCCACGCAACCATGACTTCTCTCCCAACTCCCTTTTCCCTCCCCCATGGCAGTGGAGCCTGCAATTCTTGGGATCCTGGACAGGGTGGAACAGCCTACTATCCCAGTGCACCAGGCAGCAACGCCAGTGACAGTGGCAGAAGGAAGGCACCAGTGATTCCAGAGGCACAAGAGGAGCTAAGGAGGGCAGGGAACCATACCTCTAACAGAGATGGCAGAGGGTGGAAAGGGCAGATTCTCAAGTAGAACCAGAGGCAGCTCAGGTAAAAGAAACAAAATCCTTGTGCTATAGTGCCACCTACTGGAAAACAAAAGAAAGGCCTCTAATCTTTAACCTGTCCCTACTTCAGATATGCTGGCAGAGGAACAACTCATCTAGCACCATGAAGAACCACAGTAACACTGTACCACAAAAAGCAAATGAGAGTTTTCCGGAAACCAAACTTAAAGACACAGAATATTATAATCTAACTGATAGAGAATTCAAAATGGCTGTCATGAAGAAACACAATGAGCTACAGAAAACTCAGAAAAGAAGTTCAGTGGGCTCAGGAATACAATCAATAAACAGAAGGAGTACTTACCAAAGAGACTGAAACTCTGAAAAAGAACTGAACAGAAATTCCAGAGTTGAGGAACTTAATAAACAAGATGAAGAATGCACTTAAAAGCACTGGAAATATAAAGGAGAAAATTAGCAAGCTTGAAGATAGAAATCTAGAAATGATTAAAGTAGAACAGGAAAGAGAAGATATTTTTAAAATGAGGAAATTCTGCAAGAGCTATACTCTTTTAGGAAGAGCAACTTTAGGGTAATGAGTACCCCAGAAGAGAAGAGAGGGAGAAGGAAGCAAGGAGTTTATTTCAAGAAATAACAGCTAAAATTATTAGAGAAATGCAAACCAAAACTGCAGTGAGGTATAACCTCACACTGGTCAGAATAGCTGTGTTAAAAGTCTACAAATAACAAATGTTGGAGAGGATGTGGAGAAAAGGGAACCCTCCTACACTGTTGGTGGGAATGTAAATTGGTGCAGCCACTATGGAAAACAGTGTGGAAGTTAGTTAAAAACTAAAAATGTACTTACCATATGATCTAGCAATCCCACTCCTGCACATGTATCTGGAGAAGACTCTTAATTCGAAAAGATAAATGCACCCCGATGTTCATAGAAACACTTTTTGACAATAGTCAAGACTTGAAAGTAACCTAAATTTCCATCAACAGATTAATGGATAAAGATGTGGTATGTATGGTGTGTGTATCACATCTATACACACACACACATCACACACACACAATGGAATATTACTTGGTCATAAAAATGAATGAAATAGTGCCATTTGCAAAAACAGATGGACCCAGAGATTATCATACTCAGAGAAATAAGTCAGGCAGAGAAAGACAAATAATATGATATCACTTATATGTTGCATCTAAAAAAATAATACAAATGAGCATATTTACAAAACAAACACTCACAGACATAGAAAACAAACTTATGGTTACCCAAGGGGAAAGGGTGAGGGATAAATTAGGAGTTTGGGATTAGCATGTATTAGCTATTATTTATAAAATAGATAAACAAGGTGCTACTGTATAGCACAGGGAAAACTATATTTAATATCTCATAAAAAAACTAATGAAAAAGAATCTGAATACAATATTAATATATTTTATATATGTTTTGCACTGCCATGGAATGCAAATGAAGGCACAGATTCTAAGGACAATTTGAAAAAAGTACTGACAGGACTCTGACTAGGTCAAAACTTGAATTATTTTTGGTCCATGTAATATAGAGCTTAGTGAGGAATGATACAGAAAGAAGAAATGTGGGAAGAGAAGAGTCAAAGGTAACTTGTACTAGGAGGAAATACTGATAATATAATTTTTGTCAGAAGGCTATCTGTTTCTCAAGTGGTAGTTTAAATCTTTAAATTTGAATTCATATAATGTAAAGAAGATTACTATGTTAATATCTTTTTCATATAATTACAGATCTCTGCAGTATGGAAATCAGTTCATATATCAGTCAATGCCACGAATGTTATCGCTATGGCTTGATTTTGGTGCTAAGGCATACGAATGGGAAAAAGGTACAATTTTTTTGGTAAAAATTTTAAGGAATTAAGAAGGATTTTAATTTACATGTGAACAGGAAACTCAATGTTAAAAAAGAAAGGAAAGACTAAACATAGATTTTTTAAAAGATAGTTGTAGTTGCAGGGCCTGCAAGTGAAAATCTGCTCATTCCTGGGTGAACCTAACACATACTGAAAAATATTAGTTTAAACCAAGTAATTTACATTAAAAATTATAGTGGATTGTGGCTTATTCTGTTTGCTTCTAGTGAAAATTAATGGCCCTTGAGTTTTTCAGTGGACCTAAATATGTTTTTCCTACTCGGACAAAAAAGAAAAACTATCTTTTCACAAATTGGCAGGTGATCTAGCTTTGGACAGGGGAGTAACATACATCATAAAGCTGTTTTTAAAACAAAAATTTTTTTCTGTGAAATTGATATACTGTTTTATTTTTTACCGGTATTTTTAACTTTGTTTTTTTCTCCCCCAGCTGGCCGCTCTGATCGTGCACAAATGAGAAATGATTTAGCTAAAATAAACAAAGTTATCACAGAGCACACAAATCACTTAGCTCCCTATCAGTTTTTGACTGCTTTTTCACAGTTGATCTCCCGAATTTGTCATTCTCATGATGAAGTTTTTGTTGTCTTGATGGAAATTATAGCCAAAGTGTTTCTGGCCTATCCTCAACAAGCAATGTGGATGATGACAGCTGTGTCAAAGGTGGTATATTAATCACAACAGCATCTTTTTCTGTTTTATGTGGCATTGATTATTTAATGCTAGTATGTAGGTACAAGTTCGAGTTTCTCTCTTATATTAGATTTGTAGCAAAACATAAATTTTAACTATTTTAAAAAAGAAATTTAGCACTTTCTCATTATAAAATTCAGAAATAGTTACCGTTTCTAATGAAGTGACTAGTATGTCTAAGATCAAAGAATTTATCATATGTTTTCTTTATGAAGTCTAGTAAACTGTTAGTGCTTGGTATAAATGGTAACCTATTTTTTTCACGTGTTTTAATCCAAAGTATCTGAAATATTAGTGCTAGAATATTTTTATTGCATTATTAATAGGAATACGCCAGTTAGTAAATATACTTAAGAATTATTTTAGAGAATTTAGAAAATATGCAGATATAAAATTAAAATTCACTGTCATTAATATTTTGATGTATTTTTGTATCTATGCATATTTTAACATTAAATTTGGATTATATAGATGTATAATTTCATATTTTTTCACTTAAGATTGTTACCATAATCATGTTCCCATGCTATTAAATATTCTTTGAAGATACAATTTTTAAAACTGTATAAAACTGTGTAGTGGTTAGCCATCTATAATTTATATAACTGTTGTGGATTATTAAGCTTGTTTACTTTTTTGCTGTTACAAAACATCAGGATACATCTATACTTATTCTCATTTCTGACTGTTTCTTCGGGGTAGATCCTAAGAAGGGAATTCATCAAGTCAGAGGATAGCAGCATTTTTATGGCTATTGATAGTATTGCCAAATTGCTTTCCAGGAAATTGCTATCATTGTAAACTCTCATTATGTATACTCTTTAAGTTGATATTTGTCAATCAAAAATTTTGTGATCTTTTAAAAAAAAATCTTTAAAAAAACTTACATTTAATTTTTTTTTAAATGACAGTCTTCCTATCCCATGCGTGTGAACAGATGCAAGGAAATCTTAAATAAAGCCATTCATATGAAAAAATCCTTAGAAAAGTTTGTTGGAGATGCAACTCGCCTAACAGATAAGCTTCTAGAATTGTGCAATAAATCGGTACTGTCATAAATCTTATTTATAAACCAATGTTGGATAATTTTATACAAAACTTCTATGATTTTAGCTGGTTTTATTTCATCTGATTAATTAAATTAAAATTCTCACGTATGTTGGTGTACCCATATATCAAAAGTTATCAAACTGTATACTATAAATATGTACAGTTTCTCTTAATAAAGCTGTTTTTTCAATTTCTAAGGTATGTCCCTCTCTCATATATCCTCTAAATTTTTTAAAGTTCTTAATGTAAGTTCTTCTGAGAGTAAATTATCCATATTTATTAGAAATTTTTTTAAGTAGAGGATATGAAATAAGCTATAAAAATATAAGTATATGTAAAATCCTTAAAGTTGTCTCTGTGTTCTGTCATATCTTTAAACTTTCAAAATTCATATACATTAATCTACGTACCTGAGAGATTAGAGTTTTGGGTTTCATTCTTACAGTACACATTTCATTGCCTGCCAGGGTACAAGCACTGTGCTAAGGAAAACAAAGATGAGTAAGACATGTCCTCCAGCCTTGAAGTGCTTATAGTCTCGTAGGGAACCATGCAGATGGTCGTCATCTAGTGTAATACTTTTTTTAGTGGGCTTGTGACTAGATGATGGACATGCTTGTAGGAGTGAACCACTGTTCTACCTAAAGAATTGAAGGAAAAAATCCTAAAGAATGTATAGGAAAGGTAAAAGTGGAGTAGGGGTAATTATAAGGAGGGAAAGACTTTTTATAACGTAAATAACTAGACTTCACCATACACATATTCACTCTATCATCTATCCACAGTTGAGAAAATATGGACTACTGTATTTCTCATCTTCCCTTCCAATAAATGTCTTGAAAGAGTAATGTTTTTGCTGTCTGCATTAATCCTTTCTGACCTCTGATGCACTTGACATTATGAAAGGCAGTGTTATGATAATGGCCAACATTTTTTAAACACTAGCACTTCTAAGTTATTTACATGTACATGTTTTTCATTCTTTATATGAAATCTTTATGGCCAGCTACATTTAGAAATTCAGAATTTTTCAGATTTTTCACTTAATACAGTACATATACTTTATAGAGTATCATTGTGGGTAATCTCGGGGAGTTCTCCCATAATCAGATATATAACTGTTTCTGCAGTGAAACGTAATTTTGCAGAGAAGTTCAGGTATCTTTTTGCTGCCAAATGAGATTTGGTACAAAAAAAAAAAAGGTTTGATTTACAGAGTTCTTTGGAATTTTGTAATGTGTGATAACAAATTGTAGGCCATCGTTACTGCTTTAGTCATTTAACATCCTGTGATGAGGTAGGAGTACAGAGAGCTTAAAATGAGATGACGTTTTTTTTTTTAATTAGAAAACTACAGACTGCTGAGCCATTGTAATTAAGACATTTTAGAAGTGAAATTTTTGTTTTGGGTAAGGTTAAGCATTCTATAATTCAAGATAAACAGAGAAATTAAAATGTACTACCTTTTTTCCCCCAGGTGGATGGAAGTAGCTCCACATTGAGCATGAGCACTCATTTTAAAATGCTCAAGAGGCTGGTAGAAGATGCAACATTTAGTGAAATCCTCATTCCTTTGCAGTCAGTCATGATACCTACTCTTCCATCAATTCCAGGTGCCCATGCTAACCATGAGCCATTTCCTGGGCATTGGGCCTATATTGCAGGCTTTGATGATACGGTAAACTGCAGTTTTATATAACTGTTTTTAAAATTAAGTGTAAATTTTTAAATTAAGTTTAAAAGTGTTTTTCTCAGAGGCTAAGTGAATTTTATTTACAAAGAAAAAAATGATTGGAAATACAGAAGAGTAAAATTGTTATACTGATGGGACAGAATTAACTGATAAAAATCCTGTGTTCAACCTAGTATTTTGGTTTTTCAGATGTTCAGATTGTTTTAGTATGACTAAAGTCTATTTTTTTCCATAATTTGATTTTACCATACTCCTCCTAAAAATGGAAAACAGAAAGAGAAGAAAATACCAAGTCTTGTTTGTAATTTGTTCTTTGGGAGAAAGTGAAATTCAACTACGAGGAGCTTTTATTCTTTTTTCGTTGTTATTGTTACTATCTTAAAGAAATAATACTAGAGCACTTCTAAGTAAATACTTTTGAAAACTCTATATTTATTCCAATACTTTTGTGGCTCAAAACACTTGTTTTAACTGCTTAAGAGCTAGTTACTAAGCCATATAATAAAATAATTCTCGTTACTTACATTCATGCTCTGTTTTTAACTTAATATTACTCAGTTTATTTACTTACATTATTTTGGAGGAGTTTCTTTTTTCAAATATCAAATTACTTTCCATTGATAAACATTTCTTACCATTAAAGACATTTAAAAACTATCTCAGGTTCTGCAGAAAGGTCCTTAGAAAATGTTTCCAAAATCTTTTAAACGCTGTGACTGCTTTAAGGGGCTGCCTAAATTTAAATGTGTATGTATTTGCATTGCTGACAAAGTAATCCTTTTACTTTAATAGCCACTTCTAATGGGTGAAAATGTGTCTCTATTTATGGGGAACCATTCTTTTCATATCATAGATAATTAAGATAAAATAAATTATTAAAATAATAAATTGGCTATATAATATAGGTTATTATATTCTCCTTATTATGTTAGGTAACACAATATTTATAATACATACAGAAATTTGAACAAAGAATTTTGACCTTAATTTATATATAACTCATCATCTTTTAGGTAGAAATTCTTGCTTCTCTTCAGAAACCAAAGAAGATCTCTTTAAAAGGATCTGATGGGAAGTTCTACATTATGATGTGTAAGCCCAAAGATGACTTGAGAAAGGATTGTAGACTGATGGAATTCAATTCTTTGATTAATAAGGTTTGGATATGGTTTCCTTTTATTTTAGAGTTACCATAATTACTATCAATGTGATATAGGCAAATAGATTTCTCTTAAAAAGAGGGAATGAAGTGTGCTACCTTTTTTCACTTAATTCGTTTATTGAGATAAAATATACATAACATAAAATTTACCATCTTAACCATTTTTAACTGTTCAGTTCGGTTTAGTGGCATTAAGTACATTCAGATTGTTGTACAACCATCCCTCCGCAGAACGCTTTTCATCTTCTCAAGCTAAAACTCTATATCTATTAAACAATAACTCCTTATTACCCTTCATCCCACAGCCTCTGGTAACCACCATTCTACTTTCTGTCTTGATGAATTTGGTTATTCTAGATATCTCACATAAGTAGGATCACACAGTATTTGTCCTTTTTTTACTGGCTTATTTCATTTAGCATTATGTCTTCAAGGTATGAACCTTGTTATAGCACGTGTCAGAATTTCTTTCCATTATAAGGTTGGATGATCTACAATTGTATGTGTATACCACATTTTGTTTATCCAGTCACCCATCAGTGGACACATGGGCTGCTTCCAGCTTTTGGCTATTGTGAATTATGCTACCGTGAACATAGGTGTACAAATATCTATTCGAGTCTCTGCTATCAGTCTTTTGGATACATACCTAGAAGTGGAATTGCTGGTTTTACTTAATTTTTAAAAAATAAGATACTTTTATTATATTGAGAACAATGTATAAGATGTATTAACAAGGGAAAATATTTTCTATTTAATGTTTAAATTATCTATAATATACTTTTTATCAAATTTATTTATGTTTTATATTTCAGAAAACAAAGTTAGGTTCTATTTTACCAACACACTTTTTAAAGGTGATCACTAGTATTTTTTTCAGTTCTTTTGGTAAGTGTTTGATTTCTAGCTCAGAGATGAGAAATCTCTTTAAAGGGTTATCTATGGTCTTAGGTATTCTGAATTATTCTCTAGCCAGGTATTTATAAGTGCATAGCATCCATTTTTCCATTGGTAAAAAATTAAACCATACTGTGGAAATTGCATTTTTCTATAAGCTCTTCATTCCTCCTCTTTATCCCCTCCCTACATTTCACTGGTACCTCTTTTATTAGCAGAAAAACTTTCAGACCTTTAATACAGAAAAGATAGAGCAGCAAATGAATTCATTTTTTTTAAAAAAGGAGAATTATGGTTTGGGCTTAGTTTAACCAGAAGTAATTTAAAAACTAATACCACATTAAAAACTCATTTCAAAGTTCTTTTAAAGAGAATGAATATTTTTTATTTAAAATGTTGTTTGGAATTTAAAAAATTAAAAATAAAATATTGTTTGGTAAATTAGTAACTTAATTCACTGATACTAAACCATTACCATGTTTGTCCCAAAGCTCCCTGAGTGTTTTTCTAGTACGAAGTTTCAAGTAGCCTGGCTGTAGTTTATTAATGTATCTTAATCAGTTTTGTTATCGATTAAGTTATTTCATTACTGTTCCCAGACATTAACATGGTCAAATAAAATAGCCTGATTGTGAAAAACTGTAGTATCAGTGCATTGGTCTAGAAGGCCATATCTTTACATGTGATTCTAATGCCATACTATTTTGCTGGCATTTATGTAGCCTATTTATTCCTAAAGTTTAAAATGTATTTTCGGTTATCGATTGCCCTTTTGAATTTGACAGGTTAACAATTATAGATGTGTGCTTAGTTTGTTTATTTCATATAGTTCCGGAATTAAACAAAATGCTATTTATCCTTACCTAGTATATTTTAGGATTAATCAGATGAGATGGGAAAAGCTTTCTGCTGCTAGGAGATAATTTTTTTAAATGAAGCTATAATTTTAAACTGCAAGAGTAAGGGGGAAGGGTATAGCTCAGCAGTAGAGTGTTTGCTTAGCATGCACAAGGTCCTGGGTCAATCCCCTAGTACCTCCACTAAAAAATAAAATAAAATAAAAAGTTAAGTAAAAAATACATACAGAAACCTAATTACCACCCCCCAAAAAAACCCCAAAACAAATAAACTACAAGAGTAAGTAAGAAATACATTTGGGGGTTTATCATAAAACTCATACTTTTCAGTTCATGCATTTTTTTGAAGTAAAATTAAACAGCTGTCTCTGTGCCTAAGGACTTAATGTTTTAGTAATATCTTGGGAGTAATTTTTAAAAAGTATTTTGTCATTGTTAAATATATAAATATAATATTTTTGAATACAGTATTGTTGTCGCATTAAAAATGAATAATTAAGAGAAATACCTACTCAAGTTATTTTTAATGATTTAGAATTAAATTAAGGATATTGTCCCAGTAGTTTCTTTGCCTGCCGTTCTGAAGAATTGTTCATCTGCACTACATAATAAAGCTTTCTCTTTTTTTTTAAGTGTTTTTTTTTTAATGAGGGGAGGTAATTAGGTTTATTTATTTAATTATTTTTTTAAAGGAGGTACTCAGGTTTATTTATTTAATTATTTTTTTAATGGAGGTACTCATGCATGCTGGGCATGCACACTCTACGCCTGAGCTATACTTTTCCCCTCATACCAAGCTTTCATAGACATTCTTTTGCTATGAAATGAACAATCTTTAGATATATTTGGCATAACATTTAGAAATTTTTAACTTAAGTTTATGTGTGTTTTTTTTAATAGTGCTTAAGAAAAGATGCAGAATCTCGTAGAAGAGAACTTCATATTCGAACATATGCAGTTATTCCACTGAATGATGAATGTGGGATTATTGAATGGGTTAACAACACTGCTGGCTTGAGACCTATTCTAACCAAACTATATAAGGAAAAGGGTATAAAATTAATTCTTATGATATATAACATGGGTATAATAGTTGCTAACATGTAATATAGGTATAATTGTTATTAAGGTATGCCATTGTACATTTTTTTGGTATAAGCCATAGTAAAATTTCTAGGTACTATGTACAGAAGTACTTAAGTAATTTCTTCCTTCTTTCCCTGTGTTTTAATTCCTTCTCTGTCTTTATCCCAAAAGGATTTGAGGTAGTTTACAAAAATGTAAATGAAAATTTGTTTTTCTAGGGGTTATTGATTAGCAGTTCTGAAACTACTTTATGGGTAAACTAGACCTTAGCAAAGAAGTAAATATACTGTGGCTGAGAGCCAGTTTTCCATTGTTAGAGAAGGAAAAGGAAAGGGAAAGCTAGAATGAAGCCAAAAGTGTTAGACTGGAATTAGAGTTTCCCACTGGCCAAACCTGGGATAACTTAAGCACCAAAATAAATAATGATAGTAGCAGATTATAACCCATGGAATGAAATATGTAGACATGAGTCCACACTGTAAACAATACTTGAATGTAAACAAATACTTGAATGAATAAATAAATAAATAGGAAGGTGGGAACAGTTCTTCCTTATAGTAGAATTACAATGAATAAATATAGAAGAAATGGAGGAAATAGAAAATCAACAGTCAGCAAACACCACAGTAATAACTGTTGCAGGCAGTGATTATCAGTGGATACTGAAATTAACTGGCAAAAATATGGTGGAAAATAGATTATTTGCAGAGTCTCAAAATATCTCTCTACAAGATACTTATTAATTACAAAGGGGTAAAAGTAGTAAATTTACAGTGAAAAAACAAAAATATAACTGGCCAGAACTTTAAAAAGTGAAGGTAATGAAAGACAAAAACAGAAATTTCCCAGATTTGAGGATCTAAAGGAGATACGACAACTGAATACAATGTAGGATCCTGGACTGGATCCTGACTCAGAAAAAAGGATGGTAGTGAGACAACTGGTGAAATCTGAATAAAGTCTGAGTATCAGTTAATAATACTATAAAAATTTCATTTCTTGGTTTTGAATTGTATACTGTAGTGAATTGTATACTGTTATAAAAGAGATAAACAGTAACAAAATCTGGCTGATGAATATATGGGAACTCTTTGTTCCATTTATGCAATTCTTTGTAAGTCTAAAATTATTTCAAAGTGAAAGTTTTTAAATGCATATAATGCAATACATTAAATAGATCAAGTTGTCAGAGTAAAGTAGAAAATAATTGTATTAGTCCCTTAGGGCTGCCATAACAAAGTACCACAAACTGTTTACAAACAACAGAAGTTTATTCTCATAGTTCTGCGAACTAGGAGTTTAAAATCATGGTGTTAGTAGGGCCATAATCTCTCTTAAGGCCCAAGGGGAGAATCTGTTCCATACCTTTCTCCAAGATTCTGGAGTTGCCAGCAGTCTTTGACATTCCTTGGTTTGTAGGTGCTTCACCAATTCTCTGCTTCTATCATTACATAGTTTCTTCCAAAGTCTGTATGTCTCTGTTTTCTCTTCTTACAAAAAATATCAGTCGTACTATATTAAGGGCTCATCCTAATGACCTCATCTTAACCTGATTACCTGGACAAAGACCCTATTTTCAAATAAAATCACATTCACAGGTAACCAGGGATTAGCATATTTCTTTGATGGATACAGTCAACCCCATAGCATTAAATAATATTGACAAATTAATAAATTATGTGTATTGTGCTAAGTATTTTATGTACCTTTTTTTTATTATTGTTAACAAGCTTAATTATCCCTATTTTATGGGCAGCTACTTATCCATGTTCATATACTAATAAGTCATAGAACTGAAGGTCAAACACACTTGAATCTGATTTCAAGGAACTTGAATATACATTTTTCATCCTATCATGAACTTAGTTGAACTGTGCAACATTTGAGGCAAAAAATGCCTCATCTCAGACTTGTCTATAAAACTGTTAGCTATGCCTTGGGTACAAAAAGCACCAAACCAAGGTGGGTCTAAAAGGCACTTTATAGACAGGAGTCGTATCAATTATATAATACGAGTTCACAAATGTATCAGAAGGAAAAGTTCTTCTGCCTCCCCAGGTGATTTGTACAAAATTAGTTTAAGAATCAGGTATACTATGAATATAGACTAGCCTTCACACAGAGTAAATTATTTCAGAGCACCATTGTAGGTTTCTTAGTAATGATTCAGTGTGGACCTGTATTGCCTGCTGATTAATAGAGAGATCACATATGTTTAGTAAGGGCTGCAGCATTCTTACATGCAGGGGCACTCTTCACATTGGATTTATTCTGAGCAGTGTCTTTTGGAATGTGATTCCACAACTTTGGTTTTAGTTGGCATTAATTATTACTAGCAACAGCTTTCACTTGGGATAAGCATTAAAGGAAGATAATGTGCTTATTATTTTCTTATAATATCAGAAGATAAGTTTACCTATGCATAATTGAAATGTTTCCATTTATTCTTGCTTTTGAACAACAATTTGAATAAAAGATACTTCCTATCCTGTTTTCACCAAAAAAATTACTACTTTTCTCATTTGGCTTGTGTGATTGATGGAAATCGCTCTACCTTGCAGGAGTTTATATGACGGGGAAGGAACTTCGCCAGTGTATGCTGCCAAAATCGGCAGCTTTGTCTGAAAAACTCAAAGTATTCCGAGAATTTCTCCTGCCCAGGCATCCTCCTGTTTTTCATGAGTGGTTTCTGAGAACATTCCCTGATCCTACATCATGGTAAGTTACCAAGAATATAGTACATTGTTATGGCTGGATTTTTTAAAAAATGTATTTTAGATTTACATTTCTCCATTTGGTATAAAGATATTTGATAGGCAGTGTATTGCTTTTAGGTACAGTAGCAGATCAGCCTACTGTCGTTCAACCGCAGTTATGTCGATGGTTGGTTATATCCTGGGCCTTGGAGACCGTCATGGTGAAAACATTCTCTTTGATTCTTTGACTGGTGAATGTGTTCATGTGGATTTCAACTGTCTCTTCAATAAGGTATGTGATGTGACTTACTCTAGTTAATTTTGTATTTTCACCTCGCTTCCTTTCCTCCACAGCTGCTCCTCCTAGGCATACCTATTAGTAGCAGTTATAGTCACAGATGAATCATATTGAGAGTTTGTTGACTGGTTTGATCATTGGATCCCACAGCCCTCAGTAAAGCAACCTAGGTTGGAGAGAACTCAGAAGAGTGATATAGTAAAACATGCACTGAACTTGAAGTCCAAAAGCACAAATCCAAGTTCTGACTCATTAGTTCATAGTTATATGAACATGAGGTGTTCATATAATATATGAATGGTTTATTTTACTGAGACTCAGTTTTAGAGACAGAGTAGTTTGATGTTATTGTTTCCAAACCCTGCAGCATATCAGAATCATCTAAGAAATTTTTTTTAGACAGATACCTAGGAAATATCCCAGGAGATTCAGATTCTGTATATCCAAACTAGGGTCTGGGAGTAAATAAAGGTGGTTAGACTCTTCTTAAGGCCCCTGTCTAATTTTCCAGTGTTATGATCCTGAAAGGCAGACTGGTTATTAAACCCACTTTTTCCCTCATCCCCATTCTCTAATGGTTGCTGTCTGCTGGTTACAGGAAACCAAGAAAGGTTGCAGACCCAACTGAAAACAAATCAAAGATAAACCACTGGTATGGTGAAATCATACGAGAGAAGAATCTAGGGAAACTGATTGGAGGGATGAAAAAGCCCTAGGAAAGGCAGGTTAGAGAATGGCAGAAAATAATGAACTGGACTTCATCATACTACATGTTACATTTCCTGTCTGAGGGATTGTGACCCTCTAACACTTGGCTCTTTCTTTTCACCTCCTGTTGTAAAGTGAAAGTCTTAAAAGAAGAAAAATATGAGAATACTTGTTTGTACTTTATATTATTCAAGAAGGACATTAAGGGAGTTAATATAAAGCTAGATATTAATATATAAAGATTTCTCTATAATGCTATTCACCATAGTAATTCAGTGAAAGATGAATCCATCCATACTCTAGATCTTATCCAAGGAGTTGTGTTTCAGTTCCTCAGAAGCAAAGGTAGAGTTATATGCCTCCCTCAAGATGTAGGCCTCTAATGTAAGTTGCAGATACAAATATTTTGAGGGTATATCTGCTCTTTGCTAAGAGTCTAGATATGAAGCTCTACATTTTTTGCATGAATATTTTAAGATTCTAACATTTTTAGTTTTTAATGAAATGTATTGTTTTAAGGGAGAAACCTTTGAGGTCCCAGAAATTGTTCCATTTCGCCTGACTCATAATATGGTTAATGGAATGGGTCCTATGGGAACAGAAGGTCTTTTTCGAAGAGCTTGTGAAGTTACAATGAGGCTGATGCGAGATCAAAGAGAACCTTTAATGAGGTAATAATCTATATTTTGTAAACAATTTAACAGTAACTTTGAATATGATTATTGGTTCCTAACTAATTTTTTTATATAGAAGTCATTCTGCACTGGTTGAAGTAGAGATTTTAAATAATAGCTTTAATAAGATATGCTTTACATACCATAAAATTCACTCTTTTAATATGTACACTACAGTGGTTTTAGTGTATTCACAAGATTGTGCAACCGTTACTGCTATCTAATTAAAAAACATTTTCATCACTTCCAAAAGAAATTAGCAACTCCCCAACTCTACTTCCCCACCATCTTCTAGTAACCACTGATTTCTTTCTGTTTCTATGGATTTCCCTGTTCTGGATATTTCTTTTTTATTTGTTTTTGTTTATGGAGGGGGGAGGTAATTCGGTTGGTTGGTTGGTTGATTGGTTTTAATGGAGGTACTGGGTATTGAACCTTGTGCATGCTAAGCGAGCATTCTACTACTGAGCTATACCCTCCCCCACTTGGATATTTCATATTTAAGTGGAATTATACAACATGTGGCCTTTCGTGTCTGTCTTCTTTCACTAGCATGATGATTTATCCATGCCATAGCATGTATCAGTACTTCATTCTTTTTTATTGTCAAATAAAATTGCATTATATGGATATACCACCTTTTGTTTATCCACTCATCAGTTAATAGAAATTTGGATTGTTTCCACCTTTTGGCTTTTGTAAATAGTGTGGCTATGAACATTTGCTTACAAGCTTTATGTGGGTATATGTTTTCATTTCTCTTGGATTGACCTAGGAATAGAATTCTGGGTCATATGTTAACTGTAAACTACATTTTGAGGAACTTTTAAACTGTTTTCCAAAGCAGATGTAATACATTATAGTCCCACTAGCAATGTCTGAGGGTTCCAGTTTCTCTACATCCTTACCAAAACTTATTATTGTCTGTCTTTTTTATTTTACCTATCTTGGTGGGTGTGAAATTATATCTCATTGTGGTTTAATTTGCATTTCCCTAATGGCCAGTTATGTTGAACATCTTTTCATATGTTTATTGGTCACTTGTATGTCTCCTTTGGACAAATGTCTATTTAAATCCTTTGCTTGTTTTTTTTTTAACATTTTTTATTGATTTGTAATCATTTTACAATGTTGTGTCAAATTCCAGTGTAGAGCACAATTTTTCAATTATACATGAACATATATATATATTCATTGTCACATTCCTTTCTCTGTGAGCTACCATAAGATCTTGTATATATTTCCCTGTGCTATACAGTATAATCTTGTTTATCTATTCTACAATTTTAAAATTCCAGTCTATCTCTTCCTACCCCTTTGCTTGTTTTAAATTGGATTATTTGTCCTTTTATTGTTGAGTTGTAAGAGTTCTTTACATATTCTAGATATAGACCCTCATGAATATATGACTTGCAATTATTTTCTCTGATACATGCAATTATTTTCTCACTTTCTTGATGATGCCCTTTGAAGCATAAAAGTTTTTACTTTTGATAAAGTCCAGTTTATCTATTTTTGTTGTTCTTTGTACTTTTAGTGTCATATCTAAGAAATCTATATATTTTTAATGTGTATATCCAGTTGTGCCAGCATCATTTTTTGAAAAGATTATTTTTCTCAATTTAACTGTCCTAGCACTGGAGTAAACCAGTGAAAGGGCATATGTAAGGGTTTATTTCTGGACTATCAGTTTTATTCCATTGATCTATATGTCTAACCTTATGCCAACAGCACACTATTGTGATTACTGTAGCTTTGTAGTAAGTTTTGAAATCAGAAAGTGTGAGTCCTCCAACTTTTTCTTCTTTTTCAAGATTGACTGTTTTAAGTCTCTCGCATTTCTATATGCAGTTTAAAACCAACTGTCAATTTCTGCAAAAAAGTTAGCCTGGATTTTTATAGGAATGGTATTGAATCAGTAAATCAATTTAGGGAGTATTGCCGTCTTAACAATATTAAGTCTTCCGATCCATAAACATATGATGGCTTTCCATTTATTTGTCTTCTTCAATTTCTTCCAACAATGTTTTATAGTTTTCTTTAGTTTCCATATCTTGTACTTAACTTTTAAAAAATGTGTTCCGAAGTATTTTATTCCTTTTAATGCTATTCTAAATGGAGTATTTTTCTTAATTTGATGTTTGGATTGTTCATTGCTAGAGTACAGAAATACAACTAAATTTGTATACTGATCTTATATCCTGCAACCTTATTGAACTCATTAGTTGTAATAGTTATTTTTGTAGACACCTTAAGGTTTTTCTCTCTACAACAGCAAGTCATCTGTAAATAGAGATAAATTTACTTCTTTCCAATCTAATTTCAATGCCTTTCTTTTTCTTGCCTTATTGCCCTAGCTAGATCAAAGTGAAATAGATGTGGTGAAATGTCTACATCCTTGTCTTGTTACTACTCTTAGGAGTAAAGAAGCCAGTCTTTCACCGTTAAATATGGTGTTAGCTGTGGAAAGTAGTTTTTTAAAGGACACTTAAAGCTCACTTACTAACTTTTTTCATTAAGAGCTGTCTACCAGGCAGTTTGGTAGAATACATTGGTTAATAGATGTAGGCAAAGGGAAATTCTCTGAAAGAGGGAAATATAGCATCTTTTGAAATGGTAGTAATGTGTGCTGTAAGAGTATTACCACTAGCTTCTCATCCTTCACTATTCTTCCTCTAAGTGCTGACTTTAATGAGATTTCTTTTTACAAAGGTAACATTGTATTACCATAATATTTGTTTACATTTTTAGTGTCTTAAAGACTTTCCTACATGATCCTCTTGTGGAATGGAGTAAACCAGTGAAAGGTCATTCCAAAGCATCACTGAATGAAACAGGGGAAGTTGTCAACGAAAAGGTTAGTAGAAGGTGTAGCTTGATATGAGCTGATATTGTATATCTCTATGAATGGAAACTGATTCTAAATACTGTCACTGACTACCCACTGAATACTCTGAAGTCTAGTTCTCTGTCTAGAATCACAGTGCCATAAGTTTTCTTTATTGTCATTGCCAATGTTAACATTATTATCATTTGTATAATAAAAACAGAGTTCAAGACATGCTTGTTTAACCATAAGCAATTCACAATTATGAGATAGAGTGGGAAAAACTTGAACATAAATTGCCTGAATTTATAGAGCAGCAGGTCTCAGCTTCAATATGTAGAATTCAGTCTTTACTAATATAATTGTCCCTTGTCCCTTGGTTTCCATGGGGATATGTTCCAGGACCACCCCCCACCTGTGGATACCAAAATCCTGGGATGCTCAAGTCCTTTATATAAAATGGCATAGTATTTGCATATAACCTGTGTATATTGTCCTGTATACTTTAAATCATCTCTAGATTACTTATAATACCTAGTACAATGTAAATGCCATGTAAATAGTTGTAAATACAGTGTAAATGCAATGTAAATAGTTGCCGGTGTATGGTAAATTCAAGTTTTCCCTTTTGGAATTTTCTGGAATTTTTTTTTCCCTGAGTATTTTCAATCCATGGTTGGTTGAATCCTTGGATGCAGAGAGCTGACTATATTAGTTGAAGCCTCAAATTTTGTGGGTAGTTATTTTAAATAAATTAGAATAGATTATTGTTTTTCTAATAACATCATTCACACTTTGCATTCTGATAATGCTTTCTTGATTGAGAGAACTGTGTAGAATTCCAGGTAGCTCACTAGAGCTCCCAGGTGCATATACTAACATAATTTAAATATCAGGCATTTGACTGTTGTTGGTATTATTAGAATATTAGTATTCAAATGTTTTAGTCCTCAACACTTTTCAGGGTAGATTTTTTATATTATTATGTTTCTAGACTTCTAATGTGAAAGAGATTCCCTGGTATTTCACCTACTCCTGAAAAATATCCAAGCAGTTGATGTTAGCTCAACATTGCAAGCCTCAAGATCAGTATCTCCAGTTACTGTATTTATTTCTTATCTGTATTTACTCTTACAAAAAAGGGTAATGAGCAGTAAAATGGCATTAACATTTGTTAAATAAGAGAAAGGCAGTAATTCCAAATTATAAACATCCATATGTCATTGGGTCCTTAGTCCTTACGACTTTTAATTTCTTTTTAGGCCAAGACCCATGTTCTTGACATCGAACAACGACTGCAAGGTGTAATCAAGACCCGGAATAGAGTGACAGGGCTGCCATTATCTATTGAAGGACACGTGCATTACCTTATACAAGAAGCTACTGACGAAAACTTACTGTGCCAAATGTACCTTGGTTGGACCCCATATATGTGAAATAGAATTACTTCAGAGAATATGTTAATAATCTAAATTTAAGGCATTTGATATTCATCTGTGGTTGTATCTATTCAGTTCCAAAGTACAACATATGTTTTTGTTCTCAGAGTAACTGGTATTATTTCTCCCTGATTGTTAATAATATTTAAAATAATATATGTTGTTAAGAAATAAACTGCTTTCTTAATATATACTGTGTATTATAACTGGAGAAACAAAACATCCTATGTTCTTATGCTCTAACAAGATGTATTTGCAAGAAACAAGACAGCCTAATTTCATTTTACAAATTTCATTGACTTTTAGTATAAGGATTCATTTGAAACAACAGAAAATTACATTGAAAAATACTGTAGACAAAGCACTGTGCTATATTTGTGCACAGAGCTACCTCCCCTGCACTCTGGGAACTGTCTAGTAAGAGAGATGTAAACAAAAATAGCACATCATTAAGTTCACTTAATAAAACCCTTTTTTGTATGTTGAAAATGTGATGGGGAAAAAAAATTAGCCAATCAGCATTAATATGAAAACTATATAAACATCCTGTAATTTTAAAAATGCAACCATACTTAAAGTACCAGAGTACAGAATCCAGTGAATATCATGAGATTTTGAAATCTAAAAAAATTATATAATGTTGTTAAATTTGGGGTTGTTTCATTGCAGATTTAAAATAATTCATAATAGTCACAAAGCAATGAGGTTATCACATACACATAAAAGAAGAACTTTTGTGACAAAGTAATTTCACTTGATGAATTCTGCCATTTTATACAGTTGAAAGTGTGAAGGGGAAAATATAATAACCCAAGAAGTATGAATGTGAAAACTAAACATATATTTTCCTGTTGAAGGCCTAATGTTAAGGGTTATGCAAGTAATTGGAAAAGAACGTTTTAGGAGAAACTTTGTTGTAGGTTTACAATCCTCAAAGAAAAAAACTGCTAACAAAATTAACCAAATTATCAGACCTTTCCAAATCTGTGTTGAAAACCCCAGAGATTAGTAATCTCAGGAAATTGAAGTAGTCAGGACAAAATTCAGTGTTAAGTACCCTTCCAGCCGTCTCGTGAAGTTTTCACGCCGTTTCCAAATATACTTATAGAGCACAGCTCGATCAACTTAACATTTTCAGAACGAAAGAACATCCGCAAAGACTCCTGGGCGATCTTGAACCAGCATCGAGCGCGGCGGCGGTGGCGGCGGCGAGTTAGTGCCGGCAGTGAAGCCCCGCCCATGGGGCGTGGCCTAGAATTCGGCCGCTCTAGGCTCGGCATGCGCTCTCTATGGTCCGACGGGCGGTGTGTTGTCATCCGCAGAGCGACGGCCGGAGGCGGCGGCGTAGGCCTCGGCGGGGCGTTTGGTTTCGGTTTGGCCCTGACTGGAGTTCGTATTGACGGTCGAAATGGGAGTCCCCAAGTTTTACCGCTGGATCTCAGAGCGGTATCCCTGCCTCAGCGAAGTGGTGAAAGAGCATCAGGTGGGTGAGGAGCAAGGGGGCACGGCTCGGAAGGCGGAGGAGCCGGGGCTCCGCGGCCCTCTCTGCGCCCTGGGACCGGGGCTCTCCAGCCTCCTGTTTCTGCCCGTCGTCAGCGGGCTCAGTGGCTCAGGGAGGGGTGGGAACGTTTGAGGACACCCCGAGGATCTGAGTGGGGCGAAGAGGCACGTCGCCTTCCTGTGGGCAGAGCCGCAGGGATCGCGGCCGTTCTGACAGCTCCTGCCCGGGCAGGGCCTGCGCGACTCCGAAATAAGTCCTGGGGAGGAACGCTTCAGGGAGTGCGTCCCTTTCCTCCCCACGGAGCTGCAGGTTTCGTTTTTCTCTTCGAAGGTTCATCCTAGGATCTCCCCCCAACTCCCACTCAGAGCAGCCGACCCACGTACAAACAATAATGACGCCTCCGCAGTTGAATCACCTTGTTTACTTTCCCTTATCAAGAGCCGCATCCTGCCCCACCCCCAAGGCCTAGACTTTTTGACGTGGCTGATGGTTCACATTTATGATACCTTTCATTACTTTTTCTGCTATTCGAAAGACCGTACCAGTCCCCCGATCCAAAAGAAATAAAAATACATTTGGACGGGGCCGGGGCAGTTAATAGGAGGCTTCATTGTGCGTGTGTGTGTGTGTGTGTGTGTGTGTGTGAGAGAGAGAGAGAGAGAGAAGGGACAGAGAGAGGGAGGAGGCGGGGGGAAAAGGAGAGAGAAACGGATTATTAGAGCACGAATACTGGTAGTAGTATATAATTCGGTATATAATGATCCCAGGGCAACGTTTATATGCAGACTCCAAAAATGTAGCTTATTGGAACTGTGGAAAGAAATAGGAAGCAGTCATCTATTAGATAAACTAGATTTGGTGATATGCTAATGTTTGTCACATTTAGTGGTTTTAGTAGATTTATTGTCTGTTTTATATTTTCAGAAGAAAAAGTCAGCTTTAGAACTTACGTAGCTAATTGAGTTAGTTGTGACAGTAGCTTTGTATTAATATAGGGGAAATAACCCCCATATTAATAGAGTGAACACCATCATGCTGTCTATTAAGTTAGTGTTTTTTCTTTTTAAAAAGTACTGTAAACATCAAGGTAGAGTTTAAACTTACAGAAAGGATCTTTGTTGTTGGATTCCATTCAGACTTGGTATATAGGGGAAAGCTTACAAAAAATTCCAGAATGGAAGTTTGTCTTTAATTTATTTGAAATGTGGGTTAGTTAGATTTAGGAAGATATTTCTTTCCAGAGAAGAGGATAAAATTGGTAACAGCTAACTTGGGCTTTTCCCGTATCCTTCATTCAACAAACATTTGAGTACCGGTCATGCATCAGTCGCTTTATCTCTAAAACTGAAAAAAAGTGATTGTCATTCAGACTGACTTGATAATACATAATCCATTCAGTAATATTTTTACACTGTACTCTTTGGCACAGAATTTGATTTGGTGTAAGGATCTTGGATTTTCTCCATCTTGAGGACTTTTGTTACTGAACAAAAATAATGTCTTTAAGGCAGTGTAATGACATGAACACCAGTGATAGGTTTAAAACTTGGTTCATCAAAGTGATGTCTTTCAGAAGTGTTTGAATTTGTCATTAACAACAGCAGAAAAGCAAATGTTATAAAGAATTACCAGTTACTCTCTCAAGAAGTGCTTAAAAAATGGGAATGTGTAAGTCAGTCACAGTGGTTCAAAAGCTTGTTCTTGGGGAAAGGCATTGGTTGGAGGGGTGGGTTTCAGGAAGATGGTTGCAGTGCTGACAGCATAAGTTTTGGTTTCTCTGAATCCTTACTTAAAAACAGAAAGTGCAACTAGATAGCAAAATTTAAAATCCATAGAACAGTTACAACAAAACCATGTGACAGGATGTCCCCATGAACCCCAAGGTACGAGTAGGTGGGGACAATCTACCAATAGCCTCTAGACCCAGTTGCTATTAGCATCTCTGCAAGAGGAGAAAGGAAGCAATAGGGCAACATCTGATGGACCTGAGAACAGAACTCTAGAATAGTCACTAAAAGGCTATGCAGGCCTATTAGATGGCAGTAGCTATTACTGGGGTTTTTTTGAAAGGGCAGGAGAGTCTTAATTCCTGTGAGCTCTCAAAACTGACTTGCCAAGGCAGCATTCTAAGGCAGAGCCCACCCTAAGGAGAAACTGCTGGGAGTGAAAAAATTTTACTAAGAAAGGGGCAAGAGAGATAAAAGAAGATTAAGATAAAAGTGGGGGGAGGGTTACAAAGTCAATAAATCTTAGAAAACAAACCAAGCAAACCACTGTATTTTTAATACTACCCCAAAATAGCAGAAGAGGGAGCTTTTTGAAGTTAAAGCTTTCCTGAACCCCTCCTCATTCTAAAAATTGAGAAAAATGGAATTTGTATAGAAATGAGCAACAGAAAACTGTCAAGGTCAAATAGCATACAAAGTTATGGGGGGAAAGGGGAACAAAATAACATTCCTATAGACAATAAAGTTTGCAGTATAAACATGCACACAAAACAGACCAAAATTATAACCTATTTCAGAATGAGCTAAAAGGCACTAAGAAAGTTACATAATACATGGAAGAACAACAGATATCAATTACAGAAACTTACAAATAAGGTGACAGAACCTAAAGAAAATTAGAGATAAATGAAAAAAATCATTTCAGAAGTGAAGCCTGAAGTAGTAGCAAGGCAAAAGCAAATGATGCCATGAGAAAAAAACATAATGGAAATAGGAGAAAGTTAAAAGATAAAAAAACCAGGAGAAAGTATTTAATAAGAAAGATAAGCAAGGAAGATAAATAATAAGGGTCCCTGAAAAAGGAAGTCAAAGCAATATAACAAAACAAATGCTAAAACTGTAATTGAAGAAAACTTTTCTGAAATTAAAAAAATTGCAACCGTGTTGAAAGAATATAACATGTACCCAAGAATATTGACTCAGATGACCAACATCAAGACATTCTAGCAAAATTCCTGAACTTTAAAGGAAAAGGGAAAAAGGCTTTCGTCACCTGGAAGAAAGGAGCATATGACTTGTAAGGGAAAGAAAATTAGTTTCCATCACAGTTTTTGACAGTAGTGCTTTATGCCAGAAGAAAATGGAGTAACTTAAGATACTCAATTGACTTTTAAGCATAAAGGATAAGCTGATAAAGTGCTATCAGTGTATATCATCAGGGAATATTGTTCCTTTGAGCCCTTCCAAGAGCAATCTGCTGGAGAATGAGCTTCAGACAATCAAAAGGACTAGGAAAGTATCAACATAAGGACTAGGGGTGAACATTAGTTATAATTACCTGTAAAACAAAAACAAAATAAGAGTTAAGAGGGAGTAAGTTTAGTGTGTAATGGCTGTGTGTCCTGGCAATGTTTAGATAGCACAACTATAAAATAAATAGGGATAAAGGAGAATGGGAAAAGATTATGCAAAAAAAAATTCTATCACCATTAATCATATTAGTGGTAATATTAATATTTTTCTGAAATTTATATGTGTGATATGTGTGATAACTGTAGGGTATTTTAATTGTCATCTCTTGTATCCTTGAGAACCGAGATTCTTGGTGTTAAGAAAGGAGTTACAGATGTAGTAGGGAAAACGTTAAGTTAAAACTCTGTATCTAGCATTTGAATTGGAAGTCTCAATATGAACTTACAAAACACACGCGCGCGCACACGCGCACATAAATTCCCTAGCTCTGTCCTCTGTTCCCAGAAAAGACCTAAAAACAATGACCAATCCAGTAGTGATTGCATTCTTAGTGCCTAGGTTATGGTTTTGAAATACCATTTCTCATTAAAAGAAATCAGGATTTCTTGGAGAAATGACTGATTCCAAGTCAGAGTCAGAAAGTATTCTAGATGAGCCTGGAAGCTTTTGTCATACTCTGTATCAGAGAAGTTACTAAAGACTACTAAGAACATGTCAAAGGATTGAAGTGAAGAGATGACTGGAAGAGGCTTGGAATGGCCCCAAAATGGGACAGTTTGATCTTCAGTAATGATAATAGTCCAGTGGACTAAAAACCATCAAATATGCTTAAATCCTTGAGTTCATAATGGTACTTTAAAGAAAGAATCCCCTCCCAAAGGTCATAGGCACAGTTCCCAATCTTGAAAACCTTTCTTGTACTGCTGGGCAACCAAGAGGCAAAATGTTCTCTTTATAAAAGTATTCCGACTAATAAAAAAAGAAAGGATAGAATATCACCATTTTGCAACCTCAAATGAATTAATAGAAGTAGGCATTAAGCATCAATGGCTGCTAATATTAGATAAAAGAAAGGTGAGATAAACAAATAGTAGAGCTTAACTCTTCCTATTTCAGAGAATTCTTTTTTTTTAACATTTTTTATTGAGTTATAGTCAGTTTACAATGTTGTGTCAAATTCCAGTGTAGAGCACAATTTTTCAGTTATACATGAACATACATATATTCATTGTCACCTTTTTTTTCACTGTGAGCTACCACAAGATCTTGTATTTATTTCCCTGTGCTATACAGTATAATCTTGTTTATCTATTCTACATATTTCAGAGAATTCTTGACATTGATAATGTATACAAGACTTACATTGTACACACCTAGAACTATTTTCGATGCCTAGTTCAAGTGGTCCAGTAGTTTGGTAGGAGTATACTATAACTGTATAAAATTATAGTTATTTCATAAATCTGAATTGAATATAAAACTTTTATACCATAGGACTGAGGAATATAGAGGTGTACAGTAATTTGTGCAGTGTTATATTATTGTTAGCATATTTCTTGTTTGGTGAAGGGCTGGGAGTGAAGAAGGAGTACGTAGAGAGAGAGGGGGAGAAAAGGAAGGAAGAAGGAAGGAGGGTGAGGGAAGAAAGGAAAGAAACCAAGCAAAACAGTGCCTTTTTTAAAGGCACTTTCCTGTAATAGAGTAGAACAGAATGTGGAGATTACAGAAAGATTATAAAATATAAAAGAAAAACAGAAAATCCAAGAGGAAGTTGCACATCTACTATATATGTAATCAATGTCCTAGTTTACTGGAGGTGGATGGGGGGAAAGAATAAACAACCTCTGACAATAACACTTAATCTAAAAAACCACTACTCCAAGATCCAGTTTCCTTAACAGGATCACGGAGGTTGATGACGATGTGAAACTTTAGTATCTTTCCAGTATCACCTGCCACTTTCCCATACATCCCTATGCTATAGATCTAACCTACTTGTTTCCCAGACAAATGGGTTTCATTCCCCTGTGCCTTTGTTCCTTTAGTTCCTGCCTGAAAGACCTTTTCATCTCCATCTTGCAGACTCCTCCTTTCAAGTCTACTTCTTAGGGAAGCCTTTGACTCCCTCATATTTCCTCTGCCAGTCCTTTCCTTACACAGGAAGGTACATTGTGTTGCTGCTATTGATTTTCCTGTCTGCCTTCCCTCACTTTATTACACCTATAGGCAGAAACTATTTCTTGTGTGGGTTATCTCTCGTACAGTGTCTGGCACATAGTAATTGCTCAGTTAATGCTTGCTGATTTAATGAAGGAGTAATATAAATAAAAGAAAAAGTAGAGAGTACATTCCTATAAGGAACATATACATTTGATGAACACTTAATCTTTACAAAACAAAAGTCACACAGATAAGGTTATGAACTCTTAGAGAATATGCAATTCTTGTCATGATTGTAGTCCAATACAGTGCTGTTACAATAGCTAAGATATGTTAAGCACTTGCCATGTACTGTTTTAAGTGCTTCACGTACATTTCACTTATTTAGTCATAGCAGTCCTGGTATTCTTATCTCTATTTTATAGCTGAGAAAACTGAGTTACAAAAAGAATGAATTACTTACCCAAAGTACTTTACTACATAGCTAGTAAACTAAGTGTTGGAGCTGAATTTGAAACCAAGCAGAATTGCTGTAGAGCAGGATTTCTTAACCTTTCTTTCATTATTACCCCTCCTCTAGGTGGCTCTTTAGACATATTTTTTCCCTAATCACCCATTCCCCTTCCCCAACCCCACCCTGTCCAGGGCACAGAAAATTTAACATCACAGATATACATAGCATAAAATTTGCCATCTTAACCATTTTTAAGTATTTGCTAGTGTTAAAGTGCATTCACATTGTTGTGCTAGAGCCTGCACTTTTAAAACCAATCTATTACGCATTTTGGTAAAAATAGTTTCTTGACTATGGAAACCTAAATTTTCAAATTATAGGGAACACAAGCTGACATTTCCATCTTAAAGTGTTTGCTCTTGTGTAGGGGGTTTTCTCTGTTTTGTCCTTTACTGTATTCCCTGTACTACTGCACTTACTGTATTTCCTAGCCCCTAACACAATGTGTGGCACATAATAGATTTTCAGTAAATATTTATTGAATAAATGAATTTATATTAACTATAGCATATTATATAATCTATAAAACAGTATATAAAACATACATTTAAGTAGTTTATTAAAATATGTATAGTATGTTGTTATGTTTTAAAACAGCACATTTTAAAAAATGAATTGAAGCAACAAAACCTTGGGGTTGTTTAAGATAAATAGTATTAAAGAACTGGACAAAAAGAGTTATTAACAGCTCTTTTAAACAGTCAAATATGTATTTTTTTTTATAAAAGGCATTTTGCAACAACACTCAGTAGGATAACAATGTTATACTAACAAAAAGAAACTAGTATTTTGAGGAAATTAGATACCAAGATGTTAGTACTTAACCATAGTTAAAGCAGTATGAATGCATATTCTGAGTGGTATAGACAATATGTGCTATCAGGTTCAATAAAGGGAGAGCTCATTTGTTTATTTATTTATTAAATATTTTTGTTTTGCTACTTTGTGTGAGGCAGTGTGCCAAGACTTCTAAACATAGTGAAATCAGAGACCTTGCTTTGAGGAACTCATAGTTTAACAGGCAAGGACAGACGTTACACTTAATGCATTCAACAGAATTATGTATAGCACCTAAAATGACTTGAAGAAAGGAGCATCATTTCCCATTGATCTTCTAGACAAATATACTTAAGCTGGATCTTCAAAGCTGAGTCAAATCCTGCAAGATAAGTGCAGTGAGGAGCAAAAGGAAAGAAAGGCATTTCAGGAAGTGGGAACACCATCTGTAAAATTGCAGAGGTTTAAAAGAGCCTAGCACATTTAGGGCTAATTGATCTACTGTTAGTTTGTAGGTTGTATGTGGAGACAGGAATGAATATGGGATTGATGGGAAAAATAACAGCCAAATCATACAGGACATTTCATGGCATTAAGAATTTGTAATATCATGGGTTTAAATACGGAAGCAACATGATCAGATTATGTTTAGAAAAATGGCTAAGCTGTAGTGAGAAAGAAAATTAGAAGCAAGCCATCCAGTTGGAAAACTGAGGTTTTGAATTAAGGTGGGAAATCTAGGGTTGGAGAAAAAGATGACATTGCCTAAGACAATGGGAATGGATAGGAGAGTGAGATTCTAGAAACATTTTGGATGTTAAATTTAAAAACAAAACCCTCAGTGACTAATTAGATATGGGGTGGAGGGAGAGGGGAAAGTATAAGATACATTCTAACTTACAGATGTAATAACTTAGTATGGTCTCTTTATAAAAGAGTAAGATTCTACTATGCATTCTCATTTTCTTTACCACACTGGCTGATGATTACTTAATTATTCTGTATCTTTCTTACTAATCTGAAGTCTAAGAATTTTTAAAATTTCTTTTCTAAAAGGAAAATTACAGTTTTTTTCAAATTATAATTTTTTTCAAATTATTAAAGGTAATATGTCTTCATTATGTAAAAGTTCACGTCATACAGCAGGATGTAAACACTGTTATATATATATATATATGTCTAGAGGAAAAGTAAAGCAACTGAAATTCCATCATCCAGGATTAACCACCAGTAACATCTTGTTTCTATGTACTCCTCACTTTTCTATGCAGATAACCATGTAGATAAATAGTTTCTATAAATGGGATAATAATTTACCTGCTGTTTTATAACCCACTTTTGTTACTTGACCATATGTATTGTATACATTTTCCTGTGACAAATATGAATCTATATCATAATTTGTAATTGCTTTGTAGTATTCCATTGTGTGGATGTACCATCAACAGTTTTCTTTATTATTAGACAGTATTTTTGGTTTTTTACCTTTTCTAGACAATATTGCCATGAATATTCTTATATTTGTATCTTTGTGCACAATTCTGATCATTTCTTAGGATAAATTTCCAATAGTACAAATCTTGGTCAAAGTTATACACACCTTAAATTTTGATAAATACTTTCATTATTAGTTATACCAGTTTATATTCCCATCCCAGACTATTGGGTGTAAATGCCATCTTTCTCTTTTCTAGCTCTGTGATTTTCCTCTAATGTTAAAAGAGGAATCTAAATATCTCTCTTTTAAGATTATTGCCATAATAAAGTGAGAGAATGTATATAAATATCTAGCCCAATGTTTGGCACCTAATAAGTCCTTAATAAATGCCAGTTATTGCTTTTAATAACATGAAATATGCATTTCTCCAAAACCTTACCAGTTGGGTAACATCAGTCTTTCTAATCTTTGCTAACATGATGGGGAAAATGATGTATCATTTTAATTAAAAATTTTGGGATGTTGAACATTTTTTTCACATTATTATTAGAATTTTGTGTTTCTTTTTTGAATTGCTTTGCATTTTCCATGCTTATTTTTAATATATGCTCTTTTCCTTAATATTTGAGGATTGTTTTGTATATTAGGAATGTTAACTTTGTCTTAATTAGCAAGCATTTCCCATGCATTTTGTCATTTTCAGTTGAACTTGTTTATGGCACTTTTTTTTTTAACCCTATAAGATTTAAAAAGTACATTTTTAGGTAGCCAACTCCACCATTTGTTTGATTTACAGTTTCTGGCTTTCCCTTCCCCCAAATTACCAAAATATTTGCATGTAATTTTTTTACTTACATTTCTCATATTAAATTTCTAATCCTTCTGGGATTTATTTTGTTAAAAGATGAGATACAGTTTTGTTTCCAAATAGTTAGCTAGGTGCCCCATCCCTTTCTCTCACTGCTTTGATGTGTCTCTTATATACAAAATTTATATATACACTTGGACTACTTCTAAACTACTTGGTTCAATTAAACTGTCTATTTTATAACATAAAATATCATATAGGGCAGCTTTTCCTTCATTACGCTCCCTTTAATATGCCTCCTTGCATGTTTATTCACCTAAGGAAATTTTGTAATCATTTTGTAAAGTAGTCCCAGAACTGTCAAAAAAAAAAAAAAGCACATTGTAGGGAGGGTATATCTCAAGTGGTATAGTGCATGAGGTCCTGCAGGACATCTTGGGTTCAATCCCCAGTACCTCCTCTAAAAATAAATAATAAAACCTAATTACCTCCCCCCTGGGGGAAAAAAAAGAACAAGAAGAACAAAAAATCACATTAAGATTTTGATTGAGGTTTTTAGATTTCTTGAAACAAACAGTAAATCTTGAATGTGCATTTGAAATCTCATAATCACAATTGTCATTTCATTTAAGCCTGTTACTCAATAAGGGCATTTAAATTTTTCTTATGTGGTACTTAGTACAATCCTGTGTAAATCGGTTTTATAAATATCTCTTTATGGCATTCACTAATTTAAAGACCAAAACCTTTCACTCCCAAAACTCAAAGATATGTCAATAATAATAGTATTATTAATAATAATAGTTTTATTTTCTGAATAATAATAGTATTATTATCTATACATATGGTAAAATTTAAATAATTATTCCAGGGATGGTTTTCATTGAGATTATACAGGAAAGCCCATTATTTTTTTTTTTATTGTTTTATGTTTGAAAATTCAAAATACTTTTCTTCAATTAGTATGTAAGGCAGACTACTCTAAAATTCCTTAATTACATTAGATATTAAGTTGTGCCCATTTGAGTTCCTTTTTAGTGTATTACTGTTTCAGTAGTGTTCCCCTTACTTGCTCACAAACATTTAAATACAGGAAACAACAAATTAGAGTCAGAACCATGAAGGCCTTTTTATAAAAGTAGATGCCTGTTCGCCAAAGTTTAGAAATTATTTAATCCACATATGAAAAATAAGAAATCAGTTTTCATAATTTTCTGAATTTCCTGGTATAATCTAAGCTTTTTAAATTAATATAACCAAATTAGTGATTCTGTTTCACTGAAACCACATATACCATAAGGCTTTAAATCATTTGTAAACCTTTTAATGACCGTGTACAAACAGCCTTTTGATATAAATGGGCATTATGTTACTCATTATAGTGGAAATTGAGGCTTTGAGGAGTTAATGTCAAATAGTAGGAAACTAATATTTTGAGTACCAAATCAGCCAAGTGCTTTATTTGGTGTTTTCCTAGGTTATCTTATTTTAAATAAGTAGATAATTTCCTGACAGTCCCATGTGATCAAGCTTTTGGTGCGCAATGTAACCATTAGTATGTCTGCATCTTACAAATTCCTCCTATTTCTTTACTTTCTTTATTCGACTGTGATTGTTTACTCAGTTTTTATATAATAAGTCCCTATATTCTGCTTTTTATCAGCTGCTTAGATATTTGTGGTTGATTATAATGATGATCTTGATCATTTTTCTTTGTTTTTTAGATTCCTGAATTTGATAACTTGTACCTGGATATGAATGGAATTATACATCAGTGTTCTCACCCTAATGATGATGATGTTCACTTCAGAATTTCAGATGATAAAATCTTTACTGACATTTTTCACTACTTGGAGGTGTTGTTTCGCATTATTAAGCCTAGAAAAGTGTTCTTCATGGCTGTTGATGGTGTGGCTCCTCGAGCAAAGATGAACCAGCAGCGTGGGAGACGTTTTAGGTAAAAAATTTATGGTTTATTTTAGAATACTTTTTAGATTAATAAAATATATTATTTTTAAAGATAACTGACTTAACACAATGCATCTCCTGTTCATGTTTCTTTTCTGCCTAACCCTCCCCACCTGAGAAATGGAAGTATCACATACTTACAATGTCACATTTTATCAATCAAGTAAACAAATTAGTAATTCAAGCAAGGTGTCTTTTCTCAAAGTGTATGTTGGGCTATATGAAGTTACTCTGTTGTTCTCTATCACAGATTTTTCAAACTGCTCAAAACTTGGGTAATGGAAATAGTAGTTGTAGAGAACGCTCCTGTAGTAGTTCGTCCTGAGCTATGGAAATGAAGAGTGAACAAGGAGATTGTGCTAATGAGAACATTACTGACATTTAATTAGACCCTGGGCTTGAGCATTGTGTAGAAAGGCCAAGGAGATTAGAAGGTGATTGAAGGAGTATGAGAAGAGAGCAGTTAGGACACTCAAGATATTATTAGCCCATTGTATGAGTTGGGTAGTAGGAGAAGCAGAAGGTTGAAAAAGGTTGTACCCAGAGAGAAAGTTTTAAAGTCCTGGACCTGTGGAATATTTCTAAGTAAAAATGACTTGCTGTATCCTTCTCAGGAGTAGCGTAAGTAAAATTAAGAGGGTTGTTAGAATTGAAGGAAAGAAACCCTGAGTTGAGGGAGTCTGATCAGTCATTAGCAGAATGCACAACTTCAGTGCCTCAACTGTAATACAGACTTCACCATACTTCATCATCCTAAACCTTTTATGGAAGCATCTAACTGGCAAAATCTGAGTCATATCCAGAAGCCTAGATGCAGAGAAGCCTGAGAGTTTAATTTTTTTAGCTTTCCATCCTCTCTAGTATCAGAAGACAAACTAGGAGAATGAGATGGCTGTTGAGGGCTAATTCACCAGAACCACCACAAGCATTTACTCAATTCTGTGGTGGCATCAAGTGCTCCATGTGTCCCCAAAATCCCCCAGTCAGCTTTCTGTCATTCTCCACAACG
This sequence comes from Vicugna pacos, assembly GCF_048564905.1. NCBI lineage: Eukaryota > Metazoa > Chordata > Mammalia > Artiodactyla > Camelidae > Vicugna > Vicugna pacos. Next base: position 20,935,220 of record NC_132987.1, on the reverse strand, counting down.
ACTATTTTCATCATTCATAATCTTTAATCATAATATTTCTGCATCTCTTACTCATTTTTAAATCTGCTGCCATGTCTTTCATCCTTACTATGCCACTGAAACTTCCTTATAAGATTACAAATAGACTCCTTATGGCTACATCTAAAGAATAATTCTATCTTTATACTACTTCATTTATCTCTAGTATTTAGCACTGTTGACTATTTCTTCTTTCTTGAACTTCCTTCCCATGACCTTAAGGTAACTGCACTCTCTCCAACTATACCTTCTTAATCTCCTTGTTATCTTTTCTTCCTCTGCTTTTTTCTTAAATAATAATGTTTGTTAAGGTTCTGTCCTGGGTCCTGAGAGATCTTACCCAGTAACTTTAATTACTGTATCTTTACTGATGACTCCCAAATTTCTCTTCCTGGAAGATATCTCTTTTCAGAGCTTCTATATATCCAGATGCCTGCTAACTGATTCCTCTGGATACCACAGATACATTTCAGGCTTAACATGTTTAGAACTGAACTCATCTTTGCCTCAAACCTGCCGCCTTCTGTGTTTCCTATTTCCGTGAATGACAACACTGTGCAAATAGCTGCTCATTTCCAAAGTCCAAGAGTAATTGGGACTCCTCCCTCTTCCTCATTCCCCACATCCAAGTCCTACTTATCCAGTCTCTTAAATTTATCATATCTGTTTATTTTTTCATCTCTACTGCTACTATCTCAGCCTAGGTCATCAAAATCTACCTAGATTACATTAATAATTTTACCTTATCCCTTTCCCAGACATTCTCCATATTGCAGCTACATTAAACATTATGGCTGTTTAATTTTCCATCTCCCCACTAAAATGTAAACTTTGTGAGAAGAGGAATCATTTCTTTTTTGTTATATCCTAAAAACTTGTCACATAGTAACATTGAATAGTCATTTCTTCAATTAAAGAAAGAAGGAGAGAAAAGAGGAAAGAATAGCTTCCATTGGCAGGATTACACATGAATTGATATCTTCAGGGTTTTTGTTCTATTAAAGAAGGTGGTAAGAGAGAGGTTAAATATGAAGAAGAGTTTGTTTATCACAGAAATAGAATTTCACAGGGCACAGTAGAGGGAGCCAGTAACAAGGCTGTAGAAAATGTGCGTAAAGCAGAACTTCCTAACTTGTATGCCCAACTGTATGTGACATATTTGTGTGCCACACTTGGATTACAGGAGAAGCCAGATAGGAATTGGGATGCCTGTATTCAAACCTAGGTCTATCAGACTCTAAACCTCATGTTCTTCCTAGGAAATCCTATTGCCTCCAAAATAAGATCCTTTTGGCTGCTTATGTCATTAATGTTATTAGGCTTTCATTTTAGATGTTTTCGTTAGGAAACCCAGAGATATACATTACAATTTTATAACTTTTTATATGATATTCTAGGAGATCATTTTAATAATATACTTATTTGTTATTATTAAATGTAGTTATATATGGTGAATGTTTAATGCTGTACTTTTGAAATTATTTCTAGAACCAATAAACTGTATATTTGTGATAAGAAAAGAATTACTTTATAATAAGTATTTGTAATATTCTGTGTCCATTTTATGCTGTTATAATGTTCTACTTCTATAGTCCTCATTTAAAAAAACTCAATTCTTTAAATAAATAAAAACTAACAGTTCTGAGGCTCATCTTTATTGATTATAGTCATTTCAAAACTTACGTGTTTTGAACCTTAAAATTGATAAATTATTTTAGTTACAAAAACGTCTTAATAACAGTTTACTTTATGTAGCGATCTCTCCATTTTCCAGAAAGTTGAAGATTTTTTTTCCTCTTAACATTTAAGGTCAGCAAAGGAGGCAGAAGACAAAATTAAAAAGGCAATAGAAAAAGGAGAAACTCTTCCTACAGAGGCCAGATTTGATTCCAATTGCATTACACCAGGTAAATTCATTGAGGGAAAAATTCTGAGAGATTTAAAATGTAAATGTAAATGTGTTTTCCAAATGTATTTTTCTTTTCTAACCTCTTATTTATTTTGTCCCTAGAACTCCGTGTGCTGTATTTTCCGTTACGTCTCTTCATGAGATGCTTTGGTCACCTTTGTCATAAATTCCACTATGAAATCCACTGTAGGGATTTACAGATGTTGATAAGAGCAGCTGTGGACAGGACTCTCCCAAATGCATAGAATTCCAGACCTAGAAGGAACTTAGAAGATCAGTCCTATTTCTGCCATCTATTTGTATGAAAACTGATTGAGTGAGGCTGTGGCTCACCCCAGTTCATGTAGCTGGCTTGTATTCAGGATAAGAAATCCATTTTCCTAGTCTAGAGTTCTTCTTATTCTGCTTCTCAAAGGCAGTTAAGATTTCCGTGACTTTAACGATACATAAATTTATCAGTATTACAAGTTTAATTTTATATGCAGCAACATAGTCTGCACTTCCTGGAGATTTGTCCAACATTGTAATCCTTTACTTTGAAAAGCAAATCTTAAAATCTTACTTTCTCATTAATTCTTATGGTGGTTTTCTCTCTCATTAAGTGCCCCCGTAACACATTGCTTAATTTAATAACCAGTTTTATCATGATACAGTTTAAGACTGCATTGCCTTTGACTCTTGACCATCTGGGCGTTTCTTTAAACAATCATTGTAGACTCAGTTTCCAGGTTAATAATAATTTTTCAGGTTAACAGTAGTAATAATAATAGTAGATGTTGTTATTGATGATCTTATTGATGTTTCATGCCTTAAAAACAAACAGCAAACAGAAAACTTCAGAATCCAGCAGAGGAAATAGAAGACTGAAGTTCATTAGAGAGTTGAAACTATTTGAAGCATAGTCCTGAGGCAGTTCTTTGACTTTCATTCTTTGACATTCTTTGACTTTCCCTCTCTCATATTAACTTCATTTTAGGGTGACTCATGAAATTGGAAATAGTTGTGATATTTGCTAGGGAAAGTACAATATTTACTTGCTTTTCAAGGTAAGCAAGAGAGCTTTTGACCTCCTTTGGAGATCTTATACCTCGCTATTCCCTGGACACCCAGATCCAATTTCATGTTGTCACTGGGAACTCACTGTTTTTATATCTCTTTCAGATTAAATTTTTAAAAACTTTTTATTTATAGGGAGTGAATTCATGGCCAGGTTACATGAACATCTGAAGTATTTTGTAAATATGAAAATTTCTACAGACAAGTCATGGCAGGGAGTTACCATCTACTTCTCAGGCCATGAGGTTATTATCTTTTTTTATTTAAAGAGTTTTTTTAATTTAAAATTGCAAAGCATAACATCTTACCACTTTCTTTTTTAAACATTATATTTAGACTCCTGGAGAAGGAGAGCATAAAATTATGGAATTTATCAGATCCGAGAATGCAAAGCCAGATCATGATCCAAACACCAGACATTGTCTTTATGGCTTAGATGCTGACTTGGTAGGTATAATGTTTGTTGTTATTATAATCTTATGCCATTGTAGTTAAATATCTAGGAGGCTTAGTTTTAGTATAAGAAGGTTTCTGGCTGTGGGAACAAATATTGAAGACACAATAGAGATTGCTACTTCTGCTATTACCAAAGTTGTAAAACATTTGGGGAAGGAGTTCTTTTGTTACAGTTTATGATCAACAGTGTCTGTAGTTAGTTGGTGTTCACACTTGACTGACCCCAGTGCTATGACTACTGGGCCGAGGTCAGGGAAGATGGCCCCTTTTACCCTCATGCTTATTAGTATATGACTTTTAATACCACCTGATTAATAAATCCATAACCCCAGTAACTTTACTAGATTTTTTTGATTTTAACTTTTTATTATGGAAATTTGCGAGCATAAACAAAAGTAGAGAAGAGAGTATGATAAACCTCCTTGTGTCTTATTACCCACCTTCAGTAACTTCAGCTCTTATCCCTAACCATCTGTCTCCTTCCTCCTACTTCTCTGGATTCTTGAAGTATATCCCAGGTGTTGTGTCATGTAATCTATAGATATTTCATAATGGGGAAATATTAAAAATAGTAATAATAATTCCAATGTTATTATCCCACATAAAACAAAAATTAACATATCACTATTTAATATATAAATAATCATTTAGTATTCTCATTTCCCTGATGGCTTCATAAATGTTTTGTTTGAGTCAGGATTTAAATAAGATAAGCAATATACATTGCACTTGGTTGATATGTCTCACTAGACTATTTGACTTACTTTGGAGTTTAGAATACTGTGTGAGAATATTAACTGAAAATATCCTTTTTCAGTTTTTTCTGAGTTTTCTCATAACTCCAGAAGAGTCCTCTATTCCTCTGTCATGGAAATGCTGCTGCCTCTAATTTCCTACCCATTCCCCCATGGGAAGTGGAAAGGTGTAAAAACAAAGGGAAAATTTTGGGGATTTTTTTGTGGGGGTGCAGTGGAGTGGTTATAAAAGTTATGTGAGTTTAAGGTGAGCTTTTTCCCTTAGAAAAATATACTCAATTTACCCCATTCATAACCTATAAATGGGTCATATTTTGATATTTTTATATTTAATTTGCTAATAAATTATTTATTTTCCTCAAATAAGCATGTTCTTCTCTATATAGAAGTGTTTTTGATTGCTTTTGTGAACCTGTTGCTATAAAAAATGAGAGAATTAGGAACATTTCTTCATCATTTTTCAACAGATTATGCTTGGATTAACAAGTCACGAGGCACATTTCTCTCTTTTAAGAGAAGAGGTTCGGTTTGGTGGCAAAAAGGCTCAAAGGTAAATCATATTGCCTATATATTGGAAAAAAGAACAGAAATTAAATTAGGAATAGTAATCTCTTAACAGATACATGATCTGTAAATATTTTCTCCAATTCCATGCCTTTTCACTCTGTTGATAGTGTCATTTGATGTACAAAATTTTAATTTTGAAGTCCAATCTATCTGATTTTTTTCTTTTGTTACTTGTACATTTTAATGTAATGTCCAAGAAATCATTGCCAAATCCAATGTCATAAAGCTTTTCCCTGTTTTATTCTAAGAGTTTTATAGTTTTAGCTCTTCATTTAGGTCTCTGATCCATGTTGAGTTAACTTTTGTATATGTTGTAAGGTAAGGGTCTAACTTCATTCTTTTATATGTGGATATCCAGTTTTTCCAACACCATTTGTTGAAAAGACTCTTTTCCCTATTGAATGATCTTGTCTCCCTGATCAAAGATCACTTGATTATATATGCAGACATTTGTTTCTGGGCTTTGTATTCTATTCCATTGGTCTATATGCCTGTCTTTATGCCAGTACCACAGTATTTTGATCACTGTAGCTTTGTAGTAAGTTTTGAAATCAGAAAACTTTCTTCTTTTTCAAGACTATTTTGGCTATATCTTGGGGTCTCCTGAAATTAATAATTTCTGGGATGGATTTTTTTTTAATTCTTCTAAAAAAGTTGGGATTTTGATAAGGATGGCATTGAATCTTTGGGTAGTATTCACATCTTCATATGAAGTCTTCCACTCTATTAACATGGAGTGTCAGTCTATTCATTTATGTCTTCTTTAATTCCTTTCAGCCTTGTAGTTTCAGTGTACAAGTCCTTTTTTTTTTCTTACTTTTTTCCTTTAATTAAAAAAATTTTTTTAAATATAGTTACCATGCTGTGCGTTACATCCCCAGGACTTATTTATCTTGTAACTGGAAGTTTATAGCTTTTGACTACCTTCACCCATTTTACCCAGCCCCCACTTCCTACCTTTGTGAATCATTAATCTGTTCTCTGTATCTATGAGTTCAGTTTTTTGCCTCTGGTTTTTTCTTTTGCCTCCCTGGTCAAGTTTATTTTTGAGTGTTTTATTCTTTTGGATGGTATTGTAAGTGGAATTGTTTCTTAATTTCCTTTTTGGACTATTTGTTGCTGCTATATAGAAACACAACTGATTTTTTTGTTGGTCTTGTACCTGGCACCTATGCTGAATTCATTTTTAGCTCTAGTAGTTTTTTTGGTATTTTCTGTGGTATTTCCTGTATATAGAATTATGCCATCTGTAAAGAGAATTTTACTTCTTTTCCAACTTGGATACTTTTTATTTCTTTTCTTGCCTAATTGCCCCAGCTAGGACTTCCAGCATGATGTTGAATAACTGTAGTGAAAACAGGCATCCTTGTCTTGTTCCTGATCTTAGGAGTCCCTTGCCATGGGAGGGAAACAGACTTTCACCATTGATTATGATATTAGCTGTGGATTTTTCACAAATTCCCACAATCATATTGAGGAAGTTTCCTTCTGTTCCTACTTTGCTGACTATTTTTTTTATCATGAAAGGGTGTTAAATTTTGACATTTTTTTCTGTTAAATGATTATGTGTTGTTTTTGGGAGCCAGATCCCACTGGTTTCTTACATCTGCTGTGTACTATTTAGACTTCCTTGATTCTGAGAGTCCTTCCACAGAAAGCATAATGTAAACCAATTATTTTGAACTTTATGTCTAGTATATTTGCAATTATATTTTTATCTTAACATTACCCTGTAGCTTTCATATGAATTCCATGCCTTGATGGCAAGAATTAATTATCTTCTAATGGTAGGTTTTATTTTAATTTACATTTTTAAACTTGAACCTTAAAAAATATAATTAACTCTGTGTTGATCATCTGACTAATTACAGGGTATGTGCACCAGAAGAAACCACATTTCACCTCCTACACTTGTCTTTAATGAGAGAGTATATTGACTATGAGTTTTCAGCATTAAAAGTAAGTATTAATATAACCATAGGCCAAAGATGAATATGCAGAAATTTCCATAGGATATGACTCTTTCCTCAATGTTGCTGCAGGACAAGATCACATTTAAATATGATATTGAAAGGATAATAGATGATTGGATTTTGATGGGATTTCTTGTTGGCAATGATTTTATCCCTCATCTACCTCATTTACATATTAATCATGATGCACTGCCTCTTCTTTATGGAACATATATTACCATCCTGCCAGAACTTGGGGGTAAGAAAAGTTTAATATTAATTTGAAGCTACTTTAATTTAGCACTCAGCTAACTCTAAAAATGTCCCTAAGCTTATTAGATTATTGCATGCACAACTAAAGTAGAAAAAATTTTGGAGTTTCTTTTGGTCTAAGGTACCAAGCTCTAAGGTTGTAATTTTCAGTGGTTCACAAGCAAAGAAAATGACCCAAATTAAACAGTATCATTTATTGATACCTAACTAATGCCCACTTTTAATTGCTTAAGAAAGCCAGCAAACATTATTGGTTTCACTTAGCCCTTTTCATATATAAGCATAGAAATTCAGTTTTACTGAATGGATAAGCATCAGAGTATTTAATATGAGGGAAAGATTTTTAAGTTAAAATGGGAATTGACAAATAGCAGTGATACTGAATAAAACAGACAACAGAGTAGCAGGACATTAGTCTTTTTCTTCTCAAATAAACATATCAAATGAATGACCTAAATATATTCTAGGACATATTTAATTTAGTTAATTGTTACCTAATGTTTTTGGAAATTTGGCAGGATTATTATTTTGTAAATCTGGAATTTCTTGTATTTTGTTTCAGTTCTTATGTATTACATGTCATAGTAACATCAAATTCATAGAAACTAGGGCCACTTACATAGCCTAACACTGAGTGTTTGTTCTTGATTAGTAGAATGTCAACAATCAACATTTTGTAAAAAGAATTTTGTAGAATTCTTTAGAAAAAATAATGTCAGTTTTTAGTACAAATTAAATTTTGTTCCTTTTAGGTTATATTAATGAAAGTGGGCATCTCAACTTACCTCGATTTGAGAAATACCTTGTGAAACTATCAGATGTAAGTAACTAGAAGTTTTTGTTTTCCTATCTCAGAATAGCTTTAAATGGTAAGTTACCAATTATGTAATACTAGGAGTTTTTGTAAATCTGCTCTAGTTGGTCATTCAAATAATTCCACCTCAGTTATTTTTATTTCTATTTGCTTTTTAGTTTTAGTTTTCAGAGTAGTAGATGAAGTCCCTATATGCATAAAAAAGTAACATCCTCTGATTTCTTATGCCCCAAAAGTAGTCACTTTTAAAGTTTGCTTTGTATTCTTCCAGACATACTTAGATTATTTTTTAATGAATTTAAATATTTCTATACAGTTTGATCGAGAGCACTTCAGTGAAGTTTTTGTGGACCTGAAGTGGTTTGAAAGCAAAGTTGGTAACAAGTACCTCAATGAAGCAGCAGGTGTTGCAGCAGAAGAAGCCAAGAACTACAAGGAAAAGAAAAAATCAAAGGTGTCCATTTTTTTAGATGTCCTTTCATTTTTTTAACTGTAAAGGCAAAACTGATATTCCTTGCTTCTGATTTTCCTTCTTATGATTTTGGGGTTGCTTCATTTTAGTTTTATTTCTTCTTTTCTTCTATGGACACTTAAAAAATTCTCTTGATTTTTTTTTCTCCATTAAATCCTATCATTTAAATCTGATCTTTAAACATCAGTTTCTTATTTTCACCCTTGAAGAAGAATGTGGTGTTTTCTTTGCTCTTCCATTCTATTAATAAGTGTAGAAACCATTTCTAAATATAAGAGCCCAGAAAATCAGTTATCACTGTAAAAATGTAGTTATTTACAGTATTTAATGTTCTGAGGCATTAACTAGATTCGTGATTTTTCTCTTGAAACAATTTATATATAAAATAATATATAAACTACACCGATAGGCTGGGTTAAAAGTAATTAATAGCACTGTATCTGGTAAATGATGGTGCTCAATAAATGAATAATAGAATCAATTAGACTATACCACTGTCCTGTAAAACACCTCTAATAAGCCCTAAAGAATGTCTTACATGTGTTAGCATGGAAAGTAAACCTATTCTGAAATTTTCCTCAGCCAGTCTACAATTATTGGATTCTGGAAAAATTGATGAGTTTCCTGCACTCTCCTTGCTGTACTGGTACTTTTTAGGTTAAACCCTAATATCTCTTTTCTGGGAAGGGCAACTATGCTGATTTTCTTTAGTGCAGTTCTTCTAATTGCTTAGCTTTTCCTCAGTGGAACTTAGCAGCAGTCATTCTGTATTCTGCTGTGTTTTTTGTCTTAATTAAATAGGCTCTGCAACTTTTGGGGGACCGGTACTCACAAACTTAAATATCAGTAATCCCTGGCTCCACCCTCCTTAGCTCAGTCCTTGAGCTTCACCAGTCGTCCAGGAGTATGTAGTTGACATTAGAGACGCTGGTAAAATGAGAGGAGCTAGAGAAACAGCTCAGGCACAGAAAATTGTCAGAGGCCCTAGTCTTGATGAAGAAAAACAAGTGAGAATAATAGAGTAGGAAGAATTAAGGAAAGTCGTTGGCAGTTGATAGGGAATCAGAAAATAGAGGAGAGAATGGATGAAATCGCAAGAGAGGAAAACAGGTGGACAGGATGTGAAGGATGTGGTGAAATGGAAGAACTATAGAAAGCAAATGAGTTGCATAGAAGAAAAGTTTAGAAGTGAAGGGTAGATAACGAAGTCATAGGAATGATGGGAATCAGAGATACAGAAAATAAGTAATATCTGTAATTATTGGATTCAATCATAAACAAATAGATTGTGTTAACAGTAGCCCAGAATTTGACATATAAAAATGTTAAAGTTGAAAACATTTGATATTGATTGTGTACTTTTCTCTAAGTAAATGAAATATTCCTGAAATACATATGTAGTTAAGTATATTTCTCTTTTATTTTGGTGAGAATTACTTACTACCTATCATTTAGGGTCCTAAATGTTAAGTTCCTCATAATATAAGATTTCCAGCTTCAGGAAACAAGGGATAAAACGAAAAATATTTACACAATATTTGAGGATTATTTTTAAAATGAACTTTTGTAGTGTGTCAGTTATTTTTCAGTTATTTTTAGTATTTTCTAAGTCTCCCTATTAAATGTATCACTTTGAAGTATACCTTGCCATAAATTTTATATTGATTTATAATTTTTATAGGGCCAGGAAAACTCTCTCTGTTGGGCTGCTCTAGATAAAAATGGAGAAGTGGTAACTGCTAAGGGTGAGTATAAACTATGTGTTTTAATGTAGGTTATTTTTTTGACAGAATAGTTCTTGTATCTTTCCTTTATTAGTACTAATTCATTAATATTGGATGAAACAGATTTTTGTGATAGTTTATGAAGCATTTGCTTTGATAAGTGTTTTTCAAAGCATTAAATGGAATGCTAATTGTAAGCCACTATTTTTCTTTTTTTTTTCCAGAAAATTTAGAAGATGAGACTGAAGATGATGACCTATTTGAAACCGAGTTTAGACAATATAAAAGAACATATTACATGACAAAGATGGGAGTTGATATAGTGTCTGAGTACGTTTTGCCGGTGCTTTTACTTTAAAGTAGAAAATAATTATATTTTGCAGTTCTTCAGAAAACAGCATAATTTTGATGGTTAAGGTAGTGGGAGGAAAGGATCATTGGTTTTGGAGGAGAATGTTAATTAGTTTGTGTTTTGCTGTTGACCCTTGAACAGTATGAGTTTGAACTACACAGGTCCACTTACATGTGGATTTTTTTCACTAAATACTTAATACAGTACTACACATTCCACGGCTAGTTAAATCCATGGATGCAGAACTGCAGATACAGAGAGCTGACTATAAAGTTATATGTGGATTTTCTACCGTGTGGAGGATTGACATCCCTAACCCCTGCATTGTCAAGGGTCAACTGTATTCCTGTGATAAAAATTGCCAAATAGAAAATGGTTAGTTTTTTGCTTTCTACCTTCTAAAGCTCATACCACATGTATCTCAAAGGCCACCTGACTCAGCGCCAGGTTGATGACTAGTACAAAGTTTCCGTAAGATCTTGACCTCTAGAATGGTGGCTCACATTATTAAACTACAGCCTCCAGTATGAATTACATATATTCATATTTTATTTATTTTAATTAATAAACACTTATAAAGTGCTTACCAAGTGCCAAGCACTATTCTAAACATTTAAAAATACTAACTCATGTATATTTTAACAAATATATATAAGTAATATAAATACATATATGATATTAAAATGTTGACTCGTTAATAATTCTCACAACAATTTTTTAAGATTAGTGGAATCACTATTATTTTACAATAGAGAAAACTAAAGAATAGAGAGGTTTAAGTAATTTGCTCAAGGTGACACAGGTAGTGAGTAGAAGAGCCAGGATTTGAAAACAGGCAGTCTGGGTCCACAGTCCATGCTTAACCACCAGATGAGGCTGCTTTTCTATAAGTGAAATAAGAGGTTCATGAAATGCTGTGTACCCTTATTACATGCACTATACTTAGATATTTTCTATACTATTATTTTTACCTTTTAAAAAAAGTATAGTAAGATGCTAAGGATTAGATCTTTCCTAGAATCTGCTCAAAGATAGACCTAAGGTTTTACACATTGCTTCTTAAACTCAGGCTGTCTTCTAGTCTAGATACAGTCTTTCTGTGAGATCTGTTTTCATACTGACCTCCACTAACTAGAAGTATAGAAATTTTAGTATTATTTACCAACTCATTTGAAGCTTCGTCAGGTGCCATTAGCAAGGAGGACTTTTGAGACATGAGAAATAAAATATTTTAAATAGTTATGCTTTTAATCCTTTATTCCTTAGTTCTTATATTTCCTTGATTACAATTATGTAGAACTACAGTATCTGTAGTTGACATTAAATGCTAAATTTGATAGGAAATTGTCTTCTGTTTTGTTTCCCTTTACTTTCATATATTAAAACATAGCCTTTTAAAAATGAGATAATTTGTTTACCTAGCAAATAAGCAAATCTTTTAAAGTTATTATATTCAGTGTTGGTCTAGTAGTGGTAGAGTTCTTCCTTTAATTACTGGTGAAAACATAAATTAGTAAAATTGTTAACATAAATTAGTAAAATAGTTTTGTAAAGTACGTATCCAAAAGCCTTTAAAATATTCATCCCTTTGATTCAATAATTTTAATTGTTAATCTATCTAAAAACATAAACAGAAGATCCTTATATACAAGGAATTTTATTACAAAGTTTTTTATAATAGTGAAAAATTAGGACTAATTTACATGTCCAGTAGGAGATTCATCATAATTGTCTCCACCTCCTCATTACAGTCATCATCTCTGCATCTCCACTGTTTCCAGAATATGCAGAACTAATAAACTGGTCCTTACAGAAAGTGCATAACTATTTAGAAAGGTGTTTATAGTATATTATTAAGTACAAATTTTAAAAGAAGGACAAAAAATCATGTACACAGTGTACTCTCATGAATGCTTTTAAAAAAAACAAAAAACCTGGGCATAGAAAAGAGACTGAAAGAAACATACCAAAATGTAATAGTGATTGGTATAAGGTAATAGAAATGCTTTTCTTTTTTATATGGATTTTCAATAATGAAGAAATATTTCTTTTATAATAATCTCATTTTCAAAAGCATATGTCCCCAAAATATGTAGGTCTGGAATTTCTAAGTGCACCCCTACCTGAATTTTGGTAACAGATCCTAATAGGTTTTATAGCCATTTTTGGGTTTAAATGCAAGTGCTCTTTTTTTTTTCTTTTGTGTGTGTGTGTGTGATGATTATTTTACATTAAATGATGTTTTTTGAGAAAAAAAGGATTAGAGGGAATATTATTCGGTGGACATAACATTTTTCAAAGTGTGTTCTAGCTGCTATAACCAGATTTTTTTAAGATCTTCCTGGTTTTCTCCTGTGATTCTCTCAAGCATCCTCCCAAATAAAGAAGATTCCCATCACTGTCTCTCATCACACCATGAATATTTAAGGAAGTTGTAGTGCCACTTTGTAGAAAGCTTCATTAACTATGTAGTTCAAACTTTAAACCAAAGGCATAGTACATTGACTGAATAAATACACACAGCAAGTTTAAGTATTCTGATAGTTGGGTTTGGAAAACTATAAGGCAAACCTTTAATCTGGCATGATGGAATTTAAAAAAAATAATATTCTAGAGTTTTTCTGATTACAATTTTTGGCTTATTCATTGATTAAATAAAACATGTGAGGCAGAATGTGACAGTTTGCAGATATCATGCTCTAAACACAATGGCCTGTCTTCAGAAAATAATGTTGTAATGAAAATACTCTTTTCTGTTTTCAGTGACTTTCTGGCTGATCAAGCTGCATGTTATGTTCAGGCAATACAGTGGATTTTGCACTATTACTATCACGGAGTTCAGTCCTGGAGTTGGTGAGGGAATAAAAACAAAAATAAAATTTTGGTTTTTATAATGGTTCACTCTACTGTAAATTCATGTGGTAATCTCTTTTCTTTTTATTTCCATTTATGATAGTAAGTTTAAAAAGATAGTTGGAGCCAAGTTTGAATAAAATACAGATAAACCTTTCTTACATGAAAATACTTCAAAAAGACCTTTGTATAACAACAATACTTTCAGCAACAGCAGATAGCCCGTAATAAAAGCTCTGTTAATCTAAGGATTTAAAATTTTCTACCATAATGAAACAAGTATGACAAAGTTTTGATGATTATTGTGTCTGAGTGATGGTTATGTGGGGTTATTATATTCTATGTTCATGTGTTTGAAAAAATTTTTCTGTCAGGAGTAATTACGGAAGAATAGGTTCTATGAATGTTAGACTGGGAAGGGTAAAGGAGAAAGGAGTTACTTGCTTTTCCTGGAAAAAGAAATAATTCTCCATTTCTCTTGTTTTTCTTGTTCCAGCAAGTTTCATGTACATTTCCAAACCATCCACCAAATTAAAAAAATGACAAGACAAAAAAACGTTGCAGGGAAAAGCAGAGACTTTTAAGTGATGAGATAGCTTGTTCTGTTGTGTTTTGTTTCTAGAGCACCTCTGCTAGGCTTTGTTTTAAAGCACCAACAGCAAAGCAAACCAATGCAAAACAATGTGGCATTAATTATGATTTCACTTACTAATAGCCTTTAAAAAAATCTTTGCAGTTACTAACACAATTCTCAGGGCTTCTCTGCAGAACATTCTAATGACAAAAATCCTTGATTTTCCATTTTTTAAGAGGGTAGGTATAAGTTATCCCTATTATATTACTAGGTATTAAGGCCACACACTTGAAAAGCATGTTCTCATATGATCCTTGCAACTATTTAAAGTAAGCATTATTTTCAGCCTTCTACAGATGAGACTCAGAGAGATTCAGTAATTTTTCCAATATCATCATGTAAGAATCAAGTCCAAGCCTATCTAATTCCAAAGTCTATACAATTTCCATTGTTTCACATGCCGTTCTGCCTCCTAAGCTTTCCCATCCTGTTGACTTTTGCTATAATTGTGGAATGTAAAAATATTTCAATTTTGGGGAGCATATTTAACATACTAATTCAAAGATACAAGTTCTTCAAGCTGACTAGCAACAAGCCATATGAGCTCAGCCTCACTGTTCCCTCTGTCCTCATGAAAGAAGCCCAAGCCCACTGAGCTAACGCAGACTTTTGACTGCCTCATAACTTCACTCTAAGAATCTTGTTTGGAAAACTCACACTCAACATTTTGAAAACTGTAAGAGCCATTCTATTATTTATATATGTAATTAATAAATCTATCTCCTCCAGTTACATGGTACATCCCACTTTTGGAAATGTGAAAGTGCACTTCAAAAATTAAGAAAGTACAAAATTTGTTACTGTCAAATGACCTAAATTTTCCAATACTGCTGATTTCATTTATTCAAGTGGTAGAATTATAAGTGATTTTTTTCCTTTAGAATTATTGCTGTGTGTTGTTAAAATAGAATATGGAAGAGTATATACTTAATATTGATCTGTTTCATAAAGTTACCAGTTGTTTAAAACTCAATTTTGTTTTATAGGTTTTATCCATACCATTATGCACCTTTCCTATCTGATATCCGAAACATCAGTACGCTCAAAATCCATTTTGAACTAGGAAAACCTTTTAAGCCATTTGAACAGCTTCTTGCTGTACTTCCAGCAGCTAGCAAAAATTTACTTCCTACATGCTACCAGGTAGGTTTTAGAATTAAATGTTTTTATGTCCTTATTAATATTCAGGAGCTCCTCCTCCAAGCCTAAAAACATAGAACTCAAATTTCTTTAATACTAAATACATTTATTTTCAGTTTCAAATGTAGTATTCCTTAAACAAGTCCTTTAAAAAGTAATTCCTTGATTTAAAGTTAGCTTTGTTCTAAAAACGCAGACAAATTGCATAAAACATTCAAAGTGTAGCTTCTTTAGTACCTTTCAGCACATCTTCAATTTGTCTCTGGACTGATGAAGGTAAATTGAGATAGGCAGATAGGCAAGATCTGAAGGCAAAATCTGAAGCTATCTACTTTGAGCAATTATAGATTTCATTTCAGTTCTCTTTTACCCTCTGCCTATTAGTATAGTGTTTGTTTTAATAAGTCATTTATCTCAACAAAATTACCTCACTTTATATTTGAGTTTTAAGCATTTCACTTGTCAGATTATGGAATGAAAGGCTTTTCTCTAGTTAGCATATTTCATATAATAGGAGGAAGATATTTCAGTGGTGATTGGGTCACCAAAATTTGATTCTGAGGGTAAATTTCATTTAGTCCTTCTAGAGCATCAATCTGTTCTAATTCTGTGGTCTGGTACCAGGAATTGAAGTAGACACACACACACACACTCATACACACACCCTTTGCTGATTGAAAGGTGTCAGGCTTCTTTCTGCATCTTTCTGAAATTTAATCTGTCCTTCATCCTGGCCTCTGGCCTTCTTTTCTTCGTAAATTTCTTTGGTGATTTTTTTTTTTTCCCTACCTTAATACATTAAGGATTGATACTCAATCACTCTGGATAAGTACAACCATGCAGGTTTTTATAGCCACATCTGTTTTGATTGTTCTGTATCCACGATATACTGATTATTAAATATTTTGAGTATTACCTTGAGAAATATGCTAATTTATTTCTTTAAAAATTGTTCTATCATAATCTTCCACATTCATTTCCTACAAGACATCTTTATGCTTTCCTTATCTACCTCTGCTATAAAATATCTAATAAAAACAGGTTTTATTGGACTTTTTATCTTTGCTATTGGTGGTGAAGAGATTCTTGAGTTTTAGGATTTTTTTCTTTTTAAATTATCTTAGATGGTAGTTCTTACATTAATAAAATCGGTTGATTAGAACATGAAAGTAAATTGTTTAAAGGTTAAAAACAAGACCTGTGGAGTGAACTGAGGTCTGAATGAGAATACAATTTAGGTGGGCCTTGTAGAGTGAAAAGACAATAGAAGGTAGAAATGATAATATTAAAATTGAGAGTAAAGATGGTTTTGCTACATAACTAGGTCAGTGGAATGGGCAAGTGGTGAGTAGCAGTGAAATTAAAAGTCTCATACTTAAAAATCAAAATATACCAAGTATATTGTAATGTTATCTAAGAAGTGAAAGTTTACTTTTGCTTTGCTTGGAAATTTTAAGCTATAACAAATGAGGAAATACTATAAATATATTAACAAAAAGATATATTAATGTCAGTTATTACATTTCTATTACACTGTTTTATATTTTCACAGCATTTGATGACCAGTGAAGACTCACCAATTATAGAATATTATCCACCTGATTTTAAAACTGATCTAAATGGGAAACAACAGGAATGGGAAGCTGTGGTACTAATACCTTTTATTGATGAGGTCAGTGCATGAAATAATTATATATATGTATATTTTTTTAATCAGAGATTATTTTACATAAATTAATGAGCAATGAGGTTTAATCACCATTTATGTTTTATTAATGAGTTTTAACTTCTCTCATCTTCATTACGTGCATCAAAACTTTTAGGTATACTAATTATAAGAAAGCTGGTGTGGCTTTACTAACATTAGACAAAGTAGGCTTTGAAACAAGAATTATTACCAGAGATCAAAGACTTGAATAACACTATAAACCTACTCAACCTCATTAGTATTTATAGAATGCTATGCCCAACAACTATGTGATACTTCACAAGAAGAAGAAAGCAAGAAGAAAAACTGTCTTTGTTTGCACATGGCATTATTATAGTGTAAAAAATTCTAAGGAATCTTCAAAAAGATACTATAACCATTAGATTAATTTAGCAAGGTCACAAGATATAAAATCTATACAAAACTTAATTGTAATTTCTATATGCCAGCAACAAACAATTGAAAATACAAATTTTTTTAAATAAAAATTTTTTTATTCTCCTCACAGAATTATTGTGATGTGAAACACATCAGTGGTTGCGAAGAGTTAGGGTTGGGGATAGGGTGTGACTACAAAGGGATTAATGTGAGAAAGTTTCATTAGAATAATGTGACAGTTCTGTATTCCAGTTTTAGTGATTGCTGCATAAATCTATACATATGATGAAAACTCCATAGTACTGTACACACAAAAAAATATACACATGTAAACTAGTGAAATCTGAGTATCTGCAGTAGTGTTGTACCAATGTCAGTTTCCTGGTTTTGATAATGTACTACGGCTGTGTGAGATGTTATCACGGCTGTGTGAAATGTACGTGGGAGCATGTCATACTAATTTGCAACTTCTTGTGAATTTTCATGTTTTTTGCCACTGTATACAGTACTGTGATAAAAGTATTTGTATATTTGTGTATTATTTTTGTTTGTTTGTTTATGCATTCTTATGTATCAGAGATTTTATTTTTATAACATGGATTCCCAAAAGCAGGAATGCTTGGTTAATGAGAATGAATACTACCAGATTCTTTTTCAAGAAGACTGGTCTAATTCACAACAGCAATATTTAAGTGCCTACTTCTTTTGTGAGTCTCTAGTCCTGGGTATTATTGCTTTATTTAATTTTGGCCAATCTATTGATGATGAAGAATGCCATTTTATTATTACTCAAATTTGGTTTTCCCTTACCCCTAATTTGAATATATTTTTATGTGTGTTTGCCTTTTGCATTTTCTCTTTTGTAACCTGTCTGTTTATATCCTTTTCTTTTTCTTTTTTTGATTTTAGCAACTCTTTGTATATTAGGAATATTTTTTCCTGGTATGGCATTTGCCCCTTGATTTGTTTGTGACATCTTCTGTCGCATACATATTCTTTTGCTTTAAAATATCTTTTTCCTTAAAGCTGTTAGGCTTTTTTATGCCTTACTTAAGAATTTTTCACTCCAAATTATCAGTACTCTCCTAGATTTTCTTCTAATACTTGTATTGTCTCATTACTCTGATACTTGTTTTTGTATATGGTATGAAGTTGGGAAGTATACGCGCTCTTTTTCCTAGCTGGATAGCTAGTTATGACAGCAGCATTATTTAAATATCTGAAATACTGTGTTTGATAAAGATTTGAATTTGTTTTTGAACTCTTTATTCTTCTGGCTTGCGGGTGTCTTGTGATGTCAGTACTAAAGTGTTTTGCTTACAGGTTTTATAAAAAGTGACAGGATCTGGTAAGACAAGTTCCTGGTAACTTTTGCAGCTCACACATTTATTCTTCCAGCATGAACACTAGCATCATTTTGTTGTAAAAATGTTTAAAAAATGTTTTAAACCATTGTGATTCTGATTGGAATTATGTTAAATATATAAGATAATTGGAAAGATGAACATTTCTGTACCATTGCATAATATGTAAAGTAAGTGATTAATGACCTATGATTAATGAGAAATCATAATTATGACAAATTCACATTTAAATTTTGATTCTCTGCTGTTCTTATCCACACTTTAGTGGCTACTGTTGGAATAACAGGTTCATAGGAATTTGTAGTGACAAGTAATTTTCTAGGGCCCTTTGAATCAACAGATATAGAACATCAGTTTTTCATGTAATAAAATGAAAAAGAATTCCATTAATTAAGATTTTTGTTTTTCAAAAGCACAAAAATTTATTCTGTATATTGAGGGAAAAGATTTATTCTGCATGTTGAAATTACATAATTTTTGTACTTTTTATCCCCTCTTCAATTTTTACATTCAGAAGCGATTATTGGAAGCCATGGAAACATGTAACCACTCCCTCAAAAAAGAAGAGAGGAAAAGAAATCAACATAGCGAGTGCCTAATGTGCTGGTATGATAGTGACACAGAGTTCATTTATCCTTCTCCATGGCCAGAAAAGTTCCCTGCCATAGAACGATGTTGTGCAAGGTAATGTTGTTTCATAATTTTTCAACAAAAACAAAGAGCTTAAAAAAATGCTTTTGAATCTATTTGGAGAATTAACAAATAACTTACGACATCTGTAGTCAGTTGACAATGAATTACACCCAACTTGCCAAGGATCGTAGCATCTCTCTCATGTTGTTTCTATAGTTTTCTGCTTTGATCCGATTCTGTTTCTCTCTTTCCATCTTCTGTTAAAGTTGTTTTTTTAATTTTTCCTCCCTAGTGTATGTCTGTATTTTTCCTCGAGAGGATGTGTGAATTTTTGTTTCTGTTGCCAGTATCTGCTCCCAGCATAATTTGACATGCTATGACTGCCTTTTATACTCCTCAGCCACTCAGCTGGAAAGAAGGAAAAAAGAAAAGAGCTCCTCTGTTTCCTTGCCTCAAACCCATTTCTTCTTTCTCTTCCTCATTAAAATGTCTTTCTGTTTTTTTCTCTTCTCTTCTCTTCCCTGCAAATAATACCCAGATGGCAGTTGAGTTGCAGATAAGATAATCTGTGTTATGATTTTTCCTTTCATTAAAGCAAAGAAAAAGATGAAATACACATTATAAAATGCTTACTTTCCATTCTGAGTTTTGGAACATATAGGATATAGAGATTTATAATATGTTCTATATGTTCTATATTTTTTTATTTTAAACATTTTGTATTTATATATATATAGTGTATATATATATATATATATATATATTTTTTTTTTTAATGGGGAAAACTTCAACTCAGTATCCTACCGGCATGGTAGTGTCTGGATCAATAGAGAATCTGCTGTTCTGTATTTTCTTTGTAGTAAAGGACAAATTGTCACTTCCTTGTTTGAAAACAAGGGTAACTCTTGCAAATACTGAAGAGAATGCTGGAAAACTGTGATTGTTTGTAATGTGTGAATTTTAAATTAAATGCCTCTTTATTTTCTAGGTATAAAATAATATCATTAGATGCTTGGCGTGTAGACATAAGCAAGAACAGAATAACCAGGGTTGACCAGAAGGCATTATATTTCTGTGGATTTCCTACTCTGAAACACATCAGACACAAAGTCAGTGACTCTATAGTTCACAGTTTTTTCACTTTATTGACTGGTAAAGTGATTATGGAGAAAGAATTAAAATTAAATTCTGTGTATTCTTTTAAAGTTTTTTTTGAAGAAGAGTGGGGTTCAAGTATTCCAGCAAAGCAGTCGTGGAGAAAACATGATGTTGGAAATCTTAGTGAATGCAGAATCAGATGAACTTGTACGTATTTTCTTTAATATGTATTTGTTAGGTGCTTGTTATGCATAAAACTGTTCTAGCTGCAGCATGTTTACCAAAGAGGTATAACCTGTAGTAACTCCAGAAGTTCACAGTAAATAAGGATGAAGTAGGGAAACGTACACAAATTAAAGGGCATGTATAATTGTGACATAAAGGGCATAACAAAATGCTCTAGGAATTTTGAAAAGGAGGTGAGCTGTGAGTGCTAAAGATTAAGTACAGACCTTTAGACGAGAATAGGCTTGAGCTGGGTGCTAAAAGAAAGACTATCACAAAGAGGGAAAAGGAGGACAAAGGTATTCCGGTTGAATAACATAAGCTGGGAATTACAGTGAAAAATAAATGTGATACATTATCTTATTCTTTTTAACCTTTTTGTACGTCTGAAATTTTTCTTAATCCTTTCTCTTTTTTTAGAATAAATGTGATGTATTTGAGGAAAAGAATTAGATAAGCCTGACTGAAGCAGAGGACTTGTGTTGGGAAATAGTGGAAGATAAAGTTGAAAAAACAGATTGAGGCCAGATTATGGAGGACCTTGAATACCAGGCTAAGGAGTTTGGACTTATTTTTCATAACTGTTACCTTGAAATTGGTATTGGTGGCAATATAATAGACTAAACTGCACTAAAGAGAAATAGAAGAAAATGGAAAAGGTTCAGAGGTTGTGACTGTAGACGCCTTAGGCAATAAGGACATAAACTGTTAAAGTGGTAATAGATCTAGGTGTACAACACTGAAATTCACAAGTTTCATCACTTGTTCAAAAATAGGAGATGAAAAGAAAAAAAAATTAACTCTGAGATATCCAGACTAATTAACTAGAAAGCAATTGCTGTTGTTTATTGGAATAAAGAATTTTAAAATGGAAGAGGCATTGGTTTGAGGAGATTGAATGATAAATAATGGAATTTTAAGGTGGTACTCAGACATTTAACTGGAGCTGCCCTCTCAGCCTTTCTTAACAGGGTTCCACAAGAGATTTAAGCCCTAATGCCCTCTCATCCGTTTGTATATAATAGATTAATTTACCTTTAATGGTACTGGTTATGCACCATCCTGGGGAGAATTGGAGAAAATAGTCAAACTGTTTTTTGTGCTGTATAGTTTAGATGAAAAACCTCAGTTGAGAAAGGTAGCTTACGCACAATACCTGGACCTAGAGCTTGAAGGGAAGAAGGGATATACAGGTCATCAGCATGGGAGTGATAACTGGGGCCTTGGGGCTCATCGCCTGAAGAAAAGCAACTTGAGGGTTCAAGGCCCCAGCATGACGAAATACCTACATGTATAAAGGGTGGAAAGGGAACCAGTATAAGTGACATAGTGTTCATAAGTGGCATAATCATTCAGAGAGGTAAGAGAATGATTCCTACGTTTGGTAGTATCACGGAAGCATGGAGTAGATGGAGCATACAGTTCAGGAAGAGTGAAAACTAAAACAAGGTCTGTGAATTTGTCCTTTGGCATCATTATTGGCCTTTGAGAACTCCATTCCAATAGATTGGTGGAGGCAGAAGTCCAGTTTCTAAGGACTGGTCTGAGACTAGTTAGATGGAAAGTAGAGGTAGCAGATCTTAAGCCCTTGGTTAAGAAGTTTATCATTGAAAAGAAGTCTAAAGTCATAACTGTAGGTACAGAAGAGGCTGCTCATTAAGCAAATCCATTCAAAAGAAGAGAGGTAGAACTAAAAAAGAAAAGAGGTCTTAAAGGCATTTTAGAGGGAAGGGATGTGAAGTAATGAAGGATTCCGTCTAGGGCTAAAGGGAAAGGAGTAATCTGGGAAAGGAGGACAACTTTTCCTTCAAATGAAGAAAAATGTGGGAGAATGAAATTAGACATACATGAATAGAAAGGAGAAGGATAATTAAGGGAGCCTAGTTCTAATGTTAAAACTTGTTTTATTTATCAGAGTAGTCCTTCTTTTGTATAATCACATTAAGAAATGTCTAAATGTAATAAATAAAATTATAAGTTATGCCCCAAAAGTCTAAAAACAGCCATCTCTAGTTGTGAAAGAAATATTTGCTAGTAATGATTAAGCATAATAAACAAAAAATTGAATGAAAATTTATATTTCAACTCAGTTTCTACCACAAAGTTGTTGTCTAACTAATAATAATAATGTTTCCTTTCAAGAATTTTTATACAAGGTATTGTTTCATACAGAATATTTATACAGTTGTCCCTCTATCCATGGGGCATTGACTCTGGGAGCCCCCCCAACTGATACCAAAATCTGTGGATGCTCAAGTCCCTTATATAAAATGATGTAATATTCTCATGTGACCTACACACATGCTCCCTTATACTTTAAATCATCTCTAGAGTACTTATGTAACACAATATAAATAATTATAAATGCAATGTAAATATTATGTAACTATTATGTAAATAGTTGTCAGCATTTGGCAAATTCAAGTTTTGCTCTTGAAACTTTCTGGAAGTTTTTTTTTTCCAAATATTCTCCATCAGTGGTTGATTGAGTCTGCAGGTGTGGAATCCATGGATACAGAAGGCCAACTGTACAGCATTTTTTAGTTTACAAAAACTTTTGTGGATATTATTTTATCCTTAAATAAATATTGTGATGTAGATGTTACAACTTCTCATGAAAGAAAACAGACTCAGTGGGATCAAAGGATTTGCGTAAGACTCTATAGCTGAAAAGAGGTAGAATCCAATTTTGGACCTGTGATTTCTAACTTGAAATGAGTTGTGTTCTTATGTAATTATACCAACCACAAACTGAAATGAAATCACATTTGTTAGAGTCTGCTTTATCCTATCTGAACATTTGATATGAAATAGTGAATAATAGCCATTTTCTAGACAACTCTTCTTGTTCTTTTCACTTTTCTCAGTTTCCATGAGAAAAATAAACAAGATAATCATGAGAATAAAATAGAATCAAAGAAGTTTACAACTAGATGAAATTTTGTAAAGCAGCTTATCCAACTCATTAATTTTACAAATTAAGAAACTTAAATGGAGGTTGGAAAGGGGCATTCACTCAGCTAGTTAGCAGCAGAACTAAAGACCTAGGTTTCTTACTGAACATTATTTTCTGCTAATGTTAGCTATTATCATGGACAGTAATACTCACATTATACATCAGCATTCTTCTGTTTTATTTTACTGAAACCTGTTTTCTCACCAAGTAATTTCATTCAGGATTAAAATCAGTGGGCCACCTTTACTAATAACTGCTAATGCTGTTGAGAAAACGAGAAGGAATCAAGCTTCTTAAGTATCATGAGGTTTATAGTGCTGACATACTGTAAGTTGGCCCTAATTCCCCTCCAATAAGAGATTGGCAGACGAAGAGGTAAACTTGGTAAACTTCCACAGATTCATAATAAATTAAAGGGTAAAGAAAGGAAATAGTTAAAAAAAAACTGAAAAATATTTTTTTAAAGGAAAGAAGAAAATTTAAAAGAACAGACATCCTGGAAAATGTACTAGAAAGAAAAAGAGTAGTTGGCAATAAAGGCACAACTTAGAGAAGAGTAATTAAGAAAACTAACTGAATTTGAATGGGTGGAATAATTAAGTTGAAATAAAGCTGACAAAAGCAGGTACTAATAGGGAATAATTGGCTTGAATGAGCAAGTGATATTTTATATCTGTTTTAATTATTAATGGGGTTTTACAGATCTTAAGTACACAGTTATAAACACAAGGCAGTTTTTAATTATTTAATTTTGCCTCTGTAAAATTTTCTCTCGGACATAAAACATAAATAAAAAATTTTTCTACTTTTACTTTAAGAGTGTAGAAAATATAGCTTCCTCAGTGCTTGGAAAGTCGGTCTTTGTTAATTGGCCCCATCTTGAAGAAGCTAGAATTGTGGGTGTATCAGATGGAGAAACTAAGTAAGTAAGATTTGATTTATGTAATTTTTTAAATTTATATGAACTTTACTATTTGGTAGCTTTTATTCATATATTTTTAACTGATATAATTATTGTAAAATATTTACTCTGTAATAAAAATATAAGTCCTCTAATCACACCATCTGAAGTTCAGCCACTATTGACAGTTTATTGTACATCCCTTGAGATGCATATATTTTAGATGTATATATTATTTTTTCCCTTTTGCCTTCTTTTTTTTTTAATATCTTGGAAGTTCTATATCCTAATTCTTTTCTACCAGTTATCATTATATTCTTTAGCAAGTATATTTCTCTTTCTGACAAGAATGAATAACGTTTATAACCTTACCTTTTTCCATGCTTCTCCCAGTTTTCATTTCAATAATACATTAATTTTTAAAAACATATCTTCTATTTTAAAAATAATTTCTTAACATTTTTGCAAGTTAATGATGATTTTATTAATTTTATTAATGATTATTTAGGCAAGCTATTTGTCATCTTTTACCTTTATTTCATGTAAGCTTGATCTCATATCTTGTTCATTTGTTATTTTTCATGTCTAGAACTTTCTCAAGCGATTTTTTTTTTCAAAGAAAATGTGGTGATGTTGTGGATTTTTTGTTTTTCTCATATATAGGTTTAGAATTTTAGAGGCCTAATCCTCTTTCCTCTGATCTCTACAAACATATCTCAATTGTGTTTTATCATATAGTTTTGTTAACAAGAAGTCAATGCCAGTATGAATTTTTGTCCTTTGTAGGTGCTTTTCTGTATGAAATCTTGAGCATTCTTTTTTAATCATCAGAACTCAGTTCCCCTGCCTTTTTTTTTTTATCCATTGTTTTCTTTCCACAATTTAATCGGCCATTTTATTTATTTATTTTTTGTCAAGGGGAGGTAATTAGGTTTACTTATTTAGTTTTTAATGGAGGTACTGGGGATTGAACCCAGGACCTCGTGCATGCTAGACAGGCAAGCACTCTATCACTGAGCTATACCCTCCCCACAGTTCCCCTGCCTTTTTGATGAAGTCCTGTTTATCAGTTTTTTTCTTATAGATCATGCTTTTGGTTTAAGAACTCTTCATCTAGCCCTAGGTCTGGAAGATTTTCTCCTGTATTTCTTCAAAAAGTTTTATAGTTTTATCTCTTCCTTTTACGATTAAATCCATGATCCATTTTGAATTAATTTTCTTTTTTATTTTTTGTTTCGGGGTTTTTGGTTGAGGGGGGTTAGGTTGATTGGTTGGTTGGCTTATTTTAATGTAGGTACTGGGAATTGAACCTAGGACCTCATGCATGCTAAGCACACACTCTACTACTGAGCTATACCCTCCTGCCCCCAAAATTAATTTTTATATAAGATATGAGGTTTGGGTCAAGATTTATATTTTTGCCTATGAATATTCGGTTGCTCTAGCATTATTTGTTGTAAAAACAATCCTTCCTCCTAAACTAGATTGGTTTTACACCTTTATCAAAAGTAAGTTGAATGTGTTTCTGTGGGTCTATTTCTGGATTCTGCATTTTGTTGCATTTGTCTGTATGTATATTTTTATGACACCATACCTTATCTTGTTACTGTAGCTATGTAGTAAATCTTAACCTTAGGGAGAATGATTCCTTCCACCTTTTTTTTCATAATTGTTTTAGCTATATTTGATCCTTTGCCTTTCCATGTATAATAAATTTTTATACCTAAAAATCTTGGAGAGATTTTGATAGAAGTTGTAATAAACCTTTTGACTAATTTGTACAGAGCTGCTATCTTTACTATGTTGAATTTTCTGATCCAAGTGGATCTCCATTTATCTCTCCATTTATTTTAATCTTTGATTTCTTTTATCACTGTTTTTTCAGCATACTGAGCCTGTGCATGTTTTGTTAGAGTTATATCTATGTATTTACAATTTTTTGGAGCAACTATAGATTTTATTATGTTTTAAATTTCAGTTTCCCCAACTATTATATAGAAATGTGTTGATTTTATTTCCTAGGATCTGGCTGAGCTTACCTCCCTACCTTTTTTTTTAAGAGCCCAGGCCAGTTATTTTGTAGAATTCTGATTTACCTGGTTGTTTCCTCTTAGTGTCATTTAAGTTGGTCCTGCATCCCACATATTCCCTGTAAACTAGAAGTTTGATGTAGTGGCTTGATTAGAATCAAGTTAAACTTTTTTAGCAAAAATAGTTTATTGAATTTGAGAGTATTTTTTCATTCTTTAAAAATTTATATTTTTCTTATGTATTTAGTTTAAATTCTTAAAGAGAAAGAATAGTAATTTATTTTTTAATTTTGATTAAAATTTTTTACAAGTCTTTGTTCTGAAATTCATGTTACAGTTTAAAAGGGGAGGCTTTTTTTCTTTTTTTGCTTTTTGCTATTATACTATGTAGAAATCTTCACTTTGAAGACACATTACTGGAACTCTCTATTAAACCACAAATTTGGAGGCAATATAATTTTTATTTTATTTTAACTTTTAAGGTTTTACTTGGAAGAACCTCCAGGAACACAGAAGCTTTATTTGGGAAGAACTGTGCCTCCATCTAAAGTGGTCCATCTTGGAGACAAAGAACAGTCTAACTGGACAAAAGAAATACAAGGAATTTCAGAATAGTGAGTGTCATAAAAAGTGTTTAATATTGAACTAGAATGTGATGGTCTAATGTACTCATCCTTGAACTTATTTTTCACTTAACATTGTGATCACTCTGACTACTGACTGTATCTTTATTTTATGTTCTAAAAAAGTAATGTTCTAGCTTAAAATAAAATCTGGTTAGCAGCAGTTATAGCTGTCACTGTAGTTTGTCACTCAAATACGTGATGATGTATAGAAAAAGAGAGAAAGAATGAAAGAAAAGACATGATCTCTTACACTGGGAGTAAACAGTTACCTGAATTTGAGTCATTTTTACTAATCTTAAGGGCGTTAAATTTCTTGGCTACGTGTAAGTAATAGAAAAGGAAGGAATACTCTCCCTTGTTCTTCACCCTCTCCCCTCCCTACTCCCATACCCACCCTACACCCTACATGTAGACCCCTGAATTCAGTAACCAATAACTAAGAAGCCCTACATCCTGGGAATGCTAATTTTCAGGATGCTTTGTGTCCCATGATCTCATCCTAACAATACCTCTCATTTTTCATCCAAACACTTTCCTTAAGTCAAAATAAAATAATAGAAATTGGCAGTAGCACATGAAATGGTGTTATAAATGTATGCCCATCAGCCGTCCTGTTTAAACTGTAATAGCAAACATTGATAAATGGAGAATTCAAGAATATACCTCTTCTGTAATTTTGGAGCTAACACCAGGCCATAATATCCTTATTCAAATATGTGTAAATAGAAAAAATGTAAAAAGACCATGAAAAGCCATCTAGCATGAAAGAAGGAGATAAATATAGCTGTCAGGGGTAGAAGTTGGGCATATTTTTGCTTCCCAATAATTTAAGTTAGACACCTCATCATAGCTCACATTCTGAATTTTCTTTTATAGCACATAAATAGAATCATCATAATACATTTGTCTATGATTAGTTTAATGACTCTTTTTGTAGATAGTATACTCCATGAGGGTAGGGAACATACCTGCTTTTGTCACCATAATTGTAATTTTGCCGTATAAAATACATATCTATATATAAAATAATGTTACTTAACTATATAGGTAACTATAATATATATTATATAATACATATATTTATGCATAAGCATATATACAAAAATTAAAATTACGATTTTTATAATGAGCTCAGTCTAGGGTCTGAATAGGAATATGGGCATACTGAAAATTGAATCAGTGAGCTAAAAGATCAAACTGAGGGATTCCTTCAGCACATAGTGCAAAAAGCACAAATTGTTGAAAATAATAATGATCAGAATTTCTAGTATCTGATAGGAGTTTAGAAAGAGAAAATGGAAGGAGATAAGAAAACATCCCTCAGATGAAGAATGATTGTATGTTTAGATCAGGGGTCAATAAATGTTTTCTATAAAAGGCCAGATGGAAAATACTTTAGGCTTTGTAGACTTCACAATTTTTGTCACAACTGTTCAACTCTGTTGAATCACAAAAGCAGCCATAGACATTAAGTAAATGAATGACTATGTTCCAATAAAAGTTTATTTATAAGAACAGGAGCCTGGATGTAGTCTATGGCCATAGTAGTCAATCCCTGCTTTAGACTGAAAAGGCCCACTGAATGCCCCTCCCTGTCAGTCTATCTTCTGTCTCTCTGGATTTAGCTATTCTGGATGTTTCATATAAATCAAATCACATAATATGTGACCTTTTGTGTCTGGCTTCTTTCACTTAGCATGTTTTTGAGGTTTGTACGCATAGTGTATATCAGTATTTATTTCTTCTTATGGCCGAATATTCAATTGTATGGATATACATACCACCTTTTGTTTATGCATTCATCTGTTGGTGGATATTTGGGTTGTTTCCGCCTTTTTCTATTATGAATAGTGCTGCTATGAGCATTTGTCTATAAACATTTGTTTGAGTGCCTATATGCAGGTCTTTGGTTATATACCTAGAAGTGAAATTCCTGGGTTGTTTGGCAATTGTGTGTTTTAACTTTTTGAAAAACTGCCAAACTGTTTCCCCATAGTGGCAGCATTGATTTAAATTCCCATCAGCAATGTACAGGTGTTCCAGCTTCTCCACATCTTTCCGAACACTTGTTGTTTGTGCTTTTTTTTGTTACAGCCAGCCTAATGGGTATGAAATACAGGAGTTTCTGTGAATTCTTATTTAATCTTACAGACATTGGGAAAGGTAGCCACAGAGGAAAGCAACTAGTGCAAAAAGTCTTAAGTTAGGTACTACTCAGAACTGCTAGCATATTTATTTAAAGTTATTTAAATGTTTAGTTATAAAGTTGGTAGTTTGATGTTTATCATCATAGAGGTATACACACTGATGCACATCTATGTATTTTTTTAATTCTTTTAGCTACCTGAGAAGAAAGGGAATAATAATAAATGAAACGTCTGCAGTCATATACGGTCAGTTACTTACAGGTCGTAAATATCAAATAAATCAAAATGGTGAAGTTCGTCTACAGAAACAGTGGTCAAAACAAGTTCTTCCATTTGTTTATCAAACTGTTGTAAAAGTAAGTCTCCATCAGGTCTCAATTCTATCTTAACGTAACTGTTGCACACTGTATAAATAAAAGTATATCATATTAAATATTTATTTATGAATAAAAGACTAATGCAGCAGTATATAATAGAGATTATTATTTAATGTAGTTTGCAAAATGCTCTAGTCTTTAAAAGGAGTATTACATGCTTAGACACTCATTTGTGTATTGTTAAGAAAGTTTATTTTATTCTCAAAAAATGTTTGGTTTAAATAAATTAGTAAATACAAAAAGCATTTGCTTTTGTGTTTGCAATCTTAGATGTGGTAAGGGGACAACAGTTTTTTAAAACATGTGGTGATCCTATACTTTTGGGAAAACAGTATAGCATAGCGATTAAGAGCACAGACTGAGTTGGTTTCTTAGCTGTATGACCTTGGGAAAGATTCACCTTCTTTCTGTGCTTTAGTTTCCTTATCTATAAAATGGGGCTAGTGATAGTCTCTGCCACAGAGGGTTGTCTTGAAGTGAAGTACTTAGAAGAGTGTCTGGCGTGTGAGTAGATAATAAATTTTGGCTACTAGTATTGTTATGTAGGAAATCTTTACATTTGGTGTTGGTAGACAGCATCGTCATAATTGCGTAGGAAAAATACTTGATATGCAATCTATGAAAATTTTAACTGTGATGATTCACTTTTATATTTCATTCTGCATAGGACATCCGAGCCTTTGACTCCCGTTTCTCTAATATTAAAACATTGGATGACTTATTTCCTCCTAGAAGTATGGTCTTTATGCTGGGAACACCCTATTATGGATGCACTGGAGAAGTTAGTTTCTCTTATTATTACTAATTAAATTTCTGGTGTCAATTTAACTTCTCTTCATTTAGGTGTAAAAATTTAATACTGAAGGGAAAAAAATAGGAAAGAATTCATTCATCTAACTT
This sequence comes from Vicugna pacos, assembly GCF_048564905.1. Lineage (NCBI taxonomy): Eukaryota > Metazoa > Chordata > Mammalia > Artiodactyla > Camelidae > Vicugna > Vicugna pacos. Next base: position 20,904,902 of record NC_132987.1, on the reverse strand, counting down.
GTAAACACAATATTTGGCTATATATATTTAGTCTTGAAAACGTTGGGATCAGGAGATGGTGGGAAAAAATTCAAATTCTGATCTCTTTTTTTAGTAGAACCAGGCTTCTCAGAGAAATGACTGATTACAGGGCTGGTGCAGGACGTGTACAAGATAAGCCTAAAACGTTATAAAGGGGAGCAAGGAGGTGCTCAAAAGAATGATGGGAGCACATCACATAAAAACAGGAACCAGGTTGAAGAGCCTTCTACCAGCCAAATCGGGGACTGTTTTGAGTACCAAAATAACCAAGTACTTAGTGTGTTAAAAACCATTGCGGGTGAGGAATAGGAATGCATAATTCCAAAGTGATAATAAAAGGTGAATAAATGAGGAAAGGAATGGCTTTTGCTTATAGTATCATGTCTAGGGCAAATGTGGAGGAAGTGGAGGAGTTGGAAAACCATCATTTTACAACCGTTATGATATAGATTGCATCAGACAACAGTCATCATTGGAAGCTAAATCAAAGGGGGATTTTCGATCAGGAGCAAGATATTTTCATGGTCATAGAAAGTGCCTCCCTGCAGGCTATTTAGTTGCAAGGGAAGCAAAAACTGTAACTATACAGTTACATATGTAACTGAGCAACATATGATTGTATGATCAAAATTAATATCACAGTGAAGGACAAATAAACATCACGTACCTCCAAATGGGATACCCTACAAAGGACTCATCCCCTCTGCACTATTCTGGCTGAGAATATATAACCTTAACCTTATCACAGGGAAGCATCAGAAAAATCCAAAATGAAGAATTTTTTTTAAGGCAAGGTAGAGAGGGAGGAATGAACTGTATTCTTCAAAATGTCAATGTATGAAAGACAAAGGAAGTTTCTGGATATATTCTAGATTAAAGGAGGCTAAAGAGATATGACATCTAAATTCAGTATCTGATCCTAACCTGATCCTGTAGTAGAGAGAGTAAAGAGTTTTCTATAAATATAGGACATTTTTAGGTCAACTGACAAAATTGGTATATGGACAGTAGATTAGAAAAAATATTGTGTCATGAATTTATGTACTTAATAACTGTACCATGGTTATATAATAAAATATCCTTCTTCTTAGGAAATATGCACCAAAATAGTTAGGGGTAAGGGACGTGATATATGCAATATACCCTCAAGAAGTTCAGAAAAGTAATTATATGTAAGTAAATACACACATGAAGCACAAATGTTAAGTAAATGGAGTAAAATGTTAACAACAGATGAATCTGAGTGAATGTTTTTAGTGTTCTTTGACCTGTTTTTATTTTTGCAACTTTTTAATAGTTTGAAATTATTTGCAATGAAAGTTAGTATGAAGTGAAAGACTGGTTAACAACTAGTAAAGCAAGGGACAATGACTTAAATTTACAGTATAACCAAATCCAGTTACAAATTCCAAGAGAATTTCCACTGTCACCTTTATTGTCTTAACTGTCTTTCAGAAATAACAAACACTATTCAGATAAGTAGAAAAATAAGTAAAGAAAACATAGTGAAAGAGGCTAAAACGTACTGTGATTTTTCTCCCCCTCCAAGGTTCAGGATTCAGGGGACGTGATTATGGAAGGCAGGATTCGTGTGGTTTTCAGCATTCCATGTGAACCCAATCTTGATGCTTTAATACAGAACCAGCATGTGAGTACCATAGTCTATATTATTTAATTCAGAATTAATTAACTTTTAAAATGTTAAAAGTATATTTTTGGTACCTCCTTTGAATTATGCAAATATTTTATTTAATACTGATTAAATTCTCTAACAGTTGCATCTTGTATCATTTAAAAATAAATATTGAATCTGTGCTGAAAACTTCATGCAGATCTTTGGAGGAAAAACCACTGCAATCCTGCTATTAATCTAAAATGGTTATTATGGGTTATTTTGTTCAAGCTTATAAGTGGCACATTGATTAGCATACCCTCTCGGAATAGAGTTAGGTTTTTTAAGTCTTTCATAATTAATCAAAGCCTGCCTTTTAATTTACAAGTGACAAATGGCTTCTTACAAAAGGTTCTATGTCTATATTCAGCTAAAGATGAACAGTCCCTAGAGAAAATTGGGAAACTGCCTAAACAGCATTAACCCATTGAGTATACCTCTGCAGGATGACATGGCATCCTTCTGAAGGACCTTTTTCTCCAAAGATGTTCATTGACCTCCTTTTATTTTCCCATTTTAAAATAAAAGGATGATTCTGAAATCTCTTATTTGTTCTTATTGATTGATTGGATAGTTAACTTGACTAAAATTAATTCACAGTCAGCCAGCTGTTGTTACTTACACTTTTACTTTCTCTAGTAATATAAAGATTTATATCCCATGAAATGAATTTAAGGCATTAGATACTGATAGGCATATGTAGAATAGATAAACAAGATTATATTGTACAGTACAGGGAAATATATACAAGATCTTGTAGTAGCTCACAGCAAAAAAGAATGTGAGAGTATATGTATGTTCATGTATAACAGAAAAATTGTGCTCTACACTGGAAATTGACACAACATTGTAAACTGACTATAACTCAATTTAAAAAAAAAATTTTAAAAATTAAGGCATTAGGCACCAGCATACCTATGAGGAAACTTTGTGGAAAACAGAATAGTCCCTAAAATCTTGCCATTGGGTCTTTTTTGGAGAAACAATTCAGAAAACATGGTCAGGAAACCAGGAGACTGGCCCTTTAGAGAAAGGAGCTGGAGGTCTGTTCTGGGGGTCAGTAGAGGTAGAAGAACTTGTGTTGCTTCATCCTTGGCTTTTTCTGCATCTGAAAGAGCCTGTCCAATTCCAGGTGTAGAGTGTTGCTAGGCATGCCTTCTCTACTATACTTTCTCTCTCTTTACGTACTTTCTTTAACTTTTACTCCAGCCTTCTTCTTTCTCTACCTTATATATTTTCTAGGATATTTTTGATAATTTTAATTACTTTTTAGTTATACCATAACCCAGTATTTCTCAAAAAGTGTACTCATGGTATTTTGAGCAGGACAATTACGTGTTAAATAGGACTGTTCTGTATGTGGCAGGACAGTTGGCATCCTTGGTCCCTACATACAAAGTGCTTGACACCTGTGCAATTATTGTAACTGAATGTGCCCTTGCACATTTTCAAATGCTTATTAGAAGAGTGGTACTGCTGTGATAGAAAAATACCTTGATTTTTCCTTTCTCTTCTGGAAAGCGTACTTGATTTGTTTGTATTATTTCTAATAATACATTGTATGATTTTTTATGGAAAAAACTGTGTTGCATTTTTTGCTAGTGTATTAATGTGTTTTAATAGTGACTTTATGTTCCAGGCCACTAAAAAAGTGTATCCATTTAGGGACCATTATAGACAATGGTCATTAAAAAAAATAATAGTAACGGTGGAAAACAATGTATTACCAGTCATTGGAAATTTTGCTTTTGTTGATGATAAAATATCCTTATAGTCCTATAAAATAAGAGTATAAAGTATTTGTATGAAATTTTAAAAAGTGAACAAAATCCATATAAAACAAGTATGTGTTATTATTACATACATGATGGTAGGCGTATATGGCAGCTTACCCTAGTTGGTACTGGATTGGTGAGTAATTTGCTTCCTGGTTTAAAATTATATGAACTAGTACTTTTTTTTTAATTTGACAATCTTCATAGTTTCTTCCTGTAGGTACACAAAATTGAGGTTATGTTGACTGAATTATATTAATAATATTCTAATTACAAGCCTATACATATTTGTTATTTTCCTACGATAGTAAATAATTAGGGGAAGCAAATATAACTTATATCTATATACGAAGGACACCCTTAATTTTGCTCAGTAGCAACTATTTTGATGAGCTCATGTTTTAATTCAGCGTAATAATTTTCAAGACCTTATTTTGTCCCAGGTACTTTACCAGGCCCTTCTTAGAATATAAAAATTCATTTTTTTAAAGTAGTTCTTGCCTCCAGAGTTTGCCATTTAGTACTTACAATAGGGTTTATTTCTTGAGACAGTTTCACAAACTGTATATTTCCTCCCTCTTTCATTCATCCTTGGAAATTCTGTCCTTTAAGGAGAAAGAGGAGCAGAGAAATTCTGCCTGTAAATCCTTTCTAAAAATGAGGGGTGAGGAGGAGATCATTACTTTTGAGAATCCTTACATTGCCACAATCCAAAATGTTAGTGATGTCTTAATTATCTCCAGATTTTAAAGGTAAAGAAATAACATTTAATGCTTTGTGTTTCCATAATTGACCTTTTTGTTTTTATATTTAAAGAAATATTCTATAAAGTACAACCCAGGATATGTGTTGGCCAGTCGCCTTGGAGTGAGTGGATACCTTGTTTCAAGGTTTACAGGAAGTATTTTTATTGGAAGAGGATCTAGGAGAAAGTAAGTTTATGTTAGAGAAATTTACTTAAAGTGGCAGAAAAAATTAAGTGATAAAGATAAAATGGTTAATATTTCAGGATTTATTTTTTCTTATTAATTGCTCTGAATTTTCTTTAAAAATTATGCATAAATTCCTCTGATGGTGATCTTTCATCTAAATGGCACATGCTTTAGGTGGTTGGAAAGACAGTTCTTATTTTTAGCAGCTAACAAATTGAACCTTGAAAAAAGGTATCAGAAGGTGTGTGTGAATTTCAATAATATATTTCCCTGCATTTTCTTGTTTCATTCTCCTCTCTAATTACATAATCTGTTTATATGCCTTGTTAACTTGGGTTTTGAAGCCTTTCCTCTAGTTTTTCCGTTACTGCTACTTTGGAAATAACCATGATAACTAAAACATAGAAAGACAATCTAAACTTTTCTAAGAATTAAAAGCAAAACTTTTTATTCTTTTTAACAAAATTTTAAAACTTTTGTGTGTGTGTGTGTGTGTGTGTGGTTTAAATTCAGCCCTCATGGAGACCATAAAGCAAATGTGGGTTTGAATCTCAAATTCAACAAAAAAAATGAGGAGGTACCTGGATATACTAAAAAAGTTGGAAGTGAATGGATGTATTCATCTGCAGCAGAACAACTTCTTGCAGAGTATTTAGAGAGGTAAGTGCCTAGCAAGATCTTACTGGGCATCCAAAAACGTAGGAATATAACTGTTTTGACTTTCTGATGAAGCAAATGTTTCCTTTAGCAAAATGTGATATGTGTTACATATAAACTTAATTTTGTATCATAGAGCATCATAGCCATTACCTAAAATAGGATAGAAAAATACTTTACTTACATTATTTAAAATGAATAAAGGTTGATGAGAGTTGGCTTCCATTTTATTAAAAATTTCCTTACTTTGCTATCATAAAGTATTCACTACTCTTGTTTGTCTATGTCAGTAGTAAGAGGATTAGTATGGATAAACAAAACAGCTCTTGGCATAGTGAGCTTTCTTTAAACTCCAGCTGGCCAACAGATTACTATCCTAGAATTACTGAATTTTATTGCTAGAATAGTTTAAGAAATCAACAAGTCTCAACTCCTCAGTATAACAATAAGAAATATGAGTACCAAGATTAACTGAGCCACTTAGTGACAGAGATTTACAGGAAGTATCGTTACTTCTGATTCACAGTTTAGTGTTCTTTCCATTGTTCGACTGGTTTCTAACCTTCTCATATTTGAGGATCCCTGTATTTAGTGTCTTAGGGCTGCCATAACAAAGTACCACAAACTGGGTGACTTAAAACAACAGAAGTTTATTGTCTCACAGTTCTGGAGACCAAAAGTGTAAAATCAGGGTGTTGATAGGGCCATGCTTCTTATGAAGGTGTTAGGGAAGGCACTGTTCACACACGTCTCCCAGCTGCTTGTAGCCTCACGAGTTTTGTTCCTTAGCCTCTTGAGGCATCAGCCAGTCCTCCAGCTTCACATGGTTTTCCTCCCTATGTGTCTACATATCATCTCGCTATGTGACTCCACATCTGTGTGTTTTCACATCACCTCTGTGTACATGCCTGTCTCTGTCCAAATTTCTCCTTTTATAAGGACACTGGTAATACTGGATTAGTGCTTATTACTTCTTTTAAAAACCTGTTTTCCAAATAAAGTCACATTCTGAGGCACTAGGAGTTGGGACTTCAATATATCTTACTTGAAAGGGTTGGAGATCACACAGTTCAATCCCATATTACCATCTGAAAATTTAGATTATTTCTTCTATTTACTTTAAAATGTCATATTAAGATTGCTTTTTCTTGATTTTTCAACTTGACATATGCATTGATTTCCTACCATAGAAGATGAAGCTTTAGCTCTCTTCTAGCGCTCCCACTCCCTATTTCCTCACCTCCAGACACACACAAACATATTTCCCCCTCTCTACAGTTTTTAACATTAAACTGTATTTAAAGTTTACTTAAGATAATGTAAATGGACACAGCTGGACCTTGTAGAATATTAGGATTACATTTCCTTTCTTATACACATTTTTGTTCTTTTTGTATTTATTCATTGGTTTCTTATCTATGTTCACATGACTAATTTGGCTCTAAACTCTGTGCTGTAGCTGGAAAACTTAATACAGTCAAACAGATTGTGTGACTTGTCAGTTCCATTTTCTTCTTGTAGACATCCTTCTAAAACCGTCTGTCTTCCTGCTTCACTGTGAACTAACTGCTCTCCTGGGCCATTGCACAGCTCTCATCCAAGAGTTTCTCTTTATGATCATCCTAGGAATTCCCTTCACCATTCCCCTGCATAGGATTCCTTTATTTCCTGGCTTTTATGCCTTACTCCTGGTTTATATCACCATTTTGATGGAGCAGTTACACAGGCAGCTTCCTAAGAAAGCTTGCATATCTGGAAATTTGTTTAAACCTCCTAGACTGGAGATTATTTTCCTTCAGAATTTGGGAAGTACTGCTCCATTCTCTTCTTGTTTCCTTTGCTGTCAAGAAGTCTTATGCCATTCTGATTCTGAATCTGTGTGTGTGACCTATTTTCATTTCTGCAATCTTTTAAGAATCTTCCCTTTACCACTGCTGTTTAATAATGTGATGATGTGTACCTTAGTATGGGTCTTTTTTCTTTTGTTTTACTGTCAGTCTTTTTAGACTTGAAGCTGATGCCCTTCCATTCCAAGAAACTTTTCTGAATTATTTCTTTTATAATTTCCTCCTCACCATTTGTTGTTGTTCTCTCTTTCTGGGACTCCTTTTGCTAGATGTTAGACTTTTTTGGATTAATTCTTCTGATTTTCATATCTCTTCTTATCTATTTCCTACATTATACCCCTGTTCTACTCTGTAGGAGATTTCTTCAACTTTAACATATCTTTTAAATTTTTTATTTAATCATTTTCAATTTCTGAAAGTGTGTCCTTATCCTCTGCCATTCCTTTTTTATAGCATCTTGTTCTTATAATGAGTGAAATTTCTTTTATTTCTCTGAAGATAGTAATCTAGATTTTCTTCTATTCTCAGTATTTTCTGTTTTCTCCAAATTGCTTTTTTTTTCTTTTTCTTTTCTTATTCTTTGGGCTTGTCAGGTGAGACTTGGCTATTTCTGCAGAGGATCTCCAAATATCACTTCCTATATGTATATTCTTTCTCTTAGGCTAGGTAGAGATCTGTTCTCCAGACTTTTCTGCAGAGAACAGAACTGACTTCCAGTGGCTTGGAAGTTAACCAGGGAACTGGGGTCTTATTACATAGTGAATGCTATGACACACCCCATCCAGGTACCCCACCCCGACAATGTCCCTTCAGGACTGAGGACATATTCCCTTGGCAGCAGGAATAGGTTAAAGTTATGCCCCTTTCCCACAAAAGCCACAGGTCCAATGCCTGATCAACAAGGAGGTGTCAAGGCCCAGCCAACCTGATTGCCCCAGTTCAGGGCAAGTCTGAGGGGGCCTTCCTAGTCTGAGATCTGTATAATACTGGCCAAGGAGTTCATTAAGAATGAATCACAGCCCAACTTCTCCCTGTGCCTAATTCTGCTCCTTCCTATCTTCCTTCCCTTTACAGGTATTGATTCCACAAAACTCACTAATAAACTTCCTACATGTTTATCTCCATCTCAGAGACTGTTTCTTAAAGATGTTATACTTCCTAGCCTGATTCCTAGTGACACACACAAGTGTCACTAGGAATCAGGAATCAGGATTCTGATCAGCAATCAGGATTCATGAAAGTATAACCACTTGTTATACTTTCAGTAGGGCACCTGGCCTCTCCTCCTCACACCCCACCCATCCAGTTCCCTGTGCCTGGAATACCCAAGGCTAGAGCAGACCCTAGTCAACCTCTCCAAAAGATAAACCATGGGATTTATGCTGGAGTAGAAGGCAAGTAATCACATGACCACCTACCTGCTTATTATACAAAATTTTCAACTAAAAGCCTAAGAACCTCACTCCATACTATAGCATTAAAATGTACCTGAAGCCCGTATCTCCTGAGCTTTTGCAGACTTCCACAGTTCAAATCAACTTGCTTCTTGTTGACCTCCCACACTGGTGGCTTGTGGTGCAGCTTATTCCTGTCTGTCAGATCATTTCACACTTATCTATTCAGTTTTCAATTTCTTACATTTTGTTAACAACTCATATATAGTGTTGGATTCTCTGCTTCGCTCTTTGTCTGTCTTTGTAAGTCTATGCCCTTTTTTATAATTAACTGTTCTTTTAATAGGTTGGGAAAGAAGCAAAAATAAGCGTGTGTTCAGTCTGCTGTGTGTATTTGAAAGTACTGCACTATTCAGGAAACAATGGAATTTTGAGGAATATCAGAAGATTTAGTGGGTTTTCATTTGCTTTATTGAGGAGTACTCTAGCTTTGTTGTGAAAATTAGGGAATAACCCTGTAGAGATTATTTTTGTCCATTTATCACCTGTCATTATAGTCTATTAGGGATTGAGTCAGTAATTGAGGTTTGTAAGTAATTGGAGTTTATTGTAGTTCATGAATTGAATCATTTCTCCCTCAACTACAACTCCCTCAACTTTTGAGAGCCTGTGAATACTTTTGAATCTTTTAGTCTCTATCTCTTATTAATACTCTGTGTCCTCAATATATTTACTATGTCCCCTTAGGGTCCAGAATTATTTGATAGGAAGTTTATATGAAACTAGCCATGTGTATTTTTTAAGCAGTATTTGTGTTTATTTGTTTGTTTGGCTAGAGCTCCAGAACTGTTTTGTTATATAGCCAAAAATAGCCAAGAGGATGTGTTCTACGAAGATGATATTTGGCCTGGAGAAAATGAGAATGGGTAAGCAAAATTTGTGGGATTTATTGCCTCATAGTTCAACTTGGTGGTTCCATTGAAAGGTACAGCAGTTAGTTTCTCAAGAATTTATATTACTTTTGGTAGGAAGGTTTTGTATTGTTTTGTTTTTGCTTTAAGATCTTAATATAATTTTTTTATTTCACTTAGATCAGTAAAGTACTGACAAGTAACTTTAACTATAAATTAAATGAGATGTTCATGTTTATATTAGATTTATAATTACTACTAATTAAGTGTAGTGGTTAATTATATATTTAATGTCTTTTATAATTCACAGCCCTCAAAAGTTTATATCAAACCTTTCTATAACTCCTCAGAAAGTTTTAATTAATGTGAAAAAATTGTTTTTAATATAGTGCTGAGAAAGTTCAAGAAATTATAACTTGGCTAAAGGGGCATCCTGTGAGCACTTTGTCTCGTTCTTCTTGTGATTTACAAATTCTGGATGCAGCTATTGTTGAGAAAATTGAAGAAGAAGTTGAAAAGTGCAAGGTACTAAATTACAATAAAGAAGATTGCTAATGAGATTTGAAGTTAAATGAACTGTATATTAGTCTGCAAATGATTTATTTGTGTTTCAATCAGATAAAACATATACTCAGTGATTCTAAATTATGTCAAATGATTCTGTAATTTAAAAAAATGTTCTAGCCATTTCCAATGTCTGTTAAGTTTATCTAAATAAATATAAATGCTACATCAATATAAAGCCATAGCATTTAAATTTTATGTCCTTGTAGTGTTTCTAATTTTAAGAATTAATATTTTATGATTCTAGTCAAGATAGAAGATTTGTGATTGAGAAATAGTGTTAACCCCCTATTCTTTCATACTCTTCTGAGACAGTTCATCTTTTTATAGAACATAAAAATTGTATTTATCTAACTTTTACAGAATCACTTCTAAAATATACTTTTCCACTGACAAACTCATTCAATTATGAAGTATTTTTAAAACCCCACTTAAACGAGCCTTTTTTATGTCTTAATTTTAAAAAACAAAAACCTGTGTAGCCTTAGCTGTTTTATCTAATTTGATTCCCTATATTGATGCAATAGAAAATAGATTAATTATATTCCTTTTTTAACTTTGTTATTTTTCAGTATTTGCCTTTTTACTAAAATGATGTTGCTTTGCTAACACAGCACTCTCTTGTTTGAACTAATAGCAGAATAAGTTAAGAACTGGGCTTTTTTAAAACCTTCCCGCATCTCTCTTTCAATACTGAAAACCTTAGGCAAGATAGTTGACCTTTCCATTCCTCCATTTCCTCATTGGTAAAATGAGAGTAAAATAATACCTATTTCATATGGTTCTCAAAAGAATTAACTGAGTTAATACATAAAAACTCCTAATAATGTGTAGTTGTTATTAATGCTTAATAATACTTAGCTATTACTGTTTGAATTCTCTTATCACACACTCAAGAGCTGAGAATATGATCTGGAAAATCACCACTAGATGACTCCTTTTACCTTTAAGAAAAAATGTTAGGCTCAGAGCCAAGAGTTTGATATTTTGAAAGGTTATTGATACTCAGTTGAGGATGGAGAGCCTTCATTTCTTTTTGTCTTTCAATGTAAAGTCTATTTGTCCAGCATTGTTTTTGTTTAAGGAGGGAAGGTAACTAGATTTGTATATTTGTTTGTTTGTTTATTTAATGGAGGCCCTGGGGATTGAACCCAGGACCTCGTGCATGCTAAGCTAAGCACATGCTCTACCACTGACCTATACCTTCCCCCACAGGATTGTTTTTGAAATGAGTTTTCCACTTATAATCTTAAGCCCCCAAATTTTATTTGAACCCATTTGGATGTGGAGCTTTCTAAATGTTTTACACATTTTTCCCTTACTTTGCAAACTGAAGATCCGTATACAAAGTTGTAGTCAATTATTTTGATTACATTTTCATATAGGAATAAAAACCTGTTAATGTGTCAAGGAGTAGCTATGAGATTTTTTTTCCCCCTTTTCAGTGTTAGAATGTTATTAGGGTAATAAAGATAAGAAGAAGAAAAAACTAAAAAATGAACAATATTCTGAACATAATTTAAACTTTTTACTGCAGGGTCATCATTAAAAGTATCTGTAGTTTTCTTATTGGACAGTGATTCCCAGACTCAGCTAATTATCAAAATTACTGGAAGAGCTTTTTAAAAAACATGCATTCTGAATTCCATCTCTAGAGCAGTAGTTCTTAAACTTTAATGTGCACATGAGTCACTGGGGGATCTTGTCAGAATACAGATTCTGATTCAGTCGCTCCAGGATGAGCCATTCTTGATAGTCTGCATTTCTAACAACCTCCCAGGTGATCACATTTTGAGTAGTCATTCCCCAGAGCTGTTCATTCATTCGGAACTGTGGGTTGGAGCCTGTGGTGGAAATACCCCAATTTATTAATTTGCCTAACGAATCAGGTTTGAATGCTAATATTCTCTAATCAGTGCTGTAATGTAACAATGCCTAGGGGTATGTTAGAGCATATGGGTTGTTTTTTCATATGCAGTCCTCTAGGCACAGTTATTGTGTCTGCTTTTTAAAATTACTTCAGATTTCTTCTCATATTCTTTCTTCTTGCTGTTGTCCGTAGGCAGTAGTTGTACTCTTAGCACTTCTAGTCTGTTGTGGACTGGAAACAGACACCTTGTCAGTAAGACCTTCGCTTTTCACCCTATTTAAAATTACAAATCTCTCCCCGCACCAATCCCCCTTATCTGCTTTATTTTCCTCTATGCTTTTTACCTTCAAACATGCTATTTATTTTCCTTATTTTGTTTCTTGTGTGTCTTCCTCAACTAGAATAAAAGGACAGTTCACTATTTTGTCCCCAGGACCTAAATCAATAAATGGCACATAAATGGAACTCAGTAAATATTTACTGAAAGAAGAAATGAAATATCTCTATAAAAAAAAGAAAATAGACTCTATTTAAAGGCTTGAGCGTTTTACACTATATAAATACAAAAACTCTGTAATGTATGGACTTTAGCTTAGGGCTGTGTTATGCCCTTCTGTACTTACTTCCATAAGCTGTGTCCTAAAGATAGGTGACTACCTCACAAGTAAACTACTGCCATTTTTCTTGGTAGGTAAGAATCACTTTTTGAAAAAAATTAATGTGAATGGTAGTAATGGGTTGCAATGAATATAAATTTCCTCACATTTTTATTAGGTAGAACAGGTAGTATTATTTCCATCTTACAGATTGAAAGAAGCTGATGCTTACATGCAAAGTCACAGAATTAATTAGCAAAGATAGAAGAAAACTCTTCCTCCAGCATTGTTTAGTCAGAAATTCAAATATCAAAGCCATTTCCCCAAAGCAAGGACATTGTAAATGAATGTCACCTTAATTTTTATAAGTAGCCACAAAACGCATGATATTGACATAAATCAATACTTTATAATGTTTTTTCTTTAATATAACTCTTTATTGACCATTGTATACAATTCTTTTTACAGTAAAAAAAGCATTTGAATAGGATAGTTTTCATATAAAATTTAAAACAGACAAATATTATCTGTGTAAGAAGTAAGGTTACTTTGGGATAGAGTAGTAACTGGGAGGCAGTACAGGAATTTTTTTTCTTAATTTCTTTTTTCAGAGGTTTTTAATGTTGTTCTTAGTAATGTTCTGTCTCTTGAACTGGGTTATACATAGGCTCATAATACAAAAATTCATCAGACTTTATACTTAGAAGTTTGCATTTATCTATTATATCTTATATGTCAACCAAAAATTTTTACTTTAAAAAATTTTAAGAATTTATTTATTCCTCCTTACTTGTATCTAAAGAAAGTCAAATTATCTTGAACTTAGTCATTTCTTTTGGCTTTTTAAAGTTCAGATGTGTCCAAATTCTGAATAATAATTTTAAAATTTAGTATTTTTAAGTGGTTTCAAAATTTTCTTTTCTCAGCAAAGAAAGACTAATAAGAAGGTTCGAGTGACAGTGAAGCCCCATTTGCTGTACAGAGTAAGTTTCCTGTCAAATACTTCAACGTTGTTTTTGCTTTGAAAGTATAGAAGGAACAAAATATTTTCAATATATTAGTAGAAAAACTTTTTTAAATTAGAGTTAATAATAATTAAATCTATCTTCTCTTCAGCCTTTAGAACAGCAACATGGAGTCATTCCTGATCGGGATGCAGAATTTCGTCTCTTTGACCGTGTTGTAAATGTGAGAGAGAACTTTTCCGTTCCAGTCGGCCTTCGGGGCACCATCATAGGCATTAAAGGGGGTAATAATGCAATACTTGACATGTCTTCAGCTGCATTTTTACTGTAAAGTAAAATATAAATTTGTGTGTCTTATATGTAAGCAGAAAGCTTCTATAATCAAGAAAAACACTAAATCCTTTTATGTTTTAGTTAAATTTTTTTTTTCAGTTTTAGTTAGAGAAATTTGTCCTTTTTTGTCTTGTGTAATCAGCTGGGAAGTGATTAAAAGATAGGGAAGTTGAGGAATGGCTGCTGAAAATTTGGTAGCTTGTGTATAGCACATTAAAATTATCCAAGACCTTGGTGAGAATACATACATTTTCATGAAACCAAAAGAAACATTTTGTCATGCCTCCTTAGTTCTTGTTCAGGGCTTTACCTTAATTGTCATTGTAATTTCCTGATTTCTGTGGAGAAATAAACATAAGTTATGAGCTTACTTACAGCTGAAATATTTGAAAGTTAAATGTGCATATTAATTTGAATTTTATGACTACAACCTAGATTATGTATATAAAACAGACCTGTCTGTCTGTTGCACAGTGATGTGCATCTAGTTAACACTAGTACAGTACACTTGAAGATGGTTACAATGGTAAATTTTGTTATGTGTTTTTTTACCAAAAAAAAAAGATGAGACAGTGAAAATAAAATGAAAGAATTAGCCACGGACCTAAAAGTGCCTCAGAGGGATGCCGGGAGTGAGTAGCTTTGCTGCATAGATTCAAAAAAAGTCAACCCAACACGAAGCAGCAAATCGGGTACCTAGGGATGAGGGCACTGGCAGCACTGTCCCTCCATGTCCCAGGCACTCAACTTTGGTCTCACTGTCCAGAAAGGAAGAAGAGTAGACAGGGCGTGAGCCTAAGAGAACTGCTTATTTAGTGCCAACATGTACCAGGCACTTTAACATTTTGCATTTAACCCTCACAACCACATAAGAGGTAGATATTATTTTCTCACCTAAGAGGTTAAGTGACTTGCCTGAGTTGACACAGATGAGTAGCAGAGCTGGGATCTGAACTCTTTCCCCTGATTCTTCTCTAACTTTGAGCAGTAGTTCTGTACATTTTCCATCCACACATCCTCTTGGGGTCTTCCCTGCCAACCTACCTCAAAAAGAAAATTTTCTTCTCTGATTCTTTGAATTTTTTGGATGTATTTCTGGCTGCTGAAAATGGAGGAAGGAAGATCTGGGCTAGTCATGGTAAGGGTCAGATGGGTGTAACAAAGCAACCTGCTTGCTGCTGTCTGCTCAACCTGAGACATCAGCTGTTCAAATGTTGAGCTTATTGCATTGTACTCTAATGAGGTTGTCCTGAAAAGACCTTACAACTCTGATAACAGAAGTTTCCTTTCTTCTGACAACTCCTGTCAGTAATGGTGACCATTTGGGATTTTATCTTGAGAAGGATTTTAGAGCTATATCTACACAGAGTGGAAAAAACTCAATCATTGATTAACCATGTCTGCTGTGGACATGGAATAGGAAGGGGGAGTGTTTGTCTTACTGCTCTCAGCTAATACCTCATCTCCATAGCCATCTCCACTAAAGGGAGTGAACAATTCTCTTATCAATAATCTTTTGAGGAAGTGGCTCCTCCGTCAGACGAGAAGCAGGAACCTAGAAGTGGGCCTTAAGCCTTCAGAGGAGAAACTCCTGCCTCTCATTGAGCCCCACTTTCCTGGGTTTAAATTTTAGGTAAAAGTGTCAGGTGAAAGGTACAGCTGGATGGGGGAGAATGAGGAAGCTCTGCAGGCCTGGTTTTAATTGGGCAATGAGGGACTGGGAGTGAGGGTAACATTCTCCAACCCCTACCAGGGGCTAGCATAGTGTCAGATACCATATTAGTCAGGGTTCTCCAGAGAAACAGAACTAATAGGATGGAAAGGGTTTGGGGTGGAGGTGGGGAGAGAAACAGAGAGAGGGACTCAGTTCTGAAGTTCTGTGATAGACACAATTATTAACTTGGGCTTAAAATTCAAACATTATTACAGCTAATTACTTCCCCTTGACATTTTGGTAAATTTAAACTTTCAGTTATGTCCCATCACCCTCTCTGCCAGATTTATTCTTCTCTGTTCCTAATTAAGCTTATTGTGCCACTATCTTTCTCATGTGTCTCATGTCTCAATTATGACATCCATTATCTGACAAGTTATCTCAGCCAGAACCTTGCAGTCATCTTTGACATCTCTATTCTTTTTATCTACACAGGTTACAAACTCTTGCCAATTCTATTTAATAATATATCCATTCTCCATTCTGTTCCCCACATTCCTGCCACATCTTCAAATCTTTATTTCCATTGTCTAATTAGAAGACCTTCTAAACTGCAAACTCCAAAGGGCGGGGTGTGGAACTAGGTTTATTTATCTGTTTATTTGATGGAGGTACTGGGGATTGAATCCAGGACTTCTTGCATGCTAAACATGTGCTCTGCCACTTGAGCTATACCTTCCCTCTTTGTATTAACTATTTTTATGAATAATTTCCAATATATACAAAAACAGAGAAAAATATAATTAATTCCCACAACATCTAATTTAAAATATTATTATTTTACTTTAAATTAATACCAGTAAGGTAATCTGTGAGTTTATTTACTTTTCACTCGCTATTTGTATTGATAGTTGTAATGCTTCTTATACTCCAAAAACTTATATACTGATTTTTTTATCATATGATTTTTCAATCTCTTTTTTTAAACAGCTAATAGAGAAGCTGATGTACTGTTTGAAGTATTATTTGATGAAGAATTTCCCGGAGGCTTAACAATAAGGTTTGTATTTCCAGATGATAATTACACTTTGTGAATGTGTCCACGTGGCCAATGACTTTGCATCATTTGTTCACAACTTGAATTCCTAGTATGTAAAAAGGCATCATACTTGCAACTAGAGATATAACAATGAATAAGACAGGCATGGTTTCCACCCTTATGAGCTTTCATTGTAGTAGGGGATATAATTAACTTATTACAATATTATTTTTTAACTAAAATGTGACAAGTGCTGGGAAGAAAAACTTTAGGCTTCTTTAAGAGTGTGATCTGTCCTGAGAGTTCTACAAAGGCTTTCCTGAAGAAGTGATATTTAAAATGGGACGTGAAGAATAAATAATAGGTAACTGGAGGAAGAGGGAGGAAGAAGGACAAGAGGTGAGGAAGAGGGAGGAAGAAGGACAAGAGGTCAGGAAGAAAGAACAGCATATGCAACAGAGGACATTTTCACTCATTTAAAAACTGAAGGAATGCAAGTGTGTCAACTTCAGCAACTGTGTAAGATTAGGTAAGAGAGAAGAGGAACCGTGCAGGAACTTGTAAGCTAATTTTCAGGAAATGCTTAGGATCTTTGGGTCTTGGTCTTTATCCTTAAAGCAGTGTGAAGCCATCAAAATAAGAGATGTGACATGATCAGATTTGCATTTTTTTAATGGTTGAATAACTTAAGGAATAGAAATGTTCTTTGAATTGAGTGACACGTTAACTCTTTGTCATTTGTTTTACTGGAGTTGTGAGTGCTCAAGCCAGATTGGGGTGGTTTGAGGAATGAATGACAGTTATAATAATGGAGGCAAGAAATTGAGGTGACCCTTGAAAAGTTTGACCGTGAAGGGGAGAAAAGATGACTGGCTGTTAGGAGATTTAAAGGAAGAGGATTGGATTGTTTGCTTTTAATTTAACATGACTGAGGCTTACTCAAGTCTTTTCTAGAGGAGCATTAATAGAAAGAAAGTTTAAAGTTATGGGGAAAACATCATGATAGAATGAGAGGTACCATGGAATATTAGAAAGTGTGGGGTCTCTCACTTAACCTTTGTGTTACCTTGGGTAGGTTAGTTAAATGTGCTCTGACCCTCAATTTCCTCATCTGTAATGAAAATGTATACTTCACTAGGTTATTCTGAGGATCAAATGAAATCCTTTCTAGTTTTCCTTTCCTCCTTCTAAAAACCAGCTGAAAAACAAGTTTGCTCAGTTTTTTTTTTCCTCCTCTGTTTTGATTACTAAGTAATTAAAATAAAAAATTAATTACTCTTGTTTAGCATCTTTGCATAAAAGCACAATTATTCCTAATACCAGATTATCACCTTCAGAATGCTATTATTGTTTTGCAACTTGAATGTACCTGTTAGCCAAAGACTTTACTATCTGTGCTCTTAAATGCAGCAGCAGAGTCTGGATCCCATACCTGATTTTATTTTACATGAAAATGGTTAGTTACCAATAACCTTACCCAAATAACTTTGAAATGTATTTTTCAAATGATTAACTTTTTCTCAGGGTCTTTTTTTTTCCCCTCCTAGGTTAAGGCACTGATTCTTGACTAATAGAGAGCTAAGTAAAAGATTACCTGCCTGCAGTATATTCATTTCTATAATGCAGAATCGTTAAGTATTGTTATCACAAAAATATTTTCTAGAAATCTAACAAAGATTTCTCATGGAAGAATTCTAGTTCTCCTGATCTCAGCATATAAGAAAATTATATTCTTATAGAGTTGAAAACTTCTGACCAGAGCAGGCTTATTTTAATATCTAAACACTTTTACCAAGGCCAGGAAGGAAGGAAATCAAAAATACTTGTCTCTTAAGCTTTCCCACTATAGAACTTTAGATGGGAAGATGAGAATAAAAAGAGCAGAACTCAACAGTTGATCAGGAGACAAACGTGATTAAAGCTATTGTTTGCCCTGTTGCATAGGTAGAGCCACAGTTAGAATGGCTCCTCCCTGAGCAGCTTCATAACCTAGACTGTACAACAAGCCACTGTTTTTTAAAAGAAGTTTGACATTTAATTCATAAGTTTTTAGTTAACTCAGCTATTATGTTGCAAGCCTTCTGAGGGCAAACTAACACACACATGAACACACACCCCTACGCACACAACTGCACCTCTGGAACAGTTTTTTCCCCACTTAGTAGCACTGAATAGTCAATTCAGAAATACATCATCTTCTAAATTGAGATCTTCCTATGAGTCAAGTTCCTCTACTGAATTTAAAAGTAATATGTATTAATTCAGATTATAGACTATCCAACCAAAATTTGATTCTTCTGCTCTCTAGCACATTTAGTATTCGTTCCCTCTGATCTTGACATAACTTTTTACTTTTAGGTGCTCACCTGGTAGAGGTTATCGACTGCCAACAAGTGCCTTGGTGAATCTTTCTCATGGGAGTCGCTCTGAAACTGGAAGTCAGAAGTTGACAGCGATCGTGAAACCACAACCAGCTGTGAATCACTATAGCTCAAATTCATCAATTTCATCTGGGCATTTGGGAGGCCTGAACCATTCCCCTCAATCACTTTTTGTTCCTACTCAAGTAAGACTCTTAGTTTTTCATTTCTCTCTTTTATAAGTCATAGGTAGTTTTGTAAGTGGAAACTTAATTTAACTTAGTTTTTTAAAAAGTTTTAGTTCAACTCAATTCCAAATTTACTTTAACCTAACAGACTAGTAAAGAATACTATTGAGAGCATTCTACCTCTGTTTTAAAATTACAGTTATTTTAAAGAAAAAAAGACATTTAAATAATGAGCTTAAAAATGCCTGTTTTCTCTTTATATATTTACTTTGTGAACTAACAGTTACATTTTTTTCTTGTTTCACCTGAATGACTTATGCTGTCTGTTGTGAAATGACATTAATTCAAAAGGTAAAAAGGAGAGGACTATATCATGTTTATCAAAAGCAGTTTCAAATCTCCACCATGCATGGGATGGGAATTCATAGATGATTTCCTTTATTTCATCTTCCTGAGAACAAAAATTGAATTGTTTTGTGTGAGATACTTAATTTTAATACCATGGCCCCAAATCTGAACCACACTTTTTAATCTAAATAATACATGTGTATTATAGGCTAATTAGAAAACATATAAGTAGATAATAACAAAGGAAACAAGCAAAAACCCTCTCAAATCTTGTAGGTAACCACTGTGAAATTTTGGTGCATATTTTTCCAGAGTTTTAATTTGCATGAAATAAGTTCCCCGTAAGTAATAGCTGATTTTTTAATCTATTAGATTATTTTTGTGTAAGATGAAGATTTTTAAAATAAAAACTATTAAACATTAGTTTGATAGAGGTAATCTGGAAGACAAAAAAAAATCTGTTGGTGGGTATTGATTCAGTTTAATCTTTTATAGCATTTGTTATGCTTTAAATGTTTTCAGATTACTAATTACATATGAAGAAGCTCATTTTCATTCCAGCAGTATACGTTTATGATTACTATACTGAGCAGAAAAAAAAGAACTGAGATGTCAGATAATGAAATTTAAATATCCTGTCTACTGCTAAATAGCTTTAATGAATTGTTTGACTTTTAATTTGAATCTTTATTTTTTCATGTTTCAGTTTTCCATAAGAAATTTTTTGTGCTTTCCCAGGTACCCACTAAAGATGATGATGAATTTTGCAACATTTGGCAGTCTTTACAGGGATCCGGAAAGGCTCAGCACTTTCAGCCAACTCTACAAGAGAAGGTTAGTGTACCTTGCCTGACGAACATTTAATTTTAAAAATTTATTTTTATATTCTCTTTTAGGTATGCAATGATTAATTTTTCTCCTGAAATCTCATAAAATAGAAATAACAGTTTTGATCTTGAATTTTCATAATTCTCTTTCAGACATAGATCTTTTTGGACCAGTAAGTGAGAATATAGAAAATTTTCCTTTTAAATCAGTTTTAGATTTTTTTTAGTTGTTTACAAAATCATAATAACCTGTATTTTAAATTCAATAAAGGCTTTAATGGCACTCATTAACTTACTCATTTCCACTTGAATATATGGCTTTATGCTGGCAGTTGGTTATCTTAAATAGAATAAACAAATTCACATTCCTTGCTAGAGATTAAGAAGAGGAAAAAAATTCTGCCCAAAGAGTAGACTCAGATACCAAAAAAAAAGGAAGAAAAGGAATGAATTCCTACTGCATTTTTTGCTAGTTACTGACCTATCTTCTCAGCGTAGGTTAAAAAGGAATGTCCTCTTAAATTTATAAACCAGTAACCTATACCATAAAGGCCTAATTTATTCTGATGTCCACCAGTGATGGTGGCATTAGCAGAGCTAGAGAGAGGAAAATAGCAAAGGGAATGATGGTAAAATAAACATAAAAAGTGAGAGTGACAAAGCACACAGGTTACCTCTGCCAAAATGCTAATAAGAGTTTTCCTTAGATCATCCACAAATCCTTTCTACACAAATGTAACCCATATCTAGATTTTCAAACTCTCTTTTCCTCCCTTATTGATACTGCTAACCACTCATTCTTCAGGAGTGCTTTTTTATCATTCATTTGTTCATTCAACACATGTTTATTAAGTGCCTACCATATACTAGACATTGTTTTATGCAAAATACAGCTGTAAACAAAACAAAAATCCTGGCTCTGATACAATTAGTATTGTAGGTAGGAAAGGACAATACATAAGATAAAAAAGTAAATTAAATGGTATATTAGACAATGATATGTAAGTTTGAGAAAAATTTCAGGGAAGCAGGATAGGAAATGTTAAGGGGAGGGAAGGTGAGGTTTTCCAATTTTAAATGGAATGTTTGGGTAACATTTGAGGAAAGATTTGAATGAAATGAGGAGTAAAATACACAGATACCTGAGGGGAGAGGCTCTGTTTTGGGGGGGTGATCCCAGGCATACACAGGGAAGAGAAAGAAGACCATTTGGCTGAATCAGTAGGGTGAGTTATAGGAAATGCAACTGGCGAGGTAACAGATCGATACTCTAGGACCTTCTGACCAATATGACATTAGCTTTTACTCAGTGAGACGGAGTCAGTAGAATGTTTTGAGTAGCAGAGTGACATGATCTGAATTACATTTTAATATGCTCTAGAGTTCTAGAGAACTCAACATGATTTTTTTTTTAAAGGTATTCAAGCTTCTGGAAAAGGCAAGGCTATGGGGACAGTAAAAATATCAGTGGTTGCCAGGGGTTGTGGGAAAGGGAGACGTGAATAGGTAGAACAGTGAATAAGCTCTGTATGGTACTGTAATGGTGGATACATGTCATTATACATTTGTCCAGACCATAGAATGCACAACACCAAGAGTGAACCCAATGTAAAATGGACTTTGGCTAATAATTATGTGTCAATGTAAGTTCATTGGTTGCCACAAATGTACCATTCTGCTGTGGTGGGGGTGGGGGGAGTGTTGATAATGGAGAAGGCTGTGCATGTATGAGGGCAGGGGGTACATGGGAAATCTCTGTACTTTCCTCTCAATATTGTTGTGAACTTAAAACTGCTTTGAAGAAAGTCTTTAAAAAATGCCAAGTTTTTATTGACAAAATATGAGAGTGTGACTAACACAAATAGCTTTAAGTAGACATCAAACAGAACAACCAAAAAGACTGTACTTATAAGTAGAATATTTTCTTTCTAATTAAACTTCGGGCACTTGTTCTTTGAAATGGTACTGTCAACATGGGTTTTAGAATTAGAGCTCAGATGTCAGCTCTTCTATTAATCAGTTCTATAACCAAATTACTTTATCACTTTGAGCCTCAGTTTACTTATCTATAAAATGGAATCAAAATACCATAGTATTTTTATGATCATAGTATTATTTTAATGATGATAAGATAATGGATGCAAAGTATATCCTACCATGCCTGGCACATGATAGACACTCATACAATATTTGTTCATACCAATCTGTTGATCCTGGTGTTCCAGTTCCCTTTCTTAGAGTCAAAATCCCCCGTAGTGTGCTACTCTGGGCCAAAAACCCCACCAACCATTGTGCTCTGCAGATAGACATCTCTTGGCCCTTTTCACTCTTACAGACTAAAGAGCCCTGGATGTTCCTGTGCATATGAGCTTACTGGATCTTCCTTCACACTATGGTGCATATCACAACTATTTTGCAACATGCCCACTGCCAACTAGGACATGATATGCCTTTGCATCCAGTGTTCATTTGTCTGTGCCCAGAAAAAAATAGTAAATAGGGCCCACCAAAAGCAAAATTGTGTAACCATTGTAAAGTGATTAGTTTTTATTGACCATCTCCTGCCCCTCCTTTTGCTTCCCCTTCCCACTTGAGCTGTGGCATGTAATCTGTTTCTTTGTGCCTTCGGGCCTCCTCTCTATTAGAAAGCAAAAGGATCTGATATGATCTTCATATGAGTATGCCATTTTGCTAGTTCTGCCCATTCTTACGCTGTCTCAGTTATGATAACTTTATAATCAGTCTTGCTATCTGGTAGTAGTCTTCCACTGTTTGAAAACCTTGATAATATAGATATTAATTTAAAAAATCAGGTACTGGGGGAAGGGATGTGGAAGGGCTAATATCCTCAACTCCTGTAACAGGGGAAAGAATGATAAATTTTTTAAAACCTCTTTAATGGAAATTTTTTAAATAATAAAGTCAAGAGAATAGTATAAGAAACCTATAAGTACCCATCCCTACCTTGAACATGTCCAATTCTGTTTCTTCCATTACACCTTATTTCCCATCCCCACATACCTCAGAGGTAGGATTATTTTGAAGCAAATCCAGAGGAATCTTTAGAGGCTGATATTTCTGTTGTGAGGAAACATTTACCTAAAGTTTTGTCGTCTTGTTAGTTTCTGTATTAACTTCAAGCAAAATTAGGTTTAATTCTTTCTATTGAAAGCATTTTTGTAAAATGATTGTTTTCTACATATCTTACTATCAAATGCATAGAGAAACATCTGGAGTGATGATCATAATAATAATAGTTATTCCTGGGGTTGTAGAATTTGGTTTTTAAAATTCTCTTTACTTTTCTGCATTCCTTAAATTATTTTCTAATGAGGTCAATATTTTTTATAAAAATAATTAAGTATTTATTAAACATTGAGGAAGAGAAGTATTTTTAATATTAAGAGTTTGTTTAAGTCATTTATAAGAATTTTAACTTTCAGGGTACAGTTCTACCTCAAGAGATAAGTCAAGTAACTCAACATCATAAATGTGGCTTTAATGACAACAGTGTTAAGCAAAGAAAACATGAGCCTCACAGAAAATGTAAGTTTTGAGTTAGGAATTTTACTTGTGCTAACTGCTTCCTTTTATTTTTATTAATTAACAGCTTTACTAAGTTAATTCACTTACCATAAAATTCATCCTTTTAAAGTGTACATTCAGTGTTTTTTTGGTACTTTCACAAAGTTGTACAACCAATGCCACTATCTAAATTTAAAATATTATCACCCGAAAAAGGAACACCATACTTATTAGTAATCATTACCCTACCCGTGGGAACCACTAATTTACTTTCTGCCTTTATGGATTGACATATTCTGGATATTTCATATAAACAGAATCATAAGATACATGACCTTTTGAGACTGGCTCTTTTCACTTGGCATAATCTTTTCAAGGTTCATTCATGTTGTACCTTGTATCAGTATTCATTTCTTTTTATGGCTGACCAATATTCTGTTGTATGAATACTACATTTTATTTTTATCCATTAATCCATTGATGGACATTTGGGTTGTTTCCACTTTGGGACTATAATGAATAATACTGCTATGAATATTCATATACAAGTTTTTGTGTCAACATATGTTTGCATTTCTCTTTGGTACACACAAATGAACAGAATTACTGAATCATACGTTAAGTCTCTGCTTGACTCTTTGTGAAACTACCAAAGTGTTTTCCGAAGTAGCTGTACCATTTTACATTCCTACCAGGTAGATATGAGGATCCAGTTTCTCCATCCTCCATAACACTTTACTGCCATCTCTTTTATTATAGCCATCCTAGTAAGTGTAAAGTGGAATCTCCTTATGGTTTTCATTTGTAATTCATTAATGACTAATAATATTGAACATTCTTTTACATGCTTGTTTACTGTATATCTTCTTTGAAGAAATATATATTCAAACCTTTCACTCATTTTTATACTTGGGTTTTTTATTCTTGGGGTGTAAGAAATCATTACGTATTCTGTATACTATAGGTAATCAGATATTTGATTTGCAAATATGTGCTCTCATTCTGTGGGTTGTCTTTTAACTAACATTACAGTGTCCTTGAAACACAAAAGTTTTTCATTTTGATCAGATCTGATTTAACCTTTTTTTTTCTATTTTTTCTTTGGTTGTTTGTGCTTTAGGTACCATATTTAAGAAACTATTGCCTAATCTAAGGTCACAAAAATTTATACCTGTTTTTTTCTAGGAGTTTCATAGTTTCAGCTCTTATATTTGGGGGAGTTTTCTTGGGTTTTTTTTGTTTTTGTTTTTGTTTTTGAGTAAGTATATATATGATACGAGAGAGGGGTTTATATTCACTCCTTTGCATGTAGACAGTTAGTTGTCCTAGCACCATTTGCTAAAAGACTGTTCTTTGCACTCCATTGAATTGTCCTGGCACCCTTGTCAGAAATCTATTGACCATGGAAGTATGGGTTTATCTCTAGTCTCTCAGTTCTATTTCTCTGATCTGTATGCCGTCTTTTTGTGAACAACACACCATCTTCATTACCATAGCTTTCTTACAAGTTTTGACATTGAAAAGTTTGAGTCCTCCAACTTTGTTTCCCTTTTTCAAGATTATTTTGTCTCTTCTGGTCTCCTGCATTTCATATGAATTTTAGGATCACCTTGTCTATTTCTGCAAAAATGGCAGCTGGAGTTTTTATAGGGATTGTGTTGAATCTGTAGACTACTTTAGGTAGTATTGTTATCTTAACAATATTAAGTCTTTCTATTTCTTTCAGAGATGTCTTATAGTTTTCAGTGTACAAGTCTTGCACTTTTTAAGATTTATTCCTAAGTATTTTATTCTCTTTAATACTGTGGTCAGTGGAACTGTTTTCTTACTTTGGGGTGGGGGAGATTATTCATTACTATTTGTGGAAATAAAACTGACTTTTGTGTATTGATCTTGCATCCTGCCACCTTGTTAATAAGCTTGTTTATTAGCCCTAATTTTTTCTGACTTCTGCAAATAGAGGTAGTTGTACTTCTTCCTATACAATCGGGATGACTTATTTCTTTTTCTTGCATAACTCTGTGACTAAAATCACCAGTACAATGTTAAATAGAAGCAGTGAGAGTAAACATCCTTATCTTGTCTTGATCTTAAAGATAAGTATTCAGTCTTTCAGCATTAAGTATAATGTTAGCTGTGGAGTTTTGATAGATGCCCTTTATTAGGTGAGGAAATTTCCTTCTGTTCCTCGGTTGTTGATTTTTTTCCCCCCTGGAGGGTTGTTAGATTTTGTCAAATGCTATTTCTTTTTATCTCTTGAAATGATCACATGGATTCTTTCCCTTATACAATTAATACGGTGTATATCATTGATAAGTTTTTCATATGCCAAACCAACCTTGCATACTTGGGATAAATCCCAGTAGGTCTTAGCGTACAATCCTTTCTATATGCTACAAGATTCTATTTGCTAGTATTTTCTTGAGGATTTTTGCATCTATATTCATAAGGGATATTTGTAATTTTTCATGTATGTCTTTGATTTTGGTATCATGGTAATACTGACCTCATAGAATGTTGGGAATAACACTTTGAAGAGCTATAGCCTCATTCTATAATCTGGTGGCAGCCAGGCTATTGCTTTTCACAAAAATATGTTGGCTGTTATTTTTCAAGGCTACATGGAGCTGAAGAGTGGGAATGGAGTAGGGCAAATTAAAAGGCCACAGAGCTTCCTAAGAGTCAGTCTTTTTTCCTGAATAAACACTGCCTAGATTGCTGCATGCCTTAATTAACTTTCATCATTCTGAATATTAGGATTCTGATCATTTATGTTCATTTTCTTGTTGCTTTTATGGAGGAGAGAATTTGTAGAGGTCTTTTGACATTTTTTGCTGTTGTCCCCTACTAACCACTTTTTGAGATAAATTTTAAAATTTATTTAGAGTAATCCAGTTATTTTTGTGTGTGTAAACACTTGCCTATTAAATTACTCCAAACTGTATTACAGATTTTTGTTAAAAATATATACACCATCATTAAAAAGTTCGCAAACAGTAAATGCTGGAGAGGGTATGGAAAAAAGGGAACCGTCCTACACTGTTGGTGGGAGTGTAATTTGGTGCATCCACTGTGAAAAACAGTATGAAGATTGCTTAAAAAACTAAAAATAGAATTACCATATGATCCAGCAATCCCACTCCTGGGCATATACCCAGAGAAAAATCTAATTTGAAAAGATACATGTACCCCAGTGTTCATAGCAGCACTGTTTACAATAGCCAAGACATAGAAACAACCTAAATGTCCATTGACAGATGACTGGATAAAGAAGATGTGGTATATAAATATGTAAATACAATGGAATACTACTCAGTCCTAAAATAGGCAAATAAACAATAAATTCCATAATCTGTAGTAATGATAAATCTATGATTAAAAAATTAAGCAGATTAAGAGGGTTGAGTGATACAGGTGCTATTTTAAATAGAGTGGTCAAGGAATACCATTTGAACAGAGACCCAAATAAAAGGGAAGTGGACTAGTATAGGCCATACAAGAAGCTTGCTGAAGAGCTTTCCAGCAGAGGAAATACCAAGTGCAGAGTCCTGAATCTAATTTATTGTATTTTCTATGTACGTGATATTTTTTATACTTACATATTAATGTAGTGTAAGAATAGTCTTTTAAAAATATTTTCCTAAAAAAGCTATTTCGAAAAATTTTGTGGTTGTATAACTTTGGTTCAGGTTGTGGGGTGTTTTTGCACTAATTTCCATGTGTTATTTTTCTTTCTTTTACATTTTAACTATACTGTCCCTATAAACCTGATAAATATAGCTTAAAGATTTATATTTAATTGAAATGTGTTATGATTTTCCTTCAAGTTATTGTTTATGTAAATGTATGAAAACTGTGTTATGTGGAATTCCAGTTAGTTTGCTTTCGTGTGTGTCTCAGCAGAGGTTTAATGTGAATACATATCAATTCACATTTTCTTTTCCTCCTTCCAAGATTACTTCCTTACCTTCCTCTTTCCCCTCTGTTCCTTCTCTTCCTTTTCCTTCCCATCTTTGTCCCTTCCTTTCCTCCTCTCTCATATCAACCTGTCCCTCCCTTCCATCCCTTCTCCCACTTCCTTCCTCATCCTCTCTTTCCTCTTTGGTCCTGTCCTCCCTCCTTCCTTCCTTTTTTGTCTTCCCTTCCTTCCTCTCTTCCTTCCTTCTTTTTTCCTTTCCTCCTTCCTCTTCTAATCCATCCTTTTCATTTCGCCTCTATTCCCCTAATTTCCCCTTAATGGGAATCCTAAAATAGCTTCCTAACTGATCTCTTACTCTCCTTCTGTCTCTCCAATAAGCCACTGCCGTATTTTAATCTTCTTAAGGCACAATTCTGATGAGATTACTATCTGCTCAAAACCATTCTGTGATTATGACCACTGCCTACCAGTTTAATTCCATAGTCTTCAATGCCTTGCAGATTATGGCTGCAACCTGCTTCTCTAGTTCAATTAAGCTTCATTATACTCCTCAACCTCCAGTGGAACTGATCTGTTTAGAGTTCCACAAACATTCCTTGCTTTCTGCTTCCATGTCTTTTCTCCTATTATTTCCCTTGCTGAAATACTTATCCTCCTAGTCTGCCCTTTGGAAACCTGCCATCCTGCAGGGCTCAATCAGATGTCGCCTTTTCCTTTCCCTTATTGTTGTGATCTGTGAGTATCTTCTTCTCCTCATCTAGATTATAAATTCCTCAAGATCAGGGCCTTTGTCTCCTTGCTTGCAACTTTGTGAGTTTTTTGCACAGTGCCCTGCTATGGTAAATATTTGGTAAATTTAATTGGTGTGCAGCAAGTTCTTTCATTTAACAAAATTTCTGTTTTCTTGTCTTAGTTAAAGAAGAGTGTAAGAGTCCTAAAACTGAGAATCAGTCACAAAAAATGTCAAATAGGCAGGTAAGCGTCTTAAAATCAGATTTCCATTAGCCAACTTTTTATTGCAATTGGTAGCTCTGTGGCATCTCTTGCAATCCTTTGAGCCAGATTAATATGGTGAGTGGCAGGAGGGTTGTGGAGTGTAGCCTATCAGTCACTTGGATGGGAGATTGCACAGCTAGAGTCCAGGATTTAAAACTACAGATACCTCAAGTTCTCGTTCTGCCATTTAATACTTAGGTGGCCTTGAGCAATTCACTACACTTCTGACAGCCTCAGTTTCCTGATCTTTAAAATGTAGATAAAAGTATATCTGTTGTCTCTCTCAGTATAGTCTTTATATACATGCATACATACAAACATACTTACATGCATTAATATGTGTGTGTGTATATATATAAAATATGTGAAAATATATTTGTTTATACAGTTAAAGTATATGGACCAGCATAGTAAAGTTAATGGTTAATTCTGTGGAGTTAAGTTAATGGAGAAAGCTGAGATCATTTACATTTTATTTTATATAGTCTTTGTTGTTTGATAAGGAGTATGTGTACATTTTATAATCAAAAAATAACATTTTAAATCTCAAAATTCATGTTTACTTATGTGCATTTTCTATATGCACAGTATATTTATAATGCAATTTTGTAAAAATAGATTTCTTATAAGCTAGTAATATATTACATTTATAAAAGATGTCTTAGCAGATATTTTAGCACACAACACATGCTCAGTAAATGGAGCCCATTGATATTTAGATACCAATAAAGGGTTGAATTACATGACTTTTAAGGCCCTCTCTTTCTAAAACTCCTATGCTATAATTTCCTCTCTTCAAGAGAAGGGATTCATAAACTCTTTGTGCCATGGACCTCTTGTGTGAAGCCTATGGACTCTTTCTCAGAATAATAATTTTAATGCTAAATAAAATACAGCAAATTTGAAAGAAAACCAATTATATTGGAATACAATTATAATCACCATCATTGTGGTTTATTGCCTACATTCATAATTGAAGGAAAGGCTAAATCTCACTTAGAAATTAATGAAGATAAAGATGTAATTTTTTCCCTCACCAAGTTTACAAGCCCCCTTTTCTTCTGATATAAAACAGAAAATTACACATAAAAAAGTTTGCAGTGATTTATTTAGAATACTATTAGGTAGTAACTATACATTTTACTTGCACAAAAACTCATTCTTACTCTTTTATAGACGTTTGGAGGGCCTGCAAAATGTAATATTAAGCTATTGAAGAGAAGTGAAAGTGCAGAAGTCTCAGAAAATCAAAATGTTGTGACTGGTTATCCAAATACTATTGATAAGGTAAAAGACCATTTATTCAATTTCTCTTCCCAAACTTTAACACATGGGAAGATGATTGAGTGAAAATTAAATGATCAGTTTTGAATATAAAACTGTTAGCTTTTTTCGTGCCCTTGTACTTTCATCTTCATACACAAGGTATTTTTTTCTTTTAGCCTAATCCTGGAATTGAGAACTTCATAGCATCCTTGAATATCTCCAAAGAAAATGAAGTACAGTCATCTCATTATGAAGAGCCTCCAAGTGAGGAACATTTGTCACCACAGTCATTTGCTATGGTTTGTATTTTGTAGGAACTTGTATTCTGTGATAATACCACTATTGTTGGCCATGCATGCATACCCTTTGCAATGGTTAAAATACTTCTCTCTCATGTAGACTGGTGTGTTGCATCATTATTGTCATCCTGGGAGGAAAACCAGCTGCCCTGGGCAATTTAGCCATCTTTTTCTTTTTTCTCTTTACACCATAGATCCCTTGCTTTTCAAACATTGCTACTAGGCAGTTTGGTCAAAAGTTAAGCAGAAATATAAGTATTGTTTCTTTGCCAGGAAATGTGGAGTGTTTTTTTCAACTCTAGACTACTGATTTTCTGCATTTTCTATCTGAATGTAGTTGTCTTCATTTTTTATAATGGAACTCAGTAAAAGAAGAATCACTATGCTCTATAACTCTACTTTTAATTTTTCTCCCCTGTTCCTACCATCTCCCTGCCAATCATTTTCAAAACAGAAGGGAACTCGGATGCTTAAAGAAATTCTAAAAATTGATAGTTCTAACACTGTGGACCATAAGAATGAAATGAAACAGTATGGTAATGAAGTCACTGTTTCCTCTAATAGAAGAGATGAATATGGACCTTCCTCACAGCCTAAGCAAAATAAGAAATTAAGTAAGTAAACTACGTGCTCGTACTAATCACCAATATAATATCACTTCAGAAATTCAGTTCATTTGTTTTTAATCATGTGATTTTTAAAGGTAAAACTACTTTTATTTTTTAAAGAGTATAATTAAGAGTAACAAGTAAGAGTATAATTTTTATAGTTGTGTCATTTATATAACAATGTAACTGTGTAACCAATAGATCTATAATCCCTAACTGTCTTCTTGAAACTACTTAAATTATACTATTATAGATATTCATCCTGTAGATCCCAAACCTGGAAAGTTTTTCACATTTTAACTTTTTTTCTCAGTAATTTTTAAATGATTATGTAACTTAAATATTTTATTTAACTTTGCTAAAATTCTTTTATCTATAAAGTTAAAATAACATTGCAGATGACTTGTAATAATTTATGACATATATAAAGCAGTTAGCACTGTCTGACACATCATAGGTACCAATGATTCATATTA
This sequence comes from Vicugna pacos, assembly GCF_048564905.1. Taxonomy (NCBI): domain Eukaryota; kingdom Metazoa; phylum Chordata; class Mammalia; order Artiodactyla; family Camelidae; genus Vicugna; species Vicugna pacos. The sequence continues at coordinate 20,873,860 of NC_132987.1, read as the reverse complement.
ATATTATGTTAAAATAACTTGATCAACAGAAAAATAGAAGCTGTAAAATCAATTAAAAATAATTAATGGATGCACACGTTGGAAAGTGGTCATTTACCTCAAGTCTCTGAAGCCTGTAGCATGATATCCGGCATAAGCTGCATTTCAGTTAATGTCCATCATTGCCCTTACCTTTTATATCTCCTATACTTTAATATTTTGTCTATGTAATTATCTGCAAAAGCCTACTAGGAAGAATGACTCATGTAAAAGTAGGTGGGGACAGAAGCTTCTCACAGGTAAAAAACATTTTGAAACGAGCAAATCTGAGTTTATTAAGGATCCAGATCTGAAACAAAATCAGAACCTAGCTTCATTTATACTCCACTGAATATCAGGATAAATAATTAATTAAAAATTACAGTAACTGTCAGGAAACAAATTATCATAGTGACAGACGTGCTCTTGAAATAGAGCAAAATAAAAGTTTAAAACAATATTGGATAAAGATGGTCCCACTGTCACAAACAAGTAACTTTTACTTTATTTCAGTATAGTGAAAAGTATATACTTGAAGAGTCAAGAGGTCAGAATCCAGCCCATGGAACAGAACTAACATGTGACTTTGGGCAACCACTTAACTTTTTTTAATCTATAATAGTAAGAGATTTAAATTCATTCTTCACTGGAGTATGCTTTTGTTCTGTTAGAGAGTTTGTTCATTATAAAGAATGTCAACTTTCAGAATTTTTTAATCATATTCTATATAAAAGCACTTGACTTAATTTCAGAAAAACTTTTAAGAAGCATTATTTTAGAGCAACAAAAACATTCATCCATGTGTCTCAGAATATAAGGTAGAATTTTGAGAAGTGAGACTGAAGCCAAAGCCTCAAAACTTAAGAATTAATTGTTATTCAGCTCAAGAAAGCCATTTGTTTATTTAAATTTTCCTGTGACATAACTATATAGTCATTAATCTCTCACCATGTGAATTTTTGGCAGTCAGCTACTTATATTTTTTACATCTTTATCTTAATTATATATCAGTAATTAATTATAATCATCTAAAAATCTTCATTGAATTCTAGTCATTTTAAGGGCAGTATTAAATTCTTCTTAATTTGTTTCATGGGAGATTACTCTTTTCACTTTTTAATAATGTCCTATTTACTGTTCTATAAAGCCCCATCATAATTGCATAGTTTGAGACATCATTTAATGTAGATATGTCCTTTTCTCTTTTTTGGCAGCATCTTATACAAACAAGCCTCACTGTGCTAGTGAGTACCATAATGTTCAGTCTATGGACAATGTGTGCTGGCCTGCTTCCAGCCAGATTCCTCCTGTATCCACACCAGTAACTGAACTTTCTCGAATTTGTTCCCTTGTTGGAATGCCGCAACCGGATTTCTCCTTTCTTAGAACAGCACAGGTATAGTATACTACAATTTCACTTACGTAAGTTATTTAACACTGAGCTTAAATAAATTGAAAATCTTTTGCTAGAAATAATACAGTGGAGCTGATTTTTTTTAACTTTATGAGCAGCATAAATTAATACTTCTCACTCTGGCTCTTCCATTTATGCATAACCAGTCCCTCAGAGAGACTGACAGAGGAACCTAGGCAGCGGGTAGTCTGGCAAGATTCTTTAGATTGATAGAGCTGGGGATCTTGGTCTACAGCAGCAAGTTTCAAACTTTTTGGTCTCAGAAACCCCCCACCTGTTTTTGAGGATTCCAAAGAACTTTTGTTTACTTGTGTTATAGCCATAGTTGTCAAATAAAAAGTTAAAACTGAGAAAAAAAGTTTAATATTTCTTGTTTATTAAATAAAACTTTCCAAAAAAATTTAGTGAGAAGAGTGGTATTGCTCCACATTTTTGCAAATTTTTCCCATTGTCTAGCTTAGCAGAAGAAACTAGATTATCAAATCTGCTTCTTACCTTGTAATACATGGTTTTTGTTGAAATATATAAAGAAAATCTGGCCTCACACAAATAGTTGGAAAATGGAGAGAATTTTAATAGCCTTTTCATGAATTGTGGATATTCTTTAATACTACAATAAAACATGGTATTTTTCTTAAAAGTTAATTGCCATGTAGAATCTTAAAATTATGTCAGTAAACCTTTGTCCTCTGTATACTTGCGAGAAAATGAGAGTGAAAATGGCAAATAGCACCTTCATGTTACTATGAAAATGGTTTGGACCTCAAAGATCCCCATGAAGGGTATCAGGGACCTCCAGGGTCCTCCAACTACACCTTGAGAACCACCACAAGAAAGTCATTTTATCCTTGTTATATCCAAATTCTTGATCCATTCTTGCCTAAAACAGAAAGCAATATTCAACTAATAATACTACATAAAAATGGCTACCTTTTGAAAAAGAATTTTTTTTAAATCTTTTTTATAAAAGAAAAAATGTGTATTGTGAAGAGTTAATCATTTAAATGTAAATATAAAGTCATTTACAACTTCTGAGTCTTTTAGATTTTGGCAGTTGATTCATATTAGCAAAATAATCTGCTATTTATAGGATGATGGAAAGCAGAGATCAAAAAATGTTTCTGTAAATGGTCAGATACTAAATATTTTAGGCTTATGGGCCATATGGTCTCTGTCACAACTACTCACCTCTGCAGTTATAATTTGAAAACAGCCATAGTCAATGCATAAGAGTGGACTTGGCTATGTTCCAATAAAATCTTACATACAAAACCAGTGAAAGGCCTAGTTTCCCAATCCTAGACATAAAGAAGAAAGTTCTGCTGGCTTTCATTTACATTAGGATGCTTGAGATCGTTTTAAGTTTGTAAACATTGAAAGATAAGGCAACAGTTTTAAAGCTTTTGCAGGGCAACCTAAAACTGAAGCTGATAGTCCTTTTTTTAATTCTTGAGCTTTTTTTTACAGAATGTTAGGTGAAATTGTTCTACTTATTTAGCCTAAGCTTTGGAGGAGGAGGTTGACTTCTTAGACAGATAACTTCATAAACATTCATGTTCTTTTTTCTAGACAATGACAGTTTGCCAGGTAAAATTATCTAATGGCTTACTGGTACATGGGCCACAATGCCATTCTGAAAATGAAGCCAAGGAAAAAGCTGCATTTTTTGCTTTACAACAATTGGTGAGAACTGTCCATGACTTCTCTACTAAATCTTTAATTAATCCCTGTATGTTTTGTTGCATTGTCTTATAACTTTTAAATATTTCCATAGGGTTCTTTAGGAGTGAATTTCCCTTTGCCTCCACCAATATTTCCAAGTTATCCTCCTGCTATACCACCTGGAACCATTCCTCCAGTTTTTCCTCAACCTACTGGTAAGGTATTTTGCTCTTCTAAATGTTTGTTACTGAGTTATTGTTTTTAGAAAGTCCTTTTAAGAAGCACCATTCTGAGGAAACCAAAAAAATTATCTAAATGTCTAGGGGATTTAAGAAGTTGTGAAAAAAAAGAAAAAAAGTAGTTGTGAGAAGTAAGCCTGCAACCAGATCCTGTAGATTCATCTAGAAATATGAGTGCCCTCCTACAGTCTCTTGTGTGGCTAGATAGAGTAGGACAGTTCTTTGTTCTAGGTAACCCAGTAGCTGCCAGCACCTGAATCTGTGCTTAAGGTAGACATGAAAACAAAGGAGCAGCGGGGGGGAGGTGGGGAGAGGAGAAACAAGAGATGAAGGGAACACAATACAGATAAGGCTTTGAAGCTGTGGATTTAAAAGAAACCGCCCTTGATGATAGAGATAGAGTAGAGGGGATTTTAAGCTTACTGTATGTATGCTTCTTAATACTCTCTCACAATTGTCTTCCTCCTTCAAACCTAGTGCCTGAGTTTCAAGCAGGTAGCTCCCTGTAGCCAGTTGGCGACTTCCTGATCTGCTGGGGGAATGGAAAGCTCACTGTGGAGTCAGGACTCTCTTTTTGTTCAGGCTCTTTTACTGAGAAAATCATGTAACTTCTTGGGATTCCATTTTCTTATTTATACTAGATAGTGTCCAGGATCTCTTTGAGACTAACATTTTATAAGTTTTTAAATTCTAAATCTCAAGTTTATTAAGCATTGCTTTTATCACTCCTCTTTTTTAAATTGCTTCTTCATATCTTAATCATTTTCATTTTAAAATCAATAATTTGGTTTTTTTTTAAGTTGAGAAAATTACTTTTCTGAGTTTTCTAAATGCCAGATATTATTCCAGGAGCTCTGCGTTATCTAATCTTCAACATTAGAAAGGCGTAATAATGCTGAGTAAACTAGTTACCTCTTCTCTTTGCCTAAACTCTATTAAACTGAATAATAAATGTTTTTAAAAGTGTAAACCTACAAGGACAAAGAGATGAGAAAAGAAATAGCAAATTAGACATTTGGAAAGACTTTGTGATGAGAAAAGCAGTTAAAGAAGTATTCATCAATTTATAATAGCAGGATTATGCTACAAACTGAAGTGTATAAAAGAGTATACATATGAGCAGATAAGCAGATTGTCCCTCGCAGTTCCCAGGAGATTCAAAACTCTGAAGTGTCAGAAGCTGTCAGAGCTTCAGATGAGACATGGGCCACAAAGAGGGCGTTGGTTCAAAATCTATAACAGGAGTGAGGGGACCGCTCCTCTGCACAGTCAAGCAGTCAGCCTCTCAGGCAAAAGACTGGAGGTATGTTCTCCAGAGCGTTCCCTATGGACATGGGAACACTAGGTGCAGAGTAGAGAATGTGATACTAGACTGGAAACTGAGATTAAGTAAAGTTCCTTTTCCCCATCCTATTCCCAGGCTGTAGCCAGCCATAGCCCAGATAGGAAATTGGAGGATAGTTTGAGAAATTCGTGGAACTCCAGAGAAGACACTTACTGACTTTTGGAGGATGTCCCAACCAAAAGGCTGGCTCACCATTCAGTCATTCTAGAGAGAAGCCCTCAAGTCATCTAGCCCTGCTCCCTCCCCACAGGGACAGTGCTTCTAATCACAGTTCTAGTGTCTTGTTCTTGGAATAAATACTAGACTGTGAGCGATCACTAAACAGTTTAGGAAAATCTCTAAAAGAGCCCAAAACAAAGATAAACGAAAGGGATCTGGAAACAGAGATAATGTAGGAAACAAGAGGACTTCAAAGACAGCTTTGGTTAATATTCATATTGAAATAAAACAATATTGCAGCCAAAAAATAAGAACAAGAATGTATGAAAAAAAAATAATTAGAGAACAAAACTAAAATTGTTGAGCCAAAATTTTTTAGTTCAGTGAATAAAGCCCTAGCAAAGCCAAGGAAATCTCAGGAAGAAGATAAAAGGTGGAAAATAAGAAAGGAGGGAGGTTTGGAGGAACAGTCCACAGGTCCAGTACCCATCTAATTGGAGTTCCAGAAAACGAGACCAGAGATAATGGAAAGGAGGAAAGTTACCAAAGAAATAAAGTTTCCTTGGACCAAAAGACATGCATCTTTAAATGAAAAGGGCTACCACACTCTTTGGCACAATGAATGAAAAGAGATTGCCTTAAAATTTAGAATATCACTGATAAAGAGATGTGCTAAGAGGTCAGCAAGGAGGGAGAAATCCATATGAAAGATCAAGATTCAGAATGGTGTTGCGCTATTGAACAGAAGCTAGAAGCTAGAAAGCAACTGAGCATTGTCAATACCTCAAAATCGTGAGGCACCTTTGTTAAGAATAACTATGCTCTACACCAGAAATTAACACAACATTGTAAACTGACTATACTTCAGTTAAAAAAAAAAGAAGCAGCAGCAGCTGCTACTGGATTATATGCCCTACGAAAACAAAGCATTACCTGAAAAAAAGAAAAAGAAAACCATGAAACTGACCACAGGATCTCTCATACACTTACGCAATGAAATCCTGGGATACCAGCTGCTCAACAGGTCTAGAAAGTAGCTAGTCTCAATTGGAAGAGCAGAGTGAGGTCTGGGCAGGTAAGATGATGATCTGATACGTGGGCAGCATTTGGAAAAACATTAAGGATAGATGCATAGAAGACTAAGGAACTTTTAAAAGTTTTACAGTTTTTAAAAAAAAGTTTTACAAGGAAAAAAAATACATAATCAGAGTACCCAACTTGGCATTGCAGTGATAATAGTATACAGTCACATACCACAAACACTGTATTTATAGACAAATATTATGATATGCTTACATAGGGAGGACAGGGCAAGTAGTGAGAGGTGGTATAAAAGAACTGAATTTTGATCTATCTTAATAGGAAGTCAGTAGGTCTAAAATTGCCTAAAATTGAAAAATTGCTAGGAGTATAAGTGAATTATTGAACAGTGTAGAAATAAACAGTTAAAACAGTTAAACCTGGGATGGAAAGGTGACTGCCGTATTATATTGAAAACTTTTTATTACAACATGTTTTTTTCTTTGATTTTTTTTTAAATGCAATTTGTCTAAGGTCATTAAGTTACTAAGTAAACAAACTAGCATTCAAAAGCAAGTCTATCTAATTACAAAATCCATGCTTTTGTTGCTATACTACGCTGACATTCCTTTGCCTATATAAACAATGTTTAGTCATAAAATTTTTATGACACACTGGATGTGATGTTTTCATAAAGCTCAAGGTAGTCCACTATAACTTAGAAAATCTAATTTGACTGCTTTTTCACTTTCAAAAATGAATCCAGCAACTATCTATAATTTTAAGTAATTAGTATATGTAGGTTACCTAAAGATGTACCCACAAGCTTCTTTCTAAAAGAATTTGTATTGAGAATATATTATCAAAAAGGACTGATTGTTTTCCTATTTATTATTGATAATTTAAAGCTTGATATTTTTTCCTTTTTTGTTGATTATTGTGTTTACATTCATTATTGTATTATGTTTATTATTATATTCACACCTACCAAGAATTTTTAAAGTTTAATTGGAATTCTTTTGGTCTTGTGCTCTCCGTTTTTCCAGTTATAGTACATGACATATGATATAAAAGCCAAGAGATTTGAATGTTAATCAGGAGAAGAAAACTTATGCATCAGGTTAAGATTTTAAAGCTATTTTATAGATTTCTATTTTAAGGTATGAAAAAGTCTCAATGAAATAAATGGAGAAAAATGTATTTTATATATAAGACAGTGATTATTGGGAAATTGTTAAGTTGACCTATATATGAGATTAATATAGCATCTTTTAAATAGATCTTCTTAATATTATAACTCCTACCAAAGTTGTTTATAGGTAGTATCAAGACATAATTTTCTAACTCTTATTAGTGTTTTTTATATTAAAAGTGTTCTTGGGGGAAGGGTATAGCTCATGTGGTAGAGCACATGCTCAGCATGTATGAGGTCCTGGGTTCAATCCCCAGTACCTCCATCAAAAAAGTAAATAAATAAACCTAATTACCTCCCTCTGCAAAAATAAAATAAAATAAAATAAAAGTGTACATATAAAAAAAAGTGTTCTTTATCCTGGAATTTGTGCATGTGTAATTCATAGCACTGAACAATATTATGATTCGTCTCTCCTGATCCAAACATTTCTTAGTGGCTGAATTTTAGTTAAGCTATACTGTCTTACAGTTCTGGCTGCCGTTTACATACCTTCTTCAGTGTCAATGTGCTGGTGTCTGGATTGTCATTGTTTAATGCAGGAGTTCCCAAATGCTGCACTGGTACTGACTGCATAAGAATCACCTGTGGAACTTATTAACAGTACAGATTCTTGGGCTCCACCGAGTCTGATGCACTAGATCTGGGGCCTTTGTATTTTATAAGCTCCCCATAGGATTCAGTTACACAAATTGAGTCTGGGAACCATGATTCGATACACTTCTAGTGAGAAACAGTGTAAAAATTTTTTAAATTTTTGAATTACAAATATTAGAATAGGGAAGAGAAAGATTCTGCATGTCATATGAAAGTGATCAGATTTTAAGACTTGAGCTTTTTTGGTTTTTTTGTAGGCTGGGATCACTATGGAAGCAACTTAGCATTGGGGGCAGGTGAGATCCTTAAGATTTCTCTCTTTATGCACTCGCTTTTCTCCCCCAAAGGACAGTTTCATGACCCTTTTATTATTTTTGTAAATAGTATTACAAATATTCCTAAAGCTGATGTCAGTATATGGTTACTGGCCTTCATAGACCAGACAGCGTAATGATAAGCTGACTTCTGTGGTTGGTTCACAGTCTTAAGGGGGCTCCCGAGGTTGAATGTTGTAAGCAAGATTTTAATCAGAAGTTAAGTGTATACCCTTTGCCAAAATGAAAAAAGCCAAAAAAAGGTAGCAGAAGAAGGTGTTAAAGTTCAGGGCTTTAATGATACTGTTTATTAAGACAGAGCTTTTCTGTGATTTTTAACAGCTAATATAATGCCTTCATCATCTCATCTCTTTGGCTCAATGCCATGGGGACCACCAGTGCCAGTTCCTGGGAAGCCCTTCCATCATACTTCATACGCCGGGACCATGCCCATGGCTGGGGGAATGCCAGCTGGTGTGCACAATCAGTTCATACCTCTGCAGGTGAGACCTGAAAGTGAATTAGTGTATTTTTAAGAGAATTAATGTTTTTTTAAACTACACAAAGACCACTGATAAAAATTTGTTTATTTGGTAACTACTGTTCAGTACCAAATAGAAGCCCAGTACTAGTCTGGGTACTGAAAATATATTTTGACCAGTAGTGACCAGTCTGACCTGGTCCCTGCTGTCTGAGTTTGTGTTCTAATAAATAATAATAATTGCAGCAAATAATAATATCCTTTTCTAGAAGAAAGTAATTTAAAATCAGGACTATAAATTTTATTTATATTTAAGTTATGGATAATTTTTAAACATTTTACTCATAACTAAATTCCTTGGATTTCTAAAGTTTGGTTTGGAGATCATAAGCGCAAGTCACAAGTCAACAGTGATTGACAAGTATTAGCAGCATGGTTTATGGTATTTTCTGATACTAGCCTTTTTTGTCTACATTGTTAATGAATGATGCTTTTATTCCTTAAAGGTGACTAAAAAAAGGGTTGCAAACAAAAAGATCTTTGAGAATAAGGAGGCCCAGAGTTCTCAAGCCACCCCACTTCAGACTAGCCAGTCAGCATCTTCTGATGTCACCAAAGTGATTCCACAGGAGAATTCATCAGTTTCCTTAAAATCCTCTCAGATTACTCAGCCTGTATCTTCTTTTCAAGTTGAAGCTGCCTCCCCAGGTCATAGCACGTCTCACCATAAGTCAACACCAAGCTCTTCTTCAAGAAGAAAATCAAGAAAACTGGCTGTCAATTTTGGCGTTTCTAAACCTTCTGAATAAGTTTGGTACTTGAAATTAAATTAATTTCTTTCCTTTCCTCTCATCTTTTTATAAATCCGTATCTGTGTCTCTAAAAAATTACAATGTACTATTTTAAAACAATATGTTTCAATTAAATTTTTTTGATTTTTTTAGTTGTCAGGCACTTTTCATGCTATTTAAAAGACAGTACATCAAATTGTGCATCTTAAGTATATGCAGTTTGTTTTACATCAATTATACCTCAATTAAGCTGTTAAAAAAAAAGACTAAACCTTGTTTTAAAATAATATCAGTGGACTAAGCATTTAAATGTACCACTCTAACCATTGGCTTCATCATTAGAAGCATCCTAAACTATGAATTAGACATCATATTGCAATAATAATAAACATTTTTTACACTGTCATTGAGGGATAATTAAATGGAGCATGAAAATTGGGCCTCAAGTATAATTTACTGAAGTGGATTTTATTTCTCTATTTAATGATGTAACAGAATTGTGAGGAGAATGGCTCTTATTTATAAGTATTTTTACTTCTGTTGTCTCTAAAGGTCCTTTAGACCTGCTGTGAAGTAATCACACTTGTTGTGGTGCTGCCAGTTTTGCTTTATTCTCAATTTTGTACCAAAGCAATTTGAGAATACTAATCAGAATATTTCATTTAACTGCTTTGAACTATAAATAGCAATCTAGATTTGAGTAAATAATTACAATTTTTTAGATTATTCAAGAACCAGCATTAGTAATTTCTAATAAAATTAAGTTTCAAAGTCTACAGGGTATAATGATTACAAATTAATCTTCTAATAGAATAAAGTACAAAATATTAATCATGTCATTAATTAAAATAAATTGTGTTATTCTTTTGTATAGCTTTTTTACGTGCTTACTTAAACGTACATGAGAGCTCCATGTTGGTCCATGAGTAGTGCTTCCTGGGACTGATGAAATTCTAAATTTTTTAAAATTCCAAGGTGTGCAGAGGCACAATCAGTGTATAACGTGTATTACTTACATGACAAATGCCTGTCTCATTCTCTTTCCCTATTTTTAGCTTTATGCTGAACTGTTCAGTGACTCTGGCATTTTGTCTTTGCATGTCACGTGTGGGTGTGTGTTGTGTAAGCTGTGGCTGTTGAAATTATTTTAGAATTTATGAAAATTTCTCAGTGGTACCAGGGCCTGAGTTTTTATATATATATATATATTTATGCTTTAGTTTTTGTGATATGCGTATATTTTTAAGGAAGTAAATTATCATACTTTTTTAAAAGTAAGAACCACAATTTTTGTATGGAGCTGCTTATTATTACATCCGGTTTCATTTAGCTCATTGTAAACTCGGCCATGAGTCATAGTCTGTTCTTTTTTTAAAATGTTGGTATTGAATTAAATGGATTCTTTTCTCTAACTGCTAATTTTAGAGTTTCTCTAAATGTTAATAGGATATTTGTATATTAGTAGTGCCTTTAGTATAAGAGATATATGTTCATTATTTGTCATTTATTATAGTCATGTGAGTTTCTGTGATTTTACTTTCTATTAATTTGCTGGGTTCAGATGTTTATTGGTTCCCATCGTTTCCTTATTGGGAAGGTTTATCTGTAGTGGAATCTTGAGTAATGAGGCTCAAGTAATTCTCAGTGTTTGTCCTTATTGCCTCACAAACTATTTTTTTAAAGGAAACATCCATTACCAGGACTACAATACAAAGAGTTTAAATTGTAACAATAATGTTATGTTAACTTTTTACAACTTTGAAGTGTGTAATATTTTTCACCTTACTTAACTGTATAAACTCCAGCATTCAAGAATTGCCTCATTCATCATTGCTATGTGACAGCTCCGTAAACAGTGTACATCCCAAATCTTTTTTAGAGCACAGGAGGAGGAGCACATGCCATCTTATGAAAACTCCAAGACAAATTTTGGTAAGCATAGTGCCACTGAACCCATAGGATATTTCCTCAATATTGAAGCAAAGCAAGCTGACAACTCTAGATAGATAAGCAATAAAAGTGGTTTCTTTTTGTTCCTTCTCTTTTTTTTTAATCTATTATTCTAAAGATCAAGATTGAAGATAGATTACAATAGGAGAGAGCTCCATAATGACTAGGTAGTGTCAGGCATTCATCTGACCTTTTCCCCTTGTAGACCTATTCGGAATAGGGCCTGAGAGCAATAGGAGATGTGCCCTCTCTGGGGAGGATGGAAGAGGTAGAGGCTGTTTTTATCTCATGATGCTTTTGAGGAGACTAGCTCCAATGATAGATTGGGAAACTTACAATTTTTCTTTTTTTGGATGAGGCAGACTCAAACTATCCCAGAGTTTAGAAATATGCCCACTCAACTGTTGAATCTGCTGTGTACTTTCTGTGAAATCATGGACTATATTGAAGAGCAGATTCCCACAAATTCTTCATATTTCTACATAACTAGAGCAGTTACTCTGTTTAAACCTTCCTCTACTCACTGAAACATTATTTCTAAATATCCTTCAGTACGGTTTTTATTTTTTTGTTTTGTTTTTGTTTTTGTTTTGTTTTTTGAGCAAATTAAGTGAATTTTAAAGATTGATCCTTCCAGTTTCATTGTTCCTTTTCACCATTCCCTACATTACCTGGTCATTACCTGAGTTTTATAATTTAGCAGCTAGAATGTGTTGATTGACTTAAACATCATGTAGATACAAGTCTTAAACATCTGAGACTCAGTTGCATGAAAAATTAATTTTACCTCTGTGTATGCCTTGGTTTCAATTTAAGACTTTCATTGCTTTTCAGAGGGGTAAGTAGTTCTTTTAGAAGCTGATAAGGAGATCTGATTTTTCCTATTGGTGGGAGAGATGAAGAACTCTTGATGCAGGTTTTTTTGTTTATTTCCTCTTCTGTGATCAGGCACTTGCTTTGGTTTTAGACTGATATTTTTCAAACTATATCTAGAGTCTTGGAGGGGGCAGAAAGGGAGGTAATTGGAAGAAGGAACCAGTTAAATAAGACCTATCCAGTCACTGCATTTTTCAGACTATAATATATCTTTCTAGCTCAAGATAGACAATAGATATCAATAGATAAGCTACATGTCTTTTTTAGTCACTCACTTTTAAATTATCTGTTTGTATTAATAAATCGTACATTTTCATAGTGATTGTCTAATTTTTACCTGAAGGTGTCTAGGACTGCCCAGCTCTCCACTGAACTTAGTTCTAATATGCTTCATCTCATTATTCAAAGCCTCTTTTTTAAAGCAACTGTGTACATACAGTTTTCCAGCTTTTTGAGCTTGCTATATTTCGTAGTACTGTCTTGCTTCCAAATTGTGTTTCTACGGAGGAGGAGAATTAATTTACTGGAGAGAAATGACTGACAGGCATCCTCTAGGTTTAAAAAAAACAAAAAAACAAAAATAAAAAAAAACACAAGTTCCCTTATCATTTCTTTCTAGAGGTAGTGATAGAACTCCAACTGGCAATGTTCTTCACGTACATTTTGTAAGCTTTGTCAGTGAAGCAATCATTTTTGTAGGAGCTTCCTTTCTTAGGCAGGACATAGCTTAAAATTTCAGAAACGAGTATGTTTCAGGCTGACCTGGTTCATATTTCTGTCAGACCTCTACATCTCCTGCTAGGGAAGCAGTCAGAGACAGTGCTGAAACGGACAGCAGCAGGGCCGAGCCAGCAGGCAGGCGGGAGTTCCACTGAGTTAACAACTCCAACACCACTCATCCTTCTTTTAGAGAGAGGAAAAAAAGGTACAAAATAGTTTTTGTAGTTAAGAATGTCAGCAATCCATAGCTGCTTTTGTGTTTTTGTCTGTATGTCAGTGAACCAACAATAATGCCTTGTTCAATCACTGCATTCAGCCATCTTAAGTGCAATTTGTGATGGAGACTCTGGTTTCCAGTAGATAAAGTTTTACATAGGTAAATCTGTAAAAATTATTTTTTTTCCAACAGTACACCTATTGCTATGGATTATTTCAGCAATGGGTATACTATTAAATTGCCTAGGCCAAATAATTAAATTTCTGTAAATATTTTAGTAATTTGAGCCAAATCCTCATACTGTTTTCTCATGAAATAATAGGAATGAGAATTTGGCCCACAGTTTTAAGTTCTTTTATTCCTTTCTTTCCCTTAGAGTTAAAGGACTTTTTTGTTTGTTTTGAGGTTTGGGGTTTGTTTTTTTTTTTTGCCTGAAGTCTCTTACATTTTCTTTTGCCTGCACCCAGTTGCTTCTTCGAGTGTTTTCATCTATTTTGATATATGACTGATGATAGCATACTGTATCATCAAAATGTTCAACATTTTGTTCATTTAAACAACATAATTAATTATAATTCATACATATATATATCTTAATTCCTTTCTTCACAACTATTTTATAAGTAACTGGAATTTTTCATTAGATCTTATACAGAGCAGTATTTTATTAAAAATTCAAAAGGGAAGACTTTTACGTGCTCACTTTGTAGTTTTTGTTTTTTAAATATCTTTACATTGTCTGCAATTAAAGTGTTTTAAACTTGCATTGGAATGGACTCTGAATGTATTTTTGTGTTAAGCTGTACATTTGTAGATTTCTAGCATGAAGTTAGCCTCAAAATGTTGTGCAAAAGGATTTTAAAATATGAGTCACTGAAAGAGTTTAAACATCTATACATGTTAAATGCTATATGGATTTTAATTAAATCACTTGAGAATGATTTCATAAACTGTTTGTTCTTGTATATTTGCAGTGATATTAAAAGTGGAAACGTCACAGTAGTCACTTAAACCCCATATCCTTTTATATCAGTATTTTGAGTCTATGTCATTTAGTATAAACTAGGCAGCATGATTAGTGGAAAAAGTCCAAATTGTAGATTCAGATGGCCACTGTTCAGATCCTAGCTCTACTTCTAATCCTAAATAAGTCATTATCATATTAGGATTGGTGAATTACATAAGGCCTGAGCCTCAGTTTCTTCATCTCCTAAAGGAAGAAAACAACAGCCCTTGTTTGGTTGATATGTTTAAAGCACTACATACTTGATAGGTGCATTATAAATGTTAGTAAATAAGGATTTGTCACATGTACCTAAATGCACAGAGCCTTCTGGATGGTGCCAAACACCTCTATGCTTTCCAGCTGAGTCACACTGTCCAGTGTCCAGTTCAGAGTCCCCATGCCTCACTTGGGCATCTGAGAGACTCTTCTCTTTCTTGTTTTCCTTTTCCCAGCCATTGATCCCCTCTATCTTTTCTACCAAGGGGAAGGGTCTTAAAGAGCCAGATTGGAAGAGGCTTTAATTCCTACCCGTAAGACTGGGGAATCTACAAAACTAACATCTTGCTAATACTGGCCATGTCTCCCAGTATAACTCTGATGCATTATGATACATACTGCCAAAATATCTTTGTGGTAGGGGAGGAGGTGGAAGAAAGGGGTTAGGAGGAAAGAAAATGTCTTCCTGCTAGATCTGCTTCCAGCTCTGTTTACTAAGACAAACCTGAGTCTGCCTCTCCTGTTGTACTTTACTCCAGACCCCAAGGAGTGGTCACATTCTGACATGGTGTTTGGCCACCTCGATCCAGCAGGAGGCACGCAGTGTAGGAATGCCGTTGGAGGCTGAGCTAGCTGTTTTCCACTTCATTCCCCAGACTGCCAGCTCCCCACACTGACATCCTCAACAGTCACCCCTCTCCACCCCATCCCTGTAGCATCATTTGGCTTCCCCAATCTTGGTGTCAAGTTTTTGACTTGAAAATCAAAACTAAACAAACCAAGACCCACTCAAGCTAGATTAAGAAAAGAGAATTTATTCTAAGAATGTGGGGCAATCTTAAGAGAATCCAATCCAGGAAGTCCAATCAGGCTTCTCAGAAACTGAACCTTAAGAGTATTACCTTCCAGTTCACTGTCTCCTTTCCGTGCGGCTGTCGGCCCTATGGCATCTGTGACCTTATCGTTCAGGTCTTTGCTCCAACATCTGTAGTTGGGGGCAGTGGGGCAGATCACCTTGAGGGGCTGCCTCTACTGGACTGTGGGTTGATAAGGAAATGCAGACCTCTCAAAGGCAGGCTCTTAAGCAACAACCACATTCTGGGCCAGCAGTCAGTCCTTACAGTTTATACATGAAAGAAGGCCTGCAAAACAGCTTTTCCCTAATGTTAACCAAAGCTTACTGTCTACAATATGCCTGCAAACTGCCCTCATGAAAGGGTAGTACCAGTTAGACTCCTTCAACTTGGAAAATGGTTGCCTTTAGAATTTTCCAGTACTTTTTTTTTTTAGTGTATTTATTTTATTATTTTGCAGGGAGGAGGATGGAGGTAATTAGGTTTACTTATTAACTTTTAGAGGAGGTACTGGGGATTGAACTCAGGACCTTATTTATGCCAGCTAAACATATGCTCTGCCACTTGAGCTATACCCTCCCCCTTCCAGTACTTTCTGAAGTCACTGATTCCTACAGTTGTAGGAGTCTTAGACACATTTCACTGAGTTCCTAAATATAGGAGCCATAAATAAATATACATACTAACTATTAAATGCTCATTACATATTTAATATCCTAGGCCACTGTGCTAAGTGGTTCACACAGATTATCTCCTTTAATGCTCAAAACCCTACCATGTAGGCAGGTTTTGCCTACACAGTAGTCTGACACCAAATCCTACACTCTTAGCTACTTGGCTATACTCTATAAAGTTTAGGCTTTATAATCTGGTTTTTATATTAACACTCTCTAGTTAGTTTTTATTATGAATATGTTCTTTTATTCATTTCATTTGCTATTGACTGGTATCTTTTAAGGGCTTAGCACAAGCATAGGGGTTATAAATTTGAATAAGAACTAGTCTTGACCATCCATAAAGTCTAGCAGAGAAGGGACAAGTAAACCACCAAGCACAAAAGCAGTATAACAAGGACACAAGAAAGGAATACCTCACAGCTGGGGAAGTATCAGGGTCTCTTTTCTGAGGGAGCCGAGCCTTATAGGACCCAAATGCGGGAAGGAGACTGATCAGGGCAGAATTATGTATGGTGCAGGTCAGAGGTAAAATGGAGATGAAGGTAGGCATGAGACCATAAGGAATACTGCAGACCATGCTAAAGTGTTCGAATGTCATCCTAAAAGCTCAGTCAAAACTTTTTTGTTTGGATGTAACAAAATTCCACTTAAACTAGCTCAAGAAAAAACAAAATGAGGCAAGGAGTAGAAGATTTATCATACGGATGCAGGAAAATCACCTAGAATCCAGAAAATGGAAATGCAGCAGAGCTTCAAAGAAGCCTGAACCAAGACCCAGAAAGCTACCAGAAACAGGTATCTTACCTTCTCTAGTATACGTTTCTGTTTAACACTCAAGTCTTCCAAATTCTTGTTATACAGTTCCAGCAGCCGGCCTAGGACTAGCATCTCCCCATCTCAACTCCACATGGGCTAGGTTTGTGTCACATGTTCCCTTTGTGTAGGCAAGTAAGGTGAACTAATATAAATGAGGCTGCTGAGGCCCATTCATGTGGAGTGATGTTCTTAAGAGGAAGAAGGGTCAGGATGGGAAGACATCCTCTATATGCTCTTCTCATACAAGCTATTACATGATTTTAAGAAGGGGGCTATTTGCTTTCAAAATGAAAACTGATGGCATTATAGACAATAGAGAAAGTGGAAATCTTAGACAAACAGAGAGCTGTTTCAATCATCCAAGTAAGAATGATGCAACTTCACTCTTAGAAGCTACTATACTGTTCAGTATGTTGGATATCAAAGAGAAGCAAGAAATATGGAATCAGAGTTTCCAGGATCACCTTTTCAGGCTGACCCATTAATATTTTATCAGAGGTCCTCTGGTACATTGCAATTCATGGCATACTTGATCTAGAAACAACAATAGAAGAACTCCAGGCCTTCCTGAGGAGAACTACTTTCCCCCACATTCTCTTCATGTAAGACCTTCTCAGTCTCTTTGTTGTCTAAGGAATATGAGTTCTTTCCAAGATGTCTTTCTCAGGCTTGTGACACTTCCTCGAATGTCAAACAAATATTGACTGCTGCAACTATATTCATGGATTATCAGGAGCACAAACTCCTATTTCTTACCCAAAATATATCACATGGAGTCAGAGCTATCCTTAACCACAAAATCCTGAATGGCAGTAGGTACCCTTTGTTTCTTATATTAGAACACCATGTTCTACAAAAGACAACCGGCACAGACTGTTGGAGACATCTCTCGCTTGATGGCCAAGGCTGGGAATTTCTCTGCTACGTTTGTTGCAGACAATTGGTATTGCTCCCAGGCACAACTCACACCGTCAATTATGTCTCCATGAATCTAGCACTCAAAGTCTGTGCTGCAGGCTCAGTGATAAGAAGTTACTACTGATGGGCTATCCACTAGGTACCGTTCACGTTAAATCACACTTCCAGTCTTCAAAACGTTTATAATATGAAAATAGTATTAAATCATTTCACAAATGAGGAAAGTAAGACACAAAAGAGGTTAACTTGCCCAGAGATGCAACACGTTGACATGGAGCTGAGCTGAAATTCAGAAGAGATCTGTTGAATTCCCAAATCCATGTTGTAGTTTACTTTCTCTTAAATTAATTTTTAATTGTGTGAGTAATACATGGCTACATTTCCCAAAAATTTTGAAAGCATGACAGGTAAGAGTAAAATCTTTTGACCACCTTCTAGAGGTCATCTCTGTGAGCATGTGGTGTGTGTCCTTCCAGCCTTTTTTTAATGCTGATGCCACACGTATTATCTGCACATATAACTACTTACAATTTTTTTTTATTTTACGTAGATGGCATCATGCTTTATGCATCATTCTGAAACTCGCCTGTTTCCCTCAACAAATATCTCTGAGCCTTGATATGCTCCACTACTCATGCTGTTCCCCCTCCTAGGTCCACCTGCTTCCCTGAACACCTGGCAGAACAGGAGCTAGTGCTAAAGATCTTGGCTGATCACCACTGACAGCACCAGACACTTTCATGGAATTCTTTTCTTTTTTCTAACATTTCATTATGAAAATATTCTAACAGATAGCAAAGTTTAAAATACTATATAGTGACCATCCACTTACCCAATACCTAGATTCTACCATTAACATTTTACTCTACTGGCTTTATTACATATCCATCCATCCACATTAGCAGTGCTCCCTGAAGCACCTTGTTGAGCCATCAGCTCTGCACAGGTTGTCAAATGACCAACATGATGCCTCGCTGGATGAGTGGGGAGCAGTGGTCAGAGCACCTGTGGGACCCAAACAGTTTGTCAGATGTCAGCAGAGTTCTCTAGCCTGGTCTTTTATGGAAAAACTACATACTGTGCAGGACATCCAAGACTATTTGACTGAAAGGATCATTCAGAATGGCGTAGAATTGTACTTAGGGTAGAAAAGACCATAAGAGAATGGAATGCTGTCCTGGGTCCCTGATTTTCTAGAGGGCAGCACCAAGAGTTCCATCAAGAATCCAGGCTGACTTCAACGAAGGAAACTTCAAGGAAGCCATCATGGTGGAGAGCCTCCCCAAGTCAGTCCAGGTCTTTCCCTTTCCAGTTCAAACCTCTGGAGCAACAACAGCCCTAAGACAACCGTTCACAGCACCAGGATGGCAGGAATCACCATCTAAGACAATAAGCCTATCTTTATTTCATTTGATATGAGGAAATTTGGTTGAGGTCCTTATTGTGCTTAAACCTACAGTTGGACAGACCGTGAAGACAGCACAGATCTTGGGGTACAAACTTAACATTTTTTTAAGGAATGTGGCCAAGAGTAAACGAATGAATCAAAATCAATGTTGGTTTTTTTAAATAGAGCATTATCTCAAAGCTGGCTTTGACTACCTGCAGCAAAATGTACTGAGCATACAGTATTCTGGTGGCAGCTTTGTCTGCAGGGATCTTGAGTTAGGTTTCTTCCAGGAGTGTGTTCCCACTCCTGTGACTTGGGTCATTGGGCCTGTGACATGTGAGAACAGACAGGCCAGTAGGGCATCCCCACACATAGCTGAGGCAGAGGTGTTCCTCGAAGAATGCAAGGGGTGATATGGTACCAGAAGAGGTGCGCTTTCTGGCAGAGGGAGAGAACTTAGTGGCGGAAGTACCAGCTGGGCCCAGGGGTAGATTTAGTGGGGCTGGCAGTGAAGAAGGGAGAACGTGTGACACTGCTTGAAGGAGATGCTCCATTATAGTTCCACAAATATCAGCCTAGGGCCTGCTCTGTGCTGGGCACTGTCCAGGAAAGAACGCCAAAGGAGGGAGAAGAGAGGCCAGGACAGAGCCAGCCTTCAGACTTTATTCCTTTCACAAAGAGGCAACTGTGTGTCACCCAATGCTCCTCCCTTATTCAGGACCCTCAAGGGCTGTTTTCTTTCTCCCTCCTTTAATCAGAAACATTTAAAAGTAAGTTGACATGATTTCCAGGCCAAGAGGGACTTTTGACAGGGAATTTTTTTTTACATTTTTTTATTGAGTTATAGTCATTTCAGAATGTTGTGTCAAATTCCAGTGTAGAGCACAATTTTTCAATTATACATGAACATACATATATTCATTGTCACAATTTTTTTCTCTGTGAGCTACCACAAGATCCTGTATATATTTCCCTGTGCTATACAGTATAATATTGTTTATCTATTCTACATATGCCTGTCAGTATCTACAAAAATTTTGAACTCCCAGTCTGTCCCTTCCCACCCCCCCCTTGGCAACAACAAGTTTGTATTCTATGTCTATGAGTCTGTTTCTATTTTGTATTTATGTTCCTTTTTTTAGATTCCACATATGAGTGATCTCATATGGTATTTTTCTTTCTCCTTCTGGCTTGCCTCTAGAATGACATTCTCCAGGGCCATCCATGTTGCTGCAAATGGTATTATTTTATTATTTTTTGTGGCTGAGTAGTATTCCATTGTATAAATATACCACATCTTCTTTATCCAGTCATCTGTTGATGGACATTTAGGCTGTTTCCATGTCTTGGCTGTTGTAAATAGTGCTGCTATGAACATTGGGGTGCAGATGTCTTTTTCAAGTAGGGTTCCTTCTAGAAATATGCCCAGGAGCGGGATTCCTGGGTCATATGGTAAGTCTACCTAGTCTTTTGAGGAATTTCTATACTGTTTTCCACAGTGGGTGCACCAAACTGCATTCCCACCAGCAAGGTAGGAGGGTTCCCTTTTCTCCAGAGCCTCTCCAGGATTTGTCATTTGTGGACTTTAAAATGATGGCCATTCTGACTGGTATGAAGTGATAGCTCATCGTAGTTTTTATTTGCATTTCTCTTGACAGGGAATTTTGCTCTCTTCCTTTGCTGGAAAATAATATTTTTTTCTCTTCTGGGGAATGAGAGATGCTTACTTAAGAATAATAGATATTAGTCACAGCTCATTGGTTTTATGTATTCCTTTCTGAAAAGGAAAGAAAAACCACTACAGGGTGATATAAGGGTCCTCATTAAGGGGACTTGACTGAAGGTATGAAGCAAAGCTCCAGTTAGCGGCATCAGACAAATGCAGCGTCCATAGCAAGGAGCCCAGGAGCTAGAACCTGGCATCTGCACACACTGCAGCAGAAGCGATAAGACAAATTATCACAGCTTTTGTGATCTGTGTTTTTCTTTCTTAGGCTGTAGTTCTCCATTGCTAGATAAATGCTTCCTGAATTCAACACACACAAACCACTTCCCCCCCTCAACAGCTTAATCAAACACCAGTGGGGTCTTAACCAATATCTCTGGGGTTATCAGATGATAATTTCCCAATTACACTTCCTTAGCGCCACTGAGTGAAAGAAGTCATTTTTTGGCTGAAATGTCATCATGTGCTATGTCTACATGTATTATTAACAAATACTAGAGGTTGCAACCATGAGTCATTTTTGATTCCACCTTTTCTTCACCCTCACATGCAGCTCACAAGTCCTGGTACAGCGTCATCTCCTACATCTGCCCTGTTCTCTCCATCCTCATGGTTATTACTTAATGCAGGGCCTCTTCTTCTCAAACTTAGCCTATTGTAATGGTCCTCTTTTTTCCTACTTCCAGACTCCAGTCCATAAGAACAGCAATCGTAAAGACTGTTTACAGACCATGAGCTTTGTAACATTCTGCTGTTTAATTCTCACCACAGTGTTGTCAGAAAGGCATTAAAATTTTTTTTCTTTTATTGTAATAAGAACACAACACAAGATCTACCCTGTTTACAAGTGTTTAAGAATACAACACAGTATTGTTGACTAAGGGTGCAGTACTGCCCCACTGCTCTGTAGAACTTATTCATCTTAACTGAATTCATGTAGAACTTGACTAAAACTTTATGCTCTTTAATTAGTAACTCCCTCCCTCCAACCCTTGGCAACACCTCAGACTGAAGTTTTTTCTGAGATTTCCTCAGATTGACGTTTTCCTCAAGTACCCAGCAATGAATGGACATATGCTAGGACCCATCATCATCGCACACTAGGATCCTGGGTCCAAGAAGCTCTTGAAAGCTTTCAAGAAAAAAAAAAAATCACCCACGAAGGATTGGGAACAATAGTGACTTAGACTTCTCAAAGGCAGTGCAGAAGCTGGAGAATAACAGCACAATGGCTTCAAAATACTGAAAGGAAATCATTTCTAACATAGAATTCATACCCAGTCAAAGTATCAATAAAATGTTCAGATATAATAAAGATGTTTTCTAACATAAAAGTCTCAAATCATTGAACTTTTGAGTGTCCTTTCTCAGAAAGCTACTAGAGAATACAAGCTCACAACGTGAGAATGGAAGCCAAGACTGAAGATTTAAACCAGATGGAAAGAGAAGATCAGCTTCACACAAGACAGTTTCCCCAGTGATAGCAAAGAGAGATCCCAGTGTGAAAGCTGTCCATCAGGTCTAGAGGTTGACTAGTATGAACTGGAGAACATTACAGCACACCATAAGAGATGGCTTTAAGAAAACAAAGCTGAGAAAATTCCTTAAGGGGAGATTTATAAAATTATAAAAGGTGTTTGGGTTGAATTGATAATAAGTTCCTAAAAAAAATTTTAAAAAACAAACAAAAAAATCAGATCAAATATTAACTTCAGAGAAAACAGAAAAGTTTTGCAGGAAAGGAAAATAATCATAATATATGTCCAAAAGAAAACAGCATAATTCAGGAGATCTTACTAAAGACACTAAAAATTTGTAAATGTGTAGGTAGATTTAAGAAAAATAAAAAGACTAATGACAACATAAGAATTGTTACCATTCCAGGTGAAAAGAACATGCCATTACTTGACTCCAAAGAGACTATCATTTAGAGAGAGTTGACTGACAAGAGCCGTGGGCTTTGTAGAACAAAGCAGCTACCCCATGGCAACCAGGCAGGGGGGAGCCAGGGAACAAATACTATGACCTCCTGTTCCTCCCTCCAGTGTCCTGCTGGTGCTTCCTATTGGTCAAGCCCAACAGTGTCAGCAAGGGAGCCCTTTGATGGAGTCCATGCAGATCAGACTCCCAAGACCCAGCAGAACGGAGAAGGATGGAGAACTGAATCAGGAAAAGTAAACAGAAGAGAAACAGCATAGCATTGATACGCAGGGTCAACTGTGGACTTTCATATGGTTATAACAATGGAAATACCAATTAGTGATCTAAACAAAATCATAACTGTATTAGGAACGTGGAAAGGGTACACATACGTGGCAGGGGTGGTGTGTGTACTCTTCCATAGTGAAAATCAGTAGATCATACCCAAAACTGAAAAAACCAAGCATGTTACTAGTGGAAGGAAATATGAAAAAATTTAATGTGACTGCCTATAATAAAATGAAATTAAAAAGGAATTAACTGAGATCTCTCACATCATTCTCAGTCCTAACACACGATTATGATTATGATTACAACTACTCCTACTATTATTATCTGATGGTCCATAGGTGGAGAATGGGACACTTGACTAATGGAACCCCCCACCTCAAGAACAATTCAGAAATTAAAAATCTAAAGTTAGATTTCTTACCATCTCAAAACTATCACTCCATGGATGACTTATAAAGGGAAGAATGTACCTTGAGAGTGTGGAGAGTTGGCAGTCACTACTTACGCAGGTGGTCAAGTGTGGAGGCTGTTGCCAACAGTAGTAGGGAAGGACTGACATTCTGTGTTTCTTGATGTGGTGCCAGGATACCAGTGTGGTATCCTTGCCAGAAATGCTTGTCCTGACCCTACTAGAGGGTGTCAGACAACTGGGATTAATGGTACCAACCTAGGTCAGATAACTGGCCTGTTCTCTTCAAAGTTTGGGGACAGGGGATACTGGGAGATTCAAGAAAACTACCAGTCAGATACAATGTGTGAAGCTTGATTAGATCTAAGTTAGGAAAAAGTTAACATTTGTAAGGCATTTATGGAACAATGGGCATCTTTAAATATGGTGATTTTATGGAGTTAGTGTCAGTTTTCTCAGGTACAGCAATGATGCTGCAGTTATGTAGGAAGGAGACACATGCTAAAGTATTTAGGTGTGAAGTGTCGTATGTCTACCTCGCACTTTCAGATGGTCTGGCACAAAGGAAGTGTAGAAAAGATGGAGAGTGGTCAGATGTCAACAACAGCCCTTTAGATAAGGACTTTTCTAGTGTGAATACCCGAATACTGTTCCTTCAACTCTTCTGCAGCTTCAAAGGAAAAGTTAAGTGCTTCTGGGGAGGGACAAATGTGGGGATGGCTGGGCTGCTGTTTCATTAGACTTGAGTGTCTATGAACAACAGAGTACATGTTTAACCTTGATAAAGATACAAACTAATGAAATAAAAGTCAAGGTCGATAGAAGAAATAGTACAATTTTGAGAAATATTATTTGGAAACCAGTACCTTTTAAATTTGGTAGTTGAGTCTTGGGGCTGGAACTTACCTGCCTTCTCCATTGGAGAGACTAATAAAAT
Organism: Vicugna pacos; assembly: GCF_048564905.1. Taxonomy (NCBI): domain Eukaryota; kingdom Metazoa; phylum Chordata; class Mammalia; order Artiodactyla; family Camelidae; genus Vicugna; species Vicugna pacos. The sequence continues at coordinate 20,849,705 of NC_132987.1, read as the reverse complement.
GAGGCACAGGGGAGTTCAGTGCCTCGCCCAAGATCATACACCTATGTAGCAGCAGAACCAGGTCAGGCATCTCTGCATCTCTGTTCCAATAATCTTCCCTTATGTATGATGAACTGTTCGTTTTCTATTGGGTAACACCCCTGCATAGTGAGTACATAACCGCTCAGGGATCTGTGTTCTTTCTTAAGAAACATGAAGCTAGAAAAAACCACAGCTGGATATTGGCTGGGAAGGGAAATTGAAACTGATATTGCAGGGTGGTTGCTCTTTGGCAATAAAGAATCCTTTCTACCAAGTGAGAGGGTTTCATTAGTTCACACTGTAATTGGCCAGTAAAGCTTAGTAATTGATACTAAGAAGCTTGTCAGCCCTTGGCTCCCAACATTTGGCCCAGCTGTCAAAAGTCAGCACAGTCAGACAAAGAAGCTTTGTTGCCGCTCGTGGTGATCACTGAGATACTTAGACAAAGAGAAAGTTCTTAGCATTTGGGGTACTTCGATTGTTAAACATCTGTCCGATTTCCTTTAAGACTCCAAACCATAAGGCTGGTTTTGATGATGTATAATTTATTGTTGTCCCCTATATCTTATTTTTAAGTTTCCAAACACACATAAGAGGTAAGAAAAAATACTTCAGTGAACACCCATACACACATCACTTAAATTCTACCATTAATATTCCACTGTTCTTAATTCATTATCTATACATCTATCCATCTCTCTTTCCAGTTAACAATCCCTCTTATTTTTGGATGCATTTTGAAATAAGTTGCAGCCTTTGGTATACTTTCCCCCAAACACTTCAGCATGCAGATCACTAACTAGAATTCAATATTTTTATGGTTCCTTTTTGTTCCTTATAAGGTAAAATTTACATACAGTGAAATGCATGAATCTTTTAAAAAATATTTGTTATTGTTGTTTTTTGGGGGTGGGGGAGAGGTAATTAGACTTATTTATTTATTTTATTTTATTTTTTAATGGAGGCACTGGGGATTGAAACTAGGACCTCATGCATGCTAAGCATGTGCTCTATCACTGAGCTATACCCTCACCCCTGAAATACACAATCTTAAGTGAACCATGAGGTCCTGCAAATATACACACACGTGCAACCTAAGTCATCACCAAGACATGGAACAGAAACATCTTCCACAGAAAATTCCCTCACACTCTCGTCCAATAAATTCCTACCTCTAACTGCTCAGACGCAACCATTGTTCTGAAATTGTTTCACCAAAAATTAATTTTGCCATATCTATAGCTTCCTGTCAATGGTAAAATACAGTATGAACTCTTTTTTTAAATGAAGTGTATTTGATTTACAATATTATGTTAATTTCAGGTGTACAACATAGAGATTGAATATACAGCAAGTACTCTTTCTGCAAGGTTTCTTTTACTCAATATAATGTTTTAGGATTCGTTCACATTGTTGTACATTTGTTTCTCTTTATTTCTGAATACTAGTCCATTGTATGAAGCACATAGCTTGTGATTTATTCTCCAACTGATGAACAGCTGAGCTGTTTCCAGTTTGGAGCTCTCATGAATGAAGCTGCTATGAATGTTCTTCCACAAGTCTTCTTGTGGACATTTGTTTTCATTTATCTTGGGTAAATACCCAGCAATGGAATTTGTGGGTCATAGGATGTGCTTATGTTTAGTTACATAAGAAGCTGTCAGACTTATTTCAAATTGGCCGTACCATCTCACACTATCAATGAGTGAGAATTCAGTTTATTCCACATGTCCACCAACATTTGTCTTATTCGTCTTTAATATTAGCCATCCTGTTGGTATGTAGAGCATTTTTTTGATAAATGCATTAACACCATTAAAGTTTTAGGAAAAAAATAGTGTACCTGCACTTAGAGAAGCTGATGAGACTGTTTCCTTGCACCCACAGGAAACTGAGATCCTTTAAAACATGTACATACAGTCTCTATTTTTCTTCTTAGACTCTGTCTAATTTTTTGTCTTGTCTTTTTTTTTAATTGTGGCAAAAGACACATAACAAAATTTATCATTTTGACAGTTTTAAAGCGTAAAACACAGCGGTATTAAGTACATTTATGGTTTGTGCAACCATCACTATATCTAGCTGCAGAACTTTTTCATCAGCTCAGATGGAAACCCCACTTGTTACTCCCCCTCCTCCTTCCTCCTATGCCCTGGCAGCCACAAATCTGATTTTCATCTCTGTCGATTTCCTATTCTGGATATGTCAATAAATGGGACAATACCATACATAGCTGTTTTATGATTATAAGATATTAGGTATAATTATAGACTCTTTGGATGACAGGACACAACACAAAGGCACTCTAAGTAGATGCAAGGCAGAACTTTTTGTTACTTACAGCTCCAGATGAAAGAAGGCTTCCTTGCAGGGCCATACAGGGTAGCAACATGCTAGAGCCATAGAAGGCAGCTATGTATGACAAGCAGGGTGGAGTAGCAAGGTTTTGTGGGCTTCCTGGGGTTGGGTATTTTGAATAATCCTGTGGATCTAAGGAAGAAAAGACCACTCCTGTTAGGTATCTCGGGGCCTCTGGCAGTTGGGAATGTGTGTATGTAACCCAGGAGTGTCCGAGCCCCAGAGGGAAGTAGATGGGGTAGAGGCTTAGCAAGCTGTCCACAAAGGGGAAATGAGACTTTTCAAATTGGATCAAGACAGCACTTGTGAAATATACAGTACAGCAGCCTTTTGTGTCAAGCCTCTTTCACTTAGTACAGTGCTTTCAAGTTTCATCAATGTTGTAGCACATGTCACTACTTCATTTTTTGCTATGGCTGAGTGCTATTCCATTGTATGGATGTACCACATTTTGTATACTCATTCATCCATGTAATGGACAGTTGGATTGTTTCCACCTTTTGGCTATTATGAATAGAGCTGCTATAAACATTCATGTACAAGTTTTTATTTATCAGTTCTTTAGAGTATATTCCTAGCAGCGGAATTGCTGGGTGGTATGTAACTTATTGAGGAATTGCCTGTCCGTTCTCCACAGCAGCTGCGTGATTTTACATTTCCACCAGCAATGGACAAAGACTCCAATTTCTCTACATCCTCACCAACACTTGTTAGTTTCCATTTTTTTTATTATGACTATCCTGGTGGGCATGGACTGGCATCTCACTGTGTGTTTGATTTGCATTTCCCTTATGACTGACAACAGTGAGCACCTTTTCACGTGCTTGTTGGCATCTGTATGTCTTCTTCTGAGAGATGTCTATTGAAGTCTTCTGCACATTCTCAAGTTGGGTTGTTTGTTGTTTTGCATAAAGTCTAAACTCTGCAAAGCAACTTTCTTTTTCCAAATAATTTCCTCTAATTTTTTTCTAATTATAAAGTATTTAATGTATTTATAGTATACTTGTAGACATGAAAAGCTGAGGGTAGGAGTGGAAATTTTAATGTGTATATTTTTTCCCAAATCATACTTCATTTTTCCATTTTCCTTTCATTGTAATTAGATACATTTTTAGTTTCTACTGTTGCTTATTTGTATCAATCTTTGTTTTTCATCAGTCTTAGAAAATGACTGTGTATTATTTTTGCCTTTAGGAAAGAAAATAAGCTTTTGGTTTTATGAATTAACTTTGCTTTTTGTTTTCTGTTCAATCCATTTGAACTTTCATGTTTATTAATTCCTTCTGCTTATTGTCTTTGGTTTTCTATTGTTGCTCTTTATCTAATTGCTTGAGTTGAAATCTCAGGTTATTTATTTCAGAGTTGATGTTTTCTAATTAATTAATCTTTAAATTATCTTCTGAATACCCACACTCAATGTGTTTTGATACATTGTGTTCTTGTATTTATTCAAATAATGTGTAATTGCCATTGTGATTAACCTTTAATTTGATCATTATTTAAGGATGATGCTTTTTTTTGTATATGTATATTTTTATTGAAGTATAGTCAGTTTACAATGTTGTATCAATTTCTGGTGTACTGCATAATGCTGCAGTCATACATGAACAAACGTATATTCATTTCATATTCTTTTTCACCATAAGTTACTACAAGATATTGAATATAGTTCCCTGTGCTATACAGTATGAACTTGTTGCTTATCTGTTTTATATATATTAGTCAATATCGGCAAATCTTGAACTCCTGATTTATCCCTTCCCATCCCCTTCCCCCACAGATAACCGTAAGTTTGTTTTCTATGTCTGTAAGTCTGTTTCTGTTTTGTAAAGTTTGTTTGTCTTTTTTTTTTAGATTCCACATTTAAGTGATATCATATGGTATTTTTCTTTCTATTTCTTGCTTATTTCACTTAGAATGACAATCTCCAAGTCCATCCATGTTGCTGCAAATGGCACTATTTTATTCTTTTTTATGGCTGGGTAGTATTCCATTGTATACATATACCACCTCTTCTTTATCCAGTCATCTGTCGAAGGACATTAAGTTGGTTCCATGTCTTGGCTATTGTATATAGTGCTATGAACTTTGGGATGAATGTATCTTTTCAAATTAGAGTTCCCTCTGGATATATGCCCAGGAGTGGGATTGCTGGATCATATGATAGGTCTACTTTCAGTTTTTTGAGGACTCTCCATACTGTTTTCCATAATGGCTGCACCAAACTGCATTCCCACCAGCAGTGTAGGAGGGTTCCCTTTTCTCCACACTCTCTCCAATATTTATCATTTGTGGACTTTTTAATGAAGGCCATTCTGACTGGTGTCAGGTGATATCTCATTGTAGTTTTGATTCTCATTTCTCTGGTAATTAGTGATATTGAGAATTGTTTCATGTGCCTATTGGCCATTTGTATGTCTTCGCTGGAGAATTGCTTACTTAGGACCTCTGCCCATTTTTGGATTGGGTTGTTTGTCTTTTTTGTTGTTGTTGTTATTGAATTGTATGAACTGTTTATATATTCTGGAAATTAAGCCTTTGTCAGTCACATCATTTGCAAATTTTTTCTCTCATTTGTAGCTTGTCATTTTGTTTTGCTTATGGTTTCCTTTGCTGTGCAAAAGTTTATAAGTTTAATTAGGCCCTATTTGTTTATTTTTGCTTTTATTTCTATTGCCTGGGTAGACTGCCCTAGGAGAATGTGCTAAGATTTTTGTCAGAGAATGTTTTGCCTACAATGTGTGATATTTTTAAAAACATGGTTAAACAAAATTTATGCATTGTTTACATAAAAGGATCTACTTTTCAGATGACACTATTCTAGTTTTCAGAAAAGAAGTGAATATCCTGACCAGGAGGCATTAAATTAAGCTGAAACTTAAGTCTTAAAATCCTCTTTAGAACAGGTGGCAAAAACACTGTTCTTGTAACTGGAGATGTTAGATACAAGAGAGAAATGTGAGTCTCCTAAATTAACCCTCATTAACCCTCCAAAGTAATATTTAAATGTGGGAAAAAGTTCATCGAACTATAGTAAGAAAAGTTAATTTTACTACTATTAAAATGAATCAAAAAGAGGCCTTGGCCGCTATAATTCGAGGCAGTGTTTTTTGCCTACATCAGGCAAACTATATCATAGCCAGGAAACTCATAGCCAATATGACCAATCAAGGGATTTAACTTTTCACATATTAGCAAATTGCAAACACCTAAGAGTCAGGAAACACACAAAAACTCTTCATCAACACCAACTGAATTCAACCCAGTAAGCAACCAGTTTCTCAAAGTGGAAAAAGAGGCAAAGCAGTAAGGCATCTTTCAAGTGCTAAATGAGTGGACAGGAAAACATATAAACAAGGACAAAATTTATTTAGTCTAGAAAAATGTGTTGCAATTAAGCTTTACACCAAAATCTCTTTTAAAAAAAAGAGGTTCCTTGGTCTTAAGGAAAATTTATCTGGAGAACTGCCTTAGAGATGAGAAATCGGGCAAGACTAAAAGGACTCCTCTTGTCCTGAAGATTGTGATCTCAGGGTGCACACTTGTTTCTTTTAATTTTCTGGTAATCAGTCTGGGAGAGGAAGTTCATAGTGACATGTTTAGGTGGGTTGATGAACCTAAATTGTTGTTAGAAAAATGTCAGTCCATTAATCAATAAATGTAGAAAGAATGATGGAATGAAAAAAATTACCCTTTGGCAACATCTTGCTTGATTAAGGCAAGAATCATCCATAGATGCTAAAATTATTGGATGAAAGCTTGAAAAGTGATAGGATATTTTCATAGTCTCAAAGTATCTCCCTATAAGACATCTATTAATTACATAAGAAATTATTGTATCTCTACAATGCAGAAACCGGGCTGACACCACCTTAATCAGGTGGCCAACACACATCATATTGAACTAATAGATTCTACATACCTCCCAAGATGATGTGTTGAGAAGCAGGGCTGGGACTCAGGGGAGGCAAACAAGGCATCTCAGGTTGATCCTGAACTTGCATGAAGCTGAGAATAAATCTCTCCTTAAATTAAGGGGATCACCATTGCCTTACCTGAGTCCCAGCCCTGCTGAGATGAGCACGTTGCTTCTGTGCTATTCTGGCCGAAAGTGCATAACCTGAATCTAATCTTGAGGAAACATCAGAGCAACACAAAGTGAAGTATATTCTACAAAATGATTGGTCTGTACTTTTCAAAAATGTCAAGGTCACTAAAGACAAAGGCTAAAGCAATGGTTCCCAGTGAAAAGAGACTTTAAAAAACATGACACTGAACACAACACATGATCCGGGATTTTCTTTTGCTATAAGGGACACTGTTGTGACAATTGGTGAAATCCGAAAAAGAACACTAGATTAGCTAATAGTATTGTGTGTGATGATTATGTAAGAAAATATATTTGTTTTTAGGAAGTTCTGACTCAAGTAGCTCGGAGCAAATAGGCATCATGCCTACCACTTACTTTCAAATGGTTCAGAAAAAAATATGGGTAAATAGAGAAATAGAAAAAGATGAATAAATGTGGTAAAATGTTAATGTTTGGGAAATCTGGGTGGATGGTGTATGGGAATTCTTTGTGATATCTTGTAACTTTTCTGTAAGTCTGAAATTGTGTCAAAGTAATTTTTAAAATCAAATATCTAATAGGACTTCCCAAAGGAGAAAACAGGGAGGATGGGAGGGGGAGGATGTACAGAGCAGTCCGTCACTAAAGGAGGAAAAGAAAACAAAGGGAAAAAGCAACCTAAACTTTAAAAAATTTTCCTCAAAAGACATTTTATTTATATCCACGAATTAAAAAGTGTTTTCAGGCATTCTCTAAATGTGGTTCAAATCTTAACTCACAGAACCCATTCATTTGAGATTTTATAACGTCCCTCGTTGAATAAAAGCTTCTGACCACAAGCGAAACAGGAAGACTGGGATGAGAAGGGGAGGGAGAATGCTCCTCTTAACAATGGCCTCTCTTTGGATCTTTCCAGCCTTTGAGTGTTCATAAACGTGAAAGGTGTGTTCAGAAACCTGTGCATCAGAAGGCTCCTTCCCTCCCATGTCGTACACAGACAAGTGAGTGAAAGAAAAGATTTCCTGTCACTTAATACACAGGAGGGGAGAACTGAAGACATGGAGGAATGAGCTGACTCATGTTCCTGACACAGGACGCCTGGGAAGGGCGTGGAGATGAGCAGGCACCTGGGCAGATGCGGCAGGTATGTCTCCGGTTTCTCTTGGATTAGATGGTAATCCTTTCAGAGACTCCCAGCAGCTCAGCCAGGAAGAGGCCCGTTTCTGCCAGGGTCCCGTCAAGGTCTAGACAGGCCCCGCACCTGTTCAGCTCCCTCTGCTGAGGCTGGGACGGGCCTTCCCAGACAGACTGGGTGGCAGGAGACGTTCTCGTTGTTTACTTCTGGAAACAGCTGATGTTTCAGGTGCTCTGAAGAACCACTATTCAGGGAGAAGAATCCTGCTTTCATCACGTACTAGCTGTGGAGCTTTGAGGGCGATGTTGTTCCCCAAGGTACCAGCACAGGGACCCTCCCCGGGTTTCGGAGAGAACTAATATAGGATTGTACGTAGAAGCACAGTCACAGTGACACAGCTGTTGCTCACACAACTTCTTTCTTTCTGACAGACAAAACGTTCACATTTCCCTTTACCCTTTGCTAGGAAGCATGGAACTAAGCTTTCGCTTATTTATTTGTGTTAAAGATTAACTTCCTCTAGTCTGAGTTTTCTGATACAGATATTCTACCTTTCCATCTCCAGTTCTTCCCTTGATTTTGGTCTGATCCAAAGTCCTCTTTTATTTTCAGATCTTGATGGACATCAGGCTCGAGAACTCGAATTTCCTGGTTCTCCTTCCTTCCGTTTTGACTGCTTTCAAGAGTGAACAGGCTTAACAGCCAGGCAGGCAGGGACCTCAGCAGAACAATGGTGAGGAATAGGCAGGGGCTGGAGCTTAAGCTGGCCCTGAGGAAGGGAGCCAGGGCTTAGACCCACGATGTAGGAGCTGTGTAGGGAGGACAGATGCCATCCCAGCTGATGTCAGTGCTCAGGGGGTTCCAAATGGTGAGTTGGGGGTTGTGGTACTCAGAGCACATGCAGGCAGCATTCCCACCACCATCTGGGGGCCCAGAAGAGGGAGTCCAGGCTTCGAGGACTATACAAAGGTAGGGAGGATTATGGTTTTGTGGGAATTGAAATGTGTACAATTTGGAGGACCCACTTTAAGAAAGCAATACAAAAATAGTTCACTTTTGCAAACGCCATAAAGCACAGGCCCCTGAACGGTTCGCTAGGGCTCTGCTCAGGGCCTTGGCAGGGGCCTGTGCAAGTGAGGGACATGCAGCCATGCCACGGTTACTTCCACCTCTGTCTCACAGCGGTGTTCAGGCCAGGGCTGCAGACGCAATCAGGAGGGGAGGTACAGAGCAGGAAACCCAGGCAGGAGCCCAACCCAAATCAGGCTGGGCTCATGAAATGAGGGGGAAGAGAAAGGAGGTAGTCTGACACTCGGGTGGGATCTGGGCTCAGTCCAGGTGTTCCAGATGCCAGGCTCAAGGCCGGCAGCACAACTCCAGGCCTCCCTTACACACTGGAAGGCCTGCATCAGTGGTCAGATGCCAGTGCGCCAGATTGGCACAGACGTCAGGAAGGGCTCACTGCTGGCTGTCTCATGGCCACATCAGGCAGAAGGTAAGGTCTGGCAGAGACTTGCACATATTAATTAGTTTGTTCATTTAGCCGTTTATCAGTTACTTTGGAGGAAAAAAGAAGACAAAGGCCCCGTTTCTGTCCTCAGGGAGCTCATTGTCTAAAAGCAGTGGCTGACACCCAAACACGCTGTAGCCAGCGTCCAAAGGAAATCACCTGTGGACCCCGAGAGCCTCTGCGTAGTGAAGAGGACTGTTTTGGTTTTAGCATGGAAAGTCCTATGTTTCAAGAAATTACCCAGCCCTGGGCAAATAGGGACAGTTGGTCACCCTAGGAGGGAGGGACAGTGACTGGTTTCCTTGGAGGTGGGAGGGCCTCAAGGTCCCTGGGCTCAGTCTTGAAACACCATTCATCTCCCTTGAGGGTGTCATAGGGAATGGTGGCCTCACGAACTTTCTGATCCAGCCCTGAGTAACTGCATCCAAGTTTCTTGAGAATGTGGGAGGCGGGTCCAAGTTGTAATTTGGGGCCTGCTATCAGAAGAGAAAGTGTAAGGAGCGGCAGTGGTGGGGGGAATCAGCCTGGGAAAGAGCATCCAGGGCCACCTCTGAGGCCAAGCCCAGAATCTGAGGAGAAGCTTCAGCGAGCCAGAGGCAGACTGAGGCCATCAGGTGATGGAGCTCAGAGCAGCAGAGGCCTCTGACTAAAGAGCGACAAATTGCCCCCTAGTCAAGGGACCTTCAGAGTTTCTGAGTAACAGCAACTCGCTCCTTTCCCTGAGGGCAGAGCTGGATGAGAAGTACTAGTGGAGAACAAGGACCATGGAAGAAACCCAGTAACCCTTTGTTCCCCCAGGCCTCTCCTAGGTCACTGTCTGTCCAGGTTAAGGAAATCACTCTGGATTTTTAATCTGAGATCTTCATGTTTGGTTTATCCCACACCTGAAACTACATGCCACATTTTGTGTATGTAAACATCTTCTCAGGAAAATAGCATTCACCAGGGTCTCAAAGTTGTTCAAGACCAGAAACAAATTAGGAAATGCTAGACTAAGTTGTTGCTAAGCTCCCTGTTTTCAAGTTCTATGATTCTTTGATACTACATAAGATAATTGATTCAAATTTATAACAAGGATCACAAAGGAAGTAAGTGCAGGTGTCCAAGAAGCCCAAGAATGATCACTTTGAGAAATATGCTAAATAGTAACATCAGGGAATACAAAACAGCTTTCTCTGTTGTGAAAGGAGACCTGTGACAGTTAATTTTATGTGTCAACTTGGCTAGGTTACTGTGTGGGTGCCCAGTTGTTTAGATGTTGTTGTGAGATAGTTTTTAGATGTGATTAATATTTAAATCAATAGACCATGAATAAAACAATCCATGCCGTTGGCAGACCTCATCCAATCAGTTGAAGGTCTTAAGAGCAAAGACTGAGGTGTCCCAAAGAAGAAAAAATTCTCCTTAAGACAGCAACATAGGAACTGGCCTAAGTTTCCAGGCTACTGCCCTGCAGAATTTAGACTCAAGACTGTAACATCAACTCTTAGTTGAATGTATAGATGTCCAGTCTGCCCTACAGATTTCTGGGACTTGCCAGCCCTCACAAGCATGTGAGCCAATTCCTTAAAATAAATCTCAATTTCTTTCTCAATCTCTCTGTTATTGGTTCCCTTTCTCTAGAGAACTCCGGCCAGTACATCACCCATTAGTGATTTATTTCAAATTACAATACTGGGTAACATAGTACATATAACTCACCAAAATGGTCACCACTGGTGAAGGCAGTCCTGGGGCCATTTGGAACAAATGAATACTATTGGACAGGGACAGGGTACAAAGACAAAAACAAAAACCAAAATGCCTCCAAAACCATACTCTTCCAGGTGCCTGTTCCAAGCTTCTAGTAACTCAATTTGGTC